>NC_081313.1:114379781-115629781 GCF_026419965.1 Kogia breviceps
TAGAACTGGGAATATGAGACACTTTTTCCATAATACTTGGATTTTATATAAGAATGGGTATTAATTTATAAATAAAAAATAAAGGCAGGAGAAGAGTGCTGAGTGAATTATCAAAGCCATTAATTTCTAACACCAACCTCTATCTCCTTCTCTGGACTCCAGCTATGACCCTGGCCACCCTCTCCCTCAGTTTACCCTTCTCTCTCTTTTCACCTTTAGCTTTCTCCAATCAGTTGCTACCAAGGAAGCTTCAGAACGACCAGGAGAACCTGTGGTCTACTTTACCAGGGCTGAACTCACAGAAGAAGAATCTAAGTTCCAAGCCAAAGTCGGCATTTACCTCCAGAGTCCTGACAAATGGTTTTCGTCTTGGATGCAGTTGCTAATTTAACCCCCAATTGTTTTTTCTTTAAAGCTCATGACATTTCTATTAACAAGACCCTAAAAATGAAATGTTCCTTTACGTGTTTAATTTTTGACCATAATGTAGTACTGAATAATCAGTGAGCGAACTTGAATGGGTATGGAAAAGGTTAATATAAACCGCTTTTAAATTGCAAGTTGCAAGCCCCAGGCCTTCACCCTGTTACACAACAGGCATTAAAGAAAAATGTTCTTTCGTGGTTGCAAAGATAAGGCTTCATTTTGCTGGGAGCCTCTGCAGCAGGACCCTTTTAGGATTTTTCCACTGAGACATCACAGCGAGGAAGAACTTTTCATCCCGTCTCTTCGGCACCACCTCCTGTTCCCGTTTAAACACATTTCCCCAGCTCGACTTGTGATAAGTAATGGAATTAGACAACCGTCTGTCAGCCCAGGACTTCCCCCCCCCCCCAGAATCTAGCCCTCAGGTTGAAGTCACCATTTGAGAAAAGAAAATCATTGTAGACTATTTTTCTACTGTTCCCAAGTGCTCAGCTGGAGGGAACTTGTTATTTTCTCTTTAGCATGCCCTGCTGAAGGATCTGTGGAACTTCCTTCCCCACCTCCCAGCACAGTCAGGCCAGGAAGGGGTTAGAGCTCCACGGCCATCTCCAGAACACCTGAGGCTGACTGGCTGGGCCCCCATCCCTCCTCCAAAAGCTAACCTGTGACAACAGAAGCAAAGAAGGAGCTGGCCTTAGAGACAGTGCTGTTCGCTCTACTCTCTCCTCCAAAGGTGGAGGAGGAGGGGTTGGGAGAGACTCTGCAGGATGCCTTCCAAACACTACTGCTTGCGGGAACACAGGGACACTCTCTGCCTGATGGTTCACACTTCAGGATCCAGGCAAGTGACATCAGACCCCGGAGAAATAAATCTAACTCCCACCCAACTCAGCTACAGACCCTCGACCATCTTTAGGCGGAGGACTTGGCTGGCTGGGACCTAAGGGAGTACACACGGGGGACAAGGGCACTAGCCCAGGCGTCGAGAGGCCCAGGCTCTGACCCTGCCCCACACCTGCCCACTGTCTGACCTGAGGAGAGATGCCTTCTCTCCATAGGTCTCCAGTTTTCTCTTGGGGTAAATGGGAACTGAACAATGGCTCCCTGGTGCCAAACTCCTTTCCTACAGATGTGATCTGAGGTGGTAAAGCATAAAGATGGAGCCACTCTAGGGGAGGTTGGAGGCCTGACCCACTCGGCCTTCCCCTGGTCCCCATGGGGAAACCCGAGGCGCCTTCGAGGAACACAAGGGTCCCCTCGTGCATGGTATGGAGGAAGACAGGGGAGATCTTTCCTGACCTGATACCCTACAACTACAAAATTTTCACCTCAGCCATGAGGGAGCTCTGAGTCCCTCCTTCAGAGGGAACAAGGCTGCTGAGCCCAGGCCAAGGGGAAAGGTCTGTCTCTGTGAATGAGTGGAGGGGAGGGGAGTCAGGGTGGGGAGAGCAGCAGGTATGGGGCGGGCTAGCTTAAAAATGTATCTTCAAGACCCTAAGAGTCCTCTATTTTACCCCTAAAATTTCAACCACTGTAAAGAAATCAAGAAACAAGTGCTTCAGACATTCCTCATATTCTTTACTGAGGACTGAAGAAAAAGCAGCAGCAAAACTCAGAACTAAAGGGTTAACATTAGATGTGAGAGGTGACTTCCTAACTGGGCTGGCTCTCGGGTACTGGAAAATACCAGGAGAAACTGGGAAGGGATCTTTCCTAGGAGACTCTTAGAAAAGGTACAGAAACCCAGGCTTAATGTGTAGACTTCAATCTCCCTCTTCTTTTTTTTTTAACTTTTTATTTTATACTGGAGTATAGCCAATTAACAATGTTGTAATAGCTTCAGGTGCAAAGCAAAGTGACTCAGCCATATATATACATGTATCCATTCTCCCCCAGACTCAATCTCTTTCCTTTTAATTTTCCCCTTCCTTGGACAATCATTAGGCTATACTCTTGAGGATGGTCTGGTATCACAGAGATGAGAGAGAAAGCAATTCAGTAACTTGTCCAAGGTCATGAGCAACTGAGAGGTGTGAGAGGAAATATTCAGAGGTATTAAAGGATGACACCGCCCTCCACCATCTCCCCAGAGGCCACATCAAAGGAGAGATGCCGGGGAAAAAAAACAAAGAGAACACACACACACACACACAAAAATCAACCATTTGTCTCTGACTTCCTAAAAATGATCTCAAAACCAAAGCTGAGACAAGAGACTTTTGATTTCCAAGAACCGGGTTTGCTGTAACTCAAACGGCCAAAGGCTGGAAGAAGCAGAGTGAGATCAGAAAGAGAGCTACTTAGACCCTGGCCTCACACACCTTGGACACTCACATCCAGTACTGATCACAGTTGGGGCTACAAAAGGGAGGCGAACAGGCAGAGGCCGGTGAGTCCCTAGGACTCATGTTCTGCTCACCACAGCTTTCTGGTCTCCAAACTCAGCTCTGGGGCCTGGGCAGGAAGAGGCACTCCTGAAACCCCAGACAGATGGAGGTCCCGCAGCAAAGATGACCTGTGTCTTTCTACCAATACAAAGCCCATTTTGAGGTAAGTCTCACATAGATGTCCTCTGCGTGCAAGAGAAATGGCTGCTGGGCAGATCCAAGGAGAGAGGGCTTGAGAGAGCAAACTCACTACAGTCTTTCTTGACACCAGAAGGTCACAGAAGTTATGTGTGGCCCTGAAGGGGGCCATGGAGGGGCAGTGAGAGGATAAGTAAACTCAGAAGAGTAGGCTTAGAAGAAAGAAGACTCGGTATGAGTGAGCAGAGGTCACAGACAGGATCTTAAACATCTCTCCTTGGCTGCACTCAGGATGAAACATTGCTGGACAACTAATTAAAAACTGCAAAACCCCATAGAGGTAGATTCCAAAGAAAGAGACACACCAGGAGCCACCTGACACCGATATGGTAGCTCATAAGCCCTCATCCCACCCCTACTTCCTAGAATTTAGACATAATCCCGAATTGACAGAATTTACCTGGAAATGACTTCACTAATGTTTGTATTACCAGAAGGAACCACGGTTCAAAATAGAGGTAAGGCTGAAAATAAAATGTCATCATCAACAACAGGAATGTCACATTTTTGACACACCTGCATTTGAGAGACTGTCAAATGTCATCTCTGTAATAGGCACAGACACAAGGCTGCTCTGGATGCTGTTCAGAGCCACGGTGTGTCTCACGGATGGAGTCTGCCCGTAGACGCCACTCCCACCGCAGCTTCAGAGAGGGGTGGCTGCCAGGTAAGGGGGTGTGGACTGCTGGGCACTCCTCCTCCGCCTTTCACCCAACAGCCAAGGGGCCAAACGAAAGCTGCCCTTCCTTTCACCTCCAATCCCTTTTGTGCCTCCATCCCCTCCTCCTCATCCCAAATGCCACAACCTCAGTTCAGTGCTCACTGCTTGGCGCAAACTGTTGCGAGAGCTACGTGGAAAGAATTGTCAAATTAAAGGAAAAAGTCAGCCTTCCCTTGACTGATTCTGTCTGGGTAAAATGTGTTTCATTTAATGTTTCATTTCACATAATGGCCCTGGGATCTATCAGTGCCCTGACTGCCCGTAATATGCCCTTATCCTCCAGGGAAACACTGATCAAATTCGTATTAAATAGTTAAGCATCCTATCCTGGTAGGGGATTATACTCTCCTTCATTAGGATATTGTTGGATATGTAATAAATTAACTACATTCAGTCTTGTCACCAACAGGTAGTTCCTGCTTCCTCTCATGCTTATATAAAATATTTGCTTTAAGTCACAGCAGAAATTGGGTCTTTAACCCAAAAGGATAATCACAGAGCCTCATGGAAAGAAATGTACCAAGTTTGATGGATACTTCAAATACCAGACACCTTGTTACAGGCTTCCAAGGTGATATTTCTTAGATAATTGCCAGGTGATACTAGAGACAGAGTGTGGAGTTCCAGGACTCTGATGACTTCATAAAAGCAGACAGTTGACCCAAGAGCCAGTGGAACAAAAAATAATTAGACAGGACTGCAGGAACTAATGAAGGAAACATAATTTTGATCACTGGTTTGAGAATATTGCTGGTATTATTTTTTATTGTTCTCATTTCTGATAGGCATATAATGAAGTCCTTTTGCTTTCTTCCTGACCTATCTCTCACTGTTAACTTAGTTGTCTATGCTTTTACAAACATTTGGAAATGAAACCCTTTCAAGTGGTAATCTTGTTCTCACTAACCTCTCCAAATTCTGGAACAACACTTTTTTTCTGAGTCTTTTTACTTTCAATGCCAATGTAGTTACGCTCGCACAGGCTCGATAAGAATTTGTTCTAGTTTTCACCAGTAAGTAACTGAACAAATAGATGGTACAGCCAAGGCCATACCTGGAGAGTCATATTTGAGAGTGAATCTCATTTAATCAGATGTGACAAACCCACCATGAAGAAACAAGGGTTGTACTTTGTTTAAAGAACCACGAAGCCCTCCCAGAAAACTACAGGCAAAATGGTAGAAATGGCTTTCTTGGATTGGTTTCCTTCTCTCAGAATAGAAGACTAAATAAAAGCAATAAAGAATATAATTGGAATAAGAGAGGCTATTGAGACTTCCTAAGAAGATTCTTAAGAAATCTCTAGACAGAAGTTAATTTTGTAGGCTTTGTAGTTGCTTACCACGGCACGGCTTTAGGTTTTCTGACCAAACTACAAGGAGGCTTATGTAGATTAGTTAACATTTCTTTTTTTTTTTTTAAAAATTAATTAATTAATTAATTATTTTGGCTGTGTTGGGTCTCTGTTGCTGCGCACGGGCTTTCTCTAGTTGTGGTGAGTGGGAGCTACTCTTCGTTGCGGTGCATGGGCTTCTCATTGCAGTGGCTTCTCTTGTTGCAGAGCACGGGCTCTAGGCGCACGGGCTTCAGTAGTTGTGGCTCGTGGGCTCTAGAGCACAGGCTCAGTAGCTGTGGCACATGGGCTTAGCTGCTCCAGGGCATGTGCCATCTTCCCGGACCAGGGGCTCAAACCCGTGTCCCCTGAATTGGCAGGCAGATTCTTAACCATTGTGCCATCAGGGAAGTCCCTAGTTAACATTTCTTACTAGAGATATATAGAAGATCAGACCAAAATGCAATGAGATAAGCTTTCTGGTAACCAAGAGTAATCTATGGAGATTATTTGTGACCCCAGTGCTTTACAGTTTACAATGTCCTTCCACATCCTGGGTTAAACCTCCCAAAGAGCCTTCTAACACAACATTCCAGAAATCACCATGAACAAATTTACACTTGAACATCTCCATCTATGTGCCTTGGAAAAGACAAAACAGCTTAGGAAGAGGTAAGTGGATAAACACTTACACCCTATTATTCTCCTCCATCACAAATACCTGCAGGCTTTAGAAGACATGCGTGTGCATGCATGCACAGACACTCACACACAGATGTCCAACATTTCCCATGGGACAGCCACCTACACCTGAGAAAGCCCAGCTCCAACGCAAAACTTCTATCTTGAAGGCCAACGCAAACTTCTATCTTGGGTCTCATTACGGAAGGCTTGTAAGGGGCTGAGACCAGTGGGCCAACCTTACTTTCTCCATCATGAAAACATCCAGATAAGTCCGACCTTTGCCACCCCTTTCAGCCATGGAAGAGAAACCGCAGCGCCTGGGGAGTTATTCTTCTTCCATCTACCCCCTGGCTCTGTGTCACATGCCAGGCAGAGGCAGAACATATTAGTAGAGAATTGATTTTGTGCGGGGATACTGTCCAGCATCGTGACATCTCTGCAGTCTATGTTTTGAAATCTGGCCTTTCAAAGGATTTAGAGATTAGAGTCCAAGGAAGACCAAGGTGCACCCCAGGGCAGGCCTGGTCTTAACACTGAAACCCTGCCCTTCCTACACCATAGCCAATTTGACCTCTGGAAGAACCTAGTGCATATCTTGGTCTAACAGACTTACTTTCAAAGACTCTCAGCTCTTCTTTTTCTATTTAATGGCAGCTGAAGGCGGTTCAGTTTGGCGTCCCTAAATGACTAGGGTACTTGCCGAGCATAACAGTCTCCCCAGCCTGAGCTAGAATGCCTCTGCTAAGGGCCAGGTTCCTGGCGTCTGGGGAGGGAGGACCTTGGCCATGTCAGGTCGTCCTGACCACACAGACCCCCTTCTGGGGGTGTCCTGCGATGCCCACTCACCATTCTTCTCTGCCTTGTGTTTTGGTGGCTTGGGCTCCGGGAGACATGGACAGGGCCCGTCGCAGAGGGTGGTGAGACTTTTGCCAGTAGAACAAGCATGGAACTCCAACTTGCACTGCAAAAGACAGACAGAACAAGCCTTAAGAATACTGCCATGCAGACCCCTCCCCAGCTTCCTTAGGAAACTACCAGTGCCCTTCTAACCACAATTAGGCTCACAGAAGCAAAGACAGAGCGAAGAGGAGTTCATCTCTGTTAAAGGTCTGAATTACAGGATGCTAACTAAGAAATGGCCTCCTATGTTTTCCCAAATGCACAGGATAACATCTAAAAACACTTGTACAGGGAGGCTTAGTTTAGTAAGTGGTAAACTCAACCATAACCGCTGATGCAAGTATCAGGATGAAACTTAACATCTGTGGAGTCCCAGAGGGTCCACAAAGACGAAAGGCTGAAGGCTGCTCCAACTTGCTCCCTTACCCCCACTAGGGAGGCTCAGCCAGTGTAGCCCTCTGGTCCCGCTCAGCTGCTCACCCCTCTTTCTGGGGAGGAAGGGTAACAATCTACTTAGTAAGTTTGGATGGTGTGTGAGGCCCAGCCCTTTCCCCAGGAGCAAGCGAGGAGTGAATGCTTTGGCCTCAAACATCCAAAACCTAAGTCCAACACAGTCTGTCCCCCTAGAGGATGCCTGTGGTTGTCTAAGTAGCCTGGGACTGGGTGGAAACGTCCACTGAATTCTAGGATTCAAAATGAGAAGCCCCAAAGCCATACAACGTCCTGTCAACCGCCTCATATTTTGGCCGCTCTCTCCAGTTCTTTACCCTTAAGTCTCAACTGATTCAGAACCCAAGCAGGAAAGAAGGAGGTTCTTTACAGATGCAAGAGACCACAACAATTAACAGCATTTTATTATTACTACATTATGGAATAAGAAATGGAGACTCAGAGGCTAAATAACTTGTGAAAGCTCCGGACCCGCACAATCCAGGATTCCAAACCCCGTCTGACTGACTCCAGGGCCAAGCACTTAACCGTCCCCATCACTGTGTCTGTCACGTGGAGGGACCGAGAGAACAGATGGCCTGCACTGGACTCCGCGTGTGGCTAATTATGCAGCCGGGCTACCGGCCTGGGCCTGAGTTGTCTGAGAGTTCCCTCCCTTTCTGACCTGCAAAATTCTCTAGATCAAGGCCTGTGTGCAATCAGGCTTCTGCAAAGGCCCACAGGCCCAGAACCACGCTGGTATCTGCTGAAGGTTCAAAGGAAGGGGAGACGGGCAGAAGGGACGGAGCACCCCCGTGCAGCTCTCATCAGGTGCCACGGGGAATCTTTCAAAGGGAAAGAAAGGGGAGATACGGTCCTTGCCCTCAGAAAGCACAAATGCGTACCTTTGAAAAGGCCGCCAGCGTTTGCAAAGCAACACACGAGTGCAGATGAATCCTGGCTCCTTGTGCTCCTTGTGAGACGACGGGGGATATTCAGTCCCCACACTGATTATGCACCGGGCATGGGGAGAGAGGGCTTTCAACCTACACGTGCTGGAGTCCCTCGTGTAATTCCTACCGTCGGCCACACAGTCGCCTGAGACCCTTGCAGAGAGAGCACGGCAGACGAGCCAACGGGGAGCTGGCTTCCTCTCGATGCACAACTCCCTTTTGTGCACACTGCTGGGTGTCTGGTGTGGCCCAGCGTGGTGGCAAGCGTGCTGGGGGCCGTATGAAAGGAAGCCACGGCCCAGACCGCAAACATCGATGGACGGACGTAGTGAGGAAACAAAAACCGTGCGACCATGTGATGTGACGATTAGGAGAGGAGGGATATATATGTGTATGTAGGGATGTAGCACAAAAGAGACCCCAGGTATGGGCCATGCCTGCAGATGGTCCAAATGGACAGAAGACGCACCAAGGAGAACACTGGAAGGCGGCAGGTGGGTCCCCAGTGTAAGAAGCTTCTTTTCAACTAGCACAGCCTGTGTGCACGTGCCCAGGGCTAGAGGGGAGACCACTGCTACTGGCCCCGCCCCACCCCCTCCTCCTCCCCAGGACTAGCTCTCTGGAACAATCCTCAGGTTCAGGCTAGTGATTCTCATACTATTTTCTCAACAGAATCCCTAAGGCTAATTTAGAGGGGGAAATACACTTTGTTTTTTACATGTCAACTTATTTTATGAAGTCAAAATTAGTACGGTGACTTGCTCTAAAGCCTTATCATACTGTGACTGCAACTGCCTGCTTGTATCTGTGATAGATGGTAATCCTCTTCCCAAACATTCTCTGGCCTCCCCGGAAGAGGAATCTATACTTTGCTCAGGGACGTGTGTCATGAAATCTGATGTCCCCTCTGTGGTGACAGCACTCTCGACCACATGACTTGCTCTGGCCAGCAGATGGTGAGTAGGAATGATCCAAGCCAGGTTTGTGTGACATTTGAAAAACCACTGCTTGATTTTCCCCTCTTGCTTTTTCCCTCTGTTATGGAAACGGCATGTGTCCCATAAGGGCCATTCCTTCTGCCTGGGACCCAGACGGCAGAGGACACGGAACAGAGCTGAAGCGAACCCACAGCCAGCACGCAACATGCACAAGGAACTAATGCTTGCTGTCACAAGCCACTGATGTTTGGGGATCCCTTGCCACCACAGAATACTTTAGCAAAAGGTGACTTCCTACTAGACCCTAAGGTACTTAATGGCAGGGAAAAGTCTTAGTCGCGGTCTTATCCCTGGCAGGGTATGATACACATATAGCCCTGGCACACAGTACGTGTGCAGTCAATAGCTGCTGAATGATGAAGGCAGGAGGATGGGGTCCCTGTTCGCTCTGCAGCTCTGAACCTCTGTTCCGGCCACCAGGAGCCACCAGGCTGCCTGCGCAAGGTGTGTAGGTACCAGAGCTCAGCATCTGAGATGCTCATCGTGAACCATCCTTGACTCACAGCGCTCCTGGTCCTCTCTCTGAGCTCCACATTTAACGCTCTGCCTTTCAGCCTCCCCGCTCACCCTAGTCTATCACTGGAGTCAGAATCCAGTCCATCTGCTTCCCAGGTACCCAGAACAACCGCCTCTTGGGTGGCCTCGCCTGGCCTAGGGACTCCTGCGCACTGTGATTCTAGTAACACAGCGTCCGTGGCTGGCCCCGGCAGCCCTCTCCTGCACAGTCGCTGTCTCAGTCTGTGGCGGCAGCCAGGCCTCTTCCCGACTCCAGGAAGGGGCTACCAGAGAAAACAATATTTATCTGCAGTGGTGAAAATGCATGTTTCAAGGACACAGATCTGCCTTTTATCTTCCAGAACAATATGTGGCATTTAAATGGAGCTCAAAGGCTATAATTTCATTTTTTTATAAAGCTCAAAATGTGCTATTTAGAGATATACACATATGTGGTAAAAGCTACTTTAAAGAAGCCGGGGGGGGTGGGGCTGCTGACAGACACCATCAAGATAGAGGTCACCTCCAGAGAGGAGGCAGGGGATGGCGTCACACAGGGGCCCACAGACGCACGGTGAAAATTGGGAATGGTTTATTTCATAAGTTGGGTGTTGGATTCTGAGGATTCTGTTTTGTTAGTAGCTCTGTCAACATATGAATAATACATATATGTTTACGTGTCAAGTACTTTATGATCAAACATAAAACACAGTTTATAGGCTTCTATCCAGGTAAGGAGCAACTATCACCACATCTCCCGAGGAAGCTGGTTAGGAGGAGTGAGAGCACATGTGCGGGGATGCCCCTGGGAAGGATGGTGAACCCTGAATATCTCTGGGCAGAGGCATCTAAGGGCCTACAACCCAGGCATCTCACACATGTTCCCTTCCTACAGCTCTTCTCCAAGTCGCACCCGTGGAGTTACCTACCAGTCTCTTACCCCATCCCCTCTTCCCCAGGTCCTTACTGGGCAAGAACAGATATAGAAGCCAAAAGGTGGTCACTGCACCAGCTTTACCCAGAGAGGACACAGAACCCTCACAGTACAGGGCTTCCCATTAGACCGGGACGTACAGCGTGCCTTGGACCTTCACACCTCCAACTGCCTCTCCCAACCTGCAGGGAACGAAGGCCTAGGAAAGTCCTGGGTCCACTTACCACCAATCACAGGCAGAGACAACACACAGACCTGGGTGGACCTGGCATAAGTGTGCCCGGGTCTGTGCATACAGAGATTTTGGAAACATAAGGCAGGTATGCTACCCCTTGAGTACAGGCCCTCCAAGAGAATGGGAGCCAAGAGAAAAAGAGTTGCCCACGTTACCTGGCCAGTGCAGGAATGCTGCTCCTGGCTGTGACTACGAACCTGACCTAAGAGATGCCAGGCTCCCACCCAACAGGACATAGGCAGCTTTCCTGGGAACAGGGCAGCGGGGAGCAGAGAGCAAGAGCGTGAAAGTGTCCTCCCAGGGAGACATGGGAAGGGAGAAATAAGTGTCCCCCAACACCACAGGGACATCACTAGCTCCCGCCCTACCTCAGGACCAAATGACAAGCCTTCAGAACTCCCACACCTTCACCCTCACAGTGTTCTCAAAACAGGAGTTGAAAACTGGCAAAATTATGATGGTGATCCCTTGGCATTTAGGACTTGCTCAGAAAGCATGTGTCTGCTTCCTCCATGTGTGTCCTGCAGGTCCTGAGGTTCCAGGTAGCCAGCCGGCACCCCACCCTGCCCTGCCCCACCTGGGCTCTTGTCCTGCATCAGAACAGGGTCTGCAGAGCTCCAAGTTAAACAGGGTGGCCTGTGAGCCTACCTCTTAAAGAGTCTGTAGCCTGGAGGTGGGCTCTAAAAACAAACTGAAAAATGACATTCTTGGGAAGTGACACCCATAACTCCTCATTTTAGGAAAAAAAATGGGGTTGGGGGATAGAAGAGGAACAAACAGGTACAAACAAAGAATATGGGTTTGGAGTGGAGAGCCATTCAATCTACAAAGTTCACAAAGAGCCAAAGGCAGAGGTGCTCCCTGGAGCTTGTCCATCACAAGGGGAAAGAGTCACAGCTCAATAAATGTAGAGTTGCCACCAGAAGGTCACCGTGGCCCATGGGGGAGAACCCTTCTAGCCCTGGCCAACACTGGAAGCTGGTCTAAAAAGAGATGAATTACTACTGTCCTGCCCACCTGCTCACCCTCTGGGAGGGAAAGATTTACACCTTGTGCTATGGGTTGAATTACACCCCTCATGGTGGAGTCCTAACCCTCAGTATCTCAGAGTGTGGCTTATTTAGAAATAGGGTCTTGACAGAGATAATCATGTTAAAATGAAGTCATCATGGGCTTCCCTGGTGGCGCAGCGGTTGAGAATCTGCCTGTCAATGCAGGGGACACGGGTTCAAGCCCTGGTCTGGGAAGATCCCACATGCCGCAGAGCAACTAGGCCCGCGAGCCACAACTACTGAGCCTGCGCGTCTGGAGCCTGTGCTCCACAACAAGAGAGGCCGCGACAGTGGGAGGCCCATGCACCGCGATGAAGGGTGGCCCCCACTCGCCTCAACTAGAGAAAGCCCTCGCACAGAAACAAAGACCCAACACAGCAAGAAAGAAAGGGAAGAAAGAAAGAAAGAAGCTTTCATTTAAAAACAAAGAAACAAACATTGTTTTCAGAATAATACTGTGTATCACTGATTTGTCTAAATAGCACTCCCACACGCAGTGTTAAAAAAAAAAAAATGAGGTCATCAGAGTGGCCTCTAATCCAATATGACTGGCATGGTTATACAAAGGGGAAATTTGGACACAGAGACAGACACACACAGAGGGAAGATGATGTGAAGAGTCATGGGGGGATGAGGACCATCCACAAGAAATGCCTGAGGCTGCCAGAAGCTGGAAGAAGCAAGAGACAGCTTCTCCCTGGCAGTCCCAGAAGGGACCAACCTTGCCCACACCTTCATTTCGGACTTATACCTCTGGGACTGAGATGATAAACTTCTGCTGTTTAAGCCACCCAACTCATGGTACTTTGTTACAGCAGCCCTAGCAAACTAATACACCTTCCATTTTTAAAAAGAGAGTCTCTAAGGGATGGATCACCTTGTCTTAGGTTCATAAAGCACAGATCTTGTGCCAAGATGGCTCAATTCTCCTAAAAAGAAAGAAGGTAACATGAAGTGGCAGCCTCAAGATATGGGGCAGCTGGACATGAAGAACTTGGCCAATGTACAAGCTGAGACTCATGCCCAGAAGAGAGGAAATATGAAAAATTCAAGGCTTTATATTGATTTTACGATGAAGCAGTTAAATAAATAATTAGCCATAACTATTGAAAGGAGGAGAGTTGAAGAAGTGGGAAATAAGTTAAGGACTTTACATACAGTACTGGAACCCATATTCATATAAACACAAATATAAAAATAAATACAAACCCCTGAAGCTTCTAGATCCCTTGACCTGCTGGGACAGAAATGCCTTCCCCAATCATCACAGAAACAGAGAAGACAGAAGAGCCAGAGATTTCACAAACTGGCAGAAATATTCAAAATGTTGACCTACTTAAAAATAAACATGCCAGCAGATTTTCCAACCAATGTTCCCTTCCATTTCGCATAACATGCCAACGCGTTGGAATGAGTGAATGTTTTCCCGTGAATGGCCAGTAAATCTCTCTCCTCTGTGATTTGTAAAGCAAAACTAATAACCTCTCTCTGGTTCAGTGCTCATGCAGGTCTCCGCTGCTCACATTCTCCACCACACTGCATTTTTCCTGTTGCCTCGCCCGCTTTGGGTATTATTTTTAACATTTTATTTAAATTGCTTTCTCCGCTGTATTTCATCAACCTCTCGTCTATTTTTAAACCAGACTGTTGACAGTTCACAGTTGACAATTTTGTTCACAGTTGATGAATTCTGATTTGTTTTTATTCCCCAAAAATCATGTCAAGGAAGGTGGAGGTGGCAGGGGGCAGATAATTTCCCGACGCCTCAGGCTTTCACAACTGGGCGCCAAGCTAGCGGTTGCTGACGGCACACGTTATCCCTGGGGCTGAGGAACAGCTGTTCTGTCTACCCAGGGCTGGAGGGTCTCTGCGGTCATCTGGAGGGAGCAGCGAGGAGAAACAAGGGAAGGGGCTCTGGTCTCATTCAGAGCTTTACCAAACATGCATGCATGTGTGTGTTCCTTCTTGCATTCAACAAATATTTATGGGCCTATGGTAAGCCAGGGCCCATTCTAGGCTCTGAACCAATGGGACAAGGGGCCTGTTCTCATGAAGTGTATGGGGCAGGTGCTGATGAGGGCTGTGGAGGATACACATCAGAAAGTAGGAGACAGAGAGTAATGGGGAGGGGCTGGTACATTATATGGGTGACCAGGAAATCTTCTGACCAGATGACATCTGGGCAGGGAACAGAATAAAGTGAGCCATGCGGCTATCAGGAGAAGGGGTTTCCAGGCAAAGGGAAGTGCAAAGGCCCTGAGGTGGAGGATGCTGACTGCACTTGAGAAGTAGCCAGGAAGCCAGTGAAGCTGGAGAGGAGTGAGCAGGGCGGAGAGTGGAAGGGACCAGCTCAACTGGGCTGATGGTGGGCCTTCTCAAAAAGGCCAGTGTGTGTCAGGGCTCAGCCTTTAGATCTCATTCTGTCTCTGTCTCTCTCCCTCTCATACATGCACACACACTCCTTCTCACACTCTCTCTCTCACACACACTTTCCTTTTCTGAATTAAGAGTTCCAAAGAAGGTAGAACCTTAAACTTTAAAACCAAGTTGCTAAAAATGTGAAAGAAAAGCTCTTCTTTACAGAAGAATGCCAGCTAAATAAATTTAGAAGGAATGCTGGAATTAGAAAATTATCATTTTGCTACCTCCCCCCAATGTAATAATTGAGTCAGGAAGGAATCATTTGATGTTTACTAAAAATATTGGGTGAAAGTCACTGGGGAATAGGACATTCACACAGTCTCCAAGTGTCACCCCATAGAATACCTAATTAAAAGAGGAAATGTACATTTTTCAATAAACATTTGGTAGTCACCTCTTAAAAAAGGGACAAAGGGATAAAGGGACCAATTTAGCGCCACCAGCAGTGGGACCGCCTGGCATGTCCCTCCTGATGTGCCTCAAAAGGAAGTAATAACAGTGCCTTTGAAGTTCCAGTGCCAAAAATCCTTAACTTGAATCTATTCATTACAAACCAAATCCAAAATTGAGGATATTTTCTAAGATGACTGCCTAAACGCTCAAAAAATAAAACAAACAAAAAACCCCTGAAGTGAGTAGATCCTTGTTCTAGAAGAAATTAAACAGTTGAAACAAAAGCAATGAGTGAGGCTTGACTGGTTCTTGAATAATAATAATAATTATACAAAGCTATAAAAGGCATTCTGGGAAAATGTGATTGTAATACAGATTATATGTTAGGTGATGCTGAATTACTGCTCTTGTAGGTGTAATAATACCTACTAAGGGGGTTGTATAGGAAAATGCCTGTTTATTTTCTTAGGGGTGAGATGTCACGATGTCTACAAATTAGTTCTAAATGGTCCAGGGGAAAACTGCACATGTGTACAGAGAGAGGAAATGGGGCAAAATGTTAATAACTGTCAAACCTTGGCAATGGGTATACAGTATTCATCCCAATATTCTTTAAACTCTTCCATATGTTTCATAATTATTAAACCAATAGCTAGGGAAAAGTAAATGTTGCTTTGCCCAGCGGTGCTAGAATTCTTCGTAAAAACCACTCCTATCTCTTCCCCTGAACTGCTCCCTCCCTCAGTACTGCACCAAGCTTTTCTCCTTCGCCTGCCCACTAGGGGCGAGCTCTGGACGGGGCCCGGGGTGGGGGTGCAGAGAGGATCCTGCACCACC
Source organism: Kogia breviceps (assembly GCF_026419965.1). Lineage (NCBI taxonomy): Eukaryota > Metazoa > Chordata > Mammalia > Artiodactyla > Physeteridae > Kogia > Kogia breviceps. Next base: position 114,395,178 of record NC_081313.1, read on the forward strand.
GCCTACAGGACCTGCCTGGGATTGCAAAGAGCCGGCCTTCAACAGGGATTGGTGAGACCAAGGATGGACTGAGGTTTTCCTAAAGCACACATTCTCTTCACTGACGTACACAGGCACCAGTACAGTGAGAAGACTCGACACGGGCACCATGAACTGCAGCATCTGAGGTCTTGCAAAGACTCTCTTTCATGTTGCAGATGGGGAAACTGAGGCTGGAAGAAGTCATGCATCTTGTGGGAGGTCATTCTCTTAAGTAGCTTCCTCACCTGCTCCGACCTTGCTCATCTTGTCAACAAGTGAGCAAACCCTTTTGAGCAAATGAGGATTCGTGTAAAGAATGTCCCAGGTCTGTTTTCAGGGGCAAGGCTGAATAAAGCTCCTTTAACTCGCATAACAAAGCCAGTGAAAGGTCCTGCACGGGAAACACCAAAGGGACAAGATACCCTGTGGGGGCCTGAGAAAAAGATGCCCTCTCCCCAAAGGCAGCCGACTCCTACAGCCTTTGACTTGGGGAGCCTTCCAGGGGCTGCATCCCACCTCCCTGACCAGACCCTGGTGAGGCGAGTGCCCCCTGCAGAGGTCACCTGTGTCAGTCCCACCTCACACGCCCTCAGCCTCATCTCCACTACTCCCTGCCCCTGGTCCACACTTTTTGCTGCCAGATGTCACACCTCTGGGGCTTCCAGGCCTCACCTCCACTGCTTCTCACCTCCGAGTCATTCTCCTGATGTCTGCTCTGTGTGGGATCCTCTTAAGGCTAGATACTATTTAAAAATTTCAAATTTCTTTGGGATTTTTCCTCTATCTGGGATTTGGGGAAGACAGTGCGGATGAGGAAGGAGTTGGAGTTCCCAGGCCCTGCTTCCTGTCGCTTCTTCGTGGGGAGACACCTGGGAGGAAGGACCGCCAGGTATGCACCAAAAGAGATGGGACCACACACAGCCTGGCCAAGCATGGCCCAGAAGCAGCAGGGAGCCCCAGACTCATAGGGGCCCTGGAGACAGGGACAGTTAAGGGCCCCTCCCTGCATCCCCTCATCTTCTTGAGGCCTTTGCTCCAATGTCACCCTCTCACTGAAGCCTTCTCTCAGTACCCTTTTAAAACGACAACCTGGCATTCTGATCCCCTAACATTGTTCTACTTTGCCTTTTTAAAATATGAAATCTATCATCTTGTAAATACACTGCTTAAAAGACTGATTTGCTGCTTTCTGTTTGTCTTGCTAGAATGTGAGTTCCATGAGGACAGGGATCTTTGAGTTATTCATCGCTATGTCCAAAGCTCCTGGAACAGCATCTGGCACATAGTAGGTGCTCAATGAAAATAAGCTGAGTAAAGGAATGAGCGAACAAAAGCAAGGGCCTCTGTGTAGAGGTGACAGGCAGAGCAGCACCTGCACCCCAACCCAGCGTCTGACTCCGAGTAAGAGCTCAGACCCTTGACAGGATCCAGGAAGGAGGCAAAACTCATAAAACGACTGAGGTCTGGTTTCCTCCCAGCCCTGTAGGAAAGGGGCTCCAAGTAGAAATGAAACTGGTTTAATAAAAAAGAAGAGGCATGCCACTCCTGACACCTAAGCATGAGAGCAGAGACTCAGACCTTCCCTCTTGCTTGCCTGGCTCCACGCCCCCTCCAGGCAGGCCTCCGTGGGCTCCTGCCTGAGTGTCCAGTGCTGTTCTCCTCGCTGCCCTGACCGCAGGCACCTCGGCTACCTGTCCGTAGGGCTGCGTCCTGAAGGAAACGTGCCCCTGCGTCTCAGCCCCAGCACACAGCAAGTACTTACGACGGGCCTGTTGATTTATGTGACGCACCTCACGTGACACTTGGGTGAGAGCTGGTGTTGGTTTTATAGGCGAAAACACTGCAAGCTTGAGAAAGCAAATGATGGCCTCAAGGTCACAAAGCTGTTAATGGCAGCTTCACTTTTAATCCAGATCATTCCACCTCCCCCTAGTCCACTGCTGCGTGTGGTGCCTCACAGACTCCTCCACTGCCAGGGGTCTGGCCAAGCTTTGCCAGGCATCCCAGGAGGGCTGGATGAAGAGGGAGAGGTCAAGAGGAGGGGACGGATCCAGAGCTGGGGAGATGCAGGAAGGAGGCTGCCACGACGCTGAGCTCTAGTGGGGAAATGAACCGCTGGCCACATCTCCCTAAATCATGCCAAACGAAACCCTTGCTTGTCAGCTGCACTACTGATAGCGATGTTATTCAAAGTCGCTTTGAATTATTGTAATTAGCTAAGAGAGCTCACAGAAGTCAAGCTGGTTAGCCAACAGAACTGGACAAGATGACGTGGGCACCTTTCCTTTGCGTTGCGGAAGCTGAAGGCACACAGACTTACCTCCCCTGGAGGCATAAGGGCCTGAAGCTATTCCAGGCTAACAGAGTAACTGTAGGAGCACACAGGGCCTCTCCCCAGCAAAGTGCTTTCAGAGGCTGGCGGTCCAGAGCGGCCCAGCCGGGGCCTCAAACAAGCGATTAGGCCGCTGAACTTGACTCCCACCTGGCGGGAAGCTCCTTGAGAGCAAGAACTGGACGCTGCTGGTACTCACATCCCACCAGGGCCAGACAGAAGCCCGACGCTTGGCAAGTGGGGAGAAGGGCTTGCTGAGATAATGAGCTAATCATCTTCCCAGGAACCCTAGGAGGTCAGGGACCACCACTCCCATCTTACAGATGAGGAGAAACACAGGTCAGGAAGGAGATGACACAAATAGGAATGGAAGGGGAGAGGAAGAAAAGACAACAGTGGAGAAGGCAGGGCAGAGGAGAGGCGGGAAGCGCAGCGAGGAGAAATACAAGGAAGGGGATGGGGGCAGCGCTGCAAGCGTAGGAGAAGCAGAAGCCCTCTGGGAGGTGTGAGGGGCGGCCGGGAGCCAGGCCATTCAGGCGTCTCAGGGGGGCTCGAGCAGCTCCAGGAGAAAGGAGGAGAGTGTTCCGAGGTGCTGGCACCTGCTTAAAATAAAATGTTTCCACTGCTAGAAATGCCCTTGGGATGCCTGTCTTGCCCTCTGTCCCGGCTTCCTTGGAGGCCTTGCCTAGTCTCAGCCACCATTCCCACTCGAGGTGCCCTGACACCTCTGGGGCAGAGTCTCCCACACAGGACTCACAGGAGGCGGCAGGTAAGTCGAGTCGAGGTGGCACCTGATTTCTCTGAAACTCTCACCTCTGCAGCTGTGATGACAGAAGGGCACAGGTTTCTGCCCCTGCTCTGCCTGCAGCTCTCAGTGTTAACGAGAAGGAAATCTGACACTCAGGGCTCTGGCTGCTTACTAGAGGTGAGAACCCAGCCATGTACATAACCTGTCCAAGCCTCCTCTCCTTATCACTAAACAAAAGGAAGCCTCCTCCCGCAGCTGTCAGAAGAATGGAAAGGACAGCTCAGGGATCCCCTGCGCTGGCGGCTCTCCTATTTATTCCTCCGGAACTCCCAGCCCCGCCTTCACCCCTCCCCGCCTCCAAGGGCTTCTCCACACCTGAGTGAGTTCTGTCAAATGCAAATATGTTTGTGATGCCCCACCCCCTCACCCCTTGTGAGGGAACACTCCTTGTTCCCTGTCCTCAGATGGAAATAAAGATTTGAGCCCAGCAAGAAAGGGCCCCTCCTTCTAGACACCTTGCTCTGTCCGCAGCCCCCCACAGAGCCTGTAGCAGGTGTCCCCAAAGACTCCCAGCTCAATCCCAACGCCGGCCCTCTACTGCCATGACTGCTTTCTTGCCGGTTTCTCTCATGAGCTCCATAAACTGGAGGTTTTCATTCACTTGTTTAGCCCCAGTGCCCATCAAGGCATCTAAGAAATAGTAGGTGCTAAGTTAACAGTGGATGGACAAATAGCTGCTTGGACAGATGAACGGATGGATGGTGGTCTCACTGCCTGCTGAGCGATTCCACATGGCTCCGGGTCATCGTGTCCGGTCAAGCTGCCCAAACGATGTCATCTCTCATCACACAACTCCAGGCCTTGATGCTCCTTGGCCCCGTGCATGACATCCGGGCTCTCAGAGACTACCAGATGCAAAGCTTGGATAGTCCTTTCTACTACCCAGTGTGATTCTCCCTGCTTACTGGGGACTCAGACCGAAGACCCCCAAATGCTGACATTTTCCCCACAGGCCTGGGTTAAACTCAAGCCCTTCTTTCTGAGGCCCGTCACCCCTGGTGCTGATTTTGCTTCTCCAGCAACAGTGCCCCATTCCTTCAACATCTGTTTTCCACCCCACTCCCCAGTCCTCGCGTCACTCGGATGTTCCTCTCACCCGAACGCCTTCATCTTTTTCTTCCCAGCCTCCCCGCTCAGACTAGAGCTCCCCGAACACATCCCGGCCTCTCCTGCTCCAGCAGAACCCCTGCTCCAGGCACATTTCCAGCCTCCACGACCCCCAACCTCCAGGCCCCCGGCCTGCTCCTCTTGTTGCCTCTGTCCCCCTAACGTGTTCTCCCCGTTTATAATTTAGCTGCTGGACTGCAGGGCTTTTATGTAATACACCTGAGCATCCTTCAGAGTAAAGCTACGGACACTAAGTATATTTGTATCCTCCACAACGCTGGTAGAAAGGGATTATAAAGTTTTAATAATATATATAATGTTCACTGCAGTTAGTCACGGAGCCCCAGGCATTGGGCTACAAGCTTTACCTACACTTCCTTCTTTCATTTTCACCCCAGCGCCTACGAGGTAAGAATTATTATAATAGCCAGATAGGCTCAGAAATGTTGGTTGCCCAGGGAAAGCCAGCTCTAAGTTGCAGAGCCAGAAGTCAAGCCCAGGCCATCTGACTCTAAAGACTGTGTTCTTAAGAGTTTAATTATATGGTCTCATGTCTAGATGTTTACCAAGTTCAGTGCTGAGCTCACTAGGGTCCATCTCATCAGCCCACCCACCCATGGTGCCTGCAGGAACCACTCTCAGTCACACATCTGGGAGACGCTCTCAGTGAAGTGTATCAAGGCAGCCCATCCTTAGCGTTACAATGTTCTGCATCTGAAAAGGCAAAGAGGTGGTGTCCCTCCAAAGTATCTCTGCAGGGCTCTTGTCATGATCCCACTGGACCCTGGGCTCCAGGAGGGCAGGGATCTTCGACCTTATCTTCCGTGCTGCATCTCAGGCACCTAAAGGTGTGCCCAGTACATACTAGGAACACTTATTTGCTCAATGAAGGAGGAAATGAATGACAACAGATAACAAGCACCTCCTCCACCTCCCACAAGCCCTGCCAGACCTTTATCGCCAAAGAAGGAATGAGTTTCTCAGAGAAATGAGGGAAGAAAACCACAGGCATTTGAAGTGGCTACAGCAGAGAGAGCACTTTGCAGTCAGCAAAATACTGCGAGGACCGTGTCACCCATGAGAAGGAAGGTCAGAGTGAGAAGTGTGTTATCAGATCCACAACCTCTGCCAAGCAGCCCAGTGAAGGCCTCTTCTGTGGCTTCAAACTAATTTTCTCCTGTTCTAAACCCCTGAGAATGCAGGCTTTGTCGGGACTTAATCGTTTGGGGCTCAGAAAACGGTGAAGTCACCTTTCTGCTCTGGTCCCCACAGCAGGAGGATGTGTGGCCTCCTGCCCCAGCGCATCTCTGAGGGGCGGTCCCAGGGCACCTGCTGCACATTGCCTTCATTTCTTTGTCATCACGAACACTGTAGAGACAGGCTACTGAGTCTTGGTTTCTGAAGCAGTGACTTCTCGTAGGGCCTCTTCATAAAAACCCCTCCCTTCACTTAGAAACAGAGACTTCACAGATGAGGGAGAAGAAATACAGATGGAGAAAGAGAAGCAGCAGATTTCTAGAGTGATAAAGCGTCCAGGTCGCACCTCAAGCAGCCCCTGACATTTTTTTTTTTTTTTTTTTTTTTTTGGCTGCATTGGGTCTTCGTTGCTGCGCACGGGCTTTCTCTAGTTGAGGCAAGCAGGGGCTACTCTTCATTGCTGTGCGTGGGCTTCTCATTGCGGTGGCTTCTCTCGTTGCGGAGCACGGTCTCTAGGAGCGAAGGCTTCAGTAGTTGTGGCACGTGGGCTCAGTAGTTGTGGCTCACGGGCTCTAGAGAGCAGGCTCAGTAGTTGTGGCGCACGGGCTTAGTTGCGCCGCGGCATGTGGGAGCTTCCCGGACCAGGGCTCGAACCCCTGTCCCCTGCATTGGCAGGCGGATTCTTAACCACTGTGCCACCAGGGAAACCTGCCCCTGACATTCTGAAGAATGAGAAAACAGATGCCAGCTAAGCATATCCACCAACTCCCTTCCCAAAGCTAACAGTTGCCAAGGTCAAAAAAAGCCATTAACATCTCACAGTGGCCTCACATAAGATAACCATCAGCAGCCACTCAGCCTCACTTCACGTCTGCTCTTTAGCCCAATTTCTTCCTCCCTCCCGCTTTGCTTGCTGGAGAAAATAAACCCCAAATGCCTTTCTGAATAAAACCTGCATATGTTCATAAGAGCCAACAAAATAAAGCTATAGATAAAGGTGACCCAAAATGCCAAAGCAGACTTTGACCAAGTGCAAAAGATTAAGGTGATATTTTTATAATGAAACAGTAACTTAAACTTTGAATTACTGCCTGATTTTACTGCTTAGAGATGAAAGATCCTGCAGTGCTGAACAAAAAAGCCATATAACTCAAAGAGGATTTTCTTTGCTCAGTATCACCTCTGTGAGAAATACATTTAAGTAATAAAACACCCTTGCAAGAGTTCATTCTCTGAAACTGGTGAGGGCTGGACAAGTCTGTCATTTTCCCTTTCTTTTGATTACACAGTTTTCCCCCAACAAGTCTCATCTCATTTCTCCAAACCCTGAGCAAAGGGGATCCAGTCAGACCAGGAGCCTCCATGAGGTGACCCTTGCCCCCATCCTGCCCTGTGAGGCAAGCGTGAGCTGATGATTTGCACTGTTCATCCCAGGGCCAGAAATGTCCAAGTCCCATCAGTCATGGGGACCCCCTCTCCCTTTGTACTTTTTCTTGAGGCTGTAGATCCTGAGATGGCCGTGACAACACAGGCAAACTTACAAGGGTAGGTGAGGTGTAGGCATCTGATACTGAAATGTAGATACCTGCCTAATTCCTTGGGATATACAAAGAGGGTCAGATCTGAAAGTAGAAGGTCAGCCCTGGGGACAAAGGGAGCAGAGATATGCCTGGCACTTACAAAAAGCACAGTCTTGTGATGAGACGCCAGGGGGGCGAGCAACTGACATGGATCCAGGCAGGAGGGGCAGGAATAGGGACCCAGCTATAAGGAGGCGGGCTTGGAAGCCCGCAAGCCACTGCAAGTCCTCGTGAAGATTGCAGGGGATGGTGAGTTTAGATGAGGATGCATGACAGTTATGCAGGTGCTGAGGGAACGGCGCACGAGAGAAGCAGCTGGTACAGCTTTTGAGGGGCAATCAGCCTTAGATCCCCCCACCCCCGGCTGTGTGTCCTTGGGCATGGAATGGGGCCAAGAAGCGCCTGGAGTCTGGGCGGGGCCTCAAGTCTACAGAGGTCTGAGCAAAGCGGTGCAGCTTCAAAGATCTGGGAACTCATTACACACTCAGTCCTCAGCTCCAGGCTTCACACAAGCCTTTCCTTCCCCTGACTTCAAAGTTAGAAAGTTCACCCTAGTCCTCTCCCACCACTACCAAGTTTCTACTTGCATATTTTGATGTCAGTACAGAACCTGTGTTAATCAGGTCAAAATTCATTAACGAAGGCCAACTGTGATCTCCAGGAAGCTAGCTGCTCTCCATCTAGTACAATTTGTGTGTCATACAGCCGAGTGATTTTTCAAACACTGTAACACCGAGCTCCAGGGGGGACCCCCGCAAAGCAAATTGGGACAGCTCCTGTTGTAGTAGGCTCCCTCCCATTTTGAGGAATTCTGCGCCGCCAAATAATAAGGAGCACTCCCGTTGTGGCACCCTCATCATGTCATTGCCACAGATAATTAAGCTCATCAATTATCTCCTTCCCTCTGCTGCCTTAGGATAATGCCACTTGTGAGGCTCACAGGAAGCCCATCTATCAGCCACTCAAACCCTCAGGAACTGCGCTGCTGACTTCCCAGAAGAGCTGAGTGGTTAAAGCAGAAGCTCTAGAATGAACCACTCTGGGTTCCAATCCTCTCTGGCTCTAGAGCTACGGGAAAATTAATTAACCCTCTTGTGGCTTATTTTCCTGATACGTAAAATAGGGGTAATAATCATATATGCCTCAGTGGGCTGCCCTTATCCATTCTTTCAACTAAAGTTTGTTGGGCACCTACTGTGTGCTTGGCAGTGTTCTAGGTGCCAGCGATACAGCAGGGAACAAAACAGGCACAAGCTGCTGTCCTCTCAAAGCTTACATTCTCAAGTAGGAAGCCACATACCAGAAAAAATTAATATGAAATGGAATGATGTATATAAAAGATAAAGTGCTCAGCCCAATGCCAGACACAGAGCGTGGGCTCACGAGCACTCTGAAACGCTGGCTACATTTCAGTACACATCTCCCCTGCCATGCCTGCCCACAGAACCTCGCGGGGCTTGCATCTCTCCAGTGTGACAGGAGTGAACAATGATACAGTAAGAATCCCACTGCGGTCAGGAGTGAGGCGGCGTCGTGGAGAGGAAGGAATTTGGAGGCAGACAAACTCAGACTCAAATCCCAGCTCTCGCTTCCTCACTCCACGACCTTGAGCATGTCACTGAACCCTCTGAGGCTCAGTTTCTGCCTCTGTGAAGTGGGGGTGACAGTGGCACCTGTCCCCCGGCCTTGTGAGAGGATCGGCCAGGGCTACGGTCAGGGCTCAGCCCCTCTGCCATCCCCGCCCCACCCCGTGTGGACGCGAGCAGCTGCGGCTGTTACGCTGTCCCCATTCCACTGCTGAGAATGCGCCCAGGGTGCCTGAATCACTTCACTTGTCATCCATAAAAATGCCATAAATTCCATCCCCACCAGATGGCTTTGCCCCCTTCTACTTGCAACAATAGCGCTGAGCGCACAGGTGCACCTCGAAGCTACAGAGGGGCCTGGGGACTGTGAAGCGGGGGCAGCACACGGCTCCCCATTCAACCTGGAGCCTCAGCGGATGACCACTCTCCCCTCCCCGCCAGGCTGTGAGCTCCTGCAGGGCAGTGGCCTGAGCAGCCCTCTTGGTGCCCGGATGTGACAGGGGCATGGAAAATACCTGAGGGGTGAAAGCAGCTGAAGCAGGAGCAGTCCAGGGGGACATGGAGAAGCCACTGTTAGAGGGGGACTTGTCACTCCAATTCCCCCACAATAAGTCCTCTGTAAGAAGCATTAGTGCAAACGAACGTTCTGCTCCAGACTCTGTAGGGCCCCAGAGGAGAAAGCTGTATCACGGGTCCCTAAACCTCAAGCAAGAGAAAATCTCTATTAGATTCTTCAGTCTCCTCCAGAAGTTCCTCTGCAGCTGCCACGGACCCAGTCTCTGCTTCAGCTCTCCGGGTCAGCCCCCGATCCACTGGTTCCTCGTACTCATATCCCGCTAAGGAAGCAAAGAGCCCGTTTAGGGACCCACCATCTGCAAAAGCCAGGGGATTTAGACAAAGCCCATAACTGTCCACAGTCACACAAATATTCTGCGATTTATTATAGTTCTAATCAGAACAAAGCAGTAAAACTGGTATTAAGAAAACTAAAATTTCCTTGTATCTAGAAGACAACCAAATATGTGATTCTAAGAGAAGGGACCTTCGGCATCCAGAGTGACAAACCACAAAAGGAGGTCACACATTGGAGCGTTCCCTAAGTAGCACCCCCGAGACCATCCAGAACTGCCCCCATCTGACCCTCACCCCCGCCCCCTACACACCCACAGCGCTGGCGACCAAGGACAGCACCTGTGAAGTGGACCTAATGGTAGCTGTCAGAAAGAACCCATAAGTTACTAAAAAGGAAAAAACAAGATTTAAATTTAGGGCCATGACAAACCACAGCTCTGAGGCATTTGGGAGGCAGGAGCAGGAAAGTGACATTTCCCCAAAGCAGAAGCTCAGCTCCAGCGAAACCATCCCACTTGCCATCTGTAACGGGTGTCAAACTGCCTCCCCTCCCGGCTTTCCCAGCCCAGAAGGCGGGAGGGGGCTGCTGACAGACAGGGCAGGGAGGGGTGGTCTTAGAGAGAGAGGTCAGGGTCTGAGCAAACACTAAGAGCACCTTTGCTCTCTACACTGGGAGGAAGACCCTTACCTTTCACACGGGAGCAAAGAAAGACAAAGCCAGGTGCATACCCACACAGAAGAAACGGCCCCCTTCATTGCTGCTCAACCATGACGAAAGCGGACGTCCAATGATGAGGACCATGGCAGAAACATGAGGACAGTAACTGCTGGAAGTAGAGCTTTGTACCCACGAGCTCATTTGAATCTCACCATAAACCGCCAAGGTAGGCAGGCTTGGTTCTTAAAATATCTGCCGATCTGATGAGTGAAAAATTGCATCTCACGATCGTTTCACCAACGTAAACCCCTCCCTTCCTGTTTCCACAGGGTAGAGTGCCATTCAGGGCTGGGGGCAAGGGCTCCACAGTCAGGCAGCCCTTGCCCTAATCCCAGTTCGGCCACACTTCAGTTAAGTCCGGCTCTCCCATCTGCAGGCAACGAGGTACCTGCTTCAAAGGGTGCTCACTTTGAGGCAAATGAAATAAAAATGCTCACAGAACGCTAAGCACAGGAACTCCTCATCTGGCCTTCTTCCCTTTTCCTCACCAAGAAGGCCTCTGCGTCTTCCTGTCCCGCTCCCTAGGTTAAGCTGTTTCCCAGCAGCTGATGACACCTGAGCCCCGCTAAGGACCCAAAGAAGCCCCCTGCCCCGACTCCGACTCCTTCCTTTCGCCCCTCTCCGCCATCCTTCCCCACAAGCCATACTCGGTCCCACCAGAAGCTGTTTTGTTAGGGACAAAATAAGCCACCCCAAAGGTTCTAGGATGTCAAGGGCTCATCGTCCCTCAATCCGCCCCCACCTAAGTGCAGAAACTGAGCAAGGACACTAACAGTGCCCCCGGCATCACCACCGTTCTCTGAGAGATGAAGAAATTGAGACGCAGAGATCACGTCATCCGTCCGAGGTTACCAGGAGAATAGGAAGTAAAGCTGAGACTTGACTAATGTTTCCCGAGTCCTCGTCAGATACTCTTATTATGTAACAAGCTGTCATTTCCCCACAACAGCTGGGGAAGTCCTTGCAGGTATTTGCTGAAATGAATTAAATCAAAACAATAAGGATACACCAGGAAAAGCTTCCTAAAGAGAATGATGAAGACAGCCTGTTCTTCTTTCCCTCCCAACTGATTAACTGCAGCAGGACCAGAGGGCAGAAGGGTCACTGAGCCACCTCCTTTCTTAAGGTGACAGCCACACCCACAGGCTGCATCTAAAAGGGCTGAGGGCTAGAGGTCTGCAGCCCTCAGACCTCTGCTCTGCCCAAGAGGCCCAGGGTAGGTCAGGTGTGTCCTGGATGCGTGAATTCAGACAAGTCACCTCAGCTCTTTGAGCTTCCACATCCTCCTCTGGAAAACAGGGATAGTACCGCTGACCTTTCTGGGTTATGCACTAAGTGAGATAATATAGGTCAAGTTCTTGGCATGGTACAGCATTCAATAAACAGTAGCTATTTTATCTCCATCATCGTCGTCGTCATCATCATCATTATTGATATTGCTATCACGTCATCAAGTTCATCTGAAAGAGCTATCTCCTCAGGATCTCTCGCCCTCACAAACCCTGCATCCTTAGGTCTCGGTATGGCAGGGAGGGCTGGAGGTTTTGCTTCTCTGTGAAGCAGTAGCCAGCCATCATCTCTCCCACTGAATGGCACAGGATGTGTGTCAGGGCGGGGGACCCGGGGAGCACTGTGACCGTGACATGCAGTAGAGGCTGGTGACAGAAGCGCAGCATCTGTCTGATCTTTCAGGGGGCCCGGAGAGGGCTCCCCATGCCTCACGGGAGGGAGAACACAGAAGAGTCTCCTAGAGGAGGTCAGGAAACGGGCAGAAAAAGAGAAGAAAAAAACCATGTGAACCAGGGGAAATGCATGGGTAGCTCTATTTAACTGGGGCCCCCCCCCACACAGGATTTCTGCTGGGGCTGGTGACACCACGTGCTTCTCTAAGCTAACTGGTGTCCAGAAGCATCCACCACCCTCCCATGAAAAGCCCTCAGTTGGGAGTCAGGTGACTCAGGTTCTGGCTTCCACCCGGAATAATCGGTCTTCTCGGGTCTCAGTTCCCACATCTGTAAACATTGTTGCAGGGCGGGAGTGGGGGCCAGGAGGGGCTGGACTAGTTGGGTTCTAGGCTTTCCTCCAACTCAGATACACTGTGCCTTCAGGAGCCAACAGGACACCCCACCTCAAGACTGATATGGATTCCCCTCTCGGGGGAGGGTGGGGGGGTGCTTCTTCTTCCTGTTCCTGCAAACCCCCCAGGGCATGTGACTGAAGTCCCGAGCAGTGTTAGGAATCTGCAGTCACATCCCTGCCTCCTGCATATTCATTAGGCAAATTTAACTTCATAACCCCACTGGTTCTATCAGTGTGAGTTGGTTGCATGTTTTTCATTTCCTCAGCAAAATCTCTCATGGATTTGCAAAATGAGGAGTATCTGTTTCCCAAATGGGCTTGTTCCTACTTTTGGATACAAGTCACCGGATCAGCTTCCTCCAAGGCATTTGTAAAGAAAGATAAAAAGAATGGTGTCAGGATGTCAAACCTCTCATCCTCTTAGAGGAAGTTTGCTCATCCTCCTGCCTCTCCTCTCATCCACCATCACCCCCACCCTTCTGGCTGTCCTTAGCCTGTCACGCCAGTCACTTTTGTTTTGGTAGAGACTACATGTTGAGAGATATACAAAGAAGTGGCAAGGTCACGGTCCCTGTCCTCAGAGAGTTTCCAGACTGGCCACCATTACATGGTGGACCATGGCAAGTGACCTTGAACACTGCAGGGTGTGAGAGATGGAAAACAGGAGTGGGGAGATGTCTTCGGGGTGACCTTGCAACTTGGTGCAGAGTTCTGAGGATTTGGAAAGAATGAGGCATGTGGGAGACCAGGAGCAAAGATAGAGATTAGGAAAGAGGCTTAGAATTCAAATTGGATTCTGGTCCAAAGTAGGAGCAGGAAGCAGCTACTGCATTTGCTCGAGGGGAGGAGAAGCACAGTCCATGTGTCAGGAGAGGAGGCCAGGAAGGGCCCTCTGAATGTGGCCAAGAGGATGCACTGGAGAACTGCGGAGGGACAGGAACAGGGAGGGAGCACAGCCATGCAGGCACAGGCAGGGGAGGAGAGGGCCTGTTCCTGACAGAGCCAAGGCATTGCCACCCCTCCCTGGCCTCCCATCCCTGCCCCTGTCCCGTCATAGTCTTTGATACTCCCTCTGAATCAAACTGGAAGAAAACAAAACCAAAAACCTTCAAAGCCACCTTGTCTCAACAGCATCTTCTAATTCTCTGATTAGCTGGGGAAAGCAAGTAGAGATGCCTTTCAGCTTCCAGACTCAAAACTGTAGTGACAGCTCCCATCTCACACTGAATGCACTAACCCTAGAAGCCGACATGTTAATTCCCTGGATGTGGCCACCCTCTTCTTTCTCTGACACCTGCCACAACGTGACAGCCGAGGGCCTCAGTACCAGTGACCAGGGCAGTGGACATCAACAAGGTCATCTTCACTTCCAGGACCTGGAGGACTGTGTGGCTGCCTCTCAGTACCGCCTCAGGGATCTTGCCCAGCCAGACCTGCTTGTGACTTGAGCCACCCAGAAAAGCAGGGGCTGACTTCAGGAAGCCATGCAAAGTGGACGAGGCTTTACAAAGGAAGTATCCTCCCTGGAGCTTGGATGTCCGCTCAACCTCAAAGTTCATCAGATGTATCATCTCATACTGAGACAAAAACATCCAAATGTATGCTAATTTTTAGTAACGAGATAAGCACAGAAATTGAGAGTAAGCTTTCAAAAACTTAAGTTTCTAAACACGCTTTCTGACGCCCTGAGTTAGAGGGCTTTGTAACTACAAAGGAGAGCTCCACGGTGTGAGCTGGAAGGAGGAAAAGGAGGGCAAAATACACCCCAGTGGTGAGACAGGAATGAGACAGAGGCCACCAGCTGGCTGGAGACTTCCACTCCCCAAATAATCAGCCGGGGTATAAGGGTTACACACTCTAACACCTGGACACTGGACATTTTTTGCTCACTGACTTAGCTGGAAATCCGTGGAGAAATGGAATCAACATGGAGATGGTCCATCATTCAGAGCAACAGAAATGGAAGCAATACTTTCTAGAACAAAATGTGCAACTCCCACTCGAGATGCTAGTTTGAAGGTTCTATTTCAATAAGCAAGGGTTGAGCTTGCCACAAGAACAAAACCATTTTTTGGCAAAACAGCAATTTGAAGTTCATCCCTTTGTCAACAAAATTGCTGTGTAATTTCCAAACTTCTCACAGAGAAGCAATTAGCCAACAAACACCTCCATGAGTCATGACACAGTAGTAGAAAGAGAAGAATCCCTGTACTGTTCTCCACCCCACAGCGCCTCTCTCATCCTGGTCTGGAAGACAGCATTTCACCCCTGGGCTCTGCCTCTGGTCATACCCACACCTTCCCGCTCTGTGCACGGCAGGCATCTGGCACACAGATATAGACAGCTTGGGAGCCCTTGAACTTCCACTTCAGTGCTGCTCACAGTACAGATGGCATAAGTAAGCAGCAGCTAAGACTGAAGATTGCCAACGCTTCGAGGGCAGGCACCATGTCCAGCCCATCTCCATCCCCCCTACAGCACCCCAAGCACAGGGACCAGAACTCAGCAAGCCCTGTTGCCGACCGAAGTTAACAAAACTGCAGAATCGGTCCAGTTTGGTTGCCATGTAGTTTTGTCTTGAAAGCATGAAACAACTCTCAAATACTCCACAGTCCCCAAGCTGGGAGAGAAGAAGGGTCATCACCCACACAGAATAGGGAGATTTTGTGAAAGGAAAATCCGTTCGTTCCCCCGGGCTTTTAAGTCAGGAGCCTTGACAAGATGCAACATGATTCTGAGACTCAGGCACCTGTCGTCATGAAGCAGTTTCCTTTCTTATGGTCCTCGCTGGCTCAGTTTCAGATTTCAGCCGCCCTCCATCCCTCCCCCACCTCCTTACGTGCTTATACAGCCATGGAACTGAGCCAAGACCCAGGGGAAAAAGGCAACACAAGAACAATGAAAATAGGGTCGCTGGTTCCCTTTCCCCCACCTGTGTTTAGGGGCCGAGAGGCACAGGGGAGCAGAGGAGTACAAAGAGAGAGGCACGGTGAAGATGGCCAAATGGGATGCAAAGATATATCTCACAAATCTGCTTCTTTATGAGTGGGGGGACAGCGCCTTCAAACTTGGCAACGTCATCTCCTCCATCTTCCCAAGGACTATCTCTTCTCTACTCCATCCTTTCTTTCTACCAGCATTTACTGAGCGTACTAGCTGTTAGGCACTGGAGTAGGTTGCCAGGGATATAAAGTAACAGCTCTAGCAAAACAGGGCCTGGACAAGATGAGAAGAGACTCCCAAGGGTGACACTAAACTGAAATGATAAAACCTCTGCCTCAGCTGAAGCTGAGAAATAACCCCTTCATAAAAAAGCATCAATACCAGGCAGCTAAATGCCCTGGGCTGTACTTGGAAAAGGCCTGTGCACATCTCCACTGAGAGACATGCCCACCAGCAGCCTTTACGTTTAGGCTTGGTTTCTGGGTAAGGACAAATAAAAATAACAGTTCTGTGGACAGCCACGTTTAATTTAACTGCTGGCTCTCCTTGGCCCCTGGGCTCCCTGAGCTTCCCTCCGCCTCAGCAGTCCAAGTTTGCTCACTGTTGGAGGATCACAAGTTGACCCTGCCCTCCCAATGGAGAGGCAGGAGTCTTCAATTGTTTGTGTCTGTCACCCCCAGGGCTGGGCACGAAGTCTGGCACGACGGTACGTGTATGCCGATGGTGAAGTTCATTAACCCTTTTCTCCAGAACTGAAAGCTCTTTGCATATGGGAGTTCATTTGTCCTTAGAGATTCTTTATTTCATTGGCTCACAAAACTATTCCATCCACCGAGACAAAAAAAAGACTCCCCAAGGCACTCAATCACATCGGTTCACGTAGACGTGATAAACTCACGTTGCCGTTATTTTCCTGTCAAGTGCCTCAGGGGCCACACAGAGACCTTCATGACCTGCCCTGATCACCTCTCCTGCCTCATCCTCGTCCCTACCCACCTGCCTTTCGATACCTCAGTGTCTACTGAGTCATTTCTCTGTGCCAGACATTGTGCAATCTGCTGGGTATAAAATAGCCGGCCAAAACTATGTATAGTTCCTACTCCAAGGTGCTCCTAGTTTACTGGGGGAGAGAGAGGTTAATTAAATCATCTTTCAAATACAAAATTAGACAATATCTGTGGTGAAAGCCAAGAATAAAAGGTATGTGGTGCTGCTGAGACATATAACAGGCCCTGGCCAGCTCCAGGGCATCAGGGAAGGCATTCCTCAGGGAGTGACCTAGGAGCTGAGGCCCGCAGGATGCGTGGAGTTTGCTACAGGTGTGTGAAGCGGGGGGGGGGGGGCAACCAGGGCTCACTCCTACCTCCGTGCTTTTGCCCACGCTGCTCTCTGTGCCAGGCACCCTTCACGCTTCTCTGACGCAGCTCAGCCATCACCTCCTCAGGAGGCCCTCCACCCCTGATTGCCCAGGCGAGGTCAGATGCCCTCCTGTATGCCCACGTGGTGCTTTGTACATGCCTACCTTTATCAGGTCACTTAACATGACTGGTCCATCTCCCCTTCAGAACTGGGGATCCTATAATGGCAGGGACTTTGCCTAATACATTTTTACTTCTCTAGGGCCTAGAGAGGAACAAGCACCCAATTCATTCCTGTTGAATGGAGACGGATGGATGGATGGAAGGATGGATGGATGGAAGGGAGGAATGAAGGAAGGAAGGATGGATGAACATAGTGTCGGTCACTCCCATTCCCCTCTCCTGCCTCTTTTGGGCAGGGTGTTTGCACATATAAGTATCTGGGCAGTCAATAGCATCTTTGTATTCAGTATCATGATTCTGTTTTCTCCCTGGGCTCCCAGAAGGACAATCAGAAGAGCCTGCATCCTCCTCATTGGGCAGAAGAACAGGATCTTCCCACAGCCGCCAAGAGATTTTGGACGAAAAGAAGCCCAAAGCTCCACCCAGCAGCTACTCTGGCACATTTTGAGAATCCTTTACTCCATCTGATCATTCACTCTTTCACTCACAAATATCCATCACGTGTTAGATACTATTGTGGAAACTCAGCAGGGAACATGACAGACACAGTCACTGCCTTCAGGGAGCAAAGTGTTGCGTAGCAATGAAGAAAAGATGACATCAGATCCCAATAATCGGTCTGAAGAAAGCAGAGCAATGGACTAGAAAGCAACTGAGGGTGAGGTCAGCTCTGTTGTGTGGTAACAGAGGGAACCTTTCAACTGAGACTCAAAGGATGAGAAGGAGCCAGTCATGCAAAGTTCTGGGAGAAGAATATTCAGCAGAGAAAGGCCATACACACAAAATCCCTGATGTGGGACCAGCTCGGAATGCTGCAGGGAGAAAAGCACATTGAGGTGGACAGACAGAGCGGTAGAGAGAGAGATGTGGTTAAGATACCGTAAGACAGAGGCCAGGTCATGAAGGACCTGGGGGAGCTGGGTAAGGGTTCAGATGTCATTCTTCAAGTGATGGGAAGCAAATGGGGTGCCTCAGCTGCTCACTGAGCCATCCTGGGAGGAGTGCAGACAGAAACAGAGGGCGCAGTGAGGGGGCCAGGAGTGGCCCAGGTGCACGGCAACGGTGGTCTGCATCACTGCTGGGGCAGAAGCAAGGGTGCGAGAGGTCACATCAGGATACAGTTTGGAGGGAAAAAAGGCAAGGCTTTTTATCCATTCACCTGTTGATGGGCATTTGGATTCTTTCCATATCTTGGCTCCTGTGAACAGTGCTGCCACAAACATGGGGGTGCTTATATCCCATCAAATTCCTGTTTTCATTTCCTTTGGGTATATTCCCAGAAGTGGAATTGCTGGATGGTATGGTGGGTCTACGAGAAGGAAGGATATCCTGCCATGTGTGACAACATGGATGGATCCTGAGCATATTATGCTGTGACATAAGCCAGACAGAAAGACAAGTGTGGTATGGTATATCAGTTATACGTGGAATCTAAAAAAAATCAAACATGCGGGGAACAGAGTAAAATGGTGGTTACCAGGGGATGGAAGGTGGGGGGTAAGACTGATGGTATTTAAGGGTACAAACTGTGACAAGTAGTAAAATAGCCATAGAGGTTTAACGTACAGCTTATTGGACATAGACAATAATATTGTCCTCTGTGTATGTAAAGTGATAAATATCATTAAGACAACAACCATATTAAAAATATAAATGTATCAAAGTAATGCAATGTACACCTTAAATTTACACGTCATAGTCAAATTTGTCCAATTAAAAAAAAAGAGAGAGAGAGATACAAGGCTTGCTAATGGACTGGCTGGAGGGCATGACAGAAGATGAGGAGTCAAAGATGACTCTCTGGTTTGGGGCCTGGCCACCGGGTAGGGGTAGAGTGTGGCCAAAGGGGGAGGCCCTGGGGGATGAGAACCATCAGGAGCCTGACGTGAGACACGGACCAGAGAGGAGGTCTAGCTGGCCATTCAGAGCCACCCTATACATGCACCGTGCTCCTGCGATCCACTGCCGTTAACCAGCAAAGTTTAGTACTTCACACACTTCAAGTACTGACAGAAAAAAACTGTGGGTTTGGCTAAATCTACACTCAGATCCACCCGTGACTTTAGGCTGTGCCATCTCAGGTAGGGAACAATCTTTTTGTGTCCGTTTCTTCATCTGTAAAAGTGAGGACAAAACTGTTTCACCCCAGGGCTGGGAGGGCAGACTCCACGATGAATGGCAAACACCCAGGGTGACAGCGGGCAAGGGAGGCCACTGCAGGCAGGCTGATCACCAGGTCCCGAGGGCCAGGCCCTGCCCACCGGCAAGAGCCTGGGTGGAGTCGGCTGTGGTTCTCCATTCTTCCCATTGTTTATGAGTCTCCCTAGGTTGATGGAAACTTTATGAAGGAAAAAAGCCCGAGCAATTCCAAAGCAATACGGTAATACTGTCTTGAGTGACTGAAAAAGCAGGTCAAGAAAAATGACAGCTATAGGGATAAAAATGTGGATCTGCAAAACATGCAATCAAGAAAACCTGTGAGCTGTGAAAACCAAGTAACCTCAGGAACCCTCCCTGGCTCCCCACAGGACCAGCTCCCAAGAGTACAGAGAAATCTGGGTGGGTGGGCAAGAGGGAGGGGAAAGGGAGTCACCAAGATTAGACTCAGGGAGCTGTCAGTGCCCTCAGCACCCAGGGTGTGCAACAGAAGCCCTTTGTTTATACGACACATTAATGGGAATGGTATGGACAGGGCCCTCCCTGAGGGCGCCCTAGGCCTGCCCCATCCAACTCTCTGCTGTGGCCCCTGAAATGACTCAATCACAAGCTCTGCTCCTGCGGCTCATCTTCCATGGATGGGCACTCCACTCTTCCCACGTGGCTATAATAAAGTAATGATTGCTGCCCAGGACAAAAACCAAACAGACAAGAAAACAGGTTTCCACAACAAGCACTTCTGAGCAAGGTACTTGGGATGGCACCACACAGAGGCAGCGCCAGTGGGACCAGCTGTGGTCCACGGAGACCCAGCGTCCACCACACCCCACCGACACCCAGCTCCTGTTCAGGGTGCTGTGAAACATCATCCTGGGCTGGGCCCAGGGTCACCAATAACCAGTTTGGGAAAGAAACAGTCCGCTGACGGGGAGGAATTAATGCAGACACAACCATGAAAGGAACATTTCAAATACTCAGGAAAAGGGGCTGCTCGTGATACTTGAAAACAAATCTTCAGAGCAGCACAGTTGTATCTAAGAAATTGATGAGCCAGTCCAAGCCATTATCTGTAAGTATGTGCCAAGGCAGGATTAATAGCCCTTCAGGCTGCCATAGTACTTCTTGAGAGTTAAAGCAAAAAACTCCTTAGAAATATGATTAAAATCCATTTTTCTTGCCAATTCTAACTGAATTCAACACCTCCTAGATGAGTCTGAATTGGGCAAGTTCTGTTGTACTGACTTTAGCAGAGTGGGAATTATGTCTGTCTGGACATGGCAAGTTGTCAGGGTGATGTTGTGGGAAAGCCTGGCTCCTCATTTAGTTGCTGAGGGATGACAGGAGTGTTAATAGCTTGAGTCTGACCTGCTTCATTATATGAATAAGGGGTTAAACACTAGGGCCCACCTCATAGGATAGGTGTGAGAATTCAGCAAGATCACAGCATGTTCATGCAGCACAGGGGGTGACACAGGACAGACACTCGCTGTGGTATGGACACTGGTGTTTGTGCGATCAGCACTGCACATGGGGGGCTGGGGTGTGACGCCCAGGGCAGGAGACATGAAGCTGGTCCCCGGAGAGGGGCTCTGGAGCAGACCCTGGCCTCTGGTCTTGTGAACAGAGGGGCTGCCTTTGCTTCGTCCCTTAAAGTGGGGGGGCTTTCCAGGCAGCGGCATGCCTGAACCCGGTTATTTACTCCCCTTGCACATCTGGCAGACTTGGCTAGGTTCACATTTCTGTCCGTCCCTTCCAGCAAAGGACTGGTGAGGCCAGCAACGAAAGCTGCTGGTCACTTAGACCTCCAGCAAGGCCCTGTCTCAGAGATACATAAACCCCAGCTCAGAAATCCCAGCAAAGCTGCTCCAGCTCTAGAAAATGCAGGCAGCTCAGCCCACCCACGTCAGAGATCTGTACATATGCCGAGCAGAGAAGGTCTCAGCAAGCGACGGACGGATGGATGGATGGATGGATGGATGGATGGATTAGTGGGGTGCGAGTGAGGTGACATCAGGGCAAGTCAGGTAAAGGGGTGAGTGTGAAAAAACATTCCCACTTGCCATACTGTGCAGGCATCTGTCTACTTCCTGCTGCCTCCTCACCATCTCCTTAAGACCACTCTGAACTCAGACCCACCCTGATTTCACCAATAGAAACTCTGCCACACCTGAACCTGCTCTGCCGCACGCTCACTACAGGTGCACAGAATGAATGGAGATGGACCTCAGCACAATTTCACACCAACAGCTGAAGCATCTACCATGGTGGGTGCTGCCAGGGGACCAATAGTGAGTGAGAGAATCCTCATGCTGGCCAGTGCCTGCTACAGAGTATGCCTTCAGCAAAAGGTGCCTCTGTCATCATCCCCATCATCACCTCCACAGCTCAGAATATGAAGCAATCCCACCTACTTGGGAGAAAGAGGCAGAAAAGACCTCGGGGAGAAAATGGAAAGTATGATATAAAAGCTGGGCCGTTGGGGACACAGGGAGGAGTGGCTTTCTAGAAGAGGTCCTTCAGATTTCCTTGGGGAGAGGGCAATTAATATATACAGATGGCTTTTCTATGTGCCAGAGACTGTTCTAGAAACGTAATATGTGACAACTAATGTAACCTTCGCAAAAACTCTTTGAGGTAGGCATCACCATCCCACCATCCTCATTCTGTAGAATTGGAGCCCCAAGGGGCTTCAGGACTCATTCAAGGCCACAGAGCTACCAAGTCAAACTGGGATTTGAGCCTATGCCATCCAGCTCCGGTGAACAAGTTCTTAACCTTGACAGTGATGTGTCAACCCTTCCCCTGTCCTCCCACGAGGCATCTCCCCTGTTCATACCTCTACCACACCGCTCACCTGCTGACCTGTGAACTATCTATGTTTACACGCCTGTCCTCTCCAGAACCAGGGGACAACCTGGGGACGGGACCAGGGTCTGGCATGGGCCTGGTACACGGTGGGCATGTCTGATGACTCTCGAGGGGCTACCCTGGAAGAATGTCCCAAAGCAGGAACCAGGAAAGTTGCAGACTTGGAGGTCTGAGACGGGAATCTGAGAATGAACTGAACACTTGCAGAGTCAGAAGATGAAGCAGCTCCTCCCACCCATGTGGCCTGTAGAGTTGCCATCTCCCTTGCTCCCCTGTCACCTACAGGACTAACGGCCTTGTCACATCAGTCACAGGGACCATGTCAAGCACGCTGCTCTTCCCTTACCTGCACTGACCACGGACTCTTGTCTCCCAGGCGTTTATACACTTTGAGTAGTTTCTTCTTGCCACACAGTGACCCTGAACCATCCCTCTCACCCAAGTAGCCACAGGCACCAAAGGGCCCTCAGGTCCCACAGGGCCACTCCAGGAGACCTGCCCCCCACCATCGCAGTCATGCCCTGGGTGGCTCTTCTGGCCACTGCTCAGTCCCCCAAGACCTCTGCTTCTCAAAGAAGGGGTAGCAGGGCAATGCCAACAAATGAAAACCGGGCTCTGTACCCAAAGGGATGTAAAAATCCAGGACACACTTCCAGGACAGAGAATTCTCCAGAAGGAAGAATCCAAAGAGACTGGGTGTTCAGAGTAACCTGCATCTTTTTCATCTTTTGAGTTTTCACTAGAAAAATTTTTGAAAACTGTCAACTCTATCTTCTGACATTGCTCATCCTAGATGAGGCTACAAAGTGGGATGTTTCTGAATGATGGAGGTTACCAGTGTCAAAAAAGAGAAACATGGAAATGAATGTGGGTATTTGGGAGAATGTGCTAATCTTGAGACACACTCCACAGGTCGGATCATCTTTTGAAAAACTGTTTAAACAGCTGTATTGAGGTATAGTAGGCCTTCAGTAAACTACACATAATTAAAGTGTACAACTTGATCAATAAAACTATACACACACTTAAGAAACCATCACTATAATCAAAATAATTACCGTATCTATCATCCCCCAAAGTTTCTTCATGCCCCTCCTATTCCTCCCCCCACCAGAGGAAACCAGTGATCTGCTTTCTCACACTACAGATTAGCATGAATTTTCTGAAGTTTTATATCAATGTCATCAAATAGTATGCACTATTATTTATCTGGCCTTCATGCAGCAGAATTATTTTCATATTCCATCAGGATGTTACATGCATTAGCAGTTCATTCCTTTTTATTTCTGGGGAGTATTCAATTGTATGGATAAACCACATTTGTTCATTCATTCACTTGATAGACACATGGGTTGTTTGCAGTTTTTGGTTATTACAAATAAAGTTGCTATGAACATTTATGAACAAGTATTCCTATGGACATATTCTTTCCTTTCCTTGGGTAAAGATCCAGAAATAGAATGGCTAGATCATATGGTAGGTTCTTTTTTTTTTTTTAAAGAAACTTCCAAACTGTCTTCCAAAAGCGGGTTGCCCATTTTACACTCCCACCAGCAGCATATGAGAGTTCCAGTTTCTCCACATGATGGCCAACACTTCATATGACCAGTCTCTTTAATATTCAACATTCTCATGTAGTGGTATCTCATTGTGGTTGTAATTTGTATTTTCTCAATGATAAATAATGTTGATCTTCTTTATGTACTTATTTACCACCTGTATACCTTCTTTGGTGAAATGCCTGCTCAAATATTTTGCCCACTGTTATTGGGCTGTTTCTTCACTTATTGAATTTAGAGAGTCCTATATATATTCTGGACACAAGTCCTGTATTGGATACATGATTTTCAAATATGTTGCCCTTAGGACGTGGCTTCATTTTTCATTCTCTTCACAGTGACCTTCAAAGGCAGAATTTTTTTTGAAGTATCATTTATTTATTTTATGCTTCATGCTTTTGGTTTTTTATCTAAGAAATATTTGCCTAATCCAAGGTCACAGAGATGTTTCTATGTTTTTCCTAAAAGTACACAATTTTAGGTTTTATATTTATGTATATAAGGTATGTATTTTTATACTTTTACAAATTTATCACTTTTGCTTTTCCTAAAACCATCCTGCAAATATAATTTCCTTTCCACCACTCATGTTCATTTTCAGCATTCAACACTGGAGATAATAAGATTAGCAGGAGGTACTTTCTCCCCTCAAAGAGTGTAATTTTTTTATTTAGGAAAAAATTTGAACATATGCCAAAGTAGAGAAATTAGTACAATGAATCTCCATAATGCCAGCTAAAAACTGTCACTCGCCACCTAGTTCTATAAGAATAAAGTCAATAGCCACTGCAGTTGCTGACTTTCAACACATCCTGAAAGGGGTTCAGGGTGCAGATCAGGAATGAGGCCCTCTGTGCTCTGGGAAAAACTGGCAGAACAGGCCTTTAGATAGTTAGGTATTTTCAGAAGATAGTATGAGCCCAATTTCTTGCATCTTCTCATATCTAGAAAAGTACTAAAATCATTAATGGACATCTGCTCCTTGTGACTAGCAGCAACCTTCTGCCAAAATGTGTGCTTGACTGCCTGTTTCCTCCTTCATGAAACTCACATATATACTGACTTCCCCCACTTACCTCTTTGGAGCAGTTCCTCAGAGCTACCTGAGAGGCTGTCTCCCAGGCTTATAGTTTTCATTTTGCCCCAGATAAATCTTAACTCACAACTCTCACGTTTTGCATTTTTTTTCAGTTGGCAATAACCTCTGTTCAATAATTTTCAAGATTTTGTCACATTTGCTTGATCTTACCTAAGTTATCTTAAAGCAAATCCTCTATGTTCTTCACAATGTATCTCTTAAAAAAACATGTTTTCCTTATTCAACTACAATGCTATCAACACATCAAATTCTCAGTCCATAATCAATTTCCCAACCCTTTCCCAAAACATCTTTCTCTTTTAAAGTTTTTGTTGCTTTTTTCACTTTGGGTTCAACCAGTGTTCACAAAACATTTGGTAGCCATGTCTCCCACTCCACCTTTTCTCATGCAGAAACTGGATCCATTTTTTTCCACACACCCCCCAACATACCTCATATTCTGAATTTGTCTTTTTGCCTCTGCGTGGCCTCCTTTAACACATTCCTCAACCCCTGCACGTTCTGTTAACGAAGTCAGCACTGTAGGCTTGACTAGATTTAGGTTCAATTCTTTTTGGCAAAAATACTTCACATGCCTATGAAGCACACATATGACTGTGACACCAGAAGATACCACATGACACCAGAGGACAAACAATGCCAGCTGCCCACTGAAGTGATTCTATGATTCATCCGATGACTCAGGTGGTAAGGTAATAGCGCGAAGTTCATCATCAACCTTTGTCTAATGGTTTCACCCATGCTTGACTGTTGCCCACATCAGCTATATCTTTGGGGGCTGAAAATGGTGATTTTCTAATTCTAGTGTTACTTCTGCATTTATTAGCTATACTCCTTCTGTAAGTAATTTTCCCTTATTGAATAGAGCTTTAGGGTTACCCTGAAATATGATTTGTACAGAAACAGTATGGATTTAATTACTTTTTCATTGTAAAATTTAGAATAAGGAGCTGGAATCCTAGTTTTGTTCCCATAGTAAAGGAGTTTACATGTGTGTTTTCATCACTAAAATGTATTTTTAAAGATAATAAAAATGGATAAACCTTTAGCCAGACTCATCAAGAAAAAAAGAGGGCCCCAAATAAATAAAAGTAGACATAAAAGAGAAGTTACAACTGATACCACAGAAATACAATCATAAGGGCATACTATGAACAATTATATGCCAACAAATTGGCAAACTTAGGAGAAATGGATAAATTCCTAGAAACATACAATCTTCTAAGACTGAATCAAGAAGAAATAGAAGATCTACACAGAGCAACTACTAGTAAAGAAACTGAATCAGTAATCAAAGAATTTCTGACAAACAAAAGTCCAGGACCAGATTTATAGATTAATTCAACCAAACATTTAAAGAAGAGTTAATATCTATCCTTCTCAAACTATTTCAAGTAACTAAAGAAGAAGGAACACTTCCAGACTCATTCAATGAGGCCAGCTTTACCCTGACATCAAAACCAGGCAAAGACATGACAAAAAGATTAAATTATAGACCAATATTCCCAATGAACATACGAGCAAAAATCCTCAACAAAATATTAGCAAACTGAATTCAACAATACATTAAAAGGATCATATATCATGATTAAGTGGGATGTATTCCAGGCATGCAAGACTGGTTAAACATCCACAAATCAACCAATGTGATACACCACATTAATAAAATGAAGGATAAAAATCACATGATTAACTCAAAGGATGCAGAGAAAGCTTTTGACAAAATGCAACATCTATTCATGACAAAAACTCTTAAGTTGGTAGACAGTGAACATACTTCAACATAATAAAGGCCATTTATGAAAAATCCACAGCTAACATTATACTCAACAGTGAAAAACTGAAAGCTTTTCCTCTAAGATTAGGAACAAGACAAGGATGCCTTGTCTTGCCATTGTTATTTAACATTGTTTTGATAGCCCCAGCCACAGCAATAAGACAAGAAAAAGAAATAAAAGGAATCCAGATTGGAGGGGAAGATATAAAACTGTCACTATGTGCAGATGACATGATACTATATATATGTATATCCCTAAAGTATATATATGACACTACATATATATATATATAGTATATACATATATATATATATATCCCTAAAGACTACACCAAAAAACTATTAGAAATAATAAATGAATTAAGTAAAGTTGCAGGATACAAGATCAATATACAGAAGTCTGTTGTATTTCTATACACTAATAACGAACTATCAGAAAAAGAAATCAAGAAAACAACCCCATTTACAATTGCATCAAAAAGAATAAAATACCTAGGAATAAATTTAACCAAGGAGGTGAAACCTGTATTTGGAAAATTATAAGACACTGATGAAAGAAATGGAAGACAACACAAGTAAAATGAAATATATTCCATGTTTATGGATTAGAAGAATTAATCATGTTAAAATGTCCATACTACTCAAAGCAATCTACAGACTCAATGCAATCTCTATCAAAATACCAATGGCACTTTTCACAGAAACAGAAATAATCCTAAAATTTGTATGGAACCACAAAAGACCTCAAATAGCCAAAGCAATCTTGAGAAAGAAGAACAAAGCTGGTGGTATCATACTCTCTGTTTTCAAACTGTACTACAAAGCTACAGTAATCAAAAACAGTATGGTAATGGCACAAAAATAGACACATAGATCAATGAAACAGAATAGGGAGCCCAGAAATAAACCCATGCACTTGTGGTCAATTAATCTATGATAAAGGAGGCAATAGACAATGGGGAAAAGACAGTCACTTTAATAAGTGGTGTTGAGAAAAGTAGCCAGCTACATGTAAAAGAATGAAACCAGATCATTTTCTCACACCATATAAAAAAATAAACTCAAAATGGACTAAGACCTGCAACCATAAAACTCCTAGAAGAAAACATAGGCAGTATGCTCTTTGACATTGGTCTTAGCAGTTTTTTTTTTTTTTTTTTTTGGATGTGTCTCCTCAGACGAGTGCAACAAAAGCAAAAATAAACAAAAAGGACCACATCAAACTGAAAAGCTTTTGCAGATTGAAGGAAACCATCAACAAAGCAAAAAGGTAACCTACTGAATGGGAGAAGATATTTGTAGATGTTATGTCTGGTAAGGGGTTAATATCCAAAATATATAAAGAGATCATACAACTCAAGTAAAAAAAATCTGATTAAAAAGTGGCAGAGGACCTGAATAGGCATCTTTCCAAAGAAGACATACAAATGGCCAACAGGCACATGAAAAGATGCTCAACATCGCTAATTATCAGGGAAATGCAAATCAAAACCACAATGAGACAGTGCTCACACCTGTCAGACTGGCAACTTTCAAAAAGACAACAAATAACAAGTGTTGGTGAGAATGTGGAGAAAAGGGAACCCTGGTGCCCTGTTGGTGGGAATGTAAATTGGTGCAGCCACTATGGAAAACAGTATGGGGGTTCCTCAAAAAAATTAAAAATAGAACTACTGTACAATCCAGCCGTCCCACTCCTGGATATTTATGCAAAGATAAATGAAACTGAGTGACCACTGAAAGATGAACGGATAAAGAAGATCTCTCCCTCTTTCTCTCTCTCTCTCTCTCTCTCTCTCTCTCTCTCTCACACACACACACACACACACACACACACACACACACACACAGAGGAATAATATTACTCAGCCATAAAAAAGAATGAAATCTTGTCATTTGCAGCATCATGAGTGAAAGTGGAGGGTACAATTCTTAGTGAAATAAGTCAGAGAAAGACAAATATTTTATGTTTTCACTTATATGTGGAAACTAAAAAACAAAACAAATGAACAAATATAACAAAATAGAAACAAACTCACACGTACAAAGAACAAACTAGGGGTTGTCAGAGGAGAAGTAGGTAGATGGATGGGTGAAATAGATGAGAAGGATTACAAACTCCCAGTTATAAAATAAATAAACAAGTCATATGGATGTAATGTAAAGCACAGAGAATATAGTCTGTAATATTATAATAACTTCATATGGTACATAATCTATAAAAGTACTGAATTACCATGTAAGAAAATACCATGAGGAAATTAATTTCTTATGACTTCAGAAAGGTTATTAAATTACCTTGGAAAACTCTACTAAATATACAAGGTTAATTGCTTTGAGCCTACCATGAAATAAAATCTAAATATTTGAAAAAAATAATAAATTAATTAACTAATTAAATGTGTTTTTAATGATTGTATTTCTCACTTGTAGAAATTTCAAAATGATCTGGTATGTTTTGCTACCATATCATTCATTGCTTCAGTTTTGAATCACCTTTTTTATTTAAACATTTTGAACAACTGATTTTACATTCTGTACCTGAAAAATCCATCTCTCAAAGCTTTGGGGGGTCTAATTCTGCTATTTTTTATCTGTGCTGCCTCTTGCTCATGGTGGCTTATTTCCTCCTATGCTTTAAAGAATTATGAGTTATATTTGGCACTTTAAGGGAATCCTGTAAAGCCTGAGTTGATGGTCCTGCCCTCCAGAGATGACTTACACATGCTTCTTCCAGGAGCCCTTGAGCATCCCATAGCCAGGGCCACTTTAAGTCAATTTACAATTCAGGTTTCCAACACAAAGAGGGTAAACTAGAACCACACACTTGGGCTGCTATTCACACAGTAAGCAATAGGACACCTTAACAGCAGTTACTTGTTCTGATTGGTTTACATCTGTGTCCTATATCAGTCATCAAAGGTTTTGTGTACCACCATTGCCTTATCTGAATAAATGCAGGTTCTTTGTTAAAAAGTTTCTCAGGTCATCTTTTCCCTCTCTAACCAGAGCCCAGGCCAAAGTCAGGAATTGTTATTGTCTCATTTTACTAACAGGCATATTTAATTTTTAAAAAACAATCGAGCCCACCCTTTAACTCGAGGTAAATGCTATTTTTTTAAAACCAAGCCCACCCTTCAACTCAGGGCAAGCATGCTGAAAGTTCTGGATTTATGTGTGGGATCTCAGCTGCAATTTCCCACCTTGTAAGCATTTAAGGCACTATCTCCAGTCTGCAGGCAGCAGTTACCCCAAAACCTCTTGGTTAGATCAGCTACCCTTTACCTCCCTACCTACAGGGAAGTGGTCAGTATCCACTCTGGTTTTCCTTCTCCCTACCCCCCAACCAGGGATTTCTCTTACATCTGACAAGTTCATCTATTTTAAAGGATGCTTATCTTATCTAGGAGTTTTATATCATAGTTTTTAGGATCTCTAGCTCACCATATGGACGGATATACACACTTATCTACAGACAGTTCTAGTGTGGTACAATGAATGCTCCAGCGGAACTATGCACATGGTGCCGTTGTAGCTCAGAGGAAAGAAATGGCTTATCCTAACACCAAGAGCTCAAGGGTGCTTCACTGAGGAGATGGTGCTTAAGCAGAGCCTTGGAGTTGAAATCCCAGGAAGGTGTTTACGCCATTTCTGGCAGAGGTGGGTGTGGGTAAGGGAGGCTCAACCCATTCTATCCCATTATGTGCATTAAAGTTCAAAAAAACGATTGATGAATCCTCTCTACTCCACCTCTATTTTGCTTGGTTTGGTGCCAGGGAATTGGGTCATGTGGTGGTGTGATACTACTACGGGCCAGGTGGCTGTTCTGTAGAGCTCTCAGCAGGAAGCAGTGGAAGACATGAGAGATGTAGCAGATCTTGCTCAGAACCACCTTTGGGGAGTCCCACCCCACTTATACCCAATAGCATCTTTTGGTCTCTCTACTAGGAGAAGAGAAAGTAAATAAACCCTTAAAAGGAGCTTCATCTGATCAATCTGGCCAGGGTCCCTGGGTTCTGGTGTCATCTGATCTCTTGCCTGGCCGCCACTGCATAGCCTGCCTTTGGGGAGGTTTGCATCCCAAAGCAATCCCCAGTGCCTTTCGATAAGAACTTGGGGAAAACTGTTCTTTTGGACACAGGGTCTTCCCTGATGCAGAAGGTCTGCTGTTCTGAGCACCTCACTGGACAGAACCCAGCATTGCAGGAAGGTGCCACCCTTGGCCAAAGGATGAAGCATTTCTATCTCATGCGTTGTATATAAAGATGCAAAAATGTTTCAATTGTTTTAGAATGGGAGAAAACCACCAACTAAAAGGTAAAAGGTAAAAGGGAGAGCATCATTTAAGTCATATCTCTCAATAGGCAGTTATGGTATCAATTCATGGTAAATTCTAACCCAGCTAAATATTCCCTCATTCTCTGACATAACATACAGGTCCTAGCCCAAGGCATAGAAAGTGAGATCAGCTTCTACGAGCATTACCCATATCTAGTACCAAAACGTTCTCTTGGAAAATGTCATGAATAAGTCTGACTGTACTCATTTGAGCAGTATGCCAGCAGGGAATGTTTTGTTTGTTTGTTTAAGAAAAACAAAAGCAACATGAACCTGAACTTCATTAAAGATTTTTGTAATGATTTAATTAGATTTATAGCACTGTGCATATTCATTCTGGCCAGGGACCCTTCTCTCTTCTAAAGGATTGGTTGGCAGAGATCTCATGTGCTTTGCAATTTTTTCCTAATCCTTCGTTTCATCCCCTGATGAGGTGAGGATGTGCATGATCGTGTTCAGGTAATTGCTTTATCAAATGGTTTAGTTGTGCATTCAACAGAACTGACAAGAAGGTTATTCTTCCTAATGTGTTTTTAACAAATGCGCTCACTAATTACATGGCATTCTACTCAGGGCATTTGAGAAGAAGGCATGAAAACCCATTCTTCAAATCTTGGTTAAACACATGTTTGCGTATACAACATAGAAATAAGTGGTAAAATACTTAGTTGAATTGCTTCCTTCTGCTGTAACTTCACATCTAATCTGCATGTTGATGTAGACCATGTAAATTCTGAGGGTGCATTTCACCACAGACGGTGTTTGAACATCTATGCTTTCTGAAAATGTCATAATAACCATTTTACCTGAAAGTTTATCCTTGGGAGCCGAAAGGACTGTGTTATCTTGGCATGTTCCAAGAAGAAAGAAATGCTTAATACAACTGAGGACAGATGTGCCTCATGATTAGAAGGAAGTATTACAACATTAGGCCAAATGGTTTAAAAGATTTCTGAATTAAAGTGGTGCTGAATCTACTTTATTTTGCATGAATTTTCTCTTTAACTAGACCACTAACACGTCTGGTATGGACCTGTATTATATGCTCCTTTTTGCCTACCACTCCTAGAAACACAGTACATCTTAATACATTCTTACAGGCTCAAAAGCTAGTGGCATTTAGCTGAAGCCTTTAATGACACAAATACTTAACAATATTTGATATTTTAAAAGGTGATTATGCAGTACGCTACTTAAAAATTTTTATTCAGTCCAGTAAATACTCTTTCCCTCTTCTTCTGGTAAAAAATACTACCCTTGATCATAGTGAAGGGTGGGGGTAAAGAGGGTCATGTTACCATAGTATTTGATTAAAGGATGGGCACATGATTCAAAACCAGCCAATTAGAATCCTTCCCTGGGATTGAAACACAGATACTGACAAATTTCTTTGCAGTTTCTTCGCTAGAAGCAAATGAATCAGGGGCCATCAAAATCCATATTCCCTGCCAAGGGGAGAGAGCCTCCTGGCAGAATGAAGCCAAGAAGAGATGGACAAAGATGAGGAAGAATTTCCACACTGAACTTCCCCTTCTTTCTCTGAGGTCTGCCCACCCCAGTATACTTTCTAGCCTTCTGTGCCAGTAAATCTTCATTTTTTGATGAAGCCAAGTTTGAGTTCTGTTTCTGTCACTTGAAATCAAAAGCATCCTGATGATACAGCTGGTATTTTATATTACTTTTCAGATGGCATTTCCCTCATAGAAGTAAAGACTGTCACTCGAGAACCAGACAGACCAGGGTTCCAATATCTACTCTGCTGCTAAGAGCTGTGTTGACCTTGGACAAAGTTTTGCAGCTTCAGTTTTCTCCTCTTTGAGACTACTAATAGCCCCTAACCTCAAAGGTTCATTGTGAGAATTAGATGGAATAATAGAGGAAGTAAAATAATACTGTGACACTTAGTACAATATCACAGTACTTAATACATGTTCAACAATGAAGTACTATTGTTTTCTTGTCATTGTCACTGTCATTATTTAAAATATTACTATCGTAGAGATGGCTAGATTACTCCAATATTCACTCTATCCTTCTTAATAACAACACAAATCTCAAATTTCAGCTGGATACGGAGCTACCCAGAATAAACCCACATTTCCCAGCCTCCCTTGCAGCTCTGCATAGCCCTGTGACTAAGTTGTGGCCAGTAGGATGTGAGCAGAAATGACACATGACTTCCAGACTGTGCCTCTTCCCTCGCCTCCTTCCTACTGGCTGGGGCACAGCGGCCATCTTGGACCAAGAGGCAGAAGCTCAACAGTTCCAAATGTCAGGATGACAGAGCAACAAGGTAAAGGACGCTGGTCACTGACAGTCTGAAGGCAGCATATCAGCCCCAGGCTGCTTATCTTTAGAATGTCTACATGAGAGAGAAATAAAACGGTATCCCATTCAAGCCTCTGTTCCGTTTGAATTTTTGCTATAGCAGCCAGAACTAATACACAGTAAACATCTTAAATATTATTTATACTTGTTCCTTCCAAAAACCCTGGGAAAGAGAAAAGGGGATGACAACCAAACAAGGGCAAGAACTCTATTTAAACTAATAGTTGAGGGTCTTCGTACTATGAACACTAGCTTCTCATTATCCAGTGATGTTTGGCTACCACAGACTGAAGAAAGGACAATGAAAATGAACAAGGCCTCAGCGGGTAAAGCAAAGGTGGGGCATCTGCCATGGGGAATTTGTCCCCAGACCTCCAACCGTTTAATGTATTAAAAAAAAACTTGCTTAGGGTTGGTTAGATGCCACTGAGTATGTCTCCAAAGTCGTAACACCTCTTGTGTTAGCTTTTTCTAAGCAACAGAAAATCAAAATAGTGAAGTCTATGACCCGACTCCCGCATCAGACCGTTGGTGTCCATGTGGTCTACGGGCACACGACCCGATCTTCTTCTCCCCGCCTACCACCTGAGAGCATGCAGTATGGGGGCGGGGTATTTACTACTTCTTGGCCCTCCACAGGGCTGCCCAGATGGCAGTATCCAATGCCTTGCCTAACTGTTGCCACACCTCTTGTTCCTGGGGCCATGACCATGGCCATCGGGCTCCAGTTTCCTGATGCACAAAATGTGCAAATGCAAGCCTTCCACCTCAGTATCCAATCATCTTCTCTTCTGCTTAGTCAGAAGTGAGGCCCTTGCCAATGAGCCATTTGCAAGTGAGGACAATTCTCACCCAGCAGGTTCTATGGAGGCAGGGCTATCTAAAAATGTCCCTGAAAACACCGACAGCCTCAACTCAGCCAAAAAGCAAAGAAGAGGAGCCACACATAAAAACCACCCACGCCTGTCATGGATGTAGGGCCATAAAAGTCTGGGGAGACTAAGAAGACATACCGAGCTCGACGCTGTCTTGAGAAGGCTTAACAAATCCATGCCTTGGATTGGCTCTGACCCTCAGAACAGCCTGTGTGTGGGAAATGCCGGCCAACAGAGTCTCCATTTGCCAAGAACTTCAAACATGACCTTTACTTGGTGGCAATTGTTCGAAACTATTAAGACGGCTCTGAAAATAATATAATCCACAGCAACAATGTGTTGAAAGAAATGCCAACACTGTAAGGCAAGCTCTCTCTCCCCCTCCCTCGCGTGTGCGCCCTCAGAACAGAGGAGAACCATCTTCCTTCACAGCGCTTCTTAACTCTGCATCTCTCTTCTGCCTCTAGACAGAAATGAGCCATTTGCTAATTGTTTAATAGCTGTTAATGAACTAAATGTCGTGGGAGGAGGGGCAGAGCAGACGGGTGTTCGCTGACTCGTTTGTCCATTCCTAGCAGCCGGGCTGATGCCAGAGAACAAGGTGAGCTGGGCTCCCAGGGCCACTGCAAGGGCCCTCGCCTCAGAGGTCAGGCCGTGCAGCTTCTGCCTGGACACGAGCAGTCCCAGCCCTGACGTCTGAGCTCTGGTCAGGTGGGTGCAGGGGGAGAGATGTCAAGGAAGTCCTATTAAAAGAGGCCCAGCCAGGAGACACCCACCAGGGCCAGAACCTGGAGCAGCGGGGACCTCCACTCCTGCCCCCTTCTGAGTTTCCACGTCCCCAGCACCACTCCAGATCTGCTCACAGTTTTCCCAAACCGCTCTCCCCTCCAAGGGGAGAGAAAACTGAGATTGCCCACCTGAAGCCTGGGCTGGCCAGATTCCATCAGCCACAGTGATGCTTCCCTTCTTATAGGTAAAATTAGAAATTGGCAGCCAGGACCCCAGGAGCCTTCATCTGTCTACGCAGATAACAGCAGAGAAAGGAAAGGCACTCACAAACGACAGGGTCCCTCTGGTTTAGGCTGAGGCCACAAAGCTGCTGGCAAGAGCAACTGCAAGTCCCATTGGGATCCCGATGGTGAAGATGTCCTTCTACTGAGCTCAAAGCTAAAATGACTCTCTGTATTTGAAATTGAGACAGTCACCAAGTCCAGCTATGACTTCCTGAATGCCTCTTCAGACTTCTTCCTATCCATCTCTGCAACCACAATACAAGTCCAGGCTTCCAGGCTTGCCCAACCACTCCCATCCTGCAGCCAGTGTAAGCCAGTGAAAAACTAAAAGTCCTTAATAAGACCCCCAGTGTTCTTAGGGTAAAGTGCAACCCCTCTCATTTGGCCTTCAAGGCCCCGGAAAAGTGGTCCCGACACTTTTCTAGCCTCATTTCTGTGTCTAGTTAACCCCCTGTCCCCAATCCCTATGCGACACTGCCACAGTGACACATTCACCAGTTCTTTCAAGAGGGTCTGTGCTTTGTTTCATCTCTTCAGCCTCCTCTTTCCTTTGATGAATGAGCTCTCTATACCTTCCACCTCCATTCGTACTCCAGGTGACTCCTTCCAGCCTTAAGATCTCGATGAACCATCGCTTCCTCTAAGAAGACTAGTCACACCTCCAAACTGGCTGAGGAGGCCCTGTTCTGGGTCCTGCAGCACCCCGAACATCCCTTATCTGAACACCTATTTTCATGAAAGGACACTGCTTTGTAATTTGTCTACCTTCCTTGTAAGTTCAGTAAAAACTGGGGCTTCGTCTTCTGTCGTATCCCCAGTACTTAGCATAATGCGTGACACAGAGTAAGAAAGAATTCAATAAACACTTGCTGAATTTCTGGACTCCTTCAGTTTTCCTGGCCAGGAGAATGTGACATCAGGGCAAGTTAAATGATAAGGGTGATCCTTACTACCTAGAAGCCACGTCGAGGGGCAGGGTCTCTACCACATTCTAAAACCAGCTGCAGTGCTGGCCTCCACTTGCCTATTCCCAGAGGGGAGTTTTCTGTTCCTTATCTTTTGTGAGTTATGCTTTGTAGAGTCTGAATATAGAGTCATTTATTGCCATGTAACATCTTATATCCCTTCATCTCAAGATGCTGTGCATTCCTGTGGATTTTATCTTTGATCTGGGGCAGTCACAGAGCTCTGAGTGGTGTCCCTGGTGCCAGGACACTGGAAGAGCCCTGCTACAGACAGAGGCTTCTAAATACATCCCCACCCCCATTCTAGGAGCTTCTGACGGTTCAGGGCCCAGAAGCAGAAAGCAAGCTTGTTTGATGGAACCCGAAGACAAACACCGGGCGTCAAGGACAGAGCTGATACCCACGCTCCTTCCTCACCCTGCTCCTGACGGTGTTCCCCACAGGCTTCAGATCCATCTGTGAAAGGGTGAGCACCTCCCCTGGAGGACTGTGATTATTTATTACATATTTCCTTTATGATGATGGCACTGGGCTGCAATATATTTTTGCCAAAACTGATTTTTGTGAATGTGATTTATGACATCAAATCACTTCCAGTTGTACATGCATCCTGCTCTCATCTGTCCTTTGTTTCTGGACCCCGATGACCCCAAAAAGGCCATAACTGCAGGGAATGGGAAGTCACTTGTTCACTAACAGTTAACTCATTCACTCTATTAACTGCCCATCTACTGGTGGTCCTGTGACAGCTTTGTCTGTGAGACTAAAATGTGCTCTTGAACACATGCCTTCAGCATGAGTCATTTGATTCATTTCTTTAGGAAAAAGAGAACACCAAAAGTGGATAGAAAACTAGGAGACTAATGTCAAAAACCAACACCCACACCATTTTCCACTGCACTGCTGCCCCTCCACCAGCCTCTTTCCGTTGTTTTAACTGGAAGCAGGTGATCACAGATATCCAGGCAAGAGACTCTGAGTGTCAAATTCTGCCACTGCCCTTGACTCTTTGGGCCTCAGTCTACCCCACGTGGAGGATGGGGAGAAAGGCACTACAAGTTCTGATAAGATGACATTAGGTCTCTTCTTTTGCTCCAAGAAAAGACAGCTGACCAGGTCTGGGAAACTCAGGACTGAGGCAGGTATAAGAATTCAAGGGCACTAGAGGAATTACAGGCTGGGCCAGACTTTGGGGCTCTGCCCAGCAGTATCCGGAAGCTATTCCTCTTTTGAAAAATCATTGCAAAGGAGCCTTCCAAATCCAGATCCTGCCTCTTAAACAAGCTAGTTATCACTACCTGTAAGCAGGCAACCTTCTCTAACCCAAAAGGCCAACTTTCCTGCTCAAACTGCAGGGGAGCCCTGACCAGCAAACATTTGCAGAGACATTTCCTGGGTAGCTGACAGCATTTCAAGCCACATCTGACAGGTTACGAGTGCTCCTTGTAGCTCAGGGGTCATGATGAGCTGGCATTTGAAGCTCCTTCTGCGAATGAGAGACAGGCGAGTGGGCAGGTTGTTGCTGGAGTTTGATGTGCAACGTGCCACTTGCCCAAACAGCCCTGATCACTCACTGACATTTCATGGCTCGTCTCTAATTGCAGGCTCCAGGATCAGACAGTTCACTCCAGAGCTGGAGGGAATAACTGAACAGCACAAACTGGATCTTCGCAAAGACAGAATCATTGCAAAGATCCTCTCTCTGCCAGGGCTCTAGGCTGGCTGTTTAGCTAAGCAACTTGGCCCAGGCTGGGGATGGCTTATTTCTCTCAATCACTAAGCTCTCTGCAACCCCTTCACTCAAATCCCGGAAGGGTTGCACAGACTGGAATCTCACCATTCCTTCTCAGCTGGAGTCCTCAGTGGCTCTTCTCTCTTATCCGTGATACTGAGCACCCTCTCTGTGTCCTGTGCCTGGTGAAGGTAGACAGGCATTGCTTCTACCTCTAGGACCACACACACTCTTGAGTCTGCCACTTAAGGCAGACATGGGCAAGAAGGCACTTACAGTAGCAAGTGTCCTGCAAGCCTGGCATTGCCTGACCACCTGCTTACTTTCCAAGCTTTGGCTGAATGTCTCCTCTTGGACTGTCCTCACATCCGCCCTCTCCTCCTCATCTCCTGTGCCTCTCCCCTCACTGTCACAGCCACCAATAGGGCATCCTCTTAGTTCTTCAAACTCATCATCCTGCCTTAGAGCCTTGGCCTATGCTATTTCCTCTATCTAGAACATTCTACCAATGTCCCCTCTCAGAGTTTAAAGGACACCT
Source organism: Kogia breviceps (assembly GCF_026419965.1). Taxonomy (NCBI): domain Eukaryota; kingdom Metazoa; phylum Chordata; class Mammalia; order Artiodactyla; family Physeteridae; genus Kogia; species Kogia breviceps. The sequence continues at coordinate 114,433,191 of NC_081313.1, forward strand.
CCTCAGAAAGGCCTTCTCAGCAGGCAACCTTCTCTAACACAAAAAGCCAACTTTGCTGCTCAAACTGCAGGGGGGGCCCTGACCAGCAAACATTTGGAGAGACATTCCCTGGGCAACTGGCAGCATCTCAAGCCACATCTGACAGGTTATGACTGCTCCTTGTAGCTCGGGGGTCAGGGGGAGCTGGCATTTGAAGCTATAAAGCACTCTGTCTCTCTTTCAGAGCACCACATGTATTTCCTTGGTACCAGTTACCAAAATTTGAAGTTACCTATTTATTTGTTTGGTCAGTTATTTCTGTCTGTCTCCCCTACCAGAGTGCAACCTCCAAGTGAGCAGGGATGGCGCCGGTATGGTTCCCCACTGCCCTTCCATGCTCTGCACAGTGCCTAGAACAATGACAAGTGCCCAAGAGAGAGTTGCTGGACAAAAGAATGAAGGATCTGTCTAGAGTAGGTGATTACAGAGACAGACTCTGGAGAGCTTTGCTGTTGACGGTGAAGGGTTTCAGCTTAGTTGCGACTTCAAGAGGAGAGCTATCCATACATTTTAAGCGGGGGAGACGTACAAACAGACTTTTATTGTAGAATTACCCTCACCTCTTATGTCATGTGGAAATGGATTTGGGGGGCGGGGGAAAGGCAGACGGGAGGTAGAGTCCCATTAGGAGGTGTCTATAAAAACCAAAGTCCTCACTACTCAAAGTGTGGTCCACGGACCAGCAGCATGGACGTCACCTGGGAACTTGTTAGAAATGCAGAATCTCAGGTGCCACATCAGACCTGCTCTGTCATAATCTGCATTTTACCAGAATCTGCAGGCAATTGCTCACATACCTAGAAGCTGGGCTTTAGGTGAAAGACAATGATGGCCTGATCTGCCTTCGGGGAGTGGGGGACAGGTCTGAGTCATCGATGTGATTATAAATGCACTAGTCCGGACAGTGCAGGGTGTTAGAAGCAAGTCTGCGGTTCCTTCGGGGCCAGGGAGAGACGCGAAGCGGGGATGGTAGGTACACTCAGCCAAGCTGGGCTGAGCTACAGAGTCAGGACGTTCTGGCTGTGACCCTGGGCAGAGAAGCTGTAATTCACACTGCAGGTCTGACGTTGGGGAGGTATGGCTTACTGACTCTGGCCGTGAAGAAGAGCCAACTTTTTTATTTCCACTATATCATAAGTTTCCCCAGCACCTGGCACAGAGCCTGGTGCATAAGAAGGGCTCTAGTGATACCTGTTGAAAGAACAAAGGAACTTCCAAGCAGTAATTATGATACTGATATCCTAAAGCAGCTTACACGGGTCTGGGTGCAAGCTAGATGAACCTTCTGGCTTCCCGTTTTGTTACATATATTCCCTTTGGTTAGAAAACTGTGAAAATCCGCGAGAATAAAAATCTACTTTCAGTGAATAAAAGTACATGACTCACTCTTTTGGTGAATAATAATACATGATTGTTATTATTACTTATAATAATCCTAATAAGCTTCTGAGGACAGCAGGCAGTGAGGGACCCCCAGGCCTATGCAATCTCCACGGTGTAAAGGTCAGGATGGTAAGGGGATCGCAGAGGACAGAAGCTATGTGTGCAGTGGGGGAGGGACAGAGGTGGGACCAGAGTAAAGGCCCAAGCCCAAGGACCACAAGGCAACGTGGCCACAAGTGACCAGGGAGTCACCAGTTACAACTCTCATCTGCCCCAGACTCCCTTCTGCAAATGATCCCTACAGAGAAAACAAGAAGAGAGATAAAAGCGGTGCAGCTCTGGCTGCAGGGGATGGGAGAGTCAGAGCCCCACTCCTCGCCCCCCACCCTGTCTCAGACAAGCACACACAACTCTTCACGCCTAGCACTAAGGGTGTGGGAGCGGGTGCTGATTTATATTTGTTGAATATAAGCAAACCCTTGTTGTTGAATAAGTAAACCCTTGTCGATTCTGTGGTTTCTCTTGTTCATTATCCCACCAAAATGTACCCATTCCCAAACACAAATGGACAACTTTAGCCCAAGGACACTGTCTGTAGTTCCAAGAACAAATGGTCACCTCCTTCCTCCACCCTAGTGATCCCTGCTTCCCTGCCTGCAATTCCTTTTATTAGAGCCCAGATGAAATGCTCCTCCTCTGTGAAACTTCTCCTGCTTGCTCCAGTAAGAATAAACAGACCTGCTTTATGCCTAGTCCCTTTTTCTATGAAACTATTTTCTCTTCACTGGTTTGAGTTAAAATGACCTGTCACCATACTAGCAACGCTGCCCACCCCGCCCCACATTAGACGGTAAGCCCTGAAGTCCCCAGAGAAAGGAACAGCAGCCTCTCTAGCCCCAGGACCTGGTGTGGTGCTGGATGCATTCTAGATACACAATAAATGCAGCTTAAATGTGTGCCGACATCATACACCTCCCTATCACCACGCTGTCTGTAAGGCAGGCATCCTGGGCCTCCCTCACATCTTTGCTCCCCCATCAGCTGAGCTTTGGAACAGCTTACTTCCTCACCTTCTCCAGGAAGCTGGCCTAGATTCACTTCAGGATCACACACCACTCTCAGAATCACCCTTCCCCTAAGCCCGTGATCACTCCAGTTACATAGGAGAGAATACTTTTATCTTGTCTCTTAGGCCAAAGAGTCTGTTAATGTGGCAGCTTCTCAAGGGCAAGCCCCGAAGTCCACTGAGATTCACAGGCCCCAGTTTTGGCCCAGAGAGCCTTGTCAGAACAGACAGACACAGAGTACTTTTTGATGACAAAAAAGAGAACGAAGAAGACCGACCTTGGACGTATAGGTGTGGCCGTCGGAGCCGCAGACCATGGCTGACTGTGCCGTGGGACAGGGCTTGCACTTGACCAAGTTCGAAGGTCCAACCCAGTGTCTGTGGGCTACATTCCCCTTCTTTTGCCTGAGGATGAAGAAAAGAGGGCATAAGGTAACTGAAGCTCCAGTCTCCATGGTCTTTCCTCCAGGTCACCTGGATAAAGGCCAAATAAATAAGGGCTGGTCAAACAGCCAGGCACATCCTGAAGGCCCCTGGCTAGCACCCCCATTTGTTCCAACTTGTTGACAGGGGGCAGGAGACAGTTCCAAAAGCCTAGGTTCAACCCACCAGATGGATAGAGGAAAGCATTGTGGCCATTAAAAATGTTGTAAACACATGACTTATTGACATGAAGAGACACTCACAACACACTAAAAAGACAATGAGAGAATGACTCTGTCAGCTTCCCCAGCACCCCATCTGGGGTGTGGCAGATCACAGGTGCCCCCAAACAGCACCCAGAGCCTCAGACGCCTCTGGGTGGGGCCGACCAGCAGCCTCCTAGTGGGAGGGTGCAGAGACAACTCAGAGAACAGTCTAGATAGAAATGCTTCTCCAAACACAACCAAATGACTTTATCACAGCTGTGGAAAACCATCTCTGGATACGTTTTAAAGCAATTTCAGTCCGGCTTTCAATTTGCCATTCGATAGCGCGGTTCTGAGGTGATGTCACTTTCAACTGCTAAAATCATCATAATTCTACTCTTTCATTCCAGCTCCGGTCTCCCCCTATCCTAACCTTTGTCATAATGATAAATGGTGCTATTAGGATGGCTTATGTCGATGGAAGGAACCCCATCACCATATCATAAACCACCGAAATAAAGGCCTGCAGTTATGGCCTCCCTTTCTCTCTTAGTTGAGGCTGCTTTCCCAGCAAACCACTGAAAGCCACTCTCCCAGCTGAGGGGCGAGTTCTGGGTGGAGGACAAGTGAGTGTGAGCTGCCCATCAATCAGGCGGGTACACTGTGCCCCTGAAGTCTTTGCTCTGGCAGTCCTGTGAGGTGCTTATTCGGGCGCTAGAGTCAGAAAACACAGGTTCAAAAGTCAGCTCTGCCTCTTACAGTGTGATTGCAGCAGGATATTTCACCCTGTAAATCTCAGTTCCCTTATCTGTAAAATGGGGGTGGGAGGTGGGGGGGGGGCTGGGAATAGTATCTCCTTCAGGGGGATGGTATGAGGATTGAAATGAGCTGATGTATGTAAACGACTCAGTATAATTCCCGGAAAATAGGAAGCAACAAAATTAGTACCTGCCGTTATCATTATTATTTGCCCCAATAGATGGAGGTATAAGTACCACTGCCATAGAAATATGACTTAATTCTAAAACCCTAGGTTTGGAATGGTGCTGAACTCCCCAGAACTCATGGGTCCCAAGGAGGACATCTTTTCTGCCACGTGTGGAATGGATCTCCAGCTCCTCAGGAATTGGGGTTTGGCATCTGACATAACCTACCCTCTTCCAAATGAAGGAAAGTGAGGAAGAAACGGCACCAACTTGGTTCTTATCCTACCTCAAACCTGCCCCAGCGATCTAGGGGAGGCAGTAAGAGGAGGAAGGTCTGTTTGGGGAACTGCCTTGGAGGCTGACATCGAGAGGAGGACCACGTACCCACAGCACAACACTTGGAGCCATCAGGGATCCCAGGCTGGATGGGTTGTAGGGCTGAGCCTGTCTGACCAATGAACTGGTAGAGGAAGTCCTACGAGGGCACTTGGAGATGGCCTGGTCCAGATGACTCATTTTCCTAACAGAAGCAACTAAAGCCAAGCTGGGGAAGAGTCTTGCCCACAGTGATGGAGACAAAGGGTGGCTACGTGCATGGTAACGTTCACGCCGCTGCAGTGTGTCCAGGGATGACTCTTCTTTAACCCATCTCAGTCCCACCTAGATGAGTAGCCTGAAAATTTGCTGGGGCACCTGCATGTTTGTCACTGGGGCTCCTCTCTCCAACGCCTCCCCGCTTCCAGAGCAGCTACCCACCTTGTCCCTGCCTCTCTGTCTGTAATAAAAACATCTACTGTTTGCATTTCTAAATCACACGGACATGAGGTCTCCTATTATCGTTAACCAAACACACTTTCTTCTTTCAAGGTGTGTCCTGGACTACTGAAAAGGGGATTGTAGGGGATGGGAAGCCATGCAGCAGACAAGCCGGCTGTTGGCACAGCGTTAATCTCAGAGGATGTGATTCCTTTAGAAGAACACCACACATTTATCATCATTCGCAGAGCAGACTGTCTGCTGCCGATAATGAATCAGCAAATACAGGCAGCAGTTCTGGCATCTGGCAGCCCTTCTCCTGGGTCAGTCCCCAGCGTGCATTGCCACAACTGAAGCAATTCTTGTTTTGAGTTCCCAGAAAGTGGCAATAAAGTCCAAAGAGTGGGCAGCTTTGCTGGAGCAGACATAACCGTGTGCAATGATGCCCCAGAGGAAGGAAGCCTGAAGGAGCTCAGCCAAAGGCAGACAAGGGAGAAGTGAACACTGAGCCACTGGCTTTGAGGAAAAGATAGAACTACCCATTAATCACCAGCTAGTGGTGGCTTATCCTTGTCTCTGGACCTGAACTTCACTATCAAGCACATTAAGGGGAGGTAAAGAGGTGAAGCTGGCCAGTGCTTCCTAGTGGGCCTGGTGCATCAGGGATGCTAGATATATCCTTTTTGGGTGAGTGGGTGGTACCCTGCATGCTGACCACTGCAGTGGTTACTAGCAGTTAATCACAAAATCACAGACTATCTGAGCCAGAAGGTACCTTAAAATGAACCTGGTCTAAGAACTTTATTTTATAAATGAGGAATTGGACACACATAGCAGAAGGGAACTGCTCAGTGTCACAAAGAAATATGGCCAAGTTCCTCCATATAGATGTCAGGTTGAAGTTATCCTGAAAATGATTGCATTGCTCTAGGACCATTTTAATTCCCCTATTTTGGCATCTATATTCACCATCAGAGCTCAGTTTTATAAATAAAATCCCCGTGAAACACTGTCCTTGACTCTGCAACTGCAGTGGAGAAAGCTCTCTCTCATACCTGATGCCAGGTGGTCATGGATTATGCCTAGGAGGAACCATGTCTGACTTCTCCTGGGATGCCTTGGGGACTAGAGGTACAAAGGCCAAGCCATTCTGAGTTTTCCCAATTCTAATGAGACAAACATACCTATTATATCCAGGCAAACCCAGGTGTTCCTTACCCCACTAGGACCCTAGAGGAGACGGCACCCAAACCTATAGTCTCTGTCCAGAGGCCAAATTACACAAAGTAATGTACAAGTATATATGAGCCCAAGGAGGCATAACTTCCCTGGTTATTGTGTATATATTTCAATCCCCACAATTCAGTGCAAACCATAAAAAATAACCAACCCAGTCGAGGCAAGGGACTAAGCTTTCTGGCTCTAAGATATTTCACTTCTTGAGTCAATGAAGAGTGAAATCCAATGAAGGTGTCTTGATGGGATTGCTATTCCCAATGTCAGAGACATTCATCAACTGGGGCGACACAAGCAATTTAGTCCAGGAGGCAGGTCCTGCCAGCCTTCCCTTTGGCCACAGAGCCCTAACTCCATCTCAGCCTGGCTGGTGCTGGGGGCAGCCACACCTCCTACCCTACACACAGCACGGCACAGAAAATCCCAACCAACAAGATGGAGAGAAGAAAGACAATCGGAAGATCACCGGCATTGCTTACTCTCTTTCGCTCAGTTGCTTATTCTTGATCCTTTTTTTCTAAGTTTACCAAAATTCCCAGCATGTATGTTTTTGAAGCAGAGTGATGATTCTTAAGTCCAGATCTGGTGATGCGACTCCCATGCTTTAATTCTCCATCTTCTCCCCACCTCCTAGGGCGTCGTCTGAACTCCTAGTTTTGCTATTAAACTGACTGAGCCTGTCTTCACTGGCTCACTGTCTGTCTGCTTCCCTCTCCAACCTCCCTGCTACACACACATCCACGTAAACAACACATACCTATGCATGCACGTACACACATAGCCCGTGTACACACATCCCCATGCACACTCACACCTATGCACGGGCATATGCACATACACACACACCCCATGCACACGCACGTGTGTATGCATATACACACACACACACTGACCACCAATGCCAAATATTTTTTCTCCAGCCACCCTTTGCTACTTCCCAGAGGCCACCAAAGGGCTCTATACCCCTGTGCCATCGTGTGAGTTTTTCCCAGATCTGAAACACCTTCATTACCACCCACGTTTCTCCCCTCCAACCCTCTCTGCCTCATAAGGCCTCCTTCAAGGCTCAGTTCAAAAATCTCCTCCTCCAGGAAGTCTCCGGGGGCCCTTCCACAGGCAGGCAGGCTGCACTCTCAGCCCAGCATGGTTCTGTGGTCACTTCTGCTCAGGATCCCCTACTAGTCTCCAAGAAAGCACTTTGATTTGACTGGACCAAATGTTAAGACACTACTATGACTCAGACAGGACCTGGCATACACCCAAGCTAAAAGCCTTGGAGCCTATCCTGGACACCTCCCTTCCCTGCCCTCACCACTTCTCCCCATCACTCAGGTCCTACTGATTCTATCTCCAGCCAGCCATATCAGCCCCTTACATGTGCCATGCAGACTCAAGTCTGTATTGACTTGGTAAACGCTTTCTACCTACAGCGCAAATATCTGCCCCTTGTCTAAGCTGCAAATCGACTGCTCTCCATGAAGTTTCTCCTCCCCCTGGGAGCCCTACCCCAAGCAGAATTAACCATGACATTATTTGTCCCAACACACACCTTGTTCAGATCCAACTGTGACAGTCACCACAGCACAAAGCAGTTCATTTTGCTTCTATCTTCCTCAATAGACGGTACACTCCTCAAGGGTAGTGACTGCGTCTTAATCATATCTGTGCTCCTGGTGCTTGGAAACATGGTTGACCCTTAACACATGGGTGTGCTCAGTGAAATAAGTGAATTTATTAATTTGGACTTTTAGAACTGTCTCCTTTTATTTCTGGAAATTATTAGCACTAACCAGAAGACAAAAATCGCATGTTGTTTAAGCAGTAAGAATTCGACCGACTAAGAAATCCTAATTCAGACTTGAAAAAAACAATTAGCAAATATGTCTGAAGACAGCAGAAAAGTGGGAAGGGAGGACTCTCCTGTGTTTCTGAGGGCTGAGGGACCCCCATCCTCTTGAAGTGAGATTGTCTCCAAAGCTGGGGGAGGACCTCCAAGACAGAGCTTCCAAATGCCCAACTGAGAGTAATTTTCAAACTCGGGAACGAGAAATGAGAATTCTCAAGAACTCTCGAGAATTGCTGAAATAATAAGTTTTTCTGTCTTCTCAATACTATATTTATGTATTTTAAAAAAAACAAATAGGAAATATTAAGTTTAGTAGTATTAATAAAGAAATGTAGCTTAAAGTGAAAATTCAAATACTAGAAATTGCCAGCAAACATGATTGGGTAGTGTTCAAGCAATGTGTTATTTGGATCTTCTAGCAAGTTAACAGCACTGCACAGAATCACATGTTGATACTTGTTCTAAAACTAGTTTTTGGAACACCACTCCGAGGATTTCTGTAAGGTACACTATGCAAATGCATTTATTAATATTCATTTTATTTACAAGAGCAACTCACCACTGGCAGCATAGTGGATGACGACCACATTCTTTTAAGATGGCAATAGCTACAGGCAAGACAGACCAGATCATGACTGCTCTTTCCTGTCCTAGTTCCTGGAAAAGTCAACCTTAACCTTCAAGTCCACACGTCAGCATTTCCTGCTCTTGCTTCCCACTGGACCCTGCCACTCTTGACTCAGAGAGCCTTACCCTCACCAATCAAGGCAAGTCCCAAATCCTGCCACTTCCCCAGCTGACAAGCAAGGGAATCTTTGATGACATGAGTTGTGACCCAGTATTTCACATGACCATGGGCAGAGTAGGACCATAATCAGGGCCCACAGTAAAAGTGTCAGAACAAAGACTTCTAGAGAACTTTTCTCCAGCAATCAATATAAATGCAGGTGTAAATTTCCTGATATCAATCCCACAGGATGAAATTCAACAAAGTGTATCAAAAATATTTGAATGATGCAGTGTGGGTAGGAACTGCAGCTGTATAGAACTGCTGACATTTTTTACAAATTAAAAAAAAAAATTATTTATTTATTTTTGGCTGCTTTGGGTCTTTGTTGTGGTGCACGGGCTTCTCATTGCGGTGGCTTCTCTTGTTGTGGAGCACAGGCCCTAAGCACACAGGCTTCAGTAGTTGTGGCTTGTGGGCTCAGTAGCTGTGGCACCCGGGCTCAGTTGCTCCGTGGCATGTGGGATCTTCCCAGACTAGGGCTTGAACCCATGTCCCCTGCCTTGGCAGGAGGAGTCTTAACCACTGCGCCACCAGGGAAGTCCTTTCTTCAGTTATTGAAGAAGACAAGACCCCTTCATTTAATTTAATACACTGTGCATTCTAACATGTTTGCATAACTTTTGACAGAACTGTTTTACTCTGCATATGAACAGCTGGTAAAAGAGAAAAGCAATTCCAGGTCACAAATAGTAGCAGCAGCACTCCAGTTCTTTTTAAATTTTTTTTCCATGATTTTTTTAACATGTTTATTCGAGTATAATTGCTTTACAATGGTGTGTTAGTTTCTGCTTTATAACAAAGTGAATCAGCTATACATATACATATGTTCCCATATCTCTTCCCTCTTGCATCTCCCTCCCTCCCACCCTCCCTATCCCACACCTCTAGGTGGTCACAAAGCACCAAGCTGATCTCCCTGTGCTATGCGGCTGCTTCCCACTAGCTATCCACCCTATGTTTGGTAGTGTATATATGTCCATGCCACTCTCTCACTTCGTCACAGCTTACCCTTCCCCCTCCCTGTATCCTCAAGTCCATGCTCTAGTAGGTCTGTGTCTTTATTCCCGTCTTGCCCCTGCGTTCTTCATGATCTTTTTTTTTTTTTTAGATTCCATATATATGTGTTAGCATACAGCATTTGTTTTTTTCTTTCTGACTTACTTCACTCTGTATGACAGACTCTAGGTCCACCCAGTTCTTTTCTGTGACTGCTCCACTCCATTCTAAATGCCCTGAACACATCTCCCTGCCTACTCGCCCACAACAACACCCTGGCAGTAGATGCTGCCGTTACTCCATTTAATGGAAGGAAAAAACAGAGGCCTACATAACCAGTCCCAGTCCCTTCTTCTCTGTCCTGTCTCTGTTCTCTCGTCAAATCTCTACGGCAGACCTGTCAGGCTCAGAGGCCTGGAGAACCCACCGAGGAACCAACCTTTTCCCTTAATCACAGTGTCTGTTTGCTGGCAGCCAGCATTACTGCATTTTACTTTCATGTTAACGTCAAACTGCCCACTGGAAACCAAGATTGAATTTGTTTGCAAAATCAGAACTAATTGCTTCTGAAAGAAGGATGGAAGATACTCAGATAGTTGATATGGTGGCTACTTTGAACCAGAGACAAAATAATGAACGTTAATTGGAACGAAAACATGTTAACCACTGAAATAATCTGTCCTGTAAAACGAGGCTATAATTCCTCCATTGTTAGGGTTATCTGAGTCATTATACTAAGTCATAAAATTACACAGGAGGAGCATAATGGCCTGTGTCATTTACAAAAGCTGTTTTGTGAGAGAGAAAGGCTCCCACATGAGACATGCTCCATCCTGGTGCCTGTGGGCTCAGGAGTCTCCTTCCTTTTCCAAATGAAGAAGGTCCCAGACACAGGATCCTGTCCAAAGAGAGGCCAAGTTTCCTAATAAACAGATGTCTATTAGAGAACTGTGGAAAGAACGCCCAGCCTCCGTGGAGTAACTATTTTGCATCTCGGAGTGTTCTAAGGGCTACTGGGCACTCACATGGTATAAACACATGCTGTTTATAGAAGCTTGAAATTTAAAAGGGCAAATGTATAATAATGATAACAGCAGCTGAATATTTACTGAGGACTTATGATTCTGCTGATACTACTGTTATTACTACCAGCAACAATAAGGACCATGTTCTGAGCTCTCGCAACGTCCCAGGCCCTGTACATGAACTGTCACATTCACTCCTCCCAGCAGCTCCAAGAAGGGGGGAAGTGATGGTGCAACATGGGAAGTGCTGGGAGTGAGTATGAGTGGAGGAGACTTCGTTAGCAAAGCAGACTTATGGAAGGACCCAGACTCACAAGGTGGGCCCTGGTCATCAGGGTGGAGCATCTACTGATCCACTGACTCAAGCTGGCATGTCACTCACAGGGAAGCCAGCACCCTTGTGTGTCTTCACTCCATCTGGCTTGGCCCAGGTAAGGAGGCTGGGGGTTTGACATACACCAGGTCGAGGCTCAAATCCATCAGAAGAGATAAGCAGGTGCCAGAAGTAGCGGAGAGCCATCAGTCCCCAGGCATGCTTTCAAACCACCACCAAGCCAGCTTTCTAAAGCACCTTCAAACCCATAGGAAAAGTACATATTTTTAAGTTTTTAGAGCAGAACCAGGGCCACCAAAAAGATATGTGCCTGGTATGGATGCAATTCCAAAAGCAGGAACGTTTCCCTGGGTGTATGTGAACGGCAACCTTTGGACTGCAGTTCATTTCAACTTGAGCCTCCATGACCTGCCTTTCACCTGAGCTGTGTAATGGCCCAGGCAGCTGAAAAGCATCTAATCTTCACAGATGACAAGATTCAATAGCCAGAGGAGAGTTTCCAACAGCACTGTACGTGCATGTGTAAAAGAGCTGAAAACGTTTAAGAGGGAACACACCGCAGGGAACACACCCTTAGCCAGGAAGGACTGAGGGTCTGAGAAAGGGAACCTCCACTTTGTTACTCTATATGTCTAGTATTTGACTCTCTTACAACCATGTATTGCTGGTTTAATCTGTTCAAAATCTAAAAAAGGAATGCATTTTCAGAATTTTTTAAGAAATGCATGTTGTCAAGCCTACCCCTGTCTGCCCACCCTCCATTTCTCCAGTAGTGTTTAAAAAAGTCAAGGTGATTGAAACAGAAGAAAGATCTCCCAGGTGCAGGAAGGAGGGCTGATAAAAGGGAGTTTATCTATGTAAAAGCCTCCTGACTAGTCCTCAAAGGCTTCAGTGAAGAACAAGGGGTCAGATCTATCTGAACTAAGTTTCTACATGACTGCATTTTGAGGGCCTGTTTAAGCAAAGCCATCAAAACTGAAGGTATAAGGGCTTCCCTGGTGGCGCAGTGGTTGAGAATCCACCTGCCAATGCAGGGGACACCGGTTCGTGCCCCAGTCTGGGAAGATCCCACATGCCGCTGGGTGGCTGGGCCCGTGAGCCATGGCCGCTGAGCCTGTGCGTCCAGAGCCTGTGCTCCACAACGGGAGAGGCCACAACAGTGAGAGGCCCGCGTACCACAAAAAAAAAAAAAAAGAAAAAAAAAACTGAAGGTATAAGTATTCCGAAGGTGGTTAGGATCCTAGAGACAGTCTACTTTTTCAGTAAACATTTATTATATACCTACTGTGTGCCAGAAATTGGGCAAAGAATTCAAAGATAATGCTAGATTTGTGTTAAATATACTTCCTATAACACACATCACATGTAACAATTATTAATTAGCATAATGATATTTAATTACTCTGGATGGCTGAATTTATTTGGGGTAGGTGTTACTTTAACTGTTGTTATTCTTACATCCTGAAATGGTAAAGATTCTCTGAGAATGCTAACTTATCCAAGAAAATTTCTACATGGCAAATTACTACACGCTATTAATTTCAGGACCCCCATCACCATTCTACATTTAAGAGCGTCAGAAGCAATTTGCGTGACCAATGGGCAAAAGACAAGAAGGAAAGGAACTTCCCGACTTACAAACCCAGATCTCTGGTGTTCCTCACATTTCTGGACATTACTTGAATCAAGGTTTCCTTACACTTGAAACCAAATAGATACGTACAGGGATCCTAATCAAAACTAGTTCTCACCTAAACTCACAATGCCCTCAGCATGCCCACATCAAATCATGAAGATTAGCAGGCTGATGTGATTATGTAAATTCCACTAAGTGGCCTGAGACTGTGTCTGCAGTCAGAGGCAACGACAGAGCACGGCCAGTGGCACCAAGGGGCTCTATGAGGCAGCGATGGTGGAGTTTTAACTCAAAGTTCAGCTTGTTGAAGAGCTCAGCCACTGGGGCCTGCAGGCAAAACCCACACACGTACACATACACTTACAGGCCCCAGCTAAAATTCTGCTTTGTTAATGAAAAGTGCCAAGCCGGCAGTGTAACAGCAGCTATTAGGGAAATGTAAGTGAACGGCTGGGCTTTCTTTATTCCCTTAGGATAATGGATAGCAGAGTACTATTGCAAAATTCCATTTCTTCCTAAAAAGGGGCAGGAGAGGAACTGTTACAATTACCACTGGCCTTTGGCATTCCCATTTGATTTCTTGTTTGCTGATTGTCTTTGTTTGCTGGCCTAAGAAAGCAAGGTCCTTTTCTAGCCCTGAGAACTTAGAGGAAATCTTTAGCAATGGATACACTCATTGGAAAAAAATCAAATGAAAGCCCAGGGCCAAGAATTTCCTTTGTCTCCCTCTCCAAGTGTTCATAATCCTGCCTTTTCTCGGGAGGGGCCAGAAGTACTGAGGGTTTTGCTACCACGACTTCCAGCTAAGTGTGTGCGAGCTCAGGTGTGCACAAGAGGGTGAGTGCAGGCACACGCAATTCTACCACAGGCTCTGCCGCTATCATCTTAGGAAAATACGTGCTTGCATTCCTGAGGGGCAGTTAATTATTATGGGACATGCGTATGAGAGAAAAAATAGCCACGTTTGTTTTCTAGTCGCCAGCAGCAAAGCAACCCCAACCTGGGAGGGCTGCATATGATCGATCCACTTTAGGAAGAACAAGTCGGCAAAATGAAGCAGAGGTGGGTAGCTGGCATCGGGATACCGCCTTTTCAGGACAGGCCCAGAGACAGGCTGGAAGCTGACAGAGACATGGATGCAAGGAGATCCAGCTGAACACCATCATCCACAAACCATCAACATGGCACCATTCACCACCACCAGTGCCGCAGAACACAGGCATGGCCACATCTGCATCATAACTTTCTCCTGCTCTGAAAGTTTTCTTCACAGTCAAGGTCAGAGGAGAGAAGCTGGAGCCCTTGACAAGTTCCTTCTCGCCTCTGTGGCCTTCACTGGTAGGGAATTTTCTGGGTGGGCGGCCAAGAATGAAGCCTAGCTCCCTTGGTCTTGTGTTTTCTCCAACACTTACCTTCTCCGGGCCAGGTTCCTCCCACCCTTTCCCAAGGGCCAGCTCCAAGGCTACTCCTCGCAGAAGATGTCTCAGACAGCTCCACCCCTTCCCTGAAGCATGTCTGTCCTATGTTCCCAGTCCCTTGTTCGTGCCCTGCAGCTCTTTATCACTGGCTACTTTGGACTATGCTCATTCAGGTACCCCGCTGCTCCTATGCACAGACAAGGTGCTCAAGAATGTGTTGACACAGGGAGCAGTAACCCTGTGACCTAACGCTATTCCAGAGTAGAACCTGGACCAATGTCTAGAAGTTACCAAGAGAAAACCTTCTGAGTCAGCATAAGGAAGATCTCTCAACACAGTGAGTGGGAGCGGTCCCAGGACAGAGGTTCTATCTCAGGAGGTTGGGGAGGAGGCTGCCAATACCGCAAGAGTTAACGCAGAGGTCACCTAGAGGAAGGGGATTCTACAGAAAGCACACTCTGATGTGTGTAAGCATTCTTCTATGATGGACCATGAGGAGGCTGTTTCTATTTCTTTAATACCGTAGGCAAGGGCACTGAACATCCTGGAATACAGATCTTTACGTGTATCTCTACTTGCTTCCACGAGATAGATTCTCCAAAATGGAACTAAGGGGCCAATGAGGCCAAAATACCCACCAGAAATGCTGTATTGTGAATACCTGCAGAGTGCCAAGACCTGGAGTTATACTCCAGAGGGAACTAGGTATTACAAGTAAGTGGGATGAGCATGATCGGGGTGGGGGGGTGTGCTCTGTGGCAGGGAACTCACTAGCCATGACTACTGACACCAACCAGCCAGAACATGAAGAACAGCAGGGCCTCTGCAGATGTGAGCTCATGTGAGGCTGGCGAGGATCATCACCCCACCGGATGGTTCCTTGAGCAACTGGAGGCTCAGATGGGAGACTAGCTTTCACTGGACACCTACTATGTTCCAGCATTACTTTAAAGTCATCCTCTGATAAGAAAATGAAGATTCCATGTAGGAAAGTGTCTGGAAGGCAAAGTGGCCCTTACACAGAAAACAGGCTTTGGGCAGCCTTGCCCTGGTCCCCCATCTCTGCCACGTAAAGGCTGTGCAGGACTGAGCAAGTCACACAGCATCTGAGCCAGAGTCCTTACATGCTCTTAAACTACTAGGGATACTAGTAAATACCACTGGTCTATGCTGCCCCTTCCCTGCCTTCTACCCATGGCCCAGCTCCAACTGCAGGGGGAAGTGGCTGCTCCCTTCTTGGAGTTTTAACTTTAGTTCATGGGACTTTTGAACTTTCTAGCCTAGACTGTATGCACCTGTATCCCTAGTCCCCTCTACTAGGCTACCAGCTCCAATGAGGGAAGCTTTAGGATCATCCTGTGAGCGCATGTGTGCATGAAAGTGCGTGAATGTGTGCGCGTGCACACACACTCACACCCAGAGTCCTCCAGCTCCTCTCACATAGCACACACTCTGGTTTTAAGAACAAGAATTCAAGAAAATTCGGTCCATATTTTCTTGTCGATTATATTATAAAAAACTCTTACCAGATCTTTAACAGTGGTCATTTTAAATCTTCTTCAATTCATAGACAATCGTTTTATTCTGATGCTTTCTTAAAAGCTTTTGCAATAAACTATAATCCAAAAGTAATAAAAAAATTCAGTCCATCCTAAGCCACACTTTTATGTCACTCTGGCTTAAAGCCACATAAAACTTCCTTTCACACCTGGCCTTAGAGCCGACCCTGTCCGTGGCCTTCAAGGCTCTGTACGGTCGGGCCCTGCCTCCCTCTCTGGCCTCATGCAGCCAGGTCCCCTCCGTCACTGCTTTCTTGCAGCTTAGGCCTCTCTCCTCTCACTTCATTTAGGACACCAAGGCCCTTTCCGTTCCCTAAACCAGGGCCTTTGCAAAGGCTGCTCCCCAGCTCCAAGAATACTTCTCCCTACTCTGTACCTTCGCCCCAGCTGGCACTGTTGGTGGGAATGTAAATTGATACAGCCACTGTGGAGAAGAGTATGGAGGTTCCTTAAAAATCTAAAACTATAACTACCATATGACCCAGCAATCCCACTTCTGGGCATATTACCCTTAGAAGACCATAATTCAAAAAGACTCGTGTACCACACTGTCCATTGCAGCTCTATTTACAATAGCCAGGACGTGGAAGCAACCTAAATGTCCATGTACAGATGAATGGATAAAGAGGATGTGGCACATATATACCATGGAATATTACTCAGCCACACAAAGAAACGAAATTGAGTTATTTGTAGTGAGGTGGATGGACCTAGAGTCTATCACACAGAGTGAAGTAAGACAGAAAGAGAAAAACAAACACCATATGCTAACACATATATATGGAATCTAAAAAAAAAATAAGGTTCTGATGAACCTAGTTGGAGGGCAGGAAAAAAGAGGTAGACATAGGAAATGGACTTGAGGACATGGGGTGGGAGGGCGAAGTGAGAGTAGCACCCACCGTATATGCTCTACCGAATGTAAAACAGTTGGCTGGTGGGAAGCAGCAGCATAGCACAGGGAGATCAGCTCTGTGCTTTGTGACCACCTAGAGGGGTGGGATAGGGAGGGTGGGAGGGAGATGCAAGAGGGAGGGGATATGGGGACATGTGTATGCATATGGCTGATTTGCTTTGCTGTGCAACAGAAATTAACACAGTATTGTGAAGCAATTATACTCCAATAAAGATTTAAAAGAAAAAAAAAGAACACTTCTCCCTACTCTGTACCTTCTTCCCAGCTGGCACCTTTCACCTTTCACCCCCTTCAACCAAACTAAAGTGACTCTCTCTTATGGCCCCCTGCTCTTATCCTACTTAATGCATAGCACAAGTTATATGATACTTTCTTTAGACCCGTCTTTTCCAACAGACTTTAATCTCCACAAGGGTAGACTGTGTCCATTCATCACAGAATTCCAAACACACAGCAATGTCTGGCAAGTGGAAAGCACCATAAATACTTGTTTAAGAAATGATCGCAGACTCCAACTTCATGGAATCTGAATGAATGACCTTTAACCCACCATCACCAGTGCATGGGAGCCCCTTTCTGAGAACTAGTCCTGCCAACGTGATGACAGGAGGGACTCGAGCCCGAAAGCCCTTCATCACCATCACCTTCACAGATGGCCTCCCTGGTACCTGCCGGGAGAAGGACACTAGTTCCAGGCCGGAGGGGAGCCCTGACACTTTGCCCTCCACTTGGGAATCCTCATAGCCATGGAGGTTTGAGCCAGAGCCTCCCCCCTCACGTCAGGTAAATGGGAAGCAGGACACCCCAGCTGCAGCAGGACCATGGAAAAGACAGTCTGGAAGAGGGGCCTTTCACTCTTCAGTAAGACAGCCACATTCATTTCAGCGTGTACCCATGAACAACACCACTGAAGAGTGCGCCTTGGAAAGGTACCAAGGTCCCCAGACTAATTAACTTGCATCTCTGCTCTCCCTCTGTTCATGGAAGGCCTTGCCGGCTGCCCATCCCCTCTGTGAGGAATATTAAAGACAGGATATTAGCTTGAGAACATTCTATTTAAAACAAAAGTACATCTAAAGATAGCCTCAGATGCCCATCTAAATCATTCCAAGTCCATTTTCTGGCCCCAGAACCCTCATGGTCAGTGCCCCAGATAGGCCCTACTCTGGCGCCTGATATCCATAAAGAATGTCTTTCACGGTTCATTGGTTGAATTAATCTGATATAAAATGTCTAAACTGGAAACCTGTGAGTTGGGATCTTGATGAGTTTCTGCAGAGCAGCAAGCGGGCCACAGTAGATTTATTAATAACAAAGGTGAAGGAAAGAAGTTTAAGAAAATTAAAGCAGAAGTAAGTGAAAGGGGGAAAATCAATCTGATCACTTCTGTAAAAGAAGATGATGTGTCCCGAGGCCACCCCGGCCTTGCTCCCCTGGACACCAGGACACTGCTCTCCCTGGATCCTGGAAAGTGGCCCAGAACGTGCAGGCAACACACAACTTCGGTGAGTTGCAGGGGGACTTGAGCTTGCCTGCTTCCTTATGTTTAAGGGCAGGTGTGCTAACACGACGACTCACACCTGTGCGCCACCCAGCAAGCCTTGAGCCCTGGTGGAAATCATGCCTCACAATGACCTCTCCAAAACCTGCACACCTCCCTTAACCCCCTCTTTCTAATCCATTTCAATTTGATGCACAAAACATGCCACTCCGTGCATTCCTTAACATGCAAGGGCACCAGGAAGCACAGCAACTGCAACCCAGTGATCTGGGGCAGAACCACAGAGCAGGGTGGTACACTTAATGCTTTCTAACAGAGACGGGGAGGAAATGAGAGTGGCGTTTGATCAGTCCCTGGCCCTGTCAACAGCCACTCCCATCTCCACAGATGCTTGACTCACTAGCCCTCCAGCAGCTTTGCATCTGGGCACATGCACCTTCTGAGAATTCCACCACAAAACATTCTCCATCTCCTCCAGATAGTACCTGGTTCAAAAAAAAAGACAAGGATCCAGTGCTTTGGAGTCCATTAGAAACTGAACTGCACCCTCTGGAAGGAGGCCCTGCTCCAGCAGTGCAGCACAGGAGGCAGAGATGGCAGACTGGCGGAGGGTACTGGAGAGGATGCTAGCAGGGCGGAGGCTCTGATCCCAGAGATCCTCACCCAGAAACTGCCCAGCCAGGCAGAAGGCCACAAGACAGACCAGGAGGCCTCACCAGATAACCCTGCCCTCATCCACTCTTGTCTTCAGATGTAACACTGCTTTGACACCGGAAGTGTGGTTTTAAAAAAAAAAAAATGACAGGAAACCAAGGCAGGGTAACATACAAGTCTGGGACACTTCACTGGCAGTTGTGATTTTAATATATTTTAAATGCATTTATAAAACTTGCCTAGTGAATTTGCCTTCCAATGTAAGATCTGCCTCTCACTCCTCTCCCCTGCTCCAGGGGACTACAAATTCCACACAATTATTCATATCTCCGTTATGAATTGTTTTTTACTCTCTGCTGCTTTGGTCCTCAAGCTCATCTAATCAATAACCTCAGCTTCAGAGAGGAAAATAAAGGCAGAGAGTAGGTAACTGGCTTGCTTGAGCTGTGAAATCTTGCTCAGTGAAGGCCTCAGAAGCAGCTGGGTCCTCAAAGGTAGAGGCATAGAGTCCTTCTGTTCTTTAAAAAAAATAAAAGATGGCTGCAGTTTAAAGTAATTAAATATCTCTATGTTTAAGTGACATGTGGTCTGAATGACTGCTTTTGGAAAAGCCACAAAGGGAAAAAAATGCATCCAGAATTATTGATTTTGGCACAGAAAGGAAGAAATGGGGTTAATACCCGGGCGCCCACCAATCGCTCTGTAAGGGACAAGAGTTAGGAGAGACGGTCCAGGCCTATGTGTCACGGGCATCTAGGATCAGGAACAGATTGGCTGGTGGGTTGGTGCAGCGCTGCAGGCAAAAGCAGCCAGTGAGAGCTCATACTCATAGCTCTGCAGCAGAGGAGGCTGTATGGCATCCCTCCATCCTAGTTCCAAACCTACCCCTATGGCCCTGTGCAACCAAGGGAATTCTTTATGGAACCTCAATAGTCCCATCTGTAAAATGAGGATCATAATACAGACTTACAGACTGCTGTGGGAAAACAGCAAGGATGCTTCTGCTAAGTGAGCCTAACATGGTAGGTGGTCAGTGAGTGGCAGCTCTGGAACCAACCACTCTCCCTATGTTTTCCTCAGTGCCCAGTGGTAGGTATTTGCAATACAACAGACCACAGTGGTGCTTTTTCTGTTTAGAAAGGTGACTGACTCAGAAGTTGGCCCAAACTCAAAATTCAGCTGCACTAATTTCACAAATAGCCTAGAAATAGCACCAAGCCCTCATTAGCACCCTACCCAGAGAAGATGGCTAACGAAGATCCCTTGAGGTTAGCACAGAACACAAGGCAATTCAAAGGCCCCTTGGAGAAAGGGTATGAGCTATACAAATATAAAATCGTAGCAAGGGATATGGGCATTATCAGATTTTGCTTGGTAATTGGAAACAACGCCTTGAATTGTGAAGCACCAGAAAGCCTAGGACTCACCCACCTTCCACGTGGCCGTGTGTCTCCCAAACTGAGACAGGCGTGTGTGTATAATCAACCTGTTCAAAGTCCCTGTAGCAGGAGGCAGTGCTTTGTTGTAAAACAAAACTGAGATGAAATAACCGTCATCCTTTCAAATATCCTCTGAGAGTTTCATATTTGAGGCACATTCTGTGATGCAATTCTCTCTGACCTCAGACACTTTGATTCCTTTTTTCAAGTTCACATAAAAGACTGAGAGCTCTCAGACTGGTCTACTGCACTGCCAGCCTCGACGGGATCTGAATTCTTCACTGGTGCAGAGAATTTCTTGTTATTCCAGATAATTAGGAAGTAGAGATAAAGGGCCATTACTTTAGAAGGCCTGGCCCATTGGGAAGACCAGCTGTTGGCTCCTGAGAAAACAGTTGCAAATGAAGCAACTGACAAAGGATTAATCTCCAAAATTTATAAGCAACTCATGCAGCTCAATAACAAAAAAACAAACAACCCAATCCAAAAATGGGCAGAAGACCTAAATAGACATTTCTCCAAAGAAGATATACAGATTGCCAACAAACACATGCAAGAATGCTCAACATCATTCATCATTAGAGAAATGCAAATCAAAACTACAATGAGATATCATCTCACACCGGTCAGAATGGTCATCATCAAAAACCTAGAAACAATAAATGCTGGAGAGGGTGTGGAGAAAAGGGAACCTTCTTGCACTGTTGGTGGGAATGTAAATTGATACAGCCACTATGGAGAACAGTATGGGGGTTCCTTAAAAAACTACAAATAGAACTACCATACGACCCCGCAATCCCACTACTGGGCATATACCCTGAGAAAACCATAATTCAAAAAGAGTCATGTACCAAAATGTTTATTGCAGCTCTATTTACGATAGCCAGGACGTGGAAGCAACCTAAGTATCCATCAACAGATGAATGGATACAGAAGATGTGGCACATATATACAAGGAATATTACTCAGCCATAAAAAGAAATGAAATTGAGTTATTTGTAGTGAGGTGGATGGACCTGGAGTCTGTCATACAGAGTGAAGTAAGTCAAAAGGAGAAAAACAAATACCGTATGCTAACACATATATATGGAATCTAAGAAAAAAAATGTCATGAAGAGCCTAGGGGTAGGATGGGAATAAAACACAGACCTACTAGAGCATGAACTTCAGGATATGGGGAGGGAGAAGGGTAAGCTGGGATGAAGTAGAGAGTAGCACTGACATATATACACTACCAAATATAAAACAGATAGCTAGAGGGAAGCAGCCGCATAGCACAGGGAGATCAGCTCTGTGCTTTGTGACCACCTAGAGGGGTGGGATAGGGAGGGTGGGAGGGAGGGCGACGCAAGAGGGAAGAGATATGGGAACATATGTATATGTATAACTGATTCGTTTTGTTGTAAAGCAGAAACTTTACACATCATTGTAAAGCAATTATACTCCAATAAAGATGTTAAAAAAAAAAACAGATTATTTCCCACTGCTCCTGGAAGGCTTCCAAGGGCACACTCAGACACCGAAAGTCCCATCCTGACATCCTTTCCTCCCAGTCACAATGCACGTGCAGAATTTGAGAATGTAGCTTATCTGGAAGGCTTACAACAAATGCTTCAATTTTCCATTCTCCAAATGAAAATCAATGGCAACAGAGAGGTAAAATCAATGTTCAGCGCCCTGTAGGGAGAAGCCCTCCCCATCTCTCGCCCACCCAGAACAATAAATCAGAACGAGCCATTCCGCTGGCAGCGAATTCCTGAGAGCAGATCCCTCTGCAGGGTAGTATGACCTTCTGTCCATTTTTTCCATAAATCACCCCCTAAGAGGGTATTTTCTTTAAGAAGAGCTAAGAGAATATTTTTAAAACTTAAGTCAGAAAGAGTAACACATTGCTGCATTAAAAACTCTTCTTCCCGGGCTTCCCTGGTGGCGCAGTGGTTGAGAGTCTGCCTGCCGATGCAGGGGATGCAGGTTCGTGCCCCGGTCCGGGAAAATCCCACATGCAGCGGAGCGGCTGGTCCCGTGAGCCATGGCCGCTGAGCCTGCGCGTCCGGAGCCTGCGCTCCACAACGGGAGAGGCCACAACAGTGAGAGGCCCGCATACCACACACACAAAAAAAACCTCTTCTTCCCCAAACACCCCAAACAAAGCCATTTGCCAACAGGATCTTTGGCATCTAGGAGCAGAATCTGACTTAACTGTTTCCCCAAGGTCCATTTTGTAATATCAGGCATTAAAGAATGCTCAGGCACCCCAATGACCTGCTCCCCGAGACAAACAATGATCTGTTTTCTGTCACCATAGGTTAGCTTATACCCACTAAAATGTCATGTAAATGAAACTCATACAATATACATTTTTGTCTTCTTTCACTCAGCATAATTAAGATTCATCCATGTTATAGCATGTATCAATAGCTTATTCTTTTTAAACTGTTGAGTATTAATCCATTGCAATGAATATACCACAACTTGCTATCTGTTCACCTGTTGATGGACATATGGGTTGTTTCCAGCTTCCAGTTATTACAAGTAAAGCTGCTATGAACATTTGTGAGTGAGTGAGTCTTTATAGGGACAAATGCTTTCATTACATATTCTAGAAACAAACCTTTGGCTGGGCATATGTTTTGCAAATATTTTCTACCAATGTGGCCTGTCCTTTTATTAGTCTAACAGTGTCTTTTGAAGATCAAAGTTTTTACTTTTGATGAAATCCAATTTGTTGATTTTTTTCTTTTTTTTTTTTTTTTGGCATTTATAGTTCATGGCTTCCTTGTCTGCTATTTAAGAAACCTTTATCAAACCCAAGGTTACTACTTTTGCTTTCTTCTAAAAGTTGTATCATCTTAGCTCTTATATTTAGGTCTACAATCCATTTCAAGTTAATTTTTTGTACTGTATATTATGCAATCACTAAGATGTATATCCATAAGGTGTTTTAAGTATCATAAAATACTCATTTATAAATATCAATTGAAGGAAGCCCAAAACCAATTTTTATGTACAGTATAGGCACCACTTGATAATTAAGTTCTGACAAAAACAAACCAGTGGACAAAACCTACAGCTAGAAGAAAGAATGGAAGGCAATGTGCTGGAATATTTTAATTCCTGTTTTTAGATTATGTGACCATCGCCTATTTCCTGTTTCTTTTTGCTTGTCTACACTCTCAGTGTTTTCCGTAATGAGCATCAACTACTCTGATATCAACAATAAATTAGAATATTAAGAAAAAGTCATTTAAGAGAAGGCTTTGTGACTCCAGGCTGCCTTCACACTGCTCTTAAGTGTATAAATGGCCCCCTTGGAGCACCTAAAAGACGAACAAGCTTCCAAGAATTTACCCTCTCCCAACCCTGCTCAATACTTCTCAACAGCAGGAAAAGATGAAACAGAGAATTTCCAAAGAGAATCCTCCAAAGGGAATGTGAGTATAGTCGAAGCCTCTCAATGAAACCAACTACAACCCAAATGCCATTCTAATAAAGGGGAAGCGTTCCAGCAGGGGTTGGGGGGAGGTGCCCCACTCGGTCCCCCACTGAAGTTGCTTGTCCAGCCACACTGACACTGTGCAGCCACAGACCCATGTGTCAAACCGCTTCTCCAGTCACTCCACCTCCGAGGGCGAAGAAAGCTAATGAAATTATCTCACGGATGCACTTACTATCCTCCTGTCTCAGTCCGCTTGCAAAGACAGCCCAAATCTGCAGCCTCACAAGCAGCCCCAGGCCGACCCAGCTGCTTCTCCATGTGTGTGCGTTCCTGACTGTCTGGCAGGCGGGATTTACCTCTTGAGCTGCTGCAGAGGCCAGAATGGCTGATGGGATTGCTTGCAGATGTTTCACAGAGAGAAACATTACTTCCCTGATTGATGAATAAATAGAATTGTCAACATGGCCTCCCTGGTCAGAGGGGACCCCTAAAGTATAATGAGGAAGGACAGATGTTTCATCTGGGAAGGGGTCCAGGACCCTAAGAAGAGGTGTGCACTGGGCCCGTATGGGCTGAGTAATTCAGCCTCCCAGAGGGAGGGAGGGGGAAGGCTAGACCCACAACTACAGCCACCACCATTGTAGAGCCTCTCGCCGGTGCAGGCCACCTCCCAAATCCTGATGACGGAGTGGGCATGCCCCTCAGTCAAAGCCTCCTCTTTGGGCTGTTTTTCCAGTGAATGAAGGGTACCAATTATAAGGAATGTCATCTTCTTCCAAGTCCTCACGTGCTGTGAATCACAAAGCAGGCAGCAGGCTTCCTCGGGAAGAAACTCCAAAGGCCAGAACAAGAAAGTGGGCAGGGCCCCTGGAGTGAGCTACTTTTTCTCAGGAGCATGCAAATTGAGGGTTTTCTGGCTAACCTTCTAGAATGAATCAGACAATAATAATACCTCTTACCATAATTGTTTTAGTAATTGTAAGGCTGGTTGTCATTATGTGACACTGGAATACGTACCTTACACCCCTCCATCTTACTGACCTCTCACAAAATGAAATACACACAAAATGCCCTAAGCAAAGGATTAGCAAAACTTAACCACTGGCAAACTCTCTCTGCAAGAATTACTAATGGTTGTATCCCAGCAAATGGTAAAGAGGAAAAGGGTAAGTACTTTCATTAAACCCGTTTTACAGCTAAGGAAGCCCAGATTCAGAAAGGTCAAGTAACTTGCCAAGGTCACATAGCTAGAAAGTAGCCAACCCGGAAATGGAGCTTAGAATGGTGTCATTCCCAAATCTATGCTCTTAACCACTGTAATTCTGTGGCCACCAGGAGATGCAGGAGATGAGAATTATACTTCTAACACGAGCAAAAAAAGTGGTGGTGCTTCCAACACAGAAACAAGGCGTGCCCAGAAAAACACCACTGACACCTGGATATACCCGAATACCAGTGAGGTTGCTGCCTCTGTCTCACACAGATTTGAGCTTATAAATAAAAATCTCTTGTCTGGGACAACTAACACTGCAGAAATAAAAAGGATCATGAGAGATTCCTACAAGCAACTATATGCCAATAAAATGGACAACCTGGAAGAAATGGACACATTCTTAGAAAAGCACAACCTTCAGAGGCTGGACCAGGAAGAAATAGAAAATATGAACAGACCAATCATAAGCACTGAAATTGAGACTGTAATTAAAAATCTTCCAACACGCAAAAGCCCAGGACCCGATGGCTTCACAGGCGAATTCTATCAAACATTTAGAGAAGAGCTAACACCTATCCTTCTCAAACTCTTCCAAAAAACTGCAGAAGGAGGAAGACTCCCAAACGCATTCTACAAGGCCACTGTCACCCTGACACCAAAACCAGACAAAGATGTCACAAAGAAAGAAAACTACAGGTCAGTATCACTGATGAACATAGATGCAAAAATCCTCAACAAAACACTAGCAAACAGAATCCAACAACACATTAAAAGGATCATACACCATGATCAAGTGGGATTTATCCCAGGGATGCAAGGATTTTTCAATATATGCAAATCAATCAATGGATACACCATATTAACAAATTGAGGGAGAAAAACCACATGATAATCTCAACAGATGCAGAAAACGCATTCAACAAAATTCAACACCCATTTATGATAAAAACCCTCCAGAAGGTAGGCAGAGAGGGAGCTTACCTCGACATAATAAAGGCCATATATGACAAACCCACAGCCAACATCATTCTCAATGGTGAAAAACTGAAACCATTTCCACTAAGATTAGGAACAAGACAAGGTTGCCCACTCTCACCACTATTATTCAACATAGTTTTGGAAGTTTTAGCTACAGCAATCAGAGAAGAAAAAGAAATAAAAGGAATCCAAATCTGAAAAGAAGAGTAAAGCTGTCACTGTTTGCAGATGACATGATACTATACATAGACAATCCTAAAGATGCTACCAGAAAACTACTAGAGCTAATCAATGTATTTGGTAAAGAAGCAGGATACAAAATTAATGCACAGAAATCTCTTGCATTCCTATACACTAATGATGAAAAATCTGAAAGAGAAATTAAGGAAACACTCCCATTTACCACTGCAACAAAAAGAATAAAATACCTACAAAACATACCTAAGGAGACAAAAGACCTGTATGCAGAAAACTATAAGACACTGATGAAAGAAGTTAAAGATGATACAAACAGATGGAGAGATATACCATGTTCTTGGATTGGAAGAATCAACATTGTGAAAATGACTATACTACCCAAAGCAATCTACAGATTCAATGCAATCCTTATCAAACTACCAATGGCATTTTTCACAGAACTAGAACAAAAAATTTCACAATTTGTCTGAGAACACAAAAGACCTCGACTAGCCAAAGCAACCTTGAGAAAGAAAAACAGAGCTGGAGGAATCAGGCTCCCTGACTTCAGACTATACTACAAAGCTACAGTAACCAAGACAATATGGTACTGGCACAAAAAGAGAACAATTGATCAATGGAATAAGACAGAAAGCCCAGAGATAAACCCATGCGTATATAGTCACCTTATTTTTGATAAAGGAGGCAAGAATATACAATGAAGAAAAGCAGCCTCTTCAATAAGTGGTGCTGGGAGAACTGGACAGCTACATGTAAAAGAATGAAATTAGAACACTCCCTATCACCATACACAAAAATAAACTCAAAATGGATTAAAGACCTAAATATAAGGCCAGACACTATAGAACTCTTAGAGGAAAACATAGGCAGATATTCTATGACATATATCACAGCAAGATCCTTTTTGACCCACCTCCTCAGAGTAATGGAAGTAAAAAGAAAACTAAACAAATGGGACCTAAGGAAACCTAAAAGCTTTCGCATAGCAAAGGAAACCATAAACAAGATGAAAAGACAACTCTCAGAATGGGAGAAAATATTTGCAAATGAAGCAACGGACAGAGGATTAATCACTAAAATTTACAAGTAGCTCATGCAGCTCAATATCAAAAAAACAAACAACTGAATCCAAAAATGGGCAGAAGACCTAAATAGGCATTTCTCTAAAGAAGATAAACAGATTGCCAGAAAACACATGAAAGGATGCTCAACATCACTAATCATTAGAGAAATGCAAAACAAAACTACCATGAGGTATCACCTCACACCAGTCAGAATGGCCATCATCAAAAAATCTACAAACCATAAATGCTGGAGAGGGTGTGGAGAAAAGGGAACCCTCTTGCACTGTTGGTGGGAATGTAAATTGATACCGCCACTATGGAGAACAGTATGGAGGTTCCTTAAAAAACTGAAAGTAGAACTACCATATGACCCAGCAATCCCACTACTGGGCATATACCCTGAGAAAACCATAATTCAAAACGAGTCATGTACCACAATGTTCATTGCAGCTCTATTTACAATAGCCAGGACATGGCAGCAACCTAAATGTCCATCGACTGATGAATGGATAAAGAAGATGTGGCATGTGTATACAATGGAACATTACTCAGCCATAAGAAGAAACGAAACTGAGTTATTTGTAGTGAGGTGGATGGATCTAGAGTCTGTCATACAGAGTGAAGTAAGTCAGAAAGAGAAAAACAAGTACCATATGCTAACACATATATATGGAATAAAAAAAAAATGGTTCTGAAGAACCTAGGGGCAGGACAGGAATAAAGACACATATGTAGAGAATGGCCTTGAGGACACGGGGAGGGGGAAGTGTAAGCTGGGACAAAGTGAGAGACTGGCATGGACTTATATATACTACCAAATGTAAAATAGATAGTTAGTGGGAAGCAGCCCCACAGCACAGGGAGATCAGCTCTGTGCTTTGTGACCAGCTAGAGCAGTGGGATAGGGAGGGAGGGAGGGAGATGCAAGAGGGAGGAGATATGGGGATATATGTATATGTATAATTGATTCACTCTGTTATAAAGCAGAAACTAACACACCATTGTAAAGCAATTATACTCCAATAAAGATGTTAAAGAAAAAAAGAAAAAAGCAATAATATTGGTGTGTGTGTGTGTGTGTGTGTGTGTGTGTGTGTTCTTGCTTTAAGTATTTCTGAAGGACTGAAGGCAGATGTAGCCTGAATTCAAAGGCTCCTTCTGTCATCTGTAAAAGCCTAAGCCCACTGAATGCTGGGAATGGGGAATGGGTGGGGAGTAAGGGACAAAGGCTTTAACCACCCTGAAGAGGAGGGGAGAGACTTCCCCTGGGCTGGAGAAATAGAAAGACACACTCTCAGAAGGAATGGTGGACTAGTGGTCTTGAGGCAGCAGGACCCCACACCAGTACTGTCGGCCTTGCAAAGACACCCACGCCCCATGGAGCATGGAAGCAGACAAGCCCCAGCCCCGCCAGCCTCAAGGGACCTCCAAGGATTATCACAGGGAGGATGTCAGTGGCGACCAGAAGACTAAAGGTACAGCCCCTGTTTTCTTAGCTAGAAGCTTCCTGGATCCTGAGGTCACCCCAGGAGGAGGAAGGGCTGCCATACTCATCAGGAAGGGATTTTCTGTTCATCTGCTCAGATGAGGACTCAGAGTCAAATAAAGTTGATTCAAAGGAAATTAAGATATTAACTCTCTTTGCAAATATGTGTTTGAGAACTGAGATTCATACCACAGCAAGAGTTCTTACACCACGTACAATATAAGACACAGATACAAACACCTGCTCCCCCTCTCTCCCTTGTCCCCCGGTCAGAGATCAGGTACCCCAGATCTGCTGGCTGGAGAGTACCTCACAGCCTGCGGCTTACCTGGGGAGCAGGTGCTTGCGGCTGACACACAGGGCAGTCTGGTAGTCCTGGGTCACACACACCTTGTGAGGGCTGCATTTCACCTTTAGGCAGGGGTCTTTGGATGGGTCCAGAGCTGAGGCAAAAAGAACACGAAAAGAGGAGTTAGAACCTCCAGGGAAATTTGATTTCTATTTCTACTCAAATAAACAAGAGGGAAATAAACAGACCATGTGTTTGCACCCTGCACTGTTTACTTAGGCTGGTGGGGATTGGAATGAAAACCGACACGGGGAGGGGGGGGATTTCTGTGTCTATTCCACGTAGTTTTCTTCAACATCAGGAGAGTGATGCTTTTGTGCTTTGGGGAGTTTCAGTATCTTCATCTTGGCCAGGAATTACTTTTAAAAATCGTTTTAGAATCTTGTGTGTTCAGAGGACCAAAAGCTACATTTCCCTCTTTGGTTATTTGTCTGCTATTGCTTTTTATGACTTTGTGCCCAATTTTCCTTATTTCCTATAATAGAAAGTCCCAGAGGATGGAGTCTTTGGGCTTCAGTTCCATCAACACGAACCGTGAGCGCAAAGAAGCGTATTTTAAGTTTTGTGAAGAACTTCAGGATGTACAAGACAGTTCTGAGCCACACAAACTTATGATATAAACGGGTGGGGGGAAAAGCTGACACATAAATATTTATTGTGCAAGGGAGAAGTAGATAAGGGCCATGACAGGCATATACAACAATAACAGAGGTTGAGAGAAAAAGAGAGATCAATTTCTGGGGCTAGAATTAATGAGG
Organism: Kogia breviceps; assembly: GCF_026419965.1. NCBI lineage: Eukaryota > Metazoa > Chordata > Mammalia > Artiodactyla > Physeteridae > Kogia > Kogia breviceps. The sequence continues at coordinate 114,462,822 of NC_081313.1, forward strand.
TATTAATATGTGAATTGGATCTTAAGGGATGGGCAGGATTTTAGAAAGCAAAGCTAGAAAAGGCAATCTAGGCAGGGTGGCCAGCATACTCCAAAGTAGAGAGGCGTGGCTGGGCAACCCTAAGATATTTAGTCTGACTAGAAAGTGAGCTTTGTGGGTGGGAATAATGAGTGTGGGGGTTGACTCGACCAAGTCACTGGAGAAGGGTCTCCAAAGCCAGCAGATCATACCCTGCAGCATTTCCTAGAACAGGCAGGGCAGCGGGCCCCCGGCTAAGCAACACTCCACAGGCTGAGGTGTACATGCTCATCAGGGCAGACAAGAGGCCACAGGAAGTCCTCTGAGAAACAAAAGCAATGGTGCCATCTCCCAGCTCTGCAGCCTAAAGCCTATCACCTAAAGCCTATCAGGTGGTCAATCTGTCATGACTGCTCTCCACAGCCAGGCGAGGTCATACTCCCCACACAAACATTCAGTTAAACAAATCGGCGTGCCAAGCAGGGACAGCAAAACTGCTACAAGAAATGGGAGGACTCCCACCAAACCCTGGGCCCCTCAGCGATCATGACCCCCCTGCACTTAGAGGAAGTCAGGATTCCTGTCAAACCGCCCAGGCCCAGAATCGCAATGCCATTTTCTTCCCACGGCTGCTGGGAATTCCTCAAGGGACCTGAACACACTACACCCGAAGGTATTTCTTTCTGGGGCTTGAACCGCTCAGGGCGGCTCCCTCCACTGGAGCAGCTTCAGCCTCCGCAAACAGAAACCAGGGCGTATTCTCAGGCCGGTCAGGTGAGCAACGAGACCCAGGTCATGGTCCCAGAGGAGTCACCTGGCAGAACCTACTCCCCAGCCCCCGGCTGCCTTGTACTTAGCAGCAGGAGACGGGCTGCAAGAGAGAGAGGCTAAAGCCCCAGGGACAGGGCACTCACTGCGAGCTCCTAAGCTAAGGGCTTCACCTCTGGGAAGTGAGGGGCTGGGGGCCTGTGTCTGCCCTCAGAGCCCTCCAAGGCTGGGCCTTCCAGAAACTTGCAGCAGGAACTTTCCGGTCCCAGGTGGAGCTCTCTTGCTTCCTGAGACGTCCTCACGAGAAGCCAGGAGGCTGGTGCGTCTCAGGCCAGTGGCCTTCTTCTTGTGCTTTGCCCTCCACCTTCAGCCCAGGGCACCAGTCCAGCCAGCTGTGACTTGCTTTCCGGGACTCAAGTAGCACCGAGCTAACAATGAATGACAATCGGATGGCGGCTGAGGATGACCACGCTGGTCCTTCACTGCCCCATCTCACACTTCTGGCCACCACAGGATGAAGACAGACACTTAGGGATCTGAAGAAACTTGCGGACCAGGCCCCTGGCTGCCCGGGCCACAGGTACCAAGTGAGGCATTTCCTGACAGGTGTCAAGCGCCGTAGAACGCTTGGGATTTTCACTGGAGTGGATCTCAGAGATGGCAAACACCAGGCTGGCCTAGGGTCTCAAAATCTGCAGGACCGTAGGACAAGATGTATTGCCGAATTTGAGCTTCGTTTTGCTTTTGCAGCCAACTTCACAGACATGCAATGTCCACACCGGGATCCAGATGGCCTCAAGGGGCAGCGCAATCTCAAGGAGAGTAAGTCCGCTGAGCACAGCAGAGAGGAGCACAGACTCTAGGCCCAGGGATCAAGGTGAATTCTGCCTTCACTGCTTCCTGACCTATACCTCAATTTTCTCGTCTGTGAAACGGGATAATAGCAGTCCCTACTATCACTTTTGGTTATCAAGAGGATGAAATGAATTCATCTTTGAAAGTGCTGAGAACAGACCTGAAACATGTGAAGCACCTCATAGGTGTTTGTTATTTGTTGTGTTTCTGGATTTTGTTCCGAGTGAACAGTAAGCCTCCAAAATAACCAGAACAATAGCTCACACGTATCCAGTGCTTTTGACACGCAGGCAGTGAATGAGGCCTTCTAACTGGATTACCACACTTAATTCTTGCAAACACCCAAGGCGGCGGCTGCCGTTCCTATGCCCGTTGTACAAAGAAGATGAGAGGGGCGGACGGTATGTGACACCTGGTCGGTTGACTCCAGAACCCAAACTCCTTACCACGATACACCAGCGGCATGAAAATCACCTAGAGTCTCCTTTAAAAGGTGGATGTGGGGTGCCACCTTACACCAAGTATTGAACCCAGATGTGCCATGTTCCTGAGAGGCCTTCAGGGCAGGCTGAGACTTAAGGAGTAAAAGTAAAGGGAAGCCAGGGAGTCTGGCTGGCTGGCTGGGCCACACAGGATGCCTCAATGCACCATACACGGCCCCAGTGCTCCCCGGAAGGTGGGGATGCCAAGCCTGGGCATTTGTGCCCACCCCCTCTGTGGTACGCAGGCCTCTCACTGCTGAGGCCTCTCCCGTTGTGGAGCACAGGCTCCGGACGCGCAGGCTCAGCGGCCACGGCTCACAGGCCCAGCCGCTCCGCGGCATGTGGGATCCTCCCGGACCGGGGCACGAACCCCTGTCCCCTGCATCGGTAGGCAGACTCTCAACCACTGCGCCACCAGGGAAGCCCTGCCCACACCCTCTGAATGCAGCAACCCCTCAAAGGAGTCACCTGACCAGTGGCTGCCAATTTTTTTTCTGCAACCTTGCTGCATCTGTCACCCTACCATTAGGCTAATACTATAGATCGCCCTCCTCCAATTCTTAAGGCTAACGTTTCTTAAAAAAACAAACAAAAAAACCCCTCCAAACAGAAATACTAATAGATAAAAATCATCAGCTATTTAACTTCATACACATACTTACTTAACAATTTGCATATAGAAATCAAGTCTGCTAAAAATTAATTACCAGGGTCTGAATATTTCAAACATGTATGGGAATTATTTAGAGTAAATGAACTTCACAGCACAACAAAACAGTAACAAATCAAGCTGTTACCGTTTATTTAATCACCAGGACGCATCTTGTTTTTGAAAAACAGCAGTACTGGAATTGAAAGGGGATGAGGATGGTAAAGGAGCGTGCCACTTCCGTGTAAATGCTGCCTCTCAAATACACTTCTCCCAGCAACTCCGAGGCTCGCCGTGACTGAAAGGCACCCGCACCTGTACTGGGCAGGGCTGTGCGGCTCCACTTTCTAGAGGAGATGATAGGAGATCAGAATAATAAGTGGCATTTGAGAGGCCCTTTAATAAGGTGCAGGGAAACTGTGCAGCTGAGGAGGTAGGGAGAGAGGGCTGAGAGTTCATGATAACCCTTACATGGGGTAGAAGCTTCCTTGTCAAGGTGCTAATGATTTCTGGAAACTGCGCTCCAATTTCCTCTCTTCCCCGGCGCATTCTTGATGATAGGACGCATCACTCCCCACAAGATGCCGAAGCCCTGCGTCCCCTCTACCTCTTCTACCATAATACCTGCAGGACTCATGTGGACTCAAACAAGAGAGTATGCCTAACACAGAGCAGATACCCACGGGAGGTTAATTTCATCTTTCCTGCCCACATACAAAAACCAATCAAGTGTCAACTGGCACAGGATACATGTCCAATTAATTTTTTCAATAATTTTTACAAAAACTTTTTTCAAAGGGAAAAAAAAAAAAACAAGAATGAATTAATTTAAACAGAAGTTTGTCAAGCTGAAAAACATCAAATTCAAAAGCCAGTTAATTACAGGCTTCATGTAAGCTTTTCTTGAAAGTAATTTTATTTTTTAAGCTCACTGCTTGGTCTCAATTAAGGTAGTGATATTTAAATTATCGTAATTGCTTCTGAACTTGTTTTTCAGTATGAGTTAATTTTTGATTAGCTACGTCGATTTTAAAATTCTGAATCAAGACTTTTTGCTGTCTTTGGGCACATCCTACAAGCTCACTGTCCAACTGCCATAATACCTGGAACAACAGAGCAGGGTACCACCTCAGAGATGCTAAGATGAGAGAATGTTCCATTTTGTGGGCTGACCAAAGGGTCCCTGAGAGTCACCTGCGGGTGTGACATATGCTTGGGTTTATTCCATTAATATTTGCAGAGCATCAGTTCTGTGCAGGCCCATTTTTTTTCAAGCTGGAGGCTGGCACTTCTAGAGTGAACAAGATGTCATTCCTGCCCTCCAGAAGCTCACAGCTCAACAGAGGAGACACACAATATGAGGGTAAGTTCTGTATGTTATGGGAGATGGGGGAGGTACCTCATCCAGCCTTTCAGTGGGTTAGGTGAGACTTCCTGGACAGACTGCTATCTATGGAAAGGTGGGTTTAACCCAGGTAATAGGATGAGGAAGAACATTCTAGGTAAAAAGAAGCTCCCATCCCAGATGTAAGAGAAATTGTGGCCAGTCTGGGGAATGGCAACATTTCACCAGGCTGTCAGCAGGCTGGAGCAGGGGTGGTGTGAGACACGACTGCAGAGAGTGTCAGCAGCAGCATGGGGGGCCTTGAGACCACAGTGAGGACTCCGGGGAGGGGGGCCGTGGCCACCAAGTTCCACAGTGACGACAAATATGGCACACCCTCCCGTGCTGAAGTTGGTGGAGAGGGGGTAGGAAGAGAGAACCCTTTATACACATTTTACATGGAAACTGGTCCTTTGATAAGAACAGACAAACTCTACACCACTCGTACCCTCCGAATGAGAGGGGGTGTCGAGTGGAGGGCCCAGTGGTCAACCCTTAGTGCCCCCTTTCCTCCTTTGAGGAACCTCCGTGACCCCTTTCCCTGGGGATAGTAAGCTACCTGGTGAGACCAAGAAGCAAAGATTTAATCCAAAAACACCATGTGAACTTGTGGTCCACTCCTGTGACTTGTGTAAACTTCCTCTGACAAAAGGTCACTCAATTCTCAAAGAGTTGACAAATTAATGACTGTTTGTTGTCTCCTTCTTCCTTTTAAGGTTGCCCTCTGCCCGAATCGTGCTCATGTGAGGTTCATCTGAAGAGCAGAGACGTTCCCAGTGATTCATTAGGAGTGACTTAATGGAAGACTGACAAAGAAATTACTCCTAACTGCTAAAACCTTGTCAAGCTAAGATCCCACACATTTATTACAGCTTGTCTGTCCCCATGGTAACCCGTGCATGCATCTTGCTTCCCCCCACCCCCTCCAGAGGGGCTTGTTTACTAGCTGATGACAGAGCCTCTCAGAATACAAAACAGAAGATTCCACCCAAAGGATTTTGCTGGAACCATAGAAGAATGGCAGCTTGGAAAGTTTCCATCACTGATCTCAGCTTTCAAATCAAGGGGTTGGCCATATTCTCTGAGGCCAAACAAAGGGGCCAGTTGACCATGCGTCTAAATAGGACAGACAGGTGAGTGATACAGAAGGCTGAATGTGTGTGTCCAAGGACTGGAAGAAGGGAGTGGGTGGGGACATAGGACAGACAAGGACAAAGGGAAGAGGATAAAAAGATGCATTTGACCAAAAATACCCTCTTGGGAAGAGACCTTTTCTTCCCCCTTCAAACCAAGGGTCTGAAGACTCATTTCTTTCTGTTAAAACTAAAAGCAAACTCTCTCTTATATTTGTGTGTGTGTGTGTGTGTGTGTGTGTGTGTGTGTTTGAAGCGGGTGGTATAAACTATGAAGAGTCCTTTTGGAGGGCAGTTTTTCAACCATGTCCTTAAATGATAATAACCGTTAAACATAGGTATTTATTATATCGTTCCCTCAACTTTTTTATATATATGAAAATTTTAATTATAAATGGAAAGAATGGAAAAAAGAAACATCCTATAATCTAGCAGGTGAATGTGTTAAGCAAAAACATGTATCTTAATGATCTACAATAAGGGGAAATTATAAACAACTTGAGGGTTCATCTATATCCATCTGCTCAGACTGCCACAAAATACCAGAGATTGGGTGGCCTGAATAACAGAAGCCTATCTTCTCACAGTTCTGGAGGCTGGAAGGCTGAGATCAGAGTGCCAACATGGTCAGTTTCTGGTGAGTGCTCTCTTCCTGGCTTGCAGACGACCACCTTCTGTGTCTTCATGTGGGTTTCTCTAGGTATATTCAGAGAGTGACTAAGCTCTCTGATGCCTCTTCTTATAATGATACCTATCCTACTGTATCAGGGTCCCACCCTTAAGAGCTCACTTAACCTTAATTACTTCCTTAAAGGCTCCATCTCCAGAAACAGCCATAGTGAGGATTATGGCTTCAACATAAGCATTCATTCCATCACACCATCTATAGGGAAATGGTTACCTTAATTACAAGATGTCCATTTATGAGATATTGTCCACCTACTATAAAGGAAGAAGTAGGTTTATATGTATTAACATAGGTAGATGTTTATGGTACATTAAGTGAAAAAGGAAGGTAAAGATGAGAAAATTGATTTGAAAAAGATAAGTAACTTTCTGACAATACACAGCTAATAAATGGCGAAGCCAGTACTCAAAACCAGGTCTGTCTACATCCAAAGGAGATGTCCTTTCCCTTCCCTATCGTGCTTCCCTTGAAAAGAAGCACCAGCCCCAACCTCCACCCATTCACACAGAGGACATTCTCCTGAATGTCCTCTATCTCCTGGGGCCATCCCTGCAACAAGCTGTGAATCAATTCAGATGCCATATGGCTGCGAGCCACCACCACTGCAGCCTGTCACTGAGTAGTCTAGAAACATCACCCACAAAAGGCAGTCTCCTGCTTCCTGGAGAATCTCTACAGCAGGGAGACAATGACAAGTCATGACCATCGCTGGAGGCAAGAGCAAGTGTCCAGGCTTGTGAGAGTATGGCTTTTCTGCCTCTAAGATGTAAGAGTTAAGGATGCCCTATGCTGGGCTAGAAGTAATAGCAGAGGCAGGGAAGAGCTTTAATCCCCTGCTCATGTGCAAAACGAGACATTATGAACAACCACTGATAAATCCCACATGGCTAGTTTACACATCCTGATCATTAGAAACGAACATGTTCAGAGGGGTCTACTAGGGCAGCTATGAAAATAGGTGCCATAATATCACAGGCCACAAAATGTTATTAGCCTGGCCAGTCAATGCTCTTTCTCAAAGCTCTCATCCCACACCTTCTCCCATTCCCCCAGCTGCTCTGGGATGGTGAAAGCAAGGACGCTCACTCTGCATTTTCACCAAGAAACTGATTTCCCTTCAAAAGTGGGATGGAGGAAAGGAAGAAAAAGGAGAGGAGAGAAGAAGAATTAAGTGGAAAAAAGGGAAGAAAAGAGCATTTTATTACAAACAGCATCACCTCGTCAGGGGGCTGACAGAGACAGTGACATCCACTGACCTGTAGAATAAGGTACTATTATTCTAATTCACCACTGAGGTAACTGATATACAGATCAGTTTAATATGAATTTACTAATAAGGAAATTGGCACAGAGATGTTAAGTAACTTGTCTGTGGTCACACAGCTGCTAAGTCTGGATTTCAATCTAGGTGAGTCTCACACCAGAGATGATACTTGGAGCCACTACACCACTCACAAAAACAGCTTATGATGGGGGTAAAAGTCACGACTACAGTGCCAAGCAGCAGCAGACGGCACCCCTCTGTCCACCTCCCCCAAGAATCATGTCACCCATAGGATCCCTAAGAGAACTTCTCACTGTGAAGAAAACACTGCATCAACTGAAGTCAAAGCCAACTGCTTGGACGTATGAATAAACTTATATGATTTTTATAATGAATGCAAAAGTCAAAGTTTCTTTCCAAGGCAATGCTGATGTCCAGTGAACTTAACACTCTCTCTCTCTGACATAAGACACAACATGGAACAAGTGAACCTCACTTCTGTGAGTGGGCTTTGTGAAGCATCTATATGGACCATGTCACTGGGAAAACGCATGATGGCTGGCGGTGACATGGGACAGGACCAGGCAGCATGATCAACGGGACCTGAGAATAGTCACAACTCTCAGAAGAGGGACAAGACACCATGCACAGAGAAGTCTTAACCTTCTCATCCATCAAAATGGCCAGAATTTATTAAAATGTTATAACAGTTGAAGCACTTGGGTTCTATTTCATTGTAATTGACAGAAATTATTCATAAGACATTTATGAACAAAGGAGACAGAATTACTTAAGACCAGTTCCATAACCTAGGAAAATAAGAGGATACAAATATCACAATAAAAATCAAATATTTCCAGGAAAAGGTATACTTAAAAGAGTGCTATAGCTCATAAAGTCTATCTTTTGTACCTGCGCCTCACTTCAATGCAATTAAAATTCCTATAAAACACATAGCTTTCCTCAGAGAACTAACTCTTTTGGAGCTAATGAGCATGATTCTGCCATTATTCTGCAGCCGTAGTAGCTGACCATGTAAGAATGTGGAAATTCAGAAACTCCACTTATTTCCAAAAAAATAAAAATTAGTGCACCTAGAAGATTGCCCAAGGGTTTGGATCAGAGAGGTGTGGGTTTGAGAGGAGAGACACAGCTGGTTACTTCCTGCTGATGTGATCTTGACGGGTCACTCACCTCTTTAGGATTCAGTTGTAGACCAACAAATCTACCTCACTGGGGTGTCATGAGGATCTGACAAGATAACGCAGAAAGGTGCTGAGCACAGGGCCTGGAATATGGTGCATGTTATCATCCTCAACACTCTTACCAGCTCTTGAGATAAAGAAAGGGGATGTACACCAAGGGCAAGTGACCCCCAGGTATTTCAGAGACTCAAGATCCTGGAGCTATGATGCTGTTCAGCCTTTCCAATCCCAAATATTAGACTCATCTCCACAGGAAGAAACATTAAAATTTCTTTTTGAACATCAAGCTCAGGGCCCAGTTTACCCAGAACACGTTTGCTGATTAACCAGATCTTCACCACTGCTGAAGCCAGCATATGACAACTAAGGCATTCATATATCTCTAGTAGGGCTGTGCTCTGCTTTGTCTCATCTCAGAGAATGTAAGGTCTAGAAATGAAAAATAAAAACCTTTCCTTCCCCTAAATTATGTTCACCAAGAGCACAACCTACATGGTCATACTCTTTTTTTTTTTTTTTTTCTCTTTTTCAAGAGAAGGTCTTTGGGCTTTGAAAAGTCTCTACTGGAGAGTCAAGGACTTTGAGTGTTAAGGTATCCTAAGGGCCTACATTCAAGCACCACTGGTAAAAGGCTAGAAAAAGAGGGAATAATTCAGGGGAGAGAATCTGGCAGACACTGTTGATCCCAGCAGCCAAGGGCTTGAGTCCAGGAAGGTTGGTAACATGTGGTATGCTGGGGATAAATGGGCAGCAAGGTTCATCCAGGCAGGTTTGGTACTTTCCTATCCTCAGCCAGAGGATGTCCACCTGGCCTTTTTCTGCATTGCCCTAGAGAGGCTGGCAGGAACAGGTATTAACTGGAACCAGAACAGTAAAGTCTGAGGGGAAAGCCTGCCCCAGCTTGGAGATCAAGATGCTCAAGTGACCTCTCAGAGCCTTGCATAGTATGGCATCATTCTGAGGGGCAGAACCTCGGTGCAGAGCTCTAGTTAAGTAACATGGTATTCATTCACTGGACACCCCCGACAAGTCTAAAAATCAGCAGAAGGTGGGGAAACAGGCAGTCACACACCATATGTATCTATCACAGCCTGGTCTCCTTTCCCTGTTTTCCACAATCTAATCTAGTCCTTGCTTCTCAGACTGTGGTGGGCCAAGAAGGATGCACATTCACAGTGACTCTGCCTACAACATCTATGTTACCAGATGGTAGACAATTTTAAACACTTTTTATTATTAAGTCAGTCACTGGTCTACTGTGGAATAAGATGCAAAATTCACATAAACTTGGATCAAACAGGCTTCAAAAATGTATGGGCTCTCAGTGGATTCTGTCCCCTAAACCTCAGAGTAGGTATTTGCTCTCACTTGCCCTTAGGGGTGTTTTAGTAGAAAAGTTTAAGAAGTGTTTAAAGGGTTTACCAAGTTTAAAGGGTCCTAGGATGAAGCAGAGAGCTCTCCAGGGTAGTGACATCTAAGATGAAAAATCAAGAGTAGTATAAGTACATACAAAGAACCTTCCTAAGCAAATTGTTCATTCTTGCAAAGACCAGAAAGCAGCTCCAGTTAAAGCTGGTCAATCAAAAACTTATCCCATGCCCCCTAGAACAGACCCCCTCCTCGCCCAATGCCATCTGTCCCAGGGCTCTATCACAGTCCCACTGGTGAAAGGCCCTAAGGGTTTTTAGAGAACTAAACCTGCAAAATCCAAAGCTTTTTGGAGAGCTTTCAATGTGTCAAGCATTGGGTGAGGTTTATAAATGAGCTACAAAGCATTTGTGGCTCTCCAGGTATAACGATCAAAATTAAAGCTGTTATTACTTTCATCTGTCCCACTGTTTTCAGAAACTCTTGGCTCCGGATTTCAAAATGGGTTATCGGAGACTATTCATTTCCAAATCCTTTCTTTCTCCAATTAGGGCAGATTCATTTCTGCTTTCTTGGGATGGTTCCCAAGGTTATTAAATTCCATTCCTTAACTGTTAACATTGAAGCAATCATGACAAAGTTAGCGCTGACTGGAGCTGAGGTTTCTTGGAGCACCTTCTAAGCTATTAGAAACCACCTCAAGCTGAGAGGAGAATGCTTGTATCTCCCAGCGTAGGTTTTAGTGAGTGCCGTATCATTTAAATCTTGTGTATTCTTTTTTTTTTTTTTTTTTTTTTTTTTTTGTGGTACGCGGGCCTCTCATTGTTGTGGCCTCTCCCGTTGCAGAGCACAGGCTCCGGACGCGCAGGCTCAGCGGCCATGGCTCCCAGGCCCAGCCGCTCCACGGCATGTGGGATCTTCCCGGACCGGGGCACGAACCCGTGTCCCCTGCAAAGGCAGGCGGACTCTCAACCACTGCGCCACCAACGAAGCCCTTGTGTATTCTTGTTCCTCTGGTTTTTGTGTCCCACACTGTTCAATCATTTCGAAACACAATTTTCCACATGCATCCAAATAAGCTGAGCAATTCACAGTTCCAGCTTTGCTCACAACTGTCTCTCTTTCCTGCCTGTCTCTTCACCAATGTGCCACTCAAGGGCCAATTTCCCCCCCCTTGCATTACTCTAAGCTAAGGCTGGTAGTGCTAATATAAAATATAAATCAGGTCTAAACTGCACATGGAAGACAAATGCAATAATAAATTATGGGCAAGTACCTATGAGGTTTCCCTAAGACAAATGTGGAATAAACACAAGGAGTAAAATCTTTCATTTTCATTCTTTAGCAATAAATACTGAGTACCCAGCAGGTAAGACAGAGTAGGGAGATAATCACCTTTAGATACTGTAATGGCTGCAAAGTTTTTTGGGTTTTTGTTTTTCCCCACTAAAGGACGGGAATTGATATTCTTGTTTTTGTTAAAGTTATGGATTCTAAATTTTTTTTTTTTTTTTTTTTTTTTTTTTTTGTGGTACGCGGGCCTCTCACTGTTGTGGCCTCTCCCATTGCGGAGCGCAGGCTCCGGACGCGCAGGCTCAGCGGCCATGGCTCACAGGCCCAGCCGCTCTGCGGCATGTGGGATCTTCCCGGACCGGGGCACGAACCCGCGTCCCCTGCATCCGCAGGTGGATTCTCAACCACTGCGCCACCAGGGAAGCCCTGGATTCTAAATTTAAAAAAAATTTTTTTAAAGAAAGAGCTTCATGACTCTCTCTTCCATAGTCTGGCCTCAAACTTCCTTTCCAAAATTTAGTTCCCATTCCCTGCCCATTCTCTCCTCTTCCTCCAATATCTACCCCTCCCTCAGTTACAGCAGACAACTCATAAGCCCTCGAACACCTGGTGTTCTTTCATGCCTCTGGAGTCTAGATTGTAACATCCGATACAAAGAACCATTCCATTCTTACAATTACCTCATAAGGCCAGTATTTCCTCCACCTGATGAGAAAAAAATATCAGCACGTGCCTAAGGCCATGCAACTAGTAAGTGGCAAAGCTGGGATGTGACTCTTAAGTCTGTCAAAAATCTAGTAGAAGCCTCAGGAAACCACAGACAATATCTTTCTTCCTCACTCCTGCTTGCTCCTCGCCTCCAAACGGTCTGGAATATCATGGGGGTAGTAACGGTTGTTGAATGAGTGCATGAATGGCCCCCAGCCCATGGACTTAATCACTCCTTTGTCTTACTCTGTGAGTCCAGGGACAAGTCTGGCTCATCATTTCTGAACCCCAAGTCCCCTGACATTATGTCTGCTCCAAGGGATATATTCAGTTAAGGCTGAATAAACTGTCTGTGCCAGGAGTATCTTTCCATAAATCTTTTATTTCTAGGTCACAAAGATTCAGAGCTAGAGGTGTCTCTGGAGCATCTGCCTCTAGACAAACATGTTTGTATCTAGCATAGGAAAGACTTCAGCCCATCAATTCTGCAAACATTTATGAAACTCATTTTACATGCCAAGTACTATCATAAGCACTGGGCATTTAGAGATGGGCAAGACAAAAGAAGCCCTTGCTCTTAAGGAACTGACATTCTCAAAGAGGAATAACAAGGAAGAGAAGGAAGGAAGGGAAGAAGGGAAAAAGGAAAGGAGGGAGGGAGGGTACGTTAGATAGTACTGAAAGCTAAGCAGCTCATTTTAAAAGAGCAAGGCAAAAGAGAGCTCCTGAGTAGTCCCGATGGATTAAGTAGTCAGGGAACTTGGATCCATCTTCATGACCACCAAAACATGGCAGGCCAGGGACTGTGCTTCAATGCAGGGCTCTTGACTGACTGTTGCTCATGTTGTTCAAGCTAAAGGTGAACAGACTGCAGAGAACCCAAATCTTAGGCTTCCTGGACACGTCTTTGCTCATACAAGCAAATCACCAATACGTGTGATATGGATGATATGGTAAGGTCAAAGGAGCATGAACTTTGGGCTCCAGAAAGATCCCATTTCACATATGAGTTCAGCTCCTTGGGTGCTGTGTGACCCTGGGCAAGTTATGCAGCCTCTCTGAGCTGTAAAGGGGAGGGGTACCATCCCCCTCACATGGTGTTTAGGAGGGCTGCAGGAGACAACGTGTCAACAACTTAACATTACTCTCAGCAAGTAATCAACACGTGTTAGTTTCAACTCTTTCCCACAGGATTCCTCTTCAACGTTCCTTACAGTGGCACCAGCCCAAACTGGACCCATTTTCCTCTCTAGATTTCTCTACTAGGTCATCTTTAAGCCAAGTGCAGCCTTGAAGTCATCTTGCCTCTATTCTCCACTTCCCAGGGGACCTCTGGAGAGCCACCTCCACTGTCCTCCTGGTCTTGCTCTCTGCAGCAGCTCCCGCCTGTGACTGTCTCCCCAGCCCAGCACCCTCGCCGCCCGCTGCGTCAGAAACCTGCTCGCTCCACTCAGCATCCATCACCAACCAGGCAGCCAACGTGGGGAAGGTCACTGGAAGGTTTCCCCCCTCCTCTCAGGGAGGTCAAGCTGGAAACACATACCTGGCACTCCATAAATACACGGAACAGAGTGAAACGAGAAGACAAATGATGAAAGAGATTCCCTTTGTCCTGAACACTGCTTCCCTAAGCAAGTGTGTAACAGAGATTTTCTGGCACCAGATTCCACTGGCTGGGGCTAAATCAGCCATCAGGCCTTTTGTGATCCTGAAAAAGCTAATGAGAAGATGTGTTTCTCTGTAATCCAAACAGTATCCATTTCATGCCCAATTGTTTTTTAAAATGGGCAACAAATCTCTCTGGTGTGTTCCTTCCTCTGACAAACAAAAACTCTTGTCTGCTCTCTTTGTGGGTCCTGTCCAATCAAAGGGCCACAGGCTCTGATGCCAATTCAAAGTCACTGTCACAAAGGCAGCCCCGCTGGACCATCTCACTCCCTCCTAATAAGTTACCGTCATTGGAAGCCAAGCCCAAATCCCAGATTTTGAACTCAGACTGACGAAGCAGCCCGGTAGATTTTTAACTCATTTCAAAATTGCAAGCTGACAACATTTCAGACTGAATTCACTCCTGTGTCGGGCAATGGCATTAACAAGATAGAGTATGACAAAGCTTCAACAGATACAGGAGAAATTCCCAGAACCACAGAGTAAGGGACCCCAGGAGGACCTTCACGGGGAAGCAGAAGTGCCTTTGAGTCCTGAGAAGTGGGGAGGGGTGGTGGCAGGAAGACCACCAAGTCTTGCTGCAGAAACGAAGCGACATGTTGGACATGGTCTGATGTGCCCCAGTGGCATCTGCTATACTACGTTTCCCAGGTCAGTACTGTCTCAACCCATCCCTTCCCCCACCAAGAGCTTCCATATTCATCTCTTAGGGGATAATTCCTTATGGGAACACCTCTCCTTAGCAACCCCTTCCCTATGAGTTAAAGAAAAAATCAATAGGAGAACACAGTTTACTCTAAAGGAGTTTGATGTCTAATAATTCATCTACTGATTAAGCACAGACCCTCACTGAGTCCTACTATGTGCTAGCCATCATTCTGGGTGCTGAACAAGAGACAGCCTCTCCCCACGCTTGTGGCACTGCCAGGCCCCTGAGTGATGCCAGGTACCTGCCACATCTGATCTCACAGAATCCCCACAGCAACCCCATGAGACAGGTGGTACCATCATGCTAGTTTTACAGCTAAGGTAACAGAGGACCTTGTAAAGAAAGGATGCAGAACTTGCTCAAGCATCTAGGGCCAGAAGAGAAAGAGCAAGAAGTCAGACAGAAGTGGATCCAGAGCCACCTGGCTCCAGAGGCTCCAGAGGGCAGGTCCACATCCCACCGGTGTGCTTTGACCAGCCCAGACAGTGCTTTTAAAGTTTGAATACGTTGTTAGCAGTAACGAATTAGAGAATAACGTATAGAACTCCAGCACACATTTCTGGGTTACTTTTTAGTGGAAGCGCTGGCCACTCGGGCCTGCATTCCCACGTGGCTGCCTTCTCCACCGTATCTTCTGAGCCCCCTTTACACTCACTTTCACCTCGGTCCCTTCCTTTCCCCTTCTCTCCTACGGGACTCGCCTGCCTGGTCCTGAAGGCACTAGTGTTTGCATCACCCACGGCTTCATAAGAACATGCCTTTTCTTTACAAAATGCACAACAGCACGATGCAAATTCTATACTTCCCTCTCTTAGCAAAGATTCCCAAGACAATCAGGATGAAGTGTTCCTAAAGGGTTAGACTTCTTTAGTTGGAAAGCACTTCATCATTTGGCAAAACGACATGATACTTTTTTTTTTTTTTTTTAGCTTTAACAGACTAATTTTTCTTCCTTTGAATCTTCCCATCTGTGTAATTAATCAGCAGGGGAGGGGTTGCTGGCTGTGCCTTAGAAGGGCAGGAGTCCTTGGGGGCACTGTGACGAGGGAGGGTCCTTTAAGAGAGGACAGGCTGGGCTGTGAGAAGACCCCTAGGCAAACCCCATTCTCCACAGGGTGGGCCTGTGATGACCGGGTCAGGGTACCGGTGACCCGTATACCCAGGATCTCGTTCAGAGAAGGCAAACCATCAAGTTCTCAGGTGGTTTTTCAGGCTTCACAGGGGAGAGGTGGCTGCACCAACTCCCAGATTCACAGGCACAGTTCCAGTCATGTGCCTCTTAGACCTAAGTCGAAAGTCTCAGGCCAGAATCAGGTCCAGCTGAAATAAGGTGTCCACCTTGACCCAGTCACCTACAGCCTGGGATGTGGGGTCTGTTATCAGAAAGCAAGCATGGCTACCAGAAGCCCACCCATGGAAATTTCTTTTCTTCTTTTTTGATGGAGACACAATATTCCTAGAGAATGGGTAATTTTGAGTTGGGAAGATACCTCAAAGGATATGGCACAGGGGGATCAGCTCGGTGCTTTGTGACCACCTAGAAGGGTGGGATAGGGAGGGTGGGAGGGAGGGAGACTCAAAAGGGAAGAGATATGGGAACATGTGTATATGTGTAACTGATTCACTTTGTTGTAAAGGAGAAACTAACACACTATTATAAAGCAATTATACTCCAATAAAGATTTAAAACAAAACCAAAACCAAAAAAAAAACAAACAAAAAATGGATATCAGCCTCAGGAAGCACATGAGGCAAGAAAAGACGTGCCTTTTAAAATGGGCTCACCTCTGTTTTGAATAGTCTAAGACACCGTAACACACTAGAGTTGACACTTGATGTCAAGGGTACGTTGTCTCACCAGTCACCAAATAGAGCTAATTAGGATTATAATCAACCCCCTGATGCTTGAGACAAAGTCCTTCAGGGTTTCCCGTGTTCCTCAGGAACCTCTAAACTCTCTCCCCAAGTAAGGCTCGCCTCTGTTCCTGTCAACCTGAGCTCACATTTGTATCTCTTTGGGCTCCAATGGCAATTACTGCTTATGCTGTAAAGCCATCACTGCTTTCACCTACACATTTAGTTATGGTTTAAATTTCCACCAACTTTTATCTTGTGTCACCTACTAGATTGTGAGCTCCTGTCTTATAAACAGTTTTGACTTGCCTCAGAGCAGCCAGTATCATACTTCCACTGACAAAATGTTACCGTCCAGTTTACAATAAACACATAACACATTGTTTATAATATCCTGACACTACTGAAAATGTTTGTCCAAATTGCTTCTGTATTCAAAAACCTCTAGGATGTTCCTACATCTAAGATGTGAGCAAGATGGAAGATTTTTAAAACCTATCTTTTTCATCAAGTATTCAGTGCCACCACTATCCAATTTCCATGATGTAAGAATAAGATGCAATAGCTGTCATAGTCTGGGTAAGAGCTAAGACTTGTCGTTCTCTATTCTCGTCTTTGGTGATGTATTACACATGGAATTATCTTGGGGTGAATCCAGAGCCCCAGCACAATATTTGGACTAGCTTTATATTTCTACTTTTAAGCAGGTAAGAAAGTTGTTTACTTCTTCTTTTCTTTTCCTCTATCCCCCAGGGGAAAAGAAGCCTCAGATCAATACACTCTGCCTATTTGCTCTAGTCTCCTGAGAAAATCGTCTGTCTTCTTACAACACCATCTGAAATAAGACTAGGGAAGAATTTGTGCTTCCATCAGGGATTATTTACAGATGACCCCAGCGCCATCCCTACCCCCAGCAAGAGACATTTGACAATGTCTGGAGACAGTGCACTTGTCACAGCTGGGGTTGGGTCGGGGGAGCTGGGGAGGATGCTACTGGCATTTAGTGGGTACAGGTCCTGGATGGTGCTAAACATTCTACAATCTATAGGGCAGCCCCTCACAACAAAGAGTTACCTGGCCCCAAACGTGCATAGTTCTGAGACTGAGACAGCCTAGCTTAGACAGGCAAAGTGTGTTGGTAGGAGCTACTGTTGAAAACATCCTTTGGGTCTGGATTCATGTCTGCGTGGAGGACGAGAAGTAAGTGAGCCTGGCAGGAAAAGGAGGCATGAAAAAGAGGGAGCAGGAAGGTGGGGTTTGTCCTTAAAAAGAACCTTCAGAGAACATCTCTGCCCAACATCAGCACTGGAAGGTCATTCATAAATTAATAAACCAAATTCCAGATGACACTATTGAGGAAGTGATGTCCAGAGAGGGGAGGCTAACTTGTCCAAGGTTCCTAAGCCAGCTGCCTGCATAGCTGAAACTAGAACCTGCTCTCATACTCCCAGCCCACTGCTCCATCTACTCTGTCATGCTGACCCCTGGAAAAAGAGAACAGGAAATACAGCTCCAAAACTACTGCTGGCCGGGGCTTCTCTGCTGGCGCAGTGGTTGAGAGTCCACCTGCCGATGCAGGGGACGTGGGTTCGTGCCCCGGTCCGGGAGGATCCCACATGCCGCGGAGCGGCTGGGCCCGTGAGCCATGACCACTGGGCCTGCGCGTCCGGAGCCTGTGCTCCGCAACAAGAGAGGCCACAACAGTGAGAGGCCCACGTAACGCAAAAAAAAACCAAACAAACTATTGCTGGCCTTTAAATTCATTAAGAGAGATGGGAAGTAAGAAGAGACCTTTCTGACCCAAGAAGGAACCAGACATACAATATGAAGATTGAAAGGCAATGGATTTATTCAACACAAAATATGTGTAGCACCTACTATATGCCAGGCTCTCTGGTTTAGGTGCTGGAAGCACACCAGTGAATGGAAAGACAAAGTGCCTGCTGTCACGTGACAGACTTTCTGGTGATATGTGCAAAATTGGCAGGCATGGCCACCAGGGAAAGGCAGGAAAGCTAAGGCCAAAGATAAATAGAAGTTTAAGGTAAGTCTGGTACCCTAATATCCCCTCCAGGGCTCAAAGACCTATCAAAAGGCAAACTCCCTAAGTACCTTTAAAAAGGATGTTATAGGCTGATGCAATGTTTTGTTTCAAGCTCTAACGCTTTCACAGGTCACTAACTATTCCATTACTTAGTAATTACCTAGCAATGCACTACTAGGTAATGCAATAGTAGTAGTAGTAGTATTAATGGCCAACATTTCCTGGACATGGATATACGTGCAGAGTACTGTGCTCGGCACTTTACATACACCATCCATCTCATTAAATCCTCCTAACAACCCTGTGATGGAAGTATCAGTACCCTAACTGCTAGATGCAGAAACTGGGGTAAGTGATGTCAAATAACTAGTCCAAGGTCACATAGCCGGAGGAACTCACACCCTGGTCTGTCTGCCTCCAAGACCTAATGATGAGGCTGGATGACATCACGACTTTCTAAGCTTTCAGCCTAAGACCTACAGTCAGCATGGTGGCCACTCTGTGCCAGTGTGGGACTCTCAATTTTCGTGTCCCTCCTACATGGGCCAAACGGCATGCCTGCAGTTTATCCATAAGGTCTTATACTAAACAAACAACCATCTTTGTTAATATATATTGTATTTCTGTCTGTTCAGTGTGGCTTCTCAGAAAACTTAAGTTGTCAGCAGACCATCTATGTCAAAGTCAGGTATTTCACACAGACAACAAAAAGACATATCGGCATGAGGACCACCTTGTATGAAATGTAAATGTTCGCATGCTGTTAAACTCTGAAAAACGGGGAGGTTAGACGAAGTACTCATTTGCACTTTTGAGCACCATCAGGCAAGACAGATTGCTTGCTGCCCCATAAATTTTCATCACCAGATTAAATTTTGTTAATGGGACCAAGAACATTCAAAATAACCCATTTTTCTATGTGAATATTGGATCTAAATCATTACTTCCCTACCAAATTAAGTGTTTTTTTGCTTTTTTTTTTTTTTTTTTTTTTTAATCCCTCTCAAGAATCTCCTCAAAGGACTACATGCCCAGGCTCACACCCGCTGGGTCTCAAAGAGCAGGAGAGTCCAGGCAACACAGGAGTTAGGACCACAAGCTGACTGACTTCTGCCAGTTCTAGGAACGCCTCATGGATAAACGTATGAGAACCTCATCCTGCCAACGTTTAGAGAACACCCGCTATGTATCACAAAATACAGGTGCATTCACACAGGTTGTCTCATTTAAGCCTCCCCAGAAGTCTGGGAAATCAAGAGTTCTCCCATCTCACTGATCAGAAAAAAATTGAGGCTCAGAGAGGTTCAGTCACTGCCCTGGGGCACACAGCTAGGACATGGCCAGGCCAAGAGCAAATCTATTGTTCTAAATCCAAGTTCCTGCTCTCCTTTCACAGGTGTTTCCATTACACCAGTCTCTTAAGTGGGGTCAGAATCTAGCTCATGATGGGTGCTCTGTAAAAGTTTGCTGAATAGAGGAAAATGCACTCATGGGTTTTAAGTAACTGAGAGCTACCTGTATTTACATCAAGACAGCTTTCACTTATTTCTGGATCAAAATAGCTGTCATAAAACATTACAAATGACAAAAAGCAAAAAAAAAAAAAAAAAATTGGCAAGAGAGGACAGCCCATGCTGGCACACAGTAGGCATCCAACAGTGGTCCTTGGCTTGCTGAACTCATCAGCTAACAATTCCTACCAAGAGAAATTCACGCTGGAGTTTGA
Source organism: Kogia breviceps (assembly GCF_026419965.1). Classification (NCBI taxonomy): domain Eukaryota; kingdom Metazoa; phylum Chordata; class Mammalia; order Artiodactyla; family Physeteridae; genus Kogia; species Kogia breviceps. The sequence continues at coordinate 114,482,638 of NC_081313.1, forward strand.
AGTGCCATTCACGTCTGAGAGGGCAGCATGACGACAACCGTACCTTTCTATTAAACATATGTTATCTGTGTGCCTCCAATTATAAAGGTTACTGTGACTTAAATTTCCAGTCAGAGAACCAGAGCAGCTGCTCAAGTGCACCATGCACGTCTCATATATTAAATCACCAGGGACAGTCTGCCTCCCTGGCCAGCGAATGGCCTGGGCATCTGGCCTTGGAATTGTACATTTTCCTACTTCGCTTCCGCAGAACAGCCCTCTCGAGGAATTCAGTGATGACTGCACTGAAACCCTCAGCATCACAGAATGCAGCCCCGGCCTGCAACTTCAACAATTCTCAAGTTTCCAGATGGATTTTAAAAAGTAATAATTCTCCACCAATCTGTAAAAAGGTGGTCAGAATGGCCCTCAGACTGAAGCCACAAGAAGTGTCTGATCCTGCAAAGCTGATTTCTAGGGAAACATGGATACTTTGCTGTGCCCTTCCATTCATTTTGCTGCCTCGGTGAGGGCAGGATAATGAGGATTTGGAGAACAAGACTCACCTGGTCCATCCCTCCACTAATAGATAGGGGGATAGTAACAGTATACCCGAGCTAGCTTAGTTGCTATGTAGAAAAACCAATTATCCAGCGGTCCCTCTCCCCTGCAGGAGGACGAGCTCTCTATGCATCAATGTTTCATGCCCTGTCATCTGTGCATTATTTAATAAAGCAATTGAGGGGATGAGGTTTTTTTTTTTTTTTATTTTTCAACCTCCCCACCAGAGACCCAGGCCTACAGTACACGATGCTGGAACTCAGCTGGCAATCAGAGAGATGTATTTGTGGATTTTTTTTGAGACCAAGGGGCTGTTTCTAGCCTTAACTACACACTCCCAGTGTCTGACCCCAGGCACACCCAGGCATCGTCTGTTCCCACTGCCTGAGGTGAACTAACTTCAGAATCCAATCAACAGTGATGCAATTGATCACCAGATCACCAGACACTTACTGAGTGTCACGCTGGGGGATACAAAGCTTATCAACCAGGATGCCTGCCCTCATGGAACCTAGAGGCTCCCTGTGGAAACAGGATGAAAATACACGGGCAGGCAAACGATGGAGGCTGCAAACCAGCTAAGCACACGACTAGCTTATCACATTGGTGGTGCACAGGGCCCGGCGCATGAATATGACGTGTAGATATCCGCCTTCTTCTTTCCATCCAATGTTTCACTCCCTTCCTTCCAGCACGCAGGCTCCCGTTTGTGCGTAGCATTCGTGGGAATGTGGTTTCCACAGATGCTTGCCTTTCACCCCACGGTGAAGCAACCAGATCCTTCTTTTTCCTGAGGCCTGGTATAGTGGAAAAGCAGGCGGTCTGAGCCCAGCCCCAGACCTCTTTCAGAGTCTTCAGAAAATCCGAAGATTACATTCATCACAGCCAAGGTGAGAGAACTTGGACTTGATGGCTTCCAATGTATGGCCTTCAGCAGGGCTCTCAGTTTCTGCCCTATGTTCAAGCCCACCCCCAACCCCAGCTGTTCTTTGAGCTCCTGTCCTCCTTCCCACAAATCACCTTTTTCTGAAGCTTTCTTCAGCCAAGAGACGTGGTTTCTGTTTCTTGCTGCCTGATCAAGAACTGTTCGTTGAGCAAAAGTTGGAAGCTGCACTCCATCTCATCACCAGTCCAGATTAGCCAGCCATCAGACTAAGCATGTGCTTAGGGTACAAAAGTATTTTTTTATGAGACTGGTATTTCAAAAACAACTCAACACCATCAAGCTGTGGACTAGAATCAGGGTAAATGTGAGAACTGTGTTGGTCTTTCTTGCATTTATTCTGTAGTTTAGCATGGTTTTCATTTTGACTTGCCGATGGGGTCAGAGCTTAGGGATCTGAACAATCGTAGTCTGGCCCTGCCTGCTGAACACACATCTCTGCATTTATCACATCTCCTAAATCAGGGTAAAGACTGGATGTTTCTTGTCCTAAATATTTAGCTACGATATATTTAGTACTACCACTGTGTTAGGTAGTTACTAAATTCTGTGTATACCTGTTAGCATTTCATCCTCACAACAATGCCACAAAGTGTGCATTATTATTTCCATTTTGCAGTAAAGGGGAGAGATGCCCAGAGAAGGTAACTTGCCCGAATTTATACAGCTGATAGAAGGCGGAGCCAAGAGCTTTAGGTCTAACCTCACCACCAAATTATGTCACTTACTGATTACTCGCAGGCACCTATGACGGTGTTTTTCACAGTCAAATCCAATGACCAAGTCCTTGAGGCTAAAAAAACATTGAGCTATAACTAAGCCAGTCCCCAGTTTCTGCCTAAGCTTTTCCTCTGGAAAGAGGGACACCTTCTGCAACTTTGATGTGAGCAGTCCTGAAATGGCTCGTGCCAGCAGGGAACTATCCCACATTTAGCGGAAACCCTTGCTCTTCAAGTTTAAACATACTTTTCTCTCCTCTCCATGGGAAAGAGACAGGCTGACCTGACTCGGTGGTATAATTCGCTTTCATATGCTTGAAGACAATTACTAGGTCTCCCTGCAGGCTTCTTTTCCTGAGGCTACAATTCCTAATTATTTTTCATACATGCCCTAATTTCCAACTCCACAATCAAATCTGTTGCTCTCCTTTGAAGCGTGTCCTAGCTGTCCTTTGCGGTTAGTGGTCCTGACACATGGCATCACGGCCTGGTGCCCAGTTTTGTCCATCCTCTTATGCCTGACTTAGGTATCTGTATCAGACGGGCAGAGGTAAAGAGGTTCATGCCCAAGATGGGTGATGGCCTCCACTCCAAAAGAGAGCATGTGCCTTGATCAGAGATTCTGTTCCAAAGCTGGTTCATTGGCAGGTCCAAGCATCCAGGAGTCGGTATTAGATAGGGAAGAAACACCATCCGGGCTTGGCATCAGGGAAGTCCTGGCCCTTGACCAGCCCCGGCGTCCTCTGATGAGTAACAGACACAGCCAGAAAAGAGGGGTCCAGAACATGTCCATGGAAAGGAGTGAAAGGAGAAGGGGTACCATGTGCCCCACGGAGAGGGCATCACCAAGGAATGATACTCTGCCAGGGACAGGGCCACCATCACCTTCTTACACATGCTATGTTTCAAACAACACATGTCCCCCCCCACACACACACACACACACTCCTAGGCAGATCTAATTCCTACTCATTCTTCAGGTGTCTACAATTCAGTTGGTTCCTGCCCTCGAGGAGTTTACATAATTACATAACGAAAGGTGCCAGGTGTCCAAGAGAGAAAAAATGACAGACTACCATGGGAATGAGAGTCATGAAGAGAGAGAAATTGTGACCTACACCAGGCACAAAGAAGGCTTATAGAAAGGGAGCAACGGAACTGGGGACATTGGAGGTAGGCTCTAAAAAATGGGTAGTCCAAAACATGAAGAAATTGTGGGTAGGGAAAACAAGTGATCAGAGGCAACAATAAAATCACTGGTAGATTGGCTTGGTGGGTGGGTGGGGAATGAGGCTTATGAGCAAAATCATGATATAAGTGGAACTGCACATGATTCACAATTAAATGCAACATCTTCACAAAGCACAAATGTTTGATCTCTATAATTCCCATGTAAGCCGCTTGGGGCAGAGTAAAGTTGCACCAGTGAAAACGGACAGTAGGAGATTGATAACTGTGTGTTATGGTTTGGTCTATCCACTACTGGGAATTGCTGGATTGTTCTATTAAGTGTTACTGTCAGTCAATATAGTGTAGTGATTAAGAACTTAGGCTCCAGGTTCTAATCCCAGCTTTACCGTTCAGTTGACCTTGGACCAGTTACTTAACTTTTCTTGACCTCAATTTCTTTATCTTTGAAGTAGAAAAATAATTACAGCTACTGCATAGAGTTGTCAAGTAATAAGGCAGGCAATCCATATGAAGCGCTTCGCAGAGAACCAGGCATATGACAGTGTGCAAAAGAGCTGTTAAACCACCCCCTGAAGCCCCAGCAATGTCCCCAAGACCACCCATTTGGATGAGCATGATTTAGATCTGTGTATGTATAATAGATATACCTCAACACACACATATCTGTTTATGACAAGCAATAAGCAGTGACTCCTTTGGAAAAGACACATATTGGTTCAAAACGCACAATAAAATTAAAATCTATTAGCAATAAAAGTAAAGGCAGAAGGCTTGCACTGCCCACATTTATTTTTGACTACACTGATGCTAGTTCTACTGCTATATAAAGAGGCCTCTAGACCTGGGTAGCAACCCCAGGGGGCTGCCAACACCATTAAATTTGTACCCAATCTTCCTAATGATTGAATTAACCTAAGGCAACAACCATTAAAATCAGTAACCCATCTTGCTTTATAAGCTCCTACAATGAAAAGCACACAGCAAATCCCACAACGTGTTTTACTTGTATTCAAGGGAGAAAAAGCCCATTCCTTAATCACACAAATGCCCAGTTTGTCCTCAATTCTTTGAGGCATTTGCCATCAAGGTTATCTTGAATGGGCTCAGAGTGAGGGCTCTCTTCAGGCCTCCCAAAACTCCTGGAAGAAGAAGCCCTGCTCCATCCTTGGCTGTGGACACAGTAACAAGTGGGATGGTGACACGACTTAGCACATGCTAAGCTGGGCGGATCTGTGTGTGTCTCCAGGGATATTTAGACTCTGGCAAAATGAACCTGAAATGTTGTTACTGAAAGGCTCAGAATCTTGACAGGATTCCCGTGATTACAAAAATCTCCCTCACCTCAATCTACTGTGTGTTTTCGTGTGTGTGTGTGTGTGTATGTGTACATGTATACAGACACACACACTTTATTCATCAATAATTAAAACTGATAAGAACCCACCACTTGTTAAGTTCTCAGAAAGATTATTCCTTCATCAGAGAAGGCAATAACCCTAAAGGAAATAATGATATTCTCATCAATAAAAATCAGCCATAGGAGCAGGACAGGCCGAAGACTAGTGTGGATAAAAAAGTAAAATGATGCTAGTAAACTGCATATGGTTAATCAAGTGCAACGACAGTTGATGCAATACCAACAAAATCCTGAGGATTCCATGTCCCCTTCTTATGACCTTCTCCTAAAGGGCATTCCTGGTGGTAGAGGTAGAGGTGGTGGTGGTGGTGGTGGTGGTGGTAGTGGTGGCCAGGGGCGGGCAGAAGGGTGGTGACTGGGTCTGACAACATCAGAGCATTACCACAACTCCCTCAGCTTTCCTCTTTTGCAAGTTATGATTATGTTCTCCTCTGCCAGAATTTTTTTAGCAGCACCCAACGCCTGGAATTGCAACTTACAGAAGGGAGTCAATCCCCAGAGACCAGAGGAATTAATTAACATAAGGCTGGACACAGTGTGCTCAGGGAACAGAGAATGGTCAGCCTGTAGAGCAGGGTCTGCCCCTCGATAATGGAATGTGGGGTGTGCTTTTCTCTTAGTATCTGCAGAAATTCCTCCCAGAGAAGATCCACCATGTGGAGTTAAAGACAACATTTGTTTGCTTTGAAATCAGGGCAACCTCAGCCAGTGGGCAAAGCAGATGTCTTGTGCACAGGTGTGCCAGGAGCCATTCCACATTATCGAAGGCATTTTCAAAGGAATCTGGGGTGGGAGGGAGTCCAGAGGCCCCTTCACTGGGAAAACAGCCCCGGGAGGCAGCTGGGTTAAGAAGTTTGGGGGCAGGAGCCCAGTTTGGACAAGAGTGAGGATAAGAGAGAACCAGGAAGCAATACATGACAGGGAGAGGTGAGAATCAAGAGGGAGTGACAAAGGGGAAAGGAGAAAAACAGACGAGGAAAGAAAAGGCAAAAATACTTCATTCAGGAAAAGAGGCTTAAGGAGGCTGGGAGGGGGGAAATGTAGGGGTTCGGGAAGGAGGGGCATGAAAATGGAAAGCTTGTAAGATAACCAAGTTTAAAACTCCCTCTCACAGGAATGCAAGGATTCTTCAATATACGCATATCAATCAATGTGATATACCATATTAACAAATTGAAGGAGAAAAACCATATGATCTCAACAGATGCAGAGAAAATTTTTTACAAACTTCAACACCCATTTATGATAAAAAAAAAAACCTCCAGAAAATAGGCAGAGAGGGAACTTACCTCAACATAATAAAGGCCATATATGACAAACCCACAGCCAACATTGTCCTCAATGGTGAAAAACTGAAACCATTTCCACTAAGATCAGGAACAAAACAAGGTTGCCCACTCTCACCGCTGTTATTCAACATACTTTTGGAAGTTTTAGCCATAGCAATCAGAGAAGAGAAAGAAAAAAAGGGAATCCAAATCAGAAAAGAAAGTAAAACTGTCACTGTTTGCATATGACATGACAATATACTTAGAGAATCCTAAAGATGCTACCAGAAAACTACTAGAGCTAATTAATGAATTTGGTAAAGTAGCAGGATACAAAATTAATGCACAGAAGTCTCCTGCATTCCTATACACTAATGATGAAAACTCTAAAAGTGAAATTAAGAAAACATTCCCATTTACCACTGCAACAAAAAGAATAAAATACCTAGGAATAAACCTACCTAAGGAGACAAAAGACCTGTATGCAGAAAACTATATGACACTGATGAAAGAAATTAAAGATGATACAAACAGATGGAGAGATATACCATGTTCTTGGATTGGAAGAATCAACATTGTGAAAATGACTTTACTACCCAAAGCAATCTACAGATTCAATGCAATCCCTATCAAACCACCACTGGCATTTTTCACAGAACTAGAACAAAAAATTTCACAATTTGTTTGGAAACACAAAAGACCCCGCATAGCCAAAGCAATCTTGAGAACGAAAAATGGAGCTGGAGGAATCAGGCTCCCTGACTTCAGACTATACTACAAAGCTATAGTAATCAAGACAGTGTGGCACTGGCACAAAAAGAGAACAATAGCTCAATGGAACAGGATAGAAAGCCCAGAGATAAACCCACGTACATATGGTCACCTTATCTTTGATAAAGGAGGCAAGAATATACAGTGGAGAAAAGACAGCCTTTTCAATAAGTGGTGCTGGGAAAACTGGACAGGTACATGTAAATGAATGAAATTAGAACACTCCCTAACACCATACATAAAAATAAATGGATTAAAGACCTAAATCAAAATGACCTAAATTAAAGACCTAAATCAATCAAAATGCATTAAAGACCTAAATGTAAGGCCAGACACTATCAAACTCCTGGAGGAAACCATAGACAGAACACTCTATGACATAAATCACAGCAAGATCCTTTTTGACCCATCTCCTAGAAAAATGGAAATAAAAACAAAAATAAACAGATGAGACCTAATGAAACTTAAACGCTTTTGCACAGCAAAGGAAACCATGAACAAGACGAAAATATTTGCAAATGAAGCAACGGACAAAAGATTAATCTCCAAAATTTACAAGCAGCTCATGCAGCTCAATATCAAAAAAAAAACCCAATCCAAAAATGGGCAGAAGACCTAAATAGACATTTCTCCAAAGAAGATATACAGATTGCCAACAAACACATGAAAGAATGCTCATTACACATTCTCTAATAATCATTAGAGAAATGCAAATCAAAACCACAATGCGATATTATCTCACACCAGTCAGAATGACCATCAATAAAAAATCCACAAACAATAAATGCTGGAGAGGGTGTGGAGAAAAGGGAACCCTCTTGCACTGTTCGTGGGAATGTAAATTGATACAGCCACTATGGAGAACACTATGGAGGTTCCTTAAAAAACTAAAAGTATAATTACCATATGACCCAGCAATCCCACTACTGGGCATATACACTGAGAAAACCATAATTCAAAAAGAGTCATGTACCACAATGTTCATTGCAACTCTATTTACAATAGCCAGGACATGGAAGCTATTAAGTGTTCATCGACAGATGAGTGGATAAAGAAGATGTTGCACATATATACAATGGAATATTACTCAGCCATAAAATGGAAAGAAATTGAGTTATTTGTAATGAGGTGGATGGACCTAGAGTCTGTCATACAGAGTTAAGTAAGTCAGAAAGAGAAAAACAAATATTGTATGCTAACACATATATATATGGAATGTAAAAAAAAAAAAAAAAAGGTCATGAAGAACCTAGGGGCAAGACAGGAATAAAGACGCAGACCTACTAGAAAATAGACTTGAGGACACGGGGAGGGGGAAGGGTAAGCTGGGACAAAGTGAGAGAGTGGCATGGACATATATACACTACCAAACGTAAAATAGATAGCTAGTGGGAAGCAGCCACATAGCACAGGGAGATCAGCTCAGTGCCTTGTGACCGCCTAGAGGGGTGGGATGGGGAGGGTGGGAGGGAGGGAGATGCAAGAGGGAAGAGATACGGGGATATATATATATGCATAACTGATTCACTTCGTTATAAATCAGAAACTAACACACCATTGTAAAGCAATTATACTCCAATAAAAGCGTTAAAAAAAACTTGAAAAATAAAATAAAACTCCCTTTCACATGAACACACGTTGAAAAAAATTCTTTCACCAAAATGCTGTCAGACTCAAAGATAAGAGGACGGGTAGCCGCAAGCATTCACTTTGAAGAGTCTTTTTAAGGCATGTCTTTGGTGTCAGCCAGTGAGAGAAAGGAGGAGTTGTGGGGGATGGAGATCTCTGATGGAGCGTGGGACAGGGGTGGAGACAGGGAGCGGAGAGTTATCTGCAAAGCCTCCCAGATGGGGGCTTAGAGAAACAAATCCTATGGCCTCTGGTCCTACGTGGAGCCAGTCCAGGTAAGAGAAGGTGTGGCCATTAGGCCAAGGAAAGGGAAGGACCTCCAGGGCCACAGGTTGGGAGGGAGACGCGCCTGCTCTGTGGCCACCTTCCAGAAATCACCTCCACACTGCGGAGGAGAGGAAGGGCAGCGGCTTTGGAGAGATGAATCTCTGGGTCTGGGGCCATTTCAGACAGACAGACAGACAGACAGACAGACACACACACACACACACACACACACACACACACACACACACACACACACCCCTCCCCGGAACTGTCAGTCCATCTCACTGCCCAGTTTACAGCCAGGGCTGTCTCATCAAAGAGGCATCCTGACAGCTCAGCGCCTTCACACCAAACTGCTCAGAAATGGCCTCATCTGTCTGTCTCATTACTGACCACTGATTCCTCCGCTAGCACACAAGATCCACGAGAACAGGAATTTGTCTATCTGTTTACCTCTCAACATGGTAAACACATATTTGTGGAACAAGCCAAAGAATTTCTCCACTCGTCCAGCTGTTACTCACAGAAGTGTACTGCTGTGGGTACCACCTTGTTAGCGACTGAAGAGGGGAACGGTCGTGCTGGCCCTGTTCGTGAAGTCTGTTAGGCACCAGGCATCTGACCGCAAGCTGTCCCTACAGCTTCCCAGAGGAAAGCATCCTAGGCGCATCTCACCATAGAGACTGAAGCTCAGGGAGGCCGAGAAACTTGACTTTGGCATATCTGGATAGCAGAGCAAGAAATCAAATTCAGAAGCCCAAGGTCCTTCTCTACAGAGTTTGGGGATGACAGAGTCTCGTGGCAGCCCAGCCATCTTGTCTTGCCCTGAGAGAGCCCAGCTGGCGCCACCCTCATCCTGGTCCCGCACCCTCAGGGTGGGAAGGGGGCAGAGATAAACAGCGTGATTTGTTCAGACACAGCTTTGCGCTGGCCCAACACTGACAGCATCTCTGCCTCCGGATTCCCAGCTCCAGTGGATGCAGGGATCAATTCTGGAATCACAGCAAGTGTCAGAGGAGAAGCTTCTGGGGGCACACGAGTGCACTTAGTGTTCCTTGGCTAGAGAGGGAAAGAAGATGCCCTGGGCTTCAGTGAGGACACTGGTCCCCAGCTCTGCGGCTCCGGGCTTGACCTCTCCCAAGGGCCCACCTGTGACATTAACTGCCCATCTGACACCTCCACGTGTCCACTCAGAGCCCACACTTCATGTCCAAAAACAACATTCTTTTTTTTTTAAATTGAAGTACAGTTGATTTGCAATGTTGTGCCAGGCTCTGCTGTACAGCAAAGCGATTCAGTTACATACATACATACCTTCTTTTTTAATATGCTTTTCCATTATGGTTTATCACAGGATACTGAATATAGTTCCCTGTGCTATACATTAGGACCCTGTTGTTTATCCATTCTAAATATAATAGTTTGTATCTACCAACCCCAAACCCCCAGTCCATCCTTCTCGCTCCCCCACTACCCCTTGGCAACCACAAGTCTGTTGCCTATGTCTGTGACTCTGTTTCTGTTTTGAAGACAGGTTCATTTGTGCCCTATTTTAGATTCCCCATATAAGTGATATCATATGGTATTTGTCTTTCTCTTTCTGACTTATCTCACTTAGTGTGATAATCTCTGGTTGCATCCATGTTGCTGCAAATGGCATTATTTTGTTCTTTTTTATGGCTGAGTAGTATTCCATGGTATATATGTACCACATTTTTATCCATTCATCTGTCGATGGACATTTAGGTTGTTTCCATGTTTTGGCTACTGCAACTAGTGCTGCTATGAACATAGGGGTACGTGTATCCAAAAACAACATTCTTGATTCTGCAAAACATGTTTGTCCAGCCTTTTCCATCTCAGTCAACAAGAGCAACACTGACTCCGCCCTGAAGCCAGACACTTAGGAGGTCACCTCGATTCCTACGTCCATCCATCCATCAGTCTCACTGGCCCTCCTCTTAAACATATCCTGCAAGTGGCCTCTTCTCTCCATCCTCCTGGCCTCTCTGGACACCTGCAGAAGCCTCCTAACTGGACTCCCTCTCCTCCCCTAGGGCCCTGTGGTCTCCCTTCCATGCAGCATCCAGAGTCATCATTCAGAAATGTGAATCCCATTAGCACTTGAATCCTGCTTGAAATCTGTCCCCGTGACTCAGAAAGCCTCTCCCATGGCCTATAACATCCTACACAATGTGGACCCTGCCCACTACTCTGCCTTCATCCCTGGCCCCCCTCACCCTCTGGTCCAGCCACAATGGCAGCTCACCTTCCTTCTGACCCTTTGCCAGGAAGCTAGTTGTAGCCTCAGAGCCTTCACTATGCCTGGAATGGTCCTCCCCAGGTCACCGCCTGCTGGCTCCTTTGGTCACTTACATTCTGTGTGTCTCCTAAGGACCCTCCTAGACCGCCCCTCTGAAGAAGCCGCCTCTGTCATATCCTGACTTTTCTTTGCAGCATTTAGCAGTCTTTGATTATTTTATTGTTTATCTCTCCCAGTAGACTGCATGCCCATAAGAGCAGTGATCTTTTCTGTTGTGTATCCCTGGATCTAGAAAAACGCCTAGAACATGGCAGGAGCTCAGTGTAAACTTAACAAGGAGCTAAATGTCTCTCTGCATCACACCTGGCCCAGAAAAGGAGGTGCCCAGAAACATGAAGACATGTTTGGTAGAGGATGGCAACTTTCGTTTCCATACCAGTTAATTAGTGACTGGTTATGGAGCATTTCTAAGGCCATTCAGGTTATTCAAACTCTGGTATTATTTACCTCCAATACGAAAAATAGGTTTTGATTACAAAAGCGGGACTGTGCAGAAAAGGCCAACTCCATCCTTAGTCTGCTAAGCGCCACACTCATAATGGGTTAAAAAAATTAAAGGGACCAGTTTCCTATCTATACCCAGTGGAAAAGCAAGATATCTGTCCCCTTTTCCCCATCTGATCTAAAAATAAAGGCCCTGCTCTGAGTCCCTGAGAGAGAGTCTAAGTTCTGATTCTGTGTGAGGAAAGGCTCAGCCATTTGCTCACCCTTAATAGGGCATAATGTCACCAGTTAGTTAACTGACCCATTTAAGTTGTCACACAGGGTGAATTATAAGGCTCCCAGAGCTGGCAGACCTTCAGGGGTCCTCCTGTTTCCTCCCTGCTTTGCTGGGGTGTCTTGAAGCCCTAAGAACTATTCCTGTCTTTAAGGGAGGGACACCTTCTCATGACACCTATTTTTCCAACCACTTTTACGGCCCCAAATTCCTCCAAGCAGCAGCCTAAGTCCTGCACGGCACTAATACCAATAGATTGTCTGCCCTGCTCTTTCCCCAGCAGAGATGGATCAAAGTTCATTCCCAGGTTGGGTAGCAAGAGTGAGAGGAAGCAGAGCTGCTCCAAGCCCTAGCTCAGCCGCTTGCCAGTGGTGACATTTGTGGCAGGGCCCTGACTTTATGGAGAAGGATGGACTTATAGCACTGGGTCTTTCTAACGCTTAGAGCTTTTGTGAGGAGTCAGCCTAAGTGAGGTCACCTCCCCCTTGGCCCATGCCTCCCTCCTATAAGGCCCCTCCCTCGTGGACTGTGCCCTCACTAGACACCAGACACCAGCGCTTGACAGGAACCATCTCCTTCCCTGCCCAGAATAACTCCACAAAGGGCCTGTCAGTGTCATGAGTTTACAGTGAAGAAACTTAGACACAAGAAGGTTACATCATCTGCCAAGGTCACACCATCAACAAGTGGTTGAGCTGGGGGCCACTGGAATCCTGCAGCGGTGACAGCCCCAGCTTTACCCCACCCCCACCTTCTCCTGCACAGCTGGCCCGGAACACCGGGCACCCAGGACCCGCCAGCACTTACCGAGACAAGTTTAACACACTTTGCAAAGCAAGCAAGCAAGATGCGACTGTAAGATGCTGCTGTTCACTTATATTACCTTTTGTAATTATACTGTTTATAAGTCTCCCCTGAGCAGCCTAAATAAAGGGGTGAGGTGGGAAAGGAAGAAGAGTTTGACCCTCTGGAGCACCAGGCTCCTTACCTGAATTATTGCAGCTTATTCCTCAGTGACCCTGGGTTATACATTATGATCCTCATTTTATAGGGTAGAACATCAAACTCAAAGAAATCTCCAGCTTCCTAAGCCTGAAGCCAGTGGGTTTTATTTCCCACAGACCCTGCTGTAAGATTCTCAGGGATTACAGTCACCACTCCCGGGGCTGTCTGATTCCCTGGCACCATGCTCCTGGCCACCTCCAGCTATGACCAAGACCCCCCACTCCAACGCTTAGCTGAAAGAAAACCAGGAGAGCTAGTGGCTCCAGAATATCCAGGTCAGAGCTGTGAGGAGGCCTCGTTTCCCCTCCTCAGCTTTCCTCCTTCCCACACTCTGATGAGCACAGTCTCAAAATAGAAACCCTCAGAGTTCAGGCACTGGGATGATGGAAAAACACAAAAAGGCCATGAATGAGCTGTTCACTATCCTCGTCCTCAAAACAAAAAAACTGAATGTGTGATCGAGTAAATGGCTTGCTTAGATTTGACTTGGAACAGAATCCAATGATACCTACGTGTGGGGTCTTGGGCTGGGCACTGGGGGAAGACGTGGGTAGTAAAGGTGACCTCGGGCTCGTGAGTTCAAGGATCTTCCATCTTAGAGCGTGACCCTCACGAGAAACCCTAATTCAGGGCTGTAAACACAGAGGGGAAACACGGATGCCCCCTAGCAGAAAGGGAAAGGCTCAGGGGAGGACCAGTATTATGCTGGGCACTGAGAAGCAGATGCGATTTCCAGCAGGAATGAGGCACCCTGGGTAGAAGCAGCAGCAAGAGTGAACATGGGAAGCGAGGAAACTGAAGATGTGGAGCAGAATGTTCTAGTCTGGATGCATGTGAGGGTGGTCCAGGCCGGAACTAGACCAGAAGAACCATTAAGCCCTGCACTAGTCAGTTTGGACTTTCTTCCATAGTCAGTGCAAGCCCCACTGTCAGTTTCTGGGGGGAGAGTGACACCAATGGATGTGCTTTCGGGTCCTTCACTCCATCAGCCATGGGGATTGCTGTCAACTAGAAGGACCAGTCAACAGGGGACAGTGGTGACTGTGGTTCCACTGACAACATAAGGCTCTCTCAGATTCCAGCCTTAGAAATGAAACTTCTGAGCTGGATTGAGAGAAACAGTCACAGGGGCCCCGAGGCTAGCTTCCCAATGCTCGAAGCTTCCAACTTGCCATCAGCTTTGTCACAACTCTCTTTAGCTGCATTCGAATGAAGCATTAAGCAGAGCTGGAAGTGTGGTCCCCATGGAAAGCTAGAAACTTAGGAGCATTAGCTGACAAACAGGCTCACTGCTGTGTAAACTCCCAGGGCAAATGCAAAGTGTGAGCTAATTTTGCCATCATTACAAGTTCTCTGAGCTGAGGATAACGTATGGTAATCTAAATCTGGCCTGGCAAACGCCTGCCTGGGAAATCTGATTGGGATTTGTTTGCTGATTCCCTTCTATCCTCCAGAAGATCGCAGGACATGGCACACCAAGACCTAGTCACGAAGCTGACACATCCCTAGTGCTCCAGTCCCCAAGGCACTCATCTGCTGGACCTCCAAGGTTGGCTAAAAGGGACATGAGGATAACAATCTGCAAATAATCCTGCAGCAGTGGGTTCGTAGGAAGAAACCTACAGCTTGATCAGTGCATGGTTAAAGAGTTCAGCGTCCCCCTCTGTATACAGACCATATGTAGAGCTCAATTGTGCCCCTCTCCTCCTTTGCTTAACATCTTCTGGAAGATTCCGTCAATTCTGAAACAAAGTTTAAAATGCGCTGTCGGGCACACCTGTCCAGCCCTCGCCACCTGTGGCTCCTCACCACCTAAAACCCCAAACCCCTTAATAAATGAGCAGCCTGCAGCTCCCCTCACAAAACACACACATCTCCACGCCCTGGCTTTGACAGTTCCCTCCACCTACGCGCCCCTCTTCTCCTGGCTAAATTTTACTTGTTTTTTAAAACACAACTCAGACATCTCCTTCACTGGGAAGTTTCCAGAACAGTTTTCAGCTCTCAGTTATTCAGCCAATACTTGTCAGCCTTTACTGTATGTATACGAAGTATTATTACAATCCCTGCTTTACACTGAGGGAGATCAGAGAGGTTAACTTGCTGGAGGTCACAGAAACATAGTCTGGATTCACTCCACACTCCAGTAGGGATTCGGGAGCCGTGGTCTGAATGACTCTCCTGTTCACACTGAACCTCTGCACCAACATTTCTCTGTCTTAGTCTGTCTTTTCCACCAGATGGTCAAGTCCCTGAAGGTAGAGATGGCCCAACCCATCTCTCTGGCCAGCACAGGGATATTGGCCTGCTGCAGGGGCTCAGTCAAGAGTCCTGGAGCCGGGACTTCCCTGGTGGCACAGTGGTTAAGAATCAGCCTGCCAAGTCAGGACATGGAAGCAACCTAAGTGTCCATCAACAGATGAATGGATAAAGAAGATGTGGCACATATAGACAATGGAATATTATCCAGCCATAAAAGGAAATGAAATTGAGTTACTTGTAGTGAGGTGGATGGATCTAGAGACTGTCATACAGACTGAAGTAAGTCAGAAAGAGAAAAATAAATACCATATGCTAACACATATATAGGGAATCTAAAAAGAAAAAAAATCGTTCTGAAGAACCTAGGGGCAGGACAGGAATAAAGACACAGACGTAGAGAATGGACCTGAGGACATGGGGAGGGGGAAGGGTAAGCTGGGACGAAGTGAGACAGTGTCATGGACTTATATATACACTACCAAATGTAAAACAGATAGCTAGTGGGAAGCAGCCGCATAGCACAGGGAGATCAGCTCAGTGCTTTGTGACCACCTAGAGGGGTGGGATAGGAAGGGTGGGAGGGAGCGAGATGCAAGAGGGAAGCGATATGGGGATATATGTATATGTATAGCTGATTCACTTTGTTATAAGGCAGAAACTAACACACTATTGTAAAGCAATTATACTCCAATAAAGATGTTAAAAAAAAAAAAAAAGAATCCGCCTGCCAATGCAGGGGACACGGGTTTGAGCCCTGATCTGGGAAGATCACACATGCCCCACAGCAACTAAGCCCGTGCGCCACAACTACTGAGCCTGTGCTCTGGAGCCTGCGTACCACAACTACTGAAGACCGCGAGCCTAGAGCCCGTGCTCCGCAACAAGAAAAGCCACCACAATGAGAAGCCTGTGCACCGCAAGGAAGAGTAGTCCCCGCTCTTCTCAACTAGAGAAAGCCCGCATGCAGCAACAAAGACCCAATGCAGCCAAAAATAAAAATAAATAAATAAATTTATTTATTTTTTAAAAAAAGAGAGAGAGTCCCAGAGCCAGCAGTCCCACAGCACCATCAGGCTAAGCTCCTCCACTCTGGATGCTCTCCTCTCTAGACCCACACGCCCTGGACTCTGGCCAACCAACTTCTAGGCCCATGTCATCAAGTTTCAGGGAGACTTGAAGAAATGTGAACGGTTTAGTAGAGAGACACTCCATTTCAGAAACAACTCCCAGTGTACTTATTAGGGACAAGGTACCAGCAGTTGTGTTCTTGGCATGAAGGGATAAGAACCACCCCCCAGTCTCGACCAAGAAAGAACGGGTAACTCTGTGTGTAAACACATGATATTTCATTAGGTATTGTATAAATATATCCCTTTCAAACACCCCTTACTCCCACAAATCTTTACATAGTGCTTACTACGTGGCAGAGATTACGCATAAAAAGATGAATAAGAGCCAGTACCACAGAGCCCCTGGTGAGACAGAGACCTGCCTGGGGATGCAAATGGAGGACCGGCCAATTCTGGAATGATGAAAGTTGGGAAAAGGTCAGGAAAAGGGACATGGAAGACATCCTGGCCTGCAAACCATTACTCATAGTTGTTAGTATCTGTGTCCATGTTCTAAACCCAACTGCACAACGAAATATGGATTCCTAGATCTCACCTCCTGAAATCAAAACCTGGGTGGCAGGGCCCAAGATTCTGCACTTTTAAGTCCCCCGGGTGACTCTTGCGCAGCCTGTTTCACACAGGTCTAGGGGATGGGGTTCTGGAGCCACTGCTCCAGGATACAGGGATCCCGAGAACACTGAGGGAGCTGCAGGTGGTTCAGGGAAGGCTGAAGAGCCTCAGACTCTAAGCGAAAAGACTGGTATTTACATTCACCCTCCAGCTCTTGCTAGCTGTGCAGACAAGGGCAAGTCGCTCAGCCTCTCGGAACCCCTGTCCTCACCGGCAGGCTGGAAGGTACAAAGGTTCAGAGTCAGACTGCCTGGATGGAAATCTCAGCTCCACTGTTTCCCCGTGGGGTGACTTTGGGCAAGTCACTCACGCCCTCTCTGTGCTGGAGCTTTCCCTCCTTATAACATCAAGCTATGAATATTTTCCACTCAGAGGAGATGATCCACGTGATGCGTTTAGCACAGCAGCTGATACCCGGCATTCATGAACTGCTTATCTGCCATTATGATCACCATCCTCACCGTGGGATGGTGGTGTGGCCTTAGGATTTAGCCCAGTGACCACCAACAGAAGGAGGGTTCCCCAGGACAGGAACAAACTTTAACAGAGTTTTAAAACACAGCTTTGATTTCTTTAATTACTATGTAAAGTAGGCATTCTCCAGTGAGCATTTGAGGTTGAGCTTTCTCCCAAGGATCCACAGCTGTTGAAGAGGCTAGCAGAATCAGCTCCTGAGCGAATGTGACTCAGACACCCAGAGCCAAAGGAAGCTGCTGAAGTAGGCAGCAGCCTGGCGCAGGAGCTGTTCAGCCAGTCTCCTCGACTGACCCCAGCACCCAGCCGCGCAAAGCCCTTCTCTTTCCCAGCCCCACACGAGTTACTCCTGACCCAGACATCCACCCCTTTCCTTGACCCAGAATGTCCCATCATCTCCTGGCATCTGCTACCCACCTCAACCCACACTCCTGTCATTTGGGGAAAAGGTGAAGAACTCCCCAGGCTGGAGCTCCGCAGGGTTTCAAGTAAAATCAACACCCATGTCCATACACCGATGAAATCAAACAAGAGGCCTCCTGCCCTTCACAGCCCCGAGCAGAGGACATTAGGGCAGCCACTTAGCACCCAGCCCGAGGCATGAGCACGGAAGGCCTACAGCACTAAGACAAGGGGCTTCTCCAAGAGAATCGAGAAGTAGGTGGATTGGCACCAGCCTCTCTCCGACCTCCTCGACCACCTTTCTGGCCTCCCTCTCCATCTCACCCTCAATGCCCCTTTCAGTTTCTAGAGGATTCCAAGCTCTGTCCTGCTCAGAAGCCTTGAGATTGCTGCTTCCTCTCAGAGCCCTGTCCCTTAGGATCATCTTATCCTCCAGGCCTCCCCTTCGATGGCCCCATCTCAGAAAGGCCACCCCTGAGGACCCCGTCCGTTTTATTCTCTCTCACCAAAACCTGCACGTTCCCTCCAGAGAACTTCACCATGCTTGCGATTATTCCACTTTGTGCTTACCTTGCTGACCATTGCATCTCCAGCACCCAGCGGAGCAGACAGCACAGAGTGAGTGAATGAAAGGACCAACAAAGGGAGGGGGCAGGGGTGAAATCAAGGCAGGAGGAGGAAACAGAAAGGCTCAGTTGGGAGAGAAGAAATAGCGAGGCCAAAACAGAACAGAAGACAAAGTGCCTTTCTTGGGTCCTGGGTGGCCCGGGGTAGTTTTATTTCTTGTTCTTCGCTTGGAGGCACTACACAGGTTCCACTCCATCTGTATCAAGTTGACTTGCTCCAGTGCTAAGGCCCCCTTCTCTGAAGCCACTACCATCACTGGCTGCCCCCAACTGTCCAGATGCGCCTGGGAAGAAACCTATGGGTTCTGAGCCGGGGCAGGATCCTGAAATTTCTCAAGCAGATGGCACCGGCTTCCAGCACTGAAGGAGTCCTGGCGATTATTTTAATTTGTTGAGTTTCTCTTTTGAATTCAGGAAATAGATGCAGGCAAATTCGCTGCAAGCTACACTTGCATGACTTCGATACCTGACAGTCTTGTAGCAATCACCTTTTCAACCCGGGGCCCTCTAAGTCTTCATGAAATAAAGAAAGAAATAAAATCTTCAGGGAGGAAGGAGGTGAACACAGTGGGGACTGCTGTGTGATTAGGTGATGGACTACAGTGGTGCCAGGGTGCCCAGAGGAGGCCATCTCACTGAGGGGACAGACGAGAGATGTGAGCCAGGCTGGCATCTAAGGAGGCTCCTGCAGGACCGCAGAGCAAAACCACACAGGGAAGATGCAAGCTGTGTGTCCGCTAGATAAGGCCTTTCAAGGTGCAGCCTGGTAATTGAAAACAAAATGAATGTGGGATTGCTACAAGACAGGCAGTAACAAAATACAGTGCTCCATCCCGATAAGTCATGAGAAATGAAGTCTTCTTAAGGGGCTGAAGTGGGGATGGCAGCATGTGGAAGCCAATTCCCTCTGAGACCAAATTTATCTGCACCGCAGAACAAAGGTGATGACTGGGCATCCAACGAGTCTCTGTCCTCGCGGGCATGATGCCTCCCTGAGTTGGGACGTGCGCGTGCGCCAGCTGGACAGGCTGAGCCACCCCCAACCTTTAACCTGAACACCTCTGGCCCCACGGCCCCCTGCTGTCTCCAGTGCCCTGGACCCCACCTGGCCTTCCTTCTGTATCATTTCACTCCACTCTTCTCAGGAGACCAACAGCCTCCAGGCTGCTAACTCCAAAGGCCACATCTGCATCCTTACCTGGGTTGGCTCTCAGCTCCTTTCGGTCCCCTGACCACACCTTGCTTCCTGAATGCGTCCCTCCCTGTGGTTCCCATGACACTCTGGCTATGCCAATCCCAGTCAACTTCCTGCCTTTCTGGCACCTCCTCTGTCTCCTGTGAGCACTCCTCCTGCTTTTGATCCCTTCTATATTGTTGTTTCTTGGGGTTCTCTACTAATTCTTCTCTCTCTCACCCAGTCTGCTCTCCCTGAAAGAGCACAGCAACCATCTACCCTGCTCCATGGCTCCAAATACCCACTTCGTGCTAATGGCTCCCAAATGTTTCTCCAGGCCCAACCTCACCAATGAGTTCCAAGCCCATCTGTCCAGTTACCTGATGGTCCTCGTTCCAGGGACAATCCACAGGCAATATGACAGTGACCCAGGCCCTACACTTACCTCACCCTTTTTCTTCCCAAACCATCTCTTCTTTCCATGTTCCTGTCTAGTCACCCTGTAACTCTAGGAACTTCATCACCGTTAACTCCTTCTTTTCTCTGTCCCCCTACATCCAAACTCACCCTTCTCTCTACCCTCCAGTACCCGCCTTACCTGTCCCCCTCCCCACGACCACATCCTAGTTTCTCCTCTGATCTATAGCAACTACCTCCTTACTGAGATCTTGCTGGGTTCAAGCTTAATCTCCCTCTGACCCACCTTCCAAACTGCCATCCTTATCTATAACTCATACATGCATTGAGCACCCACTGTGTTCTGGGCACTATAAAAAAAATTACTTTCACTCTGGGCACGTTCCTGGTGGCTGCAAACTCTAGAAAAGACATAAACAGACCACTGAAATTAAATATGTTAAAACGGGAGTTACGTGGAGTGCTGTGAGAGTGTGGAAAGGAGACTGAAAAAGCCAATCGTGTCACTTCCTATCAACAACCTTTGGGGATTCCCCTGTAGATGCCCTCAACAGAGCTGCCAGTCGTGGTGTCATGATACACAGGAGAGGGGGACCCATTATGAGGTATCCCAAGTAATTAGTTAGCCTATATTAGTGAAAACAATTAGGGCCCAAGAACAGGAGTTTTCAGACCATTATCTTTCTATACAGTAGAACAGATACAAGGCTGCCTGATAATAATAGCCTTGTTACTTAGTTGCTATCTGAAGGGGAGAAAATACAATCCTGTAAGGTGAGCAATATCCCAGACGAGTCCACAGGACATCCTGGGTCAGGTAGTCACTGTAGGAGAAAGGAAGGGAGCCACTGGCCTTTCAGATACTCTCGCTATGGTGTCTAAGGGCCACATAACATGTCCAGCCCAGGTCTATCCATCTCACACCTGTCCCCAACTTGCTCCTTGCTCCAGCCATACCTGATTACTATTTTCTGACTATACTCTGCTCCCAAGACTTTGGGACGTTTCTTAGATTGTTATCCCCTACCTGAAATGCTGTTTCCACCATGTCTACCACCCTTCAGGTCACAGATTACAGCCCAGGAACAAATGACCAACTGCTTCCCTCCTCAGGGCCTCCAGAGCCCCATTTGTCCTTGGTCTTCCTCCCCCATCCTCCATGATATCCAGAACATGGTGGTGCAGGGCTGAAGCCTGATCCTGCCCTGTCTACCCAGGGCTTACTTTAGCCTCTGGCAATGGATACAGCCCCACACGTGTTTCCTGGGCAAAAGAACTCTGTGGGGTCCACCTGCTGCAGAGCCAGGAGAAGCAAGTCTGCACAGGGCAAGAAGGGAGCTTTGAAAGGGCTTCCTGTCTGTGTCCCCACTTTGCATCTAAGGACAGAATATTCTAGGGTGTTTTTTAATCCTCTTCTCTCTTAGTCCCTCTGTTTTATCTTCCCACTTAGAAGCTGCAAAGGGCCAGGACCTGGCAGACACAGAGGAAAGACTCTAACTCTTCCTGGCTATGTGACCTTGAGCAAGTTCTTTAACCTCTCTGAGCACTTCTGCTTCTGTAAATGAGAAACATTAAACATCCCACAAATGGGTTGGAAGAAGAAGAAGTAAGTTACCATGTACCTTATAAAGCATAGTGAGCCCTTAGTTAATGTGACATGCCTTTCCCTCCATCTCTTTGTTCTGTAATCCTCACTATGCAAAGGGACTGAGGAGGGGGAATGAGTCTTGTAGGAGAGCCTGGCACATGTGAAAGCTCATCAGAAGAGTATAAACAGAGCTCTCCAGACCTGAAGACCAGGGCATCGGAGTCCAACGTGATGTGTTATTCACCCACCACGAGCAGCCAGTGCCAGTGGAGAATAAAGAGAAGCCTAGAGTTAGCCTAAGTTAGAGGGTCTCTCCCACTCCCAAGGCTGCCTGTGTTGGGCTGTGCAGTCCCTAGCTTGCGCACAGCCAAATAAGGCCACGTGGGCTGGGACAGCTGCCTCTCAGGGCACTGAAGGATTTAAGCAAGGAAGGAACACAATCTGACTTATACTTTGAAAACATGCCTCAGTATCCACCAACAGAAGAATGAACAAATAAACTGTGTACACAATAGACCACCACCCAGAAGCTAAAGTGAATGAGCTAGAACTACATGAATCAACATGGATAAACCTCAAAGAAATGTTGAGATGAAAAAGCACAGTATGATACTCTAATGTGAGGTTTAGAACACACAAAAACATTAGTACATATGTTTACTTATGGATACATACGTAGTAGAAACATACACATACAATGCAAAACATACAATGAGAAATTCAGTTACCTCTTACAAGAAAAGATAGGGCATACTGAGGTCTTTACTAACAAATCTATGATTTGTTTTCTTTAAGTAAATGATCTGAAGCTGACACAGCTGTGTTAAAGCTGGTAGGCAGAGAGAGACATATACATTTTAAAAAACTATGTTAGTTATAAAGAAGAAAGCGTCACTCTGATGGCTATGGGGCAAAGGGACTGGAGGGGGCAAGACAGGAAGCCGATGGGCCAACCAGGAGGTTACTGCCACAGTTCAGACAAGAGAAGATGGGGGTAGAGAGCAGTGGAAATCATGTAACACGGGCAGACTCAGCACACGTCTTGGCAGTGATCCAACAGGCTTTGGGTATTGATGGGATGTTTAGGGTAGCTGGAGGTTGATGGATAGGGAGGAGGCACTGTGATGTCCAGTTTCCTGGTTAAGTACGTGGGTGGTAGAAACACTGAGGTTGGCAGAAAGCAGTGGAGGAGAAACATCTGGTCAACCCAGGGACAGATCCAGAACCAATGGACCCCAGCACCATTCCCCAGCAAATGAAGTGAGACAGACATCTCCCCAGACTCACAATGGGCTGTCACCATAGAATATCATGAGAATTCTTTTATAAGCTATGCCTGGCACCTGGCTTTGATGAAATAACCCAATTAAGAAAGGGATGGGAAGGACAGAGCTGAAGCCCCCAGGAAAATAAAGCAGCCGGCACTTCATTCTGCCCTCAAACCTCTGGGTACAACCAGCAGAGAAAAATGGGATGTCTGGATGGTGTCCATGAATACTTGATAGCTCAATATAGCTTTGGGGGTACCAAAGACTATGAAATATGGACAGCGCCTAGCTGCCCCTGAGAAGTTACACTAGCGGTAATAACATGGTAGGCTATAGGTACAGGGTGCTGGTAATTTATTTCCCCTTTAAGGATATGTTAGAAAAGGCAGATTTAATAGTGTGGAAATAAGAATGGGTGAGAGATGACATTGCAATTGTGTAGATAACCCGTCAGGCTACCCCAGCCCCCAGACGGCCCTAGGTCTTCTCTCCTTTCTCATAGGCACCTCTGAGGCCCCCTGCAAAGCTTCTTCCTCCACCCCCCCCGCCAAATGCACACCCCATTCTGTCAGGCTGAATAGGAAAGTGCTTAATTGCTCATTTAATTCGCAAGCCACCCAGGGTCTTGGTTTTTGTGTATCTGATACATCAATGTGCCTGTTTCAGACTGAATATTCCTAGAAGCAGGGCTAGTGCCGAGGCCAGCCACTCTGTCCAGTAATACCCACAGATGAGAAAAGAGATGGCTGCAACAGCAACTTCTTTTCCCACATGTTTTAGCATCAATAACCCTCCTTTCATCACCAAAGGGAGAGAAGTGGCATTGAAGACTTGATCATTCACATTCGTTAAAGAAGGCATTAAGTATGGATTATACCGGGCACTGTGCCCAGCTCTCGGGGCGGGGGGGGGGGGGCGCTCTTGGTGCAGGGGACAGACAGACAAGTGAGCAGGCAACAAAGAACTGTGGGAGAAGGATGACAGCACAGGGAGACACAGGGTGTCTAGGGGAGCCCACTTCACAGCTGGGAAGGCTTCCCAACAGAAGCTGAGACATGAAGGACCAGAGAGCGTTATCCAGATGAAGGGAGTGGAAGGGTGTTTCAGGTAGAGGGAGAAGCATGTGCAAGGCCCCAGGCGTAAGAGAACACATGGTCTGTCAGCAGAACTGCAGCGATTCAGTCTTGTCGGAGCAGAGAGTGGCGGGTGGCACGTGCAGAGATGAAAGCGGCGGGGTGAGCAAAGGCTCCCTCTTTGCTTTCCCCAGACTCAGCCCCGGCCCACCCTATGCTGGGCAGAGAGAGACTTGTGGACGGCCCCGCCCTTCCTCCCCTCTCCCTCCTGGCTCCTGTCTTTCTTCCCACAGCCTCCCCTTCCCCCAGACCCTGCTCCCTACACTGGGCCCCACTTGATTTACCTCCAGGAAGGTAACTCTCACCCCTCTGCCATAGAGCCTCTGCTGACCACTATCCTCCCAGGCCCAGAGAAAACCCAGGACTCAGCAGAAAGTTTCTGTTTCCATCTGATCCCTCCACAAACACCACCTCTTGGGCCAGCAGTTACAGCCGCATTTCTGGTCCGAGGCTTCTGTAAAGGATGCTGACACTGCGTACAGGAGCAAAAGGGTCCCCGGTCCTGTCTGGTCAGGGTCAGCAGGTTGAACCATAATGAAAACAAAATGCTAAGAGCAGCCTCCCCCCACATGATCCGGACTCCCTCCACATCCAGCATGTAATTAGGAAGACAGAACAGCCTGGCAGCAGTCCGTGATTAAATTCACCATGCAGCAAAGGGGTCATCCATCACTTCTTTTGTTTTCTTCTCGCTCTAACAATGTAAAATGACCCTCCTAAAAAAATGAAGTGAATAACCTGATCTAGTCTCTCCTTTTAATCCCCCTTCACTAAAAGCATACCCACTGCCTGTGCACAGGCTTCCAATACCCCTCCCTGAGTTTTAACTATACATCTTTCCAACCGTAATAATTCTCTGTCTACTCAGTGGTGTGGATTCCACGAAAGGTGATCTTCACAGGTAGCACCCTGCCAAAGCTGCCTTGATACAGGCAATTAGCAATTCACCTGAATTTCACAGACACTTAAAACCGTAACTGTGCAGAGCTCTCGTTTTGTCTAACATCATTTAAATAATAATAATAATAATAAAGATATCTTAACAAAGCACATGGGTGACTGAAATTAGCTGACATCCAGCCCAAACATCACTATTACCCTCACAGGGCAGGAAGCAGAGAAGATGTGGGAGCTGGGGCAATGGATGAAGGATGGGACCCAGGCACGGTGGCCACCTTATTTGGCCACAGGCTATAGCAGGCCAGCCATGAGACTGGACAGCTGCCAGTGGGTATGGCATGACATGGGGGGTGGCCCACATTTCCAGATGTGTCACCCAAACTGTCCACTCCAAGGAAGGTGACTCAGCCCAGCCAGGTTCACTGCCCCCTAGAGTTGGAAATAAGAGAGAGTTATGAGTACACACTGGTTGGAAGCAGCAGGGGTAACATCTCTCCAGAGATGGCTGGTGTAGGCTACTCCAAGCCAAGGATGCAGATATAGTACTCTGGGTGGCAGTGAATATGCAGGATCATGTGTACCCCCTGTGATATTGTGATTTATAATAAGAAATAGGGTAGTTCTTATTCAACCCCATTCCTGGCACAGAGCTCCTAAAACCCTTGGAACTTCCTAAATAATGAGAACAACAAAAGGTGTCTTTGTTATATTAAGGAGGTGAATTTTGGAAAACACTCTGGTTGCCCAGGGAACCAACTGCGTAATTGTAAGATTGGAACTTTCAGTTCCCATCCCCGGAACTCCAGGGAGGGGACTGGGCAGGGCACAGACTGAGTTCAATCACACATGGTCAACGGCTTAATCACTCATGCCTATGTAATGAAGCTTCTCTAAAACCCCCAAAGGACGGGGGTTTGGAGAGTTCCTGGGTTGGTGAACACAGGGATGTGCAGGGTGAGTGGCGCTCTTGGAGAGAGCCTGCAAGCTCCTCTGCCTCCCCCCACACCTTGCGCTGTGCACCTCTTCCATCTCGCTGTTCCTGAGTTACAGCCTTTTATAACAAGTCGGTCATCTAGTAAGCAAAAAGTTTCTGAGTTCTGTGGGTCACTCTAGCAAAGCAGTTGAATGCAAGTTGGGGCCCATGGGAACCTCCAATCTATAGCTGGCTGATTAGAAGCACAGGTGACAACACGGACCTTAGTTACCTTAAGGTAACTAAGATGCCCCACGCCTGGGAAGTGGAAAAGGTTCCTGAAGGAAGAGAATTACTCTTTCAGGCCATCCAAGGGCCCCTGAGTCCATCAAATTAACAAAATTAACATTTACTGTGTGTCCAGCACAATACTAAGCGCTGTGAAGGATACTAAGAAATAGGAGTGTCAGAAACTCTCCTTTCCTCCCCATTATCTCGTCAATCACGGCCTCAGTCCCTCCCGCCCCCTCCCCACACTGAGTCCATCTCCCTGCAGGAAATCCCTCCTAGCCCAGCCTAAGGCTGGGAGAAACAATCTCCCATCTGCAGACCCCAAACCCCAGCCCTTCCTATCCAGCCAGTGGGCACTTTTCAGATCGCAAATCTGTCATCCAACCCTCCCCATCCAGCTGAAAACCTTTCAGTGGGTTTCTACTGCTGCTAGGGTAATGACAACACTCCTTAAGGTGCCCGCATGGTCCTGTGTGGTCTGGCCCCAGCCAGTCCCTCTTCCTCATCTCCCGCCCCGTCCCCTTGCTCTCTGCACTCTGGCCTTCCTTTAAACACTCTTGCTTACCCCACTACCTGTGATGAGAGGGCCTTTAAACATGCTGTTCCCTCTGGCTGCAATGCTTTTCCTCTCTGCTTTACTTATTTGGCTCCCTCAAGTCGCAGCTCCAATGCAACATCCACAGGGAAGCCTCCCCAGATCATTTCTAACTATGTCAAATCTTCCCTTTATAACCTGCTGGAGCTCTGTGTACCTAATTGGAACTTATCACTGTTTAAACACTACACTGACTTATGTGATCATTTGATTACTACTATGTGTCCTCCCTGAACTATAAGCTCCAGGAGAGCAAGAGCCATGCTTGATTTTGTTATCATTGTGTGGCCCGTACTCAACAGGGTGTCCCACATACACTATGAGTTTGACGTATATTCATTGAGTTAAAGAATCTTGGCCCCCAGGGGTTTGCAAAAGCTGTCTAGTTCACGAGATGACCCACAACTAGCTTTGTGAAAACTGACATCCAGCAGTGAAAATAACACAGCCACCCAAAAAAGCTGGAGGACCTGGGTGATGAGTATGACTCAAGCTGCCCTGTGACCTAAAGAAAATGTTTTGGGCAAGATATCCATGAGAGGATGATCACCTCCATCTTGACAACACAGTCAGGATCTTGGGTGCTTTGGACCACTGTGGGAAGCTCACTGATTCTGCAAAGCCCTCAGAACCCACTTAGGCATGTGTCTCTCCAATTGCGCAACCAAAACTTACTCTGGTCCCTGTACGTGCTGGAGTTCCAGGGCCCATGGGCATCAACAGGAGAGACTGTCTTGAGTGAGATACTGATGTCTGCTTGATTTTGGTCTACTAAAAAAAAAAAATGTTGCTCAACAAACACAGAAAGACCACGATACCCTGTGGGATGAGGTATGACGGTTCCTGCTTAGAAAGGAAGCAGAATCACTTTGAATCCCAGCTCTGCTACGCACAACAAGCCACGGATAAGCCACTGTGCCCCTCCAGGTCAGTTTTCTCACGGATAGAGTCAGGATAAGAATCACGGAATCTACTGTCTAAGGCCGTTCTGAGGATTAACTAAGATAATATATGCAGCATGCCTGGCACAAAGTAGATACTCAAATCCCAGATTCCACTACAAGAGAAAAATCCTGATACTACTTCTCTACAAAAATAGACAAGCTTAAAAATAAAATTTGGGAACACACTGTATTCTTAAAAAATTTTTTTAAGACTCTTCTTTTCTGATTATCACAGAAATGCATTTTCATTGAGAGGTAATACGCAGGAGATGAGGACCCATTAAATGGATTCAAATCTAGCACCAGTTCCTCACAGATGTTTGGCCTTGGGCAAGCTACGTAACTTCCCGGAGTTCAGTCTCTATATCCATGAAAATGGAGATGGCAGTATCCTCCAGTTTATAGCCTAGTTGTAGCAATTAAATGAGATAATCTATGTGAAGTTCTTGATATAACACCTGACACATGGTGAGGACTCAGTAAACACTATTTCAATCATCATCATCATCACTATTGTTGAGACTTCTTTAAGTCAGAAAGACACAAAATATGGGAAAGGTAAGATAATTTGAAATGCCACCATCCATAAATAAACATTTTAACAGTTTAGTGTTCTTCTAATAATCACATCACTATTTTAATTTTACAAAATTTGGCTCATACAATATAAACTTTATTGTATTCTGATGTTTTCTGTCTCCTTATGTTCTAATTATTAAGAACATGACGTCAAAGTTTCTGTACTATTGCATCATGTGGTAGGACCAAAATTAATCCATCATAAAGTTTAACCAAATGTTGGTCTTGTAAATAATGCTGCAATAAATGTCATTTCTACATATGCATTTGTCCTCATTTCAAATTATTTCTTTCAGACATACTCTTAAAGGATGAATTACTGTTTAACAGAGTAATTTTTTTTTCTGTTCTCAGTACTGTGTATATTGAATTGCTTTCCAGAATTCATATGGTGCCTAGTACAGTACTTAACCCACTGAAGGGCTGGACAAAGAGCTGTCAAAAGGAGAGAAGAGAATAAGCATTGTCTTTTAAAAAAATATAGTCTAACAACAGAAGAAAGGTTGTATCTTTATTTTATATTTCTTTGAATGCCAATGAAGTTAAACATTTTTTCATGCTGTGTATATTTCTTCTATGAAATTTTATATTTATGTATTTGTCCATCTTGTAAAGTTTTCGCATTTTTATTCATTTGTAAGTGCTTTTTATATATTAAGGCTATCATCTCTTTGACTTACTTGTGGTAATATTTTTCTTAATTTGCTTTGTGGTTTGTTTTTGACCCAGATCATATTTTAACTTTAGTGTAGTCAAAATTTCTGGGTTTACTTTTAAGGTCTAGTGTTCTTAGGTTAGATGCGAATTCAAGCATGACTTTGCTTTTTATGTGTTCTCACTTTTTTATACATAACTCCTCTGAATAAATACTTAACAATATGACTAAATGTGTGTGTTTGAGTGATTTATATGTGAGAACAACCTATCTTAAAGTATTTTGCAAAATCTCCCAGCACCATCGGTAAAATAATCCTTTTTGTACTGTTTCTGTAATCATATGCCAAAGACCTTCCAATGACTATGAGGGTTTATTTTTGACTTGTGAATTCCAGTCCACCATTCTGTCCATTGATTTTTACATCATTCACACTGAACTCTTAAGGGGGAAAAAACTCATCTTCCTCAGAGCCTGAGTCAGTGGATCCTGTGAGATGATGACCCAGAGGACCTGAGTTGCTGCTGTCTTCCTTCAGACAACCGCCACCCGACACAGAACCAGCCTGGGCATAGTATGAAGACCCCATGCTGTGGAAAAACGAGTGTCAGCCTGATACATGTCTCTGCTTTGTTAATATCATTCAGGCTCAGTACATCCCCTCACAGATTCTCTTCCAAGCAATGATTTTTTTTTGTCCTGTGTATATTATCTCAAGTCCAGACTGATCAGGAAAGAACCTGCTGGTTGCCTGAGTCACCACAGAGCCATCATCAGGAGAAAAGTCGATGATGTCAAGGATGGTTCTCAGCTATCTATGGCTGCTACCTAAACCCCATCAGTCCTAAGTCCTTATTTTACTTGCTCCATCAGCCATTTTACCCAGTTGATCTCCCCCTCTCCCTTGAATACTTTCTCCACTTGGCTTCCAGGATGTCACACTCTCCTGGTTTTCCTCCCTCTCTCTCGAGAAGTTTCCTCTCAGCCTCTTCTAGTGCTTCCTCCTCATTTTCCCAACTTCTGAACACTGGGGACCTGAGTCACGGGTCTTAGTCATCAGACCTCTTTGTTTTTCTGCCTACATTCATTCCCACGGTGATCTCATCTAATATCATGGTTCTAAAAGCCAAGGACAGGCTGATGACACCCAAAACCTTTACATATCCAACTTGGGTCCCTTCCTGACATTCAGACCAATATATCCAACAATCAACAGGAGAAATTCTAACATGTCCCAAAGTGAATTCCTGACCTACCCGAGGCAAACCAGCTCCTCCCAGAGTCTTCTCCCATCACAGTCCATCAGCAAATCTACCAAAAGACAGCGAGAATTCAACTGCGTCTTACTGCCCTCACTACCACCACCCTGGTCCAAGCCACCATCACCCCAGCCTATGTCAGAACAAGTCTCCTAAGTGGTCTCCCCACTTTTGCCCTTTGACCCTCTTCAGAGTAAAGTCAGAGTCTTACTATATTTACATGGCCCATCACCTCTCTGTTCTCATTTCCCAATACTCTCCCCTCTGTCCACTCTCCCCCAGATGCTCCTGAGATCCCTCAGACCCGCCAGGCTCACCTCCTCTACTGGGCCTTTGTACCTGCTGCTTCCTCACCACAGGGCTCCCTTCATCTGACTCTTCACTTCCTCTGGTCTTTGCTCACTGTCACCCTCTCACCTTCCCCAGCCCCAACCAAAATGTCAGCCACCCCCCCCCCAAAAAAAAAGTATCAGCTCTCCACTTTATATCTCCTTTCCCTGCTTTACTTTTTCTCCTTGGTACTTGTACTAACAGATTCTAGATTTTACCTACTTAGCTTGACTGTCGACTGTCTCCCCACACCAG
Source organism: Kogia breviceps (assembly GCF_026419965.1). Classification (NCBI taxonomy): domain Eukaryota; kingdom Metazoa; phylum Chordata; class Mammalia; order Artiodactyla; family Physeteridae; genus Kogia; species Kogia breviceps. The sequence goes on from NC_081313.1 coordinate 114,513,236, forward strand.
AATCTAAGCTCCACGAAGGCAGGCATTTTTGTCTACTGCCATAGGTATAGTAGGATAGTATCAGAACACTGCTTGGCACATAATAGGTACTCAGTGAATGAATGGATGCATAGATGGACGGATTTATGAATCCCTCTTTTACAAACAAGGAAGTGGAGGCTTCGAGTAATTAGAAAGCCTTCCTGGATTGGAACTTGAGCCCAGAACTGATTCTATAAGGAGGCCTCTGCTCATAACCCTGTGAATATGAACTGAGGGACTGAGACAGTGACACCATGAATAGAAACGGAATCTATTTAGCAAGTCCACTCTGCTTCACAATGCAGTAGGCAAGTTTTCCACTGACAGCTTTAGCATGTCGTTTTCTCAGGAAAAAAAAAAATAATAATAATTAAAAGGAACAATGTAGACACGGGGGAACTGTCCTCTTGAGTTGGCCCAGGAGGAAAGAAAGGCATCAGCAAGACAATGCCCAACACGAGTGAGAGAGAGGGTGAGGGACCTGATTGACAGAAAAGGAGAGGAATTAATTCATCAGAACAAAAAGGAGACCAGAGGGCCTAGACCAACAGAGAAGCATGATACACATGTAGGGGCTCCATGAATGGAATGGTGATTACCAAACAAAACAGTCCTAATAAGATTACAGCTGATAATTAATCTGCTACAAAACTCTGGAATGATGTTAGGATTTTAATAAGCATCCCCCAAAGAGCATTCAGTCAATTTCACAAATGCCCATTCTCACCACTTAATTCTAAGGGGGGAGGAAGACTGCTCTACCCAGCTGCTTCTAAATTAATAATGCACTTCATTCCTGTCATGCCTCAGAAACAAAGCCACTGTAACATTTCAAGCTGTTCTTGGGAGAACTTTAATATTCTCCCTGCTAATATAAATAGAACCTTATTAAGTGGGTCCCAGAGATGTGACATTTGGGATGTAATCTAAGCCCCGGTGCCAATTCCAGTGTTAACCTTAGAAAATACGTCATGTAAACACTTCATTTGAACAAGTAAGGCAATATAAGCTTTCCCCCAGAAAAATGAAAAGGAAGAGAAAAGGAAATTCTGTACCTCAATGAAAAAGGATGTTTAACCCCGGTTTGGACAAAGACTACAATGAATGGTACATTCTGTCCCTTTCTCTGCATCTTTTTCACAACATCAACTGTCCCTCAGTGCTAAAGAATCTGTATTATAAATATAGCCAGTTCTACTCCATAGAGGGGGAAAATAAGGAGAGTAAACCCATGTGACTTATATATATATTGAAACTGCAACAGAGCAGGCCACGCAACTCCCAACCCAGTCGAGGCCCAGATGTGGCACCCATGCTTCAGTCCCCTGCCCAGCAGCTTCCCAGGGTGAAGATGAATGCTCCACTGCACAGGGGTGCCCAGGGCTTCAAGGCACAGTGTGCTGCCAACCCTGTGAGCAGAACCTGGCCCTGTGTCACTGGATACAATCATGTCCAAACAATCCTGAACCCATTCTCACAACTCAGTCTCTAATGACAGCCCAGCCTCCTGTAGCCACAGCAAGTCTTCAGGACTTCCAATCTCAAGGCAGGGAATACAAGTAATAGAACAGTGTAAAGGAGAAAGTGAAATGATAAATAAAAGGAGTAGTAGTAGGAGGTTCTGTTGCCTGCTTGTTCATAATCTGGACAAAACGCTTGTCATGGGAATATACTGCTAGTATACATATACATATCTTAATGTCCTCCTTGTTTTGGATATAAAAGGGAAAACCGGAAGGCATCACGCAACAGGACAAACCAGAGAAGCCAGACTAAAGCCCAGGACAAGTCGGTATGCAACTCCCCTTGAGACCTGATTTATGCACCCTGATATAGATGTACACAAGAACATACACACACAAACGCATGTGACATATCAATTTCTCGGTGTTTCCAGCATGCATACATGCCTCCAGGAGCAGTAATGAGTAAAAATGGTGCTGAACAGCACTTGGAGGCTTTATTTGAGCTCAAAAATTGTTTCCTCCATTTGTAAACGAGTTAGATGTTCACAGCCTGAGACGTCTCCTTCATTTTGAGGAGCTCAGAGTTTGAAAAGGAAAATAACAGCAAAGCATTCTTTTCCTGGAATTAAAAATCAGGTCACAGTTAACTCAAAAATAACTTTGTTAAGGCTAAGGATGGGAATAGAGGAGTTCTTCTATAAATAATCACTAACAACATCCATATTCATTGCGAGCCTTTGAAACTCGCTGGACAAGTAGTTTCAGAAAAGCGGGGCGGCTGATCTGAACGTGTTACTTGAAGAGCGTCATCCATATTCACGTCCTGGATGCGCTCTAATCAACAAATCAAAGTGCTCGACTAATTAAATGCTGATTGCTTGTTGCACAAGGGTGAAAGTCAACCATATTAGCCAAGGTTGGAGTTATTCTAAGAAATGATGACAGTTAAGCTTTTTCAAGCCATTTTATGCCTAATGAGTACATTACCCTTAATGAAACTTCATTTAGGCTAATGATTACCTTGGTTTAACAAACAACTAACTGATGACTTTCTGTCTTTTAATGCCCTAAATTTGGTAACTGTCACTGTGGACATGGCTGATAAACTTTGAACACTTTTCTGGGCTTGGCCACTGACAAGTCAAAGGATGATGATCTGGTCTTCCTACCCCACAAAGTGACTGCTCAGCCTCATGACAGAGGGAAAGTGGTGCCTGATCTGGTACCTTCGATGATGAGGCTCATGAGAGCTTCAGTATCACTATCCACTCGGGATGAGGCCGTTTCCCAAAATCAAGGCTAAAGCATGAGATGACTCTCTCTCAGTAAAAAGGACAACGCAGGGATTCCAGGCCCTGAGCATCTTCTCGTTACCTCCCTAGGGAAATCCCAAGAGCTGCTTCTAATTACTGATGTTCAGTGTATGATTTCCTTATCATTACTGCTATTTACCCCTTTTTCCTTAGGATGGCATTACCATGTTTACCTGAAGGGTAATGCGTGCTTTAGCTAAATGAGAAAATCATTCTGTCTCTCTAAGCCTTAAGAATTTTGCATACGATACTGCTTAAGTCAATTTAAAATATCTCACCAAGTCATCAACAAAAATTATTTACTCTACCTGGCTTACAACTTTTTGATTTGTAGCGTGCTTTCTAACGTTGCACATGTAAACAAGAAACTATGTAGATGAGGAGCGATGTCACTCTTGCATAACTGTCTCTCCTTCATAAATTAATCAGGCTGATGAGAGGGACATCAGAGAAAATCCCTTTTAAGTAATGTGGATTAATGACATGCTGCCACTTCCAAAAGGAGGGGGAAAGTAAATTCTTCCAAAAGATGGGATATTGTCAACATGAGGAATACCTCTGGCTAGTGGGTAAGAGCTTAGGCTCTGGATTCTGACAGATCTGGATTTCAATCCGTGCTATATATTTGTTTGGCAGCCTTGGGCTGGTTCAATAAATCAGCTCAAGCCTTGGTTTGCTCCTCTGTAAAATGGAAACCATTACCCCTAACTCGCTTTGTTATGAGGCATCAATTAATAGCATGCTTACAAAGTCCGTAGCCCTGGCTTGATAAACACAGATGCTAATGCTATTTTTAATTTTATTCTTAATATTATTAGTAATGTCCAGCCAGCAGCATAACAGTTATCAAAAGAGCAGAGGTTTTTGTAAATTTGATCAAACAAAACCTAGAGAGCTGCATGCATCCCCCCACCGTGTCTGGGAGAAAGCACTGCCCTGCCAGATCTGGCTCAGCTCTGCTGCAGAAGCAAGGCATCAGGCTGACAAAAGGGAAACATACTGATTGGTCTGTAAGAGTCATCAATAAATAGCATCACCCCCCCCACTTCACGGTCGAGGGAGAAATCTAAGAGTCAGCCTTCATTTCACCTCCTTTCTCTGATTCCCTTTGTTCAACACATCGTGCTGTCCCATACGTTCTGCCTTTAAATCATATCCCCAATTCCCCACGCCTCCCTTGCCTGTACTTCTGGCCTTTGACCCCGGGTGTCACCTATCTGCTCACCTGCAATATTGCAACTAGCCTTGCTCCTAGCCTCCACTTCTCATCTCATGTCGCCTGCAGCCCCACTAAATCCAGTCTCCATCCAATTGCCAGGCTCATCAGCTTAAGACCCTTCCATGGCCGCCCATCACCTTTGGGGTCAAGTCCAACTCTCAAACAGGCCTCTGCTGACCCTGCAATCTCACATCCCGCCACGGTCCCCTCCCCCTGTGCACTCCGGGGGCACCATCCCCGCTCCCCAAATGCATCGGGCCGCTTCCACCCTTGGGCCATGCACAGGTGGCTTTCTCTGCATGACAGGCGACTCCCTCGCCCTTTGCTCAGCGGGCTCCCTCCTTGTCATCAGGATGCAGCTGAAACATTTCCTCCTAAGAAGTGAGAATCCCAGTGACTCCGAAGAAGACGATTTATTCCGTCACAGTCCCCCGCCTGTTTCTTTACAACAGTCTTCTCCAACTGACTGCCACTTTTGCTTGTTTACCTGTATCTCTCCACGAGACCGCAGGCTTTGCAAGAGCGACTGGGGCCTGCCTTTCATTAACTGATGTACTGCCTGCACTTAGCAAAGTATTTGGCAAACAGTAGTCATTTGATAAAAAATGAGTGAGTCTGGTGTTGTCATAGGGTCAAGTAAGATTTAGACTTTATTCTGCATGGTTTCAGGGTAAAGAGAAAACTCACATGAGCAGAAGTTATGAGGCAGCCGACACATCTAAGGGAAAGGAAGGTTTCCTTGTTGCAAAAGACCTGCCTTCCCTCTGAGTAGTGAGGTTCCTGTCCCTTAGAGTATTCAAGCAGACACTAGTCAACAGTTCACAGGAAATGACTGATTGGATCATACAATCTGGCAGGCGGCTTTCACCTCCACTACTCTACGAGATGAAAAAGCTCAGGCCTTGGCAGCGATGAGTCCTCGCAGCAGGGTGGCAGAAAGTAGATGGCAGGATTATGCACCGGGATCCAGCAGTTCTACCAGCTGCGGCTGTGACTACAAGCGTCCCAGTGTCCTCAGATCCTGAAACGACTTCCTGGCCTCAGTTTTAGAGAAATGCACAGTCAAGTCCAGCTACTGGTGAAGGCAAAACAACACCTCTCACCGCTCGGCAAACACAGACAGAGGCCAATGTCTGTGGCAGGCTGGTCCAGGCTAGTCTCCGGAAAGAGCCACAGTTAAGTGAGAGGAAAAACAAACACCTAACGAAGCTTTACAGAGCACTTACAGGTGCCTGGCAAGGTTCTAAGCGCTCTGCACGAGTTAACTCACCTAGTGAGCCCTAGGAGAAAAGTACTATCACCGCCACTGCCACGACTGGATGTAGAGCTGACATGAAGATGCCAGGAGAGGTCAACACACAAGGCCCAAGGTCAAACATTCTGCAAGTGGTAAAGCCGTGATGAGGACCTGGGCAGACAGACCAGAACACACACTCATAACCCTAACACTATCCTGTAGCACAGAAACTTGAAAGGCAAGATTCACTATGTATCATCTTTCTCAATTGCTCTAGAAGAACCATCAGTGGTGTTCAAAAACCCACAGAACACACTTGTTAAGGCTGAAAGGCTAGAATGGATTCCAAGAAGCCAACTGGAACCCCTAAGTCAGAGCACACTGAAGGGTGGGTTCAAGGAAGGGGTTCCCAAGAATGCAAACACAGAGCCCTGGAGTGATGGAGAACTCCAGTCAAGCGCCTGCAGCCTATGTACCAAGGTGTCCAGGCCTCCCAGATGGCCTGTGCTGAGCCCACCTGCACGTCCCCCACAAGGGCTTCTCAATTACAGGGGACTGCCAGACACACTGAGAGGTAGGGATGAGTCCCTGCCGGCTGGAAAAGCCAGACAAGGGTAAATTCTTTTAGAAAGGCTCACAGAAGAAAGGGAGAAGCCCAGGCAGCCACTCAGCTGAATTCCTGGCCCCTCTCTTTACCACTTGGGCACGTAAGACAAATGACTTGCCCTTCTGGGTCTCTGTTTCCTCTGTTTACTCACCTGTGTTACCCAACTGCTTCTTAGGGCTGTTATGATACAAGTTAATAGACATATTTAGGAAATGCTAATATAGTCCTACAAATTGAAGTTGCTTTTAATCTGTTACAACCAGCGTAATTAATATAAACAGGAAAAACTGCACATAAATATCATCATAGCTGACATTTATTAAACTTTAACTATGTGCCAGACAATGTCTTATGCAGTCTACTTGGGTTGTTTTATTTAATTCTCAAATGCTCCATAAAGATAGGACAATTAACCCCATTTCACAAGTGAGGAAACTGAGAACCAGAAATTAAGGAACTTGCCAAAGGGACACAATGCCAAATAAGTATCAGAGCCCAGAGACGAACCCAGCCATGTGACGGCAGAAGGCACACACCAAACCAGAACCGCACCAGCCTCTCTGGAATACGAGAGTACAGCACACTTTCACTGAACACATATTTTTTGTTTTTAAAGTATAGTCCTTTGTCCTAAGTGACATAGATTTTCTCAGGTCCAGTCTCAACTCAGGTTGCTGGAGTCTCCTTTTGTCCAGGTTCTCTGGTATCCAGCCTGGGGTCTCTGAATGGCCTGTTGACAAGGACTGTCCACTCCTATCAGAGGCCAGCACAGCTGTCCTTCTGTCTGGGTTGCTGACATCCCGCACTGACCACAAAGGGCACCTGCAGGCTCAGAGCAGGCCCACCAGCAGAGAGCCTTTCCAGTGGGGTCTATTGTAAGTTGGAACCAAACTACCAGCACCAGCACTCTCCTGATTTATTATTATGTGTAAGAGATGGTGAATAAATGACTTATAGATGCACATACATTTCCTTCATGGTCTTCTCAATCAAACTTTTTTTTTTTTTTTTTTTTTTAACTGTCAGGAAAGAGGTATAGGCTTCAGTTACAGCACTTCACACTGAAGACTGGCCCTGGGTTTGCATTAGCTTTTCCTCCAGATTACAACAGGCCACCTAGGTTCCTACTCCCCCAGCGTGAGATGGTAAACGGGGCACCGCCAGGGGCCGAATTAAGGACAGGTGGCAGCAGGAGGGGGGCAGGGGAGGGAGTGGCCACCCTGCGTTATGACTGAGGGACAAAGGAACATTTCCTCAGCATAGGAGAGATATGCTGGGCCCTGTGCTGGATGCTTCCTAGGTTGTTTGAGGATTACATGAGATGAAGCATGTGAAGGGGCTCAGCCCACACTCCACACACGCTGATTGTACTTTCTGTGATTTACTATCATGATTATTCTTTTTTTTTTTTGAAGGCATGATATTTAATATTCCTTGGTAAAATTTTACTGGCACAGACAGCATTTTATAGCTACAAAATAACTTTTTTTAACATCTTTATTGGAGTATAATTGCTTTACAATGGTGTGTTAGTTTCTGCTTTATAACAAAGTGAATCAGCTATACATATACATATATCCCCATATCTCTTCCCTCTTGCATCTCCCTCCCTCTCACCCTCCCTATCCCACCCCTCTAGGTGGTCACAAAGCACCGAGCTGATCTCCCTGTGCTATGCGGCTGCTTCCCACTAGCTATCCACCCTACGTTTGGTAGTATCTGTCCATGCCACTCTCTCACTTTGTCAAATCTTACCCTCCCTTCTCCCCATATCCTCAAGTCCATGGAATATTACTCAGCCATAAAAAGAAATGAAACTGAGTTATTTGTAGTGAGGTGGATGGACCTGGAGTCTGTCATACAGAGTGAAGTAAGTCAGAAAGAGAAAAACAAATACCGTATGCTAACACATATATATGGAATCTAAGAAAAAAAAATGTCATGAAGAGACTAGGGGTAGGACGGGAATAAAACATGATTTTTCTTTTTAAAGATCATCCCCTACGAATTCCAAATCCTACATGGCTTAAAATCAGAGCACAGCTTATTCATTTAACTTAAAAAATGAATTCCATCCTTTAATATCTCTGAAAAGCATGTGAAAAGGATGGAAATACAGAGTCCCCAGCCACGGTGATCCACATCCCGTCCTCCTCCCACTACTGAGGCCAGAAGAGCCTGGCCTCACCACACACTCTCCACCAAAATCCCTCATCCTCTTCCAATCGAAATGTCTTTTTTTCTTTGGCCCTAATTATTCTGACTGGCTTAGCCTCTCTCCCAAACAGAGAGACTTTTTTTTTTTTTTTTTTTTTTTGCCCTATTTACAAGGAAGGAGGAGAGAAAAAATGCGGTTGGCAATTCCAGGATTCTCTTTGGTGGCTGACAGAGCAGGGAGCCCATGGACACGCCCATATTAATAATTTTGTCCAATCCTGATACCTATTATTAATAAGGACAACCATGTGAACTTGGGGATAGTGTCCCCATTTTTACAGATGAGGAGATGAAACCTCGGAGGGGTTAAGAAAACTGCCCAGGCCACACGCCCATACATAGGAGACACTGAGGTTTTCACAACTCCATTCAGCCTCTCTAAAAGAGTCTGTGCCATCCAAACACTTTTTCTGTATCTGAAATAAAACCACATAGAACTCTACCCAAGGAGCAAAAGGAATGCAGATGTGATAGAGCTGCCTGAGTGTGAAGCCCTGTCTCATCCCTTCCTGATGGCGTGAGCATCAATCCACGTTCCCCGACCCCTCCCACCTCTGTTTCCTCATTCATGAACCTGGGATAATAATTCTTCTTTCATAGGGTTGCTGTGACAATTCAAAGAGCACACTCAGTAAAGGTTATTTCCTCCCTTTCACCTGATGAGCCAGCTTTAAAAAAAAGATACATTCTATTTGTCAACTCCTGAATGTAGCAGCAATGACATTTCCTCCCTTTCACTATCAAATCCCACACCATGGTAAGAATTACTCACAAAGAGTGTTTACTATTTCCTATTTCCAAAATATATTTTCCATTAGGTAACTGAAAGCTGTTAAGGCTCCCAAAGCCCTAAAGAACCAGGCCAAATTGGAGCCAGCACTGCATATGACCCTCCAGCTATAAACAAATTAGTTCTAACCCTAAGTAGGTACGGAAGGTACTTGATGTTGCTCCAATAGGACTCAGACTGATAGAAACACTGTAAATATCCTTCCCAAAGTTGGAAGCAGGCAGCAAATGTGAAACCATTTTCATAATAATTTGTCGAGCCAAGAACCACAAGAGAGGCTCATGCGACAGATAAGAAGAAGCCAAACTTGATTAAATCAGACCAACCATGAAATGCTTGACTGTTCTGTGCTTCCATTCTGGGCCCCTGGGAGTTCAGTCCCCGTGTCAGTCAAATCCAACAAAAAACAAAACCCAACTTTCCAGCCTGAGAATGGCCAGGAAAGTTATGTTATGTTAGGAGGTAGAAAATTGACTCATATGGTCAATGAGCACATAGTTACTGGGATCAAGTTTAAAAAGATTCATATACTACACTTCGTACCCAAATATAAAACCACAAGAAAAGCAGGGAAATATAAACTCTTCCAAAAACTAAATGTAATAAATCCATATTTTATGTTCTCGGGCATTAAGACTCAAGGACTTCTAGTGCTTTCAATGTTCCACGGTAGCCTTTTTGAGCCTGTGTCTTTGCCAGCACAACTAGATTTGATATTGATTTTTTGTTACAAAGCCAGGAACTGAAAGAGCTTGGGACCAGATATATGATCCAGGATAGCTGATTTTTCTCCTTGCTCTAATTCTACAGAATTTCAGGGTGACATTTTCACCCTGTTATACACAGGACAATGAGGCAAAGTGATGGGAGATGTCAGTTGTATGATATTAGTTAAGCAACTTTCTATTTCCCTTCTTTTTGTACATATACACACATACTCACACATACCCCCCCACACACACACACACGCATCATATAACAGGCAAAAGAAACTGGGCCAAGTTTTGTATGAATTCATCTCAAAGAAACACTGAAAATGGAATGATCAAAGAACAGAGAGCTCCCTTACTTTCTTGTTACTTCTCAGGCTAGAACTGAGTAAACTACTTAACTTGATAGGGGAGTCAAAGCAACATCACATCTTCGTCTTTGGAGAATTAAGACTGAACCACGTGCACTTGTGTCTGAAATGCTTGTCAGTGATCAGTTTTGTTCATGAGTCATGTCATTCTATTCCTTAGAACCTCTGAGCAACCCTGTTTATTAACTCAGGGTAGTACAGGAAAGAACACAGAATACAAGATACAATTATAACACAGGTTGAGCACCCAGTCTGGGACGAGGGGTCATCTGGAGAGGGAAAGAAAGCCTTTACCCAGTAAGTCGTCACTGTGAGTCCCAGAGCTTTCACATTCAACGTTAAGCCACCCATCAGGTAAGGTGTGCAGGAGTGGCTGGGGTGAGGGGCAGGTTTGCCCAGGGGTCCATGTTACAGCTTTCGTCTTCTAATTGTCTAATTGCATTCCTCCAGTCCTGTTTTGTGCCAGTTAAGGACCCAGAACCGCCAATAAGCCTGGCCTGCATGATGTGATAAGAGTTTGCAAGCTTACCTCATCCTGCTTAGCAGTCTGTCCACAAGACAGTGAGCTATGATTCCTGCCAATGAGCCAAAACAATATGCAAACACAGTCCCCCTCTCCTCAGTAGCTGGAACATCATTGCTGGGAGACGAGCTTGGGGTAATACTCAGCCCTATGCACACCTGACGCCCACAGAGAAAGAAGATCGAGAACAACAGCTCTGGAAGGAAACTCCCAAGCCCCACTCTGGTGTTATTTCTTTAAAGATGAGGAGACTAAGGCTCAGAGAGGTAAGGGACTACATTCCTTCACTTGAGCCCCCATTACCCTGGGTCACGTTTTTAGCATAACAGTTAAGAGCAAGATCTTCAATGTCAAACACAGCCCAGATTTTCACCTCAGCTACTCCTTAGCTGTACCACCTTGAGCAAGTAAGTCACTAAGTGTCTGAGGTTCAGGTCCCACAACTATAAAATGAGGGGCCTAATGGCACCTACTTCAATAGGGGTGTCGCTAAGAATCCATGATGATTTGCATAAAGTGTTTAGTGCGGTACCTGGTATGTAATAAGCAATGCAATACATTGTAGCTAACCTGATGATGAAGGTGTAATTTCTTGGTATTCCTTCAAACCGCGGCAGGAATCTCTCATCAACCTTGGCCTGAATTGTTTGCAGGCTGCCTGGTTAACAATCTCATCTTGGTCAGGTGAGGAGGACACCAGGTGGTTACCTGTTTAGTCCAAGTCTGACCTAAAAGCCCAGGGCCAGCGGCAAGGAGTCTTAGCCCTTTCAGGCTGAATTTCCAAAATTTCCTGAATTTGTGTTTTGTGCGTTGGCAGATTTGCTTCCCCTGCCGCCGAGCTTCCTTGCAGTAGACAAGGTCAGAGGCTCAGCGTCTTACACACGGATAACAGGTCCAGGCGGTGGCTAGACCAAGGATTCTGGGTTGTCTGCTGAAGGAGCCATCCACAGCCCCAGGCTCTGCCTCTGACCTCCTAGACTCCAGCTGCTGGCTGCCTGGGAAAGGTCAAGGGAATGAGACCTGGTTTCAGGGCACTGCAGCAGCCTCTGCACCTCACTGAGGACCCTTTCAGGAAGACAAGAACCAGCTACTGCAGGAGCTAGAGATGACAAAAGGCCCAGGTCTGAGGCCCACAGTCATGGGTTTCATTCTGGATGAGGGGGAAAGAGCGGAGGAGGCAAAGCAAAATCGTCAGCATCATTGCCATCATAGTGGTAACTAACATTCGCTGAGCACTTGCTATTTGGACTGCGTGTGTTAATTGGCACTGTCCCCATTTCACTCATGAGGACACTGAGGCTTAGCAAGGATCAGTGACTAACCCAAGGCCACACAGCAAGTAAGCTGCAGAAACAGACTTCACACCCAGGGGCTCTCAGAGATTCTCCGCATGGCTATACCGACAAGAGCACTCCCACGGCTCATACTCACAGACTCAGGAGCCAAGCTCCATGCAGGGCCATTACATTCTCTCACGTCATCTCCACCAAACCTCTAGCAATGAGTGCTATTTCCCGTTGCAGAGAAGAGGAAACTGAAGCTCAAAGTGGGTGCCGAGGCTGGCGTCTGACTCTACACCCTGAGTCTCCAAAGCACCGGGAAAGGACTAGCTTAGGAATCAGGAAACCTGGTTCTGGTCCCCACTCTGTGTCCTCAGCTAAGTCAGTAATCTGGATGGGCCCTTGGTGCCATCTGTGAAACAGGGTAGCAATCCCCGCTTCCTGGAGTTCTAGCAAGGCTCCAGGGAAGGGGGCAACACACACACCTGAGAGAGCAGATATCACTGTGATGGCAATGACCTTCCTCCTGACCCAGGTTGCTGCTCGATGCAGCAGGGTCCCAGACCAGACCAAAATACTGTCCTGGTGCTACCATCTTCATTCATTCTATTCCTAAAGCAAGAAGGGTAGCAACAGAATATGCCACCCCAAAAAAGCCACAAATTTAATGTGCATCCATTCATGTCTGCATTCAATTTATATCAGCACTAGGAAACTTTAGACCAAAGAAAATTGCTACCAAAAGTCTTTAAGGGGAAGGAGCTTTGTCACCACATACACACAGACCTCAATACTTGGCATAGCATCTAGCCCAGGATCTATCACACAACAGGAGCTCAAATATTTCTAAATTATAATGAAAGTTAACCAATTACTATTATTTGCTAAGAGCCAGGTGCTGTCTTATCTCAATTACAGTAAGTCCCCTACATACGAACCTTCAAGTTGAGAACTTTCAAAGATGCGAATGTGCGTTCCATCAGCGTCAGGCGTGAGTGAAACTGCAGCTTGCCCTCCGTCTCCTCTTGCTGACGATCCTTCAGCTCTACCACCTCCCACGTCCTCTCCCTCCATCAGTCAGTAACTCTTCTTGCCTGTTCACTCGATGCCAGCCCCTGTACGCCAGCTGTTGTACTGTACTACTGTACTTTCAAAGATGCGAAAGTGCATTTGTATATCCAATCACATAAGTTAGTTCATGTGTCTGGCATACATTGTCACGTGTGTGCATCCTCTACAAGTGGTTGTGCTTTTGTGTTCTTTACTGTACAGTTCTGTTGCTGTGCAACACAAGGAGCTTACTAATGAAGGCCTGATGGAATTGGAGGCCCAGAGAAAGGACAGAGAGACAAGAGGAAGAAGTAACTGAAGAATTAAAGAGATTCACGATGCAGGAAATGGCAAGGGGATTTTCTTTATCTGAGGAGGCACTGTTAGTTCTTGAGGCACAGGACCTGAACGTAGAACGGCACACAAAGGTTGCAGCAGCCGTTCAGTATGCAATCCAGTGCTACCATGTCATCTATGATGAGAAAAAAAAGAGCTACTACCCAGATAACACTGGATCATTTTTTTCAAGAGGGTAGATAGAATGGAATCCAGCAAAGAACCAGAACCTGTGCCATCAACGTCAGGCGTGAGTGAAATTGCAGCTTGCCCTCTGTCTCCTGTTGCTGACGATCTTTCAGCTCTACCACCTCCCACGTCCTCTTCCTCCATCAGTCAGTAACTCTTCTTGCCTGTTCACTCGATGTCAGCCCCTGTATGCCAGCTGCTGTACTGTACTACTGTACTTGTCAAGGTACTATACTGTAAGATTTAAAATGTTTTTTTATTTCTTGTGTTTCTTGTGCTATTTGTGTGAAAAATATTATAAACCCATTATAGTACAGTACTGTACAGCCGATTGTGTTAGTTGGGTACCTAGGCTAACTTCGTTGGACTTAGGAACAAATTGGACTTACGAACGCGTTCTCGGAATGGAACTCATTCGTATGTAGGGGACTTACTATAATCTTCCCAACCTATGAAAGAGATATTATTTTTATTCCTATTTTATAAATGAAAAAACTGAAGCTGAGAGAGGAGAAATAAGTCGGCCACGGTCACAGAGCTGGTAAGTGGTGCAACCAGACCAACCCAGGCCTGTCTGAGTCAAACCCAGAGCCCTTCTATGTACTATGTACTGCCAGCTCAGTACAATCAGAACCATTCAGACACCAGAAAGTTATGTCACTTCTCGAGGACCAGTGTGCCCTCGCAGGGGCACTGAGTTCATTTTTCATTCAGAAAGAAGGGATCAGGTTTATCTAGTTCACCATTATTTCCCGACAGCACACTTTTGGCACATTGCAATTACTCAACAACTACAAAATGTTTAATGACTGAATAGGCGTTTCTTGATAACTGTGGTCTATGCCCTCAAACCAATTAGGATCAATAATGAGACAAAGGCTTAATAAAACAAACAAAACCAATGCCTCACACACCAAGTGCCAGTTTCAGGACACAAATGATCGGGGCTAATAACAGGGGTGGAGGGAGAGATTGGTGGGGCCTGAGGAGGCCTCCTGAGGAGGAATCGGCCCTTGAGCTCATTTTGAAGCAAGTTAATATCTGAATTAGAGATAATGGGAGGCAGAATTCATAGCACATTAAATCACGATAATTTTGTTGTAGAAATATTCCATTCCTAAGCAAATATGTTTTAATTAGCAAGTTCTATCCCAATTTTTTAAGAAACCTCAGTGTTTCCATTCCAAGGAAAAAATAAATATTTGCTCCTTAATTAGGTGCAGACCAAATGAATACCGTGTACTAAACATTCACAAGCACTATGAGTCAGGCAAATGAAAGATAAACCCTCGCCCAGTGAGGGATAAATACGAGCCGGGGTTGATGGGTGGCAGGGTATGTAATTTCAGTAGGAGAAAACGTTTTGAACATTTATTACGTGCCAAGAACCAAGCTTTGCCTAGGCTTTCTCATCTAGGACCTGAGAGGAGGCTGGTTTTGCCCCTATAAAAAACAGGTATATTCCTTCTAAGAAATGTCAAAAATCCAGCTTCCACCTAAGCAAAGAGGTAAGCAGCCTCAACCCCTTAGAGAACTCACACTCTACCAAGGTACGGCCTTTGAGCCAGCAAAGGGAGAACCGCGCTCTGTAGGGCCCCTGAGATTAGACTCCCCCTATTCACCTAGAGAAAACACATCAACTAAGCTCTTGGGACAAGAGAGAAAGCTGGAGCGCCACCATATCTAATGTACAAAGGAAACCAGAGTAGCTATGATGATAGCACCTTCCTGGAATATAAACTTTAGTGGGGGGGGGCAATTTTACACAATTTTATACCACAGTAAATGCAGACATTAAGGAATATACTTCAAAATGTGTATGAATGTTTAAAGATGAAACCTAAGATTTCAAAGGAATTTAAGGTTTGTGGAAGACTGCTTCAGGCCACACCACAAACTTCTCAGCAGTATGGCTCATGTTCCTCTACCTGGGTATTTGTGGTAGGAAGTTCCATAAGGCCCTGGGTTAGTCAAATGTTGTAGTTTCCAGGCAGATCTGGAAACCACAAAATAACTTTGCAGTGATTGCTTATTTCTGATCTGATGCATGAGGGTTCACTGTGGAGGGGAATCCCTAGACACCAAGCTAGCTGCAAGTGCATGGGACCATATAACTCCCTATTCTAGAGATAAAGTAGCTGAGATCTAAAGAGGTCAGTAAATGGACCAAGGTCAAAAAGTGGCAGATGGGCTTCCATGGTGGCGCAGTGGTTGAGAGTCCGCCTGCCGATGCAGGGGACATGGGTTCGTGCCCCAATCCCGGAAGATCCCACATGCCGCGGAGCGGCTGGGCCCGTGAGCCATGGCCGCTGAGCCTCCGCGTCCGGAGCCTGTGCTCCAGCAATGGGAGAGGCCACAACAGTGAGAGGCCCACGTACTGCACCAAAAAAAAAGTGGCAGAGCTGGGGGTCAATCCAGGTTCAAAATCAAAATACGGTCTCTCTCTTATAGGAGTAAATGATCCAGGTGGCACAGTGAAATGTACAATGAAAAGATGACTCCTCACAAAATGCTCCCTACCAAACGAGTGGTGATCACAGGGCGATCCAAGGCATGGCAGGAGGATGGGGCACTAAGGCAAACCCTAAAAGACACAAAGGAACCAGACAGGTGAGAATGGGCGATGCATTTGGTAGGTGAAGACCATCTTGGACAAAGACTGATCACCATGTGTGACTTTCATTCACCATAGCATAAGGAGTAGGGGATCTGAAATCTCATATCCTGCATTCAAATCCTTACTCCATCACTTACTGGCCTATGCCTTGTAGACAACTTATTCTCTTTGTCGTTTTTTCTCAGTTCTCAAGTGGGGATCCTAATTGACACTACCACACAAGAATCTCCAGATAATCAGGTGAGATATTTGTACATGGCCAAGCATTAGCTATTATGGTTCATTCAGTCATTCAAACATTTATTAAGTATTTGCTCCAGGAAAGCCACTGTAATAGCAAATAGTGGATAAAGAATTGTATAACATAACATTATTTCCATTAAGGATCATGCAACATATTAGTAAGATAAATAAGTATGAACTGAGAGCAGAGTAAAGGTGAGCAAATCCCCACCCAATTTTGCCTGGACGGGCCCAGGTTGGGGGTGGTTTGTGAAGCCATCAGTGGGGAAGGCTTAAGAGAGGTGACACTTGCCTATCTTTCAGATTAAATAGGAAATCACAAGGAAAGGAGTGGGGGAAAGGCACGAAGGAGAGAGGAAGGCATGGGCCGAGGCCGGAGCCTGGAGGATGCAGCTTGGTAGGGCTGTGTTGGGGCGGGGCTGTGTCGGGGGCGGGGCTGTGTCGGGGGCGGGGGTGCTGGAGGCCACAAGGGGCCAAGTTTTAAGCAGAGGCACGATGTGCTCAGATGTGTGTTTTTAAAATAAGCATCAGGCAGGAGTTTTGGGGCTTAAGGGCATCGAGAGGGAATCCAGAGGGTGGGAGGTGGGTTAGGAGGAGAGATTCTAAAGGTCCCCTTCTGCAGAAGGGGCAGGAGAGTCAAGACTTGACGCTGCAGAGGGAAGACAGGGGGGCCTGGGGAAACCATGCAGACCCAAGATAAACTGACAGAGAAAATAGGACTCAGTTGACTGAAGCATTTCTTTCCAGTACTGGAGGCTCTTCTCAAACATAATGAATAAATAAATATGCTTCCAATGACTACAAAGCAGCACTTTGCTTCCCTTTAAATCTCTCCCCAGAGCCAGTCCTAGGAGCCCTGAGTGACACCCAGCAACCGGAGCTGAGCCCCCTCCTCTCCCTGCAGGGGCCACTTAGCCAGGCAGCTCGAAGCAGAGGGCAGAGAGGGTAGAGTTCAGGAAAAGGGCCCACCTTGCCTCCCCCTCACCTGGTGACCTTGGACAAGACCCTCCCCACCCCAGCTTCAAGTTTAACATCCCACCTGGAAAACAGGGCCCCTGTGACCCCTTGTAGCTCATACGCTCCCTGATTGTAAAGATGGGAATTTCCTTTCCAGGCTTGGCCATGACACCCCTGTACTTCTCTGAAGTCATCATCCACACCCACAACGTGGATCAATCCACTAACGGTTTAGAAATGAAGACTGCCTGAGGGAATTCCCTGGTGGTCCAGTGGTTAGGACTCTATGCTTTCACTGCTGAGGGCGCTGGTTCAATCCCTGGTTGGGGAACTAAGATTCCACAAGACATGTGGTGCAGCCAAAAAAAAAAAAAAAAAAAAGAAAAAGAAAAGAAATATTTGTGTGGGGGGGGTGTACTTCTTTGGTGGTCCAGTGGTTAAGACTCCACACTTCCACTGCAGCGGGCATGGGTTCGATCCCTGCTCAGGGAACTAAGATCTCACATGCCACACGGCATGGCTAAAAAATTAAAAAAAAAAAAAAAGAAACGAACACTGCCTGGCAGTTTGCCATTATTACTGGAGGAGGTACTGAGCACACTCCTTACACAGCTCAATCACATTTGTATTGATCACCTACTATGCAAAGGACTTAAAAATGCCATTCTTATGAGGTAAGGACTACAGCATTCTCCTTTTGCTCAAGAGGAGACGGCACCTTAGAGAGGATAAGTAACTCATCAAAGGTAGCCTAGCTAGTAAGTGATGGAGCTGGGACAGAAATCAGTCCGTATGGCTCCAACCACACTCCCATTCCCTACGCCGTACTATCTCACTTGCACAAGCCCACCTCTCTGACGTTTCTATACAGATAGAGAACATCAGAAACAGGAGGGGTTTTGGTATTACCTGGCTCAGGGATGCCACCCCTCACCCTCTCCTTACCTGTGGCAGGCATGGCTAATCGATCACAGAATTTCCCCCAGCTGACTTATGACCACAGATCCATTTCTAACTGGTCAGAATTCAAGATGAAACCTGATCCTTTGTCTCCATCTTTGCCAGAGAAAACAATCCTGTTAGAGGGATGTGATGTGTTTAAGTTAACACAGCTGGTTCATGAGAGCTGGAACTAGCATCTTCATCTCTTGACTCCCAGTTTAGCTGGCTGAGGGAGAGACCTCCCTATGCAGAGGACAGAGCCTCTTCTAATGGAGTAGAGATAAACAGGAGAAGAGATACACCTAAGATGACCACAACATCAAGTTCCAGAAGGAGAACGTCCCATATCTAGCCCTAACATGTGGTTCTCAGATACTGTAAGTCCTCCAACTAACGGCCTACTACAGAACAGCATTTCTGCTTAATTCTGATTGAAACACATAGTTCATACAGCTGAGAAACTAAATTTTTTTTCAAGCTAATGAATATTTGAAATGGGAATCTCAGAAAACTCATGAATGAAACAAAAGAACAATAATGCTGCTTATTTAGTTCCTTCTGGAGAGACTAGACTTTCTGCAAGCTTTACAGGGAAAACTGACAAGTTAAGCAACTCGGCTACCTACACCAAAAGGAGGAGCTATCTATCTCATTCCTAGGACACGGCAGAAGCAAAGCTCCCAGAATCAAGTCCTTAGGAACCAGCCAGACTCTTGCCCTACCCCTGAGGCATACAGGACAGGAGGTCCCAGACATGCCCAGAAGGAGTTCTTCCTCATCAGACACCATGTCAGGAGAGGAGGTAGGGGAGCCCAGACAGCACCACCAAAAGTCAGGAACAGCTAACCAAGCTGCTGGGCACGTAGGCAGAGGCAGGCCCGGAAATAGGAAGGAAGATCATTAGCAAGGAAGAAAGCAGTGCCCAGGCTGCCTCCAAAAGGGCAATCAGAAATAGGGCAATCAGAAAATTCAGGGTTCCCTCCAAGGTACTCCTCTTTGCAATCTCTGGGTGTGGGGCGAGGAGGGTCTTAAGCAGGCACATCAGAAGAAACCTGTTTGATACAAAGCTTTCTTCCCTGGAAGCATACCTGGAACCTCTTCACATAGATGACTCCTGACAACTTCTCACCCAGGAAATGCTCTCATCACCGGATCAACCTGTCCAATAGCCTGTTTCCACAAATACACTGCATTCTTTGTGTGAACAGGAATAATGATACTAAGATTGTAAAAATCACTCATCCAAAATTATCTGCAGAGTGGTCAGCGAGCAAGGGTTCTGACGGTGAAAGTCTCAAAGGTCCATTCATTAAATATTAACTCTTACTTGTGAGAGGGAGAGCTGGCTGGGGGCAGCAGAGAATGGAAAATGGAAGACTGTCCCCAAACTTGACAGGGACAGTCATGTGTCTGCAGGGTTAGAACAGGTCTAACGAGCCAGGAATTGGCATTTCTGCAGAATAGTTTCCTTCTAAAAAGGGAACTCATTATTCCCAGAATCACATTTCTGAATTCATGAAGGTAAAATTACAGCAATTAAGAATCATGCCTTTTCTTCGCCAAATGAATAGAAGCTCAAAGTACTGCCAAACAAAATCCCAGGTCAAATTCCACGAGCAAGCATATACCATATTACCAGAAATGCACACAGATGTGGAGAAACACTACCTGGCACAGGGCCTCTACTTAAGGTCCTGTATCTCATCACAGTCAAAGGACTCATTCATCCCTCATCCATTCTTTCAGTCCACAAATGTCTGCCAAGCACGGGGCCCTGTGTTAAGTGCCTAGGAAGAGAGGTCTCAGTCCCAGCCTAGTTTACTGAAGATAACTTTTTCCAGGAGTGATGTGATTATTTCATAGGGTTCTAGTCCTGGCTTTTAGAGGTGCTTTGCCTTCGAAAAGTGAGGAGGTCCTGCAGAAGCCACTTTTTAAAAAAAGTGAACCTTTACAGAGCCACGGCCTGCAAGATTCTCTGGCTCTAGAGTCTGGGGTAATAGACCCAGCTCTGTCTGCCTCAGCAGCAGATCCTGGAAGAGTCTGAATCTTGAAAGAGTCTGAATTCATGAAGATAAAATTCATGAATTTTATCCCAGTAAAGGGCCCTCCTCTACTGGGGTCACCTGCATCTCCTGACCCTGGAGGCTGGTGTTTCTGGGCAGAGCAGTTGGGGGTGGGGCAGGAGGAAGAAGAGGGGAACAAAGACAGAGCAGTGAAGAACAAAGTCAAACAACTTCCAAGTCACATCCTACACATCCTATGCTGACCATCCCTCATTCCCACCAAAGCACTATACTGGTAAGTGCTGTGGAAAAAGAAAATGTCCTTCCCATGTTTTTCTATGGGCACACAAGTGATTCTGTCACTTGAGTAGCGTCCCTCTCTACAGGACCTGTCTGTCCATCTATCCAATGGATCATCATCTTCTGGGCATTACCAGGTGCCCGGCACTATACTTTGTATGGATTTAGATCATTTAATTCTCAAGGAATCCTATGAGGTTGGTCCTCTTTTTAACCCCGCTTTGAAGATGAACTAAGCCTCAGAGGATATAAGGCATTTGGCCGAGGTCACATGGGGCTGACACCTAAATCTAGTCTCCTAACCACTGAACTCCACTGCGTCCTACTGTAATCACTGGACTACATGACAGTCTCCACTGTACTGTGAGGACACTGAACGCCAGGACTGAGTCAGATTCTTCTCTGCCTCCCCAGCAACTCTCAGAGGGACCAGCACACAGTGGGCACTTAGCAAATGGCCACCAAGCAGATGTGTGAGCGAGTAAGTGAGTGAGCCAGTTGGTGAACGTTGCTGGTCTCCATGCTGAATCCTCGGCCCTCTAAGACAGCTCCAGAGTAGAAACATGCAACATTCAAATGAAATTCAAGTGAAAACGTCCCTCAACTTTATTAAGATGTTTGACTTAATGTCCATGTTTTCAAAGTTTTTTGTAAGAATTCTCTTTTAAAATGACTCACTTAAATTAACATCCTCCTACAGTACAACAACAGCCACAGAAGCAGGGCCAACAGAAATACATCTGCTTAGACAAGTATGTGTCACTTTAAGAAAAACTGAGATACAAATCCCAAGTATCTATGTAGAAACCTATATAAGGAGAGGCATTTTATTATAAAAAGTATTCACCATAAGTTTCCTCCAAATAGCCCATTGCCTTGGAAATTCTGGTTTTAAGTGTCTGATTTCGACACCTTCCAATAAACACATCTTTTGAGCTATGTCCATCCTAAGGAAAATGACCAATTAGTTATACTTATTAAGAAGAGTACAAGGCTTCAGCTCATAAAAGTCCAAGCCAATATCAGAAACTTTTAGGGACATCTGTCTGTGACAAAGCTCCAGAAGATGTAACAACATTCCTAACCCCACCAAAACGAGAATTCTTACAAGGCAGTATTATATGACACACTTGGGTCTCCTTGAAAGGAGTCTGCCCCAACAAAGCGAATAAAAAATTCAAAGTCTTTTCACTTTCAGTCAATGACTAAGATGACAACAGATCTCAGGTTTAGGAATTTAACTTCATTATTAAGCCATGAGGGTCGGACGATCAGAACCATTCATTATGATCATCGCTTAGCCTGTAATTAAATTCATTTTCTTGACATGAATATTCATATTTTCCTGTAATTGTTGGTATAAAAGTAAATGAGAAAGTTGGCCTTCTTTTCTAAGGAAATTAGCATTTGAAATATTTCTGTGGAGAAACAAAAGCTACCTAAAATGATGAATGAACACTTCCCTTCCTGGGAAAGCACACAACGAGTTATTTCTCCCAAGGCCTGTCAAGGAAAGCAGAATCTATACCTGCACAAGGCTTCAGGCACTGAGTTTGTGTCAGATGGGAAAGCCTTGGTCAGACTTAGTCTGAGAGGGTCTTCCTGGTCTCTGGCATCTTAAAAGACACACACCACTTATCTTGCTTTTATTATTATTCCCAACACACACACAGGACAGCACGAAGCCTCAAGTTTTCTTATTTTGTTTAATGCCAATAGAAATTGCTGGCTTTTATCATGCCACATATATAGGCCATCAGGAAGGAGGACAGAGAAGCTGCAGATTATCAAGTGATCTGGAAACATGCAAGGTGCCTGGGTAAGTCCACAGCATACTAAGAAGCTTTCTGAAGTGCCTCTGGTCCCCACCCTCATTCTGGGGTAATCCTCCATTTGGGTAAGGCCACCATTGGGGGAGGGGGGGCTCTGTCATCAAACAGGTCAGTTTCAGGACCACAGCTTCAGTGGTAACAAAGGGTAATACCAGTAGGTAGAGCAGTTAGTAGATTTGTGCGCTGGCTTTTTGTTCATGCATCGACTGTCAAGGATGATTACAGGTTTACATAAGACCATCTATCAAAGCATTCCCTTTACTGGTTGATCACAGACTCATAAGAAGAATGAGGACTTCACACATTGTGCAAAGGATGCCTTCACATACCTAGCAAGTGGTGAGCCAACATTTGTTTGGCTGCTACTGAAAAAAAAAAAAAAAAAAAAAGATGAAATTTTAGAAATAGACACATGTAAACTACTATTGAGAGCCTGCTATGCCCCAGGCACCCTCCTTGGCAGTAGGTCTAGACTGTGCATTCTCAAAGGGGCACCACTGCTCCTCCAGGGGGTTTTGAGGGATGAAAAAATTCTTACTCCTTTTATACACAAAGTACAGATATAGTACATAAACAGATGTATGGTATATGCGTGACAATAAAATTTCATGGAGGGGGGCAATTAGCAAAAAAAAAAAAAATCTGAAAAGTCTCCATAGGAGAGTGATACTGTGGGGAAAAAGTTGAAAAACACTGGTCTAGAGTAATGAATACACAGAAATTCTTCCCTTCGTGGAGCTAATACTCTATTGGTATCAGACAGACGATCAACAAGTAAAATGTGGTTTATGAAGGATAAGCGCTATGGAGGAAAATGAAGCAGAGAAAGGAAGTAAAGACTGGCCAGGAAGGGACAGAAAGGAGGGAAATAGGAGAAAACTACCATTTCTATGATTAATTCATCAATTTTCCTCCCAATTGTGGCTGCTAATGTAACCTCCATGTGAGAAAAATTAAAATCTGATGACAAATTAAAAGGGTAGTCCCTATAACTCAGCACAGCTCCATTATATAATACATAATGTGCTATAATATAGGAAAAAAAGTAAGAAGTATTATGGTCAAACAAGAGATTTATATGTGGCAGGGGTAGTCTCAAGTATTGAAAAACAGCATGAAATTCCTAATGACACCATCTTAAACACCATCTTTGATGACATATTTTCAGCAGTTCATATGAGTCCTTTAATATTCTCTTTCTTCACAATTGAATACCCAGTTGACTATCTTAATTCCAATGTCCACCCATTTGAGACTAATGATTTGCTATTTGGGGCATGTTTAATGATTCACAATGTTATCTTCACATTTATGAGACCCAAGCTTCAACACCATTATTCTCATTTTATCACACATGTTTATGAAATAATGAAGAAAAATGCACTGAAAGTTCAAAGAATTGCTGGAACACGTAAGGCTATACAAGCAGAGATGATGATCTTGCCAATGACATGAACTCTTGGCTGTCAGGCTCTGCCAGAGCTCAGAATGTCTGTCTGCCAGGGCACATCTGAACAGTGACACAAAACTAGCGAACATAAAGATGTACAGGGGCATCAACTCATAATGTACTAAAACGAGGTTTACGCCAAAGTTGAATCTGAAAATGTCGGGGCCACCTTAGCGCACCCCCTATTAGATCATAAGAGAAGTTTCAAGAGTCACTTCGGGAAGTTTACGCCAGAGGTCGTTTTCTCCTAACTAATAATGCCACAAAGTTTCTAGTTTCCCATAACACTGGAACATGTTTACAGATGCTAGGCAAAGTTATTCTCCAGGGGAGCAGTTTATGATTTGAAAGGAAGAACAGCATAGCTCAGTGCGGTTTGTAGGCTAAATTCAGCCTCCCTGTAGCTTTGCCACATCTTTTCTATGGGGAAATTAATAAGAAAAACTCTCCGCTTAATATATTATTGGAACTTGGCTACGAGCTAATTGGGAAAGAGAGATCATGGGGAAATGCTGTTTACTGCTGATGTCTCCAATACAAATCTGGAAAATGGTAAGACACTTAGTGGACAGAGGACTGCTTACCAGGTAGGCAGGATATATGGGTACATGTGACTTACTGTGCGTTTAGCCAAATTCTTCCCTGGAATAAGTGACATGCTTTCAAGGAGCAGATTGCAAAATCCTGGTCCATAAAGAGGAAAGAGCCAAAGAGAAATCCTTAAAGGATGTAAGCTGCGAAAGGAAGCTGGTATAACTCAAAAGGCCAGTTTATACCCAGGTCCCAAAGCACCCACCTTCCTACAGATTTCAGGGACAGCTAGAAACTTGAAAAAGCATCAGAGATCACCCTGGAAGCAGCAAGCTGAGATTCAGAAACTGTATCTGCTACGCCTGATAAAGCAGTAAACTCACACACATGCCTTCATGACAGTTTCTAAATCTCAGCCCAGTCTTTTTTTTTTTCCCCTCCCCTTAAATAAGATAAAATTGTTATTGCTGCCTGTTTAATAACAAGAGGAAAGTGCATAGAGAGATGTGCAGGCAGCATGAGGCCCGTGTCCCTCTCGCAGGCTGTTCCAACCACCCTGGAAAACAATTAACCAGCCAGCCCCTCCGTTCAGCTCCTTATTTTAAGGGCCTCAATCACTGGAGACTGGGAGCTTGGGCCCAGTCCAATTTCATAGGCACTCGACTGCACGTGGTGCATTTCAAGTGTGAAACAGTTCAGTTGGTTTTCTTGGTTCTTGTTTGTGCTTCTCATATTACTTATTTGTGGAGAGGAGATGAAGTACCATTCTCCCCCACAGCATGAAAGCCCTCAATACTCAATGTCTTCGCAGGGCTCTGTATCGAAACACGTCCACCACGCCAGCTCAAGGGCCCCCCCAGGAAACCCAGGCAGTGCTGAGACCGGCCACGCCCAGAAGTACCAGTACCTGAGCAGAGCAGGAGGAAGGCCAGGCTGCAGCTCCGGGAGCGCAGGCTTTAGACACAGCACAGAGCTGTGCCTGGGTTCCCTCTCTGCCACATTCTAGTGGGACGATCCTGAGCAAGTTAGTTACCGGCTATAAGGCTCGCTCTAACTCATTATAAATTGGGGATCGTAAAACTACCGCATAGAGGCATCATGAAAATAAAATGAGAACACGCACAATACTTGGCACAGTGACTGGTGCACTCCACGCTCAACAGCTGTTAGCTATCACCATCAACATCACTATTAGGTACCAAGAGGTATGAAAGATCTCTCCATCATCGCTCAGCCCCTACCCAGGTGCCCCCTATAGTCACTTCCCTGCACAGAACCTTTCCTAAGCGGTTCAGACGTGTGCACCCACACCCCAACACAAACTTTGACCTTCCACACACTTGCATGCTAAGGCATGGAGCAGGATGCCCCAGGGCACACACACTTGCTAAAGCAGGGGTTTCCCCCTGCAAAGGAATCACCTGGAAAGCTTGTTAAAACACAGGTTTCTGGGCCCCATCCTCAAAGATGCTGATGCAGTATGTCTTAGGTGGGACTTAAGAACTGGCATGTCTGATGCACTGGTCCAAGGATCACATTTTGAGGACCACTGCGCTAAAGGAAGGAGAAATAGGAGACAAGCCCAAGAACTGAGAAAGGGAAATGTGCAAACAAAAGCTACCTTCAAAAAGCTCAGAACCAGCTGGAGTCCAGCCCTTGACAAAACCAGGAGGGGACCCCACGAGAGCATCCGGAAAGGCTGCAGGCAGGCATCCTCCCTCTCGAGGCACCCCACCACACTCCTGCAACTTGCACTGTGGGGCTGACCCAAGGCCACCGTGCAACAGGGACGTCCAGACCACAGCTGGGCCCTGAAGAGAGGGGGTTTCTGGAAACAAGATCACCAGTGAGCTGTACATCAGCCTGTTCCGTGATCACCTCCTCCTCCGTGTACCTACAGACTAACGCTTCTCGACAGGGAGACTGATGGGTACATTTCATGCTAATTCTTTCTGGAGTTGGGAAGCTTTTAGTTTCCTCATGTCAAGAAGAAAATGATGGCAGACATTTCCAGTAGAAATGCCACTGCATTCTTTATAATGTCATTCGGCTACTGCCAGAATTAAAGTATTGACCAAATTAATCTGTTTACCACATACATTGTGGCTTGATCTTTTTGCCCTAAGGGCTGAAGTGTCATGCTGCAGAGGCATTTACATTTATTCTCAGTAAGTAATGCTGGGCCATGAAGTGCCCCGTACACAGGCAGGGGCCTTAATGCTAAGAAAGCGACAAGGATCCAGGGTCATTGTGTATCCACCATGCTTCACCACATCCCTCAGGGTTATGCCAAACCCTCTAGCACGGTGTGAGTCCAAATGCTCAGACTCTCATCTACTCCCACAGCATTCATGTCTTCTGTTCCCATTCCCTGTGCTCTAGGCATCGTACCAAGGGCTCAGGACTCCCCCATCTCTGCACCGGGGCACAGACTGCCCTCTCCTCACTTCTCTGTGTGTTGAACTGCTACTCATCCTTCTGGTATTAGTGTAAATATCACTACTGTGTGCCTCAATAGTGCTTGTTATGGACTGAATTGTGTCCCCCCCCCCAAAAAAAAGAGTCCTAATCTCCAATATGACGGTATTTGGAGACTGGGCCTTTGGGACATAAATAGGGGTAGATGAAGTCATGAGGCTAGGGCCCCCATGGTGGGATTTGTGCCCTTATAAGAAAAGGAAAAGACACCAGAGCTCTGTATCTGCCAAGTGAAGACAGGGCAAGAAGGCTGCCACCCAGAATCCAGGAACCAAAGCAGCCAACATCCTGACCTTGGACTTCCAGCCTCTAGAACTATGAGAAATAAACGTCTATTATTTAAGCCACCCAGTCTATGGTATTTTGTTACAGCAGCCCAAACTGACTTGTACGTCCCCACCATAGCATTCCTGTTTCTGAAAATTATTTGTAACCAGATTATAAACTGTGTGAATCCAAGGACACTTACTGGCCAGGGTATCTCCAGAACATAGTAAAGCAAGTATTTTTCAATGAATGAACAAACCAACAAATGAATGAACAAATGGGTAACTCTGAGTACCTCCCCATCCCTTTCAGAGCCTCCCTTTATCCATCTGAAAAGTGAGCCATTTTGACTGGGGATTTCTAACAAAATTTGTGCCCAAGGGATACAGCAGAGGCTCCATAGCAGCTGCAATGCCTCAAGTTCAGAGCATACAGGGAATCAGAAGACCCTAACCCACGCTATTTCTGTACTATGTGAGCTGCTCAGACCTCAGCATTTAAGGCAGTGCAGAAGGACTCAGAAAGCCAGCAGCCCACAAGGGAAGGACCCTCAAACCCTGAGCATCCAAGAAAGTGCCTCAGGATCTACTGTAGTAGGCTCAAGGCTAGGCTAGCCTTAGGAATTCTTAATCAGTTGTATGTACTAGGCCCTAAGTGCAATTTTATTTGACAGAAAAATAGATTTTACTGCTTAGCAGAAAAAAATTAAATTTAAAAGTGGTAATTGGGGGGAGGGATAAATTGGGAGATTGGGATTGATATATATACACTACTACATATAAAATAGATAACTAATAAGGACCTACTGTATAGCACAGGGAATTCTACTCAATACTCTGTAAGGACTTATATGGGAAAAGAATCTAAAAAAGAGTTGATATATGTATATGTATAACTGATTCACTTTCCTGTATGGCAGAAACTAACACAACATTGTAAATCAACTCTATTCCAATAAAAATTAGAAGAAAAAAAAAAAGAAAGTGGTGGTTGTTTTCTAAAGCTTCAATCCCACCAGTTGGCATTACTCATGAAGAAGAACTTTCTAAGGATAACAAGTTGAATTATTTGCCATATTATGACTTAAGCCAACCATTTCATAGGGTCTTGAAATCCTGATGATCCTCTGGCTCTGGCAGAATCAAAATAAAACAAGAATCTTTGAGAGTTTGGCATCTGTTGCCCACCTCAGTGCCAGGCATTGAAATGTGCAAAGGAGCCTGAGGTCCTTCCATTTTGGTTTAAAGAACAAGCCAACTCACACATCAGTGTCTGTAGGATGAGGGAACAGAGGCAATGACCTGAACCAGGGACTCTCTTGGAAGAAAGGCCTATGGCTTCAGAACAGACCCCTGGGCTTCACAAACAGAGATCAGGCACGTTATCATAGGGCTTGTAGAAGCAAAGCAACAACAGCCAATACTGCCATTAATTATTATAGACTACGGACCACCTAAGCAGGTTTGTGACATACCAGCAAGTCTCTCAGACACTCCCATCCCCTGGATCTTTGCTGTCACATTCCCTGGGGGCTTCCCTGGTTAATAGGGGCTGTTGCGAGGCTAATATACCTATGAACAGGAACTGCAAAACTCTGTGACCTAGACATTTCCCCATCAATGTCTGACACAGAAAAAGTGTAAATTCCATTTCTTTAACAAAGCTGACGAGACCAAAAAGCAATGATGAGCAAACCAAGCCTGTTTTCTTCTCATGCCCCCCTCTCCACTGAACAGCAGAGAGGAATGTGAGGCTTCTGACTGTTGCCAGTTGACCTGAGAAGCCCTGAATGACTCAGACAAGCTTGGGGACTTACAAATGGCACATCACTGGTGCGAGAGCAGGAAGGGATCTGGCCAAACTCCAAGACGAGGAGGCTGCAGTGGCCCACCCTCTGTAGAGGTGGCTCCCAGGCCATCTGAGTGAGCCTCAGATTGCACACACCACAGAAGCAAGACCCCACCCAACACCACCCAACAGGATAGAAACACTAATCATCTTCAGAATACTCCTTGCATGTTACTCCAGTGGAATTGCAGTACCAAAGTGCAAAGATTTAAAAAAATCACCTCTGTGAATATTTTAAATATGTTTTGCCGAGGGGCAGAAAGCATCTACAAATATAATATTTTCAGTTTAATTACTACGTAGCAGCCCTTGCCCAGATAATGGATTTACCTCCAAGCAATGTCAGAATTTAGGAACCATCTAAATATACCTCTGCAATCACTCATCGGTCTTGATAAATGAATTCGCTAGGACTGGGTGATGACATCGGTCTCTTCAGCAACAAGATGAGCACATACACTGCAAAAAAAAAAAAAAAAAAAAAGGGCGCTGGGAGCAGCCCGAGCTGCTCTGCTCCAGGCCTTTTTAGTTCTGATTGTGGGTGGATTCTTGATTAGACTGGAGCCGCTCTTGCAGAAGCACCTGGTCCTCGCTAGACACACAAAGGGAATTGTCATCTGATCTTGTCTGGGACACGGCAGGAAACTTAAGGAACAGAATAAAACGAGGTACTTATTTTGGCCTCTCCTTCTATGGCTAAGAACAGGGAGATGTAGGGAAGAATTGAGAAAGAAAATAATGAATTTCAATGTTACAGAGAGTATATGAGTCAGGACACTTGAACACACGTGAAGGAAATTCAACATGAACTAGCTAAGCCAAGGAACACACTTCACTAGCTTTTGTAAACAGCCAGCTCAAAGGGTGGCTAGTCTTAGGGGTGACTGGTACCAGGGGCTGCTTCATCACTAGGTCAGGGAAGCATGGAAGCACTCAGAGCCCTAGCATCATCAGGGGCACAGATTCTATGGGAAGATGATACTCTCCTTTGAATCACAGGGTTACAGAGAAGGAAAGGCACATCTCTTAGAAAGGTAGATGAGATGGCTACTGTTCTGGGCAGACAAAACGACAGAGGTCCAGGACAGGGGGCTCAGAGAGGAGAGGAATTACACTGAGAGCAGCCTTGCCATTGCTATGGAGTGATGGGCAACCAAGATAGCCTTTTGCCTCTGAAAGAAAAGCAAACCAAGACTCCCTAGCACTCTGCTCCTTAGATGCGAGAGAAGTCCTTATAATGAAAGGGGCTCGTCACATACAGGATTACATGCTCTGGACCCTAAGCTTTCCCCATCTTTCTTTATATACAGACATCCATTGGCACCCCTTGAGTTACCACCCACTATCAGCTCAGAGCTGCTAAGGGCATGGAGGAAGGCTGCTTTTATCTTGTGAGCAGCTAGCTTCTGAAATGTTATGCAAGAGCCTTGTCTCAAATCAATAGCATCCCTGAAGACACACTAGTTCAGTGGACAAACACCTTCACACCCAAGGACTTGGGGACTCTCCTTGGAAAGGTCGCCTCACCCACCCACAACAAAAGGAACAGTAAGAGGAACCAGTGAGAGCAAAAGACCACAGGACCGCCACCTGATGTCTATTAAAAACAAACACACGCAAGTGATGTCTAGTTTGTTCTTTGGGCTTACTTGGAAATTCCAAATACAACGAATCTTTAGTACTTTTGTAAGAAGAAAAATAAAAGTTGCTTCATTTAAAAAAATACATTGAAGCATTAGATCAGAATAAAATGGATATATATTAATTTCTGTTAATCTATCAATTTGGGGATAGGAATTTTAGATGGCATACTGCTCATTCCTTTTCTATATACTTTTATGAAAATTTCATAGGACTATGAAATGTTCTCACAAGATATTAAATGCTTTTGAAATACTTTCAAAAATATATTAGGGCTTCCCTGGTGGCGCAGTGGTTGAGAGTCTGCCTGCCAATGCAGGGGACACGGGTTCATGCCCTGGTCCAGGAAGATCCCACATGCCGCGGAGCAGCTGGGCCCATGAGCCATGGCCACTGAACCTGTGTGTCCGGAGCCTGTGCTCCACAATGGGAGAGGCCACAACAGTGAGAGGCCCACATACCACAAAAAAAAAAAAAAAAAAAAAAAAAAATATATATATATATATATATATATATATATATATATATATATACATATATTAAACCTGATTCCATCACATATCTTTTTTCACTTAAATTTTTACTGAAATCATTGTAGATTCATAAACAACTGTAAGAAATAATCCAGAGAGATCCCATATACCTTTCTCCAGTCTCATCTTACGGTAACTTCCTGCAAGGCTATGGTACAGAATCACAACTAGGATATTTGCATTGATACATGCCATCCATCTTACTCGGATTTCTCCCAATTTTACTTGCACTGTGTAAAGTTTACCTCTATATAATTTCATCCCATGTAGATTTGTGTATCCACCATCACAGTCAAAATACAAAACAGTCCCATCACCACAAGGATACCTGGCATCACCATTTTATAACCACACCCTTTTCCTCTTGACCCCTCTTAGTCATCCCTAACCACTGGCAATGACTACTTTTTCTTCCATTTCTAAAATTTTGACATTTTGAAAATGTTATCTATAAATAGAACCATACAGTATGGAACCTTACAGGATTGGCTTTTTTCACTCAGCAAAATCCCCTGGAGATTCATCCAGACCACTGCATGTGTCAATAGCACATTCCTACTTCAGTGCTGGGTACTATTCCATGGTGTGGATGTACCACAGTTTAACAATGACTCACTGAAGGACCTCTGGCCTGATTCCAGATTTTAGCTATTACAGATAGAGCTGCTATAAACATTCATGTGCACACCTTAAACTTGCACAATGTTATATATCAATTCTATCTCAATAAAGCTGGGGGCGGGGGCGAATAACAGGGAAAAAAAGTGGTAGGACTCATCTGGCCCTTTGGAAACTGGTATATTTTTCTATATGTGAGCTGTATAATATATTTGTTCTATGCTTTTAAAGTCAGTGGTTACAAAATTCATTTGATTTAGATTATCTCCTATACACTCAGTCTTGGCCATTCATATAAAACAATCTTATGTTAAAAAATTAAGTGCAAGTTTTCATATGAACACAAGTTTCCATTTCTCTGGGATAAATGCCCAAGAGTGCAATTGCTGCACTGTATGGCACTTACATTTTAGAGCAACTATGCCATTTTACATTCCTGCCAGCAACTGCGAGTAATTTTTGTCTCCACACCCTCACCAGCATTTGGTGTTGCCACTATTTTTTTCATCTTAGCCATTCTGCTAGGTGTGTAGTGGTATTTCATGGTTATTTTAATTTGCATTTCCCTGATGGCTAATGATGCGGAAAACCGCTTCATGTGGTTCTTTGCCATCTGTGTATCCCCCTTGGTGAAAGGTCTCTTCATGACTCTTGCCCATTTTCTAATTGGCCTGCCAGTTTTTTGACTCTTGACTTTTGAGAGTTCTTTATACAGGGCCAGCTGCTAGTCCTTTGTTGGATGTGTGTGCTGCAAGTATTTTAAGTATATAGCTTGTCTTTTCATCTTTCTAACAAGGTCTTTCACAGACTACAAGTTGCTGATATTTTGATGAAGTCCAATTTATCAAATTTGCCTTTTATGGATCATGATTTTGTTCTCAAATCTGAGAATTCTTTGTCTAGTCCTAGATCCTGAAGACTTTCTCTTACAGTTTTTCTCCTATAAAATGTGTATGGCTTTACATTTTACATTTAAGTCCATGATCCATTTTGAGTGAACTTTTATGTTAAGCATGAGGTTTAGGAGTTTTCCTCATGGATGACCATGGCTCTAGCATCATTTGTTGAAAAGGCAGTGTTTCCAACACCGAAATCCTTTTGTACCTCTGTCAAAAATCACTTGAGCATATTTGTCTGGTTATATTTCTGGGTTTTCTATTCTGTTCCACAAATCTATCCCTCTGGCAATACCACAGTGACCAATTACTATAGCTGTATAATTAGTAAGCTTTAATATAAAATAGAGGGATTCCTCCTACTCTTCTTTGTCAAGATGATTTTACCTATTTGGGGCCTATGCCTGTCCATATAAATTTTAGAACAAACTTATCTACATCTACAAAAATCCTTGCTGGAATTTTAATAGAAATTTCTTTAAACCTGTGTGCCAATTTGGGGCAAATGGATATCTTTACTCTGTTGAGGTCCCCAAGTCATGAACATGATATGCCTATTTGTTTAGGTATTCTTTGATTTCTTTCATCAGTATTTTGTAATATTCAGAACACAGAACCTATGCATGATTTAAGTGTATATATAAAGATTTCATTTCTTTGGAGTCAACATAAATGGTATTGTGTTTGCAGTTTCAATTTTCACATATTCATTGTTAGTATACAGAAACATGACTGATTTTTGTGCATTCATCTTACATCCTGTTATCTTTGTGAGCTTACCTAGGAGGTTCTGGGAGGCTTATTTTTAAAAATATATTCCTTGGGGTTTTCTACATAGAACCCTGTGTCATCTACAAACAGGCACAATTTTATTTCTTGCTTACCAATGCCTTTTCTTTTTCCCACCTTATTGTAAGGACTAGAACTTTCAGTTCTATGGTGAATAAGAGTGGCGAGAGCAGACTTCCTTGCCTCACTCCTCAAAGCAAGGGGTTCCCAGTCCAAGCCACTGGTGTCTCTTGGTTGAGGAGGAGAGTCTTGGGCCATGAGGATAAAGAGGTATCCCTGAGTGCTTGTTGTAGTCTGGGGAGTGGAGGGGAGAACAAAGAAGCCTTCCCAAGCCAGGCCACATGTTGTGGAAGGGCCTCTTCTGCTGGTGGCCCCCCAGCCACTCTTGTATCCCTCAGTGAGAAACAAAAGTTTCAGACACCAGCAGGGAAGAACACTTCCCGTGGCTACCATTGTTGGTGGAGCCAAACTACTGGGTTCACCAAATGTTGAAGGTACTCTTATTGTATCGAGGGAGGGATGTGCCGACCTGGGCTCCTTCCTGGTGCTAAGTTGTAGGTCAGGAAAGGCTGTAAGACACTCTGCCACTGTGCTGTTCCTCCAGTCCTGGGTCGCAAGCCAACACCTTCCTCTTACCACCTTTCAGATTCTCCTTTGGTTGCCTCTTAATGCTTTATCCAGGGTTTACTGTCACTCTTAGTAGGGAGAAGCAGGGATAAACACATCTATGCCATTTCATCCAGACCCAGAAGTTGCACCAAATACCTTCACATCTTTTTAAAAGTGAGAGGGAGTTAAGTCTTTCTTTCAGCAGAATTCCGAATAATATGTGTAGATACTGCTCCTTCCAGGAGGTGGGGCTTAACTCCTGCCCTCCCCATTTGAGGGTGGACTAGAAGTAGTGACTTGCTGCCGAAGAAGAATGTGAAGAAAGGGGGAAATAGCTTTACAGAAGAGAGCACTGGAAAACACTGCTTTTACCAAGTGATGAAAGTCTGGAGTGAAGCTAACAGTCATGTACCAATGCCAGTGTCTTAGTTTTGACAAGTGTGCCATGGTTATATGAGATGCTATCAATGGGTGAAACTGAGTGATGGGTATACACAAACTCTCTGTGTATCTTTGCAGATACACTTCAGATTTACCTTTCTGTAAATCTCAAAGCATTCCAACATAAAGTTCATTTTTACAAAGTTAAGTCAAATGATATAGAATTCTACTACTGAATACCAAACATATTTCCAACAAAATGTCCCATCACACAGTTGGACATCTTTTACTTTAAGGCAGACAAGACACCGACTTGAAAGGGCTTTGGCCCAACTACTGCCAACCTGAAAGTGCTTCACTAAGCCCATACTGTTCCATCACAGAGACGGTGCTGCGATGGAAGTGACTAGAAAGAGTGAGCTATTTGCATCTGCCTCTGAGGCAGTGACCCGGAGATGAGATTTTTGGAGCTGTATCTTTGGCTAAGTGGGAGCTGAGGCCACAGGAACACCTGGGGTCACTCAGTCTCCCCTGCATGAGTTTCTCTGTGTCAAGGGAGAAAGGATATGGGATGCTATAAGGAATCCTGAGTGCTGCTCCTAAAATACCAAGACAAGGGAGCCAGGGCCAAATGCTCTGGCCTGCTGGATGACACACAACAACCTTCAGCAGGACTGCGCCACCAACAGAAACACAGCAGATGTGTGGGTGTTTGTGTCTGGATTACCCAATGGTCATCAGTAAATGCCACACGTTCAGTTTTCATTGTCTGCTGATGAGTCGTAAGTAGAATCTCAATAAAATAACCGCTCCTCAAATCCTGAAGCCTTACTTTAGCTTGCAAGCCTCAACCTGATCCTTGATGACACTGATGATGACTGGTGACAAGATAAACATGCCAGATGAAGTAAGTGGGGCTACATGTCAGAGAAATGAGTATGGGCAGAAAGAGGCCTAGGTTTGGGGACATGTGGACAAAAGCAAAACGTTTGTGGGCATGCATACACGTGCGAGGCCAAGAGATACACATGTCTGTGCATAAAGACTGATGACAGGTGTGTGGGTACCACAGTAAAGCAGACAAGTGACAGTTGCTGAGTGTGTGTATGTATATATGAGAGGAGCATGGATACATCTGCTGGGAGTGTGTCAAAGTGTGTGTGTGTAAGGGTAGAACGCACAAGGACCACGTGAGGCTCACATGGGAGGTTCTGTGCACCATCACAGGATGTAAACATCTGTGGGGCGGGGTGTGCATGAATACACAAGCCTGTGTTTAAGGCCTCTCCCTTGACTGAGGCCCTGGATAAATGAAATCCTACTAACATTTCACAAGTTCCCTTAGACCCAGTTAGACCAGGCAGAGGGAGACCTGCCTGTGGCCCTCATCTGGAAGCCAGGCCTCCCCAGAACTCATGCCCCCACCCCCCCGCTGGGCCATGTCCTTGAGCCCTAGAATAAGAATTTCCTGCGAAAATAGGCCTGAGCCAACTTCCAGGGCCTTTTCTCCAAGGTGCATTGACACCCTGACAGGTGGCCTGAGCTGCCAGTGAGGGCCCCTTAAGCCTAAGAGGCTATAACAGGGCAGAGGTCCACAATGAGGAGGGGGCTTAGGATCAGAGTTTGGACGAGAAGGCTGGGGGCCTGCAAGCAGGAACGCAAGGCCCTTCATGGAGCAGGAGGAAGCCGAAGGGGGGATGAGAAGGGGCTCTTTGTTCACACAGCCACGTCCAGGTCATTATGAAGGTTCCTTTGTCAAGGTAGGAGGACAGAGCATATGTTTTCGCTTGAGAGTCTGTCGGCCTGCTTATACTGTAACTTGGCTCTTCAGACGTCAGGTAACATAAGTCTCTGTTTACACTCTTGTCACAGGTCGCCGCAGTCATTAGACGCAGCCTGTGCGTAGACTCGCGTGTGTGCAGGCTCCCCTGCGTCCTGCCAACCCCAGGCTCCAGCCCGCAGGCCTCACCTCAGAAGAACTATGGACCAAGGGTGTGTCACTTCTGTCCCAGATGCTGGGCGATGTGGTTTATTAGAGTCAGCTCACACAGGGACACACCACTTGCAGTCCCAGGGAAGTGGTTCATTTAACACATCAATCCTAACCCATCATATATACACACATACACACACACACGTCCTGTACATACATACACACAAGTACTCACGTACCCCATACATACACACACACACACACACACACACACTCCCCCATACATGCACATGCACACATATAAACAGATGTGAACACCCACCAGGAAAACATTTACTAAGCACAGAAATACGTCAGTCTGCAAACTCCTGGAACTGGACAAGATACCTGAATATAATTAAAAGCTAGTTTCAGCAAACTGTACTTGGTCGCTGGTAAACCCATAGCACCCTCAGAGCCCCGAGCTGACACCACTCCGATCTAATTACTCTGGAGGTGACAAATAATGCAGGGACAAGAGGCACGTTATCGAAAACCACTTTAGCAGCGCTCCCGCTCTCAGCCACACTGCCCTCTGTACTGACTTCACCCAATTAGCTTGCAAGCAGACTGCCTTTTGTAAATCAGTGAGGCCAGTGAAATGAATTCTGCACCCAGAAGAGAAGGGCAAGCAACTGTCAATCACAGGGAAATCATTAATTGGCATGAGCCTTTTAGGTTAAGTGAATTATCATTATTTCCTCAGTCTGGTGGCACTGAGAGGAGAAGAGGTCTAGGGGGCAGACGGCCAGCATTTCACCTTCCTCCTGGCATTTACTCATTCAGGGGAACAGAACAAAGTCTTCGTGAGCCTGTCCGAGGCAGAGACCTGAGGCTGCTGGGTCCCTGCCCTCACAGCCCCTTTCCTACATAAACTGAATCCCAGCAAAGTACATCCTGCATTGGGGCCATAGGCAGAAAACACGCAAATTTTCAAACTGCGCACACTCCAAAAATGAAGTCTAATTAGTTTACTTACGACCTCTGCCTGGACTGAGGCTGTGAGTAAATGATGCTCTATTGACATTTCACAAGAATGTTTAATTTTCACAAGTTTCCTAGGGAGCTAGGCTCAGCAAATACTCCCTTTTGTGAGCAAGCCATAAGGTGTTACACAAATGATTAGCCTTTATTTCTGAAGAGTAAATGGAGAAAATGAAGAATATTTGCCCTATTCATAGGGTCAACATGTTAACAACTCCTAAAATTCAGAGTGAGGGAAGAGTTATGGGAACATATGTATATGTATAACTGATTCACTTTGTTGTAAAGGAGAAACTAACACACTATTGTAAAACAGTTATACTCAAATAAAGATGTTAAAAAAAAAAAAAAAAAGAAAAGAAAGAAAGGAAGAGTAGTCTGAAGTTCCTAAAGCAGCGGTTCCCAAACTTCAGTGTATGGAGATGGAGGCCTTATTGAAACACAGATTGTTGGGCCTCATCGCCGAGTGAGTTTCTGCTTCAGATCCGGGTGTGGGCTTGAGGATTTGCATTTCTAACAAGTTCCCAGGTGATGTAGATGCTGCTGGCCTGGAGATCCCACTTTGAGGCCACTGCTTAAGGAAATGGTCTTCTTACTTCCAATTACATATAACAACTCAAATTTATTTAAAAAACAATTCATCATGGAGGTTAGGCATATATATGTATGCCAAGTCAAATAGATCTAGGTTTATAGTGTGATTCCATCCCTTACTGGCTGTGTGATCTTGGCCAAGTCATGCTCATATCTTCAAAGTCAGTTTTCTCTTCCGTAAGTTAAAAGAAATTCCTCTTTTAAGGATTATGGAAGATTAAAATGAGCTAATACATGTAAAGGCAACCTACTTTGTATTAAACTAATTAATTTAGTTAACTAATGATTGATTTATTAGTTCTTATTAGTACCAATAAAATAGTAATACATTATTTTCCATACTCTGCCTCCCCAAAGAGACAAAGCTTACCTTCATTAAGCTTAAGCTGGCACCCACATACATGAACATACTTGTAAGTAGCCCTAGAAACTACTGGTTCCCTGAAGTCAAATATATTTCCTAAAATCTTGTTCATAGTACAAACTTGTTTAGAAAACCCTCCTTCACACAAAAAGTAAGTTTATAAGCAAAGTAAAAACCTCACAACTACAAGGTATCAAAGAAAACTCAAGACCAATTTCATCTATGAATATCAATACAAAAAAATTAACGCATGGTATCAAGAAGCACATTACATCATGACCAAGTGGGACTTATACAAACAAAGATTGCTCAATACTATACTAGTCAATCCAACAAACTAGCTCATCATATTAATAGAGCTCTAGTGTAAAATCATGTAACCATCCCCTAGACAGAGAATAAGGGATGAATTTGGGCAAAATTGAAATTGGGCAAAATTCAACAATCATTCTTAACAACAATGAATCAGTCAATCAAACAGGAATAAAATATACACTTCTTTGACATGATAAAATATATTTAACACAAACCCAAAGCTAGGATCATACTTAATGAGGCAACACTAGAATATGAGCCAGTAAGAATCAGGGCCAAGTACATATATACAATGGAATATTACTCAGCCATAAAAAGGAATGAAACTGGGCCATCTGCAGAGACATGGATGGGCCTAGAGACTGTCATACAGAGTGAAGTAAGTCAGAAAGAGAAAAGCAAATATTGTATATTAACACATATATGTGGAATCTAGAAAAATGGTACAGGTGAACCTGTTTACAAGGCAGAAATAGAGACACAGACATAGAGAACAAACGTATGGACACCAAGGGGGGAAAGGGAGATTGGGATTGAGATTTATACACTAATACGTATAAAAGAGATAACTAATGAGAACCTGATGTATAGCACAGGGAACTCTCCTTAATGCTCTGTGGTGACCTAAATGGGAAAGAAATCCAAAAATGAGGGGATATATGTATACATATAGCTGATTCACTTCACTGTACAGCAGAAACTAACACAACATTGTAAAGAACTATACCCCAATAAATTTTTTTTTTTTTTTTTTTTTTTTTTTTTTTTTTGTGGTACGCCGGCCTCTCACTGTTGTGGCCTCTCCCATTGCAGAGCACAGGCTCCAGATGCTCAGGCTCAGCGGCCATGGCTCACGGGCCCAGCCGCTCCGCGGCATGTGGGATCTTCCCGGACCGGGGCATGAACCCATGTCCCCTGCATCGGCAGGTGGATTCTCAACCACTGTGCCACCAGGGAAGCCCCCAATAAAAATTTTTTTTTAATTAAAAAAAAAAAGAATCAGGGCCAAGACAGGACCAAGACAAAGGTGCTCACTATCACTGCTATTATTTCACATCATATGAGGGGAAACCTGGGAAGGCCTTAAGAAGTATAAGAATTGGAAAAGAGTAGATAAAACTAGGACTATTTAAAGACAAGTTGCATATACTCTTGGAAAGCCAAAAAAAGACTAACTAAAAACTATCAGACAATTCAAAAAGCTAGCAAGATACAAAAATTAACTTGAAGATACCTGTAATTTCCTTCCACACAAACCTCCACCAATTAGGACATCTGTCCAAGAAAAAAATCCCTTTTACTGTAGCACACATGGAATAAACTATCAAGAAACTGACTAAACAATAAATGTACAAACCTATAAAAGAAAACTTTATAGCCCTTGTAAAGGACACAAAAGAAGACTTGCACGAATAAGAAGATACACACTTTTCCTGGACAGGAAGGCAAACTTACGGAGACATCTATTTTTTCTTGAGGGTAATTTATAAACCTAATGCTCTTCTAACGAAAACAGTTTTCAGTTTGGGAATTACACAAGTTTAAGCATATTTTGAAAAATAAATATGTAAGACTATCAAGAAAAAAAATTTGCAACATTGAAAAAAGAAGAAGAAATAAAGGCAGCCCTATCAAAGAGTCTAACATATTATAAAGCCATAATGTTAAAACAGCGTGGTACTGGTAGTGGAATATGACTATAAAGACAAATACATGGATCAGAATGCAAAGTCCAAAGTCAATCCAAATACAAACTCAGAACACAGTAAAGGTGGGTATCTCATA
Organism: Kogia breviceps; assembly: GCF_026419965.1. Classification (NCBI taxonomy): domain Eukaryota; kingdom Metazoa; phylum Chordata; class Mammalia; order Artiodactyla; family Physeteridae; genus Kogia; species Kogia breviceps. The sequence continues at coordinate 114,553,514 of NC_081313.1, forward strand.
TCAGTGGGGAAAAATATATATATTCAACTAGTGATGTAAGGACACCTAAATAGCACCTGAAGGAAAAAGTGGCTTCTGTATCTTACAGCATATGCCAAAATAAATGCCACATGTGTAAAAAACATGGTGGGAGAAAAAATGAGAAAATTCCTTATTAACTTTGAAGTGGGAAAGGCCTTTTGAGTCTTACCTAAAAATCCAGATGTTATAAGAGTCAAGGTCAATAAATATGAACAGGGCTTCCCTGGTGGCGCAGTGGTTGAGAATCCGCCTGCCGATGCAGGAGACACGGGTTCGTGCCCTGGTCTGGGAAGATCCCACATGCCGCGGAGCAACTAAGCCCGTGAGCCATGGCCGCTAGGCCTGCGCGTCCGGAGCCTGTGCTCCGCAACGGGAGAGGCCACAACAGTGAGAGGCCCGCGTACCGCAAAAATAAATAAATAAATAAATAAATAAATATGAACACATAAAAATGAAGCTTTTACCTGGGAACATACCATAAGTAAAATTGAAAGGCAAACATCACCACTGGGAATCTCGTATTTGCATTCAAATTAGAGGTAAAGGGCTAATCTCTCTGATATATGAATATCTCCCAGAACTTAACAAGTAAAAAACCAAGGACCTACTAGAAAAATGGGCAAAGGACTTGAATAGACATATCTATTGGCAAGGCCATTTGGAAACAGTGTCAAATACTTACCATTACTTAGGGGGGAGAGCAATTTGATAACAGTCATCAAAATTATAAATGCATTTATCTTCTGATCCACTAATTTCTTTTCTGAGGATTCAGCATACTGAAGACCTTGCACTTGATGTGTGAAATGACACGGATACAGGGTTATTCATTCTAGCACTGCTTTTGATAGTAAAACACTAGAAACAACCTGCATGCCCACCAATAGGGGACTAATTAAATAAATTATGGTACACTTTTACATTGGACTACCACATAGTAGAAGGAGAAGAAAAAAAGATGACAATGGTGTCTGTGTACCTAACTAGAAAGATCTCCAAGATATATTCATACTTGTAAAAAAAAAAAAAAAAAAAAGCAGGTGCAGAACACTGCCTATAACATCCTTTTATGTTTTTCAAAAAAAAAGAAGAAGAATATACATGCACACACATATTAATAAATGCTTAAATTTATCTCCAGAAGGATACACAAGAACCTAATAACAGCAGTTACCAGGTGAGAAAACTGGGCACAAAGAGACTTTTTCCTGTCTTCCTTCCTATTTATTTCTGAACCATCTGAATGTATCCCCTACTTAAAAATCTTCATTGAAGAACAAAGAAAATAAAAATGAACGTGATCATCCTTTGTAGGGTGACTTTTTTAGAAACTGTTATCCACATACACTCCAGGAGGTACCTCATCCAACTTACAACTGAGCCTCTGATGTTCCCCTTGGCTCTCTCTTGAGCCCCTGCTCCCTTTTTCATCACAGCTAGCATCTAGGGAAGAACACACTGAGGTCTTAGGATACCTCATAATTGGGAGTTATTTTATATCTCTCAAAATTACGCTAAAACTCCGCAAAATGTCAAAGGCAGGCTAGAGCCTGCCTTTTAAATGCAGCACGAGAGCCTTTCTGTTTCCTTGGATTTTCAGTCTCATTTTCCTAGGACCAAAGATGTCATCAAGAAGGTGCTTTTCTGAAACTGATAGGAAAATGGTTAGTATCTAATCGTGGACTGGCATATCTGTGTGGGTACCAAGCAGAACAAACTGGTTTGGAGTCTCTGAGATAATGGAGGACTTACTCATACAGAAAACTTCCTATCTTGCTGTGTTACCAAGGACCCTAAACTAACCTGCATAAGAAACAGTTCTGTCCAAATCTACTATTACACTTTTTTACAGGAATTCTGCAGGAAAATGCCATAATTTAAAGCCCTGATGGCGCTGCTGATTCAATTTTCTGCTTGCATAAATATCTGCTAAATCCCTTATTATGAATGAACATGGCTGGCCTCAGGTATGAGACCTCCAGTTCTAATCACTGCAGCCACCAGAACTGATGATTCTGTAATGACTTGAAACTGATCAACTAGCTGGCCAGCCTAACCCACCACACTGTTCTGAGGACTTTGCATTCACAGCACTGACAAGGAGAGTCAGAATCTATGGGCAATGAACAGGGATTAAAGGATTATCTAACGAGATAAAAGCAATGAGAATGAAACCATTTCTAATAAGGTGGCAACAGCACTCTTTGCAAACAGTGGCAGCAATCTCAGTAAATATTCGAGAGAAGGGTGTTGCAGTTTATGTTATTATTGATGAAAGTTATAACTCTAATAAAAATTCAGTGCATATAAAAATGTCAGAGACGGTTTCATTTCATGTGTAATAAAGTAAGGCACATAAAAGTAACATGTTGGCTATAAAGAAACTATATTGCGTTCGAAACAGGTACACAAACACACACAGCAAGGGATTTAAAGAGACTGCTAGTGGCACAGGGATCCATAGAAAATGAACCTCCACAGTTCAACATGTACAAAATTCAGATTGAAGCTGGGACTAGGAGACCACGCTGGGAAACACACTGTCCTTCAGGTAACTGAGCCTGAAGCTTCCACGACCAACTGGATTTACAAAATGAAGGCCGTTTGGAGAAAAGGCACATAAGAGAACTGGAAAAAAAAAAAAAAAAAAAAAAAAAACTTTTTGAAGGTATTTGAAAGCAATCAGCAAAACCAGGGCTGATTTCTAGGTATCTTCCCAAAGCCATGGCACCAAAATGGAAAAATTGATTTCTGAGAGAAGAACTAAAAAATGGAGGTAGCAGTCTTGAGCTGAAAAACAGTAGAATGTCAAGTCTGTGGCTCTCAATTTCGGAGTGTCCTGTCAGAAGATGGAATCCCACCTGACCCTGGTCCTCAAGGTTTTATTCTACCCTCAAAGGAAGGTGCTCACACCCAGAGGAAAGGAATTGGGGTTGCCAGACCTGCATTTACGACTGCCTATGACTCCACTGGGCAAGGCTCTACATGACTTCTGGCTCCTGGCAGGCTTCTTGCCACCAGAAGCTCTGTGGTGCCAGCACCTGTCACCTTGGCCTAGCGTCCTCCAGCATGGGAACTAAAGATCAAACCCCCTATAGAGTGGGGAAGCCAGATGATCAACAAAGACGTTTGATAAATTATTTTTTAAGCACTAATATGACAACTTACCAATGTTCAGGACAAAGTTTACCTGCATCTATCAGGAGAAAACAGCTCACAAAAAATGGATAAAAAATGTAAAGGTCTGATTTTAAACTCTAAGTAACAGAAAATCACCCTCTAAGGATTTAAATAAAAAGATATTCACTCTCTCTTTCCAACCACCACAAAGTTGAGGATATTAGTGAACAAGACCACTTGTCCTAGCAGAACTAGAAAATAAACATCATTGGTATTATGCTGCCAGGTGAGAGCTAACATAATTAATTGTAAACACATCATGTTTCATTAGGATTCTCCTTGATGCTAGTATTAAAAAAAATCAATGATCTTTTCAACTTAATAGCCGATCTGAAAAGCAATTTTAGAAAAATAATTTGTTTCAGTAATGGGGAAAAAAATGGTCGTAAGTATCTTTCCATTACTTTCTGGAGCTTTTCAAGGCCATTCCCAGGACTCATATAACATTTATAACAAATAATTATACTTCAAATGATTATTATACCAATTGTTGGTTCTAATCAATAGTTAAGGACATAAGCAGTAAAGGGAATTAATTACACGTTCAATATTGCTCCTTAAAAATGAAAACAAAATTGAGGGCAACGCAAGCCTCAAGAACTTGTGGGAGTGAAGAAAACACAAGTTCTGTAAAATATCGCCCAGGCATGGAGGGCTCATGCTTTGCAAAGCCCACCGGCTGGTTATGAAATCAGAATTACAGTGACACAAGCAACATCAAAGAATCTGTGGTCACATGGCCCAATCATGTAATCTCTGAAGTGTGAACTCTCACAGCTGCATCTGTATTAAAAAAAAAAAAAAAATTCTAAGGAACTCTAACTGCTCTGAGATACTCTTCAAGAATGGAATCCATGATCAACTAAGTTTGGGAATCACCATCTATGACGCTGTCTTTGGAGAACCACCATGTGCATTAGCGTATTAAAGGCTCTGAGAAGTCTAGCTGTAAAACACCTAATTAACTTCGTTTAAATCAGTGTCACCCCAATATACATACATATATAACTATTAATATCTATTAACAGTACAAGGAACTTCTTGTTCAAGTGATGTAGGTCTCCCCATTCTACATCACTAAGTCAGTGATGAGATCTCAGCACCCCACAAGCACCCTACATCATCACAGACAACTCTAACTATCAAGAGGAGACAGCACAGGGGACACACTTCAGGTTTTAAAGTGAATCTGATCAATACTTGAATTCTCACTAACCATTTAATCACTGTATAATCTTGGCAACCTTTTTAATTACTTCTGAGCCCCGGCTCCATTATCTATCTAGTAGGGTAATAGTAACTATTTACAGTGATGGTATAAATATCAAGAGACACTACATATAAAGTGACCAGTCAGTTTCCTAGCATCTATTACAACTGTCGTTATGATGTAACATTTCCCTTATACTGAGCTCAAGTCGACCTCCAAGTTAACTAGCTCTGTCTCTCAGAATCAGAGAGAACATATCCTATTCCACTTCCATCCTCCGTGGTGGCTTTTTCCTAAACACCTTGAGGTCTTCCAGCTCTTCCCCATGGCTTCCAGACCCTTCACTGTCACCTCCACATCTCACTGCTTCTCTCATCTGCGAGTTTGTTATCCATTTTTGTTGGACTCTCTAAATCTGATGGATGGCCCAGGCGTGATCCAGGTGAGGACAGTGTGATTTGAGGGGATCTTCACACTTGGAGTCTGCCATGAATGACCACACTCACTCACCACTCTGGATCTTATTCTGCCCCACACGTCCCGCCCTGAAATTGTCCAAGCAACCTTGCCCAACCTTTGGTTGAGGCAGATGGGGCAGTGGAAGCAAGAAGTCAGGGAGAAAAAGCTAAAGGACAGAGTGCATTTCTAGCAGCTGCATTCAGTCACATGTATGGAGCGCCTGCTTCATCAGTTCTCAGGTGCGTCCTTGAAACACCTAAATCAGCACCGTAGACCTATACAATACTAACCCCTGTGGGTGGAGTCCAGGATCTCTGTTTTAACAAGCGCTCTAGTGACTCAAGCTGGAGGACCACTACCCCACAGTTTGGAGGACATTTGAAGCTGGACTCAACTCAATGAAGAACCGGTAGAGCTATCTGAAGGATGAAGAGGCATTAACCAGATCAAAGAAGAGACCATGGAGGGACGGCGGAACGTGGCAGGCAAAGGCGGAGTATGGCCAAGACACGATGCAAGACCAGGTGGCAAAGTGTGGAAAGGGTAGGGCAGGGCTCCATGAGGTGGAGGCGGTGCCTGCCCAGGAAAGACCTGGCATGGAGCAAGCTCAGCTCTCCCACTAAGGCCTGGAGGAGCCCCTGGAGGTCCCACAGTTCCTGTGCAAGCCATCTGGGTTACACCCACTCCTGATTTAGGTGCCACCAGCCACCCAGAAATTCTGTTTATGCTTTGATTAGGACCCACACCACCCTATGGTGTGGAATTAATGCAACTGCCTGTTTTCTTTGCAATATCCCTTCTGCTTATTTGTCCATAACAATCCCGAGTGCAGAAAGCAAAGCAGATACACCTCTTCTGGACCTCAGCTATGCAACCAGTCATCATCATAGAAGTTCACACGATACACACACGTGTGCGGAATGTTTCTTTACTAGAAAAAAAGGCTTGTATTAAGTCCTGTCTGTTTTCCTACATATAACTTGGAGGCTAAAAGTTAGCTACCAAGCAAAGGTTTAACATACTAAAAATAAAATTCACTATTTTTTTGGTTTCATTCATAGGTGAGGAAATATAGGGAAGTATATGTTTGTCTAGCCTTTTTTTCCCTTAAAAACCTGTAACATCTTACTCTCTACACCCTACTACTTAGCCCCTAATCATACCAAGGCTTAAAGGGGTCTCTCATTACTTCATATGGATTTGCCTAATTCATTCATTCATTCAACATTTCCTGAGCACCCTTCTATGCTACGGTCACAAGTATAAATGACATACCATCCTGTCCTTGGAACTCACAGTCTAGTAAAAAAGCCTGTTCCCACCACGAGCTGTGATGCCAAAGGCAGAAGCAGCGCCTACTTCTATGGGATCCCCCATAATTACTGATTGATCAACTTCTATCACGGAGCACAAGATACTTCCACAATTTTTAAACAACTAATGATAGAAAATGGTGTGCTTGGTGGTCAAGAATGGGAGTTGTGGAGTTAGAACTGGGTTCAAAGCCTGGCCCTACTACTTACTTGCTATGTGGGTCTCTCTGAACCTCAGTTTCCTCATCTGAACAGAGAAATGAGAAGAGTTCCAGCCTTCTGGGATCATTGTGCACATTCAAGGAGATAAATCGTACAAAGGGCTTAGTACATACAGAAGCTGGCACAGAGGCAATACTCAAAATTACTAGGGTTAATTGATGTATAAGCTATTAACAATCCTCCCTTAGGCCTCAAGAAAAATTCATGGAGATTAACTACAGTTTTCACAAACCACTGTTGCTTCATCAGAGAATTCTGGCCAGGCAGGCCAGAACACATTTCTTATGTTCTTAAAGAAAAGGTGACTGTTCTTTAAATATAAGTCAAAGATCATGATAAGATCCAGAGCCCAAAACCTCAGTGTCACCATGTACAAATTCTCCACTAACCGTTTTGAAGATGAAACATGACCTATTTTCTCACCAAACAAAAAAAACCCAGATACCTGGAAATATTACAGGAGGCAGGAGGGAGACAATTTCCCACCAGCAGTGCTGTTCTTTGTAGACATTCTTGGCTCCAGGGAATAACTTGTTTGAAATTTCATGTAAGAAAAACATTAACTAAGGTATCAAAAAAGCACATCTTGGGCTTTCCTGGTGGCGCAGTGGTTGAGAGTCCGCCTGCCGATGCAGGGGACACGGGTTCGTGCCCCAGTCCGGGAAGATCCCACATGCCGCAGAGCGGCTGGGCCCGTGAGCCATGGCCGCTAAGCCTGCGCGTCCAGAGCCTGTGCTCCGCAACGGGAGGGGCCACAGCAGTGAGAGGCCCGCGTACTGCCAAAAAAAAAAAAAGCACATCTCCTTTGATGCAGAGACTTCACTTCCAGGAACTTATCCTACAGAAATACTTACAGAAGCGTGACAGACTGACTTACAGCAATATTCACTGTACCATTTTGGGTAATAACTAGAAAACTGGAAATGACTCAAATCCAAATATGGGAACATGGTTAAATAAATAGCAGTACTTCACAAGTTACATACATAGGAGAATATTATGCATCCGCTAAAAATAATGTATCAATGGAAGATTTGATAAGGAGAGCTCTCCAAGATGTAGTACATGAAAAAGAAAGTATGCAAAGAGAAATGAATATGCATACACACACTACTATAGTCACCTAGTCAACTTCTAGAAGGATGCCGAAGAACCTGTTCATGGTGGTTATCTATGGCAAGAGGAATGACGTAACAAAAGGGAACAAGGGAGTAAAAGAACTTCACTTTTCATTTTATACACTTCTGACATGAATTTCTTATACCATGTACATGTTTGTTTCACTTTTCATAACTTTACAATTTCAAACTGTCAGTTCCAAGGTCAAAATGCATCTCCCAGTTATAATGAACACTGAGCTAAGAATAAGTTCAGAGGGAATTAAAACCAGATCTTCCTTGAAAAACTTGACAAACTCCACGATTAAGGCAAACAGTACTTTTAGTGCGGGAATTTTTGTTTCTTTGTTTTTGGAAACAAGTAAGTTGACAATCATCTACCTCTCCTTACTATACACAGCACAGTGCAGTGGAGACTAAATCCTCATTGTGGAGACACACCTGGATTTGAACCCTGACTCGAGGTGACTCTAGACCAAAGGGTCAAAACCTACTGCCCTGGGGGCTACACTCAGGACTAATCTGGCCTGCCACTAGTTTCTACATAGCCTGAGAGTTAAGAATAATTTTTACCTATTTAAACAGTTGAAAATTAAAGCTAATGTTTGATGACACACAAAACTTCAATGAAATTCAAATATCAGTGCCCATAAATAAAGTTTTATTGGAAGACAGCCACACCCATCATTTGCACGTCATCTGTGGCTGCCTTCACACTGCAAGGCAGGATTGCATCATGGCAAAAGAAACTACATAGAGCCTAAAATACTCATTACCTGACCCTTTACGGAAAAAGTTTGCCAAATCCCTATTCTACACAACGGACTCAAATGAGTCTCTTTCCTACCTGTAAAGTAGGTACAGTAATAGCACTAATTTCACAGGGTAGTTGTGAAGACTGAACATAATAAGGTGTGAATAGCACTCAGCACTTACTGTTTTTTGTATAGTTTTTCATATTTTAACAGTGAAATCAGGATTTTGGTGGTTTTTTTGTCCACACCACGCAGCGTGCAGGATCTTAGTTGCCCGACCAGGGATCAAACCTGTGCCGCCTTCAGTGGAAGTGCGGAGTCTTAACCACTGGACCACTGGGGAAGTCAGGATTTTTTTAAAAAACAATCAATGCTATGCCAATTTGGTTCGTATTGGGTACTTTTTTGTTTGTTTTTTTAGTGGTACTAATGGATCTTCAAACCATGGTGTCCGAGATTAGATGAAAGCAAGCTGAACCTACCACATGTTGGTTGCCTGATACTTCTGACTATAATTGAGATGACCACTACCCTCACCGTAATCCTACACAGGTTATGATCACCTGTCTCCTGCTGTGACTGCCCTCCTTTCTCAGGGCCAATCTCCCCAGGTTGGTTGCATGGCCCATGCACAGACCTGGCTCAGTTTCACAGCACAGCTCTCCTGTCTGCTACAATGAAACTGAGGCCCAGAGAAGTCATGTGACACCTCCCAGGTCCCAGCTAATGGAAAGGCAACATGGGAAAGCAAAGTCCCATTGTGTTTCCCTCTCACCAGTGGTTCTCACACTTGAGTATGCAACAGAATCACCCAGGGGGCTATGTCAAGGTGACACAGATTGCTAGGTCCCATTCCCAAAGTCTCCCATTCAGCAGGTCTGAGGTGAGACTGGATGACTTTCATTCTAACAGGCTCTCCAGCAAAGGCACGCCGCTCGCCTGAGGGCCACACTTTGGGAACTGCTGAACACTGCTGAGTCCCGGGAGAACAAAGTCCTCACCCCCTCACCATCACCCCCACGTCCTGCCCCCTGAACCAGGTCTTATACAACCTCACCCACACAAGGAGAAGCTTTTCTTGTCTATTTGTCTCTTTGTCTTAAAGAAAAAGATCTCTCTTTTCTTCCCATTGTTGTCTTAGGGCTGATGGCGACACCAGGAGCCAGGGATCAGCAGTCCAGTCCTGACTGGCCAGTAACTAGCTGGGTGGTTTGAGACATTCTTTCCCCTCTGTGGCCTCAGTTTCCCCTCTGTGATGTGAGATGGTCAAATGGGATGATTCTCAAGAACCCTCCCAGCAGAACAACGAGGTTGATGCGAGGATTCTGGCAGAGCATCCTCTTCACCCTCAACGCTCACTATGAATCCGCGCAGCTCCTAGAGGGGTCCTCCCTTAAGGAACGGCCCGACGGATGAGACCTCACCATGCAGGCACCAGCAGAACGGCGCTCCTGACTGGCTTCTGGAGGCCAGCATGACGCCTGACTTCAGGTAGCACACAGCCTTGTAAATCACTAAAGGAGGTGATGGGGATCACCATCCCTCCTAAAGGAACTCTCAGTTTTCCCTCAGGTTGTGCTAAGGCACACAGAGGCTCCCACCCACCCTGCACCTCCTCCAGACCCTCTCTCTCTCCTAGCGATCGCCTCCCTAAAAGCCCAATTGCCATCTGTCTGTCTCCAGCTCTCTTTTAAAAGCTTTGCTCAGGGATAACGCCGATACGTGGTTTAACTTTTACTGTTTCCACTGGGCACCAAAATTACCTTCTGCTACCAGGGCTCACTAGGCCAGTGCCGGGCATCTCCTGGACACATGGCCGATGTTCCTGTGGGGCCTAGCTGGGCACCAAGTTCACCAGAATCAGGATAGGACAGGACACCATTCTGGAACAAGCTTCCTCAGCCTCAGCACTATTGACCTCTTGGGGTGGATAACTGGGTGGAGATTGGGGGCTGCCCTTTGCAGTGTAGGATGTTAGCAGCATCCCTGGCCTCAACCCACAGATGCCAGGAGCACCCCACCACCACCCTCGCAGTGTAAAAACCAAAACTGTCTACAGACACGGCCAAATGTTCTCTGGGGGGTATTGAAACTACTGTCGCAGACACATCAGAGGTATCAGGAACAGAACCCAGGCTACAGAGCTGGATGGGCTGGGGTTCAAATCCCCCCTCAGCCACCAAACCACCTACGTGGACTTAGGCAAGGCATCTTCTTTCTCTTACTATTTATTCAAAAAGAGTGGCTTACAATAAAAATTTTTAGATGACAATATATGAAAAACTGCCAAGTAAAATTGCCCATGCCCCTCCCAGCCCATTCCTCAGAGATAAATGGTTACAATTTGGTGTTAAGGTGTTTTGTACACAAATACAAGGACATTCATCAGTTATATACATATATAAACACTTTGTTTCACATAAGTAAAATCATATTATGTACAGTCTTGCTTTTTCACATTTATATCATGAATACATTTCCAGATGACTACTTATGAATTTCCTGAACCCTTTTAAAACCTGAATATTCTACTCTCAAGATTTGAACCCAGTTTTCCAGTTGTAAATGGGAAGAACCTGTTTTCTTTATAGAGTTGTCAGTATTAATGGTTATATGCCTGTGCACACACATTTTTTAAAGCGGACTAGATAGTACTGGCATACAATAGGTGCTCAATTAACAGTAATTACTTTTTCTGACAATATTAACTCAGCACTTACTTTGTGCCCAGTCCTACACAGGGACCTGGAGATACAGAATTACACAAGACATATAAGCCTTATCCTGAAGAGATCACAGTTAACCAGGGATACAAACAGTAAATAATTCTGAAAAATTATTAAACTACAACTGTGTAACAATGCAAAGCATAGACTATTAGGAGAGTGTGATCTAGTCTAGTCTAGGGTCAATGACAGGAGGTTTCCTTGAGTAAGTGACATAAACTGAGACCTCAGGGATGTGTTGGACAGGGGGCCAGAAATATGCTAAGCAGAAGGCACAGAACGTGCAAAGGCCCTGGTACAAACTGTTTGCAAATTATTATAATATTATAGTATTAATATTAATACTTAAAGGAATAGTCAAATAGCCAAGAGATGAAATAACTAAAATTTGCTCTTAGTTACAATTCGCCTATCTCCCTCCACACTATCTGAAAAGTTATACCACCCAGATAACTTTCCATTTTGTACATTTAAAGAATCACACTTATATAGGAAAACATGGTTCTCTAAGAAAAATGGAAAACATACAAAGAAGAAAATATAAACCACAGAGCTATGAACATACCAACAGCTAAGAATATTCTACAGAAAATCTCCTATAGCACGATTAACTAGACGACTGGCATTATCATTTCTTTTTTTGGGGGGGCGGGGGAGGGTAAGTCTTGGTGATTTCCATAATGGTATATAAATGATGTTCTTGCAAAAAATGTCTATCTGTCAAATCCCCAAGGAGTCAAATACTGGTGTTCCAGCTCAGAACTCACTTCTGTGTGCAGTTCTGGAGGAGAACATCCCAGTCACCTCCCGGCAAAGCAGGTCAATTGTGAAACTCCCTGGAGTGCACCTCCCAGCATCTTTGCTTTGCCATGGGCACTCAGCTCCACTGATACTCAGCACATCAACTAGAGAGAAGGGATCTAACATGTCCTGAGCTCCTGCCATGGGCAGGCACCAAAGTAGAACCTTCATATACACTTTGCTCGATTAATCTGACTGCAACCAAATAAGGTAGCTTTAGCCTTCTCCAATTTACACACTGAAGTCAGGGATGTTAAGTAACCTCCCCAGGGTCATAAAGTGGACTCACAGTTTAGATCTAGGATAGGATGACTCCGTCTTGGATCCATGCTGATGCTAAGCAGACCAATCTCACCTGGTTTCCCATCCAAGAACTCCTGGTCTGATCCCTGCTTACCTCCTGAGACTAGACCAAGTAGGCAGGGTTTCATGGCTATAATGACCTGCTGCTGAGGACACAGCATGAATGCAAATATGCAAATGTTTCTACTCCAACTTTGCGTTCAGTGACGTAATCCTTCTCCTTTGGGTCACCAAGCTCTCCCCTTCTAACCTGTTCCTGCTCTTGAATCACTGTGTCGGTCCCTGGTCTCTTGCACCTGAACTCCTTACATTTGATAAACGGACCCTTCATAACTCTCCTGATTCCTCTGTTCATGTAAGGCTCATTGCCCTGATACCAAAACAAGACAAGGACAACACACAAAAAGGAAAAATCACAGGCCCAAATCACTGATGAACATAGATACAAAAATTCCTCAATAAAAAAATGAGCAAATCGAATACAGCAACACATTAAAAGGATCGTACAACATGATCAAATGAGATTTATTCCAGGGATGCAAGGGCCGTTCAACCTGCAGATCAGTCAACATGATACACTACATTAACAAAATGAAGGATAAAAAAAATCACATGATCATTTCAATTGATGCAGAAAAGCATGTGACAAGTTTCAACATTTATTTATGATAAAAATTCAATAATATGAGTATAGAAGGCATATACGTCAACATAATAAAGGCCATTATGACAAACCCACAGGTTAACCTCATATTCAACCAGAAGTGTCTTAACTAGGACGATGAATGTAAAATTTTTAGCAAAATGCCTGATGGTCAGCACTCAGTAAACACTAGCTGTAAATATTATCATGACTGCTACTGTAATCACAACAACTACTAAAGAAAGTCTGAGATAAGGGAAGGCCACCAATCATGGTTTGTTCTCCTCCCTTTAAAGTCTCCCTAACGTTTGTTAAGTGCTTTATACGTGCTAGGTCCTTTCTGTACTCTATTTCATTTTACAAGCAGAAAAATCTATGAAGTGATTTTACTATAGTGTAGGAACCTGGAATTAGATAGGCCTGAGTTTAAATTCTAGGTCTGCCTTATTCTCGTCCTCCAATATATTTAGACAAGTGCTTCACTAGTCCCAAGTCTCCAAGTGTATGACTTTTTCTATCATCACTCTAACAAAGCAGTTTGGTAAAAGTAAAGACTGGTTACACGATGAGTCTGCTTTCCAGATAAGCAATAGCACAGTGGGAACTCACCAGGCCCCTCTCTGGAGAACTTTTTGGGCTCCACTTTGGCTCAAGGAAACTCTGCTCATTCAATGAAAAGGTGTAGAATGCACTTTAGTGAGTCTGTGCTCTCCATGGGACAGCAGAAAGGAGGAGGTGGGCCCCCTGGAGACAACAATTTTGACTTACAATGTGCTATAGCCCTTGATTTTCCCAAGGGCTTCCTAGGGAAAGCAAGGCTCAGGCATTATCATTTCTGACTGATACCCCACCTCCCTCCCCTGACCTGATGGTTCAGCCTGAATGGCATTAGAGGCAGGGATGGTCACTCCCGTTTTTCCTCCAGAGCAGACCCGCTGCTCTGTCAGTGTTGACACTAGACACATACTTTCCCAGCACACAATAATCCATCTTTTTGTTGTTGGTGTTTTTGTTAGTTTCTGCTTTATCTTTATCTGAGAGTTGCAGGGTCTCTCCCTTGGTGTCTGAGATAGCACAAGGTTCTAAATATCCCAAGAGTCATCATTTGATATGCTAACAAAACCACATTTAATCCTGCCTGCACTGCAGATTTCTCCAACAACATAAGCTCAGTCAGATGACAGGCGTTTGTCAAAGCATGCCTTTGGGGCTGTGGGAGGGGATCCAGGGATGTGGCGTTAGACTCTGAATCTGGACAACAGCCCACGGCAGGTTCTAGGCTTTCCTGGAGGGCAGAGACCAGCCTAATCTATTCCTCCAGGCCCTCCCTGGCTTCTCTGTGAAGAAGAAGGCTTCCCCAGACCCACTTTATTCACTCCCCCTTGCTCCATCATCTGAATGTAAGACAAAAACATTTCTTTCTCCACAGAGGACACCAATCTCTCTACGTGAGTCTCACGCTGATAAATCACAGTGCATTTAGAAATTTCTGCCTGTATCTATGGCTCTGGCAAAATAAAACATAGCACCAGGGCCGTTTATTCCCCAGCCATTCTTGCCAAAGACAGCAGAATCTATTCAAATGCAGTGTGCAGGAATGCAGGAACCGAAGCCTTCAACTGACTAGATATATTACTTTCCTTTACTAGGAACACCCAGTAAGCCAGCCATTTTACTTTCTTAGTCCCTTGTCTTTGCAATGAATGAGGCTTCAATCTCCTCTGATCAACCCCACCTACTGATGAGGAATCCATACACAGCTGCACAGACATAGCTTTGGTAAACTGAATCCACCTCAGATGGACCAATCAGGCAAGTTGTTTGAGAAAACCCTAAAGGGGATAATTTCTATTATAAAATAAATGATCATTTCTCAACAGACCTGCCTTACCTTAGAACTACATTAACTCAAAGTCAGAAGCCATGTCAATGGTAAGTGCCCCTGCCCCCATCCAGAGTTTGGTTCCCTCAACCAGGTGGTTGGCCAGTCTTAGGTATGCACATCCCAGCAATGGTGACTTTACCCCCCCTACCCCGAGGTGGCCCGTCCCATCCCAACACAGCTTGGGCTGTAAAACAGCCAAACTTGAACTCAGCCAAAGTCTGTCACTTTGCAACTCCCACCCACTGCTTCCAGGGCTGTCCTGTGGAGCCAGACACAGTCCCTCAACTCCCTCTCCACAAGCAACCCAACAAATATCCAAGTGCAGCTATTATACCAGAAGGAGTTCAGAACTCCATGCACTGTGCTGGCTTAATATGGCAACTGGCCCACATCCCTGTGTCTTATCACCCCACTCCTACTTTCAAAACTATACATAAAGCACTTGAAACCTTTCCTGGATGGAGAAATCTACACCTTGCTGTGACAACAGAATGATGAATGTTCACCCCTAATCTGGCAGTGTAATTTTGTCATCACTAACTGGGACTTTCTCCTCCAGGCCCATCACTAATAGAAAGGACTGACCTCTCTAAGAGTGAAAAGCATCATTATTAGCAGATGCCTGCCGACACATAATATGGCCCACACCACCAAATTGCATTTTTTCCTAAGGGAAGAATATATATCTTCATTTTTCAAATAATTTATCTTAGCAGTACTGCTGAGAAGAGACACGGCTGAAAATTAGGCCTTCTATGAGTTTCTATGAGTTTCTCAATGAGTGCTTCACAACACTTGTTTGAAAATATTCCAAAATAAAATTCCTGTGTCTGTGTGCTGTGGCAATATGCCCCAATCCCTCTACCATGAGGACCCCTTCTCAACTGTCAAAAAACACCTGTAAACGGCACCCTCCCCTTCACCCTCCAAAGGTAGCTATCAGGCTAATAGTTCTGTTGATGGCTGAGAATTTCATAACAACTAAATCTAATATGAATTTGGTAATACTTTTTATATTGGAGTATAGTTGATACTCCAATGTTGTGTTAATTCAGGTGTACAACAAAGTGATTCAGTTATACATACAAATGTATCTATTCTTTTTCAAATTCTTTTCCCACTTAGGTTGTTATATAATATTGAGCAGAGTTCCCTGTGCTACACAGTAGGTCCTTGTTGGTTATCCATTTTAAATACAGCAGTGTGTACACGTCCATCCCAAACTCCCTAACTATCCCTCCCCTCTCCATCCTTCCCCCCTGGTAACCGTCAGTTCCATAAAGGTAACCATAAAGGTAATACCGCTAAATAAAATGTCAATTTGATTGAGCACATCAGCACCTGCCCACATTTGAGAAACAGGGGTGTAAATACACAAGTGTGTGCAAGGAAAGCGTTTCCCATCCTCGTAAAGCCTAAAGCACATTATAAAGCTCCCATGTGACATCTCTGTGACCCCCTGCGGTTCCAGTGGTATATAGGGCAGAATGCTGATGTTCATAATCATCCACTGTCTGTGGGTCTGAATTTACCTACAGGCTTGGCGTGCAGGAAGGTGACCCTGCGTTCAGGTATCATAGTTCTGGGTTGGATTCTGCATGTCTGACTGAGGACATTGGCTCTACCCACCACTTGGCTGATGAAGGACACCCATTTGCTTCCACTAATTGGCAGCACAGATGATCTGAACTCCTTGTTTCTGCCAGGAAAAGCCCGGAACTCTCTGTTCCCAATGCTAATCAGTTACCAGAAACAAAACAATCAGAGTATTCTCTGATGGAGACAGGCCGTCCATTCTCCCAGATGTTGTCAATTTTATCCATGTATCAAGCCAGACCTTTAGAAGACTGTGTACTCTTTATTAGCCCGGCTTATCGTCAAATTACCTTATAGAACTGCACTTTGGCACTATGCCATTGGCATACACCGAGAGATCCTGGAGGAAGCAATGGTAAAACCTTACTGTGGTATTTACTGTCAGACATTGTCAAGAAAGTGGTCCAGGGCTTCCCTGGTGGCGCAGTGTTTGCGAGTCCGCCTGCCGATGCAGGGGACGTGGGTTCGTGCCCCGGTCCGGGAGGATCCCACATGCCGCGGAGCGGCTGGGCCCGTGAGCCATGGCCGCTGAGCCTGCGCGTCCAGAGCCTGTGCTCCGCAATAGGAGAGGCCACAACAGTGAGAGGCCCACGTACCGCAAAAAAAAAAAAAAAAAAAAAAAGAAAGTGGTCCATGCCCACACAACTCCCTTTTTGAGAATTCACTGAAGGCAGGCATCTCTGGTCTCCATACCAGGAACACCTTGTATTTCTCATGAAAAGCTGCCTGTTTTTCATCTCATGGGCACATAAGGCCGTGTGCTTCCTTCCTTCCTTTGGTTATTAGGAAGCCCCAGGGCCCGCTCTAGAAGTGCACAGAAATGCACTGTGCGTGCGTTTTGAGTACTACCCTTGCTGCAGCTTTATTTAATTCACTCACATTTTTTCCTTAGATCCAAATACTGTCATCTATTCATTTATTACCTGATATTATAAATTCCTGAAAGTTACCTTTTCAGGAATAGACAGAAAAAACATATTTTTTTAAAAAGACAGAAATGTCAGGTTATCAACATTTGGTTACAAATCTGAGGACAGCTGAGTGACATTTCAAGTAAGTTCCTGCACGGAAACTGAGCATTTACAGACCTGAAGTGAATGTAGCAGGAGAACTCAAGTGCATTTATCTCCACATTTTGAGGTTAAGAGGGAAAGACAGGGGCTGGAGTAGAGGCCAGGGCTCGTGGGTGGCACAAACCCTGGGCCACTTTGGGGCTAGAATGTCGGCTCAGAAGGGACACCCTCCACCTAACTGGGGTCTTCTCCTCTCGGCATTCGGTGCCTCTGACATTTCCCACCTTTCTGATCCCTTTCTACCAATATTTTTTGGCCGAGGAAGAGCAGGAACAGCACAGGGCCAACTGCCGTACACAGCATTCATCTCCTGCTGAGGGCGCCTCAGGGATGCCACTGCCTACGGCACTGCCCCAAGCTGCCCCGCAGCGAGGAGACTCTGCGCCCCGCACAATCACCGCAAGATCAAAGGGACTTGGCTCCGGCTCTCTGGGACATGGTTTGTGTTTCTAAATCCCCATAGCACCTTATTTCGTGTGAGCTGTGTGAGTGCTTGAATGCATGTGAGAGGGCAGGGGTGTGTTTCCCTCTTCTGGAGATTAAAACAATCCATCTGCAAGTGGTGTGGGAGGCCGCAGAGAAACAGCAGTAATAACCCAGACGCCGGCCCAGCATTCGGGCTCCCCTGCTCGTTACACGTGGCTGCAGGCCTCCTGGCATCTACTCGTAGCCTGGCAACAATGACTCCATCCAGGTCGCGTGCCCCTGCTCTGCCAGACGCTGCCTCTACCCCCGGGCCACCCTGCTGTTCCAGGTCAGAGGCACCCCAAGGACTCATCAGCCTCCAGAGCCTACATACCACAGGCAAGAGACGAGGTCTGACAACGAGATCCTGGGCTCTCCTCTAGGAGAATCCACAGACAGTCCAAGGACATGTTTACCCTCTTCTCGTTTTGTTTTTTTTTAAATAATGGATTTATTTGCTAATACTGATGAATACGGAGTTTTTACCCACATAGAAAGACTTCTTCATTTCTCGATCCTCAGCAGCAAGCAGAAGTCCTGGCGATGCTGGGCCCCAGCACCCTCAGGACCACCCTCAGAGACAGCTGGATCACAGCCACTCTCTGGAGGTGGAGTAGGTGCTGGCTTGTCCCAGACCCCATGCCCCACCCCCAGTGTTCCTGCACCAGACCTACCTCACTGTCTGCAGTCCCCACTCTAGGGGTATTTCAACATCAGAAGGATCTGGAGAGATAACTGGCGACAGAGGGAAGCAGCCTACTGAAGTCATGACTTACATTTTCTTCCTCTTCGTAATAAATATTTTTTAAAAGCATCCTATCAAACTTCACTTCTTTGGTAACCGGAGTCTCACCCATCAGGAAACGTTTCTTTCCTTCAGATGCTGTCCCTCCAGCTCACCTCCCAGCATCTACCTATCCTTAGAAAGGCTCCAGGTCACTTTCTCCACCATCCTTCTCCTGACTCCCACCCAGGAAGGGCTGGCTGTCCCATCCCCCGAGCGCCCCCATCTGCAAGACTCTGTCTGGGAGCCCCAAGCACACACCCTGGGTTATTTTATTTCACGTGTCTCTCTGTCTCTCTCTCGGCTACACAGACTACAAGCGCCCCGAAGAAAGCTGCCGTCACATTTCCTCATCATGTTCCTGCATGAAACCAACTCAGCACCTACTAAGTGACCAGTGAACAATTTACTGATCAATTAGCTCACACATGAAAAGGGAGAGAAGCAGACACATCAAAACCCCTAAGAAGGGCTTCCCTGGTGGCACAGTGGTTGGGAGTCCGCCTGCCGATGCAGGAGACACGGGTTCGTGCCCTGGTCCGGGAGGATCCCACGTGCCGCGGAGCGGCTGGGCCCGTGAGCCATGGCCACTGGGCCTGCGCGTCCGGAGCCTGTGCTCCGCGGCGGGAGAGGCCACAGCAGTGAGAGGCCCGCATACCGCAAAAAAAAAACAAAACCCTAAGAACTTCTCACACTGAGAATCCAGAACAAAACATCAACCCTCCTCCTTTTACCAAAGCCTTATTGCCTTTCTCATGTACGTTATAATAAGACTGGATCAGGCACTACATCCAGAGTTTTATAGACCCTTCATGTCACAGCTGTGAAAAACATCATAATTTCTATTTTACAGATAAGGAAATTGAGGCCCAGAGAAGTGAAGCGTTTGCCTAGGTACACACAGTTATTAGAGGGAAGAGCTGGAACTGAACTCAATCTTTGAGACTGTAACGCCTAGGGTCCTCCCAATACATCACACTGCCTTTCATCATACACGGTTATTAGGGCAAGACAAACATTTGACAGGCCTCCAGCAATGAAGTGTTACATCAAACACAATGAAGAACTTTAACAGAAGAAAACTCTGGATCTTAGGCAGAAGCGCTATGGGGCACAGGTGATTCTGGCCAGTGTTTCTCCCATTGGGAAAATGCTCTCATCCACTCTGTGGTCTCCAGTGAGGACAATTTACCCAGCATTACTGATCCATTTAAAAAATTCAACTGACATTTTTTCCCCTATTGAGAATTTCCCCAAACCAAGGCTGTTTCATTAGGACTCAACAAATACTATGTAATTAATTCAGGGGCTGTTGTTCTAGCAGATGGACTAGCCGAAGGTTTGGGTTTGCTTCTTTTTTTCTTTCTGCTTTTTTTTTCTTTTTATAAAACTAACACTACGTCTTAGGAGTTTGGGGAAAGGTGATAAACATGTCTTTTAAATGGATCTGTTCGTGCTAAAAGAACCTCTTAAACACAGTAATAGAAAGCCACAGTGCCCCATAATTGCACGGGAAATTTTACTAGCCTTCATGATTCCATCCAAAGGGTGGAACACAACCCAGAATGGCTTTGGCTCCTTGGTTCTCAAGGGTCAGGGTACTGGCAGCTGCTAGAGGAGCCAGAGGAAGCCGGGAACTTAACACCCACAGCGGCCGGCTCCTGTGAGGAGATGGAGCTTACACAGGGGTCCCCGGCAGGGCTGAGCCGAGAAGAAACTGAGCTTTCCTGGGCACATGCCACATACCAACTCCCCGGCTCTCTGCAATCATGAGCTCACACAGTCATCACAAATGTCCGCCAAATGGATATCGTTAGCCTAGATAAGTTAGATGCCTCAAGTAGATGTCCCACATTCACGGGGGAGCTGAGATTCGAACTCGAGCCTTCTAAACCCTGGCTCTTTCCTCCACCTCTTGCAGTGCCCACAGGACTCTGTGAGAAAACAAAGTACCTCCTACTTTGGTCCTTTTTGCTTTTTATTCTGAGCCTCCCTCCCCACCCCTGATGGTTAAAAGGCCCATTTAATTCCATTGGTTTTATTGAAGCAATATTCATACCTCATTGGTTAAACTGTAACCTTTGAAATAAGAGCATCAGACTTCAAATTTTTCATTTTTCCTTCCTTCATGAGGAAAACATACACAGATTCTACATTGCCTGAAACCATGATCGCTTGGCTATCAGAAGGAAAGGATCTCAGGGGCCACCTGGCCCACCCCTTTTATCACAGAGGTGGGCAAACGGAAGTCAAGAAAGGCCAGTGATTTGCCTGAAGTCGCACATTTTAAGAGTGGCAGAGTCCTGTCCCACCTCGGCCTCCCTTGAGGGACACCACACTCTCCAGGCCAAGGGGCTGGATGGATGAATCAGTCAGCATGTGTTAGAAATGCTAAGAGAAAGCAGCTCCAACAGCAAAGCAAATGAGACCACATACATGTCCACCAATGGGGGAATAAGTGGATAAATTGGAGCATATTAGTACCACAGAACATCACAATATAAAGGAATTGACTGTATCGACAGCTAACCAATCGAAAATTATTTTCAGGGAAATAAACAGGTTAGAGGAGAAAACATTCATTTCTATATGTATAACAGTGTTTGTAGACATGCACATAGGACATAAAAGGACAAGAACATGGAAAGAAAAGCATGTTAATGACACAGTCACCTTTAAAGAAAAGAAAATGGGAAAAAGGACCAAAGAGGGGCCCCTGGGGGATTTCAGTCTTATATCTGATGTTTTATTTCTTTAAAATAAGCAAACAGGCAAAAGCAGCCAGAGATGAAAGATAAAACATTCAACTTGATCTAACTTCAAAGCAGATAGGCTGAGTTAAAGGAGGAGCAAACCAATATTTGAATTAACAGTTTTCTGCTTCTTCTCTGGCAGAATTGACTTGGAAAATTTAAAAATCAATACTTGAAATTTTTAAAAATAGTAACTATTGCATCATCATAGTCAAGAAAGAGAAGGAGAGATGGCAGGAAGTGAGAGGCTGAGGTGTCTGGAGTGAGGTATGAATGTCTGGGGCAGGAATCGGCTATTTTAAATAACAGGAGCTATTTCTGTTAAGGGGGGAGATTGGTCCTTAACTTATGTGCAAAGGCAAAGGTGAGAGGGAGGAACCAACCAGACCAAACATGAGGGAACCCGGAGAAAATTAAGATGCTTCCCACAAACCAGGCCAGCTGCCTCTTTGACAATCAGTAGCCCAAAGGATCAGATAGGATGAACAGATCCTTGAACACTGAAAATTTTTCAAGGCCCTACGAATGCAAATCAGAGGCTCTTTTTGGGGTGAGGTTAAATTCCACATCAAGAGGAAAGCTAAGGGGATTTAAGATTTCTATAAAGCCTATCATGTAAAATTTCAGATTAATCTAGAGGGAAAGAAATCTCCTTCTAAAGAAAAATTTTAGAAATAAGTAATCTTGGCTCCCCCAGGAGCTCTTTAAAACTTGGACAAAACACGTTGCTGTGACAGTCCACGGGGCTCTGTCTCCAGAAACACGGCTGGAACACAGGAAGAATTCTCTCCTTTTGAGTTTTAGAATTTTTGCCTGAAAACAGTTCAGGGCTTTGGTGAGGATTTGAGCTTATCAGGATCTTGGTATAATAGATTGGAAGTCAAAGGGCAAGGTTTTTCTTCTTTTATTCTACTCAAGTGAACAGCATGAGTGAAAGGGGACCCTGCCTTTTGGAGCTTTATTTTTATCTGGAGATCAATTTCTACAAGTTCATATTCTGCTCTGAAGATCACCAGCATCATCTGAGATTTAGTCACAGCCAGGCCGCTCTGGAGGAAAAATGATTAATATTCACTCCAGAAGGAAAAACGTTATCCTTTAAACCAGCACCTCCACACTTTACCTAAAACATTCATTTATTCCACATTAAAGGAACCCACTCATCTCAAAAGAAGTTCCATGATAAATCCCCTTCGGCCATTTTTCCTAAAATGGTTTGTCCCATCAAGTGGAACTTCTTACCCAAATACATCAGTGGGTTCTTTCCTGAGCAGACCACGGCTGCAGTATGGAACCTAGATTAATTTGCATTCCATCACTTCAGGACATCTTCAGGTAATCAGAATTTTATATTAAAGTGATGCAATGGTTTTATACATAAATTACCTTGTCAACCCCGCAATACAACGACAACAATAAAAACTTTTCACTTGGCAAAAGCATTATGAATAAGCTCCAATTTTCTTTTTCAAAAAGGACTGGTCTAGAAGTTTTGAAGCTGCCTGTTAGAATTCACTTTGCTCCTTGTTCATCCCCTCCCTCAGTGAATCCCCAAAGCAACACCTTTTATTTTTGTACCACAGTATTGTGGTTCAACCAATTCTCTCTTTCCCCTCCAGGCCCTTTGAATAACCTTCCTCATCAGCCACCGGACTCCAAGGAAAAAGAGGATCCGTGAGACTGCACCCTCAGCATCGCACCGAAGGGAATGTTGATCAGCTAAGGCTAGGGGCGCCCTGATTCACAGTCAACAGACACAGACTGAGGCCAGGCGGTAGCAAAAACGGTCACATCCCAACTAAAACTGCCCTGTGTCACTAGGGTAAACAGTTGACATCATATGAGTTTCCCAGTTTCCCAGGCCAATACGTTTCGCTTCCCCACCCTGTCACCCCCAGTACGGACACACACTTCGTGCTGGTGTAAGAACTTGGACAGATGAGTAATGATTTATAATCCCGAGTGTCCCAAGAAAGACCTTCTTCAGTGTGGTCCCTACTATCTAGCGTAGGGGGGTTAAACATCAGCATTCGGTACCTGTTGAATGAATGAATGAATGAGCATTAAGAGCCTGAACCTTTTCAGCCCCAATAATGAGGATGTGGAGGTGCAACGGCAATGACTCGCCTAGTGTAAGCCAGACCAGTTCTAATTTAGCCCAGGAGCTCCAGAGCATTACAACTGTGAGCGCCCCCACGAGGGAATACAAGAAGAAAGAAAGAAAACCTGCGTGGGAAGGGAGAGAAGCGACAGGGAAAGGCAGCTAGACAGGAAGAGGAGGGAGCGAAAAAGATCAATTGCTGGCTAAAACAACACAACACTTAACAGAGCGCTTGCTATCTGCCAGACACATTAACTCATTTAATCCTCTCGGTGCTCTTATTGTTACCATTTCCAGATGGGAAGGCTTAGGATCAGAGAGGTTAAGCAACTTGCCTAGAATCACACAGCTAATAACTGGCAGAGTCAAGTTCCAAATTTAGAGGATCTGACTACAAACCCCAGGACCCCATACTGCACTCACCAAAGTGTATCCCACAGAAGATACCACTTTTGCTGGGGACATGACAGGTATCGTGTGAAAAAACTAACAGCAAAAGCATGTGGTCAAAGGCAAATTTAGCACATGGTAAGTTAAATGGGCTTCTTTACTAAAAGACTTCTTAGAGCTTTTAAATTGCTAACAAACACTGTGAATCTCCACGAGATGAACAGAGCATATGTGTGTCCTAAACTTATTTGCGCAGGGACTGTTTTCTTGGGGAAGCATCTTGCTGGACCAGATGCCACTTTCAGAAGCATAAAACTCATGTCTGCTCAACACCCACTCTGTGCTCCAGGTTTGCTAGGGGCCAGTGGAGGGAAGGTGCCAAAGGCAAAAGCGGCAGAGGCCACCGAAAACTCTGGAATCACTCCAGAGCCCTCCAGGCTCGGCCAGCCTCCTGCAGAGGTCCACTCTGAGGGCCTCCACTCCTCCTGCCCATATAAGACAGGAAGCCGTCTGCATCTGCCAGTTGCGCTCCTGAACTATACAGCCTGTCCAGCTCCCAGCAGGGCATCTATCTTTGTGGACTTCACAGAGGAAATTTCTCACCTGGGTTAATAAATGTTGCCTTCAATTCTGAACTCCCCTCTGTCCCTTCTGTGAGGAGATTTGGCACTAAGTCATTACAATCAAAAAGGATAGACTACTTTATCCAAATCTCAGAAAGAATGCTTAGAAAAGCCTCAAGGTGACAGCTATTATACTCCACTGACAGAAGCATTAATGATCCTCTTAAAGATAACACGCTAAAGACTTTCAGCCTTGTGGAAGGAGACCTCCAGTGAGGCGCTTTTCTTCTAACTACCTTGGAGTCATTACATGGTAAGTGCTTGCTCTATGAAGCCCTGTTGTCCAAAGTTCAGTAACTATCCCTCAGCAGAAAGAGCAATTACAGGGCAGTAACTATTGCTTGAATACTATGTGTGTCCTTACTATTCACACCAATACTTGAAACAGTTAGGAGCTACAGGGCATTTCAGAGGTCAAGCTACAGAGCTGAATGGTTAAGTCTGACCATCTGTGATCAAAGCCCAGGGATCCAAGGCAATGAATGATGCAATGGACAAGTTACCTAAGAGTCCGGTAGGAGGGGCAGCATTTAGCAGGTGTGCTTTGGGTTCCGAATCACTGCTGTTGAGCCACCAAACTAGGTCCTCTAAAGTACTGCCTTCAACCTGTCACTCCTCTGCTCAAAACCTTTCTATGGGTCCCCACTGCCAAGAAAACAAAGTTTAAACTTCATAGATTGGTATGAAATGCCCTTCACAGCCTGCCTCAAATCCACCTGTCTGGCTTCTCTCTACCAGAATCCCCCGTGTACGGCCTTCCTTCCCCTTCTCTCCCCCTGCATTTCAAGCCCATTCCACACCCACCTCTATCATGAAGCCACTTCCACCTCCATCTCAGAACATGCTTGTCATCTGGGCCTCTAAAACGCTTTCCAGCAAGTTCCATTTCTATAAACTGAAAGTCATCCCCAACCACAAAACTGCCTGAACCACGTCGGATTCTTTTTTAGCTCAGGAGGGGAAACGACTTCTCTCTGCAGCTGACAATCTCCACTGGAGTTCGGCAATCCTTCTATTTTCTGGAAGATGAAATGCCCTATCTCTTCTATGCCTGTGGTTTATATTGCACCAGGCCGTGTCAGCGCTGATATAGTAACCTCCCATTTTTATTGAGCGGCACCCAGTGTAATTGATGACATCTGCTGGAGCCGATATTTTAAGTGAAGGCTATTCTCAGCCCTGCCTGCTCTCCCCCCAGCTCGGGATACAAATAGCCAACAGCAGCTACACCTGAGGTACAAAGTGGGGCTTCTCAGCTAAGGTCCTCAATTATACCCCAGAAAGTCATGAGGTTTTCTGCAAGGATTTATCTCTGCAGATCGAGTTTTCAAGCCTGCGGAGCTAGGAAAAGAGGGAGCCGGGGCAGGACGCTGCTGGATATGGTTGCTAACATTCCTTGGAGAGAAAAGTCCCTGTTTGGACGTTTTGGTTAGGCAGATTTAAATAGCATGTTCAAAGGAAGCTATCTATCATTTATATCACATATGTAGATATATCATTTACATATATGAAGTGACAAATGATTCCCACCTTTGTGTATAACCTTTCCCAATGTGAATTAGTAAAACTTAAAATGCTCCTTGGTACAGTTTTAGTATTTGTTTTCAGGCCTTGGGGAAGAGTGAATCTGGCATTTATTTAGGCAACATTTGATCCTTACAGGACTAGAACCTAAATCTTTTTCTGGACTGGAAAGCGTCAGTTCATGGTCACGATCACCTGCGGTAGCTCCATAAGAAAGATCCTGGTAGGGGTGTTTGCAGAAGGGCTCATTTACCAGGTACACACAGGGAACATGTTGCTCTACATCTGAGTGTCCTTCCAACATGAAGGTGTAGCCTTTTGAGAAATTTTTAGAAATTTTGACCATTTTTGATGGAAAATTTCTAAATTACAAATAACTTCATATGTTTTACTGTGATGATTCAGTCACTATTAAAGTTGTCAGTTCTCCAAAGACGACATCAAGATGGCCAACAGGAATAAGAAAAGATGCTCGTCATTGCTGATTATTAGAGAAATGCAAATCAAAACTACAATGAGCTATCACCTCACACCAGACAGAATGGCCATCATCAAAAAGTCTACAAATAACAAATGCTGGAGAGGGTGTGGAGAAAAGGAAACCCTCCTACACTGTTGGTGGGAAGGTAAACTGGTGCACTATGAACAGTATGGAGGTTCTTTAAACAACTAAAAATAGAACTAACATATGGTCCAGCAATCGCACTCCTGGGCATATAATCCAGAAAAGACGAAACTAATTCAAAAAGATACATGGCAACCCAATGTTCATAGCAGCACTATTTACAATAGCCAAGACATGGAAGCAACCTAAGTGTCCATCAACGGATGAATGTATAAAGAAGATGTGGTATATATACACAATGGAATACTACTCAGCCATAAAGAACAATGAAAGAATGCTATTTGCAGCAACATGGATGGACCTAGAGATTATCACACTGAGTGAAATAAGTCAGACAGAGAAAGACAAATATTATATGATACCACTTATATGTGGAATCTAAAAAATAATACAAATGAACTTATTTACAAAACAGAAACAGACTTGTGGACATAGAAAACAAACTTATGGTTACCAAAGGGGAAAGGGTGAGGAAGGGATAAATGAGTAGGAGTATGGGATTCACAGATGCACACCACTATATATAAAATAGATAAACAACAAAGATTTACTGTATAGCACAGGGAACTACATTCAATATCCTGTAATAACCTATAATGGAAAAGAACTGGAAAAAATATTTATACCTATGTATAACTTCATCACTTTGCTGTACACGTGAAAGTAACACAATATTGTAAATCAACTATATTTCAAATAAACATTTTTTTAAATTTTTTTAAAGTTGCTGAAGTGTGAGGCCCTTGGAGCCCACTGTCATAGATATAGCCCAGACGGGGCCTCCAAAAGAAAGCCTTCCCTAGCACCTGTCCACAACACACACATGCATGCCCACTAAGTCTCCCACCAGTAGTCTCACCTGCACACACCTGCCTCATAGCCATTAACACATCTCCCACTGCAACTGTTCACTGAGCTATTTCCCCACTCTCCACTCTGAGATCCTCCTGGATGGGCACCACAGGTTTTCTGTTTTATCCCCAGGACCTGGCTTGGGGCTTGTTCCAGAGTGATAGGTCAATAAACGTTTGAGAATGAATGAATGCATGCACGTATGAATGAACAAAGTGTTGCATTACTTGAGGGCATATGCTAAATGTCTATGTGAAAATTTTAATGCCAGTTTTGCTTACAAGAAAACCAGAGTCCGGATGGGGTGACCCATTAAAGTGACAAAGGAGAGAGCGGAACTTCTATCGTGTTACACGTCAATGCTTTCCTTGACTTCTTTGTGTCAGGTTGACCATTGTGACCACATCAAATACTCAATCTACAGAACTGGAGCTGATTCTCAGAAGCATGAACCTTTGAGACTTAGTGGGTAACATTTTCCCTCTGAGTTGCAGCATTAATTGCATATACGTACTTGAAGTACAATCTGCCAGCATTTCAGCAGCAGGGTCTGTGCCAACAGCAGCCCCACATGGAACAGCAGAAACAGGGATGTGATTCACAGCAGGTCCTCGCTGTGTCTTAAATAACTCACAGGAGGACAGAGATTTACAATGGCCTTCAGGAGCCTGGCTTTGTGCTTGCTGGTGTGGGTGGAAAGAGCCCTCTGAGGACCAAGCTAAAACCCAAGTGGTCAGTGAGCTGCCCCTGAAACAAGCTTCTATTCAGAAACATGATGAAGTTATTTAACAAATGAAATATCAGCGCCCCTGAAAGCCTCCCGGGATTAGCCCATTTCTAGACAAGAAAGTTTCATTTTTGTGGCTCATGTGAATTGGACAGCGTCTCCAGGCACAGTCTGTTCCATGAATGAAATCACTGGACTCAGCCCAACAATCCACCGGCTTAGTCTGATAAGCATTTTACTATTTTGTTTCTTTATGTGTTTGTTCTCTAACAAAACCAACCAATGATTATGGTGCTCAATTCAATAAAAACATTTTTTAATGTGTCTTAGACAATCTCAGACAAATAACCAATTTGATAAAAATAATTTCTATCACCCCAGTCAATTCAGTCCACAAAGGTCAATAAAATAAGACAGGTAGCTGGACTTTAAGGGAAGAGTAAATCAGCATTCAAGGAAGGAAAAATGAGACAGCATTTCCCATAGAATATACAGCAAGAAAAAGTACATCCTTTACCTTGGTCAAAAGGCTTGTTGGGATTCCAGTTTCTGAAATAATCATCCTATATGAGGAAAAAAAAACAGAAAACAAAGGTCAGATTTCAAGAAGCTTCTCACATAAATGCATAAAAAGCTGCCTTTCCCCCCACTTCCCAAAACACAAAGGAAAACACTAAGGGCTTAGAAATCTTTCCAAGGCATTCATGTGCAATCAAAAATATCAATCGACTTTTTAAATTCTTGTCTTTCAAACTTCATGGATTATACACTAGGAAGAGTTAATACATTTCAGCCTAATATGGAAACAGCACTGCTCTTCCTGGTTTGACAGATAAACGGAGACACCTTCTCAGTGCAAGACGTATTTGCTATCAATTATACCGCTAGTGGTGATGCCTAGCTGTTCTCACTTGGGATTAAGCCTCTGTGTTTGTAACCACTGATAATTCAACCGTCAACATTTCTCCTACACGAAGACATGTAATTTTGGCGCGCAGTTCCAGTTTTCTAACACTCCCCAAACCTAAAAACAGAGGGCCATTCAAATGTGAGAATTAACCACAGGCATATATTCAGCTTAATACCATGTGTCCCGGGTGTGTAAAGATAAAAACACAAAGGCTGGCCAATCTGGTTTGTTCATAACCATGTCCTTCTTGCATGAAGCTTGCCTCGATTTATGCTCCGAGGCTAGACACTTCATTACTTTGAAAGTGCAAGTGTCCAGGTCACTCACTTCTCTATCGTCACATTAACCTCTTCCCCACTGCTAATAACCCTTCCCTCCCAAACCTCCACTGCCCACTCTTTCTCCTCCCTGTAAGTGCTCACCCACCCCACAGCGGCCGAGCACACCCACTCTGTCAGCTCAGCTCAACTGTCTGCAACATGCAGAGGCCTCACCCGTGGAAAACACCTCCACACCATTTTTAGGGCATGTGCCCCCATGCAGTTAATTTCCTCCTGCATATACTCAAATGATCTGCTGGATGTGTTTTTGGCTGGTACTCTGCATGCTGCAGTTCCAGAAAGCTGTCCAAAATGAGGCCTCGACGTCTCTTCTAGAAAAGTTCATTTAGATCAAAGTGCACAATTAGTTTCAACTAAGGTCCATGCCACGCCGTCTCCTGCGGCCGTTTGTCTCTGACACCATCTCCTGTGAATTTTATCAGCCTCTGTGTCATTCAATTACCTGGCTTTATTAGATCCTGGTTGAGTTCACCTAAGCCCTTAAATAGATTTTAGGAAACTGGATTTACAGCAAAATCAGAACATTGCTCCTTGGGCAGTGATTCCATTTTCTAGAGCATGAATAAACATGAACGGGTTCCTCCGGATCCTGGGGATTCAGCATGAAATCATTTTTAACTCCAAGGAATTGGCCCACTTTGCTCTGGCTTTAAATTTATGGCATAACTGGTCTTCTCACCCATCTGGTTAGGAAGTCTCTGAGGTCTACACCATGAAATATCACTGAGAAAGTTTAAAAGATATCCCTCTGCCACATCTCTCTCCATTTATTATTTTAAATATAATCCTAGTCTTTTGAATTACGTGGCAGCCAGAGTTAATGATTCTAAGTTAAGAGCTGGATGATCAGTGGGAAATTTACCACCTGATTTCTCAGCTTTGATGGCCAATATACTCAGCACTAAAGATAAGCAAGTGACTCAGACATTCTGCTGTTCACAAGGGCAAGAGAAGAGATAACCCAGGATGAACTCACCCTCACCACTGGAGAAAAAACCAACAAAACCTCTGTCCTTCCATCGGTGGTTCATCAGTGCCCTCTGCACATCCAGAGGATGGCACCGCCCCACCGCAATCTAAAATCACGTGAACTATTTTCTACTTGAACATGCTGTTCTAATACATGGAAGCCCCTGGAAGCTTAGGATGTGTGTCTAACAAGGAAGGGCTGGAGCCAAAGACAAGTTCCTTTGCTGTAATTTCACATGTCACATTCTCTTTGATATCCAAGTGAGGTCTGAGCCAGTCTCAAGAACTGAATATTCCTTAGTGATTTCAACATACGTTATAACTTGGATGGAATGTGAAGCATACTTCTGGACCTTGCCACGTTTCCAGGCTAACTATAACTGCCATTTTTACATATTTCTTGGGGAAAATCATGGTTTTAAATATAAAACCTCTAAAAGTGGCTATCTGCATGAGAATATTTAAAAACTCATTGCACATGTAATAATACTGCCTAACTGCTGCCCAAACGTGAAGGTACACCTGAGTCAAAGCTCATTATGCAAAATGAGTCTTTCAAAGAGCCTCTTGCCCAGCAAGGCCAAGTGGGGAAGGAAAATGATTTCCCTGCATCTGATTGCTTTTGCCCTGCCTTAGGAAAGCAGGTGCCAAAGCAGAACCCAATGAGCTAGCAGCCCAGACAACCTTGGGTGTGACCGCTGTGGCTACAGCTGAGAGAGGGGCACCAGAGCCCACTTGGGGGATGGCCACTGAGCACGGGGAAGGGGGCCACTTAGCGGTCACTGCAGCAGCAAGGTCCAAATATGAGCGGCCGGAGTTCACAGATCAGCCTTCCACACTGGATTGGCCAGGTCTGCAGACATGGGCAGTCCAAGCAGCTGCACCTGTGCCAATCAATCCACCCTGCCTCTGGGGCAACGTCTGGTGAGGGAGCATCCAAACCCGCGTGGAAAAAGCCAAAGCTAGAAGAACAACCTTCTAGAGCTTCACTTCACCCCTGAGTCCCACTTAACAGCCAGTATGCTCAAGGGACAAAGGACGGCTGGCTGGTCATTTCTCCAGGGCTTAACATCCAGGGGCAACAGCCCAGCTCTTCCTTTATCTTATTTTCGATCTAAAATTTTTAAATATAGCATATATTTTAGGTTATCCTAAAACAGACCCAGGACTTGCTGTGCTGTTGACGCTTCTACCTCCTTTCTCACAGGGACAAATCCCACCATGGGAAGCAGTGTGCCAGCCCCACACCACCCAGGTGCTGTCCGGTACCTAAGTGCATTATGCTGTGTGGACCCCAGCGCCTGGTCTAGAGACCAGAAAAGCACAGGACTTGAAAAGCCCTCACCTCTGATCTTCCTTCTGGCCCAATGAAGATGTGGCCTGTTAAAATTCAGACTGTGGTGGAAGGCATGGTGGACGTACTAGATCACACTCACCAGGTGAGGTGTATCTGTCTGTGTTGGCCTCTTAACCGGTAATTTTATCTCTACTGATGAAGCTTTTAAAAATGACTTGCAAGGACCTCAGCAACAGTTAATTCTTAAAACATAAACCTCAATAGAAGTTTGCATACCTAGATACAGTCATTTATTAAATTCAATAACTCCTGTTAGTGCATTCTACAGGCTGAAGAGTGAAGGATGGCAGGGTTACCATGCATGTATATTTTATGGGCTACACTGCACAGGATAATTATATCAGGCCTCTGCTGGACAGGGCAGAGAACAGTCTTCCTCTAAATTCTCACCATATGAGGAAGGGCTTATTCCATTTCATGATACCACTTCAAAAATGAAAATCACCCAACTCTTTAGGGACTGTTAAAACCCGGAAGAACCTATAAATTTTAAAAGACTCTCAAATTTGAGCATACTGAGTTATGTCCAAAATCATGAAACATTCCAGGTGAGCATACAGTCATAGTAAAAACACATCAAAAGTCAGCATACCTAAATGTCCATCAACAGAGGAATGGATAAAGAAGATGTGGTACATATATACAATGGAATATTACTCAGCCATAAGAAGGAATGAAATTGGGTCATTTGTACAGACGTGGATGGACCTAGAGAGTGTCACACAGAGTGAAGTAAGTCAGAAAGAGAAAAGCAAATATTGTATAATAACACATATATGTGGAATCTAGAAAAATGGTATAGATGATCTTATTTGCAAAGCAGAAGTAGAGACACAGACGTAGAGAACAAATGTATGGATATCAAGGGGAAAAGGGGTGGGGTGGGAGGAGTTGGGAGATTGGGATTGACACATATACATTATCGATACTATGTATAAAATAGACAACTGATGGGAACATACTGTATAGCACAGGGAACTCTACCTAATGCACTGTGGTGACCTAAATGGGAGCGAAGTCCAAAAGGGAGGGGATGTCTGTATGTGTATGGCTGATTTGCTTTGTTGCGCAGTGGAGGCTAACACAACCTTGTAAAGCAACCATACTCCAATAAAATTTTTTTAAAAAAACCATACAGATCACAGTAAGAAAGCGACAAATGATAACGTCTAGAATGGAGGGAGAGTGGTGGGAGTGATCATGGCCCCAATTATTTTTTTAAACCCCCCACTGCTGATCAAAAGAGGTAAAACCATATTCATTTCACTAAATAAATATCCCACTAAACACAATATCCTGTGAAATTATTGGTTGGCACCCAGTGGCTGGTGCAAAGGAATATAACTCTGGTTTTTCAACTACTTTAGAGATACCCTGTTTTGATAAACATTCATTGGAAGCGAAATATTATTAAAATATATACATATATAACACATATTATATATTATATATATAAAAGATATTAATAAGGCTATATTTATCAGGACATGTTAATAAAATACGTATATATACATATACACCAAAGGGCATTCTGATCTATAATGCATCTTCCAAGAAAACTTTTAAGCCTCCCTACCATGAAATGATGCAAAAATATTCCTGCCATCATTTTAGTGATTAAGTCTCCTCATCATGGATGTCATAACGAATTGGAAAGTCTCTGGGTTTAGCCCAGTTTGATTGGGAACCTGAATTTTTCTTCCCCTGTCCCACAGTCCCCAAATGGCTGATGCAGTTTAGCTCAACTATTCCCCAGGGGGTTGCCTTTCCAGAGATGCTTATTTCAGCTCCAAAGAATGTCAAAGCAACTCTGAGGAAGAGATGAACTAGCACAATCAAATGGAAACCACTTTTGAGATCCAACTGCTTTACTCCCACTTAGGAAGATGATGATGTAATTTATAGATACCTTACAGCTTTAGCTACTACAGATCAAAGACACTTAGCTCTCATGGAACAGATCATTTCTCCTTCACACATATTTTAGCTGAGTTGTTTGAACACTGAAGTATCATCTGAAGTTTACCTGAGGTAACAAAAATTACCAGCCTAGAAAATAAATGGAAGTCTCATTTGTCTCGACCAGGAGTGAGCAGTGGAGACATGTATAGAAGGAAGTAAGGCAAATTGAGGGCAGGCAGCCCCTTGGGGTCATCTGAAGACCCCCTGCAGATAGGTACAAAAAGGAGAAGCATTGCCCTGCAGGGCCAGGTGGACTAAAGCCCGGTTTATAGATCCTAGATGGAGGTTAATCCCACTTTATCAAACCCAAAACCTTTACAAAGAGATTAGTTAAGGGGCTATAGGCAAACTGCTCTCCAAAGGACTCAGTGCAAACTAGTTATTTTTCACACTAACTGACTGGGGAGAACAGGAAGGAGGGGTGGCTGGCAGGTGGGAAAAGTATCTCTGAAATGATAATAGAAGTCATTGGAAATGTGAGATTTCCAGATAACATTATGTAAGTGCATCAGCTGTATGATGTGAAATTTTCCTGTAATTTCAATTTGTGTGCAGTGGAAATCCCTACTAATCACGCTGTTGAGAAATACAAAACATTCCATCTATTGGGAAGGAGCTAGCTTCCCAGACACCACCTTACCTCCGAGCTATTTCCAGTCACATCTCTGGGCAAGCAAAGTGCTACCGGTCTCCTCTCCATCAGGCCTGTCCTGCCCACCCCTGGTGAAGAGGCCGAGTGACAATCCTTCTGAATGAAGGGATAGACCAACCAGCCCAGGTTGGACAGTGACTTGAGGTCCCCCGCCCACTCGCCATCATTCCACAGACCCCACTCATGCAAACCCTGTACACCAGGGACTGGAAGCTGGGCCATTAATACATCTTCCATTGGCACATATCACACCCACACACCTGGGCTCAGGCTACTTCTGAACAGGGATGGGTCTTACTCACCTGCACATTCCCCCAGGGCAACACTCAACAGTACACAGTAAGTCCTGGCTGAACTGTATATAATTTAAGTAAGCTGTTCCAGCTTTAACATCTCCGTATCCCTGTGAAATGTCCATAACTGTTCCTGGTGTGTGCGTAAGGACAGGAGGGTGTATGTTTATACAGACACTCTAAATCACTTTCTTCCTGAATAGAGTGATTCTTTTATAAATTGGTCTGACATTTGGTATAAAGTCCTGCAGGCCTCAGACAAAATGATTTAGAAAATAGCAATGTCAGTTGCTCTGCTCTTTCGATAAATAACCCACCAGTAAAACACAGATAATAACTGACAATCATACTTATACTGTAACTAATGAGAAAAGATAAAGCAGCAAATGAACTGTTTATATGCACTTGATAAATTGCATCCCCTGGATATACCCATGAAAAATAAATGTGTGTGGTCCTGTTTCACTGAACTAAAACAAATATTTACCACTGAGATTTAGAATTTAGAGTGAAATTTACATTTTATTTGGCAACTATTTTGATGCTATGTCTACACACAGTGGAAAAATCAAAAACCTACCTCAACTTCCTGAGTACGAAAGCATTATAAATGAGAAAAAAATAAAAGAATCACATCAAACAATAGGAAGGAATGTAAACATTTTCGATAATTGCATTCAAATTTCAAATTATCATAACATTAGAAAGGTCACAGGCAGACATTTTCCCGACCATCACTCCCTTGAAAAGGTCCCCTTGTTCACTAAGTTCATGAAAAGAACATTAGGTTCTCAGTGGAATAAGTGAAGCACCGGGAAATCAGAGGGTCCTCTGGTGATCTGTGTCATTACTGTAGAACAAATAGCAAAATCATGATTAAACCCAAATATGCAGACATGATTATTATCTTTGAGAATTTCAAATGATTAATTTCCTATGACACTGGTCCAAATGGTGAAATTCAATAAAATTCCAAGATGACATCAGAGAGCAAGAATAAAAGACCTTCTACATTTCTGCAAAGAAATTCTTTTGTTTTGCAGCTCCAAAATAGCTTGAAGGGGTCTAAAACCTGAGAAAGACGTGGATTTATGGTCTTGGGATGTAAAATGAATAGGACTTTCATGGTCCCTCAGGTGATTAAAGGATTATAACTGCCACAAAATCCCCTTCCTCAGGACTGTCTGCCTGTCCATTTCTGTCCATCCAAGCTGGTGTCAGGGGGAGTGATGTCTGATTTGGGCTTTTCTCAAAGAGAAAAACTGAGTCTGAGGTCCATTCCAGAAAGTGTGCCTATATCTGGCTGCTGCTTCTGGGAATACAAATGGACCTACGACGCTGCATTTGTACTCTGACCAAGACAAGGGGCGTCTCCCCTGACGCAAAGTCACCCACACCCTTGACCTCGTTAGCACAATGATCAAAACACCTGAGCTAACCAGGAGCGGGCTTCTGAATGTCAGATAGGAGTGAAGCAGGCAGGGCTATGGTGTCAAAGACAGAGGAGACACTATGAACAGGACAGGCTCTGAAGCAGATACAGGTTCAAATCCTGCCTTGAACACTCACCAGCCAGCTGGCCTTGCACAAACCCCTCAGCTTCTGAGATGCAGTCCCTTGATCCACAAAGCAAGACCGCTGCACCTGCCTTGGGGACTGGGTCACCATGATTCGCAACAATGTGGCAGTGACTGGCATATTACCAGACACAAAGAAGGACTCAATAAATAAAAATGTACACTTTTCTGTCCATCTCCAGAGGTTTATAATATTGAGATGTCTCAAAAGCATTGAGAGAAACAGGCTTTATAGAAACAATGACATGCTTAAAATTTCAGTAACATGACTCTTGTGCATTTGAATCTTACCAAATAGGCCCAAATGAAGGGAGCTCAATTGCACTTGGGAACAATAATTATGAAATATTCCAAACACATGCAATTTTATTAGTCTTATGAATGAAGAGTGACTTAGAAAAAATGCAATAAAATATGAAAGCATGAGTTGCAAGCACGTCTCTGTTGAAAGGTCAGGCACCCATTCTCTAAGATTCAGTGACCCTGTCTATTAAAAAAAGATATTACTTACACCATAGAACTGTTCTGTGTAACCAGTGAGGTGTTTTGAACCATTGTCAGCAATTACACATCATATAATTCTAAGTCAATTTAAGTTTCAATTTTGACTCACTATATCCCATTAAGTGGACTGGACCTGCTCTGAAGAGGTAACATTTCTGCATAATCATTAATTGACATGTAGAAAACAGAGGAAGGAACCCTGAAAAGGTCCATCTCATTGACACACCAAGTAAGGCCCTTGCTGTCTTGGAGCATGTAAACCTTTACTTTACAGAAAATACAAACTGTACTTGCCTAAGGCCCAGCCCTGTCCGAGTATCACGAACTGCAAATTAATTAGGTCCCTCTATCTTTCTGAGAATGTCACTCCTACCACCCCCTAGGCTGGCAGGCCTCCATCAACATCCAGATGCTGCCTTTTGGAGTGTACAACACTGGCTATGAACTATCACCACACCCCTTCCTCCCCACCCACCCTGCACGGGAGGTGCCAACCACAGGCACTGGAAAGCAGTGCTTCTCATCCTTGACTGACCACTGGGGTCACTGAGGACCCTTCCAGACACTGATGCCTGGCACCACCTAGGAGATGCTGATTCGGTGGTCTGCGTCATGGCCTCCACAATGGGACATTTAAAGGTCCTCAAAGGATTCTAATGAGTAGCCCCCACTGGCTAAAGGAAGCCACACACTGATTCGCTCAGTGACTGAAAGGTGACCAGGGGACGATCAGGTCCACCACAAACAGCAGACCTGGTGCGGCCCATCAGAGGCCTCCCTTCCCCCAGCTTCCAGAGTTAAATTCACCTTCCACTGTCAGACCTGGCCT
Organism: Kogia breviceps; assembly: GCF_026419965.1. Taxonomy (NCBI): domain Eukaryota; kingdom Metazoa; phylum Chordata; class Mammalia; order Artiodactyla; family Physeteridae; genus Kogia; species Kogia breviceps. Next base: position 114,591,057 of record NC_081313.1, read on the forward strand.
CAACACCTCCGGGGCTCAGTACACGGTCCCTCTGGGCGCCCTGCTGGCCAGGCCAGGACCCAGGCTGCACTTGTCCCTCTTTCCCTCCGTCTGCCAATTCAGGCACCCACTGGGCCCCTCCCTCGCTGGGTCTGTCGCACCTCCCACTCTCTGCACCCACAGCCTCTCCCTCAGTCGGGCCCCCCCAGCTGCCCCTTGGGTCACCACCATGTGCCCAGCCAGCCTCCACTCCCCGTACCCTGCTCAGGCTGTTCTCCATGCTGCTCCCACGGGGACCCTCTGAAGGGACGTCTGCCCTCATCAGCCCCCAGTATCAAACACTCGAGGTGCTCCCCACAGCCCCCAGGCAAAGGCCAAGCCCAGGAGCAGCTTACAGGACCCTGCAAGGCACAGTCCCCGCTGAATCCTCCAGTCCCCCTGCGGCCACATCCCAGCCCACACGCTTCACTCCAGCCCCACAAGAGCCACTTCTTGGTTCTGCAACAGCCATGCTTACTTCGAGCTCTGAAATTCTACACATGCTTCTCCTTTTGTGCCTGAAATACCCCTCCTCGCCCTTCTCTGATGAACATTCACTGCTCTATCAAATCCCAGTTTAGATTAGACGATGCTCCTTGTGCGCGAACCTCCCCGTCCCCAATCCCTCCATATCAGAGACGTCTCAGCCGCGTGGTCTACACAGAGCACTGACACAAACCTCTATGCAGTGGCCAGCCACTCTCCTGCCACTCAACCACACAGCCGGCAGGCCCCATGGCCAGGGGCGGGACATCTTCACCTCCACACCTCCAGAGCCCAGCACATGCCCATCTTGCAACAGGTACTCGATGAGCACCTCCAATGAAGAAAGAACCATTCAACCTCTGTTGCTTCTTTTACACCAGTATCTTGGGCTGCAACTCCCCAATTAATTCCCCGTTGACTCAGAATTTCAGGCTCCGTGACCTGGAGGTTTCCGAGGAAAGTGAAACGGGCAGCGCCCTTAGTGTAACTTAAACTGGGGCAGTAACGGGAACCTGGCACCAGCAGGGATGAAGGCAGAAGACCTTGGAGGGATCGACCAAGGAGGACAGGTGGACCCCTGCCCGACAGCCTCGCCCCACGTCTGCGAACACCCCGAGTCACCGCAAGGAACGAACAGACTTCACGACTTGGCTCACCACGGCTGGCAGAAATCTGATGCAAGATTCAGGACCTGCATCAAGTTGAAGTTGAAATGAAAAGTTGAAATCCAATCCAAAACATCCAAGTGATATTGATAGCAATGTTAACGTTAATCATATAGGAATAACAGCAGCTACCATTTTCCGAGAGCTCCACATGCGCCAGGCGCTGTCCAAGCCAACTGTGTTTTAGCTCACTGAGCTCATGTGATAACTGTGTGAGGCAGGCACAGTCGGCACCCCGATGACATAGCTGGGAAAGCAGGCTTAGAGAGATCGCATTTCTATATAAGGTCACACAGCTCGTGAGAAGCAGGAGGATTTGAACTCAGTTTTGCCCGACTCTGAAGATCACGCTCTCACGACTCTGCACCGCATTAATGGCACCACGTGAAGGGAGGACCAGTGAGGTATGTGAAGACTGGAGACCCTGGGAGACAACACGGGGCTCGTTCCCTATTGGAGATGGAACACAATGGTTGCAGGAGATGCCAAGGGATGGAGATGAGCACAGAAGCCTGAGGCCTTGCAAGAGGCTCTCTCTACCACTGCATTGACCCTTAGTACATCTGAGCCTCAGCTTTCCCATCTGTGAAAGGGGGGATTCAAACACCTGCCTCACAGGTCTTTGTGAGCTTGGACAGCAGGTCCATCTGTCCTGTGCCTGGCCCCAAGAAAGCAGTCAGGACATCTGCATGTCCTGACCACCCCGTACCCGATGGTTCCCCGGGCTTCAGAATCATGGCCAGCAGCACTGATGACAGCAGCCTCAGGAGCAAGCCCTCCTGAGGAGCACTTTGTGGGCTCTGGACCAAGCACTGCCACCACTCCTGTCTGCCACCACACTCTCTGGGGCCCACTTCAAAGTGGAGCATCCAATGCCGACATCAAGCCACTGCACAGAGGACGTGGTAGCTTCGGCACCGCCTATCTCTCTGAGAAGCCATGGCCACAGACTTTGCATGAAATTTTCATGAGCTGCACAGCAAGGCATGCTGCAGTTCCTCCCAGCCCTACCATTCAGCCTCTTCTCTTGGAAGGAACATCTGGGAAAGTTAGCAATAAAAATTCCCTCACTGTGTCCCTAAAAGCATCCTAGCAGCCTCCCTGCCTGCCCTCCTCTGCATCCTGAGGCTCTGGCCCTTGGACCATGTACACAGCAGATGCTCCTTACCAAAGCCCCAGAAATAAATCTGGTCAAGGTCTTTCGTCCACTTCAAAGCAATGATGTCACCATCAGAATCTGAGAGGGTTCATTTGAAATCTTCAACTTCTGAACTTCTTTCCCCCATGGTAAGAGGTCACCAGGGTAGACAAGCCTGCCAAATAGACCCACACTCCCAAGCCACAATTTCCCTCTGTGATCACTGGCAAAGCTTCCACAGAGAAGAGGGAGTGTGCCCTGTCTGAGGTACAGCCACTGCTATAACTAGGGTCTGCCAAGAGGGTAGGGAAATCCTCTCACACTGACTGAAAACCCTCCATAGGACCCACACTCCCAAAGGCCTCTCGGTCCAACCAATCCTGGACCATGGAGATGGGCTAATTTTCCTCTCACTCAACAAGCACTTATGCAACTCTCTGATGGATGTAACCCAGTCTCTCATGCCCAGCACTGCCAAATAGATGTCTGGTAGACTCAGGAGACTTAGAGAAACAATCCCAAAGTACTTCAGCCAGGCTCCACACTTGGGAACTTGCTCACCTGGCCACTCGGACAGGTAGATGATGTACTTACGTCATATGACAAGACAGAGAGTCCAGAGAAGCTATAAGAGAACTGTCCTCATACCAAGATCAGTGTGCGTGAGTGCCTGACTAATGGGGATCTGTGTACTCTGTGAACATCCACCTGCCCTGTTGCCTTCCAGGGCTGTTTCCATAATCTGTCCATGTTCAATGAGGGCCTGGGGCACCCACAGAGACAGAGCAAGGTCGAAGCTGCAAGGAAATCGGGGGCAGAGACTCGAGGACCTCAGTGCCTGAAGAGATATCCACACCTAATGTCCGGGCACTAAGGAGCCACTTGGAGGTGGGCGGACTTGAAGGTGGGTCCCATCACAGCAGTACTTCCCAAAGGAGCTGGCCTGACTGAGTGCGGGAGAGATTAGAAGCAGCCCAACTGAAAGCAAGGACACCAATGAAGAAGTTCATTCTACGTGCGCACAATTATCACTTACAGCATTTGCTGCACATCTGCCTTTGTGCCAGAAAACAGACACAAAGATCACCCAGCCCTTACTCTCAGAAGCCCACAGTCTGGCCAGGCGAAAGGGAACCAGAAATGTCAGCAGATGAAGGCATAATACTACCAGGCAATGTGCTCATTATAAAAAGAAAATAGCTTCAGAACACAGAGGAGGAAGCCACCAATGATTCCAGGGAACCAGGACTGACTCTACTGAAGCAGTGGGACTTATGCTGGGTCTGGACGGACAAGGAGTTTTCCAGGCAAGGAACGTGGAGTAGGTGGGACAAGGAGCCAGCAACTGCAATGAGCAGGAGTCTTTCCTGCAGCAGCCCTCAGCTCAGGCAACAGGAGAGGAAGCCTGAGCCCAGGTGCAGCCACAGAGACAGGACAATAGGAGACATCTGCCGGCTCTGCCCAGGGTCTCCAACCCACCACGGCCACACCACTAGGTCTGCCATCTGCTCTGCAACCAGAAATCCTGTAGCTGCTGTGGCTGGTCACTGGCATCACGGTGATCCGTCCACTCCAGCTGGAAGGCTGAGCAATGACACTATGTCTAGAGAAGACGCACTGACCCATGGCATGCCACCCCAGGGACAAGAGCCAGCTCACATCCTGGCCCTTCCAACCAGCAAGCATCCCCATGCCACCTGTTACGAACATGTGTAAGTCATATGGGCCACAACTGGAACCAACTAGTCTCTGTGCCTGTCGCTCTCTCTGGCCTGCAGAGAGGCACTGCCAGCTTGCTCCACCTTCCTTTATTAAATAAACATCTCTCCCTTTGGAGGTGAGATCCCTGAGAACAAAGGCCATGCCACGTGACCATGCTCTGGGAACCAAGACCCTGGAGGCGCCCCCTCCCCACCCGCAGTCAATGATAACAATTAAGGGCCTCTTGCTCTCACCGAGCCTTTGAAAGGTTCCACTCTTGTTTTCAGGGGAAAGTGGTAGGGAACCAGGGTTCCCTTTTACCCATTTTTTAAAATCAAAACACTCCAGGGCAAAATTATCAGGCTACACCATCTATATGGTAACAAAACACACATCAATAAGGACATATTTATTTCTTGTGGAAGAGTACTCAGCCAGCAGAAGCCATGTTATATTTTTATTTTTATGCTTTCTTTTAATTTATTATTTGGAAAATAAGAGGAATGTTAATAACAATGCAGGCCCCTTCCAGTCCTAAAATTCAATGATTCTAAATATGTCAGATAATAAATCAAATACGCCTGACAGCTCTGTGTAAATAAAGTGGGAGCAATTTTCAGACTAGCAAGAACTACAGTGTACTGGAAGAATCCAAGGAAAACCAAAGCAATAAGCTGCTTTGTCTTTGATTTTTATTTCTGCTTCCAAATTTTAAGAGCCCAGCAAGAACACAAACAGTAGTTATGTCCTAGATCTTTAAAATCCCTTTCCTATTAAATAACTTATGAGCATTAAAGAAAGAGTCCAGTTGGGTTTTTTCACACGATGCTACTCAGAGAGAACTTTTGAAAAAAATTTCCAAGATCTAACTCTTTAGCTAAATTACCTTCATGTGAAAGGTGGAGATGCCTAGAAAGTCAACATACAAAAACATGGGAAGAAAGAAACCAAGAAGCAATAAAAAGGACCAACGATGCAATGTAACTATCTCTTCCACTTGATAACCACACCCTCCCCGTGCCCAGAGCCCACCCCTCAGAGGCCTGGGAAGAAAGAAGGGGCAGCCACAGCCACCAACAAGCATGAAGCAGCACTGGGTCCCGCTCATTAAAATCGATCTTCTCATTTAGCCAGTTGCATGGTCACATTTTCTAGGTATCTCAACTGTCCTTAAAGAGTGCCCATGATTCACCATAAGAAGAAAAAAATACAAAAAAAGAACTAGAGAAAAGTCAAAATGGTAACAATTGTTATCAATGGTTGGAGGAATACAAGAGTTTTCTTCCTGCTTCTACTTTATTATTTTTCAATTAAAAAATAACCTGTATTACTTCATGTGTTTGTATGTTGTCTCCTCATCCATCCATTTACCCATTCTTCATTCATTCATTCACTCAAAGTTCTATGAAGACAGCATTACCCTAACATCATGGTTGAGGGAACTCTAGCCAGAGAGGCAAAATCATTTTTAAATGAATTCACACAGCACTAAAATCTGCAGTATAAGATCTATGTACACCAAAAGATTAGACTGAGAGCTGTACTCACAGCCCAGACATGGAGAATAAGAAGGAGAACCTCTTGGGCCATGACCTAGAACAATGACTAGGAACCTTTCCAGGCAGCTGAATGGAATCACAAGCCCTTCTAATTACCCTGTCTCTGGGCTGGCACATAGGGTAAGCATTCATTATTCCTTTTGTCCTGGCACCCTATTAAGGAACGAAAGATCTGGAATAAGCAGGGTGTGACCTTCAGCTCACTCACCAGCACACAGCCCATGGCCCCTGACAAAAACAGGTAGGAGAAGGACCCAGAGCTCACAGTAGAAATCATACATTTAGTCACAAGGCGGTGACAGCTCCTGCAACAAACCCAAACTGTGGCTCAATTTAATAAGGTATCCGATGCTCAGATGCCTCATCTGATTTACCAGCAGGATACGTAAATCACAGCTAGAATCGGAGGCACCTTGTCAGGGCTGCCTGCTGGAATTATTTGGGAACAACACTGCATGGGTTATTTTGGTGTTGCCCATCAAAGCCTCATACGTCTGCTTCACACACCTCTCTTTTAACAAAACTCAGCTATTAACCCAGCTTGGAGCTAAAATCAATGGTTCTGCTTCTGGATCTGAAACATAAACAAACATAAAAGCCTACGGCAGTTTCTTAACTGATAACTCCTCCTGATGTCCACTGTCACTGCCTAAGCGATTCTGGGTAAACATTCCAACCTTTTTGAGCTTCAGTTTCTTTATCTGTAAAATGAAGGCTATGGTGCCCACTCTACTAGGATAACTGGGAGGATTACTTGGGACATAGATGCAAAATGTCCAGCATGTAGTATGCACCATATATCCAAACATGGTCACTGCTATCTATCTATCTATCTATCTATCTATCTATCTATCTATCTATCTATTTATTTATGGCTGTGTTGGGTCTTTGTTGCTGTGCACAGGTTTTCTCTAGTTGCCGCGAGCAGGGGCTACTCTTCATTGTGGTGTACGGGCTTCTCATTGCTGAGCACGGACTCTAGGCACGCAGGCTTCAGTAGTTGTGGCACACGGGCTTCAGTAGTTGTGGCACACGGGCTTCAGTAGTTGTGGCTCGAGAGCTCTAGAGCACAGGCTCAGTAGTTCTGGCACACGGGCTTATTAGTTGCTCCGTGGCATGTGGGATCTTCCTAGACCAGGGCTCGAACCCATGTACCCTGCATTGGCAGGTGGATTCTCAACCACTGCGCCACCAGGGAAGGCTGGTCACTGCTTTTTTTAACTGACCTCAGTACATCCTCTGCTGTAAGCTGATAACAGAATTTAAATAAATAAATAAATAAAAAACACTAATTTCCTCTGGATTAGTGTATTTGTGATACTGCCATCCTGACCCTGCAGAAATTGTTAAGAAATCAAATCTGGGTAATGGCTGCTTTGGAAAAGCAGCAGCCGCTGCTCTGTGCAAAAGTGTAAATAAAATGCCACTTAAGTAATCACATTACTCATAGCTTAACACATGTGATCCAGAGCTACAAGCAAGCATGTCTGTGATGGATTTCTCATCTGTCGGCTGCCACCGGAGCCCATCTAAGCGTCTGCAGGCATCCTGACTGGGAACGTCTACATTAGCTCCTGATGGGACCCACACTCCCTCTATCAATGGGAAAAGACTCAGCAGGAAGGAGGCGATGCCTTCATAATAAGGTGATAATACAAACAGAAACGTTTGCTTGGCGAAGGGCTGCTAGGTTCTAGGTCGGCCATTAAATGTCCCTTCCTCAGTTCTCAGAGGCTCCCAAAGCAGACTGGGATCCCTAGCTGAATCTTCCCAGGCCCTGCCAGGTAGGGATGGAGCCTCCTCAGATGCCGTGATACAGCCTACTTTTGACTCAGCTCTGCTGAGTGCCAGACTAAACACCAAAGGAGACAACCGGCAATGCTGGATTAAATCTACCTTCTTTCTGAGGAGGGGCTCTGAAATCTCAGCATTTTCCATTTAACCAGAGCTGCCCTCAAGGGTACCAAGCACTAACTGGGGATACTTGGTCCTTAGACCATTTACACTCTGGATAAATGCAGAACTTCTAGAAAAGCCAATTCAGAATCCAACGACAAGCATGCTCTAAAGATGTGGATGGGAGGAGTTTCAAGATGGCGTAAGACTAAGATATAGCGATCACCTTCCTCCCCACAAATACAACAGAAATACATCTACACGTGGAACTGCTCCTACAGAACACCCACTGAACGCTGGCAGAAGACCTCAGACCTCCCAAAACGCAAGAAACTCCCCAAGTACCTGGGTAGGACAAAAGAAAAAAGAAAAAACAGAGACAAAAGAATAGGGATGGGGCCTGCACCAGTGGGAAGGAGCCGTGAAGGAGGAAAGGTTCCCACACACTGGGAAGGCCCTTCACGGGCGGAGACTGCGGGTGGCGTGGCGGAGGGGGAAGCTTCGGAGCCACACAGGAGAGCGCAGTAACATGGTGTGGAGGGCAAAGCAGAGAGATTCCCGCACAGAGGATCCGTGCCGACCAGCACTCACCAGCCCGAGAGGCTTGTCTGCTCACCCGCTGGGGCGGGCGGGGGCTGGGAGCTGAGGTTCGGGCTTCGGTGGTCGGATCCCAGGGAGAGGACTGGGGTTGGCGGCATGAACCCAGCCAGAAGGTGACTAGTGTGCGATGGCTAGCTGGGAGGGAGTCTGGGAAAAAGTATGGACCTGCAGAAGAGACAAGAGACTTTTTCTTCCCTCTTTGTTTCCTGGTGCGTGAGGAGAGGGGATTGAGAGCGCCGCTTAAAGGAGCTCCAGAGACGGGCGCGAGCCGCAGCTATCAGCGCAGACCCCAAAGGCCGGCATGAGACGCTAAGGCTGCTGTTGCAGCCACCAAAAAGCCTGTGAGCCACCAAAAAGCAAGGTCACTCCCCACACCTCCCCTCCCGGGAGTCTGTGCAGCCCGCCACTGCCGGGGTCCCGGTATCCAGGGACACCTTCCCCGGAAGAACGCAGAGCACACCTCAGGCTGGTGCAACGTCACGCTGGCCTCTGCCACCGCAGGCTCACCCCACATCTGTACCCCTCTCTCCCCCCGGCCTGAGTGAGCCAGAGCCCCCGAAACAGCTGCTCCTTTCACCCCGTCCTGTCTGAGCAAAGAACAGACACCCTCTAGCGACCTACACGCAGAGGCGAGGCCAAACCCAAAGCTGAACCCAGGGAGCCGTGCGAACAAAGAAGAGAAAGGGAAATTTCTCCCAGCAGCCTCAGGAGCAGAGGATTAAATCTCCAAAATCAACTTGATGTACCCTGCATCTGTGGAATACCTGGACAGACAACAAATCATCCCAAATTGAGGAGGTGGACTTTGGGAGCAACGATACATATACTTTTTCCCTTTTCCCTTTTTGTGAGTGTGTATGTGTATGCTCTGTGTGTGATTTTGTCTGTATAGCTTTGCTGTCACCATTTGTCCTACGGTTATGTCTGTCCGTGTTTTTTTGTTGTTGTTGTTTGTTTTTATAGTATAGTTTTTAGCATTTAGTATAGTTTTTAGCACTTGTTATCATTGGTTGTTTTTTTGTTTGGTTGCTCTCTTCTTTCTTTGTCTTTTTTAAATTACATTTTTAATTTTTAAAAAATTTTTTATGTCTTTTTATTTTTTTAACATTTTTATTAGACTATAATTGCTTTACAATGGTGTCTTAGTTTCTGCTTTATAACAAAGTGAATCAGTTATACATATACATATGTTCACATATCTCTTCCCTCTTGCGTCTCCCTCGCTCCCACCCTCCCTATCCCACCCCTCTAGGTGGTCACAAAGCACCAAGCTGATCTCCCTGTGCTATGTGGCTGTTTCCCCCTAGCTATCTATTTTATGTTTGGTAGTGTATATATGTCCATGCCACTCTCTCACTTTGTCACACCTTACCCTTGCCCCTCTCCATATCCTCAAGTCCATTCTCTAGTAGGTCTGTGTCTTTATTCCCGTCTTATCCCTAGGTTCTTCATGACCTTTTTTTTTTCTTATAGTCCATATATATGTGTTAGCATATGGTACTTGATTTCCTCTTTCTGACTTACTTCACTCTGTATAACAGACTCTAGGTCCATCCACCTCACTACAAATAACTCAATTTCATTTCTTTTTATGGCTGAGTAATATTCCATCATATATATGTGCCACAACTTCTTTATCAATTCATCCGATGATGGACACATAGGTTGCTTCCATCTTCTGGCTATTGTAAATAGATCTGCAATGAACATTTTGGTGCATGACACTTTTTGAATTATGGTTTTCTCAGGGTATATGCCCAGTAGTGGGATTGCTGGGTTGTACGGTAGTTCTATTTGTAGTTTTCTAAGGAACCTCCATACGGTTCTCCATAGTGGCTGTATCAATTTACATTCCCACCAACAGTGCAAGAGGGTTCCCTTTTCTCCACACCCTCTCCAGCATTTATTGTTTCTAGAGTTTTTAATAATGGCCAATCTGACCAGTGTGAGATGATATCTCATTGTAGTTTTGATTTGCATTTCTCTAATGATTAATGATGTTGAGCATTCTTTCATGTGTTTGTTGGCAATCTGTACACAAATGATGAAAAATCTGAAAATGAAATTAAGAAAACACTCCCATTTACCACTGCAACAAAAAGAATACAATATCTAGGAATAAACCTACCTAAGGAGACAAGAGACCTGTATGCAGAAAATAATAAACACTGATGAAAGAAATTAAAGATGATACAAACAGATGGAGAGATATACCATGTTCTTGGATTGGAAGAATCAACATTGTGAAAATGACTCTACTACCCAAAGCAATCTACAGATTCAATGCAATCCCTATCAAACCACCACTGGCATTTTTCACAGAACTAGAACAAAAAATTTCACAATTTGCTTGGAAACACAAAAGACCCCGCATAGCCAAAGCAATCTTGAGAACGAAAAATGGAGCTGGAGGAATCAGGCTCCCTGACTTCAGACTATACTACAAAGCTACAGTAATCAAGACAGTGTGGCACTGGCACAAAAAGAGAACAATAGCTCAATGGAACAGGATAGAAAGCCCAGAGATAAACCCACGTACATATGGTCACCTTATCTTTGATAAAGGAGGCAAGAATATACAGTGGAGAAAAGACAGCCTCTTCAATAAGTGGTGCTGGGAAAACTGGACAGGTACATGTAAAAGAATGAAATTAGAACACTCCCTAACAGCATACACAAAAATAAACTCAGAATGGATTAAAGACCTAAATGTAAGGCCAGAAACTATCAAACTCTTAGAGGAAAACATAGGCAGGACACTCTATGACATAAATCACAGCAAGATCCTTTTTGACCCACCTCCTAGAGGAATGGAAATAAAAACACAAATAAATAAATGGGACCTAATGAAACTTAAAATCTTTTGCACAGCAAAGGGAACCATAAACAAGACCAAAAGACAACCCTCAGAATGGGAGAAAATATTTGCAAATGAAGCAACGGACAAAGGATTAATCTCCAAAATTTACAAGCAACTCACACAGCTCAATAACAAAAAAACAAACAACCCAATCCAAAAAATGGGCAGAAGACCTAAACAGACATTTCTTTTTTTAATTTTTAATAATTATTTTTTATTTTAGTAACTTTTATTTTATTTTATTTTTTCAATCTTTCTTTTTTTCTCCCTTTTATTCTTAGCTGTGTGGATGACAGGGTCTTGGTGCTCCAGCCGGACATCAGGCATGGGCCTCTGAGGTGGGAGAGCCGAGTTCAGGACACTGGTCCACCACAGACTTCCCAGCTCCACATAATATCGAATGGCAAAAACCTCCCAGAGATCTCCACTTCAACGCCAACACGTAGCTCAATTCAACGACCAGCAAGCTAGAGTGCTGGACAGCCTATGCCAAACAACTAGCAAGACAGGAACACAACCCCACCCATTAGCAGAGAGGCTGCCTAAAATCATAATAAGGTCACAGACACCCCAAAACACACCACCGGATGCAGACCTGCCCACCAGAAAGAGAAGATCCAGCCTCATCCACCAGAACACAGGCACTACTCCCCTCCACCAGAAAGCCTACACAACACACTGAACCAACCTTAGCCACTAAGGGCAGACAACAAAAACAACGGGAACTAGGAACCTGCAGCCTGAGAAACAGAGACACCAAACATAGTAAGTTAAGCAGAATAAGAAAACAGAGAAACACACAGCAGATGAATGAGCACAGTGAAAACCCACCAGACCAAACAAAAGGAAGAGGAAATAGGCAGTCTACGTGAAAAAGAATTCACAATAATGATAGTAAAGATGATCCAAAATCTTGGAAATAGAATGGAGAAAACACAAGGAACGTTTATCAAGGACCTAGAAGAACTAAAGAGCAAACAAACAATGATGAACAACACAATAAATAAAATGAAAATTTCTTTAGAAGGAATCAACAGCAGAAGAACTGAGGCAGAAGAGATAAGTGACCTGGAAGATAAAATAGTGGAAATAACAACTGCAGAGCAGAATAAAGAAAAAAGAATGAAAAGAATTGAGGACAGACTCAGAGACCTATGGGACAACATTAAACGCACCAACACTCAAATTAGAGAGGTCCCAGAAGAAGAAGAGAAAAAGAAAGGAACTGAGAAAATATTTCAAGAGAATATAGTTGAACACTTCCCTAATATGGGAAAGGAAATAGTTAAGCAAGTCCAGGAAACGCACAGAGTCCCACACAGGATAAATCCAAGGAGAAACATGCCAAGACACATATTAATCAAACTATCAAAAATTAAATACAAGGAAAAAATATTAAAAGCACAAAGGGAAAGAAAACAAATAACATACAAGGGAATCCCCATAAGGTTAACAGCTGATCTTTCAGCAGAAACTCCGCAGGCCAGAAGGGAGTGGCAGGACATATTTATTTAATGTGATGAAAGGGAAAAACCTACAACCAAGATTACTCTACCCAACAGGGATCTCATTTAGATCTGATGGAGAAATTAAACTCTTCACAGCCAAGCAAAAGCTAAGAGAATTCAGCACCACCAAACCAGCTTTACAACAAAGGCTAAAGGAACTTCTCCAGACAGGAAACACAAGTGAAGGAAAAGACCTACAATAACGAACACAAAACAATTAAGAAAATGGTAATACGAACATACATATTGATAATTACCTTAAATGTAAATGGTTTAAATGCTCCAACCAAAAGACGTAGACTGGCTGAGTGGATACAAAAACAAGACCCATATATATGCTGTCTACAAGAGACCCACTTCAGACCTAGGGACATATATAGACTGTAAGTGAGAAGATGGAAAAAGATATTCCATGCAAATGGAAATCAAAAGAAAGCTGGAGTAGCAATTCACATATCACACAAAATAGACTTTGAAACAAAGACCATTACAAAAGACAAAGAAGGACACTACATAATGATAAAGGGATCAATGCAAGAAGATATAACAGTTGTAAATATTTATGCACCCAACATAGGAGCACCTCAAAACATAAGGCTAATGCTAACAGCCATAAAAGGGGAAATTGACAGTAACACAATCATAGTAGGAGATTTTAACACCCCACCTTCACCAATGGACAAATCATCAAAAATGAAAATAAATAAGGAAACACAAGCTTTCAATGACACATTAAAAAAGATCGACTTAACTAATATTTATAGGACATTCCATCCAAAAACAACAGAATACACTTTCTTCTCAAGTGCTCATGGAACATTCTCCAGGATAGAACATATCTTGGGTCACAAATCAAGCCTTGGTAAATTTAAGAAAATTGATATCACATCAAGTATCATTTCCAACCACAATGCTATGAGACTATATATCAATTACAGGAAAAAAATCTGTAAAAAATACAGACACATGGAGGTTGAACCATACACTACTTAATAACCAAGAGATCACTGAAGAAATCAAAGAGGAAATAAAAAAGTACTTAGAAACAAATGACAATGAAAACACAATGACCCAAAACCTATGGGATGCAGCAAAAGTAGTTCTAAGAGGGAAGTTTATACCAATACAATCCTACCTCAAGAAACAAGAAACAGGGCTTCCCTGGTGGCGCAGTGGTTGGGAGTCTGCCTGCCGATGTGGGGGACACGGGTTCGTGCCCCGGTCCGGGAAGATCCCACATGCCGCGGAGCGGCTGGGCCCGTGAGCCATGGCCGCTGAGCCTGTGCATCAGGAGCCTGTGCTCCGCAACGGGAGGGGCCACAACAGTGAGAGGCCCGTGTACCACAAAAAAAAAAAAAAGAAAAAGAAAAAGAAACAAGAAACACCTCAAATAAACAACCTAACCTTACACCTAAAGCAATTAGAGAAAGAAGAACAAAAAAACCCCAAAGTTAGCAGAAGGAAAGAAATCATAAAGATCAGATCAGAAATAAATGAAAAAGAAATGAAGGAAACAATAGCAAAGATGAATAAAACTAAAAGCCAGTTCTTTGAGAAGATAAACAAAATTGATAAACCATTACCCAGACTCATCAAGAAAAAAGGGAGAAGTCTCAAATCAATAGAATTAGAAATGAAAAAGGAGAAGTAACAACTGACACTGCAGAAATACAAAGGGTCATGAGAGATTACTACAAGCAACTCTATGCCAATATAATGGACAACCTGGAAGAAATGAACAAATTCTTAGAAACACACAACCTTCTGAGACTGAACCAGAAAGAAATAGAAAATATGAACAAGCCAATCAGAAGCACTGAAATCGAAACTGTGATTTAAAATCTTCCAACAAACAAAAGCCCAGGACCTGATGGCATCACAGGCGAATTCTATCAAACACTTAGAGAAGAGTTAACACCTACCCTTCTCAAACTCTTCCAAAATATAGCAGAGGGAGGAACATTCCCAAACTCATTCTACAAGGCCACAGTCAACCTGATACCAAAACCAGACAAAGATGTCACAAAGAAAGAAAACTACAGGTCAATATCACTGATGAACATAGATGCAAAAATCCTCAACAAAATACTAGCAAGCAGAATCCAACAGCACATTAAAAGGATCATACACCATGATCAAGTGGGGTTTATTCCAGGAATGCAAGGATTCTTCAATATATGCAATCAATCAGTGTGATACACCATATTAACAAATTGAAAGAGGAAAACCATATAATCATCTCAATAGATGCAGAGAAACTTTCAACAAAATTCAACGCCCATTTATGATAAAACCCTCCAGAAAGTAGGCAGAGAGGGAACTTACCTCTACATGATAAAGGCCATATATGACAAACCCACAGCCAACATGGTCCTCAATGGTGAACAACTGAAACCATTTCCACTAAGATCAGGAAAAAGAAAAGTTTGCCCACTCTCACCACTATTACTCAACATAGTTTTGGAAGTTTTAGCCACAGCAACCAGAGAAGAAAAATAAATAAAAGGAATCCAAATTGGAAAAGAAGAAGTAAAGCTGTCACTGTTTGCAGATGGCATGATACTATATAGAGAGAATCCTAAAGATGCTACCAGTAAACTACTAGAGCTAATCAATGAATTTGGTAAAGTAGCAGGATACACAATTAATGCAGGGAAATCTCTTGCATTCCTATACACTAATGATGAAAAATCTGAAAGTGAAATTAAGGAAACACTCCCATTTACCACTGCAACAAAAAGAACAAAATACCTAGGAATAAACATACCTAAGGAGACAAAAGACTTATATGCAGAAAACTATAAGACACTGACAAAATAAATTAAAGATGATACAAACAGATGGAGAGATATTATACCATGTTCTTTGATTGAAAAAATCAACATTGTGAAAATGACTATACTACCCAAAGCAATCTACAGATTCAATGCAATCCCTATCAAACCACCACTGGCATTTTTCACAGAACTAGAACAGAAAATTTCACAATTCGTTTGGAAACACAAAAAACCTCGAATAGCCAAAGCAACTTGAGAAAGAAAAACGGAGCTGGAGAAATGAGGCTCTGTGACTTCAGGCTATACTACAAAGCTACAGTAATCAAGACAGTATGGCACTGGCACAAAAAGAGAACAATAGATCAATGGAACAGGATAGAAAGCCCAGTGATAAACCCATGCACATATGGTCACCTTATTCTTGATAAAGGAGGAAAGAGTATACAATGAAGAAAAGACAGCCTCTTCAATAAGTGGTGCTGGGAAAACTGGACAGGTACATGTAAAAGTATGAAATTAGAACACTACCTAACACCATACAAAAAAATAAACTCAGAATGGATTAAAGACCTAAATGTAAGGCCAGACACTATCAAACTCTTAGAGGAAAACATAGGCAGGACACTCTATGACATAAATCACAGCAAGATCCTTTTTGACCCACCTCCTAGAGAAATGGAAATAAAAACAAAAATAAACAAATGGGACCTACTGAAACTTAAAAGCTTTTGCACAGCAAAGGGAACCATAAACAAGATGAAAAGACAACACTCAGGATGGGAGAAAATATTTGCAAATGAAGCAGCTGACAAAGGATTAATCTCTAAAATTTACAAGCAGCTCATGCAGCTCAATATCAAAAAACTGAACAACCCATCCAAAAACAAGCAGAAGACCTAAATAGACATTTCTCCAAAGAAGATATACAGATTGCCAACAAACACATGAAAGAATGCTCAACATCATTACTCATTAGAGAAATGCAAATCAAAACTACAATGAGGTAGCACTTCACATCGGTCAGAATGGCCACCATCAAAATATCTACAAACAATAAATTCTGGAGAGGGTGTGGAGAAAAGGGAACCCTCTTGCACTGTTGGTGGGAATGTAAATTGATAAAGCCACTATGGAGAACAGTATGGAGGTTCCTTAAAAAACTAAAAGGAGAATTACCATATGACTCAGCAATCCCACTACTGGGCATATACCCTGAGAAAACCATAATTCAAAACGAGTCATGTACCACAATGTTCATTGCAGCTCTATTTACAATAGCAGGACACAGAGGCAACCTAAGTATCCATTGACAGATGAATGGATAAAGCAGCTGTGGCACATCTATACAATGATGGAATATTACTCAGCCATAAAAAAATGAAATTGAATTATTTGTACTGAGGTGGATGGTCCTAGAGACTGTCATACAGAGTGAAGTAACTCAGAAAAACAAATACCATATGCTAACACATATATATGGAATCTAAAAAAAAAAAAAGAAAAAGAAAAAAGGTTCTGACGAACCTAGGAGCCAGACAGGAAAAGACACAGACATAGAGAATGGACTTGAGGACACGAGGAGGGGGAAGGGTAAGCTAGGACAAAGTGAGAGAGTGGCATGTACATATATACACTACCACATGTAAAACCGAGAGCTAGTGGGAAGCAGCCGCATAGCAGAGAGAGATCAGCTCGGTGCTTTGTGACCACCTAGAGGGGTGGGATAGGGAGAGTGGGAGGGAGGGATGGAGATACAAGAGGAAAGAGATATGGGGATATATGTATAGCTGATTCACTTTGTTATAAAGTAGAAACTAACACACCATTGTAAAGCAATTATACTCCAATAAAGATGTTGAAAAAATCAATTAATTAAAAAAAGAAATATGTGGTTGTCTGTTGGGGCACGGGCTGGAATACCCACAGGAAAGGACGTGACAATCACTTCTTAATGTGAAATCCAGGTTCACCAAGGCACCAGCTGCCTTTGCTCACAGCGAGCTCCCTACACATGGGCAGCTTTGATTGCAACAGGCAATCAGAGACTTTGCCCTTCCTGCCTCTACCTCCCAGCAGGGTGCCCTCATGGTCTTCTCCTCTACTCTTTCTCATCAAAACTTGTAAAGAGGACTGGGGCAGCTCCACTCACATTCAGTAAGGGATCCAATCCCAAGGTGACAAAATCCTGCCAGAGTTTCTGCCAGTAGAAAGGTGAGAAATATTTGGGGAGAGGGCCTTTGCTAGCCTCTGAAGTTAAAATACACTCATCAGCCTGAGTCCTGGTAAAGATGGAAGGTGAAGAGGATTAAGAACTAGTGTAGGAGACTTCAGACAATACTACAAAGCTACAGTAATCAAAACAGTGCAGCATTGGCACAAAAACAGACATATGGATCAATGGAACAGAATAGAGAGACCAGAAATAAACCCACACACCTACAGTCAATCTTTGACAAAGGAGGCAAGAATGTACAATGGAGAAAAGACAGTCTCTTCAGCAAGTGGTGTTGGGAAAGCTGACAGCCACATGTATATCAATGAAGTTAGAACACACTCTCACACCATACACAAAAATAAATTCAAAATGGCTTACAGACTTAAATATAAGACATGACACCATAAAACTGCTAGAAGAGAACACAGGCAAAACCTTTCTGACATAAATCACATCAATGTTTTCTTAGGTCAGTCACCCAAGGCAATAGAAATAAAAGCAAAAATAAACAAATGGGACCTAATCAAACTTATAAGCTTTTGCACAGCAAAGGAAACCATAAACAAAGTGAAAAGACAACGTACAGACTGTGAGAAAATATTTGCAAATGATGAGACCAATAAGGGCTTAATTTCCAATATATACAAACAGCTCATACAAATCAATAACAAAAAAAATAATAATAACCCAATCGAAAAATGGGCAAAAGACCTAAGTATACATTTCTCCAAAGAAGAAATACAGATGGCCAATAGGTGCATGAAAAGATATTCAACATCAGTAATTATTAGAGGAATGCAAGTCAAAACTACAATGAGGTATCACCTCACACCAGTCAGAATGACCATCATTAAAAAGTCTACAAATAACAAATGCTGGAGAGGGTGTGGAGAAAAGGGAACCCTCATACACTGTTAGTGGGAATGTAAATTGGTGCAGCCACTATGGAAAACAGTGTGGAATTCCCTCAAAAAAAACTAAAAATAGAGTTGCCATATGATCCAGCAATCTCCCTCCTGGGCATATATCCAGAGAAAACTCTAATTCAAAAAGATACATGCACCCCGATATTCACAGCTGCAGTATTTACAATAGCCAAGACATGGAAGCAACCTAAGGGTCCATCAACAGATGAATGGATAAAGAAGATGTGGTATCTATACACAATGGAATACTACTCAGCCATAAAAAAGAATAAAATAATGCCACTTGCACCAACATGGATGGACCTAGACATTATCATAATAAGCGAAGTAAGTCAGAAAGAGAAAGACAAATACCATATGATATCACTTATATGGGAAATCTAAAATATGACACAAATGAACTTATTTATGAAACAGAAACAGACTCACAGACTATGAAAACAAACTTACGGTTACCAAAAGGGAAAGGGGCTGGGGGGGAGGGATAAATTAGGAGTTTGGGATTAGCATATACAAACTATTATATAGGAAACAGATAAACAACGAGGGCCCACTGTATAGCACAGGGAATTATATTCAATATCCAGTAATAAACCATAATGGAAAAGAATATGTATACATATGGATGACTGAATCACTTCACTCTACCCCAGAAACTAACAAAACACTGTAAATCAACTATACTCTAATTAAAAAAAAAAAAAAAAAACAACTAGTGGAGTCGGGGAAAGGGAATGAAAAGAGTCTGCAAATGGTTTTGAAGGGAAAAGATACAGCAACCAGGAAAATGAACACGGGTAATGTGAGAATATTTTCTACTACAGCCCCAAAATGGAGCCAGTGGGCAGTACAGCAAGGACCCAGGTCCTAGGGAAGTGCTGGGACCTTGCCATTTTCTAAAGGAAGATCAAGAAATAGCTACTCAAGCCTGTATTCAGCCTACAGTGGGAAGTAACAAGTGTCCACTGAACACCTACTGCCAGCCAAGCCCGGTGCGGTGCTCTGCTCTGCACTTTACGTTATCCCCCATAATCATCACAATGACTGCAAGCATGGAGGTAGCCTCTACATTTTACAGTAGAGAAAACTATGGCTCAGGGAGGTTACGTAACTTGAGCAGGGGGTCAGCTCCAGCTCTGTCCAACAGCAGAGCCCTGGGCTCTTTCCACACACCATGACAGCCCAGTGCCGCCAGTTGGCTGAGCACCCCACCAAGTTCTAGACCATCAGCTCCTGAAGGATGGACTCCACTGGACCCGACACAGACCTGAACAATCTGCGAAGACTCAGAATAGCTACTGGTTGAATCAGAGCAGGTATGTGGAGAAATTATGATTCTCTTGGAAACTCGTAATTTAATCCTTTTGAAGGCAAAGTCCCACCTTTGACAAAGCCCAGGGAAGCTGAGCCTCTAGGGCTAAGATATGGGTGAAGCCAGAGTACAGAAAGGGAGGGGAGAGAAATCCCAGGAGGCACCTGGAGGGATGGGGGAGGAACAAGCTATTACACCAGATGTCTGTGTGGCTGCTGGGCTGGAGGACAGAGGGTGAAGCAGGATCCTTGCCCATAAGATGTACAGCATCGAGCAGGTTCCAGGAGTTGCCAATTCCCATCCTAAGCAAGAGCAGCTCGGCTAAGCGCACCAGCCTGCAGTCTGATCCGTGAATCACCCCAGACTAACGTGCCTCTTCCCCCGGCCAACAGCCACGCGGGCCACGGGCGGCTCCCACGCACTCGTGTACGGGAGCACACACACCTTAACAGATCTGGGGCCCAAATAACTAAAAATTAGACACAAATTTGATTTGGGTCATTGCTTGCCTTCCTGCTGGTCCCTGCATTCTGCCACACAACCTTGGGGCCTGAATGACAGAATTGGAGAAAATATTGAATAAATTATGGACACACACTCAACCACAGCTACCCAGACCTCTTGAGCTTATTAACAATGCCTCTCTACCACGTTATTCTTAAAATTTTCCACAACTAAAATCTACCTGGGAACGTAAATCTTCCTCACCATAACGTGAACAAGTCCCATAATAACAGCTCATTACTGAACCATGTTGGGTTATATTTCTCCAAGAAAATAAATAACCAGTTTAAAGATTGTCAGAAAAATGTTCCACTGGTACTCAGGTTAAACATGATTATTTACTAGAAATTATCAAAAGCTACTCACACCTGTGGTAACTATACGCACACAAGTTCCTCAGTGAGTTTTATACGGAAAGGTGGGAAAGAGACGTAGAACACACAACTGCTACAGATTTTCACTTTGAACAGATTTCATTTCTTTGGCCTTTGGGGCTGATCTTGGTGATGGGAGCCTCTTGCACCAAATGCTCAGACAGAGAGAACCCTGGGGAAAGATTCATAAGAGGTGGAAGAGGGGAAAATGCCATATGGAGAGCTGTTGCTCTGTGCCAGGCAGAGCTCAACCCCCCAAATTAGGAGTCAGAAAACTTTTTCTATGAAGGGCCAGAGAGTACATTTTTTTGGCTTTGTGGGTCACAAACAGACTCTACCACACCCTCTTCTCCCTGCCCCTTTTAAAAATGTATCAAGCACTCTCTACACACTATTATATATAAAACAGGTAATCAACAAGGACCTACTGTATAGCACAGGGAACTCTACTCAATATTCTGTGATAACCTATATGGGAAAAGAATCTGACAAAGAATGGATATGTGTATAATGGAATCACTTTGCCTAACACAGCACTGTAAATCAACTATACTCCAATATAAAATAAAAATTAAACTCAAAAAAAAATGTACCAATCACTGTAAACTAGTGACCTCAGCTGGACTTGGCTTTCGGGCTGAGTCTATCTATCCCTGCTCTAAACACATTACTTGTCTCAACTCTTTCCACTACCTTCTGTGGTACATGCTGTTTGTGTTCCCATTTTAAAGACAAAGGGAACGAGGTGCTGAGATGTTAGGAAGCCTGCTTGAGTTCACACCCTTGGTTTAAAAGTCAAAGTACAAAGCCAGGCAGGATCCAAGCCTAGGCCCACTGGTTCTCAAAGGTCATACTCTTCCCACTATACCTCATGGCCTCAAAAACATTCTGAATTTGGCAACTCTCTTTTCAACAAAGAGTGAATTTATATTATGAATAAGAAGGCATGACAAAAGAACTAATATTTGTTGAACGTCTAGTGTGTATTGAGACCTGGCCATGGACTTTACACATGAGAGTGCACAGGGCCAGTGTGGATAGTTGTGTAAGTCACTCACTGTACAGGAATGCCCGGTCAGTAGTGGTTATTAGTGGGGAGAGAGAAGCGGGGAGCAGGGGGACAACATAGGGGTAGGGGAAGAGTTATTATGGGATAATATGAAATCACGTGTGAAACTTTTGAAAATTGTAAAGCACTAAAGAATTTAAAGAATCTGTCATTCAATTTTAAAAAAAGACTGCCAGATCAGGAAAGGAGTGGAGGCTGAAATGCCATATGCACTGCATGCATCAATCACACCCTGGAGCAAGGCTGCACCCACCCAGAGGTAGCACCTACTTCCACTTTGAAGGCACCATGGTGGCTGTAGCAGTCCCGCCAGTGTATCTCCCAGAGGGCAGGATGCGAGAGGAACACAGCCTCACCAAAAGCCAGGGGAACCTGCAGCCTGGGACAGCAAAGGGAGACAGAATAGAGTCCAAGCGGGCAGACTTGCAGAACATGAGGGGGATAGGAGAAGCCAGAGACAGGAACCATGGCACCGAGCCTCAGTCGCTAAGGAAAACCAAGCTCACCCCACCCGCAAGTCTTAGGATAGAGTTCCGCAGTCAGGAGAAAGGCCAGTTTCACACAGCATGTGACTTAATGGACTTCATTACTTCCAAAGGTGATAACAGTGGAAAATAGGTATTTTAAAGGAAGATTTAGACAAATTCTATTCAGTTCAACAGACACTTATTGACTCTCTCAGTGATCATGACCTAAGAGTTTATTAAAGGAAGCCAGGAGCAGCTGCAGAATTTCCCTAACATCATGAAGTTTACATGGTGTAGGGGTCATCCTTAACAAAAATGGACTCTTAATCACAAAGCAGAATGGGTGAGACCCAGTGTGACCGCTGGGTTCCTGTGGGCTCCTCTGCTGCAGTTCTGACTGCTGCAGCCCAGGCCATTATAATCCCTCCCCATCACTCACACAGTACAGGGACCGGGGACCTACAAGCGCCCCACACAGCTGTCGTGGCATAAACCGTTTCCACCCAGAGTGCCCTGGCAGAAGACAGCCCAGGCACAGCCCTGAGACGGCCCGTGCATACCTGACTCATACTCTACCTCCTGGGCTCAGATGCCCAGGTCTTAACTTGCAGGAGGCAAGCTGAGCCAAAGGCTGCAGGAGGTCCCGAAAAACAGAGGCCTGCCCTTGCCTCAGCACATGGTGACACGTGCCAAGAGGGACAGCACTGGGAAAGAGTCCTTAAGGACCCATGAGACTTCCTTTCTCCCACACCCTACCCAGATGGGAAAAAAAAACAAAAACAAAAAAACCACTCATAATTGTCTTCCTGAGACCTCAGCAGGCAAAAACTTAAATTGTTGGGAACCAGTCAACGAGTGGAAGAAACTGCATTTTCTTTCCTTTATCATCTCCAACTCCAAGGACAAGATTTTTCTCAGATGCCCCTAAAAGTTTTTGTGATTGTCTCCAGACAGACACTAGTGAGGAGAGATAGTAAATTGCTCTCTGCAATTATTAAGCTCCAAACTCCCTAAACAGCCAATCTTTATGCCTC
Organism: Kogia breviceps; assembly: GCF_026419965.1. Classification (NCBI taxonomy): domain Eukaryota; kingdom Metazoa; phylum Chordata; class Mammalia; order Artiodactyla; family Physeteridae; genus Kogia; species Kogia breviceps. The sequence continues at coordinate 114,614,166 of NC_081313.1, forward strand.
CAGTGTAGCTGTGTCTGTGGACGGCTGCTTCAGGCGAGGGCAGTCATCCCCTGAGCCCTCCCCTACTGCTCAATGTTCAAAAGGCAATGAGAAAATTACCCAGAAAACAGCTGTTGATGCTTTAGGTGGTACCTAGGTGGAGAGAGAAGTGACGGGCCAGTGGAAGTCACAAGCCATAAAATTGAGAAAATACCGTTTTCAGGTTAAATGTGAAGGGAATTCCCTCTGCAAGAGGTAATCAATAGTCAAGCAGAAGCACTACAGGACAAGACCCTCTGGTGACGGAGAGAAGGAAAGTGGCACGAGTCACCTCCGAGTGACAAGTCACTGAGCTACGATAGCTGCAGAGGGACTGAACTTCACCACTGTCACCATCCCCAGAGCAATGAAGGTGCTTCACCCAGCAAGAGGGAGCCAGGCCCAGCCCCCAGCTTCTGGATGATTTTCTCCTTCCAAGCACACAACCCGACAACATAGAGATAGCATCTAAATCAACTGTGGTAAACTGTGCTGCTCCAGGCACAGCTCTGCAGCATTTTGAAAGAACAGGTAATGGCAGCTATTACTCCCTCCCAGCCATAACCCAAGAATCTAAGAGATGTGGGAACCCTTGGAAATACCCAACCCTGACTTTGTCCCAATCTTGACAATAAGCTGCCCACAACAGAGAGGGCCCAGCACAGCATCCTGAATCTTACTCAATGCTTTGCTTATGAAGGTCCTATCTCCCCACCCAGGGCCAATTCCCACCCTCATGGCTGTGAGAATTTGGTCCAGTGGGCTGGAAGGTAATGGTCCTTAACCAATGAATACAGAGAGCATCTAGAGGCAGCCAGAGGTTCTAATCACTGGCCTCTCCTAGGTTCCTGAGACAAGGCAGTCATGTGCTGCCAAGCTTGGACATCAGGTTACATTTAAAAGGGAAATCTGGACTCATAATGATTTTAAACATACATAATTCTAGACCAGGTTGTTGCTAAGCACTGAAGTCTACCTTATTTTACTCAAAACTTCCAGGTCCTCCGGACTGCACCCGGGGAACAAGATGCAATGCCTTCTGGAACGAGGAGAAATAAAATCACTTCAAAAGGCACTAAGGAGACAGTCAGCTTCATTGATTTATTTCTGAGATAGAAAACTGGGGAAGGAGAAGCTACCAATTTTTCATCAGTACTGAGCTATTCATAGCAGGAGGCTTGACTTGTGGTTTGATTGGCTTGACTCAAAGTGCAAAGAGCAAGGATGCATCTTCACCAGGAGGGCAGCACAGCAGAGCACTGAGCTCTGGAGTCCAACAGAGCCCATTCTGAACCTCGGCTCCAACATTTATTGATGGTGTGACCTTGGAAAGGTACTGAACCTCGCTTTTCCAATCTGTAGAACAAGGTTATTAATAGGGCCAACTTCATAGAGTTTACAAAGTCCAAATGAGGTTATCCATGTAAAGGACTGATGAATGCTCATAAAGAGTAGCCATTAGAAATAGCATTACTGTTTAATATATGATTCTCATTTATGTTCATTTTAACCCTCGATGATTCTTCTTTTCAAAGCTAGCCCATCATATTAGGATTTTAGGGGGAAACGTTTAAAAGGAAGGTTTGCTTGCCCTCTTGCTTTTCTTTGAAAAACAGCATTCTCTGGCTCCATGGTCTGAAAACAGGCCCCCAAAGACAGTGACTTCATCTTTTAAAAAGGAAGGGAAAAAAACCCTAACATGTAAGTCAGAGGCAAAGGTGAGGGAAAGTGGTTCTGTTTTACAACCAAGAAAAAGCAATTCAGGAGGAAAGACCCACATGTCTCTGTGTTGCTTGAAGCCAGAATAAACCCACAGAGAGCTGTACATTCTGCTGAACAAAAGCAGGCAACCACATTTTCCTAGATGCTTCTTTAAAATATGTAAGGGATATGGTATGCAAAGACAAAACCTCATAAAGCAATCTTTCTCATCGAAAAACACCATAAGGAGGGTGAAAAAAAACAAGCCACAGAGTGAGAGAAGATATTGGCATCATTTAAAACCAACAAATGGCTTGCATCCAGAATATATAAAGAACTTATACAAATCAATTAGAAAGAAGACAGACAACCCAGTTAAAAGTAAAGGGCAAGAGATGTGAATAGGCACTTTACATAAAAGGACACCCTTAGGTCAAAATATACCATAAGGGCTGAAACAGGGAACTCTGACCACACCAAGTATAAGAAAAGATGTAGCGCAACTGGGATTCTCCTACCCCACTGGCTGGAGTGGAGCCCTGCAGTGGTACAGCCACTTCAGAAAACCACTGGACAGGGTGAATGGAAGATATTCCTATCGGCCCTGTGACCCAGCAACCCCACCCCCGGGAATATATCCAACAGAAATGAGTACAGGTATAGAAAAAGATGGATACAAGAATGTTCATAAGCAGCAATACTCAAAGTAATCTGCACTTGAAACAACTCAAAAATCCATCAATAGCAAAATGGATCAACTGTGGTCTGTTCACACAACCAAATACTAGACAGCAATGAAAACCAGTGAACTATACTATACTGTCCAGCCTGAATGAGACCCCATGCATATAATACGGAGTAAAAAAGGGCCAGACACCAACAAATATAAACTGTAGGATGTCATTTACATGACATTCAGAAAAGGGCAAAACTAGCATTCACTGCAAAGTTAGACTAATGGTAACCTCTGGGAAGAAGAGAGCAGAAATAAGTCAGAAAGGAAATCAGATTAGGGGAGGATAAGTGAGACTTGGGGTGCTGCTCATGTCCTGTTTCTTGATCTAGGGGCTGGTCACATGGGTCTGCGTACTTGGTAATAAGTCTATTCTATTTGTGCACCTTATATGCATATTACACTCCAATACAAAAGTTTAAGAAATGAGTGAAACAGGTACAGTATATTCTGTTGTATTTATGTGATCTAGCTGGGTCATTGCTTAGTTGGAAACAAAGAGATGCAGTTGACCCTTGAACAACACCCGTTTGAACTGTGCAGGTCCATTTATACGTGGATTTTTTTTTCAATAAATACGTACATTACAGTACTACATGGTCAAGGGTTGGTTGAATCCATGCATGAGGAACTGTGGATACAGAGAAACCACATCTACAGACTATGAATTATATGTGGATTTTTGACTGCACAGAGGGTCGACGCTCCAACTCCCACAGTGTTCAAGGGTCAGGTGTACTCTGAACCAGAAACAGCCATTTCCAGGGAAACATTCACATGGCAGAATGTGTTCTTCTGACACCGGGGCACTGCTGGATGGGTACACCCCGCAGTCACTGCAAGGGAGGGGCACTGTCCTAGTCTCAACCCTGACAGAGAGGTACATGGGAAGCCAGAAAGGTACATGGAAAACCTAAGAATGGCACAAATAACAACAAATGTATTAATCACTTATTAAAGTCCTGGTATTTTTTTAAACACTTAAAATGTATTAACTCATGTAATCCTCCTAAGTCCCCATTTCATCTTTCAAACGAGCTAACTAAGCACAGAGGAGTTAAGGGGCCACAACCCCAAGTCACACAGCTAGCAAGAGCCAGAGTGTAGATCCAGGCCAGGTGTTCTTGCTCCAGAACCCCACACACGTAGCCACGTGCCGTGACACCTCCCTAAACTACCTGACAATCTGAGGAAGAACAGGAAATCCAACCACTTGCCTCAGCAGAGGGAAGACAGGGGCCAGAAGGAGACGAGCCACCATTCACAGAGTACCTATGTGCCAAGCAATGGGCTAAATATCCTCTTCATGCCAAATCTGGTTTGATTTTCACAACAGCCCTATGAAGTAGCTAGTAGTATTGTCCCTATTTGGGAGATGAAGAAAATGGGCTGAGAAAATTTAACTACTTCACACCACCAGTGATGGGCACAGACAAGATCTGAACCCAAAACTCCCCCACCTGAAAGGTCAGTAGTCTCCCAGATCCTACAAGCCAGAATAGGCCCTGGCATCATGGTGTTTCCAGGAGGCCACCCCACTGAAATGGTATATGAGAGGGGAAGCTCATGCCTGCATAGTTGCTTCACAGACCCAGGCCAGAGCCAAAGCCAGCTAGTAAGAATGGAGCTGGGACAGGGGTGGACTAAGGCATAAGGATTTCCACACAGACAAAAGCTGGAGTGAGGTCTGAAGATGCCCCACCCGGCCTGGTGGAGGAGACAACTGTTTCGTCTGGCCCACGGGGTCCCCCTTTTCCTCTAAGACAATGCTTTACTTCTGGTTGAGGCCTGGCTGACCACACTCCCCAACCACACAGAGAACCACATGACTCAGGCATGGCCAGTGTGAGTTCTCCCTCCTTGCCACACCACAGGGATTCACCCAGGAAGGGGTACTTGATCCCACAGGTTAGTAAGAGTCTTCCTAGGGTTTGCATACGGATGAGGGAAAGACAGTGTTCTCCATTAGGAAGAGTTATCTTGGAACTGTCAGAGAACGTCTTTCCAGTCACTGGGAAGAGCGTGTCTAAGAATAAATCCAACGTGCCAAAGTTGGTGCAGCAGAGAGATGAGGAGAGAGTGAGAGCAATCCCTGGATGCGGCCCTGCCTGAAGTCCACAGCTGGACTTTCAAACTATGTGGACCATTAGCTTGGCTCTCTACTTAAGCTCGTCTAAATCAGGTTTCATTTGCTTGCAACCCTGAAGGTCCTAACATAGCAGAGGTCTCTGAATAAGGTATGATGTAGAGTATGGACATTTTTCGAAACAAGAGGTGGCAAACTGGATGGGGTGAAGCCAAGCTGTCTGAGTTACCTCCAAGGGGGTTTTCAAATTGGAGCCACCCTAGGCTGAACCCCCAAAATCCTTACTCAGCTTCCAAGAAAGGAAGGCAGCATGGTGTCATGAGAAAACTCTATGCTGTCCCCACTCACTGGTACAGTTTAAAATAAAGAAAAAGTGAAAGGGAGGCAGACCAAAATGCTGGGGCAACTACCAGGGACGCAGATGTGATCTGAAACAGCTGAGTCACCCATCATCTTCCGGCGCAAACAGATGTCAGAACTAAGCTCTTCTGTGGCAGAACTAAATGCACAGCCAGGCTTGTCTCCAACAAATGAATCTCTCTGGTGCAATGAATCGACCCACCTTTAACGAGAAATTTTTTGCGATTTTAATTCCATACAAGATTCAGCCAGTGAGAACGATCAAAATGGTATTTTACTACCTGCAGACACACACCTTACCTTTTAAATTCATATCTTCAGATAGAAAGGGGGTTAGCAGTAAGAGGAAATTAAATCCATAAATCCACTGATTTATCACTGCACAAACACACAACAGGCACCATGACAGTAAACTCTTTGCAGGCGGTATTTCCCCCAGAGTCATCACTGCAAACACAGTGGAAAATCCTGATTTGGAATGAGAAAGAATTCCACTTTAATCTTTTTTATCTTCTTGGTCTAGTAATGCCCTGTGGCCACTGCCCATCTGGCACGTTCCTAGAAGAAAACTGTGGCCACTATAGTGTAATTCAACTTGAGGATTGGTTTGTGGAATGTTTTTCAATGTATACTATAGGCCGTTGGGTATTGGTTTTTTTCTTTTTCTTTAATAAATCTAATAAATCAATACTGAGTACCATTTATTTCAGGAATATTTTGAAAGTACAAATAAGACACAGGCAGCTTTTATGAGAACACATGAAATGCTATCTGCAGAGAGTTAACAGAGCCCAGCGAATTAGTCTAATCTCAAGTGGACCAGGAGGAAGGGAACTGATTCATCAAAGCAATTTGCAATTAGTAATAATATTGTGCAGTGCCGTAGCTCGCACCATCAGAGCATATTAGGATGTGCAACACGCCTTAATTAATTCTGACAGCGCCCTTTAGAGCCCCAAATCACACACTTTACCCTGCACTGGAATCACAGAGGACATGATGAAGAGGCAGATCCCTGGGCCTTACCCTCAGAAATTCTGATTCAGGAAATCTGTCACGGGGCTTAGAAATCCCATCCTACTTCCTCTCCCAAGTGACTGTGATCGTGGAGGTCCAGGGACAGTATTCCGAAATGCCACTACGAAGAAAGGTATTATTGCTCTCACCACACACATGGACCAGAGCTCAGAATGAATAGAGGTGTTCCACTTGCTCTAGAGCGGCACTGTCCAGTAGAACTTCCGGTGATGACGGAAAGGTTCTGTAGTCAACATGGCCCATACAGGAGCCACATGTGGATAATGAGCACTTGAAATATAAGTAGTAGGACTGAGGAACTGAATGCTTCATTTCATTTCATTTCAATTAATTTTAACTTAAATGGTCACATGTGTCTATTGGCTTAGTTATTGAACTATGCAGCTCTCGATAAAACAGCAGCATTTAAGAAAAAAAATGGAAGTTAGCTGTATTAGAACATATTCCTTTCTATCTTCAGCAAATTGTCAGCTATTTCTTTAACATATGCAAAATGGCATGATCTGAGTACCTGCTGTTCTCAAAACGTCTTATCAGGTAAGTTTTATAAATGAAGAAACTGAGGCTCAAAGAAGCTAAATGAAGTCACACGGCTGGATATAACAGAGACAAGATGTGAACCTAAGTCATGCAATGCCAGCACCGTGATGCTTCCATTACAACATGCTGCCTCCACATATATGAGCTCAACCTAAAACACAAAAGGAAGAGTAATGGAACTGTCACCTCCCTTATCCTAAACTCCTGAAATTTTTCATTGTTTTTCCGCCTATCAATTGGTATTCCTATGCAGGGTTCTATGAATAAACAAACACAGCATTATACTGAAAAAGGAAACGGTTCCAGGGCCAACCTCACACTGCAGGATTTGGCCCTCATTGATCCTCTTCCTCTCTACTTCTCCCCTCTGCTCCAGCCACATTGCTGCAGGAACATAGCAGGCACTCTCCTGCCTTAGGACCTCTGCACTAGCTGTTTGCTCACCTGAAATGTTCTGTCTTCAGATATCCACATGGCTTACTCTCTCTTTCCTGAGAACTCTGTTCGACTGTCCCCTAAAAATGAGTCCTTCCTTCACTATTATTAAATTTTAAATTCCTCTTTCCACTCCCACAAGCCATTACTCCTGGCACTGCCTCTCTCCCTTTATTTTTCTTTGTGGTATTAATCACTTGTTTATCATCTATCTTTCTCTGTTCCCATTGGGATATAAGCTGCAATGGGGATAGTAATTCTGTCTTGTTCACTAATGTATCCCACCACCTGGCCTATAGGAGGTACTCAGTAAACACTCTGGATAAATACATAAATTTACAACAGAAGTTTTCTTGCATGGCTGCAATATAGTTATTATTCTTTCGTTCTTCACACAATTCTATATTTCCCCACTATTCCACAATAAACATCTATGTCCCTTGAGGTCATAAATCAATAAATAATTCAATCAACAAATATTCTTCACATAATCCTACTCAGTTGTCATTGTGTTGCCCTAATGCCACCCCCTCCATGAAGTCTTATCTCATACCTGCCCCTACTCTCTACCCTTCCTCCACTAAGCTCCACTAACAACGGCACGGAGCTACTGGCCCCTGGAGACAGAGATGGTCACGTCTGTATTTCATCATAACTGCTGGATCCACAGAGGCCAGCCAACGAATCATACTCGAAAATCAAAATTCATTTTAAAAATATAGCTCTATCATTTCTGACAATTTTACAATTGCATCAGAGGCTAAGAATTAAAAGGCTCCATACTTGCTGAAATAGCTACACAATGTTCTCCCACTAAAGGCCAATTCTAAACACTCTTTATGATGCTAGCATTAGGAAGCTGGAGGTACACTCAACCTCACTAACCAAGCATGCTTAGATAATGCCTGTTTTACTGGATAAAGAAAAAAGCATTGTTGGATGTGGTCTCTGATTAATATCAATCAAGTATCACTGGAGTTGCATCCTATGTAAAACAATAAAGGCACATGGTGCAGCCCTTCATTTTACAAACGGCTTTTCCTCATGCATTACCTTATTGAGTCTTATCAACAACTCAGTAAGGTGGGTTTCATTTGTATTCCTGTTAAGAAGTTGAGGAAACTAAAGCACAGAAAAGCAATATGACTTCTCACATGTCCCAAGTCATGTAGGTAGACAGTCATGTAAAGTGGAGCTGAGTTAAAGGACACAATCTCTAGTTATGAGAGTTTTGAGCAAAGTAGCAAGGAAGGGTGTCCAGACAATAGGGAAGACGTGATGGGCAGCTACAAAGTGTGGCATGGCTGACTGAATACGAACTAAAGCAGCATCCAGGCTGTGAAATTGTGCTCCGGGCTCTGCCTATGAACGTTAGTGTTTGACAAGTGCAGCCCAGTGAATCGGTAGATGGAAAGGTTTTCCCACTGGCCTGACACTAATGCAGGCCAGGTAAGTAAATAGCACTCATGTGTGACAAGTACAGATTAATCCCAGTTTAGGGCTCTCCTCTGGAAGGGCTAGTGGAGGTATCCTGACACTCCACTAGGACAATTCATCATCCCAGGGAAACAGGTTAAAAGTTACACTCAACACCACGTAGAATCTTAACACGAGCTCATACAGCAGGGACTGGGGACCTGGGATTTGATAAGGCACACAGACAGAACAGCATAGACCTGCACAGCAGGTTTCCCGAGCCCTCCAGCAAAACAATGAGTGGCACAGCTAACCCCAATAAACTGTAATACATTTGCTTACAGAATTTTAGTTTGAGTGAACCTCAAGAAATGACAGAAGAGACTACATATATACATAATTTGTTTACATTATTCGTATGATACATATATACATGTATACATGCATATGCGTGTGGGTACATATACTTGTACACATATATACCTACACGTGTGTGTACATATGTGTCAGAGGTTATCTCACCAACAACTAGGGAGGTCAGTGGGTACCTTCAATTGAGGTGCAAAAGGGTAACTTCTGGGCACACTTAATTTTAATAGAAACAGAATAATTACATGAAATAGAAAAACTATAAACTATAAGCATTGACAAAGGACACATTTTCATCAGACAAGACCATAGTTCCAAAAATCTCATCAGGAAAGGAAATGCAACTATACAAACGTGATTAAGAGACCATGCAAATGTGGTCCAGAGGAGGGCCTCTGGAGCCAGAGAGACCCAGCCCCGACCTCAGCTGTCCCACCCACTGGCTATGAAACTTTGGGCAAGTCACTTCAGTCTCAGCCCTCCAACAGGGATAGCCGTGTGAGGATGACATGAATTACTGCGTCTAAAGCACATCTTAACACAGATCCATGTGTGCAGTGAGGACTTCCTGAGTGTCACTGCCTTCCCCTCTCACTGTGGTGGGCTGACCATACCCAACCCCAAGTACAGGGTGTCCTTTTGGACACCAGAATGGGGTCTTCCCAGAGGTCCTGTGGGAACTGTACACACGGCATGATTTAATTTCCATTTATTTGGGATTTGGTTGATATTGATTTCTAATTCAATTCCACTGTGGTCAGAGAACTCTAAGATTTCAATCCTTTGAAATTTGAGTCTTATTTTATGACACAGGATGGTCTTCCTCGGCATATTTCCACATGCACCTGAAAAGTAAGTATACCCTTCTGTTAGGTGAAGTGTTCTATAAAAATCTATTAGATCAAGAGGGCAGATAGCGTTTGTCAGATCTTCTGTATTCTGATGTTTTGGTCTGGTTGTTCCACCAATTACTGAGAAAGCAGTGTTAAGATTTCCAGCTACAATGAAGAATCTATGTCTCTCTTCAGCTGTATGTTTCTGTTCAAGTATGCTGAAGCTATGTTATTAGCCACATACACATTCATGATTGCTATGTCTTCTAGGTGAACTGAGCCTTTTATTATTAAGAAATGACCCTCTTTATCTCAGATAATACTCCTGGTCTTGAGGTGTACTTTTTCTGATATTAATATTGTCACTCCAGCTTTCTTATGCTTATTTTTTTCATGGTATGCCTTTCTCCATGCTTTTACTTTCAACCTATCCAACCTTCTATATTTAAAGTGGGCCTCTTGTAAACAGAATTTAGTTGTTTCCTTTCTATCCAGTCTGACAATCTCTACCTTTTAAATTAATGTTTATTTACATTTAATGTAATAATGGATATGGTTGGACTCAGATCTCACATTTCCCCCTCCCCCATTCTCTTCCTATGAACTATGGTTGATGTTCATACATATGAATATATGTATATATATTTTATACACATCATCTACATATATTATAAACCAAATACAGTAGTATATTTTGTTTTTAATAGTTATATGTCTTAAATAGATCAAGAGAGTTTAAGTAAAGCAAGAGAAGAAAAATATATACTTAAACAGTCCTATATATATATATATATATATGTGTATATATATATATACATATATATATACACATATATATATATAATTCATTCATTCCTGTGGATCCGTATTGTCATCCAGTGTCAATTTCTCTCAGCTTTAATAACTTCCTTTAGCATATTCTGCAGTGCAGTTATGCTGGTAACAAATATTCTGCTTTTACTTCTCTGAAAATATTTCACTTTCATTCTTGATGGATACAGATTCAAGAAGTGACAGATTTTTTTACTGTTCTTTTACCATTTTAAATGTTTCATTTTCATCTGACTTCCATTCTTTCTAATAAAGAGTCAGTTTTTTCGTATTATTGTCACTGTATATAATGTGTCTTTTTCCTCACTGTGGCTACTTTCAAGATTTCTCTTTCTTTGGTTTTTAACACTTTGACTGTAATGTACCTAAAAGGCAGCTTTCTCTGTATTTGTCCTGCTTTGGGTTTGTTGAGCTTGATCTATCTTTAAGGTGATTTTTTCTCCAATTTTAGGAAATGCTAGGCCTTTATTTCTTCAAATATTTTTTCTGCCTCATTTTCTCTTCCTATCTCCTTCTGAGATTCCAATTACATACATATTAGACTTTATATTGTCCCACTGTTCCCTGATGCTCTGTTAATTTTTTTTCTTTTTTTTCCTTCTGTTTTTCAAATTGGATAACGTTTTATTGATCTAACTCCAGCTTCAGTGGCTCTTTCTTCTGCCATTTCCAATCTGTTCTTAACCCCATCTAATAAACTATTTCAGATACTATACTTTTCAATGCTAGAATTTTCATTTTTTAAATAGCTTTCATTTCTCTACTTAGATTCCTCATTTGTTTATTCATTAAGACTCTTTCCTTTAAGTCTTTGAACATATTTATAATGGTCGCTTTAAAGTGTTTATCTCTTAATTCCAATATCTGGATCATCTTAGTCAGCTTTAATTGCTTTGTCTCTTAGCCACAGCTTATACATTCCTGTTTCCTCTAGTAATTTTTATTGTGTAGTGGATATTGTGTAGGATACATTGCAGAGGGTATAAAATCTTTTATCTCTTTTAAAAATATTTATTTTTATGTTCTGGCAGGCAGTTAATTTGGCTAGACTCAAACTCCAAATTCAGTATCCCCTGCAGTGGGTAGCAGCTAAAACTTCTCAGTTTCTTCAGCCTTTAGGCTGTTGCTTTTTGTTGGGAACCTTGGAGTCTCCCCCATTCACATGAGCTCAGGCATCAGCCAATGATTTGTGCAAAGTTTACAAGGATGTTCATGATGCTCCTTCTCAAGCTCCCGCCTTTCTGAAATATCTCCCCTCACTTTAGAGCTGTTCTGGCAGCTCTGAACTCTGTCCTCCAATTATTCAACTCAGTAGCATCACAGCTCTCTGCTTGACCTCTAACCACCCATGATGCAGTAACTGGAGTGTACCCTCAAGCAAAAAGCCACAGAAAAATCTTACCAAGTCCAACCCTCCTTCATGGGCTTTTTAGAATCAGAATGTAAAGGCAAAGACAAAAATCAAATTAGACTTTAACTTGCTCTGAACAAATAAACTGTGGGAGGGCATGCATATTGTAGAAGACTCCTTTCCTTTACAAAAGGGGTTAACCTTGGGGTTCCTTTAAATCTGTTTTAGATCCCACTAAAAGTCTATTTGCATTATAAGTTCTCTAAAAAGCATACATTCACACACATACATCACAAATAATTTCAGGGGTTTGGTACACACTTGAAAGTGCCCACGAATGTTCACATTCATTAGAAGTTCATAACCCAAGGTTAAGAAACTTAACAGTGCATCTCTCCTTTCCCACTCTGTTACTCCATCCTGGTGCATAAAGATGGGAGTTGTAAGGCTAGGGGAGTTGCAGTCCCTTTCAGCACCCTATTTTCAGAGCCTTGAACAGGTACAGGGCTCGTACAAGGTAGGTGCTCCCTGAACACAGATGGTTGAAAATACTGTTGATGAATCAGCAAACAGAAATTTCAAACAAGGAGAGCATAAACAAACAAATAAATAAACGGTGACACATTAAATAGCCTTTACCTACTGAAAACACAAAAGACAGCATTGCTGATAATAAAAACTGATTGAAATATTTTCATCCATGAGAAATTCGATTTTGATGTTCTAAGGCCCGAATGCACACCTAACACTGAAAGCAGAAAAAGAGCAATGTTCTATTTATCTCTGCCCCTCACACAGGCCCTTGCACACAGCAGGTTTGCCAATAAAACCCTGTTACCAGCCATACACAAACCCCATTCCAGCGCATCTCCTCCCAGGCCTCCCAACACTCTGGCCTCCACAGCCTTCCAGGGTTCTCAAAGGGAAGGCATGTGATTTGTCAAGTTTAGTAGTTTCAAGTGTGCCCAATGAGATATAAGTGTAGCTGTGCAGGGCTGGGGGTAGAAACTGCAGAATGTATGGAAGAGTCAGGAATAGGATTTTTATAGTGGCAGGAATATGAATGTCCCCTAGAAGGCACTGTGGTGGGGTCTGTGCCACTGGGAACCAGCAGGGCTGACAAAGGAGCAGCTCCCATCCTGATGGGTGAGTGGGCAGGTCATCCTGGTCCAAAGAGGAGCAAAATCCATATGCTGCTCTGAGCCAGTGATCCACTTCCTGCACGAATACCACCAGGATAGCCCCTCCCAGAGAAGAGGGGAGAGAGCTGACCAGACAATACCATGACCGGCTGTGTGCCCTCGACAAGCAACTTTACCTTTCTGTGCCTCCACTTCCTCATCTGCCAGTGGGGGTTATGATTTTATTGCCCTCATACGGTTGTTGGAGAGGGCAGGGTATTGGTTTCCTAGGGCTGCTGTAACAGGGCATCACAAACTGAGGGGTGGGAAACAACAGGAACAACAGAAATCCCAAATCAAGGTGCTGGCAGCGCTGCACTGCCCCTGAAACCTGAGGCAGGGGAGGCAGGGGAGGATCCCTCCTTGCCTCTCCTGGTGGTTGCCAACAGTAGCTGGCATTCTTCAGCTTACAGGTACGGCACTTCAACCTCTGCCTCTGTTGTCACACAGCTTCTGCCTCATGTGTGTCTTTGTGTCTCTCTTCTTATAAGGTCACCAGTCAGACTGGACTAGGGTCCACTCTAACAACCTCACCTTAACTTGATCACATCTGCAAAGGCACTTTTCTAAATCAGGTCATACTCGCAGATACCAGGGGTTGGGACTTCAGCACAGCTGAGGCCACAATTCAACAGGGAAATTCAACGAGATCGTGATGGAGGAGCTGTTAGCGCAGGTCTTGGCCACAGGAAGTACTCAGGGAAGGTCAGCAGCGCCAGTGCCTCCGATTGGTATCATGCAGGCTTCAGGCTGGCTGTTCCCACCATCTACTTTACTCCACCTCGATGTGCTGCTTACTGACCTTTGCTATAAAACATGGCTCCTCCCTTTAGGCTGTTCCCAGTCCCATCCTTTATCCCAGCTCAAACCAACTTCCCCCTTGGAAGCCTCTACCATCAAGGAAGCCCCAGGGATACAGAGTTCCCCTGGCTCCAGGCAGGCATGCCGTGAAGGTAATAAGCCTCAGGACCCTCCTGGCACATACTCCTTCCAAGACCTTGAGATGGGTCTAGCAATGTGCTCACATAGATACGTGGTTGCATAAAATGTGCCAAAGTAAGATCTTTTAACCACGGTCAGTTAAGACCCATCTCCTTCCATGTCATAGCACACTCTGTCACACCCCAGCTGGTTCCAGCTAGCACCGGAATCCAGCCAAGAGGAATCAGGTGGACATACATGCAGGGAAAATTCAGTGGGATGGATTATGTAGTTTGTGGGCACCTCTGTGCAGAGGCAAAATTACCACTAGCCATCAAGGTATGGGAATGGTTTTTAGGAATGATCCCGTTCACCCACTGTCATGGTGACACATAAGAACAGGGTTGGAAGTCACACCAAGATAGGAACACATCCTCCAGGGCCCAGCACTGGAAAAGTATGTGGGTGGAGAAGAACCAAGGTCTGAAACTTACAGAGACAGAATCCAGGCCATGGAACAATCTTCCAGTAAGAAATCAGACGCGTACAACAGCACTTGTTAAGGCCTATTCGAAATGGAAGCTCTCTCCCAACAGAAGGATCCCAGATAATGCAGCACACATGATTGCAAATGTTCAAGCTTAATTCCTTTCTTTCTTGGTGGGAGTCAGATGACATCAGATTCATTAGAATCCCTGTGCTTCAGGGGTACAACATTATGAACAGCGGGCAGAAGAGATCTGTGGGAGACGTTCTGTGCTTTGTGCATCCAATCATCAAAAATAAAAAACAAATTTCACCAGCCATGCTGGAGGAAAGACTGAATTCTTTCTAATCTCTCTGTAGCAAATATTACAAAATTAATGTCATATGAACAGCAGCAAAAAACATACAGGGAAAATTTACTGTAGAGGTGTGTCAGGCAGTTAACTTACAATATAAATCTGTTATTTTCTGGGCTGAGTCATCTAGGCTTTCTGGAATTTGTAAATTTGTGATATTTATTTTCTCAGCCTAAACAACAAATAATTTGACTCCTAAATTTGTGTGTGTGTGTATCTGTGTTCTTTTTCATAAAGAGGGTCCCCTATATAAACTTCAGACCCCACAAAACCTGGATCCACCCAGGCTCACACTGCTGTGGATCTCTGAGTTTATTCTCGCTAGAAAATCAAGTGGTCTCAGAACACACTGTGCACACACAGATCCTCAGGCAGGGCCACTCAGGGGTCAAGACAGACCCCATCCTTATCTAACTCTATCCCTTGGTGGATGTTTATCCAACCTCCTTGAGACTCGATTTTTTGCAATAAAATGGGGATACGTTATATGGCAGCTTACATATTCAGCCCCATATATATATGGGGCTGAATATGTAAGCTGCCATATAACGTATCCCCATTTTATTGCAATATGTATATTGCTTTTTCAAGTACTGCGCTAGGAGCCAGAGATAAAATCATGAGCAAAAACGGACGTAAAGGCATGGTTCTTGTTGTCGTGAGGCGTAGAGACTAGAAGGGAAGCAGGCTTTTGTTAACGCCCATGAACTTAACCCCTGCCTCTGAAATCTTTTCCTAACAACCCAAAACATACATACACACAAGACATATTCGTACAGATTTAATATGCATCTATTTTTCTCCAAGACCTACTGAACAAGCACAGCTCACGGGACGACTGAGCCTCTCGGGCAGCCCGTGCTCTGCCACACGACCCTGAGTTGATCCTATTCTGCGGTGTGTTTACTCTGCTGTGACCTCTTTTCCACCACGGAGTTTGTGTTCTGCTCAACAACTTTTACTCGTTGTGGCTTACACCCGTAACGGCTGGCAAAAGATAGGCAGCAAAGGAAGAATCCGGCATGTGGTGATGAAAATGCAAAGTTTACAGATGAAAACTACAGGACACAGGGAGCAAAGAGAAGCAGACCCTTCGGGATTGGTGAGCACCTTGAGGACTCCGGCAGGGGGCACCATAAAAGCCACTGCAGCCTGGGCGGACCAGCCCACAGCTGTCAGGAAGGTGGAGGGGAGTGAGAGCAGACGGACGTCCGGCACGACCTCGGGGAGTCTGAGCTGAAGGGTGACCGCAGGCGTCTGAAGCCTAGAACGCAGCGCTACAGGGGCTCATGTACGGCGGCGACCTTGCTGAGTGCTGACTCGGTGAGCACTTTCTTCTCCGGGAACACATCCTGCACTGAACAAGGTCTGCGTTTATATAATGACAGAATGAGATCAGCAAGCATTAAGAAGAAATGGAATGCTGTTCTATGAGCCATGAAGATTAAAATGATAATATACATAAACTACTGAGCACAGTGCCTGGTAGTTAGTAAATGCTCAACGAACAGCAGCTGTTAGCAATTCTTATTATGCCCCCTGCCCAACTTCGCTACAGGGCCTAAAGTTCTTTGCATTCCCAGCTGGACTTCTGCCAGTGCAGGGCATACGGTAGTGCTAAAAAGATAGCACCTGATTAATTCCACCAAGTTTTTTCAGACACACAAAAAAAGCCTTTAGACTAAGTTGCCCGACTCCCATGCGTGCCAGTCTCAGAACAATTCTGTATCAGAGGCAGAGGCATTTCCTGACTCTCTTGACCACTGGCTGCAGCAAGGCTGTCCAGCGACAGGTGGGATGAACGGCAAAGGACGGGAGAAGCCAGGGTGTTTCTCCCCACCTTTCCCCTGATTCCAGTGGCATCTCAGCAGTCACTGTATCTCCACCATGACCCAACTCCCTGCGGTCCCAGCTCAGGAAGGGCCGCCCTCACCCTGGTCCTGGCTCCCGACCCCTGGTACCACCGCCTCCTCCCATATGCCCCCCAGCCCAGGCGTGGAACAACTTCCTGCTCTTCTCAGCTCTTCCATCTCCCATGTAACCAACTCTCTGTATTCGGTTTTCGGCACTGCGGACACCCAATAGTTTCTGCTTTCCTAACTGGACCCTGACCGATACACCATCTTCGGAAGAACTTTTACACAACCATTCAATGGAGCACTCAGCAGCCAACGATACCTACTTCAATGTACAGACATATAAAGATGACTGAGGGCTATGGTTAAGAGAATAAGATGTGAAACAGTACTGTACTTAGGGAAAGACAAACAGTGAGAGGCAAGTTCATTTAGGCACTGAAAAAAATGCACTTTAAGAAAAAAAAAAAACCACCTAAGTATATATGAAATTTTGACTATCTCCAGGTGGTGAGATGATGATTTTCTTTTTAACTTCCTTGTGCTTCTCTGGAGTTTCATTCTTTTGGAATAAGTAGGAATTACTTTTCTATCAGAACACCAAAAAAAAAAAAAAAAGGCAATTCTACTTTGGGGGAAAATATCACCTAAAAGGAGACTGACCTTCAGGAAGAAGTGAAGGGTCACGTATCCCATTGCCATCTGTCTCCTGGGCCTAACTTAGACTCCTAATGGAGGAGGTGTTCCAACCTTGTTCCTGGCAGGAGGAGGGGGAAGCAGGGAGCCCACAGGAAGATGGTATGGGCCATGAGAAAGGGTGGCAGAGAGTCACCAGAATTCCCGCTGAGAGTAACAGGTACCATGTAGTACCCCCTCTGTGGGCCTCTTCCCATCACCCCAGACTGGTCTTGAGGACACTGTCCTCCCCAGTCACTTCTCCACCGGCTCCCTCCAGATCCCTCCGACAAACCAAATCAAACAGCTCCTCCTCCGGAAGCCTTCCCCGCCCTTCTCAGCCAATGCTATTACTTTTCCCAAGAGTGCCTGTTCCCTTTCTTCTCAGTACAAGCAGAAGGTACAACATAAATGTTTGCTAAATACATTGATCCTCTACTGTGGGCTGAGCGTGTTATATGGCATGATTCCCACCGACTATCACCATGTGTTCATAAGAAGCTCAAACCTGAGTCCAAGTCCTAGTTCTGCCATTTCAAATCTGTGTGTCCTCTAGCAGATCATTCTTCTTCACTGAGCTGTGACTTCAGACTACAGACAGTTATCGCATAGGATTATCACGAAGATTAAAAACGAGAACTCAGGCGAAGTATCTGGTATTAAAGCTGCCACGTAGTAGGGACTCAGACATTGGGCTCCCCCATCATTCACAGGTCCAGCCTTCACGAACGGGGCTGACACACTGCAGGCATTCTGTAAACAGCTGTCGTTCAATGTCCCTTTGCACACACAGTTGTCATTCATCTTGTCATCAAGGAACCCTCACATGAAAATGCTTGCCTCTTTGCACAATAATCCCACAAAAGCCTAGAAAGAAAGGGTACAGACTTTGGATTTAGGGCCCTTTTGTTCAAATTCAGATTGTGCTACTCACTAGCTGTGTGCCTCAAAACAGGTGACTGAACCTCTCTGAGCCACTTCTGTACAAAGGGGATGATACTAAGTCCCTGAAAAGAATTCTCATAAAGATTAAAGAAGAAAATGTATACCAAGTGCATCACATAGCTCCTGGCATGGGAGGGCTCTACAAATATTAGCCTGAATCGCTCCCATTTAAATGGATGACACCAAGGCTTTTTTCCAACTCATGAAGAAAAGCAAGCTAACCTTGCTGCAGTTATAAGCACCACAGCGTAATGGCACCCGGGTGGAACCCAGCTAGTGTCATCTTCATTTAAGAATTTTATATTGTCAACTGATTTCTTAACCGTAAGAAGCAATTCCTCAGGGGAGATTACAGTCGAAATAATTGTTTTGAAGAAAACAGGGTGGATCAACACGCCAGAATCATTAATCATCAGAACAGTAACATACATTTGATGAGAACGCCTCCAGAGCTTTCTTTCTGTGATGAAAGGAGAATTTGCACAAAAATCTACAGTATAGCTCTGTCATCAAACAATTCATCGGCATTTCTCCCGGGCCCTGCCCTGCTTCACTCCACAGCAGTGGGACCCTGTGCCTGGGAATGACAGTTCCAGGGGAGGATGGGCCTCCATCATTAATCACTGCAAAGCAGCAAGAGTCCAATGGGTTGGTTTATTAATGAATTAATAACTTAGCAAACATTACTTGCTATTTTCTACTGAGTACTGTCCATGAAATACTGCAAAATGAGAAGGAAATGAGAAGCTGTGACACTGAACACAAGAAAAAGCTGCTTCTCCCAGATGCAGGTAAGACACAGCATTAAAATCAATTTGGCGCTTCTTAGAGGGTAACAGGATTACTGTGTTCCCAAACACAGGCACCCCTTGAGAGAGGACAGGCCTCACAGAACCCTCCGCTCATTCAAGAACAAACCTCTGACAGGCTGGTTTAGAAATCTCTGTTGTTTTCATCTTAAAAAGCACATGTTTCAAAGCAGGTATTAATCTCTCAGGCCATAAGGTAGAGCCTCCGGTGTTGGTTTAACAAACACAGCGAATCCAAGGGGATCAATTCAGAGTCATTTCTTTGTCCCATTTGCTGCAGAATGTCATGGTTTTACTATAATCAGAGGTAAAACCCTGACTTCAGAAAATGATGGCTGACCATTTTCTTTTGTCTTTTTAAATTTTTATTTATTTATTTATTTTTGGCTGGGTTGGGTCTTCGTTGCTGCGCGCTGGCTTCCTCCAGTTGCAGCGATCAGGGGCTACTCTTTGCTGCGGTGCGCGGGCTTCTCTTTGTGGTGGCTTCTCTTGTTGCGGAGCACAGGCTCTAGGTGCACAGGCTTCAGTAGTTGTGGCACGCAGGCTCAGCAGTTGTGGCTCACAGGCTCTAAAGCACAGGCTCAGTAGTTGTGGCACACGGGCTTAGTTGCTCCGCAGCACGTAGGATCTTCCGGACTGGGGCTCGAACCCGTGTCCCCTGCATTGGCAGGAGGATTTATAACTACTACGGCACCAGGGAAGCCAATTTTCTATGTACTTACTAGGTATCAGCCACTGCCTTAGATTTTTGGGGGTGGGGGTGGCAGTGGGGAAAGAAGATTGGCCAAAGTGATGTCTATTCCTGCGCTCCATGCTATTGGTTGGCTTTCAATCCTGTCTATATATCAAAAGCACCTGGAAAGTATTAAAAAATACTAATGTCTTAGATTCTTCAGAGACATTCCCATTTGATAATTCCCACAAGTCTGTATAACAGATAAGGTTACTCCCACTCTGCTGAATCTCTCAGTTTCTTCATCTGTAAGCAGAAGTCATTTGTCGAACATACTTTGAAATAAGTTCCAAGTGTCAACTCCCTTCCTCTTTTCTCAAGTCCAATCTTTATACACACACATACTTTTATTGCTTTTTCCTCCCTTATTTGAGAACTATCGCATGTATACTAAAAATAAACAACATGTAGAAATAAGAAAAAACAATCATCACCTGCAAAGTGAACTCCAGGAAGGGCCACTGTTCACATCTGATGCCTGCCTTGTCAGTTTTTTCTTTTCTTTTTTTTTTTTTTTTACATTACAAGAAAATAGGATAATTCTGTACCCACTCTTTTGTAACCTGCTTTTTACACTTAATAAAGCATGAATTTTTCCCCATGTCATTAAATATTCTACAGCATCATCTGAGTGGCTGTCTAGGATCGCAGTGTATGTGTGTGCCCTCATTTTCTTAGCTCGTCTGAATTAACTAGGGGTTACTGTCTGACAAAAGTTAGTCTTCCGTTTCTATACCCGAACCAGAAGAAGCAGGTACTCAGGTGTTTGAAAGTGTGGAGACCCTTTCATTGCTTGGCATGTCGCTGCATTAATATGCCATTTCTTTAGGGTGCTTCTTTTTCAAAGGGATCCGAGACACATCTCATGGCAAAAACTGCCTGAAAACCCCCTGGGATGCGGCTCCATGTTCAAAACTCAGCTCTCTTAAATTGCCAGCAGCAAGACATCACGGAAAGAGCTCCCAACCCCAGGCTCAGGACAGCCTCCTGCCAGAGAGTTGTGAAGTGGCGAGAAAAGCAACACTGCAGGTTCCAGAGACCGGGTTCAGGCCCAGGTCTGATTTGGCTCGTGATCTCAGAGGGTCACAGATTCAGGCTGTTTCATCCCCACGGCTCTCAAATGAAAGCAGCATCCCTCAACCAATGAATCTCTCCTCCAGGAGGGTTTGAGAATAAAGCAGAAAGTTGCCGAACCCCTCAGGAAAACCAGGCTGTGAACATTCAAGGCCCTTTGTCACTACACCAGTGAGGAAGGTACATGATTTGTTGTTGTTATTCTTTTTCTTAATCCAACTTCAGAAATCAAGTTATAAAACAGGCTATGCCAAGAAGCACCAGCACAGTAGCCCACAGCCACCAGGAGCCTAGGATGGTGCAGGTCGGAAACCCAGGCTCTTTGAGCAGCAGCGAGCCCCGTGGTCCAGCAGCCAGTGGATGGTGCACAGGAAGCATCACAGAGGCCCACTGGGGCTCAAGCCTTGAGGATCTGAGAACAAATGCTTTCTTGGCTCCAAACCCTCTTCTCTCCCCATCCCACCCTCTCCCATCTCCATCTGGTAAATATTCCACCAACAGGAGGTTCCTCTGTGGTAGAAGGATTTCAAATACCCTTGGAAGAGAAGTGCCCACTTATGACTGGAACTGAATAACTGGAGCTACACAGACAACGGTGGCTCCCGGGCCAGGCCTATTTGTCCATCAACGGGTGGACGTAAATCCCAACCCCGAGGACCCTGCGTGACCGTTCACCTCTGCATCATCCTGGATTAGAGCGAGCCTGGACCAGCAGAGGAACATGGTTCAACTACATGGGGTCACAGAGGGTGGGGCTTAGGTATACTGAACCCAAACGCGTCTCTATCATCTATTCCCTGAAGCACCTAAAATCCCCAAAGTTAGTCTCTGCTAAGCACCCAGTGGGAATGTGTGAGTTTCAATAAGTGTAAAGCATTATGCTTTTGAGAAATTGAAGGGGTAAGGCATCAACTAGTCCCTACTAGACTAGTTCACTCAGCGCATTGTAGGACACTCCCACCATCTGGCTGGAAGCGGGGATGAGGTGTGGCCACACCCAAGAAGCAGGCTTTGACAGGAGGATGAGGTGGAAGAGAGAAAGGACAGAGCCCAGCCTGGCATCTTGCTGCCGAAGGTGCTTCAACTGCTGCAAGTGGTGGTTCCAGAATAACTGGAGAGCAGGCCAGGTACCTGGGTCACCCAAACAAGGGAGGGTTGGAGGGTCACCAACTACCTCAGAAGGAGAATCCCAGCTCCAGCCTCCCTCCCATCCCCTCAGAAGGAACCTGACCCCATTCCTCTAAGCTCCCAGAATGCACTGCCACATTGCAGACCTACTGATGCTCTGGGAAAGAAGAGTTCAAATCTATCCAAGCTACGATTCAGCCCTTGGCCAGGTGCCCACCCTGCCCTATGGGCTGTCCCCACAGTTCTCTCAGAGCTCCTTGGACCAAGGGGCTGTGTTCAAGCAGGACAGGAAAAAGGATGGTTCTCCTAACTTGAGTCCATTTACTGCAGGACTCAGGGGCTCTGCATCTTGAGGGAAATGAAGACCAACCCTGTTACAGGTGCTCCTTGTGGAGGAGAGTGGTCGTAGAACTGACAGAAGCTCCTCACTGGGAGATGTGGAGCGGGCTCTTTGTCCTTCCACATGGGTCCTGCCCCTGCATCCCCTGCCCTACCTGCAGACACCCAGCCTCTCTCTCAGTAGGAGCTCCTGGTCCCTTCATCTTCTCAGTTTGGTCTGGCCTCAGGCTTGGAGCCCTTGTGTTTGATCCTTTTGATCCTAAGCTTGCCATCAGGAGGCCTGGAAGGACCTCTCTCCTCCCGACAAGCAGGACCCACCTCATTCCCCCACTGGGCTTATTTCATTGAGCGAGGCACACAGCCCCATCACTATTCACTGGTGAATAAAGGACACGGAAACATCATTCCCTCATACAACGTCGGGACAATCCTAACTTCCCGGGTAACACTTCAAAGCGCTCCAAAATCCAGCGTCACCCACACTCTCACTTTTGCACTATAGTAACCCCGCCAACTCCTCCCGGCTTGATTAAAAACTGACCTATGGTACACCAGAGAGAAGACAGGACCTGCCACAGGACAAAGCTGTGCTCACATCCCAGCTCGGCCCCTCATTACTTTCCTGAGCCTCGCTTTCCTCACCTGTATGTCAAAGATAATCAAAGCTGCTTTGGGGATTTTAAAAAATTAAATACCACACAAAAGGTATGGAGATGACACCCCGCCCTCTATGAAAGACAGTTAGGACTAATATTTGTCATGTGTCCATTGTTTCTCCCCAGGTGGAATCCTTGGCTATCGATTTATACCTTGGCTTTATTTTAAAAGACATACAAATCCTGTCACGGTTAAAGGTTTTAGAGTGCGTGGACTGCCTTTTCCCTCTTTACTCCCCGAACCCCACCTCCTCCCGAGCTCAGCACCAACCAGGTGCTCCACAAACGAAGCTCCCAGGAGAGCCCCAGTCAGTCTCACGTGTTGGATTGGCCTGAGTGAGGCCAGCAGCACTCAAAGCTGTCTGTCCATCAACATGCACCGGCTCAGTCTCAACACCAGCAAAAATGAGTTGCCCTCGGGAACATTTGCGAAAGTGACTGTGAGGCACCACATCCAACTACGTGAGAAATCCTGCAGCCTCTCTGAAATGAGAACCCTCCTCTGTCTGCTTACCCCTGCCAATTCTGTCAGGCCGCGACACTCCTCCGCAGGAGTTTAGCAATGACCGCGCCACTCTGAGAGGAGCAAAGAATCTCACGAGCTGGAGCTGGAACCATGCCCTATGAACAGTTGCGTCGTCTCAGCTAAAAATCCATCTCTCCCCGCTAGGAAGCCTTCCAGGATCCACCCAGACAGAATTCTATGCTGCTCCTTGATGGCCCCGCCCAAATCAGTTTCCACAGGACCGTAATTCCCTCTGCAACCCATATGTCACCCCCACAAAGCCGTGAGCTGTGATGTCTTCAACTCTACACCCAGTAAGGTTTCGGGTACACAGCAGACATTCAACGAACTTTTACTGAATGATCTTAGCCTGTGAAGCTGATACTGCTTTTCCCCCTGCATTTTGTACACAAGAAAACTGAAGCTGAGAGGGGCTTAGCGCTTCACCTGGGGTCCCTCTACTGCACACAGGAGGGAAAGATGTCCTCCACGCCAGGACACCTGCCACCAGGGCACACTGGGTGGCCCCCTGCGGCCTTGAAGGCTTGAGGCTCTCAGAACACACCTATGATATCGGTTTATCTTGTTTCATAATTATTTGCTTCCTCCTTCTAGATGGTATACTCCCTAATACCCGGCATCAGTCTATCTCCTCTCACGACATCCAGCACTATCAGGGTGGCTAGGCTGGGCTCCCATAAAAACTGCTGCCAGAAGGCAATGGCTTACCTGTCCCTCAGCACCTGTCGGACTTTACTGGTCCTTCAAATCCCAGGGGGAGCTGGTTAAAACGCAGATTTTTGATTCACTAGGGCTGGGGTGGAGCCCGAGAGTCGGTCTGTATTTCTAATAAGCCCCAGGTGATATGAAGGCGTCTGGAAAGCAGGGCACACTCTGAGAGGTGAGGGTAGCATCACTGGAGGCTCAGCTAGCTCGAGCTAATCCTCTTCTTTTCAAAAAAACAACTTGTTTTTCATTCCTAGGCACTTGGAGCTGTCCCTTCTCAGCTCTGTCATGAAAACACCCTCCTGATGCTTGCTATTGCGATTCCAAAAAATCAGAGAGTGAAGCTTCAGTCCTGAAAGGCCGGGATCCCCCAGGCTTTCTCCCCTCTCTGCAGGTTCCACACCCATGGCCAGGACCCAGGGCTCACACAGCTTATTCCTAACAACCCAGCCACGGCCACAGGGCCGTGAGCAGATGCTTCTGCTTTCGAATCCCCAGAATTCAGAACTGTAGACGGGGAGCCTCACTAACAACTTTTTCTCCCCTGCAGGTTTCATCTCTAGCCTCTCTGCCCTCTGCATATTTCATTGATGCCCAGGACTGCGTCTTAAATTGCAGGAAACCAGAACTCTGCAGATCCATTAGCCTAACTCACAATGTGTCGTTTTTCTCATCTCGCAATTGGAATGACATGGTTTCTGTGTTGGGCATGCGCCTGCTGTGTCCCACTAAGAGAGCAAATCCACCTGCCTTCAGAGGAGATGCATGAAAGGGCCACAGCCCTCACAGTGCCTTGTCGCAGAAGACAGGGGACACTTCTGAGGATTATGCTTTTCTCCTCGTGGATAAGAGGTTTGAATGGTCACTGGGTCCGGCAGAACAGGCAGCCCACCTGTCTTCCAAGGCCTCTGGGTACAAGCCACCTGCTCCCTCCCTGTGCTGCATGGCTGAGGCAGAGGGGCAGTTCTTCAGGCAGAGTTCAGTGCTGATGTCCTACAGGCAGTCCCCAGTCACCAATCTACAGCCCTTGTCTTCCTCCTCGGCTTCCACTACAGCTAGGTAAATTAAAAGGCTTTGTGAAAAATGTTAAAATCAAAACAGAAAGGGCCTCTATTGCTGGCCCCTCCAGTGAAACTGTTGGAATCCCTTACCTTCTCACCCCTCCCGTCTCATAGCCATAGAATGAGGGCAGAGAGAACTCATGGTCTCCGACCTTCAGAGGCTCCAAGAATTCATCCCTGACCTATACTGCCGCTGCTTTGGTGCAGTGCAGGATACTAGGGAGAACGTGGCCTTCAGCTTATCAGGAATGCATGCATTCCAAAAACAGATGGAGGGTGGTTTTATGAAAGTCAGGTAAGAATGTGTGAAAAATTAGAAGTTTACTGGTATGATTCAACCAACAGCAGATTCAAATTGTCTTTATCTGAAGAGCATCTTCGAAACATCCTGCTTCAGGAAGTGAAGGTTCGGTTCAGCAGGCACCATTCTTCATCGTGTCTGGCAAACCAACCGGACAAGTCAGAGGGCTAGGGAAAAGTCTGACACCCACAGAAATAAAACATTACTGCAAAGGCTGCCTCCTTCCACGAGTGTGATGCATTTATGACAAAAGAAGGAATTCACCAACCACGACCCGCAAGTGAAACCACATTACAATAGGCGTATTTTCTCTTCTTTTACTCCGTAAGATGAAGCCAGCTTCCAAGAACTGAACAGCTATAATTTCCCACCCCACCTCCCCAGCAATTTACATTTTTCTTTCTCTTGGCAGACACTTTATTTTTGAGAGCTGTACCCAGTTCTGTTTTGATAGCTCACCAAAACCTAGGGTAACAAGTACTTTTAATTTGATTATTTGAAAAGTCTCATTAATATTTAAAGCCACACAACACACACAGGTACAAACGTATTTGTCAGACATTTGCAACCAGTGAAGGTTAATAGTCACTTAATGTAACTGCAGACGTTACAAGCAATCATCCTGTCCCACTGCATTTTCAAAGACCACATAATTATGTAATCTATTCCTCTCTTTTTCTATCATTACATTCCACTGGGGCAATTCTGAAGAGCTGTCCCCCTGCCCTGCTGCCTCCTCAGTAAAGGGCTGCACGGTGCCTGATGCATAGATACTGGGTTTGAGGGAGGACGATTTCTGCAGCCATCCATAAACCTAACTCATTTAAATTGCTAACTGTTGGCCTGAGAAGAAAGAAACAGCTGTCTTTAAATTATTTTTTTTTTAAAGTTTGGCTCTATTGTCTCAAATGCAGAGTTCCTATTTCCATACAGCAAGAGTGAACGACCACCTGCTCATCAAGAGGGGCTTTGTCTTCTCAGCTCTCTTCCCCAGCACCACTCTCAAGTGCCTTGAGAAGAGGTAAGAGGGCTCAAGGTGCCTCTCCCTAAAACTAGGTTTCTGCTGAGTGATGAACCAGATAATTGGTTACAGGGCCAAGTGGATCTGAAGTGGGAAAAGAAATAGATTCAGGATGTCACTAAGAAAAACACCCTCTGGAGAGACCTTCAAGATGGCAGAGGAGTAAGACGTGGAGATCACCTTCCTCCCCACAAATACATCAGAAATACATCTACATGTGGAACAGCTCCTACAAAACACCTATTGAATGCTGGCAGAAGACCGCAGACTTCCCAAAAGGCAAGGAAATCCCCATGTAACTGGCCATGTAGCTGACAGGGTCTTGGTGCTCCAATCAGATGTCAGGCCTGTGCCTCTGAGGTGGGAGAGCCAAGTTCAGGACATTGGTCCACCAGAGACCTCCCGGCTCCATGTAATATCAAACAGCAAAAGCTCACCCAGAGATCACCATCTCAATGCCAAGACCCAGCTCCACTCAATGACCAGCAAGCTCCAGTGATGGACACCCTATGCCAAACAACTAGCAAGACAGGAACACAACCCCACCCATTAGCAGAGAGGCTGCCTAAAATCATAATAAGGTCACAGACACGCCAAAACACACCACTAGACACAGTCCTGCCCATGAGACAGACAAGATCCAGCCTCATCCACCAGAACACAGGCACCAGTCCCCTCCACCAGGAACCCTACACAACCCATGGAATCAATCTTAGCCACTGAGGGCAGAGACCAAAAACAATGGGAACTACAAACCTGCAGCCTACGAAAAGGAGACCCCAAACACAGTAAGTTAAGCAAAAGGAGAAGACAGAGAAACACACAGCAGTTGAAGGAGGAAGGTAAAAACCCACCAGACCAAACAAATGGAGAGGAAATAGGCAGTCTACCTGAAAAAGAATTCAGAGTAATGATAGTAAAGGTGATACAAAAACCTGGAAATGAAATGGAAAAAATACAAGAAACATTGAACAAGGACCTAGAAGAACTAAAGAGCAAACAAACAATGATGAACAATGATAAATGAAATTAAAAATTCTATACAAGGAATCAATAGCAGAATAACTGAGGCAGAAGAATGGATAAGTGACCTGGAATATAAAATAATGTAAATAACTACTGCAGAGCAAAGAAAAAAGAAGGAAAAGAATTGAGGACAGTTTCAAAGACCTCTGGCACAACATTAAACACACCAACATTTGAATTATAGGGGTCAAAGAAGAAGAAAAGAAAAAGAAAGGAACTGAGAAAATATTTGAAGAGATTATACTTGTAAACGTCCCTAATATGGGAAAGGAAGTAGTTAATCAAGTCCAGGACAGAGTATGGGACAGGGAGTATGGGACAGAGAGTCCCATACAGGATAAATCCAAGGGGAAACATGCCAAGACACATACTAATCAAACCATCAAAAATTAAATACAAGGAAAAAAAACTAAAAGCACAAAGGGAAAAACAACAAAAAACATACAAAGGAATCCCCATAAGGTTAACAGCTGATCTTTCAGCAGAAACTCTAGAAGCCAGAAGGGAGTGGCAGGACACATTTAAAGTGATGAAAGGGAAAAACCTGCAACCAAGATTACTCTACCCAGAAAGGATCTCATTCAGATTTGACGGAGAAATTAAAACCTTTACAGACAAGAAAAAGCTGAGAGAATTCAGCACCACCAAATCAGCTTTACAACAAATGCTGAAGGAACTAGTCTAGACAGGAAACACAAAAGAAGGAAAAGACCTACCAAAACAAACTCAAAACAATTAAGACAATGGTAAAAGTAACATACATATCAATAATTACCTTAAATGTAAATGGATTAAATCCTCCAACCAAAAGACACAGACTGGCAGATGGATACAAAACAAGATTCATATACATGCTGTCTACAAGAGACCCACTTCAGACCTAAGGACACATACAGACTGAAAGTGAGGGGATGGAAAAACATTCAATGCAAATGGACATCAAAAGAAAGCTGGAGTAGCAATTCTCATATCAGACAAAAGAGACTTTAAAATAAAGACTATTACAAGAGACAAAGAAGAACACTAAATAATGATCAAGGGATCGATGCAAGAAGAAGATATAACAATTGAAAATATTTATGCACCCAACATAGGAGGAACTCAATACATAAGGCAAATGCTAACAGCCATAAAAGGGGAAATCGACAGTAACACAATCATAGTAGGGGACTTTAACACCCCACTTCCACCAATGGATAGATCATCCAAAATGAAAATAAATAAGGAAACACAAACTTTAAATGACACATTAAACAAGATGGACTTAGTTGATATTTATATGACATTCACTCCCAAAACACACTTTCTTCTCAAGTGCTCATGGATCATTCTCCAGGAGAGATCATACCCTGGGTCACAAGACAAGTCTTGATAAATTTAAGAAAATTAAAATCATATCAAGTAGCTTTTCCAACCACAACATTATGAGACTAGATATCAATTACGGGAAAAAATCTGTAAAAAACACAGACACATGGAGGCTAAAAAATACACTATTTAATGACCAACAGATCACTGAAGAAATCAAAGAGGAAATCAAAAATTACCTAGAAACAAATGACAGTGAAAACACAATGACCCAAAACCTATGGGATGCAGCAAAAGCAGTTCTAAGAGGGAAGTTTATAGCAATACAATCCTACCTTAAGAAACAAGAAACATCTCAAATAAACAACCTAACCTTACACCTAAAGCAATTACAGAAAGAAGAACAAAAAAACCCCTAAAATTAGCAGAAGGAAAGAAATCATAAAGAACAGATAAGAAACAAATGAAAAAGAAATGAAGGAAATGATAGCAAAGATCATTAAAACTAAAAGCTGGTTCTTGGAGAAGATAAAGAAAATTGATAACCCATTACCCAGACTCATCAAGAAAAAAAAGGGAAAAGACTCAAATCAACAGAATTAGAAATGAAAAAGAAGAAGTAACAACTGACACTGCAGAAATACAAAGGATCATGAGAGATTACTACAAGCAACTATATGCCAATAAAATGGACAACCTGGAAGAAATGGACAAATTCTCTGTAAAGCACAACCCTCTGAGACTGAACCAGGAAGAAATGGAAAATATAAACAGACCAATCACAAGCACTGAAATT
This sequence comes from Kogia breviceps, assembly GCF_026419965.1. NCBI lineage: Eukaryota > Metazoa > Chordata > Mammalia > Artiodactyla > Physeteridae > Kogia > Kogia breviceps. The sequence continues at coordinate 114,643,780 of NC_081313.1, forward strand.
GAGACTGTGATTTAAAATCTTCCAACAAACAAAAGCCCAGGACCAGATGGCTTCACAGGCAAATTCTATCAAACATTTAGAGAAGAGCTAACAACTATCATTCTCAAACTCTTCCAAAAGATAGCAGAGGGAGGAACACTCCCAAACTCATCTACAAGGCCACCATCACTCTGATACCAAAACCAGACAAAGAAGTCACAAAGAAAGAAAACTACAGGCCAATATCACTGCCGAACATAGATGCAAAAATCCTCAACAAAATACTAGCAAACAGAATCCAACAGCACATTACAAGGATCATAAACCATGATCAAGTGGGGTTTATTCCAGGAATGCAAGGATTCTTCACTATATGCAAATCAATCAATGGGATAAACCATATTAACAAACTGAAGGACAAAAACCATATGATCATCTCAACAGATGCAGAAAAAACTTTCAACAAAATTCAACACCCATTTATGATAAAAACCCTCCAGAAAGTAGGCATAGAGGGAACTTACCTCAACATAATAAAGGCTATATATGACAAACCCACAGCCAACATCGTTCTCAATGGTGAAAAACTGAAACCATTTCCTCTAAGGTCAGGAACAAGACAAGGTTGTCCACTCTCACCAGTATTATTCAACATAGTTTTGGAAGTTTCAGCCACAGCAATCAGAGAAGAAAAAGACATAAAACAAATCCAAATCAGGAAAGAAGAAGTGAAGCTGTCACTGTTTGCAGATGACATGGTACTATACATAGAGAATCCTAAAGATGCTACCAGAAAACTACTAGAGCTAATCAATAAAACTGGTAAGGTAGCAGGATACAAAATTAATGCATAGAAATCTCTTGCATTCCTATACACTAATGATGAAAAATCTGAAAGAGAAATTAAGGAAATATTCCCATTTACCATTGTAACAGAAAGAATAAAATACCTAGGAATAAACCTACGTAAGAAGACAAAAGACCTGTATGCAGAAAACAATAAGACACCGATGAAAGAAAGTAAAGATGATACAAACAGATGGAGAAATATACCATGTTCTTGGATTGGAAGAATCAACATTGTGAAAATGACTGTATTACCCAAAGCAATCTACAGATTCAGTGCAATCCCTATCAAACAACGATTGGCATTTTTCACAGAACTAGAACAAAAATATTCACAATTTGTATAGAAACACAAAAGACCCCAAATAGCCAAAGCAATCTGAGAAAGAAAAACAGAGCTGCAGGAATCAGGCTCTCTGACTTCAGACTAAACTACAAAGCTACAGTAATCAAGACAGTATGATACTGGCACAATAACAGAAATATAGATTAATGGAATAGGATAGAAAGACCAGAGATAAACCCACACACATATGGCCACCTTATCTTTGATAAAGGAGGCAAGAATATACAAGGTGAAGAGACAGCCTCTTCAATAAGTGGTGCTGGGAAAACTGGACAGCTACATGTAGAAGAATGAAATTAGAACACTCCTTAACACCATACACAAAAATAAACTCAGAATGGATTAAAGACCTAAATGTAAGACCAGGCACTACAAAACTCTTAGAGGAAAACATAGGCAGTACACTCTATGACATAAATCACAGCAAGATCCTCTTTGACCCACCTCCTAGAGAAATGGAAATTAAAACAAAAATAAACAAATGAAACTTTAAAAGTTTTGCACAGCAAAGGAAAATATAAACAAGACAAAAGGGACAACCCTCACAATGGGAGAAAATATTTGCAAATGAATCAACAGACAAAGGATTAATCTCCAAAATTTACAAGCAGCTCATGCAGCTCAAAATCAAACAAAACAAATAACCCAATCCAAAAATGTGCAGAAGATCTAAATAGACGTTTCTCCAAAGAAGATATACAGATTGCCAACAAACACATGAAAGGATGCTCAACATCACTAATCATTAGAGAAATGCAAATCAAAACTACCATGAGGTATCACCTCACACCAGTCAGAATGGCCATCATCAAAAAATCTACAAACAACAAATGCTGGAGAGGGTGTGGAGATGGAACCCTCTTGTACTTTTGGTGGGAATGTAAATTAATACAGCCTCTATGGAGAACAGTATGGAGGTTCCTTAAAAAACTAAAACCAGAACTACCATATGACCCAGCAATCCCACTACTGAGCATATACCCTGAGAAAACTATAATTCAAAAAGAGTCATGTACCACAATGTTCACTGCAGCTCAGTTTACAGTAGCCAGGACTTGGAAGCAACCACTCACAGATGAATGGATAAAGAAGATGTGGCACATATATACAGTGATGGACTATTACTCAGCCATAAAAAAACAAAATTGGATTATTTGTTTTGAGGTGGATGGACCTAGCGTCTGTCATACAGAGTGAAGTAAGTCAGAAAGAGAAAAACAAATACCACATGCTAACACATATATATATGGAATCTAAAAAAACAATGGTTCTGTAGAACCTAAGGGCAAGACAGGAATAAAGACACAGACATAGAGAATGGACTTGAGGACACGGGGAGGGGGAAGGTTAAGCTGGGACGAAGTGAGAGACTGGCATGGACATATATACACTACCAAATGTAAAACAGATAGCTAGTGGGAAGCAACCGCATAGCACAGGGAGATCAGCTCAGTGCTTTGTGACCACCTAGAGGGGTGGGATAGGGAAGGTGGGAGGGATACACCAGAGGGAGGAGATATGGGGATATATGTATATATATAGCTGATTCACTTTGTTATACAGTAGAAACTAACACACCATTGTAAAGCAACTATACTCCAATAAAGATGTTAAAAAAATGAATTTTAAGAAAATTATGGAAAGCATCCATATAAATAAAACAGCAACCCATGAACCACTGGATACCTAAAAATAATAATAATAAATAAATAAAATTGAATCTCTTTTTTTTTTTTTTTTTTTTTGTGGTACGCGGGCCTCTCACTGCTGTGGCCTCTCCCGTTGCGGAGCACAGGCTCCGGATGCGCAGGCTCATCGGCCATGGCTCACGGGCCCAGCCGCTCCACGGCACGTGGGATCTTCCCGGACCGGGGCACGAACCCGCGTCCCCTGCATCGGCAGGCAGATTCTCAACCACTGCGCCACCAGGGAAGCCCAATAAAATTGAATCTCTTTAAAAAAATAAAAAAAAAAAAAACAAGAATAAGAAGCCTCTGCTTCCCTGGTGGTGCAGTGGTTAAGAATCTGCTTGTCAATGTAAGGGACATGGGTTCAATATCTGGTCCAGGAAGATCCCACGTGCCATGGAGCAGCTAAGCCTGTGCAGCACAACTACTGAGCCTGCACTCTAGAGCCTGAGAGCTACAACTACTGAAGCCCACCTGCCTAGAGCCTGTGTTCCACAACAAAAGAAGCCACCACAATGAGAAGCCCGTGCACCATAAGGAAAAGTAGACCCCTGCTCACCAGAACCAGAGAAAGCCTGCACTCAGCAATGAAGACCCAACTCAGCCAAAAATAAATAGATAAAATAAAATAATTTTTTTTAAAAAAGAAGAGAGAAAACCACCCTCTGATGAAAAGGGAAATCAAAAATGAAACAAGTATTGCCTATCTGTGGATATTCCCTCCACTATACACAGGGTACACAGGGGGGAAGCTAGGACTCTGAAAACCAGAGCATGCATGGGAAAGCACAGAGAAGGCCCATTTTGGACGTTTCACCTAGTCAAGATAAAATTTCTTCCTAACTCCAAGACATGCCACTGAAGGTAGAGACACTCAGTGATGTAGATCTGCTGACCGTTTCACCTGCTTCTCTGCAGGAAATAAAACTTCAGTCATTTACAGACTTGCTCAGTCACTGAGGAGGGTTCGTGAACACCATTTTACCTAGGGCAAACAAGTCACATTTTTGTCCCTAAAATTTGCCAACGGATGCAGTTGTAAGCTAAGAAACGTAATCAGTCACTTTCTCCACCTCAGCAGTTCCAGTTTGTTGAATCTCTGCCTCAGAGAAAAGAGGAGATGCACCCAAATTCCAAGGCTGTATATCATGAAGGCTATGAAGCCTGTTTGAGACATCATGAGAACTACCCAGCTGAATTTTAAGCTGCTTCTCCCCAGAGAACTGAGGACTCATGGATTCCCAGATAAACTACATTTGGAGGAAAACCTGTGAGTAAAAATCCAGAGAGAGTTCAATGATTCAGCTCTCCTTTGGTCTTTAATTGATTTGCAAGCAACACTCTGTGCCTAGTGTTAGATGAAATACCTATTAATTTAAAGCCATTTATTACCACTTTCTTTCAGCCAGCACATTTTTCCAATATGTTTATTGCTCATTATAAGTAACAGATTGACATCCCTTGAAGAGAAAGTCTTTTTAATACTTGTAAAATGGTTTATTGGAAGGCATCAATTATAAAACTAGCTATGACACCACTTGAGTAATGCTGCATTACAATTTTAGGAAATCCCATAAAACAATACTTTGTGTTCAAGTGACATCAGCAAAGATGGCAAAGCAGAAAGCCCCAGACTTCATTCCCCTGCAGAAAATCCAAGTGAAGAACAACATATGGTCTAAAAACCCTTTATAAGAACTCCATAAATCAATCAGAAAGTCGTCGTAGCCTAGGCAAGTTCAAAGCCAAAAACAAATGCACTAAAGAAGGTAATAAAAATCATTTCTTTGCAACCATGTCAGCCCCTCCCTCAACTTGGCAATGCTCATGATTGGGAGGAAAAACCCTACTTGTAGCTTTTCCCTTGGAAGGGAGAGAGAACAGTGGAACGTACATCAGTGTGCTGGCTTTTTGGGGGGCTGCCCAAGAGAGTGGTTTCTGTCTTGCCCAACTCAGAGCACTGATGAGGAAGAGCATACCTTGGATGCCTGGGGGCATCAGAGAACAAAAAAGAGTTCAGCAGCTTATGGCAACACCAGAGAACTTGTAATACTGCAGAAAGAAATGGACACAGCTCACTGCAACTGGGAGGAAGTGCCCAGCTGTGGCTCCTCCCTTGGGAGAAGAAAAGAACACCGAAACGTGCATCAAACATGCTAGCTTTTTGGAGAGCTGCCCGAGGGATAGGTTTCTGTCTCACATGACTCAGAGCACTGACCAAAATGGCATACTTTGGGTACCTGGGAGCCATAGAGAACAAAACAGAGCTCAGTGCCTTGTGGCAGTGCCAAAGAACTTGCAGTGCCACAGACAGACACCAGAGGGATCAAGAGACAAGAAACTCCTGAAAAAGAAACTGGTAAACCTCTCTAACTGGGAAATCACATGTACAAGCCCAGCGATTATACATCCCCAGAAAATATTTGAGAGGCTCCCCAAATCTCTAGCCTGGCTGATTGATGAAGTTCTTTCCCTGAATGAGGCAAATCTGTAAAGACTGAAAGAAATGACTTTTTTTTCAAATGCACACATCCCAACACAAAGTTACAAGTCTCATGAAGAAACAAAGAAACATGGTGCAATCAAAGGAACAAAATAAATCTTCAGAAACCAACCCTCAAAGAACAGAGATATATGAATTACCTAACAAGGAATTCAATATAACCATCATAAAGATGCTCAACAAGCTCAGGAAAATTATTCATGAACAAAATGAGAATATCAACAAAGAGACAGAGAATTTAAGAAAAACCAAGTCAATATTCTGCAGCTGAAGGACACAATAAAGGAATTGAAAAAGTTACTAGAAGAGTTCAATAACAGACCTGATCAAGCAGAAGAAAGATCCGAGAACTTAAAGAGAGGTCATTTGAAATTATCCAGTTAGAGGAACAAATTAAATCAAAAAAGATTTTTTTGAAAAAGAGCAAAGAAAGCCTGAAGGAGTTATGGGACACCAAGAAGAGATTAATATACACGTATAGGATTCCCAAAATAAAAGAGAAAAAGTAGAAAGCTTATTTGAAGAAACAATGCCTGAAAACTTCCCAAAAGGGGAAGGAAATGGACATGCACATGCAAGAAGTCCAACAGATCCCAGAAAGACATACCCAAAGGAATCCACAATGAGACACATTATAATAAAATTGTCAAAAGTCAAAGAAAAAAGTTTGAAAGCATCAAGAGAAAAGTGGCTCATGGTGTACAGAGGAACTCCTGAGAGACTATCAGTGGATTTCTCAGTAGAAACCTTGCAGGCCAGAAGGCAGTTGGATGACATATTTCAGAAACTGAAAGAATAAAACTGCCAATACTGTATCAACCAATAATGTAACAAGCAAAACTGTCCTTCAAAAATGAAGGAGAAATAAAAACTTTCTGAGACAAACAAAAGCTAAGGGAGTTTATCACCACTAGACCTGTGTTACAACAAATGATAAAGGGAGTCCTTTGAGTTAAAATGAAAGGATGCTACACAGCAACAAGAAAGCATATCAAAGTATAAAGCTCACCAGCTAGAGTAAATATATACACAAATACAGAATACTATAATACTGTAATGATGGTGCAAAAAAATCATCTTTAGTGCTGGTATAGGAGTTAGAAGACAATAGAACAAAAATAACTAAAAATTAATTAGTGGATGCACAATATAAAAAGATAAAATTTATAACATCAATAATACAAAGTGCATGGCGGGAGAAGTAAAAGAGTAGAGTTTCTGTATGTAATGGAAGTTATCATCTCAAAATAGATTGTTGTAATTATGTTTTATTTAAGTCTCATGATAATCACAAAGAGATTAGCTGAGAAGGGAATCAAAGCATATCACTACCAAAAAATAAAAAAGAGGATACAGCAAGAGAGGAAAATAGGGATGAAAAGACTACAAGAAAGAAATAAAACATTTTTTAAAAGCAATTTTTTTAATGACAATATTAAGCCCTTCCCTCTGAGTAATTACTCCCTGATCAACAGAGTCTCTAAATGAATTTTTTTTTAATCCAACAATATGCTGTCTAAAAGAGACTCACTCAAGATTTAAGGACACATGTAGGCTGAAGGCGAAAGGATGGAAAAAGATATTCTACACAAATAGCAACCAAAAGAGAGCAGGGATGATCATAATTATATCACACAAAATAGACATTAAGATAAAAGCTGTCACAAGAGACAAAGAAGGACATTATATCACGATTAAAAAGGTCAATTCACCAGGAAGATATAACAGTTACAAATATATAGTTGACCCTTGAATAACATGGATTTGAACCATGTGAGTCCACTTATACAGGGATTTTTTTTTCAATAAACATACAGCAGGCCCTCCTTGTTTGCATCCATGGATTCAACCAACCCAATATTGAAATTTCTGTCTGCAGCTGGTTGAACCTACAGATGTGAAATCTGTGGATATGAAAGGCAGACTGTATTCATTGTGCTATGCCATCTTATATAAGAGACTTGAGCATCCATCAATTTTGGAATAAGCAGGAGCTCTTGGATACTGAGGGATGATTTTATACGCATCCAACATCAGAGCAATCAAATATATGAAGCAAACATCGACAGAATTGAAGGAAAAAGTAGCAATGTGGTAATAGGAAGAAATCTCAATACTCCACTTTAAATAATGGATAAGTCATCCAGAATGAAGATCAATAAGGAAGTGGAAGAACTGAACAACACTATAGACCAAATGAACATATAACAGATCTATACAGAACATCCTACCCAACAAGAACAGAATACACATTCTTCTCAAGGGTACATGAAATAGTCTCAAGGATAGATCACATGTTAGGGCATAAAACAAGTCAACAAATTTAAGAAGTTTGAAATCATATCAAGTGTCTTTATTGATCACAACAGAGTTAAATGAGAAGTCAAGAAAAGAAAGAAAATGGAAAAAATTTTAATATGTGGAAACTAAACAACACAAACAATGGGTCAAAGAAATCAAAAGGGAAATCAGAAAACACCTTGAGACCCAAAAATACATACCAAAACTTATGGGATATGGCAAAAGTAATACTAAGAGCAAAGTTTTCAGCAGCAAATGCCTGCATTTAAAAAGAAGAAAGAGCTCAAATAAACAACTGAACATTATACCACAAGGAACTAGGGAAAAAACTAAGCTCAAAGTTAGCGGAAGGAAGGAAATAAGTATTAGAGCAGAAATAAACAAAATAGAGAAGAGGAAAACAATTGAAAAAAAATCAATGAAACTAAGAGTTGGTTTTTTGAAAAGATAAACAACCTGATGAGCCTTTAGCTAGACTTAAAAAAAAGACTCAGTTACTAAAATCAGAAATAAAAATGGGGGAACATTACCACCAATTTTATAGAAACAAAAAGGATTATAAGAGAGTGCTGTGACCAGTTATAAGCCAACGAGTTGGATAACTTAGATGAAATAGAAAACTTCTTAGAAACACACAACCTAGCAAGATTGAGTCATGAAGAAACAGAAAATCTGAACAGACCTATAATGAACAGGAAGATTGAATCAGTAATCAAAAACCTACCCAAAAAGAAAACCTCAGAACCAGATGGTTTCACTAGAGAATGCTAAACATTTAAAGAAGAATTAACACGAATCCTTCACAAACTCTTCCAAAATATTGAACAGGAACTCTTCCAAACTTATTTAATGAGGCCAGCGCATTATCCTTATACCAATGTCACACAAAGACAATACAAGAAAATAAAACTATAGGTCAATATTCCTGATGAATATAGATGCAATAATCCTAAACAAAATAATAGCAACCTGAATTTAACAGCACATTAAAAGGACCATACACCAAGTGAGATTTATCCCTCAGATGCAAGAATGGTTCAACAAATGAAAACCAATCAATGTGACTGACAGAATGAAGGATAAAAATCACATGACCATCTCTAGTGAGGTGAACCTTAAGGACATTACACTAAGTGAGATAAGCTAGTCACAGAAGGACAGACACTGCTTTATTCCACTTATCAGGTATCTAAAGTAGTCAAACCTTAGAAGCATGAATTAGCACAGTTGCCAGGGACTGGGGGAAGGGATAAATTAGAGCTACTGTTCAATGTTCACGCAAGATGAAAAAGTTCTAGAGCTCAGCTGTACAACAATGTGCATACCAGTAATACTGTACTGCATACTAAAAATTTGTATAAGGTAGATTTCAAGTTATATACTTTAAGCACAATAAAAAATAAAATAATACTTTCTGTCCAAGCCTAAAGTCTCAGAAGAATTTGAACCCCACACCATCTCACAAGCAGTTTTCTCCATCCTAAATTTAGCTTCCAAAGGAACAACAGCAATGCACCACGATCACTAAGCCATATAGGAAAGTCTGATGGCTCAATCCCCAAAGCAGAATGAGGGGTCAGCACTCGTCCTGGAAGATAAACATTTACCAATCCACTTACAGACCTTCAGTTTGATATATATGTATGTAAACACACAAAAGTATGCTTGGAAATAGAGGTGACAAACTGATAACAGTGTTGACATTCTAGTTGGGAGAGGGAGAAGATGGGGACAACTGAGACAAGAGATGGTCAGGATACTTTAGCCTTGTGAGTAGTAAGAGAATCTTTTAAAAGAAAAATGGTAATGACTTGTGTAATTTAAAACAATGAAAGTAAAATTTCTTGATTACAAACACTATTTACCGATCAGTTGTGGTATTATCTCTCAATATATGCCGTTGATACATAAAAACACCTAAGCCCTCTCTTGCATGACATCCCTTTTCAAGACAGGGAAATTTCACCTTTATGTCAGTGACAATCCACACTGTTTCTGGCCACTGAGTTCACTGTCCTTGTTCCTTGAGACCAGGACAAAGTACCCCATCCACCCTTTATCAAGGGAGCCAGACCTCATGTACAGACACTTCTTCTCAGCACCCCTGTCTTTGTTCAAACTAACAGCACATATGCAGTTCCCAAGAACTAACACCCCAGCTTTATGGAATGTTTGCCCAAACAGAACTTGAAGGCAATAACTTGTGATTATATTATTCAACAATTATTTATCAAGTACCCACTTTGTGCCAGACACTTCACTGCTCTCAGTGCTGGATACACAGCACTGAGAACAAATCAAAAGACCCTGCCTTCTTGGAACTCACCTCTGTGAGTGGTGTGGAGATGGGCACACCAACTCACACATGTTGTGTAACAATGTCACAGAGAGTTAAGAGCTATGGAGAAAACAAGGAGGGGTAAATCATCTACAGAGGGACTTCCCTGGTGGCACAGTGGTTAAGAATCCACCTGCCAGTGCAGGGGACACAGGTTCATGCCCTGGTCCGGGAAGATCCCACATGCCACAGAGCAACAAAGCCCATGTACCACAACTACTGAGCCTGAGCTCTAGAGCCCTCGAGCCACGACTACTGAGACCACGTGCCACAACTACTGAAGCCCATGCGCCTAGAGCCCATGCTCCACAACAGAAGCCACCATGATGAGAAGCCCACACACTGCAGTGAAGAGTAGCCACCGCTCGCCGCAACTAGAGAAAGCCTGCGTGCAGCAACAAAGACCCAATGCAGCCAAAAATAAATAATTAAATAAATAAATTTTTAAAAAATAATAATAATGACCTATAGAGTGATGAGTGGTGCTAGTCTACATGGGATAGTTAGGTACCACCTCTCTGAGAAAGTCATGCCAGAGCTAAGGCCTGAAATAAAGAGTGAGCCAGCCATGCAAACAATTGTGAGTAAAGCACTGCAGAGAGAGGAAACAGCAAGTGCTAAGGCCCTGGGGCCTTTTATTTTGATTGGTATCAACAAGTTGACCTCTAAAAGGGCTGCACCAGCTCACACTCACCAGCAGCATCCAGGAGTGCCTCTTTCCCTACATTTTCACGAGAAACTCATTTAACTTTTTTTTTTTTAATTTTCTATAGAAAACAATGACCACTGTGTTTTCTTCAAGAGCTTCGGCTAGATGGACTCAAAGGAATGGATGATGGGAGCAGAGGACAGGAAAGGAAGGCAGCTTCCATCTGGTGCTTCCCATACCATGCAATTTGCTCCTTTACAGGTGTTTCAATTCATCCTCACCTCAACCATTCAAGAGAGAAGCATAGGTACCTTCTTTTGCATGCAAAAGAGCTGAGGCCTAGAGACTTTGGGAAATCAGCCCAAGGGCACTCAACTCTTAGGACAAAACTGGAATTGATCTCCAGTAAGCCTGACTCCAGAGCCTGGACTCTTTCTGTGACACTGGGCTTCCCAGCCAGAGGTACAGAAGCGCCCTAGGCAATGCCATACAAGGGACACGGGGACCTACTCAAAGCTCCCGCCTGAGTGGAGATCATTATCCTGGGTAATTTCTTGAATATGCATTTAATTTTCCTTTCACTGGATTTTTTCAACAGTAGAAGCCAGTATTTCCCAATGCACCAGGAATTTATCTACAGCTGAAGTAAGTTACTGTCAGGAAGATGTGAATATGAATAATTAAGCCCCTATTAAACATGCACACATCTTGTAATAAATCTCAAATTAGATAGAATGTGCCAAGATCTTGTTAAACCTGCCAACACATATTCTTAAATAAGGTGGGAATATAATTTGGAGCTTATCAGGAGATTCAACCTTTTGCAAAAGATGCTCTTTGACTGCTCAGAATTTTAATCCAGACATTACCAGAATTCGCGTTGCCTATCATTCCATTGTGTTTATGCCCACCGTAAGAATCAACCAAGTAATTATCTTGGGACATCCTCAAACAGAGGGCATCTCAATACATATTACATTAAACCTCATTATTTGGGATGAGACGCTGTCTAAAAGAGCCTCACTCTAAATACACTTCACCTAAATTCTGAAAAGTAATCATTTGCGTTCATCACTGACTTAAATAGAACCTTTCTAAGAGCCCAAGCATTGTGCTTTCTGTTGCAGGAGGGGTGGAGCACTATGGCTAAGGGCACAAAATCTCGAGTCGTACTGAGTCCCTGCCGCAGCTCCACCACTTCCCAATAGTAAAATGAGGACAGGGTGGTTTTAAAGAATCCATGAGTAAATCACCTAAGGCGTTGCCCGCCCTACAGTAAGTGCTTAATAAGTGTCAGCTGCAATTATTATGGTTTGGTGCACCCCAATAATGCAGACTGATATTAGTCAAAACATGTAACTATAGCAGTTTTTAATAACTTTATTTTTCTGATATAAAAATAATAGTTTATTTTCATAATCTTAACCTACAAGAATAATCTTAAAAGTAAGTCTTAAATATAACATAATGAAACCTTAAATATCCCTATGATACTGGCAAAAGCCAACACAACTACATTCACTTTGCCATCAGGAAAACTAAGATACTAGTGGTTGAGAAACTGGTTCTTAACATCCCAGAGAAAAGGAAGGGGACACAGAGGAAGACGCCCAGCCTTCCACAACTCTCTGTACGGTGCCTCGGGGCTTCCTAACCCCATAGGCCAGTACATTCTTTAAATATAACCCTTAATTTTACATTCAAGCCGTGTAACCTTGGGCAAAGCAAATAACTGGTCTGTGCCTCAAAGTCCCCATCTGTAAAGTGGGGAATAATAAAAATACACCATTGCCAGAGTTGCTGTGAAGAAAATGAACTAGTATATCAGAGTAGGTAAGTCCTGCCACCCACACGTAGTGTTGGCCAGCTTGATGAACTGCGGGGAAGGTACATCCCCCTGCCTTTTCTTGAGTGAGTCTTTATAACCCGGGAAATAATCCAGATTCTCAAGCTAAAGAAACAGGAGGAAAATGTCTTGGCAAGAAAAAAAGAACATGAATGTATGATTCCAGCAGCAACCCCTCAGATCCTGAAAGATCACACCTTGGATTTAACTGTCCACTATCGATGCCCATCTGTGATACCATTTCAGGTGAAAACAGCAGCAGCTCATCGTAGCCTTTTGTGCTGCCTGACACCCAACTGATCGTTGAACTACTCTTTCCTGGTAACTTGGGAACCAATTATGAAACATGATTGGACGGATCAGTGAATATGTGCCAGGATCCCTCTTGAAGGACAAACTTGTGATTTTACAGAATCTGTAAATACCACCCAGCTGGATGGCAAATGTGCTGGAGTCCCTAGGTCAGGGACCTCGATCCCTAGGCCATGTCCCCATCAGGGCCCTTGTCTGCAACCCCCCCATCCTCCTCTGCACTCTGGAGAAGAGGGAGAGCAGCATGAGGACGGGTCCGGGAACAGTGACCGTTGGCCAAGGCCATCCAAAGGATGACTTACCTCCTCCCCAAAGAAATAAATCTCTTGTTAAAATGACAAAAGAGAGCTTCCCTGGTGGTGCATTGGTTAAGAATCAGCCTGCCAATGCAGGGGACACGGGTTCGAGCCCTGGCCCGGGAATATCCCACATGCCGTGAAGCAACTAAGCCTGTGCATCACAGCTACTGAGCCTGCGCTCTAGAGCCCAAGAGCCACAACTACTGAGCAGTGTGCCACAACTACTGAAGCCCGTGTGCCTAGAGCCAGTGCTCCGCCACAAGAGAAGCCACCGCAATGAGAAGCCCGCGCACCACAACGAAGAGTAGCCCCCGCTCGCCGCAACTAGAGAAAGCCCACACACAGCAACGAAGACCCAATGCAGCCAAAAATTAAAAAATTTGTTTTAAATGACAAAAGAAAATTTCCAGAAAAGAAAAAATAATCCACGTGATTTGCAGGGAAGAGAACAGATCAGATACTAAGGCCTGAACCTAGTTCCCGAGCAGACAGTCCACAAGGGAGTCCTGGCAGAAAAAGCATTTAACACAGTACCAGGCACACAGTGTTCACTTTATAAACATTGACCCTCCTCCTCAGCGCAGAAGACAGCTACAACAACAGCCAGCATGCCGCAGGCCAAGGTGTGATGCTAAGTGCTTTCATGCCTTGTTTATTCACTCCTCAGAACAGCGCTAAGGAGCAGGTGCTATTATCATTTACATATTCCAGCCAAGATAACTGAAGCTTAGAGAGGCCAGGAGACTTGCTGGATCACCTAATTAGTTCATGGCAGAGTTACACCACCAAGCCAAGCCTTCTGCAACACTCCCTCTAAACTGTATCGTCTCCGTAGACCGTGTGATTTTTGAACAATAGTTTTGCTATGTCAAAGTCTTTGGGGACTTGGAAATGATATATGAAGTCATAAATGGCCCCTCTCAACTGGCAGGCTTCCCCCATGCCAGACTCTGGAAGCTGTGATGGTTAATTTTGTGTGTCAACTTGACTGGGCCATGGAGTACCCAGACATTTGACCCAACATTATTCTGGGTGTGTCTGTGAGGGTGTTTCTGGATGAAAGGAACCTTTGAATCAGTGGACTGAGTAAAGCAGATTGCCCTCCCTAGCATGGGTGGGCTCCATCTAATCAACTGAAGATCTGAATAGAACAAAATGCTGAGTTCTCTAAGACGAAATTCCTTCAGCCTAATTGAGCTGGGCCTCTGGGCTCTTCTTGCCTTAGTACCCAAATGGAAAAACTGATTCTCCTCAGAGCTCAAGCCTGCCAGCTTTTGGACTGGAACTTACACCACTGGTTCTCCTGGTTCTCAGGCCCTTCAGGCTCAGACCCGACCTACACCATCTGCTCTCCTGGGTCTCCAGCTTGCCGACTGCAGATCTTGGGACTTCTCAGCCTCCATCATTGCATAAGCCAATTTCTGTTTTACTTATTCTTATATTTATATTTACTCCCCTGGCCCTCAAACTAGGCTCAGTGGGAATTAATCTGTCATCAGCCTAGTCAGATCAGCTATTACTTCAGGTTGCGTGGATTTATCTATCTCCATACTGTTGGTCCTCTTTCTCTGGAGAATCCTGGATAATAACAGACGCCAAGTACCACCTAAGGCCCCACTTTGTTAACAGTGGAGGCTTCTTATGGGCTGTTTACACATTAAGCAACCAAGAGCCCAGTTTTAAAACTGAACCTTAAGTAAATGTCCAACCGGAAGAAATGCTGTTTTGAAAATAAAATGGGAAGTGATTTGAAGAGGGGGCTCCAGGGGGAGAGGAACAAGAGAGTTGTGCTCCTGTGGCCCTACTCAGTACCTTTCCACATTGCTGTTGTTTCATCAGCTCCTCTAACACAGCACAGCCCTTTGAGTGCAAACACTACCCCACAGAGCAGGCTTGAGCAGCATATCACCCACAGGTCTCCTCACCTTACTGAGTCCACCGAAAGGTCTGGAAGAGGCTGGACAAGTCATGGTTGGGTCAGAACCTCTTCTGCAGTTCCTGTCTCTCTTCCAGGTACAAGACAGACTCCCCTGGCCCTCCAGCTAGGCTCAGTGGGGATTCATCTGTCATAGGGCTGGAGTCAGATCAGCCATTATTGCATATTGCACAGAAAACAGACCTGGGACCCTACTTCTGCCCTGCTAGGCCTCCCGCCAGGGCTCTGCTTCTGAAAATTAGCTCCTTCATCATGACAAGCTGCCCAAAGCTCAGAAGTTAACAGCTGACCTATGGGCCCAGTTCACAACATTTATGTTCCTGCCACTTCCCTGTCTTCTATCTCTGCTCAGTACCTCTGGCTGGCTGAATCAGAGGTCCCCAAACATTGTGGCCACGGAAATTTTAACTGCAATTCCCAATCGTGGGCAACTTTTAGGGTGAGGGCTATGCATCTACAATGCTCCTAACATTTCCCAGCTCCTTCCACCAAATTCAACCAAAATGCAAACTGTCACTACCTCCATAGTCATATTAGGAAAAAGCCAGCTGAACTCACTTTTTAAATACATCAGCACTTATTTTAAAGCCACCTCTCTCTCACATCTCAAGACATGAACCTGCTCTAAATCTATCATCAGATGCATTATGAAAACTCACATGGAAAGCTAGAAGCAGAAATTTTAAAATGGATGTAAATGCAGGGTTGGTACTTGGTTATGCAGCCTGTTTTAAGTTCTCGATAGTAAAAATATTCATCCATGCAACGCTTCAATGAATACATGTTGAGGACTGACTATGCCAGGCACAGGCCGTGGAGACACGGAGATGGACAGGGGGTGTCTGCAAGAGTCCCCATCCACTCATGGACTCTACCAAACCCCCTCCATTCGCCAAGAAAGGGTTCTGGGAATCTGGGCAGAGACCTGCCCGGCCCAATATTCATCCTGATAATTTTAGAGCTTTTACCTAAGGGAGTCACATGCCAAGCATAACGCAGCCATACGTAATTGCCATCATTCTGTTTATTGAGCACCTGAGTCGGGCACTGTGCTAAGTATGCACTATGCACGTTATACCCTTTAATCCACCTGACGTCTCTGCAAGGTAGGTATGAGCATTACTAGCTTACAGCTGAGGGCCAGAGAGGTTAAATGACTTGCCCAAAGTCATGGAGCCAGCAGACGGCAGTGGAGCTAGGATTCAAACTACTTACCGGTCTGCTGGCAAAGCTCTGGTCTTCCCGGGCAACCGCTATGACTCCCAAGGGGTTCAAAAGAGGCCTGCTTCTCACTCAGCCATACGATCACCTTCACACCACTTCGCCCCTGAGGCTAAGCGACCGTTGACTCCTCTGAGAACAGCTATGTGAGTGGCGGGGCCGTAGCAGCAGAGGCCCAAGACGTGTTGCTTCCCCATCCTTGAGTCAGCCTTGTCGTCTATCAAATGAGCAAGTGAGATAAGGGGATCCAAAGAATATCTTCCAACCTCAGGGTCTTCCGGATCCCTGCAATTGGAGGACCTGCCAAGGTGTGGCCAAGAGGTTCTAGCTCATTCCCAGGGCACGCAGCCCCACAGCCAGGCCTTGATGGGCAGCCACCCAGAGATGAGCTGCCTCCAGAAAAACTGCCCAGCCACATCCCGGTCAGACATAAAGCCAAGGCTGCCCTGCATGCTCCTCCCCTAGTTCACCGCGCTTGCCGACAGAGTGCTGTGTAGTTTATATTAGAATTTTAGCAAACTCAGACCACATCTCTCCCCTGCATTAAAGGTAATATTCCCCAGTCGCTGGTGATGGAAACCCCTGGGCACGACCTGCAAGCCCCAGGGGCTCACTCTGGCCCCTGGCCTCACAGTCCCGGCTCCTCCTCCAACCTCACCAGGTGCTCTTGCCCTTCCGTGTCTGCAACACTCTTCCCCTCTCTTTCCACGGCACGGCCCCCCTTTCCTTTAGGCCTGGGCTTACGGGTCCCCTCCTGTGAGAGGCCATCCCACTGGGGATTCACTATCTCAGCCCATCTGGTTCCTCACAGCAGATACCACAATCAGTCATTTTTTTACTGAGGCTCCCCCACTGAGGACTCTGCTTCGCCTGCCATCTGCACCCAGCACAAAACCTGCCTCAGTAAAGACTAGCTGAACATCAGAAAGAACGACATTGCTTATCTTGATCAACCCTGTCCGCTTGCTGTAGCAAATGGCCAGCCAACCTCAAGGGTCCTGCTCAGCAGCTGCAGGCTGCCTGGTGGAAGGGGGTGATGGTGCCGAGATCCGCGCAGAAAAGCAAGCTCCCTGCTCTGTAGGAGCAAAGTCACACATGCGACAGTGTTTCCAGACTATAAACTGCCATGCAAATATGAGGCGGTTCTTTTAGATATACATAGCTGGTGTGAAAATACATCTGTGACAAACACTTAAATCATGGTCCAAGGCAGAATATGCTAAGTGCAAAGTGAGCATCACAAACGAGGGCGAGAGAGTGCAAAGAGGGAGCAGGTGAGGTTTCCCAGGGAAACAGAACTCAGCCAGGCCCCCAAGAGGCACAGCCCGGTACGCATCAACAGGTGGAAGAGCTGAAGTGCGGCCCCTGCCCAGTGCAGGAGGGATCACCGGAGGCGTTGGTTAAGAGCACAGACGCCGGGCCTCACCCCCGACTCGCTGGCTTAAGCTCTGGGCATCCGCACGCTTCATCACATCCCTAAGTGATTCCGATGCTCATTAAAGAAAAGTAATCGGGCATCCCTGGTGGCGCAGTGGTTGAGAGTCCGCCTGCCTTTGCAGGGGACACGGGTTCGTGCCCCGGTCCGGGAAGATCCCACATACCGCGGAGCGGCTGCGACCGTGAGCCGTGGCCGCTGAGCCTGCGCGTCCGGAGCCTGTGCTCCACAACGGGAGAGGCCACAGCAGTGAGGGGCCTGAGTACCGCAAAAAAAAAAAAAAAAAAAAATGTAATCACCCAGCTAAACGGAAGCCCACCAGGCAAAAGGGCCTGATGGTACCCAGCAGTGTTGGTAGGACAGTAACTTGGAAAAATCTAGCATAAAGGGAATGAAAAGTTGGAAATACATGTTAGGGCTAATAATGAGGGGCTTGGAATGTCAGGTTCAAGAGCTAGGTCTGGATTCTATAGGGAAAGGACTTGGGGGCAAAGTAATGACATAGTAACTGCAATATTCCAGACAGAGAGGGAAACAGCTCAGGAAGGATGGGGAAGAGAGTTGGATGAGAACAGAAGAGATGGTCAGGCAGTCAGTCACAGAAGGCTCCTGCAGACACTGGGTCGGCAGAGCCCTCCCCTGTCTCCCAGGGCCCCATGAAGGATTTTGCGGGGGTGGCTACCACTGGCCACCACCAAGCACAGACACCAAGTCTCCTTCACAGGCATCCTCTCTAAGCCTGATAAGCCTGAGGATGCTCTGACAGAGGAAACACACAGGATCTCAAGGCACAAGTGAGAAAATCTTATTTGCAGGCCAAGAGAGTAAGAGATCCTTCAGAATTCAAGTGCTCAAGCATTGATATTTGGTAGAGATGGGCAGTATGCCAGGAGACCAAGTTCCTGGAGACAAATAAATAGCAACCATAATCTGGTCAAAGCCAAGAACCTGCTTTTTGGCGGAAAGCTGGCATGTGCCTGTTGCATCTATAAATGAGTGAAGAATTTCATGAACACTAAATATAAGAGCGTTATTTTCTAAACAGACGCGTCTGTTTGTTGGGAGGTGAATCTCAATGGCCTGGAAGGAAGGAAGGAAGGAAGGAAGGAAGGAAGGAAGAAATCAGGAGAGGGTGCATATAGAAACATCACATTCAAAGCATCACTGTTAAAGTGAAGCATAGTGGGTAGTCTCTATCCCGACTGGGGAATTTAAAAGAGGCCCCATTAGAGCCCAGCAGAGCCTCGTTTTCTGGGGATCTCTGTCAAGGGATCCATCTCTTCTTCCCTCCCTCCCTCCCTCCATCCCTCCCTCCATCCCATGTCTACATGGCTCTCATGCTGTGAGTATTGCTACTGACTATCTTTACAAGAGTACATGGATTCTGTGAGATAGACTTGCCTCAAAACAATGTAGTTACATAACTTGGACTCCAAAGGATGAAGTGTATGAACATCCAAACAACTTCCTTTTGTGCAGAGATAAACAGAACAGGTGACTTTTTAAAAGCTTCCTTCTTTGGAATGCATGAACAAGGTTCCAGCCAAAAGAACTGACATTTGTTTCCACTTGTCTGAAAGTAGACAGGCTGTAAACATTCCAGCAAGATTTGGGGGGAGTCCTTTAAGGTCCACATAAGAAAGGAAATGGTCTGAGAAACGTCTCTCCAGTTAGCTGAGGGCAAAGAGAGAGCAAAAATATTTCAATTCCAGGCAAATCTTCCAGGAAGAATTTTGTCATGAAATCAGGTCCCTGTGCTTCCTGCCCTGTCGCCCCACATTCTCTCCAAAGAAGACAATGCTTTTCTGGCCCTTCTGGCTTCAAAGATAACCTTCATGGTGAAAATCAATAGCTGCAATGCAGTCTTTGGTTCAGAATGAAGCAATAACCCTGGCCCAAAGATAAGGTTCCCTGTCGAGGTCAATGGGATGCTAACACAGACACCTCATTTTTTTTCTCACAACCATGTCAACATTTGTCTTGGCACTTAGGCAAGAATCCGGCCCAATCCTGAAGAAAGACACCTGTGCTGTCCTACCTTTCTCTAAAGAGAGAGATGCCCACACCATTCAGATTGCCCTGCCCATTAAACCGAACACTGGTATATACACTGCTGGCACACCAGTGCTGTCTCCGAGGCCCTTTCTCAGTGATGCAGATGCCATAATCATGCTCCAGGAAAGAAGCCAGATGCAAAGGACTGAATGTGTATGAGTCCATTCATGTGGCATGTTCCTAAAAGGTGCATTTATAGAGACAGAGAGACCTGGGTGAAAGTGGGAACTCGGGGGATTTGGGAGGATACCGGAAACGTTCTCAAACTGGATTGTGGTGATGGGCTGCACAACACTAAAATTTTACTAAAATTCACTGAACTGTACACTTAAATGGGTTAATGTTATGATATTAAATAATACTTCAATAAAACCATTATAAAGTGCATTCATGGGGCTTCCCTGGTGGCGCAGTGGTTGAGAATCCGCCTGCCGATGCAGGAGACACGGGTTCGTGCCCTGGTCCGGGAAGATCCCACATGCCGTGGAGCAACTGAGCCCGTGAGCCATGGCCGCTGAGCCTGCGCGTCCGGAGCCTGTGCTCCGCAACGGGAGAGGCCACAACAGTGAGAGGCCCGCATACCGCAAAAAAAAAAAAAAAAAAAAAAAAAAAGTGCATTCATGGAGTAGTTAAAGATATGGAAAATGTGATAAGTAAAAAAACAACAACAACAAAACAGAACACCAGCTATCAAATCACATGGTAATTTGCTAAAACTACATATTGGCACACACAAGGGCATAAGAGAAATAAGAGAAAGAAATATACTAATTCAAAAAGATACATGCAACCCAATGTTCACAGCAGCGTTATTTACAATAGCCAAGATATGGAAGCAACCCAAGTGTCCATCAGCAGATGAATGGATAAGGAAAATGTTATACACACACACACACACACACACACACACACACACACACACACACACACACACACACACTGGAATATTACTCAGCCATAAAGAGTGAATTTCTGCCATTCATTTGCAACAGTGTGGATGAACCTAGAGAGTATTACACATAGTGAAAGAAGTCTGACAAATGTATGTTAACTTTGTCAAACACACAAAGTATGTTATCACTTACATGTGGTATCTAGAAAAATAAAACAAATGTACACAGCGAAATAGAAACAGACTCACGATATAGAAAACTAGTGGATACCAATGAAGAGAGGGAAGGAGGGAGAGGCAAGACAGGGTTATTGGATTAAAAGGTACAAACTAATACGTATAAAACAGATAAGAACAAGGATATACTGTACAGCACAGGGAACTATAACCATTATTTTTTAATAACTTTAAAGGGAGCATAATCTATAAAAAGATTGAATCACTATGCTATACACCTGAAACTAATATTGTAAATCAACTGTATTTCAATTAAAAAGATAAACCAAAACATTTATAGTGGTTATTTTATATACGATTATAGATATATTATTAGATTTTAATTTCCTTCTTTACAATTTCTGTATGTTCCAAATTTTGATCATGAACATGTACTACTCTCATAATTAAGAACTGAATTTAGGGCTTCCCTGGTGGCGCAGTGGTTAAGAATCCACCTGCCGATGCAGGGGACACGGGTTCGTGCCCCGGTCCGGGAGGATCCCACATGCCGCAGAGCGGCTGGGCCCGTGAGCCGTGGCCGCTGAGCCTGCGCGTCCGGAGCCTGTGCTCCGCAACGGGAGAAGCCACAACAGTGAGAGGCCCGCGTACCACAAAAAAAAAAAAAAAGAAAAAAAGAAATGAATTTATTCAATAATGCATGTATGAAGTCATCAGCCCAGTGTACATAACCGGAAGGGTTAACAGCAATATTTGAGAAGATACCACTTTGGGCCCCGTCACGTGAGTACATTCTTAATTCCCTAGCTGTTGCTGAAATTCAGGGGCTTGAAAGAGTTAAGGCCTCTCTCTTCAAGTCAGCACATCGCTCTCTCCTCAGTGGGTCTACAGTGTGTGTTCCCAGAAGGGGGTCAGCACAGGGAAAGCAAACATTAATTAAGTCATGGATTGCACATGCATTCACCAGCTCCCTGTTAATACACTGGAACAAATTTCAATGTGTTCAATTCAATTAAATGTGGATGAGAGTAGCTGGAATGCCATTAGCGAGCGTGAGCCCTGAGGTGTCCATCCCTAACCCACAACACAGCCTATCTGTACAAAGGCTTTTTTTCCCCCATGAGAAGCGCTCTTTATTTTCTTGGAATACACAGGCTTACTGTAACAGAGGATTTACTAGCCCCAACTAATGAGTTCCTATCCTTCAGAATTAATATCACACACTGGATTTCTAAGTACTTTGCTGATACAAAATTTTCTAAAACAATAAACACTTTGGACCATGCTAACACAGGAGTTTCTCCATCATGGGTGTTAAGACAGAGGACAAGGATCACCCGAGGCCATTCCTGCCATTTGCTCGTTTGAAAAAGTGTTCTCAACTGAGGCAAACAGCATGTTTCCTTGACCTGGCCCAGTAGGGAATCTTGAGGGTAGAATCCTCAGCCTGTCAGCAGTTTTCCAAGAACTGCTCCCCACTTATCACATGGACAGGCCCTGCAGCCTGGTTTGTACCACAGAACCCATATCCCCTCTCAGACCACAGCTGCCGGGGCTGTGGGCAAAACCCTGGCCCAATTATCCTCTCTCCTGACATTAGAACCAAGATTTGCAATACTGTTCTCTCCATTGGTCCTTTGAAACATGGATCTATAAATTCTAGAGCAGCCATGTCCCACCAATGCACCTGGTGAAGCAGGTAAAGCCAGGCTCAGGGGACAGCATGGTAATGCAGAGAACACAGCTGTGAGAAAGTGAGTGTGGCCTTCTCGGTCTCCAATAGTTTGCTAGGTACTCGTACCAGTCCCTAGGAGGTCAACTCTCAGGTTGTACAAAACTATTCCTTTATTCCTTGTTTTGGCTTAAACTGGCCTTAGTTTTTGTGACTTGCATCCAAAGGAGCCTTCAATAACGATTGTACAAAATACAGTCCACTCTGAAAATAGGAAATACTTCTCTTGGCTCTCTGCCTGGACTCATTAACAAAGGGAGAGGCCGAAAAATGCACGTTCTCCTCCCCAGGACTGAAGGCAAGCTTCCTCAGAAAAGGGCTCCCAGGTCAGGTGTCCACGCTGGAAGCCCAGTGGAGCCTCCAGAGTGATCGATTCGCTCAGTGGATAAGAATGAGACTCCCCAAGGGCAAGGACTAGGGACAGCGCCTGCCTCACTCACCGTCGGAACTCATGCACCTAGAACAGCATCTGCAGCATAGAAGGGGCTCAACAAGTACCCTCTGAATTAACCAACAGATGCCTAAACACTTAGTGAGCATTTACTTTGTACAAAAATCCATTCCAGGCAGAGGATCCAGAAGTTCCATATCCCAAGATAGGGTCCTTCCAGGAAGCAGGAAACAGCCCCATCTGGGGGAAATACCAAGCATGTTTGCAGAGCAACAGATTGCAACTACAAGAGAGAAAGCCTTGAGTATCAAGCTAAAGAAGTAATCTTCCAGGTGACTCCCCTGCAGGTCAGATCACACACACCACAGCTAAAATATCTATGGAACAGAAGTCATTTCCACCGCAGTTTCCTCCATGGCTCACGGGCTTAGTTGCTCCGCGGCAGGTGGGATCTTCCCGGACCAGGGCACGAACCCGTGACCCCTGCATCGGCAGGAGGATTCTCAACCACTGCGCCACCAGGGAAGCCCTCCACCGCAGTTTCTTAAATCACACTTCCTACTTTGCTTCGTCACTCTACCTTCTAGATATTCCTACTTACCAGGAAGATTTTGAGGCATCTTCTCTTTCTGTATCATGTACCATGAAGATCCTAAGTGTACTGAGACCTATATGGCCTCAGACTCGCCAGCACCCTCCACCCCTGGATGTTCTGACCACAGGCACCTAACAGCTCACATGACAGGAGAGGAGAGGCCCCATCAGCTTCAGCAACCATCCAGCTCAAGGCAGAGAACAAGTATCAGTTCACCCGAAGACCAGTGGTTCAACTCTCTCCATTCTACAACAGCACACTGACACACACCTGTACACTAACATACACACACAGAGAACTCAGCTGATAACTGCATGGAGTCCTGGCCCTCCTAAATGAAGACACTTTCCAGTTTTTGTCTAGCAAAAAGCATTAATAAATATCCAATTATCTTTTCAGTAAGTATGTCCATAGGAGGGGGTGAGTGATTCTATAGAAGGAGTACTGGTCACTAGGCCAGCATAAGTTTTCACTGTAGCCTCTCCACTAATTAACCCAGGTAAGTACGTGACTTTCCAAGGCATTTCACCACCCAGAGTCTGTTTCTCCATCTGTAAAGTGGGGCTAATAATACTCCTTTACAGTGTTATTTCAAAGATTAAGTCAGAGAATGCACATCAGAGAGTCTAGCAGTGCCTGTCACGTGACAGGGACTCAACAAATGGCATCTGTGACCATAAGTACTGATTTTACCTAGAGTGAGCTATCATGTCAGTTTAAGCAGTGGCCAGGGTACAACCACATACCTGCCTCTGGAATATAGTCACAAGCGCACACAGAACACAGAAATGGCCAGTGACTGGGGATCAAAGAGATCTCGCAGAACAGCAAGTACAGTGAGTGGTTTTTCACATCATGGCCACCAGCATCTACCTCCCCTTCTCTGGGTTCCTTTGGAGAATCAGCTCTCCCCTCATATAGTGCCTGGCTTTGGGTCACCCCAGCTAAGGACAGAGCATGGGACCCAAACCTAAGCCCCTCAATGCACTGAATTTTTCTGGTCATCTGGATGGGCACGTGATACAGAGCCAATGAAAGGCAAAGACATGTTTGCCAGGATGGCTGGAAGGCATTTGCTATGACATGTGAGTGTGCGAGGCTAAGAGCCTGGAGCCACTGCTGCCAGCTCACCCCCATGAGGACACCGCGCACCTGAGAACAGATGCAACGCACAGAAGAGAACAGAGCTCGGAGACAGAAGGTGGGATACCAGGCCCTGGGGACATCTACGAGCCTGCATCAAGCTAAATTTCAAGTCACAGCTACCTGCTGAATTCTTGGTTTTGTCTTAATGGGTTTTTCCCCCCCAATCAACTGTAAGTCAAAATTGTGTCTCCCGACACTGGGAGAGTCCCGACTGATACACAGAGTGAAAGGATGTGGGGGTGGTTAGAGGTGAGGGAGCAAGCAGAGAGGCCCAGATTCACTGTGGACTGTGGAGAGGCTGCCGGACCTGACCCAGCAAACCCAAAACCCTGGGAGGCATGCTCCTAACATGAGGACGCCACCCTCTAGCCCACAAACCCGAGGCCAGCCGTGGGGTCCAGCCCGGGTTTGATGTGCGGGTGCCCCTGCACAGAACAGCGCTTGACTTCCTCTCCATCCCATCCTTTGGGTGGGAGGCACCGAGACATTTACCAGGGCCATGCTCGCTGCAGCACAGCTTGGGAGCTCCTCATAAATTCTACTCTACCGACGGCCTTCAAGGAAAAAAAGCAAACACGTGGTTAAAATGCACACAGGAGAAGGTGGACCATTAAGGGACTTAGGATCTCTAGCTGTCATCGCTGGAGGAGAGCTTGATCCTGGATTGTGACAAGGAACTCCGAACACCTGAGGTGAAGCACCCTACCCCACGGCACAGGTGCAGTGCGTCGTCATCCTGACATCAAGGCCGTCTGAACTCTTGTCGGCCCCTTCCGGCCCCATCCAGCTCCCCACAAGCTGGTCTTTACCAAGAGGCCATGTGGGAGAGTGGTTAGTGCCACATTCTGGAGCTTCAGCACTGCTGGCACTGGATTCCTGACCCTGCTACGTCACTTTACCTCTCCGAGCCCCAGGTTCTGCATCCGTAAAACAAGGCTAGTGATCCTATCCTCTCGCAAGGTTGTTGTGAGGATGAAATGAGGAGTGACTTACAGGCTGAGTGGGGAGCAGGCCTTAACTTAGTTCTACCAAGAAGACAGCGGAAGTCAGAGTGGATAAGTGACTTGCCAAGGTCCTAGAGGTAAGGATTTCAGGATTTTGGACTTGCATCTCGGTCTGACGTCGGAGCCCTGACCCTCTGCATCCCTCCCCATGTCTGCAAGGCTGTTTCTCTGGCGTCCCATAACTCTGACAGTCAGTGCACATACTACACGTGATGCTCCCCTGACTGGCTCTACACAGGCACTTTTTGTGGCATCCAGCCTGCAGTCTCTCAAGGGGGACAACTTCAAACATTACTGTTCTCCACACACTGGGGAGCAACTTTATGTTCTAGGAAGCAAGGTCTCAGAGATGAGAAGCAAGTTCTAATTCCTAATGTGTGTGCTTGCTCGAGGTGCCTTGCAGGCATATGATAAATGTAGCTGTATTTTAAGGTCTGTTCAGAATAAAGAAAACCTGTTCCCGGAGCCCTTACTCTTCCTAAATGTCAAGGTGCCCCAGCAATCGAATAGGTTTATTGACATACAAAGGAAATTAGGATGCTGCCAGGGCAGATGCCTGAGGCCTGAAGGATGCAACTGTACTGTCTCAGGTTTGAAAAAGTCATGGCCAGAAAAAAAAAAAAAAGTCTCAACTCCGAATTTTGAGGCTGTGCCTACTAGCACAGAGGACATTTACATAAACCATAAGAGTTCCCCAGGACTACCAAATTTTTAACATATCTTCTTGTGTTCATTTCTTACAAGAATTTTCACTGAGACCCTACAAGTCAGGCACTACAGGAGACCCTCAGGTTATAACCCTAAATGTGCCAGGTACGGCCCTTGCCCTCCATAGGGAGCGGAGCCAACACCTCCCAGGGCCCTGCATTCCCTGCCAGGGGCTCAAACAGCTTTGCAAAAACTGCGTGTTCGCAGTTATGTGGCGAACAGCTAATCCCAAGAGAAAATCATTTCATGCAGCAACATTTAGAAAAACTTGTTCCTTCTAATAAGGTGTCAAGGGAAGAAAACAAAAAGCTTTCGTGGCCAAATTAGTTAAGGACTGGTTTGTTTGTCTGTCTGTTTATTTATTTATTTGTGGCTGTATTGGGTCTTCGTTGCTGCATGCGTGCTTTCTCTAGTTGCAGTGAGCGGGGGCTACTCTTTGTTGCAGTGCACGGGCTTCTCATTGCAGTGGCTTCTCTCATTGCGGAGCACGGGCTCTAGGCACGCAGGCTTCAGTAGGTGTGGCACACAGGCTCAGGAGTTGTGGCACACAGGCTCAGTACTTGTGGCACACGGGCTCAGTACTTGTGGCACGTGGGCTCTAGAGCACAAGCTCAGTAGCTGTGGCACACAGGCTGAGTTGCCCCACGGCTTGTGGGATCCTCCCGGACCAGGGATCGAACCCGTGTCCCCTGCACTGGCAGGCGTATTTTTAACCAGTGTGCCACCAGGGAAGTCCTAGAAGGACTGGTTTTAAAGCCGGTGCACCAGTTTCTTTACTGAAGTATGTCTCCCATCCTTTACCTCGGGAATGTGCTTGGTCACATGCCAAAAGGGCACCAGGGCTGCAGCATGTGGGCGCACAGGGCCTGCCCAACCCTACGAGGCCAGCAAAGCTTTGCAAAAATGTATGTGATCAGGCCAAACTCTTATCCATGGGGTGTTTTGATGGACCAGAATTCCACAGAAAGCACTTTGTAAAAACACTGCCATCAAGGAGGTGGCTGAAGTAGACCCACTGTGGCAAGAAAACTGCACCACCTGGTCCCTGCTCACCTGTCTATGCCATCTCCTTGATACGCCAAGATTCTCCTATGTTTCTCTCAGAACAAGAATTTCTTTCCAGAATAAAATTAAATTGAATAAAGCCATCGGAAAGGCATTTTATTCCTTAGGTTACTAAGAAGTATCTTATATCTTGGGTACTTCTGTCAGCTCACCTCACAAAATTCATCACCGTGAATAAGTGACAATATAAATAAATACATTTAGTGGTCCAGCCAATCTCTATGGTGTCCACTGAAAGTGGAAATTGTTATCTCAAGAGGCATCTTTGTGACCTCCTTTCTGCCCATTCAGGACCAAAAAGAGTGGCTTTCCAATGAAGGGTGCCCAGCAAAAGTGGTGAACAAGAGTGCTGTAGAGCAACAGAAACTGTACGTCCCACAAGAGAATGAGGATCTTCATGGATTATTTAAAATAAAAAAAAAATTCGGGCTTCGGGCTACAGTTTCAGACCAGAAGAGCAGAGCAGGTTGAAATGGAAGATGCTCGGCTATTCACAGTCCATGGCCCATGACTGACGAAGGAGTCCAAGAACCTTGCCCCTTGGCAAACTGGGCAGTGGAAGTTTCTTTTACCAACTCTGGTCTCCCAGTCCTGTGCCCTTTTAGTTCCTCCCGCTTTTCTGTTCCACTCCTTGTGCTGACCTGACCCACCCAGGAGTACAATGTCTATATCCTCCTCTCCCAGCACAATCTCATCTCATCTCAGGAAATAAGCTCAACTTCATTCACACCAGAATATAATGACTAATACCAGATAAATGATTTGTCCTAGATTCAGTATTAAAGCAAAAGAACCGCAACTGCCAAAACAGGGTTTTGGACATCAGAGAGCTGGTGGGTAAGTTTCTTTGAGCAGAAGCGCCTTCGATCAAGTCCAAGTACATTGCGAAACTTATCCGCCCCCATAGGTGTCAGAGAAAGATGCTGCCAGAGCACCAGTCACCAGGGGCAGGGGGTGGCGGGGCAGGGCTTGACACACCTGGTCCCGGTCAAGTCTCCATGTCCACGCTGAGGCAGAGACCAGCTGTATCTGCAGAGCTTTGGGAGAGGAAGAGGAGTTGAGGGGGAAGAGCAGAGCAGACTGAGATCAGAAATCCCACAGCATTTCCTTCCCCTCCTTGCTCAGGACCCTCTTGTCCAGGCTCACCCACAGCAGAAGAGATGCAAAGGCCACCTTCTTTCTCGGCACAAAAGCCACACACAGTGGAGTTGTAAGTGCCCTGGAGATGTCCAAGTTCAACACTCCCATCCAACAGGGGGAGAAACGGGGACCGAAGGGAAGGGGCTTCCCAGGTTCACTCAGAGGACTGGCAGGAGAGCCTTACAAAAAGCACCTTGTTGCTTCCAACCCCGTCAGCTGCATCTACTCAAACTCCCCATCACAGCCACCCGGGAGGCTCCAGGCTCTCAGCCCTGTTGTGTGAAATCCCACATGCAACAGGAGGCATATGCACACAGATCCTCTTTAGGGTCTCCTCTGCTTTTAGACAACAAGGTGTCAATCCCTTCTGCAACACCAAGGACTCATCCTGTGACAGGTCCCCGAGCATCAGGCTGCTAACAAGACTCTCTGTCCCAGTATGAGAAGACCAGAAGGCTCGGCTATCCATGCCACGGAGGTGCCCTCCCTGGCTAGCTGATTCTCACCGAAGGTGTTAAGTCCAGGTGTTCATCTCTGGACGCAACGGGTACACACTGGAGAATTCAGCTCTAGCTCCCAGAGCAGGCTTAGCAACGTTCATTTACCCAGACTGTGGTCCACATGGATGCCCAGTCATTCTCTGCCTCACAATGAATCTGGTCCGCAACGCTCTTGGAATATGTGTTTGCAGTACAGAAAGATATTTCACGCAATAAATAGCCCTCTCTTTCAACTGAAAAAGCTAATAGAATTTAATTACTTCAGAGAGAGTCTAAGAGAAATGAAGTTACACCTTCCCCACTCCCTCCTCCAAGTGTTTCAGGCACCAGCAGTGTGAAGCCAACATGTGAACCTGGGAAAGTGCACGGGTGGCCTCCGAGAACATGACCAGATGTCCCCATCCAAGTGTGCCGAGTCATTAATGCCAGTCCATCCTTCATGAATGACTCTCCTCTATGACTATTTCAGAATCAAAACAAAGGTCATAAAGCCAGCATGTTTACTCTACTACCAGTCAGAAGGCATTTCACATTTGCGTTAATAACCTCCTGTAAAGACAGTTGACATATCTTAGCTTTTAGTGACCCTGTGACACGTGCTGTCATTGAAATGGTCTGGATGTTCACAGCATGCTTCAGAGCAGTGATGCTTAAGCAGGAGCAATTTTGCCCCTGGGGACACTGGCAATGTCTGGAGACAGTTTTGATTGTCACAAATGGGGAGTGGGAGTGGCTACTGACATTTACTGGGGAGAGGCCAGGGATGCTGCTGAACATCCTAACTGCACAGGACAGCCTCCCACAACAAGGAATTTTCCAGCCCCAAAAGTCAACCATGGTGAGGTTAAGAAACCCTGATGCAGAGCAACAGGTTTCAAACCACACTGGGCATAAGGTCTACATGAAGACCTTACATGCAGATTTCTGGATCGCACCCCAAGAGACTCTGTTTCAGGTGGTCTAGGGTGGGAATGTGCTTTTAAATAAAACAAGAGAAACCGCTCCCCCTTCCCCAAGGGGTTTGTTTTTGCTGATGCCTCAAAAGCATGGGACTGCAATTCCAGGAGTTGCCACCAGGGGGCAGTGCTCTTAGCTTGGGCAACAAACACTTCACCCAAAGTTCTTGGGGAAAATCTCATAGAAACACATATGCTCTGTTTCATACCACAATTACGGAGCAATATGGACTAAATACAGAAACTGAATAAGACCACATAATACAGTGCAACATCAAGGGCAAAAGGAATGCAAACGTCAAACACTGGAGGCACCTGCTAGCAAATATTCTCCTCTGCCTAAATTAACTTAAACCGAATCTTTCAGAGTCAAGCAACTTCAGAAATGGAAGGACTGAAATCATCCAGTCCTACAGCCTCATTTGAACAGACAAGGACATGCTGGTTTCTAGAGCCTGTGACTTTGCCAGGCTGTGCCCACCGAGAGTCCCAACCGTCAGCGCTTCAGGGAAGACCACAGAGTTCCGCCTCTGAGGGGCTCTTCCCATTTATGGGCTGAACCTGCATGCCTTAAAAACATATCCCCAGCTGCCTGAACCTCTTGCACAAAATACCCCCACAAAGGTGGGCCTTACCTGGATCCCACAGCCCAGTGTTAGCCAAATGTGCCTTACCCTAAGACTCGCCTGGGACTTGGTGAAAATGTGGGACCTCCCTCTGGAGAACCCCTTGCAGCAGGTCCAGAGCAGGGCTTAGATTACCTTTGAGCAAATGCTGAGGCTAGAGGATGCTCCACCTCCGGCTTCATTCCCAAGTTTCCCACAATGTGGTCCCTATGAGAATCACCTGGGCACCATGTTGGATCAATCGGACCCTCTGGGGGCTGAGCCCAGGACTATCTATTTTAACAAACTCTTGGGCAATCCTTTTGCACGTTAAGGTTGAGGACCCCTACATTCTCTATGGAAACCATTTATAGCATGATGCCCTCCTTTGTCTGATGGGAGTGTCATCTCGAGCAAGGGGCTGGGGGAAGCTAGGGAGACACAAATGTATCAGATTGTTGCACGCACTCCACCCACACTGGGGGCAACACCTTGCTTGTTAGCATTCATCTCTGCCTCCTCTGGTCCTCACACACCTGTGCAAAAGAGATTCTCACCACCATTTCATTATGAGGAACAGACTTAAGTAGCTGCCCAAGACCACGGGGCTAGTGAGTGAGGAGTCAGGATTCAAACTCAGGTCTGTCACACCCAAAGCCCCGTTCTTCATTTGACAGGTGAGAGGCAACTTCACTAAGGCCTTGACTTTCCCTTTCCTTGCACTCAATTCCTCTCAGCTTCCTCTCCCAGCGCACAACAGAAGAGACACCCCCCTCCACCCCCAAAAGAATGCAAAGCCCAGGAAGGCTGGGAGCTCACATTTCCCTGTCGCCTCGGGTCCTCAGGTTCGGTTACCAGTCCCATGGGAGCCTGAACCACAAATTGAGCAGGAACCTGTTTCCCTCCTCACTCAGCCTCCTCTTTGTCCTGTCCTTTCTCCTGGATGGCTGATTCACACGCAGATAATGTATTTGCCTCAACTCTGCACTGTTTGGCCCACTACCTGCTTCCAGCTGCAACTCCCAAGTCAAAAGGCGGGAAGTCAGAACAGGGAGGAGAGAAGGACTGAGATAATCCGCCCTTGATTAACATTGAGCTGTGAAAGCACCACCTTTTCCAAAGCTGCAGGGAGGGCTGATGGGAGGAATGCAAATGAGACGGCATTAGGAAAACGCTGCCTGAACTGGAAAGCGCCACACAAAGAGGAGTTATCATTCACGTTAAAGAGAAACAAAGAGGGAAACACAGCTTTTTCCAGCCAATTCTCTGAGAATCATCTTCTTTAACCAAAGAAGGGCAAGTTCTTCAGAAAAGTGGGTCACAGCTCAAGATGAGGACTCCACACAGCACCCAGTGCCAGGCTCTGTTGCTACATGCCATTAAGGAAAACCAAAATGTGAGACATGGCCTTGGCTTCAAGAAGCTCATGATCTAAGGAACAGGGGAGGAGAAAAACCAACCCCCCAACCCCCAGGGCACATGTCTACAGGAGGTGAGAGTCAGAAGAGGTTACCCAGACCTTCCAGTTCTGGCCCCTAGGCCTGTCTCCCAGGCATCCACTTACCTCCCTGTACTGTCTTACCTCGGTCCAAGCCCATCATCTGTTGCCTGGAGAGTGCTCCACTCTCCCCTGCACCAATCCATCTCCCACATTGCAGAGAAAGTCATCTTTCTACAATCCATCATGTTTTGAAATCCAACCCCACTTAAACACCTCAATGGCTCCTTGTAACTTTCTGGGGAAAGTTCACACTTCTTGTCTGAAGCCCTCTAAAAAGTTCACTGCCTCTCTTCTCCCAGCCTCCTGTTGTGCTCTGAGCTCCTCCAGCAGGCTAGAATCTCTTCCCTCAGAGTTGAAGCACAATGGCTTACCTCGGATTCGGTTACCAGTCCCATGGCAGCCTGAACCACAAATTGAGCAGGAACCTGTTCCCCTCCTCACAGACTGAGTGTCACATACCCACTCAATCTCTGCCTGGACCATGCTTCTGTACCCTTAGATTCCTTCCTTCTGAAGCCTTCCCTGAGCCCGTCCCATTCTAGCAGAGGCATTACTTGCTCTGCCCTGTCAGTCTGCCCTACGGGTAAGCAATTCACACCTGAGTGTTTTCACAGCCTATTATAATTACTCATTTAATGTGATTTCCTCTTCTTTAAGGAATAGGCATCACCTGTAGATCCTGTTAACCGGATTCAGTAGGTCCGGGGTGGGGCCCGTGGGGCCCGCACATCTAACCAGCTCCCAGGTGATGCTGATGCTGCTGGGCTGTGGACCACGGATGGTCCATGATGGACCAGGCAGGGCCAGGCTCGTCTTGTTCACTGTATATCCCTAGCACCAGGTCCTAACCTAGCACGTGTTGACACTCAGTACACTGTGACAGAATGAATAAACGAGGAAGGTGGAGGGGATGGAGACACACACTCAGCAATTTGGGTTCAGATAATAGTTTCATTAGAGCCATAGGGGACAGTGATGCTGACAATGTCCACAAAATTAATACTGTCCTTTACAGATCAGACCTTCCTGAGGAATATGCAAGTATCAATTTATAAAGTTGATTTTTCACCTGAAGCCAATTCACAGAGCAAGTATAAGACCAAAATAGAACATCTGAACTTGGTGATTCTGTGCCCTTTACCAAAGTTAAACAAATTGCTACTTGCTGCAATCTCAGACAGAGGGCCGCAGTGCCTGTGCTTAACTGTGAATTATTAATGTGAAAGATTTGCATGTGCTTTTTATGATTATGGCCGACTTTGATGTCTTTGTGCCCTGCTTAGGGCTTCCACACACACAACTATAATTTCTTTGCAAAAAAAAAAAAAAAAAAAAAAAAAAAACAAACCAATTTGCATAGACCTAGTATAGAAAATGTATTGAAGTTGTTTCAATATAAAACGAAATTGCAACAATTATATTGCGCCTCCGTTCCAAGGGTAATGTGAAAGGATGAAGCACAGGGACTTGTTTAAATCACTATAAAGAGAAAAGGAGAAAAGTAGCACAACATCTCTTTGGCAGCCAGGCTCTTAATTCTGCAGACTGATGATTTCAATATCACTGAATGGGAAAAATGGAGGTAAGCATGTGCACCAACTCCAATAACCAGCAGCAGATCAGATGCAGCTAGAAAGCTGCCATCCTTGCCCTAAGCCTTCCAAAGAACTCAGTCCGACTTGCACGATTCCTTACAAAGATCACATTGTAGAACTCAACACACTTGGTTCAGCTTGAACACAATGAAGAAGGAACTGGTGAAAAGGGAAATTTTAGGTAACTCTCCCAAGTCAAAATCGATATTTCTCTGAAGAAAAGAAAGGCAGGCATGCTGCTGAGTGCTTATTCACATACATGTAGTTCTCAATATATGCCTGCCTCATGGCAGAAAGAAGAAATCAATAGTTTCTCACAGGAAACCTGAAGTACAGAGGGATAGGATGGATATAAAAGGGGTTTGGGGTTTGTATCTCTTTTCAATTCCAATTCTGCACATCCTCAGGCTAATATCTATAATTGCCCAAGACCTGCAACAGTTGAGGGCATCTATTTAAATAGTCGATATTAATGAGTGCCTAACGTCAAGCTGGCCCGGTTCTCTGTGTCGAGAATTCAGGTTTCTGGCTTGATCAAGTGGAGGAGCCATTCACCAAGACCGGGAATACAAGAGGAAGGGTAAACTGGCAGCACGGATGGTGTAGAGGAGTATATTAGCTTCCTAGGGCCGCCGTAACAAATCTTCACAAACTAGGTGGCTTAAACAACAGAAACGTACTGCCTCGCAGTTCTTGAGGCTAAATGTCCAAGTCGAAGTGTTGGCAGGGTTGGTTCCTTCCCAGGGCTGTGAGGGACAATCTGTTCCAGGTCTCTCCCCTAGATTCCCATGGTTTGCTGGCCATCATTGGCATTCCTTGACCTGTAGATCCACCACCCCCACTTTCACCTTCATCTTCACATGGCGTTCTCCCTGTGTATTCTCCCATAATCTTCCCTCTGTGCACATCTATCTCGGTGTCCAAATTTACTCTTTTCATAATAAGGACATCAGTTATATTGGATTAAGGGCTAATGAGCTCATTTTAACTTGATTTTAACCTCTACCAAGAGCCTGTTTCCACACACGGGCCCATTCTGAGGTATCAAGGGTTAGAACTTCAAAGCATCTTTTTTGAGGGACACAATTCACTGTCTAACACGGAAGCGAGGGAAGATGGTAAGCCGGGTTCCCGGCCTGGTGAGGGTGAGATATCTGTGCATGCATGGGTCCTCAGACCAGGAGAAAAATTTGAACGAGAGATAGAGTTGAGAGACATATGTTTATGTATCGGGTCAAACGGAAACAGATGTTTGAAGGTCAGGTTCTCGGTGAGGATGGTGTGGCTAAAGCTGTGACGTGAATGAGATTGCCCCGAGAGGAGTTACAGGGCTTTGGAGAGAAGGGGCACGGAGCAGGGAACCCTCAACACATCGGCACTTCAGAGGTAGACGAGGGAGGAGGGGCTGCTGTGGAGGTGTGAGAAGACCAGGAGGGTGACATCGCTGAGGCCCAGGGAGAAGAAGGTCTGAAGGGAAGGGTCGCTGCTTCCATTAAGGAATCCCAGTTGTCTATGACGGTATGACGAGCTTCCCCAACCCTGGCAGCTTAATGCAACCATCACCTGTTATCTCTCAGTTCCGTGGGCAGGAGTCTAAGCAGGGCTTGGAGCAATGCTCTTGCACCACGTGGCACTAACTGGGGTCACTGGGTGGTATTCACCTGGGGGATGAAGTGGTCTGGAGGGTCCAATATTGCTCCCTCCCATGTCTGGCACCTGGGGGTGGGGATGGGCAGGGGAAATGGCTGGACTCAGCTGCACGTGTCCTGCAGAGCGCCCACCCAGCGCCTCTGCAGCCTGTGGTCTCAGGGGCAGGCTCTATCTGGTGTGTGTCTCTTTATCCTTCTAGTCCCAGAGGAATCAATCTTCAACTGCAAAATGAAACCCTGGGATTTCTTGTACAAAACGAAGGAAAAAATGTCATTAAAAGTAAGAAAAAGAATGTACACTTAAAAACTTGTTAAGAGGATAGATCTCGTGTTAAGGGTTCTTACCACAACGAAAAGAAAAGGATTAAATGAGATAACCAGGTAAAGACTACGTACAGGGTCTGGCACACATTAATCATCCATTATATGGTTGCCATGATTTAACCAGCTCTAGAAGGCTTGTTATGAAAAGCAATATACACACCCATTTCCCTCTCTCCAGAGGCATTTTGGTAGCTGTTTTTATAATCCAGCATTATCTTTTGGAGGGATGGGCTGGGCATAAAGGGAGTTAGGGAATAAGCCTGTTCAAATTCAAAAATGATAAAGCTTTAAAAATGGTTAAGACTTAAAAAAGAAAAACCAAAAAATCTTAAAGAAAATCTGCACATTTCCAGTTAACTAGAGGATGGTATACTCTCCCTGAAAAGAAAAGCTCTTACAAGGAGAACAGCATTGCTACTGAGTGAATCAGAGGTAAGCAAGTTAATTTATTCAGGCATGACTATTATTGACAGCATCCAAGTTACTTAAACATATTGGTTTAAAATGTGATTTAGACAATGCAGTTACATGTTTCATGTTTAAATATATTTGATGCCATTTTACGCTGTCAAATATAAAATTTTTTTTAAAAATCAAAAGTGAAAAAATGTAAAATTTGGTATTAAAGTCCTCATGAAAGTACCACTACACTAAAAGCATTAAATCTGATCCATTTTCATGGCATTTGGTTGGGATGTAAGTTTCTATCTTATCAATAGGCATGCTTCCCATGAGTGCCATATGAAGGACATATTTCATTCTAGGTCAAGACAGCTGATTCCATCAGGACCCAGTAGAGTGCAGATGGTCATAATTTCCAACTAGGACTGAGCAGCAGGTTCAATAAGTGGCCACACCTGTTCCAAAAAATAGGAATGAAAACAGCCCCGATCCATCAAATATCACTGCACTTGAGGTGATCCCAGATGGAGAAGAATCTGGATGAAGACAAGAGCATCAAAGAGGCAGGAATGCTGGGGTGGGAACAGGATGGCCAGGAAAGGTAGAACATCGAGGATGCAATGCCCCCTCCCAGCAGAGCAGGGGGCTGTAGAAAGAGCTCGGCCAGATGGCTGACGCTGTCGCTCACCGCCATGGCTGCAGCAAGGCGCTCAGCTCTAAGCCTCCCCACTGATCACACAGAAACACAACGCAGCTTCTCACCAGGGGGTCGTGACAACAGGCTGATTGGTGGAAAGCACCCTCTGTGCAAGATACTCTCACTGTCCTGGTCCAGTGGTCCTCCTCAATCCACTGTTGTCCACCTCCTCCCGACAGGAGAACACAAGCTGGGCCAGAATCCAGCTTGAGAATTATCCATCTTCCCTGAGAGGAAGAAACCCCAGCATCACGCCCTCCAGGCGCTCCCAGTTCTGTCACCACCAGCCACCCTCTGTGCAAAAAGGCCCGACATTCGGAGGTATGAATGCACAGCCATGACGTGGGACGACCACATCAGAGGACAGTAATTTCACATACACTGCCGTAATCATATGGAAATAAAATGTCTCCCCAGCATGTCAAGGGTCACCACCCTTTACAGCAGCACCTTTTAAAACACTTAAAGGACACGTAATTTTGTCATGTAGATCAGAATATCTACAAAACCCTGATATAAGTAGGGCCCATCTAAACCAAAATTATATAACAGCAATAGGGAACTACCAGTCATAACGTAGCATCTAATCAGCCTTGCTCTAGAAGGCATAGCAGAGATGCTGCATGAGAAGCTTCCTTATTTGAGGCTCTGGAAGACCTGAAGGCCAATCACCAGCAAGCCCATGTGGAGAGACATGAAGGGCCCAGGTTCTGGAATCAGAACAACGTTGGAACCCTCTCTGCAATTTATTGGCTGTGTGTCCTGAAGTAAGTCTCTCAACTCCTCTGTGCCGCCTCTCCCTCATGAGTTAAAATCCAGCCTTGCCATACTGTTGAGAAGGTTTGAGAAAAGGTAGGCCCCAACGAACAGCCGCTACTATTATTGTTATTATTGTGCTAGTAAATATTTTAATAGATTTTTTTTTCTTCAAGGCAGAGAACTAAATTTCATCTAAAAAGACATCTCTGTCAATCACGCATTAAATATTTAATGAGCCCCTAATATAGTCAAATACTATGGAGGAGAAAAACAAACAAGATGCATGATGTCTCACCTCAAGGTAGTTATAATGTCATGATGGCTGAAGATGCTCCATTCTTGGTCACATGATTTGTAAAGAATTTTCTGTATTTTTCATCAAGTTGTGAATAATCTTTTTATGTATGTAACTGTGACATCCACTAAAGGGAACCCCCTGGAAGGACCAGACCACATCTGTCACAGAGCTGGGAGAGTGCCCAGCACAGCCCTCATAGGAGGAGCTCAGCAAGGAGAAATGGGGATGGGGGTGAGGGTGGGGAGACACTCAAGTCAGAATCTCCCTGAAAAAAAAATAACCAGCCACACCACTTACTGACAGACACTGACAGGCTGTATAGTCAAGGAGAACTCGGCACTTCCTGTAAAGGCTAGTGAAGCAACTTCTCTAGTTCAAAATAAAGACGGGGAAGGTAGAATGGGTGATTTTTCACATGTGGGTTGGAGGGCGTGGGCTTGGTAGTGACCTACCTCCATGTTCTCTTCTCTCTTCACACATACACAGGTTATTTTCTGTATTTGCAAAACATGTACAAAGTCCTCCTGAAGGCCGTTTTCTGGCATTTACACAGCACACAGCTTTGTAGTTCTGGATTTATCCAGGACCACCACCGTTCTGGTCAAGTCAGAGCAGACAGACTGACAGAGGACAAATATGCAGAGCTTCAGGGAACACTTTCCTGAAAGGGACACAGGATGAGAAGTGGACCCATTGGCTTCTTCCCAATAAACCAGAAGGCAGCCTGATCACAAAGCCTTGCTGGGCCCACACGGGCCACCGACCACCTCAGCGGTGGGGTTATCTCTGCACATCGGAAACAAACGTCTCTGATCAGATAACACTGGGCTCCGGATCAGCTATAGGGCAGCCCCTTAAACAGATACAGATTATTCAGCCCGTCAGAACTCCCTAACGCTGTCAGATCCCTCCTGGGCACCACATTATGATCCCACCAGCAGGCACGGTAGCTACATGTGAATCAAATGTCCCTAGAACACAGCACACACGGCGAGCACAAGTTCGTGACCTAAAACCCCTTTCTGGACGGGAGGCCCAGCAGAGGCGAGCAGAGACGGCCCCTCCTCAGCTCTCTACCCCACGTCTTGCTCCCCGGCAGGCCCATCTCCTTCCAGGCTTTAATTCCTGGACCACATCCTCCCTCCACAGATACCTGCCGGCCTCTCCAGCACCACAAGGCGAAGCTGAACACCACCTCTTCCCTCCAAGCGGCACGGCCAGCTGGACTTCTCAACGTGTGTGTGTTAAAGGTGCTCTTGGGGTCCTCTGTGAGTCTCCCCCCAAGTCACTCACAGTCCTTAAAAAGCCCCGGGGAGGCTGCCCGCAGGAAGCTCCTGCAGCCCTTTTCTCTGCACACCCAGCACCCTCCCTCACATCCAGATCTTCAGGTGCTCCGGCATCAGGTCTCCCTGAATCCACACCCCGCACCCGCCTCCCAACGCCATCCCCAAACTTGTCCCAAATGGGCCTCCGGCCCACCGCCCGGAGGAAACCCAAGGGCCGGAGCCTCCCCGCTTTGCCATCCTAAGCACTAATCCCTGACCCTGGCCTCCACCCACCCAGGCTCCTGCACGCATCCACGTACACCCTTCACTCCAGCCAAGCAGCCCCCGCCCCCGTCCCATCCTCTCCACACTGCCCAAGGGCTGCCTGGAAGCCGACCTCCATTCAGCCTCACCGAGTGCTCTGCTTCTCCCCACCACCCCCAGCTCGGAGCTCCCTGAAGGTACGGCTTAGTCCTCATCACCTCTGCATACGCCTCTCGAGGTGCCGAGAGTTTTACACACCACAAGTTTTTGATCGATACTCGCTGAACATACTACCTAATCCATCAGTACAGCATAATGTCTAGAATGAGGGACCTGGCAGCAGCGCAGATATCCAGTACTCGCCTGCTGACAGCTTTATTTTGTGTCTCTACCTCTAGAAGGTATCCTGCCTGAGGAGATAGGCCTGTCGGTCTGCCTGGTTCCCCCACTGCACCTCAGCATCCAGGGTAGGAGCCGGCCCCCAGGAGGCACTTAGGGAATGTTTTTTTACTAATTCAGGGATCTACTCTCAAGTCCCTGCTCTGCCGGTTATATTAGCTGTGTCACCTTGGGTCAGGGACTTGCTCTAAGCCTTAGTTCCCATCTCGGTAAAACAGGAGAACAGTGCAGTGTCCTCTCCAAGAGCTGTCATGAGGCCCCAGTGAAGTGATGCAGGTCCAGGGCTTGGGGTGGGGCTGGACACCAGAAACATCTGCAGTGACACTGTCACAGTGTTCCCGCCACACCTCTTTCATTCCGGTTTGCTTTAAAGGTCTGATCAGTTCAATGCACCTCGAAGCACTCTGGGCTGTGCCCCCAGCGCCTTCCACCCTCCTCTCTGCTCCCCCCGGGGCCCAGCTCACGCCCATCCCCCAGGTGGGATCCTGCACGGTCGCTCAGAGAGAGTCTAGAACACGGCGGGCCATGCGGATCAGAGCTGGGCTCCGGGAACTCGCCCCCCTGGAACTCGGCCTGGGGGGCAACAAGCTCCCCTGAGAAGGAAGCAGGCTGGTGGAACGGCTCCATTCTCCCCCCACCCTCCCATGGGAAGGGAGCTGTGCACTACTGCTGCTAGGGGACCACAACTGAGGTGTCGGGCCTGGTGAGCCCCGAGCTCACCCTCAGAGAAGAGGCTCCTCTGAGCCAAAGCACCCCAAGCTCTGGCCCTCCTCCCACCTGCTCAACCTTGTTGCTGCAGTTGGATGAGGCTGGGCGTCCCGTTTCCATCTCACTAACGGTAACTCAGGCCTGATTTGGTTTTTCAAGGCCACCCCCCACCAAGTCCACCTATCAACTAAGGTACACTGCCAGGCGAGGTCAATTCATAATTTAAAACTTCACTGCATAATGCATAAGATATCTTATTATAAATTATTCACCACAGATTGCCATCTGGACATTTAGGGAACTTGGGGGGACATTTAAAAGGGAAGCAGGCATTTGCCCAGCATCGTGTCAGTAAGCAAAGAGTACTCGATTTGGTTGCTGTTGTTGCTGCCGTTTTATTTGCTAGGAACCCGAGCAGACAGACCCCACTCCCCTCCACCTAAAGCCACTGGAGAGCTGTGTGCTGCCCATCCTGAGGGCGGCCACTCGCCCAGTCCCTCTCCCTCCCCAAGTCCCTCCCTTGCTCCACCTTCACGACAGCTACAGGCACATGTATCACAGGAGCCTGTCTTGTCTCCCAAGAACACAAAGAGAACCATCACCTACTGCTGACCTGGTAATTATCAGAGACTTCTCCTCTCTTCCCCTCAAGTTGATAAAAAGAACTGATTTTCCCTCACCCACAGCTCAGTATTCGCAATAGAAGCTCCCCTAAAAAGGGGGTAAGAGCTTACAATGGAACCCAGTGAGGGTATCATTCATCGAGTTTGCCATTCGACACTAGTGCATCCTTCTCTTAGGCCACTGTGCCGAATCCATCCATTTGAGTAATCACACCCGAATGTCTACTACTATGATGCAGGTACTGTACTATTTGCTAAGTCACAAACATGAACAGAATACCTTCCCTGTTAGGAAGTTCACAGACCAGAGGCTAAGATGCTCATGCAAACACAGCACTACAAAACAAATGAGATCTGAGGTCCACTTTGTTCTAGGCACAGACTGAGGCAATGAGAACTGTACGTAATACATTTATATTCAAGGTCAGTGGGGATGCAAAAGATTCTGTGATCAGCTCTGCTCACACGGGGAAAGGGTGAAAGAAGGCTGCACAAAGAAAGAGATTCCTGAGCTGGGTCTTGAGGTATGACTAGGAGTTTGTCAGGCAGACAAGGAGAAAGCATTCTGGGAAGAAGGTCCGACATGTGCAAAGGCTGCAGTCAGGTAACTGCAGCACACAGACGGAACTGCAGGTGGGCTTGCATACATGAACACTTTAAGGGTGAGATGCAGCCTTGAGGGTGCTTCTGTCAGAGGGATTGGCAGGGGGGGCGAGATATATGCTCTTCCTTTAAAGACGTCAGTGTGTTTCTGCTTCGTCTGTGACTAATGATTCTCACAGAATCTTTGTGAAGGTGGAAAGAAATGGAATTTTTCTCAATCTTTCATAACAGAATAACTGGAACCCATGCAGCCCCCTCTTCTCGCCCTCTGTTAATAACCCACCCTTCACCAGAGTAAAATATAACTCTAAGGTACCATTCCATTTAAATCTTATGGATCTTCCTGGCAACCAAGAGATCATTGCCAAACTCACCCCATCCTGAGATACAAATGTGAAAGAAAGAATGGAAGCTTTGCCTTCCAGCAAGGGCTTCTGGAGCCCTGTTTCTTCCCTGAAGACTATACCAGTTACTAAAAATCTGATAGGTTTTCTATGCAGCAAGCAACAGGTGACCCAATTAGGTCTTCTTAGTAAGGAGAGGAAGGGTGAAGGGACTTTGTGGCTGCATGCTGTGTGTCCCTGCGAGACATCACCAGACAAGGACAAAATAAGCCCAGTCGCTTTCCCCCAAGTAAAACATCTCATTATCCTCCTTCATACCTGCCA
Organism: Kogia breviceps; assembly: GCF_026419965.1. Lineage (NCBI taxonomy): Eukaryota > Metazoa > Chordata > Mammalia > Artiodactyla > Physeteridae > Kogia > Kogia breviceps. The sequence goes on from NC_081313.1 coordinate 114,686,200, forward strand.
ACTGTGCCCAGCGCAAGGCGCTGTGTCCAAGTGAGGTTCAGCCAACACCACTGCCCCCTCGACAGAGAGGGACACAGTACTGACCCAGGGCATGGCTCTTTGGCCCTTTATCTGTGACCACATTTGGCTCTGTTCACCTTCATGCAGTGAAGTCAATAGACAGTGGATAGACAGACAGACAGACAGACAAAGACCTGCTCTCTCCCCCAACAATATCCCCCCAGACAGCCATAACTTTCCACCAACCAGGATAAGAAATTGAATCCATCCAACAGTTCTTCATCTGTTTCCTCCAAAACTTGAGTGCTCCAGGTGGTTGTGTATTTAAGGGAAATTCTCTATTGGTTTTTGATAAACTGTTTATATCACAGTTTGATATTCTTTGGCTAAACCCTTTCTGAGACTCTGTTCAAATAGATTAAACACGCAAAACTTTGAAGGGTTTTTCTATGCCTCCTGGACAAAATTTCAAGACTTCCACGATCAAATCAAGAGCCTAGATACCCTGAACTCCAATTTAATAGGCACTTTCGGATGGCACTGAAGGTATGAACGCATCACAAAGCCTGCAGTATGGGAGAACAGAGGACAGCTTCTTAAGGTATCATTTCTAGGATGAAGGCTAAAAATTGTCTATCACAGCCAGTTAGCCTCAAAGGAAGCCTAAATAAATCAAGCCCACTGGGGAGCCAGTGGAATATAAGGCCTATATCAGGAGCAATCTTCTGAGCGTCGTGTCCATATGAGGCAAGAATTCTCACTCTAACTAGGGCACAGGACCCTCTTAGGAATGAAACTTTGGATTATGTTATAGTATGTTACTGTACCTTAGAAAGCAACCTAAAGATTGAACTGGAAATCTGCATTTGGATGATACTCTCATTTGATTACAAAATATTTTTCTGAGTTTTCATCATCAGGACAGCAGCAACCCCCAGAAAGGTAAGCAAGGCACGGTCATGCCATTCTCACGCACAGCTCCATCTCTGATTCAAAACAAAATACAGGTGATCCGGAGCATATAAAATCAATTAAGAGAGTTAGTACACAGAAAGTACTTTGAACCCTGAATGAAAATTAGCTACTATATCAATAGAAATAATGACTTCCATTTCCTGGGCACCTACCATACACCAGGACAGGTGCTCTCTAATTTAATCTAAGAGCAAACCCTACAGGGTAGTGATAACTCCCACACTGTACAGATGAAGGTGAGGAAATGCAAATTTTGTTAGTTTCTGCTTTGCTTGCAGGCCTTTATTAATGAAAAGTCATTTTTATTTTTATTTTTATTTTTAATAAAACACTGCCTTCCATACTAAGTAGCAAATGCAGCCAGCATTTTTACATCATTGCCCAACTTGGATAAAGACAAAAAGCCAGGAGGAAATACCTAGACTGATACATTTCCTGAAGTGGATTTTTCCCCCTCTGTGATGGACTTAATGTAGCTCTGAGCTTTCCTCACATCACTTACACATTCATGTGGCTGCCCTGTCCACTTCTGGGAGGTGGCTATGACCCAGAGATTCACCCTGCCACAGCTTCTGAGATCCTCGTGGTGACAAATGCACTGCTGACTAAGTACCCACCAGGCCCTCCCTGACCAATTTCATCCCCTGAACGTCTAAGGAACAAAGAGGGCCAACTTCCATTTCAATAACTCAAAGAGGATTTAAGAAAAATAGCAATTGGTGCCACTACCCCCTCAGCAGATGCATCACTCTAGGGCCCAGCTCAGCTGTCAAACACAAATGTGCAAGATTCAATCTGCAATCAGTTTGTCACAACAGCCATCTCTCACTCTGCCGTTCCTCAGGGGAAACAATGTAAAAACAAACACACATGCAAGAATCAAGACAAAAGGCAGAAGGCAGCGGCATGTGGGTGCTCAGAACTTTGGAAGAGCACTGGGTCTGAGCTTTGACCTTGCAATAATGTCGTGTGTCCCTTCGCCTTTCACAAGGCATGCAGCCTTTTCCACAATAAACCCATGGTCACCGGGACCACATGGGTCTGGGGCATCTCCAAAGTCACCAGGAAGCAGAGGGGAACCAGGATTTCTCCACAGTGCTGCGGAATCTTCAGAACACAACAGCCTCTCCAAATACTACCCATCCTCACACATGCTCTTGAGTCTATGGAGGGGATTCTCTTTGGAACATTGCCTCCTGTCTCAGGAGTAAGTTCAGCGTCTCCAAATGAGTCTGCCTGCTTTTATCTCTTCATTGCCTCACTTGATTTCTAAAGCACCCCATGCTGGGAAGACAGTCTTGATAATAACATAGTATAGCAATTGGAGGGGGGGGGGTGTCCACCACTAACAGTAACTACTAATTTCCTTTCCTTCCATCCCATTCAAGTGCGCATTTATCAGAGGCTCTCTATCATTCCAAAGAGAGCTGTTTATCTGGATTCCTCAAGCTTCCTTCAAAGAGATAACTAGGATTAACTTCCTGTGGAAAGCCTTTCTGCACCACTCCGAGTTCAATGATGGGTCCCTTCTATACATGTTCCTACAGATCCTTTGCTCCCCCACATTAAAGCATTATCATATGATGTTAGTTATGGACTGAATGTCTGTGTTCCCCACAATTCATATGTTGAAAACCTAACCCCTCGGTGATGGTGTTTAGGGGGTGGGGCAGGTTTAGAGGAAGTTGTGAGGGTGGGATCCCATGATGAGATTAGTGTCCTTGTAAGCAGAGGAAGAGACATCAGAGCTTCTTCACTCTTCCAAGTTAGGACACAAGTCAGAAGGCAGCCATCTGTAAGCCAGGAAGACAGTCCTCACCAGAACCCAACCATTCTGGCACCCTTATCTCAGACTTCTAGCCTCCAGAACAGTGAGAAATAAATGTCTGTTGTTTAACCCACCCGGTCTATGGTATTATGTTACAGCAAGCCCAAGCTGACTAAGACAATGTTACAATGATTAATTCTCTCTCTCTACTCCCTATTAGACTGTGATCTCTGTAAAGGGAGTGATAAGGTCTATGTGTGCTCTCCGCTGCATCCCTGGCACCTAGTACAGGGCTTGGGACGTAAGAGACACTAAAGAAGTATCCATTAGATGGATGGATGGGTGCATGCATGGGTGGGTGAGCGGATTTATGTGTACAAGCATAGATGAAAATTATGGTTTTGAAGAACATTCAATGCTGGAGGAAATGGCTATGACATAATAAGTAAAATGCAGGAAACAAAATTATATAAACAATGTGATTTCAATTATGTGAACATTTACACATGATTAGGGATCTGGAAGGAAATAAGCTAAAAATGCTAATAGTAGTTGTCTCTGGGTGGTAAGATTAGGATTGATTGCTGCCCTTCTCTCCATTTCCCATGTTTCCATAAATTGCATGTATTACATTTGTGATCCAAAATAGGATTACATTTTTAAAAAGGAAATTACTAAGAGAAAAAACACCAAATGCCTCTGCATTTTAGGAGATTCTGTCCTCTAAAATCAGAGACACTCGGGGTGGGGAAGCCCAGACACTGGTAGATTCGTGTGTCCAGAGGTCAGGTGCTCACACCTCTCCAGGTCTCCCGGAAGCATGAAGGATCCTCACACGCAGCCTTCCTCTTTTCACAGAGGGCTTCCCTGTTAAGCGTTCTTTCAGCTTCAGCCATTCGGAGATGGAGGTGAAGGAAGGGCCCCCTCTGAGGACAGACCAAAAACTGTGAGGAGTCATCAGACAAGCAGAAAAAGATGGGGAAGGAAGCTGACCCAGATCTTGAGAACCGCGAAGACCAAGACTAAAGGAAGCACAAATCTCTTCACCAAGCAATTGAAGAGATCCTCACAAAGCTCTAAGGAACAGAAGAAGGTCATTGCTCTAAAGGTAACTTTTTTATGGAGTAGAAGGGGCTGAAGTTATAGGTAACGATAATAATTGCGGCAACTACAGCTACCATCTGTACTGAGCTTAACACAAAGGTCGGCAAACTCCGACAGGAAAGAGCCAGGTAGGAAATATATTCGGCTCTGAGGGCCATAGAGTCTCTGTGACAACTACTCAACTCCGCTGTTGTCGTGCAAAGCGGCCGATAACACATAAAAGGATGAGCATCGCTGTGTTCAAATAACACTCGATACACAAAAACAGGCAGCAGACCAGACTTGGCCCGAGGGCTATAGTTTGCCAACCTCTGACTTCACAAGGCAGGCATTATTAAACCTCTAATTTCATTCCCACAACCCTAGGATGGGGAAACAAACTCTGAGAAATAAGTCACTTGCCCAAGCTACGTCACCAGAAGGTGGCAGGGTTTGACTCAACTCCACAGAGCTCACTCTTTACCAGGAGGTCATACTGAGCATATCCTCATGCCAGCATCAAGTTCAGGGTGGGGACCCAGGGGTGAGCAAGACCCAGACCTTGCCTTCTGAGGTTCAGAATGTAAGATGGGTATCTGCCCCACAGGTACCTACCTGGCACCTGCTCCCCAATACAAGTATGTCCCAACAGAAGAAAACAGGCATCGGGAACACTGACACCCACAGCCCAGACACACAATGAGTGTACCAATTCCTCTACGAAAGGGTTTCACGCTCTCCACAAAGGATATTGCTAGGAAGTGAGCTCACTTGGGGCTTTTAAATACTGGTTTATACATCTGTAAGTCATGAGGGCAGAAGCCAAGAAACAAAGATAGAGCATGAGGAATCCTTAATGGAAATCCACTGTACCAGGTCACAGTTTCACTTCATGGTTAACAGCATAGTACCTGAGGTCAGGTAGACCTGGATGGGAATCCCAGCTCTGCGTGACCTTGAGCAAATGAGCTAAGCCTCAGCCACCCCCCCTGTTAAGCCGAGGTTAGGGATCCTTACTGTCTTGGGGATGTTAGGACATAAGATGGGGGGCAGGGACTGTGTTTATCTTGTCCATCATCATATCCACAACACCAGGATCAACAGAAAGTATAAAATAAAGGGAAGTAAGAGAAATTAAAATGGAAACTTTCTGAAATAAATTAAGTCAGCAGGAAAATAGGACTAGCACGGGAAGCAAGGCACAGCTGTCTTGTAGGGCCGGTGACCAGCCTGGAGATACACAAATATACCCTCTAAGTGAGCTCAGGAGGTCTCTCTCTCTGCCAGAGGCAGGTGTGGATGACAGTTAAAGTAAGCAGTGAGGGTACAACATGGTTTTTGCTTACCCATCTCAACACAGCCTGAGGTTCCAGGACCCTGGCCCTGCCTCCAGCCCCCGCCGCTTATTTCCCTAAGCTGCCCGCCTCCCGTTTCCCACTCTAGAATAAACTCTGACCTTATTAACCTCCAGCAAGCAGGAGAGGGAACACCCAGCCTGACCCTCCCCCCGACTCCCCTTCCACAAGCCTTTCTGGGAAGCTGCCAAACTGGAAGATTTGCAAGCATTTTTCCCTAATGCTGAAGCACCATCTGCACACCTGTGGCTGCTTCATCAACTCCGAAGCCAGAGACAAGGGAATGGGCAAGAAAAGTGACGTTTTCTGCATCTGCAGCATGCCAGGGACCATGGGGTTAAATACACAAATTCTGTGATGGTTTCTGTATGGCAACCCTGAGAGTGTTTTCACCCACATGTTTAAGAGGGGGCTGTAACACAGAGGGGTTATGTCATCAGCCCAAGGTCACACAGCTTGTAGGTGGCAAATCTAGGTCCATCTAAGCCCAAGGGCTCTCCAGCTCCCCTTCACTCAATGCCCATCTTGCCCTACTTCCCCCTTGTCCACTGTACACCAGCCACAGTGGTCTCCTTTCTGTTCTAAGAATCTGCTGCTCCCCTTTCCTGGAATGTTCTCCCCCCTTCTCTTTACCTGGTTAATACCTGTTCAACCTGTGGCTCTCAGCTCAGTTATCACTTGCTCAGGAAAGTCTTCCTGGCCACCACCCCTGACAAAAGTCCAGCTTAACCCTCCACCCTCACCACTCTTTCCTCCACTGGGGCCCTGGGTCTTTCCTTCATAGCATTTATAATCCAATGGCAAGGTGGATGAATATTTTCTTGTGGTTTGCCTACCAAACAAGACAGTGGATTCCAGGAAGGGAGTAACTATGCCTGACTTCTACGCTACTAAACACAGTCACTTCCCATGGTACTTGGCACATAGCAGGTGGTCAACTGAATCTCATGAATGAACAAATGAACTACCATCTACACATATTCCCAGGACAGAAGGCCCAAACATCATCTTTCTTGAGTTTAGCACAAGCATTAATCACACGTGCACACATCCACACAATCTACCACCCATGTTCAGTTCTTGAAAAGCAAGATTACACATCGCCCACCACTCTTTTCAAATTATAGCATAGTCCCAACCTGCAGTTTCCATACTGAACCTTGCACGTGTCATTTCTAGGTGCTACTGCCACTTCAGTTTATCTGCCATTGCTACTCAAAGGACCTGAAAGAAGAATTCACACAATGCCAGAGAAAACTGGAGTCATTTTTCATAAACTGTAGCAATCAATATCTTTTTGGATCCACCTCCTACAGTAACTGAAATAAAAATAAAAATAAACAAATGGGACCTAAGTTAACTTAAAAGCTTTTGCACAGGGACTTCCCTGGCGGTCCAGTGGTTAAGACTTCACCTTCCAGTGCAGTGGGTGAGGGTTTGATCCCTGGTCAGGGAGCTAGGATCCCACATGCCTCACAGATGAAAAACCAAAAGACATAAAACAGAAGCAATATTGTGACAAATTCAATAAAGACTTTAGAAATGGTACACATCAAAAAAAATCTTTAAAAAAAGCTTTTGGGGCTTCCCTGGTGGCACAGTGGTTGAGAGTCCGCCTGCCGATGCAGGGGACGTGGGTTCGTGCCCCGGTCCAGGAAGATCCCACATGCCGCGGAGCGGCTGGGCCCGTGAGCCATGGCCGCTGAGCCTGCGCCTCCGGAGCCTGTGCTCTGCAACGGGAGAAGCCACAGCAGTGAGAGGCCCGCGTACCACAAAAAAAAAAAAAAAAAAAAAAAAAAAAAATCTTTTGCACAGCAAAGGAAACGATAAGCAAAACAAAAAGACAACCTACAGATTGGGAGAAAATATTTGCAAATAATGCAAATGACAAGGAATTAATTTCCAAAATATACAAACAGCTCATACAGCTCAATATCCAAAAAGCAAACAACCCAATCAAAAAACGGGCAGAAGACCTAAATAGTCACTTCTCCAAAGAAGACATACAGATGGCCAAAAGGTACATGAAAAGATGCTCAACATCACTAATTATTAGAGAAATGCAAATCAACACTACAATGAGGTACTACCTCACACTGGTCAGAATGGCCATCATCAAAAAGTCTACAAACAATAAATACTGGAAAGGGTGTGGAGAAATAGGAACCCTCCTACACTGTTGGTGGGAAGGTAAATTGGTGCAGCCACCGTGGAAAACAGAATGGAGGTTCTTTAAAAAACTGAAAAATAGAACTACCATATATGATCCTGCAATCTCACTCCTGGGCATATATGTGGAGAAAATCATAATTCAAAAAGATACATGCATCCTAATGTTCACTGCAGCACTATTTACAATAGCCAAGACATGGAAATAACCTAAATGTCCATCGACAGATGAACGGATAAAGAAGATGTGGTACATATATACAATGCAATACTACTCAGCCATAAAAAAGAGTGAAATAATGCCATTTGCAGCAACATGGATAGACCTAGAGATTATCATACTAAGTGAAGTAAGTCAGACAGAGAAAGACAAATATCATATGATATTGTTTATATGTGGAGTCTAAAAGAAAAAAAAAGACACGAACTTATTTCAAAAACAGAAAGAGACTCACAGACATAGAAAACAAACTTATGGTTACCAAAGGGGAAAGGGGGGTGGGGGAGGGATAAATTAGGAGTTTGGAATTAACAGATACATACTCCTATACATATAAAATAGATAAACAAGAAGGACCTACTGTATAGCACAGGGAACTATACTCAATATTTTGTAATAACCTATAAGGGAAAAGAATCTGAAAAAGACTATATATATAATGTATAACTGAATCGCCATGCTGTACACCTGAAACTTACATGATATTATAAATCAACCATACTTCAATTAAAAAAAGTTTTTGAACAAGAAAGAAAAGAAAAGTGGACTCATTTTTATAAAGCACTTGGATGAGGAATGGATACACAAAAGGCTATAGAACATGAAGAGCTTTTACACAAAGGTCCCACAGCCCTGATGATACCCGGCAAAGAGACAATGGGGCAAATTCACTCACTCACTCAACTAACACCTACAGTGATGAGTATAAAAAGGGAAGGATCTTGACCCCCCTCCCCTCCTCCTGCTCCTGGGGCCTATATTGTTGGAACTGTGCCCAACGCTTTACACTTAGGACCAGACAGGACTTAAGAGCCAAGGTTGGAGTTGGGCAAAAAGCAAGTCTCCATCACTTACCACTGTCTGCGTGGCCCTAAGTCTCCTCGTCTGCAAAATGAGGCTAACACTAGTGCCTCCTTCCAAGAGGTGCTGTCAGGACCAGGTGACTTAGATGCAGGCAAACTGCTTGTTAGTGCTCCCTGCGTGACAACTGTCACCCCATCACCTGTGGTCCCTGAAGGAATGTAGCTCCCCGCAGGGAGCAATCATGAGAGGTTCCACTTAGCATCCAAGCGCTCAGCACAGGTCGTGCTTTTGATGAGGACAGTCACACAAGCTTGTAGGCTGCATGTGCAGAACACCCAGCTCTCCGCAGCTGCCCCCTGCTCAGCCTCCCCTCTCCTCCGGGTTGCAGTGCTCAGCCCAGGGGTCTCCACTAAGAACTTCCTGAGCACAGTGCTGTGGCTGGTGAGCAGGAGAAGAGCCTCAGTCTTTTCCTTCATCAGCATGGGCGTCTCTGGCCAACCTAAATGAATCTTGGGCTCTTCCCAGCCCTCCACACGGGCCTTGGACTCAAAGGTTCACGACTCAAGGAGGAGTTCTGACCTCAACCTTACTAATTAAGTCAGGTGTGGGAGGAATTCTAGAGTCTACTCTGGAAGTGACAGAAGTGGGTAGCCTCTCTCCCCTGCAAACAAATTTTCCCTCTTTGAGTAAAGGATCCTGAGACAGCCCCTTAAAAGTAACACCAATATTGGGGCAAACCTCCTTTATGAGTGTCTTCAACAGTTTAGTAAGCTAAAGTCTCCCTTTAAAAGAGCTAATTGTGGAACAATTGGCCACCTAATGCATTCATAAATCAGACATTTGAGTCTTAGAATAATTTCCCCATAATTCATGTTAATCATTCCACTCTCGTAACATGAATCATCTGTTTAAAGGAAACCTTTACCAAGACAGGCAAGAGCCACTGGATCTTGCTTTAAAAACCTTTCCAGAGCTCAGAAGATTTTCTATTATTGACAGAAAAGTTACTGCATTTTTAACAGGCACTTTAAGTATTACTCATGCAATCAAAGCTGTTTTCCTAAGTCGGCTTACACAGTTTTCAAACCTGTATTACGGTTGACCTTATTAAATATTCTGTAGCACCACTTACACATCATGGCACACAAAAGTGCAGTCCCAATACCTCGGGCAGCAATGGGATAAAGGGACTCCTCATATATCGTCCAAGGGGAGCATCAAAGGCTCTGAGCAGGGCATGGACTCCCATGAGATGCCGTGGGAGGCAGAGACAGGGGATGGGTCCCCAGAAGAACTCTTTGAGCAGAAGTTCCGTGGGTAGGCAAGCAGACAAAGATCTGGCTTTTCTCTACTTTCATCAAGAATTTCACTGAATTCTCTCCAAGAACACTCTCTAAGTGCTACAAGGACAAGACAGTATTTTTCAATCTTATTAAGGTCCAGAATGTCAAGGGGGTAACAGGACAATGTGATGTTTTCAAAATGGAAAACTTGGAACAACCTCTCATCAAAAACTATAAACTAGATAATAATACCACAAGTAGCTGCCATTTACTGAACACTCACTACCAAGCGTTGCACTAAATGACGTAGAGATTAACATCTCCCTTAATCTTCACGATAATCCTATGAGACAGGCATTATCATCTTCATTTTTCAGACAAGAAAAGACAGCCAGAGATATTAGCAACTAGCCCATGGCCACCACACCAGAGAGTGGCAGAGCCAGGCTGGAAGCAGAGGCCTGTTCAACCCCAACACCCAGGCACTAAATCCGTACTCCAAAGCAGCCTAGAAGGTCAAAGCTAGAGTCCCACCACACTCCCACCTCCACCATATGGGACTATGTTCAGGTGAAGAGTCATTGCCATTAACCACCAGTCAACTATCAATATCCATCAAAATAGTTCAGCTCCTTTGAACCAGCAGGCCCTTGAGTAAGGCTGAGACCTCCGTGATTGAGCAGGAGTTTAATTAGAAATAGTTAGGGCAGGGAACCCATCTCCAGCTTCCAGCAAAATCAGAAAGGAACCAGAGGAGAAGGAGCATGGCTCTAAGTAAAGGTGAGAGAAAGGGAGATAGATGCTCCAGCTAAGTGTGAACCAGTTGGCAGCAAAATAAAACCAAATCAGACCAAGTAAATGAAGAGAACAGCAAACCATCATGGCTGCAATTGTTAAGGAAGAGGGAAAAGGAGGGGGTGGGGGGGGGGGAGGGGAGGGGGAGGGGGAGGGGAGGGGGAGAGAGAGCACAAGCTGTGACAACTGAGTCAAAGAGCAGTGATTCTGTGCTCTGAGTGGTGTTGTTTCGTTTGTTCACCTATTCAATATGTTTTGGAGTAGATGAAATAAAACTACTTGGATTACACTGACTTCATATCAACCTGGATACAGGGGAGGGAATTTGCCTGTACTTCCTAGAGTTTGTCTCCCTCTAGGCTTCCCTGACCAAGGGTTCCCTCCTTGGTCCCCCAAAGTGAACCACTGACAATCACTAGTCAGCAACAACTGGTGAAAAATGTATGATGCAGAGGAGCAGCCTGGCCTCTCCTGGATCCCCCTTAAGCCTCCAACATCCCTGAACCATCACACCCAATGCTGTGCTCAACAGTCAGCAGGAAGCTGCACTAGAGCACTGTGCAGGAAAGAAAATAAAGCTGAATTTTAAAGAAATCAAGTCTCTGGGCATTTCTAGAGCAGCTCCAAACAGATCATGGCCCTGGATGAAACACATGAGAGAGACTTTTGCTGAAGAAGTTTACAGCTTAATGGAAAAAAAATATAAATAACTCCACTAGAGACGTGCCTAAGAACATTAAATAAGATCACAGGCATACAGTGAGCAGAACATCAGAAATGCCAACATGTGGGACCTATTATTACCATTACTACCCCATGTGAAGCTCCTCTGGCTCCCCAGTTTTATCTGCTCACAGTCCTTCACACCATCCCACATAAACCACACATCCCAACAAAGTTTTTCAGCACAAAAAGTTTGGAAATCTCTCTATACATCTCCTCTCTTTCATACTGTTTGAACCAAAACCTGTTAGGCACCAACTACCTGTCAGGAACTCTGCTGAACTGTTGGGATGTTAACATAAAGCAGAAAAAGCATTTGATGAAATTCAACATCCACCCATGATAAGAACTCTCACCAAAGTGGGTATAAAGGGAACACATCTCAGCATAATAAAAAGCCATTTACAACAAACCCACAGCCAACATAATACTCAACAGGGAAAAACTGAAAGCCTTCCTGCTAAGTTCAGAGATAAGACAAAGATGCCCACTCTCACCACTTCTATTCAACATAGTATTAGAAGTCCTAGCCACAACAATCAGACATGAAAAAGAACTAAAAGGTAACGAAAACTGGAAGGGAAGAGGTAAAACTGTCACTCTTTGCAGATGACATGATACTCTATATAAAGAATCCAAAAGACTCCACATAAATCTATTAGAATTAATAAATGAATTCAGCAAAGTAGCAGGATACAAGATTTATATACAGAAATCTGTCACATTTCTTTAAAGTAATAATGAAATATTTTTTAAAATGAAAGAAAGTAAAAAAAAAAAAAATTCCATTTAAAATCACATCAAAAGAAAAAAGAAAAACCTAGTAATAAACTTAATCAAGGAGGTAAAAGACCTATACACTGACAACTATAAAACACTGATAAAGGAAACTGAAGATGATTCAAAGAAATGGAAAGAAATATACCATGCTCTGAGATTGGAATACTTAATATTGTTAAAATGACCACACTACCCAAAGCAATCTACAGATTTAATGCAATCCCTATCAAAATACCGATGACATTTTTCACGGAACTAAAACGAATAATACTCAAATGTACATGGAAACTCAAAAGACCCTGAATTGCCAAAGCAATCTTGAGGAAAAAAAGAACAAACAAAGCTAGACACATCACCCTTCCAGACTTCAGACAATACTACAAAGTTACAGTAATCAAAATTGTGTGGTATTGGCACAATTGGAACAGAATAGAGAGCCCAGAAATAAACCCACACACCTACAGTCAGTTAATCTATGACAAAGGAGGCAAGAATATATAATGGAGAAAAGACAGTCTCTTCAACAAGTGGTGTTGGGAAAGCTGGACAGCAGCATATAAATCAATGAAGTTAGAACACTCCCTCCCACCATACACAAAAATAAACTCAAAATGGTTTAAATACCTAAATATAAGACATGACACCATAAAACTTCTAGAAGAGAACACAGGTTCAAAACATTCTCAGACATCAATCACAGCAACATTTCCTTAGATCAGTCTCTCAAGGCAAAAGAAATAAAAGCAGAAGTAAACAAACAGGACTTAATCAAACTGAAAGGCTTTTGCACAGCAAGGGAAATCATCAGTAAAACAGACAGACAACCTACAAAAAGGGAGAAAATATTTGCAAGCCATGCAACCAACAAAGGGTTAACATCCAACATATGTAAACAGCTCATACAACTGAATACCAAAAAAACAAACAACCCAATCAAAAAATGATCAGAAGACCTAAATAAACATTTCTCCAAAGAAGACATACAGATGAACAACAGGCACGCAAAAAGATGCTCAACATCGCTAATTACTAGAGAAATGCAAATCAAAATCACAAAGAGGTATCACCTCACACCAGTCAGAATGGCTATCATCAAAATGTCTAAAAGTAATAGACACTGGAGAAGGTGTGGAGAAAAAGGAACCCCCTTACACTGTTGGTGGGAATGTAAATTGGTACAGTCACTATGGAAAACAGAATGGAAGTTCCTTAAAAAGCTAAAAATAAAACTACCACATGGCCCAGCAATTCTACTCCTGGGCATATATCTGAAAAAGATGAAAACTCTAATTTGAAAAGATACATGCACTCCAATGTTCACTGCAGCACTATTTACAATAGCCAAGTCATGGAAACAACCCAAGTGTACGTCAACAGATGATTGGTTTAAGAAGTTGTGGTGTGTATGTAAAATGGAATATTACTCAGCCATAAAAAAGAAGGAAATATTACCACTTGCAGCAACATGAATGGAACTAGAGAATATCATACTAAGTCAATCAGAGAAAGACAAATATTATATGATTCACTTGTGTGTGAAATCTAAAAAATCATACAAATGAACTTATTTACAAAACAGAAATAGACTCACAGACATAGAAGACAAACTTACGGTTACCAAAGGGGAAGGGGGAAGGGAGAGAGAAATTAGGAGCATGGGATTAACATATACAAACGACTACACATAAAATATATAAGCAACAAGGTTTTACTGTATAGCACAGAGAAATATATTCAATATCTTGTAATAATCTGTAATGAAAAATAATCTGAAATATATATATAAAAACAGTCACTTCACTGTACATCAGAAACACAATACTGTAAATCAACTACACTTCCACAACAACAACGACGACAAAAGAAACCAGCAAACAACAATAACAAAGAAAAATAAAGAGCATCTTGCTATCTTTAAAGTCTAGGGCAGGACGCAGGGAAGCTATTGCTTTGGGGCAGGAAAAGGGCTGTAACCGAGTTGTAGAAAAGCGGGGCAAGAGCCCACCTCTGGTTAGGAAATGCACAGGGAATATCAGCCCATATGCCTGCCCACCCAGGCTTCCCCACCCTGCTTAACCTATACCCAACCACCCCAAAAGGCCATTTCTCTATCTCATGACCCTCTCCTCACTACACTGCTTGAACTGGGATGAACACCTGACCCCAGAAGACATACTCAATAGTCCAAAATAATCCAACCAAATTCTCCCTCAAAAAGTGTGGTTAGCTAATGATGGGCTTTTGAACCAGAAGACGATGTTGAACGAGGGCTGGGAGAATTGTTTTCAGACACGCACATACTAACGAACCAGAAGAGAATTCCACTTTACCTAGTGACGTGTGAAAATAAACTAGACAAACCAAGAAAATGGGGGCCAGGGGTTATACTTTAAGTTAAAATTACAACTGCGCAGGGCTTCCCTGGTGGCGCAGTGGTTGAGAATCCGCCTGCCGATGCAGGGGACACGGGTTCGTGCCCCGGTCCGGGAAGATCCCACATGCCGTGGAGCGGCTGGGCCCGTGAGCCATGGCCGCTGAGCCTGCTTGTCCGGAGCCTGTGCTCCACAGTGGGAGAGGCCACAACAGTGAGGGGCCCACGTACCAGGGAAAAAAAAAAAATTACTACTGTGCAAAGTGGCACAAAGGAGAGCATGGGCCCCTGAGAGTGAACAATGTGTACCTGGGACCCAGTCTGGGGGTCAGGGAAGCTTCCCCCCAAGAAAGCAGACCTGAAGGAAGAGCGGGACTCCCCAGAAGGAGAGGGACAGGATGACCCGGGCAGGAGGAACAGCACGTGCAAAGGCCCCACACCACCCACACGAAGCCAGCCAGGCGGGAGGCAGGGCTGCGGGGGCACACAGAGCACTCTGCAACCACCCCAGGGCATCCACACACCATGAGAAACACAGGACACACCCAGGTTTGGGAGCCCTGACTAGCCTACTCTTCCTCCTGGGAAGTTTTCTAGGCTGACCTCCTCTGGGGCTGCTCCCCCAGGCGGGCGCCGCCCTCTTCCACAACCCACCCCCCACACACACCCCACCCCCGCCCTCAGTCCCTGATGCCTCTGCTTCTCCTGGGCACAGGACAGCTTGTTCCTGGGAGGGCGTGCTCTGCGCCCTTATTAATCTTGCTGTATCTTATTAAAACGGCCTGGTGCCCGCCTGGTGTTCTTCTGCACAGAGCAGCGGGGTTCACACGGCAAGTGGCAGCTGGGCGAGCTGCATTTCATTTCTTTTGTGTTGGAGGAATGACCTAGATGCTGCTCTGTACAACAGACTCACAGACTCACACTTGCAGGCTTTAACCCCTTCCTTCCCATCAGCGCGGTGCCCGGGTGGGAGCAGAGGTCTGAGCACCCATGGGAAGGTGTCAGCTGAGCTGGGACAGGACAATGTGAGACCACTCAGGACTGTTCCAGATGACCAGGGCAATGCCCCCCGCCAGGTGGGTATCTCTGGGGAGGCCAGGTGCAGCAGGTGAAACTTCTCTGGGGACCCTTTTTCATGGAGAGCGGGGCCCAGGACATGAGTGAAGGGAGGGGAGGGCCTCGTGGTTCCCTCCATCTGTCTCTTTTCTTAGCTGGCTTCCATCCCAGGCTGTCACACTCATTGATTCATTCACTCATTCGTCCCAGTCATTCATTCCCTCTGCTGGTATCTTCTCGGTGGCTACTCTGCACAGGCTCTATGAGGGACCCAGAGGTAAATGACAGAACCATGAGAAATCCTCCCAAGGAGAATACAAACAGCAAAATGCCCACCGGCACCATCCCCAGGCACTTCCCAGAGGGGAAGAGGAGCCAGGGAGATCACACCGGCAGATCATTACCCAGACTGACCCCGGGGGCACTGACTGACCAGGCAACTCGGGGAAGCTCTTCAAAGTGGTAAAAGCAACCAAGACCGCTGACTTAGTCAGCTCGGGCTGCTATAACAGATTCCCGAAGACTAGGTGGCTCGAACAATGGAAATTTCTATCTCACAGTCCTGGAGGCTACAAGTCCAAGATCGAGGTTCCCCAGTGAGGACTCTCCTCCTGACTTCTATCAGTAGATGGCTGCCTTCTCACTGTGTCCTCACACGGCAGAGAGAGAAGTGGCAAGCTCTCTGGTGCCTCTTCTTAAAGGGACAGTCATCCCACCATGAGGGCTTGGCTTGGTAGAATTAGCATGGGGACTAACTAGGATCCCATGGAGTCGCCAACTTAGACCAGCCCCGAGCCCACGGAAACGCCCTGAGACTTGCTTGGTCTCATGATCGACAGGGGTCTGGTGCCTTGGGTGGGCGGGGGAGAAGGGTGGAATTTGTCTCCCGGGCCCCAGCCTGCCTCTCCGGACGCCCAGAACCAACAGATTCCACAGCCCCTCCCGACCCCTCCTCCCTCCTTCTGCCAAACCAGAGAGTGACTTGGAATTGAACTTTTTCCCTCCAGGGGTATGAAAGGAAAGGGAACACACAAGAGATGTGATTAAATGCTGAGCTGGTCATCACGCCAGGATATACGACAGTCGCATGCTGACCAAGTCTGGCAATTTTCCTCCTCTTAATCACTTCCCTGCCTGATTTAAAAATGCACTGAACATCAATGAGAACAAATGCTAATAAGGCTTTAACAGGCCTTGGAGGTCAAGAGGTGAGGAATGAGCCTTGCATATTTTGACTGAAAGAGGGTCAAAGAGGAAATAACCGGGATACTAAATAGAAATCTTTTGTTCAAGAGGAACGGCTTCCCTGAAAGGCAGCTGCTCCAATCAGTGATACTCACTCATTAAAGAATGTGCCGCTTGGCGTCCCGCGGCAACAGAAACACCCAGATTCGTGACATGTACCTTTCCTGGCATTTACCTAACGCGGTAAAGTCACCAGCAAATTTACACCAGGCCTCAACGAAAGATAAGGTCCTTTCTTGACACACAGGGTCATTAGAGTTTTAGCTGTCGTGAAATTTCTCCGGGAAAACACTGTGGCCTTGGAAACATCATAGAGAATGCCTCCTGCAGGAAAGCACTGACAAAATTAATGCGTGTGTCAAGTGTGTGGGGCTGCGTATTTCTCTCCCTCTGCAGGGTCTCAGGAAAGCCTTGCTCGTGGACGGACTTCACATCCACAGAAGAATCACACAGCATCTACCTGGCTGGGAGGAAGGGACAGCCCAAGACCAGGCCCGTCTGGTTTGCTCTGACCGCTGGTCGTCGTACCTGGCCACAACCCTGCACTTCACTCTGGTTCCAGAACCCAGCACAGCCGTGACCTGAGGATTCTAAGCCATTTTCTGGGCTTCCTATGCCTTCAGACGTATGGCCTCTCCCGTCTCCCAGACATCCTGAAACACCCAGTCTGTGGCTGCTTTGGATTTCCTGATTAAGACAGACCTGCTCTGAGTGCTAATGAGGCAGAATAGAGCGTAGTGACTTCCCACTCAGACAGACCTGGATTCCAGGCCCAGCTGCCTCACTTGCTGGATATGAAACTTTGAGCACAGTCTTATCCTCAACCCTGCTTTACTCCTTGTGCAAACTGGGGAAGCCTATACTATGGAAAGCACTGGGCACAGGGCTAGGCATGTGATGAGCACTTCATAAAGGGTAGCTCTTATAACTGGTTTCATAGAAAATGGGTTTTTCACTCCAATACAACAGTCAAAGTAGCTGGGTAAATAAGGAAGCCTCAGGGGGCTCGACAAAGCACTTTGCAGTGAGAGGCCATCCCTTTAGGCAACAGGGTTCACCATGGATTACACAAACAACCTTCCATTAAAAACACAAATGCGGAGCAGGATTCTCTATATCACTAGAGCACCCCCCCGCCCTGATCATATATCATCTCTTTGGAGGAAGGAGAGGAGTTCACCTCGAACCATAATCCAGATGTCTCCAAATTTTCTCCTCTTAGCTTAGATTTCCACCCTTGATGACAAGATGACGACCATGGTGACTGTGACAGCCTCTAAGGTTCCCTGAATGCTTACTACATGCCAAGTACCAAACTAAACACTTTCATCTATTCGCCCATTTAATCCTCACAAGAACTCGTGAAGAAAGGGCTCTATCAGTCCAGGTCAGCGCTGTCCAACAGAAACCGTAATGTGAACACAGACATGAGCCATGTACGCCACTTAGATATCCTAGCAGCCACATTAAAAAGTAAAAAGAAACAGGTGGAATTAAGTTTAGTGTTTTATTTAACCTAACATATCCAAAATATTATTTCAACATGTCATCAGTATTTTAAAATATTAATGATCTGTTTTACCTTTTTTTTTATACTAAGTCTTCGAAATCTGGTGCATCAGATATAGAGAACAAACTCATGGTTACCAAGTAGGTAAAAGTAGGGAAGGGGGAATTGGGAGATTGGGATTAACATACATACACTACTATGTATAAGATAGGTAACTAATGAGAACCTACTGTATAGGACAGGGAACTCTACTCAGTGATCTGTGGTGACCTAAATGGGAAGGAAATCTGAAAAAGAGGGGATATACACATATGTATAACTGATTCACTTTGCTGTACAGCAGAAACTGACATAACATTGTAAAGCAACTATACTCAAAAAAAAAAAAAAAAAAAAAAAAAAAACCACGATCTGGTGCATATTCTACGCTCACAGCATATCTCAATTCAAATGCTCAGAAGACACATGTAGCTGGTGGTCACCGTGGTGGACCCTGCGGGTCTAGACAATGAGGAAACTACATGAAGAAACTTGGCCAGGGTCCCACACGGACCCAAGCAGTGCGTCCAGAGCCAAGCTCTTAGCTCCGATGCTCTCCTGCCTCCTGTTTGCTGAATCCATTGAACCCCACATTCTGCAGCCCACCACATGTACCAAGAAATAGGGGCTTCATCCTTCATTCCAAGGACTGGATGCAAATCCCTTCCTGCATGCTGAGGTTTGAAAACGCATGGAGGGAGACACCTGCGATTTCACTTGGAAAGATCCTGACAAGGCACCATCTCTAAAACCTGCTAAAAATGACCCCAGGGCAAGAAACAGATAAGAAGGGGAGACACGCATTTTTTAGCAGCACCCAACTGACGTCAGAGGGTAGTTTCACAACTGTCCCAAAAAAGTCCAAATCCGTGTCAGAACTTCCCAGAGAGGGAGGCGAGTGTGAGTGTTAGAGACTAGTTACAATTGGGTAAGGATCCCAAAGTAAAATACCAGAAAACGACAACGCTCAGCACAGAAAAATATGGAGTCAACAAAGAAGTAATACACAGGTAAGTGGAACAGGTAAGTGCCTATTTCCCTGGAGATAGGGCAGAAGGGATAAGCTGCGGGTGAGCAGCCCTTCCCCGGCCTGCATCTCACCTCAGAATCTTGAGTTGCCCCCTTCACAGACATGGAAATCATTCAGCCCAGAAACTCTCGGCACTTGTAATGTGTGGTATAATGGCATCATGGTAATTACTTGCTGCCTATTGTGCTGTGAGTAAAACTGCACTCAAGGACCAACATGGCTTGAAAGGCCTCCATGAGACTGGCATGCCCAGCAGAGTTTCCAGCCCAGAGACAGCTGCTGGGAACACCCAGAGCTTAAAGACAAAGAGGGTGAAAACCCCCGAGTGTGAACTGCTGTGTCTGGAACTAAGCACAAAACTGACCCAGTGTCCCCGTCAGGCAAGGGTGGGTTTCACCTCTTGCCCCCAAGCCCCCGTCAGCATCCCCGTAGAATGGTCTAGGACAGAAACATCTGCCCAGGGCCTACAGCACAGGAGTGACGGGCCAAGCCTGAGGCCCATCACCAAGCCTCTGCCCTGCCAGGCCATGTGAGGGCGGCCAAGGCCTCAACCCCGGACAGATGAGAGTCCTGAACAACCCCAGCTGGGTGGTGGTGGGTGACGTGTCCTCCCTGACGCACACTGGCTTCACTACCAAAGGGATGTATGCCAATGCTGAGCTCAGGGTAACATCTCTCCATCCCACCCCAAACCTGGACCTCTGTTCGTCTGGGAGGGTCCCCCAACTCCTGCACAGGCAGCAGTTACCAGCAGGAGCTCATCATCACACACACCCAGCTTGGCTCTTACTCACAGAGTGACCTTGGTTGAGTTATTTAACTTCTCTGAGCTTCCATTTCTTCTTCTTTAATAGAGAGAATCATTTATTCATTTAAGAAATATTTATTGAGCCTGGCCCTTCCTAGTTTCTGGGGGATACAATGGTGAAAAAAAGAAAAAAATAACCCCTCCCCACCTGGAACTTAATCCTAGTTGGAGAAGGAGGTACCCAGCGGGCAGATCAACATGTATCCACAAATATAACCCCAGGGCCTCTCTCACACGGCTGTTGTGAAGATTCCATTAAACAGCACATCTAACGCAGGCTGCACGCACTAAATAAATGTAAGCTATTGTTATTATGAAGAGTAATAACAGTTATAGCTAATCCTTTCAGCTACACCTGAGCCTGGCTCCAAAAATCCAATTTGGCTGGAAGCCAGAGTGGGATAAAAGCCGGACAGGCAGGGCTCCCTTCTCCCCATCCTAACATCTTTCTGGATTCGCACCACAAGGACATCCTGCCACAAGGATGGGGCCCCAGACAGCCTTCATTTAGCAAGCTCAACAGTCCCATCAAGCCCAGGTTCACAGCAAAAGGTGGGTCTGGGATAGGGTTCTAGGGGATATATTTCCACTACCCAGGGAAGGGCCAGATTTCTGCCAGGCTCCATGAGGAGCCATGTATGTGCCTCCAAGGAGCTCACACACCGGCAGGGAGAAGAGCCTCAGAGCTACTCCAAGGCTCTGTGGCATATGGCATCTTCATGAGGCTGGAAGGATAGTAAGGGCTGCAATCCTGCCAGTGGCGTGAATTCATGGCTTTGCAGTGGCGCCCCAGGGAGTACTAGGACCCTACGAGATGGAAATGAGGATGCCTACAAGGATGGCAGAAGCACTTAGCATACCACTTACTAGGCACTTGCTAAGTGTCAATGCTGCTTTGCATTTATTGCCTTAACGTTTTCAATGACCCTATGATGGCAGTACTTTTTTCAACCTCCAGTTTGTAAATAAGGAAACTGACATTAAGTGATTTGTCCAAGGATGCATAGCAAGGGAAACCAGGCAGTGGTCCAACTCCAGAGGCCAGATCCTGACACAATGAGCGAAACCTCCCCACCTGGGGTCACCCCAGGGGTAAGGGAAGGCAAAGAGGCCAGCCGAAGCCACCAACCCGCAGCAGTCACATTCAATCTAGCTCCTAGGTACAAACTCCATGTGGAATTTCACTTGGGAAAAAAGAAAGCTCCATTGCTAATTTGTAAAAGATCATTCGAATAAATGATGACCAGTATCGAAGGATGGCTTATACGCCCGCCCAATGTTTAAAAATGTCAAGAAGCGGGCTTCCCTGGTGGCGCAGTGGTTGAGAATCCGCCTGCTGATGTAGGGAACACGGGTTCGTGCCCTGGTCTGGGAAGATCCCACATGCCGCAGAGCGGCTGGGCCCGTGAGCCATGGCCGCTGAGCCTGCGCGTCCGGAGCCTGTGCTCCGCAATGGGAGAGGCCACAACAGTGAGAGGCCCGCGTACCACCAAAAAAAAAAAAAAAAAAAAAAAAAATGTCAAGAAGCCAAATGCCCATCAACAGGAGAAGAGCTGAATTGTGGTAATAAATTCATACAACGGACTACACCACAGCAATGAAAAAGAACTACTTCTAGATACAACATGGCAATCTCACAGACATGATGAATGAAAGAAGACGCACAGAAGAATACATACTGGATGAATTCATTCTATATCAAGATCAAAAACAGGCCAAACTAATCAATGGTGATAAAGGTCGGAATAGTGGTTACCCTTGGTAAGGGAGGATTGGCTGGGAAGGGCATGAGCCTTTGCAGGTGTTGCAAACGATCTTATGTCTTAATCTAGACTAGGCTTCAGAGCAATATTAGAGATAAACATTTATTGAGCTGTACACTTAAGCTCTGTGTACTTTTCTGTATTATACCTCAAGAAAAACATAAAATAAAAGTCCAAGAAAATCTCGATAAGTTATTTAATCCAGGATCCTGCCTTTAGGGAAGAATGAACCCAGACTCCTTTAAGAAAGAAGGCAACTGCCTATCTTGGTTGTTAAAGTAAAAATAAAGATTTTTTTTTTTTAAACCCCAAAACAAAAATTCAGCCGCAACAATCAAACACTCAGCAGTGGAATTAGCCAGGGGAAGCCTCATGCTCCAGGTCTGCACAGGTCATACGTGACCTCCAGCGACCCCCAGCCTGCCCCGCTGGGGAGATGCACAGTTTGATTCTGGAAAGACGTGTCTGCAGAGAACAAAGCCCACGCCCACCACTTCAAAGGGGCTTGGAAGAATATTCCCTTCCTCTGCACCCAGGAGCATCAGGCCTTTTCAGAAGGCACCGGAAGGAACTCAAAAGCACTATTAAAAGCTAGGGACCTACCCAGTCACAGCCCCTGAAAGCAACCCAGGGCCCCAGGCACTCCTGGTCCCAGGAAGAGAGCAGCACAGATATAGCCTGGCCTCCCCTGGTAGCCAGCAAAGCCCCTCTCCCTCCTGCTCCTCCCCCCCTCTCACTCAACAGGCAAAGCCGGCTTGCAGAGAATCACAGGCCAGGGTGCTGGCACTCTGATTTGAATTACGGTTCAGCAATTACAAGGTCCTCAGCCAGTAGAGACCCTTGGGATTAACAGGGAGGGAAGGGGCTTCTCAAAAGGAAGTTTGACCCACCAAACAAACAGGTTTCCCTTCCAAGCTCCTTCGGGAAGAGTCTTTTTCACAGAAACCCCCTTCTGGTGCTGGGTAAGCCTCACGGGAAAAGTAAGTCATGGATTCATGTTATTTTCATGCCCTTGTTTTCCTTTCCTGTCAGTTTCTTCTTTCTTAGATGTTGCTGTATACTGGATCTCTGTCCCCACCCTTTCTGGTGTACCTCTCTATATGTGCTAGAAAAAAGACTAGGTTGACAACAAAATGTTAACAGCTGTGAAGCAGGGTAACAGACTCAAGGGTGACTTGTGCCCTCCTCTTTGTACACACTTGTACATAAAAGGGTACATTATTAAGAGCTGTACTGGTGTTTTTGCTCACCCCTTTGTTTTTGCTGCAGTATTCTCACCAATATGGCACCTCACTTCCCTGACCCACGAAGAGGAGTCCAGCTTGAACTTCTAAAGATCTGGGTTCTCCTTGCTCCACAGAAGAGTAAACGTTATTATTTGTGGGTTTCAGAATGAGGGGGGAGGAACTGAGAGGCAGAGGACAAGCCCTCCTCCAATTTCTGTGTTTTCAATATCTTGCCCCAATGAGGAAAATTACCTGTATGCACATATCCACATGGCCGGTGGAGATGACGGTCTGGGCTCAAGCACTGAATCAGGGCACGGCCTCACACAGGTGGCTGCCTTGGGCAGGGATGAGCAAATGGAGGCCTCCAAGGGTGGGTTGGGGGAGCTTGACTCCTCTGGGCCACAGGGCCCTGGTCGGGGAGGCACCTGTGCGGGCCAGGCCCTCAGGGCCCGTCTCCCTCCCTTCTCAGCCTCCCAAGTCTCTCTCCAGGGAAGGAGCCTTGAGAAATTCCTGACACCAGGCCTCTCATCTATCTCAGCAGGTTGTGCCTCAAGTTGATTCAACTTCAGGAAAAAAATTTAATGTGTGATGTCTTGCTCTCTGAGCATCAAAAAGCAATTTGGTCCTGTTACTTTTTTTTTTTTTTTAATTCTCTACAAGGAATACGTATTACTCGTGGAATAATAAAGTACACTTTTGGAACAAGGCAAGACATCAGCAATTAAATAAGCTGACAGATCAATCGCGGGAGCTGGGGCTACTTCCTTTGCTTCCGCGTGATCACCAGCTGTAGCAGAACTCAGGATGCTCTTCAGAATGTGTTCAGAAGAAACCCCTTGATGTTCTCTAACCTGGATAGATTCCAAAGGCAACAAATTAACCAGATCAGTCCTGAAAGGCAGCCCTTGTCCCTAAGAGAAATTAGCCCGGGTCTGAAAGAAGTCAGGCAAGACTAAATAAATGAGAACCAGGAGACAGAGCTAGAAGAAATGCAGCACAATCACCTCCTCCCTACCTTTTCTTAGCTTCGATTTGCATGGGAATTGTGGCCTGAGGGACACCAAATCCCAGGAGACACCTAGGCAGACGCTTGGGCTATGGGGCTGGAGGAGGAAGGGGAGAGACCAGGGACGGGGAGGGGAGAACAAGGCGGCATTGGGAGTACAGGAGGGAGAGGCACAGCCACGCCAGCTCCGTAAGATGTAGATGGGCCGGCTGATGATCAAAGCCAGTCTTGAAGGTTGAGCTCAACAGCAGCAATTTGTCTCAGACATGGATGGCTTCCGTATCTGAGCTGGAAACACAAATGAACCCAAAGGCCCTTCACGCAGATGAGGTCGGACTCCCCAGTGAGCCGGAGAGGAGACGAAGATGCTGCCCACAGTTCCACGCAGACGGCCCCTTAATGAGCAAAGTGGCCGGACAGGTTCCAGGAGCCAGGTCAGCATGTCTGTGGCACGCAGCTCCTCCTCCTGGGCCTTGGCAGGCTAAACAGGGCTCAGTGCCTGAGGCAAAGGCTCTCCTCCACAGAACAGCCAGCAACGGTGAGCTGGTGAGCTCGAGAAGGACCGCAGTTCCCTCTTGGGGAGCTGGAATATGAGTCCTCTCCAGCCCAGCAGGGTGGAGAGAAGAGAGGCAGCAGAGGGGCAGAAAGGCAGCCTGGTTCACTCTGAGGCGCCCCTAGAGGCTGCTGCTGTATCCTGAGCCACCTCCCAGCTCTCAGCAGCCTGGGCTGTTGGAGGGGTTCGGCTTTTGCACAACTGTTTCCTGAGCCTCTCCCCTCCCCCCACCCCAGACGTGCCCTACACCCCGCGCTCCTGCAGCGCCCTGAGCAAGCCTGAAAGAACACAGCACCCGCTCCCTGCACCATCTAATGTGGAGGCCGACCTCCAGGGGGTGCTACACAAGGCAGTGCATGGTGGTCGGTGGGCAGGGAGGGAGCACCTGTCAACCCCCCTCCACCCCGGGGAATGATGGTGTCAGGATCCTGTTTTGAAGCCACTAGCATGAAAACTCATTCTGCCTTTCTAGCACAACAAAGACAGACTAACCATCTGAAAAGAGTTGCATCATAATGAATCTATTTTAATCTCCTTCAAACACAAGAGAGATCAAATACACACAGGTTTACCTTTACTGCAAAGGGAAAAAAAAAAAAAATCCTGGGTAATATGCGAATGTGTTTCTACGCTATCCTGTGGCTTTAACTAACAAAAAAGGAGGGTTTCATGTTCAAAAAGATACTGCTTAAGTGACAAGGTCTCTTAAGACTTTTGCTGCTTCCCAAGCAAGCTGCAAATACTGTCGAACGGCATCCACTGCCCACTGGAGGGTACTGGTGCTACTTAAAAATCACATAAGACAAGCTCATAATTTTAAACTTTTTACTCACTGCTTTGGCTTAATAGCTATAAATCATACATTAAGTCAGCGTCTGATTGGAATGTGAAATCTTCCTTCCATAAGCCAAGACACATCTGGCAGTACCATCATGCAAGTTGCCAGCCAGGGCTCGACCGTCTGAGGCTGTGGAATGAGTGTGGTTGAAAACTATCTTCTCTTCGTGGATGCATCTAGAGACTGTCATACAGAGTGAAGTAAGTCAGAAGGAGAAAAACAAATATCGTATATTAACGCATATATGTGGAATCTAGAATAATGGTACAGACGAACCGGTTTGCAAGGCAGAAATAGAGACACAGATGTAGAGAACAAACATATGGACACCAAGGGGGGGAAAGCGGGGGTGGGGGCGATGGTGGGATGAACTGGGAGATTGTGATTGACATGTATACACTAATATGTATAAAATAGATAACTAATAAGAACCTGCTGTATAAAAATAAATTAATTTTTTTTAAAAAAGAAAACTATCTTCTCTTTCCAGAGTCCAAATAAACTCATCTCTCAGGTACTTCAGACGTTGGTGGTGGATCACTTCATGAGCCCCAATGGTGAGAACATGAAAACCAATTCCCCTGCACAGACTGAATCATCAGACTAAATATTGCCGCTTTAACACTTGGTAAGAATTAGAATGTCAGGGAAGAGCTTTCCAAGCATTCATCATTCCCCTCTTTGTCCTCTAAGATATTCATACAACAACCCCCTAAGACCCACACCAAATAAACTCACCAGACCGACAGCTTGACAGAGCAACTGTCACATGTGTGAATCACGCTCCACCTGCAGTGTAAGAGAGCCACCTTCTACCAGCAGGACTCACTAAGGGCAGAGAGGTGGGACTGAGAGGGTGGGGCACTGGGGGGGAGGGGAAAATGTGCAGAGAGATAATATGACATGTTAGACAACATTCAAAGCCAAAAATGGATGCAACTCAACGGAAGATGCATTCATGTAATTACTTTATTGGTAGAGTCATCTGGGTGCATTTTCCTAAGCAGGTAATGAAACGGTCTGTGTGTATCTAATATGTGAGCGTGACCTTCCAAAAGAAGCTGAGGCTTAGGAAGAGAGACCCCAGAGAAGAGAGTGGGTAGAACTGCCCAGTGGTAGAAAGTAGCTTATATATGTTCACCTTAAAATGGAACAGGCAATACGTGACTAGGTCTCAGAAGTCTGATTAGCTGCTGGGCCAGGACTGGTTAAATTGTGAACCAGGTAAAGACTGTCCCCTTGTCTTTCTTTCCCTCTTCCATAGTCTCCACATAGACTACCCACCAGGCCAGCCCCTCCAAGGCAACAACTTGGGCTCCAGAAGCACAGTGAAGAGCATGGCCTTCAGCACTGCCACTTACTGGGAGTCCTTGAGTCAGTCACTTACAGCCTCCAAGCCTAAGAACTATAAGAACTATAAGAACTTCTCAAGGAGCTTCTGTGAAGCTCAAGTTATATAAAAACACACAGAAATTTTAAAAAACCTCAGCACACTGCCTGGCCCATGGAGGACTCCACAAACGGCAGCTCCAACTGTCTTTCTCCCACCCTCCCAGCCCTCAATTTCCACAGCTGACCTGATGACTTTTTCCCCATCAACACCAGCAGCTGAGTTTTACCTACTCCTCTTCCCCAAGAGTGGAAGGGAGGGGAGGGGAGGAGAAGCCTTTGACATCTCCCTCATCACGCTCCTCACGCCCAAGGATGCAAGCTGCCTTCGCAAGGCCAGCCAGTCAGGGCGACTTGACTCCTTCCCTCCGGCCAGGGAGGGAACACAGGCCAGGACCCAAGACGGCAGTGCACAGGCTCAGGGCAGATGGGAGCATCCCGAAGTCAGGTCAGCCCTGACTCAAATGGAGATGACTTAACAAGACTGGGGGCATCTGAAGCCTCTGAGGCGTCACCCTGCCCTTTCTCTGTGCCAGGAGGCACCTGCCACAGGCCAGGGAGACCACCAGCTCCTTCTCAAGGAAATGCCTTCAGTCTTTTAGGCCTTGGAGTCTATTCCACCTCCTTCCTCCCCAAGGAGCACTGAAGCAGCAGCAATTTTACAGTCAAAGCTCCCACTAAAACTCAGCCACCGGCTCCCTCCTCATCACCAAAGCAAGGTCACTGTTATTCCAAGTGCCAGAAAAGGGACACATTGTCCTCCCCATCTCCCAGAACAAGCAGAGAGGCCTCTCTCTCCTGCCATCTCTGTGTCCTGTGCCTCAGAGAGCCAGTCGGGATGGAGGCCACATTTTCCAAGGCTGCCCTCTGCGTCCCCAGCCGGTACAAGCCACACGGGCTCCGTTCCAGGCATGAGGGCTGGGGCCGAGGCTGTCAGCACAGCAGGGACATATGGCCCAGCGAGCTCACACGGGGACACAAGGGGCAGAGAGGTGCCTTCTCTTTCGGGCTGGGAGCGTCTCAGGGGTCTCTCAGAAATAACCACAGGTGGTCACTTAGAAAGGACGGCAGAGCTGACCAGTGGGGCTCTGCCCACAACAACAGTCTGCTAGTCAGGCTCTGCCCACTTTGAGCCCAAACCCTGCCCAGCAGCTAAAGCAGACTAACTTGGGTTTGAGTCCAAGCTCCAGCACTCGCCAGCTGTGTGGCCCTGGGCAACTAACCCAACGTCTCCCAGTAGGATGGTAATTGGGCCTGTTTGTTTCTTGTGGCTACCATCACAGATTACCACAGAGTTGGTGGCTTAAATTTTTTTTTTCACCTTTTTAGAGGCCAGAAATAAAAAACACAAGGTGTTGACAGGGCCATGCTCCCTCCACAGGCTTTCAGGGACAACCCTTCCTTTCCTCCTCCACCTTCTGGTCTGTCTTCATATGACCGTCCTCTCTGCATCTCTGGGTATCAAATTCCCTCATTCTTTCTTTCATAAGGACACCAGTCACTGGATTTAGGGCCCATGTTAAATCCAGGATGATCTCATCTCAAGATCCTGAAATTAATGACATCTGCAAAGACCCTATCTCCAAATAAGGTCACATCCACTGATACTAGAGGTTAGGACTTGGACATATCCTTTGGGGAGACATGATTCAACCCTATAGCGCCTATCACACAGGGTGACTCAGATTAAAAGAGATAATGTCTGTAACATATTTTGCATGAGATCAGGCACAAGGTAAACAATAAACATTATAAGTGGGACTTCCCTGGTGGTGCAATGGTTAAGAATCCACCTGCCAATGCAGGGGACATGGGATCTATCCCTGGTCCAGGAAAATCTCGCATGCTGTGGAGCAACTAAGCCCGCTACCCACAACTACTGAAGCCCGCACACTCTAGGGTCCGAAAGCTGCAATTACTGAAGCCCACACGCCTAGAGCCCGAGCTCCGCAATAAGAGAAGCCACCGCAATGAGAAGCCCACACACTGCAACGAAGAACAGTCCCCGCTCGCCGCAACTAGAGCAAAGCCCATGCGCAGCAACGAAGACCCAACTCAAACAAAAGCAAAAAACAAACAAACAAAAATTATAAGTTACTATTATCACAGTCATCATCATTATCTCCCTCTCTGGGAAGCCTTCCTGATACCTCATTCCAAAAAGAATCCGAGACAATTCAGACTCCCCCTCTAGATGACAACCTCCTTAAGAGCAGGGACCGTGCTTGTTGACATTTTCCCAAGCACCCATAAGACTGTAGGGGAACATGGTCTCAGCAGCGAGGTCATGGACTCGGTCAGACAGACCCATGTCTGGAACTTGGCTCTGCCACCTTCTAATGATATGACCTTAGACATGTGTATCAATGTCTGCTATCAGTCACTACCATCTGAGGAACAGGAATATTACAGCCCTGCAGGAATGTTATGAGCACCTCAGATAACACATAGTCCAGAGTGACCAGCAAACAGTATGTGCTCTGTAACTAGAGTCATGATGCACTGTTGGTGCTCAGCAACTGTCCAGTTCAATAAATATCTGATCACAAAATAAGTGGATGCCACCAGCCACTCCTCCTCATTGTCCAATCAAGGCACCAGATCACACTAAGCCAATCTACATCCTTGCGTAGACCTCACAGGCAGGGCCGGCATTGAGCCCACTACCTCACCTCCTCCACAGCCCTAGGAATGAACCACCCCCCACGCCCAGACTGAAAAACCACTTCCTTCATCCATCCTTCAGGCTCTGCCAGGTAGGTACCTACCACATACCAAGCACCTCTTGGATGATCTTGAGCAGGGATCAGCAAACTTTTTCTGGAAAGGGTCAGAGAGTACATATTTTAGGCTTTCTGAGCCATATGGATTCTCCCTGCAACTACTCAATTCTGGGTCATGGCATGAAAGCTGCCATAGACAATGCGCACACAAATGCGCAAGTGTTTTGTAAACACTTGTTTACAAAAACAAGTGTTGGGCCATGGGTTGTGACCCCTGCTTTTGAGGATATGTAAACGAGTAAGACTCAGCATCCACACGGAGAGGAAAGGACAAGCGGAGGACAGAATCCAGGTGTCTCATCCCCAAGTCAGGCTATTGAACTATGTCCTATCTCGTCCACCCAGGATCGATGAATAGTCCACTTCAATGCAGACTGACAGATATAGAGAACAAAGCAGTTGTTACCAGTAGGGGGAGGGCCAATATAGAGGTGGGTAGGGGCGGGTACAAACTACTGGGTATAAGATGGGCTCAAGGATGTATTGTACAACACAGGGAATAGGGCCAATATTTTGTAATAGCTGTAAATGGAAAGTAACCTTTAAAAAATTGTATAATAATTAAAATTTTTACTTTAAAATTGTTACATTTTAAAAATTAAAAAAAAAATTTAAGTACACTTAAACCAGGGAGAAAAATAGTAACAGTTAAACCAAAACTATTTGTCAATGGCACAGAGGAAATATCTGTAATATAAAGTCCAACCAACAAATTGGAAGAGTCTGTTCATACAGACATTCAACAGGTATTTAGTGAGTTCCTACTCTGTGCCAAGCCTCTGCTAGACAGTAGAGACATAACAACAAGGAAAGCAGACCCAGCTCCTCAGGGGGCCCACAACCCAGTGGATGAGAGCTTCGCCTTGTGGGTGAAAGCACTGAGCTAAACACTACTGGAAGGCACACAAATTATACAAACCCATGGAATATAAAGAAACCCACTGAACACTGACATCCTTTTCAAATGTTGAGCTAAATTCTTCCTGTGTTCTCTGATGTGATCTCTGGGGGGCAGGGGCATGGAGACAGTTGCTGTTCAATTCACAAGATACTATAGAGAAAAAGCAAGGTCACAAAGTTACATGCTTCAAAAACTATTTTTCCTGTTATGCATGCAGCCTGGTGCCCAGAGTTTGTAGGCCTATGCTAACCCATGCCACCTCCTGCCCTTGAAGTCCACACGGTGTGATGGGTTTAAGGCTCCAACCTCAAGGGCTCCCCGCCCAGGTCTGCTCGATGGCACGAGGGCTGCTCTGACCTGCCAGCTCCACACGGATGTGGAGCCAGCTTCCATCTTGGTGGGGCACTGACACATATCCCACTGAATTTGCAGCTTTCAGCTCCTCTGCCAGGGCTGCAGATTCTGCTCTGCAAAGCCCTCTGACTGCTCGACAACCTCTTCAAAACAGGCAAAATTAATTTTAGACAAACATTTAAGAGGAAAAGAAAATCTATCTGGAGGACTTGCCAACACTCACAGCTGTGACACTGACAAGAAAAGGGCTGCAGAGCAGAGAATTCTCCTCACACCATTCACTTGTCATCATACACCGTGCTTTGCACAGATTGGCATAATTTAGGGAGGCAAGAAAATAGGCCAACTACAGCAAAATACTGCAGGCTCGTCCCAAAGACCAATCAAGACAGGATGTAAGAGCTACAGATAAAGCACACCGCCAAACACTTCCTGAGAGATGATATTTATCACAGGCTTGCAAATGATAATCCAAGTACAACTTGTAGTTCCAGGTATATCAGCCCTCTTTAAAATAGTATAGAAGCACCTCCAATTTCTCACGTGCTCTAGAGTCACACTGGACTACGAGAAGGGTTCAGAGCTTTCTATGCTTCCCGGAACACTCTGCCCAGGTCCTGTCTGCCCCTCAGAAGCTACAGCCTCTCCTCTGTTAGGCAATGCCTGCCTCTGTGGATCCCAAACGTTTCCATCCCTGTGCTCTAATACTACTTTGACTTGTTTTAAGTTCTGAGTGCACAGGGAAATCCTGGACCACACCCTTCATCAGGATTCAAGGGGTCACTGCCGAGGTGAAACAGAAGCAGGAGAGTCCCCTGGCTTTGAAGACTTAACCTGCTTGGTCCCAACACTTGACAAGCAATCCCAAAGCTGGTGCTGGTGGTGAGAGCCACCGTTTATGACTACGGCTAAGGAATGCATTTGACTCGAGCTGCTCAGGGCTGGAGAGTGTGGAAGAAAAGCTGCATCACCTTGGTTGAGCACAACGTTGTGAGCTCCACACAGCTTAGCTGGGCTGTGTCCCGATTGCCACGAGCACATGAACTCTCATCAGGGTTCAGATGGGGCATGTAGGTTTCAGGCATGCTTGATGGCCTTTTGTGGGGGAAGCCCTGGGCTCTAAGTGGTACCAACAATTCTGGGATGTGTGAGAATGTTACGGGCCCTCTCAACACGCAGGGATACCACCACCCACTGCCCTACTCCACCCTCTAGGGTCCTGCTCACCCAGATCCACGCATATGAGTCCAGGGCTCCTGTACGTCCCCTTGGCTTCACACAGCATTCTGCATTCTTCCTTGCTCTCACATAAAACCCCATGTCTTTGTCCTGCATTCCCTAAAGTTAGAGGACACCCTTCCTCCTCTTCTCTGTACAAGGGACTCTGCAACCTGGGGGTACTTAGGGACTTTCTATTTAATAAAAAGGGCAAAATAGAAGACAAGCTGGCAGACAGAAATCCCCTGTGGACTGAAACAAGGTCACAGAGAAGTCACTGTGAGGAAATGATGCTTGCTGGAAGCTGTATGTATCTCTAAGCAAATAAAGGACACTTGTTCCCGTGGCTGCTGACACAATGACCCCTGGGACCAAAAGGAGCCTCCCAGCCTAACTCTTATATATTTTTAATGAAAAATTGCAGATTAGATTAGCTTAATTTGACCACATCTGCCTTTTTTAAACAAAGGGAATTACCATTTTAATAGGAATACCAGCTATTTGTCTAAGGAAAAAGGTCCTTGCGAGGTCTGCTTTGCCTGTTCTGTTTCCATTTTTAAAAAGAAAAGAGAAAGAGGGCATCAGAGGGCAGAGGGCAGTTGGTCAGGCTTGAAAAACACAAGTTCTCCTGATGAGCATCACAAAGGGCCAACGCCCGACAAATGCCGCTTCCAGAGATGTTCTCAGCCACCAGAGGCAGCAAGGGCTTCTCGTGCGTTCACGCTGCCTGTCTTGATTTCCTTCGGCAAAGCTGTACTGGGCCCCTTCTGCGTGCCAGGCATGGTGCTGAGTGCTGGGGATTCAGCAGAGATCAGGGCACTTTCCAGAGGGGAAATGCAGGAGAGAAGCCAGAGGTCAACTGCCTGAACAGAAGCCTGGAGTTAGAAAGGAAGGAGCAGGTGGGAGAGGGAGGTTGAGCACCCCAGGCAGAAAAAACAGGGTGGGTGGGAGCACTGGGGGAGGGCACGGCTGGACGGGGCAGAGGGGCCAGCAGCAGCCACAACATGAAGGGCAGCCAGCGTGCAGGCCACTTCAAGGAGTGAAGGCTTCATGCTGATGGCATGGGGACCATCACTGGTTTTCTTTTCAGAAGATCCACCGGTTGCTCTGGGGGAAGTGAGCAACCGTGAGAGAGTTTAAGCAAAGCGAAGACACAGCAATGATGCTGCTGCCGCCCTGTGTTTGAATGGGGTTCCCTTTCCTCCCAGCCCCACCTAACCTCAAACCCAGGCACGGTCCTCCCAGATCATTCCCACCAATCTCTCTCTGCGGCTAATACCCCTCCTCTGCATGTCCCTGATCTCCATCCCTCAGGTGTCCCCCCCTGGGATTTGCACCCTCGATTAGTTCCCCTTTCTCAGGCATCATCCGTCACCCCCAACCGTCTTCTCCTGACCGCCCCCCAACTCCGTGATATACAGGAGCCCCTGGCACTGCTGCCCGGTCCTGGCTGGGTTGCCAAAACGCCCTCAGCACAGGCTGTAAAGTGGACACACGAGTCCTGTCCTTCTCAGTCATTCCACCCAGGCGGCAATGTGACCTGCCTTCTGCTTCCACAGCTTGCCTGAAAGGTGCTCTGCTCAGCACCCGCAATGACCTCTGCATTGCCAAATTCTGTCACTCTTCTCAGTTTTCTTCCTCCTAATGGCCTTCCCCACTCCAGACCACAGACCAGCCTTCCATCTTGAAACCCTCCTCCATCAGTCTGAATGGAACAACTGAATGGAAAACCTGGATTCTACCTGTGTTTTCCATCTACCTTTCAGATCACCCCTTCACTGGCTCTACTTCCTCTTTCTACTGCCAATGCAAACTGGCCTCCAGGCTCCACGGCCCTTTATATTTCCCTGTTCTTGGCCAGACCCTGTAGGAGCACAGCTTCACCACTGCTTCCTCTCACCATCCACAGACATCCACCTTCATCTTGACCTCAGCAACTTCAAAAACCCCAACCCCAAGACCTCCCTGGCGCCCCAGTGGTTAAGACTTCGCCTTCCAATGCAGGGGCTGCGGGTTTGATCCCCAGTCATGGAGCTAAGATCCCACAGGCCTTGGGGCCAAAAAACCCAAAACATAAAACAGAAGCAATGGTGTGACAAATTCAATAAAGACTGTAAAAATGGTCCACATTACAAAAATTACAAAAATCTTTAAAAAACAAAAAAACCCAAACCCCAGCACACAAAACACCTTTCATCAAGTTTTCCTACTTCTGTCAAGAATACTAGTCCTATGACTAGAACACTCAGTTCTTTCCAGAACTTTCCTCTTTTCCTCTATAAGCTGTTACCAA
Organism: Kogia breviceps; assembly: GCF_026419965.1. NCBI lineage: Eukaryota > Metazoa > Chordata > Mammalia > Artiodactyla > Physeteridae > Kogia > Kogia breviceps. The sequence continues at coordinate 114,720,541 of NC_081313.1, forward strand.
GTCTTAGCAAAATCTCCCTCAACAGCTACCAGGATGATTCCTGGAGTTACAGCAAAGACTGCAAGCTCTGGAGACAGAATGCACCGGGTCACATCCTGTCACTGCCATTAAGGAGCTGTGAGACCTTAGGCAGACCAGCTGCCTCATTGCTATGCCTCAGTTTCCTGGTCTGTAAAAGGAGGGTAAGGTAAGTACTGAGTTCATAGAATTGTTCTAAGGGTTCCAGGTGATAACACAAAGCATGTGGCATGGCATGTGGTAGCACACAGGAAGAATTCAACTAACGAAAGCCACAGTTATTAACTCAGGGGTCCTGGTCCATCCCTTCCTTTCCATTTCCTTCTACCTCTAGGCCCATACTCGGATTATTCCAATACATACTGACTTGTCTCCCTTTCTCCAGCCTCTTTTCACCTAAATACATACCAAATAACTCTTTCAGATTTACCTTTTGAGGTCACACTGTTATCGTCTCATCCCCAGTTACCGACAAGATAAAGTCCAACCTCCTCCTCCCAGCACGTGATGCTCTCCACCCACTGTTCCTGGCACACAGGCAGACCCACAGCCCCCAGAAACCCCATGCTCCCTCCACACCTTTGCCAAAAACAGCCTGTATTTAAAACCTCACTCATCTACAGGCACATGATAGAATGCTGTGCAGCAACTAAGAAGGGTATTGAGGATGGAGACTGCAGTACATCAGCTGCACTAAAGACCCCAATTCCTCTCTCCTCCCTACATCCACACCCTTGATCACACAATCTTGTAGTAGTTTCCCTCACACTCTGCCCCTTGACCCAGCCATGTGACTTGGTTGCAGACGTGACACAAGCAGAGGCTTGACATAGCACTTGAGCATTTCAGTTTCTGCTCTTGTGCCTTGGCCATGACCATAATAACATGCTTGACCTAGCTGCTGGGAGGTGAGACACGTGGAGCTGTCCCAGCCAAGGCCATCTTAGATCAGCGGACAGCCAGGGGACCCATGGCAAGCAACACCGGCCAAGATGAGCCCAGCCCAGCTAACTGCAGACATCAATGCTCACTGATGCAATAACGCTCTGTGGTGGTTTGACAGGCAACAGGTAACTGATACATGTATTAACCAGCATGGAGAAAAGATCACAGCACATTACGGAGGGAAAGTGACTGACAGCAAAGCAATAATGTAGAGCACAGTTGCAGCTGACAGAGTGAGTGTGTGCCTGTGCTTATATTCACAGGAAGTGACACAATTGCAATATTTATTTACTTAACTGTCTCTCAGCCTAGCCAACTATGTCCTGGAGGAACCACATTCACTATGTTTACCATTATAGACTGAAGTGCCTAACTCCAGGCCAGGAAAACTAGTATACTCTGGATAAATATTGTTAAATGAATAAATGAGTAAATTTCCATGTATGTGCATGCATTCAAAGGCCAGAGGTTTTACACCAAATGATCGAAAGTGGTTATCTCCAACTGCTTACACAATTGGTGATATGTGTTTTAGGTATGTTTTCTGGTGTTTAGTAAAAAGTATTCTCTATTTTTCTACAATTAACATGATGATTTCTATAAAAAAGGACTAAGAGTTCAAATAAAATCCTTCAAGGTGAAGACCCTGGATTCAGGGTAGAGGCCGCCTCAGTCAGCTGACCAACCCCCCACGCGATGCCCTCCTTCTCCCAACTCTGTGTCTGCTGTCATCCATTCTCACATTTTTAATTTGCTTTTTTATTGGCAAAGATTGGGTATATAGCAAAACTCTTAATAATAACAGAAGTTTATAATTTAACCCGTTTAAACACTAGAGTCCCAGAGCAGTTATCAATCAATTTTATTTAAATTAACACATGAGCATACTGGATTCTCACAACAATGCTGAGAGGCAGAAGGTTCTAGAATTACTGACCCTATTGTACTTATGAAGAAACCGAGGCCCCGTGGATTGTCTATGATCACGAAGGACAGAATTAGAACTCATCACAAGACAAGAACTGGACCTCAAATCCTGACTCTCTCCCCACTGTTGGTTCAGCACCCTCAACGTCTTCACCCACCACAAAGCTCGTGACTACGAGAACAACTTCCCTTAGGAGATCGGGTATGTATCGCATCCATCCTGGCACCCCCTCACCTGGACCACTGCCTCACATACAAAAGGTGCTCAATATATGTTCCCTGCACTGAACCAGGCAGCTGAGCCCAGGGAACTGAGGAGGTCAGCTCTCCTCGTCTCCTCCTCTCGAGAAGGGTGTTAGCAAGTCAGGTGGACTCAAGATGGTCTCTAGAGCAGAGGGAGACTGTAGGGCTCACTGGGTCTGGGAGCCCTTAACTTGAGGCCCATGGATGGGCTTTGAGAGGTCCACCAAGCCATGGCACTGTGTGAAAAATACTTTTTGGATGTGTGCATGTTTTTCAGGGAGAGGGCAAAGCATTCATCTGACAGTCAAGCTGAGTCACCAACCCCGCAAAGCTGAGGCCCAGCAAGACGCAATGACTTCTGCCCAATGGCAGTTGTGGTCGGTGGGCAGAGCTGGGGCCAGAAGCCAGGCCTCCTCACTTCTATCATGGGGTATTCTCTTTCCTACAAACTGCTCACCATGTGGCATATTTATGCCAATGTCATGGTCCCTGAATGCTGCATTTCTACAGCTTAGAAGGATGGTCAGACAGGTTTATGGCTTTACTGGATTCTGTTTTCCACAGACCGCAATTTTTTGTAATGGTAAAATATTTCTGACATGATCTGGATCCATTCCTTTCATTCATCAGCCAACCATACAAATATCAAGCATGCCAAAGTAATTTTCTTTAAAATGATTTATCAGCCATATGAACACAAGTCATCCCATCTGATCTCTGAAATTAAAACCACATTTCTCTTCAGAAGAGAATGAATGTGCAGTCTTGACAAAGAGGATGCATTTTCATCAGTCTGGGAGGAGCAGGTCTCTGCCAGAGGCAAAGCGGTAAATAGGAGGGCACTCCATCCAGGCCTGCCATCTCCCCACACCCCACAACACCATGTCTGGCACCCAATGCCTGGTGACTCCTTCCCAGGGCTGACATTTAACGATGACACCATTACCCATCTACGGCCAAACTGCAGGCAGCCGCGACACTGTGTGTGCACTGGAAAACAGGAGAAGGTAGGGCTATGACACGCTGAGGTGGCTGACGAAGCAGAAATAACGTTCCTACGATGCAGCTTGACAGAGACACAAGCTCAGCCCTGGCAAAACCTTGGGGCTGAATTCTCAGGAGGTGAGGAGGTTAGGCTAGGGGGCTAGTCCAAAGGCATGCCGCTAGCCTGGAAGGATTCTATCCTGGCGGTGCACTTGTACCCTGAGAAAAGCCTGGAGAGGAATGTCAACCAGAGGTCAACCACTTAGTTTTCTTCCAAAAGGATCCCACACCCCACACCACCACGTGACGGCTATGATTTCCTGTTAGCGGTGCCCATTCAGAGCTCGGAAAGTCTCCCCAGTACAAGTTACATTTCTTTGCAGCCCGTAGTACTCCGCAATTTTTTGCAGCTTTGTCAAGGACTACCTTGGATGAGACTTTTGGGTTCCACTATCTGGAAAGAGATGGAGATTTTAAACCTCAGGACCCAAATGCCCAAATGGATTTGGGGTTCCCCACTGCAATTCAGCCAGTTCTATTCCTTAAACTCCCTCAGATAAAAGTGTTCCCTCTTTTTGAATTATGGTTTTCTCAGGGTATATGCCCAGTAGTGGGATTGCTGGGTCATATGGTAGTTCTATTTTTAGTTTTTTAAGGAACCTCCATACTGTTCTCCATAGTGGCTGCATCAATTTACATTCCCACCAACAGTGCAAGAGTGTTCCCTTTTCTCCACACCCTCTCCAGCATTTATTGTTTCTAGATTTTTTGATGATGGCCATTCTGACCAGTGTGAGATGATATCTCAAGAGAGGGCACGTCAGCGGCGAGTTACCCCCTTCCACCCGGCAGAATAAGAAAGTATTATATAACATTAATAATGTGCTCTGGGGCTTCCCTGGTGGCGCAGTGGTTGAGAATCCACCTGCCGATAAAGAAGACACGGATTCATGCCCCGGTCCAGGAAGATCCCACATGCCGCGAAGTGGCTGGGCCCGTGAGCCATGGCTGCTGAGCCTGCGCGTCCGGAGCCTGTGCTCCACAACGGGAAAGGCCACAACAGTGAGAGGCCCATGTACCACAAAAAAAAAAAAAAAAAAAAAAATGTGCTCTGCAAAGCGCCTTACACTTTTATATTTTGAGCTTTTCAAACCATGTTCACATCCATCAACATCCCCTTACCTTAAGTATTACTTTCATTTAACAGAAAAAGAAAACAGGCCCAGAGATGGTGAGCAGGTTGCCCGAGGTGACCCAGTAAAGTGAGCACCACAGGCAGGGGCAGAAGTGAGGTTTCACCTCGAGCTTTCTCAGCTCTACCTTTCTAACTAGATCATAAGCTCCTAAGGATGGGGATCAAGCCATTCTTGCCACCTCAAGCTGCCCTCCTTTCACACAGTCAGCCCTGAAGGAGGTGAGGTTTACTCACTGTCCTCTCACTCATCACAATGCCTCCTCCTTTTCCTTGCCAACCCAGAGTCAAATGGTGGATCTTGCCTGTCTGTCCAGTGTGAAGTTATAGTGACTGAACACGTGGTATCTCGAGAGAGACTTCCGAGTTCAGGTAACCATTGTTGACCTCCGGCGAGTCACTCACCTTCTCTGAGATTCAGTTCCTCCTCCATCAAGTAGAAATAACATCAATGCCTACTACCCACGACTGTGAGGGGTCCAGCTGAGAATCATTCCACCTGGTTCTTACACGTTCTTCAGGACTCATCCCAGACATCACCTCCTCCACGAAGCATTTTTAGACACACCCACTCTCCTGCCCACAGAGGCTACTACCACACCAGGCATACAGTGAAGGCTCAATATTTAGCAAGTGAATGTTTAATGAGAATTTCCAAAAGAGAAGAGAATCCTCAGAGCCCAAAAGAAGGAAGAGGAACTACTGCAAGGGTAGTGGGAGGGTTGATCTTCGGGAGCCCAGGAAGCCTGCCCAGGAGACCCCCTCCTCACCCCAGCTCACACAGGGCAGGGGGCTGCCTCTCTCACCCACACGTGGGCCCGTTCTGCTACCTGATGACACTTTCAGTGAGACCCGCCTGCAGTTTCCGGGTATGTGCAAACCTCCACGAGGCGGTCTCGTTAGCTGATGGGTCGTGACAAGGTGGCACCATGACAGTAACTCGTGCATTGAAATAACTGGTGCCTGGAGACCAAGTGTTCGGTCCAAGATAAAGTGGCACGAGGCAGGTCCCTGTCACCCCAGGAGACAGGCCAGAGAAACCTGAACTGCCATCCATCCCTAGTTCCCCCAGGAAAAGCAGAACTCAGCGTGACTGTATCTGGCATTAAGCAATGTCTCTGGCCTTGGATCATTAACTTACATGGCTCACAAAAGTACAGTAACAAATCTGAAATATTTGCTTAATTTATCTTTGTGCCCCTATCCCTTCTAGCAGTTTCTGATAGGATATGCAGAGCACATCATTCTCTCAGGAAGACAGAAACAAATCCTTGGGGAAATTATGAGAGTAAATAGAGCAGGTGTCACCTGGAGACCACAGCTAAACAAATACCCAACAAATCTAACTGCTTCTCTAATTTGGAAATCTGGCAGATTAACAGTGTTTTATGGCGATTTTATGGATATTATTTCCATAATTTCTTGCTGGTTAAGTGATCGATAAAATCTAATACTATAGCACCTGTTTATTCTTGAAAATCAACAAGCGGCATGAAAAACACCTAATGATGGATTCCAAATGCACCAACCTGCAGTAACCTGGAGACCACAGCAGGAAAGAGAGACCAACCTGGTGGGTACATCGTGCACCAAACCATGTGGCTCTCCCAACAAACTGACACTGCAGGCAGCTGGGAAAACCTAAGACAGCCAGAGGTTTTAGCCAAATGAATGGGTGGGGGAGGGCCATCTGTGTACCAATGATACCATCCCAAAGGCAGGGAGAAGATGCATGTCACCTGGGAGATGTGCACTTATCATCAACATTTCAGTAAGCTTATTTGTCCTAAAAGTTCTATTTTTCTGAAACACAGCAGCCCACGGAGAATGCTGAAAGTGATGCCCAAAAGTGTTTGAAATATACCAGGGGTGCAGATGTCAAGGAAAGATTGCATAATGTAACCATGATAACTAAGAGTTATTGAGAGTCGGGCATTGTGTGCGTAAAGCAAGAGCTCTTTTATTTTATTATTTTTTTTTTTTAAGAGCTCTTTTAAATCTAGCAAACCTACCAGGGAGTATCCAGAGTCCAGGCTCTTCACTGCTGGGCTATACTGCCTCTTTAAGTATTTAAAAAAAAAGAAACAAACAAACAAAAAAACCTTGTGACTTTGTCTCCAGCATTGAAAAATTATTCTGTGCAGAAGCCCACCACCATAGCAGCTCCCAACTGGCTGAGGTCTGGGGAGAAGACCAGACCATTTGCACTGGAAAGGGAAGACCCCACCAGCAACAGAGGAAAGCTTTGTGTAGGGATTAACAGTCGACTTTTCTAAACCGTATTTTTCAAATTAATATAAGTTATTTTAAAAATTATTTTTAATAAAGAGATCACAATACTTGCTAACTCTGGGGGAGTTTAACTAACTTCTTTTCTGACTCAGTATCTCTGAGGTCAAAATCCCCCAAAATGAACAGAATTACTTTTCAATCTCTCAAAATTGTCTGTCCTGAAGCAAGTCTCATCCACTGAACTACAACTAAGCTGGCTCATCTGCAATGGCCTGGTTTCCACACATGGACTTTAAGATGACCGTGGTCTTTTCTCACCTCTCTGTTGGCAGCTGTGGCCATGGCCCCGGCAACCTCTAGCCAGCTCAGGCAGTCGCCAGGCCACAGGGTGGAAGAGGACAGCGTTCCACATGCAGCCTGTCCCCACAGGCAGAGGCTGTACCTAGGAGCCTACTGCAACCCCAGCCAGCCTGCAGGTCCCCATGACACGTGCAAATGACTCACGGAAAGATCCTCATTACTACCGGAGCTTCCACTGAGAAAAGGCTCAGGCCAGCGCTGTATGAGAAGGTTCACAAACGGACAAGGAGACCACTGAGGTCTGCAGGGAAGCTATGTGGAGTCTTGACCCCCGCCTGTGCCCAAGAGATGCCTTGTCCTGCCTTGTCCACCCTATCCGGCCACAACAGCCAATCTCCAAGAAACACTGCATTTCCTAGGAAGGAGGGCCTTTGACTTGTAACCTATTATTCCTACTTGGAGGGATCAAGAGGAAGAGCTTCTACCATAATTGGTCTCTAGGGTTTCACAGATGGCGTGCGGGGTGAGCACCATAGTGTCCAGGACCCCTTAGCACAGCACTCACAGCTTCCGACGGCCCTTGAGAAGACTTAAGCTCTGCTCCCAGCCAAGGAGCTGGGCACTGTGTGGGTAAACACACAAGCACAGATAGTCCCAAGAAAAGCTGGCAAAGAGGGAGGGAAAGAGTGGATCAAAGAGAAGAAAGAAAGTCCAGCCCCAGATAGATAAATCAGGGGTGTTTCCGCTGCCCAGAGGGAGATCCTTCCACAGCTGCTTACAGACCTAACCAGCAGAGCGTCTACAGGAAACCCCTTCCCAACCCATCCCATGGCGTCCTGCCTTTCCTAGGAAGACTCAGTGGATGGGGCATGGCAGAGGGAAGAGAGATCTGTCTCCCAGCAGAGGCCACAGAGCACCCTTGCGCCACAACCGACACAGAGCCAGGGGCCATCCCTGGTGGTTCTAGTAGACCCGGTCATCAGGGGAGGTATATACCAAGTCTAATCATGGAAACACTACAGCTGGAGAAAAAGCAGTAGTGCTAAGGGAGCTTATACATTTTCATTATTCTAACATGGTTAAGAAAGAATCTAATGCAAGGGGTGGGGGAAAGTTGGCAAAATGATAGCTAATACAAACAAAATGTATCCAGTGCTAGCCACGTGCTGGCTCTACCTACATCATCTTATTTAGTCCTCAGAATGACCCAGTGCAGCAGGTACTATTAACATTCTTGTCTTAAAGTTGGGAAACGGAGGTTTAGAGATTATATGACTTGCTCAAGGCCGCATAACAAAGGCTTCTATCCATCTGAGATCTTAAGAGTTGAGCCTCAGGATTCTCAGGGAAGAAAGGGGCACTTTGAGAAAGCACATTTACTAGTGTTATCTCAGAAGCATGTCTATCTCCTGCCCGAGGAGCTCTAAGGAGCCCCAACTGTTCATGAAGATTTCACCTTGAGGCCAGCACCGAAAAGCCAGGGAAGACAGGTTATACAAGTGCCACGTTTTCGTGTCTGGGAGAAAATAGATCCATTTATTTCAGTTCCCCTGAGTCAGAGGGGGTGTGCTTTTGTTTCAGGAGAAACTGTTAGGTTTCTCTTGGAAAAGCTTTTAGGAAAACGTACGAGCACTGCAAATATTCTAGTTCTTGTGAGATTAATCTGCTTGTGGGCATTATAAGAAAACAGACTTGCACATCTCCCCCAAAATGAATTTAAATTATGGAAGAAAGCACTTCACAGGTTTCAATTTAGTCAGCATTTTTAAATGTCACTTTTTATTGACAATCATCTGGGGTGGGGATGAGGTGTGTTTTATGCCACTTGGCCAAGGTGATGATTGGCCCATATTATTTCATATTTGACTAATTAATTTTCTATCAGTAAGTAGGAATGGAGGTGAAAAGCCGCACAACTATATTAGACACCACAGTGTGAATGCTGGGCTCCCAAAAGCAACCCCGGGGGTCAGAACTCAGCTTGTCTCCAAGAGAAAGGATATGAAACCACACTGAGGAAGGCAGCAAGTGGGAATCATGTTGTATTTCACTGAGTGGAAGGAAAAAGTGTCTGATCCCAAGAGGAACTGCTAATGGAAATTAGAAAAATAAGAAAAAGTGTGTTTTTAATAGTATCGATCGAGATTTAGGAAACAATTCGGAACGTTACATTGCAGGTCGAGAGGCCCAAGTGATTTTACCTGGAGGTTCTCTTTTAAAGTGGGAAATACGGTCAGGGTGAACGGAGACCTCATCAAAACTATTGATCCACAGCAATAAAGAGCTGAGATGTCCTCGGAGAGGGTCTAAAGCCACAGGCTCATTTCATAGATGCTGATACTGAAAATGTGCTAATGTGCTAATGGTGACACAGCTGGATAAACTCAGAACTGGAGCCACCTACCTGTGTCCCTTCCCCTCTCCTTCCCCATTTCCCCTTTGCTCTGTTTGACAAGGATGCTGCCTCCTTCATCTTCAGTTACAGAGGAAAGGATACAGGAGTGAGAAGACCACATAGGAAACAAGACCCAGGGAAAGCCCTGGAGTCCCGGCCCTCTCGTCTCAGGCTCCATTTCCTCTGGTGAGCTCACCTTCCAGGCGGCATCCACTGAGATGGAAAAACAACTCCCCATTTCCACCATTCTTAGTTTCAAGCATCTTGGAGCTCTCGGAAAACACTCCATGATTTCAGCAACATCCAACCACAGTGCCAGGCATTGTTCTAGATGCTTAGGATAAAATGGTGAACAAAACAAAGAGCCTTGTCATTGTGGAATTCACATCCTAACAGAGAGAGGAGGCAAAACAATAAGTGTGGTAGAGAAAGCATCTAATGAGCTTAAAGGGAATAAATACTATAGAAAAATGAAAATGTAGAGCCAGGTATGTGGTGAAAAAATACAGAAGATGGGCAGGCATGGGATGCAATAATAAATAACATGGTGAAGGGATATCTCATTGTTAAGGTGAGATCTGAGCCAAGACCTGTAGGAAGTGAGGGAATTAACCAAGCAGGTATCTACGCGAAGAGCTCCCAGGGAGATTGAGCAAAGCCCCTGAGGTCTGGCACATTCAGGGAACAGCAAGGAGGCCAGTAAGGCTGGAACAGAAGGAGTGAGGGAGAGAGAAGACCAGCTCAGAGAGGTAACAGGAGGCCTGTAGGACATGATGGGTCTGTAGGACAGTGAGCACTGTGGCCCTTCCTCTGAGAGAAACGGGGAGCCATAGCAAGGTTCTGAGCAGAGGAGTGACATGGTCTGACCTGTTTTGAAAGGACCAGTGTGACTCCTGTGCTGAGCACAGCCTGCGGAGCAGTGAGGATGCACAGGAAGAGGAAGCAGACAGAACTGGGGGCAGGCATCTGTACTGATCCAGAAGCAAGATGTTAGCTCAAGCCAGGACAGGTGCAACAAGAGCTGATGGGCAGTCAACCCCTGGGCATTTATATCTACACTCACTCTGGTTGTAGAGTTGCAAACTCAAATGCCAAGTAGGGCCAAACTGATGAATTAAATAAACAAAGTAGATCAGGTGCAAATGGAGGTGCATTGACAGAGAAGGTGCGCGTGCCCCATTGGAAGGGGCAGCCACTGTCCGCCAGCCAACCGTCTCCTTAATGGACCACGAGCCCCTGTGGCCGTGTCTGAGGATTTCCCAAGAGAAATAGCAAATCCAGATATGTGGGGTTTTGGATGATATCTTCTAATTTTTTAATGTTCACAACTGATTCAAAAAACTTTTTTTTTTTTAACATACTGTCCAAACAAAACACATCTGAGAGCTGGACTTAACCCATGGGTTTGTCACCTCCGATGCACCGATGCAACCAGTGTAAGTAATCATTGAAACACTCGCCAACTAACATCTGAAGACTTACACTGCATCAGCACTCTCCACAAAGCTACATTTCCAGGTGCTTATGGTTTTTATCTTCATGAGTACCCCATCAGTCACTCTGAACCTGACTGTAAATGCAAGAAGCGCTGACAAAAGGAACCAGAAGGCCGAAGTTCTTTGAGGTAATGCTCTTAATAAATATTTGATAATCAGGAAAATAAAGACATCACAACCTCATCAAAGATGCAGGGAGCCTCTGTCACCTGTGGTGCTGGAAAACGTCATCAGAAACCTCACCTAAGACAAGTTTGTTACAAAGCGATGGATGCGGAGCTCAGAAGTTATCCTGAATGGAAAGAAGCTAATGTCTAAACCCATCACTGTTTAGGTCAAAAATGCAAAATCAACCTGCAATGATTCTGCAAGCATCCAAGGGAAGGAAGAGGGAAATCCCCTCATCAATTCATATAATTACCGACAACTCACATAATGAGATTATTTTAGTCCCATAAATCAGCTGAGCTGTAAGTTACTATGTCTCTGAAAGGGGAGAAAAGCTTGAGGTGTGCACCGTGGGAGAAGGGCCAGAGGCGGGAGGCAGAAGGCAAAGACGGCAACTGTTTCTCCCATGTCCGGCCCTCCAGGCAGCAACGAGGGTCTTCCCAACGGCAGCGTAGGGTCAAGTGCCACTCTCCCACCCCAGTCCCATCCCTCTCACCAGGAACAAGCCAAGGAGCTGCCCTGATCCCCACTGGGCGAAAGGGGGTTCCTCCTGTTCCCCCAACCTGGGGCTCTCCAAGGCTTCAGATTTCCTCCCAGCGACCCAGGGAGAAGGACCACAAGGGACAAGCCTGCCAACACTGCAGAGACAGGACAGAGCCGAGGCTGGCTAATTCCCTTCCCAGTTTAGCCAAATACAGTTAACATTCCTAATTTGAGAGGACACGTATTGACTCATGGCTAGAAAAGGAAGCAAGGAACCCACAAATGTGCTGTGGATCAACCGTGAAGCCTCACCACGCCTCTGGGAACACAGACCAGGCGAGCAGAGTCACCCACAGGCTTCCTGCAAGAGCCAAGCCCCACCAATCTGGCCCCGCCAACTGAGAGGAGAGAGAAAACAGAAGCTTGTGTGGCCGGGCAGCAGCCTGACTCCATCGCGCCTCAGTTCAGTGCCCCGGGCAAGCCGCTGCCCTCCAGGGTCCTGCCCAACTCCCGCTGAGACGACATCCACAGTTCCAGGAGGCAAAATGAGAAGATGCAGTCTCCCCACCGAAGGGGCCCAGCATCCTACGGAGGAGACTCTCCACAGACAGGAACCTGCAGCCCAGGGCCAGGCGTCCTCACCAACACAGCCTCTTAGCAGGGCAGTCAAGCTCAGGAACATACAGAAGTGGCGTCGGCCCTGGTGCTCCACGCCTGTGCCAGCCTGCGTGGGTGCTGAAGACGTCTGCAGGGAGGTACTAATTCTGGGGCTGAGGAGCATGCCAGACTCCAACAGGGGCAGCCAAGCCAGGCAGGAGTGGACACCTGCCCACCATCCTGAAGGCTGCCGACACGGCTGGGGGTCCCAGCAGATCACCACTTTCCTGACAGCTGTGCCATGTCAGTGCCTGCCGGCTGAGCGCACAATCTATCTTGAGCGCCGGGAGCCAAGGGACTGTTGCCATCAGCAGGAAGCACATCTGGATTCAAGGCCTCTGCCCTTCTCCTTAGAAGGCTTCCAACAGGACAACTCTTCAGAATTAGAGGAAAACACCAGAAGGGCACAGAACACCTGCCAGGCACTGTGATAAGGGCAGAGCTCGCATTTTCCACTGATGTCTCCAAGGGAGGACACGTGAAGAGGTTTCGTTAGTTGCTAAGAACACAAGCTCTGACTTCATATCCCAGCTCTTCTACTTTCTAGCTGAATGACTTTGGGCCAATGACTGAACTATGCCTCAGTGTTCACATCTGTAAAATGGAAATGTAAAATGGAAGACTATGTAAAATGGAAATAATTACAGTACTTGCCATGCCGGGTTGTTACAAGGATTAAGTCAATTATTCAAGTAAGTGCTTCAATAGCCTAAGTATGAATGTTAGCTACCACTAGCTCCTGCTGTTGTATCAATTTTACATTGAGGAAACAGAAGCTCATGGGAAAAAAGTAATTTGCCTAAGGCCAAAAAGCTAGTAAGTGGCAGAGCTGGGTCTTGAACTGAGGTCTCACCTTTAACCACTGTGACACACTAACGGCATCCCGGGATGCTGCTGAAACATGGTTGAAATAAACTCAGGGAGAACAGCTTAATTATAGCAGTGACATATGTACTGTATAGGACATGATTTCATGGTCTAGAAAAAGAGATATAAGATCTTTACTTCAACTCCATGGCTGTCACTTTAAACCAGCTCTCTTCCAAGGATGGGCCATTTCAGAGCAATTGATCTTTTTTTCTCTGGGGAAAAGTGACAACACTGTGCTTTTCTACTTTAAACTACATTTCACAACTGGGGAGAAACTTAGAAAGAGACAGTAGCCAGAGAAAGGGCAGCAGTGAGAGGCTTAACCCAGAGGGCAGGATGTTATAGTAAAGATTACACCTGCCTGGGATCCAAGCCCCTGGGGTTCTCACAGGCATTTCTCAGGTGGTGCAGCTGACAGGGGAAGTGGTGATCACTTTATTTTTTTTATTTTTATTTTTATTTTTTTATTTTTTTTAACATCTTTATTGGAGTATAACTGTTTTACAATGGTGTGTTAGTTTCTGCTTTATAACAAAGTGAATCAGCTATACATATACATATGTTCCCATATCTCTTCCCTCTTGCGTCTCCCTCCCTCCCACCCTCCCTATCCCACCCCTCTAGGTGGTCACAAAGCACAGATCTGATCTCCCTGTGCTATATGGCTGCTTCCCACTAGCTATCTACTTTACATTTGGTAGTGTATATATGTCCATGCCACTCTCTCACTTTGTCACAGCTTCCCGTTCCCCCTCCCCATATCCTCAAGTCCATGCTCTAGTAGGTCTGTGTTTTATTCCCGTCCTACCACTAATCTCTTCATGACATTTTTTTTCTTAGATTCTATATATATGTGTTATCATACGGTATTTGTTTTTCTCCTTCTGACTTACTTCACTCTGTATGACAGACTCCAGGTCTATCCACCTCATTACAAATAACTCAGTTTCATTTCTTTTTATGGCTGAGTAATATTCCATTGTATATATGTGCCACATCTTCTATATCCATTCATCTGTTGATGGACACTTACTTTAGAGAACAATGCAGTGATCCCATTAGGTAGTGACCCAGGGATACCTAAATCCTGTCCAAGCCCACCTTCCCCTCCTCTTCAAGGTCCCTGGGGAAAAAATATGACCAAAAAAGCACAAACTGCTTTCTTGTGTCCAAACCCCAACATAAAATACCAGTGACCCAGGCTAGACCACATAGAGAATTTGTATCACCTGGACTACGAAGAGTCACGTTCTCTTCCTAACCTGATACTGGCTCTCAAGTCCTGCTCTGCAAGAAAACAACCCACTGTACACCTACCAGCATCAGAGAAAAGGGAGACAGAGATTACGTAAACGACTGAAACACAGATCACTCCCCAGCTTAAAACCCATAAGCAGTGTCCCCCATGCATCAAATGACATCCAAAGTCCCACTACCAAGACACAGGCTCTGCAGAGTCTGTGCTGCTCGGCCCTTCTCCCACGTCTCCCTCTTCCTTTATTCCAACCACACAGGCCTCCTTGCTATCCCCCCCATCAGGCCCAGCTCTCACCAGCTGGGAGCCTTCACAAATGCCGTTTCATCTCCCTGGAAGATTATTTCACTTCATCCTGATTTATTTCCTTCCTGGCACTTACCACTTTCTGAAAACATATGATTTGTTTGTTTTCTGGCTTATTGTCTATTTGCCCTACTAGACTGTAAGTCCCACAGGGGCTACAACCTGTCTGTGTCATTCACTGCAGTGCCTGTAGCACTCAGAAGATATTACAGAAGTCAGAGTGGCTAGTCTTCCCCAACTCCACCATGACCACAGGGGCTGGCTACCAGATGCAAGAGAGTGGGGTGAGGAGAGAACACAGACAGACAGGGACACATGGATAGATGTCTGGGCTTCTCATATGGCTCAACCGTATCCTAAGTCCACTGATGTCCAAGAAGAAGGAAGAGACCATGCCCCTTTGCTGGGACCGTCATCACCTTGTAAGCTCCACCTCTGGAAACCAATACCTCCTAAGTGTTCTTGACCTTGAGACACATCACTCCTTACCCTCCTCCTCAAGGATAAAGAGTTTATATTTGACTCCAATCTACCCTTAGAAAAAAAGAAAGAAAAAGAAGAGGGGAAAA
This sequence comes from Kogia breviceps, assembly GCF_026419965.1. Classification (NCBI taxonomy): domain Eukaryota; kingdom Metazoa; phylum Chordata; class Mammalia; order Artiodactyla; family Physeteridae; genus Kogia; species Kogia breviceps. The sequence goes on from NC_081313.1 coordinate 114,735,581, forward strand.
GCCTGGAGCTCCCAGCTGTGGGCAACAGATAAGGAAGAGACTCTCCGACTTACTTTTTTTTTTAGACTGCATGACTTTTTGTTAACATCTTTACTGGAGTATAATTGCTTTACAATGGTGTGTTAGTTTCTGCTTCATAACAAAGTGAATCAGCTATACATATACATATATCCCCATATCTCCTCCCTCTTGCGTCTCTCTCCCACCCTCCCTATCCCACCCCTCTAGGTGGACACAAAGCACCAAGCTGATCTCCCTGTGCTATGTGAGACTGCATGACTTTTAAGGTCACTTGCAGCTCATACATTCTCTGATTTTATGCCATGATAAAGGACACCAGGTAAATCCACCAAGGGCTGATTCCCCTGGAAAGTGGAACAAGATGTCAAGGAAAGAACATGAATCCTGGCATGAAACAGACTGTGGGACATACCGTCTCTACTACCTACTAGCTGTGTGGCCTTGGCAATGCTTCTTAGACACTCTGAGCCTCAGAGTCCTCAAATGCAAAATGGGAGGATAAGTCCACTCTCCTCTCTGGGTGGGGGTGGGAGGAGGGGGTGGGTAGGTGCAGGGTGTAGGCGGATAGGGCCCAGCACTATGCCTGACACACAACTTATGGTCCATGAAGGTCAGTCCCAACCCCTTCTCCAAATATGTACCTTAGAATACAGCCCATCAGACTCCTGAGCAGGAACTTCCAAGTCTGAGGGGACCCAGGCCAACTCCACACCCCCAAAGTGTCATGACAACCCACCCCAATCCCATCCAAGAAATCCCAGACATGGTCCCCCACCTCCCCACCCTTCAAGAGGATTTCCCTTTCTTCATTCAAAGCCTGGAAGGAGACAGTACTGTTGAAACACCAAGAGGGTGCATTCAAGTCCTATTTGTCATCCCCTTCCCAGGAGGTATGTGCTTCAGAGCCTGAGGAGAAGGGCTGAACAAAAGCATGGGTTCAGGGAAATCTAGATCCACGAGCGGTGTACAGGGAGGGAGGCTGCACTGAATACACTGGCTTGAGGCTCCTAAACCTGCATGGGATTGAACTAAAAGCCAGAGGATATCGGGCAAGGCAGTCTGGCCAAGTGATTCAGAGCACCGCTAGCCTCAGATCCCAAATCTGCCATGTCCCCGCTGTGTGTGCCTCTGTTTTCCTTTCTGTAAAATGGCACACTAGTGCCTACCCCATAGGGTCATTGAAAGGGTTGAGGTGATGCACGTACAACACTCAGCACACAATAAATAACTACGTGGACAAGAGGCATATAGCAGCTGCTCATGGAAGACTAGCTGTCGTGTTAGCAGTCATTAGGTTGGTAACACTACTTTTGTTTTGCTTTCTGAGGTTCCTCTATCTCTCTGTCAGTTTGAAAGGATACACATGCAAGTCCCACATCCACTCAATGATTCAACATCTATGAAGTTCTAGGCTCATTAGGAAGTGCTGAGCAAAAGAGATGTCTGGCCCTTGGGGAGCTTCTGGGTGAACGGAAATGCAGTTTAACTCAGTTCAGCATTTACCAGGCACCTCGCATGTTTCAGGCCAGGGCCAAGAAAGGGGGCTGGGGAAGAGACGCCAAGCTGAATCAGATCCGGACGGTCTTGCAATGGACCTTCGTGAGCTGCCTTCTCTCACCCTGTAACCTTCACTGTCCCCCTGGGTGCCATCACACCTCAAATCATCACACCAACACATTACTACCTTTTCAAGTCTTCCCATTTTATACCCTTATTATTATGATCCTGAGACACGGCATTCACAGGCACTTAATCAAGGGGCTTGGCTGGTTTATTACAACATCTTCCAGCTGACATATTTCCCCTTCTCTGGGAACTCCACCGCCACGCCTGTTAGTGTTTAAAAAGATGTTTCCGAGGTATCATTTCGCTTGTTCCTGATGATGATTAACTTTAATAACTGATCAAGATGTTAGCGGGAACCAGCCTTTGGAAATTGGTGGCCATGGAGGCTTATCGTGACAGACAACAGGGCCTTTTTAAGATGGTATGAGCAGGCCGGCTGCAGGAGGCGGGGAAAAGGCTGGTTTTTTTGTTTTAATTTTTATTGGAGTACAGTTGATTTACAGGGTTGTGTTCGTTGCTGCTGTACAGCAAAGTGAATCAGTTATACATAAACATATATCCACTTTTTTAGATCCTATTCCCATCTAGGTCATTACAGAGTATTGAGTAGAGTCCCCTGTGCTATACAGTCAGTTCTTATTAGCTACTATTTTATACATAGTAGTTTGTATATGTCGATCCCAGTCTCCCAATTTATCCCTCCCCTCTACCTTTCCCCCTTGGTAACCATAAGTTTGTTTCTACATCTGTGATTCTATTTCTGTTTTGTAAATAGGTTCCATGCACCCCAATGTTCATTGCAGCACTATTTACAATAGCCAGGACATGGAAGCAACCTAAATGTCCATTGAAAGAGGAGTGGATAAAGAAGATATGGTACATATATACAATGGAATATTACTCAGCCATAAAAAAGAACAAAATAATGACATTTGCAGTAACATGGGTGTACCTAGAGATTGTCATGCTGAATGAAGTAAGTTAGAGAAAGACAAATATCATACAATATCACTTATATTTGGAATCTAAAAAAGTGGTACAGGGCTTCCCTGGTGGCGCAGCGGTTGGGAATCCGCCTGCCGATGCAGGAGACACGGGTTCGTGCCCTGGTCCGGGAGGATCCCACATGCCGCGGAGCGACTAAGCCCGTGAGCCATGGCCACTGGGCCTGCGCGTCCGGAGCCTGTGCTCCGCAATGGGAGAGGCCGCAGCAGTGAGAGGCCCGCATACCGCAAAAAAAAAAAAAAAAAAAAAAAAAAAAAAAAAAAAAAAAAAAAAAAATAAAAAAGTGGTACAAATGGGGCTTCCCTGGTGGCGCAGTGGTTGAGAATCCGCCTGCCGATGCAGAGGACACAGGTTTGTGCCCCAGTCTGGGAAGATCCCACATGCCGTGGAGCGGCTGGGCCCGTGAGCTATGAAGCCTGCGCGTCCGGAGCCTGTGCTCCTCAACGGGAGAGGCCACAACAGTGAGAGGCCCGCATACCACAAAAAAAAAAAAAAAAAAAAAAATGGTACAAATGAACCTATTTACAAAAAGGCTGCTTTGATCACTGCCTCGGTGGCTGTGGGGTCATGGCCATCAGGTTCTGTTATTAGTTTCATTACCCCAGACAAGTTCAGTTTTGTGCCCGTTGGATAATGGGCCACAAAAACATCTCTGCTTTTTAATGGAGCCAACAAGTATTAGAGACTGAGTCCCACCTAGTCCAGAGCACATCACAGAGACGGCAAGCAGAATGGGCACTGCCTCTGTGGTCCATAGCCCTGGGCAAGAGCTCGAGTTAAGAGGGGTGTGTGCCAGGCCTGCACTCTGAGGGGCACAGTCAGAGACACCCCAGGCACAAAGGAGGGTATTCTTCTCCCCTCAGAGGCCAGGATGGAGAGGAAGCAACTGGAGGAGGGAGGGAGAAGGGGTGCACATGGCAGCAGAGGCAGAAATGCCGCCTGAGAAGGACACCATACTCCCAGATGAGCATATCAAGTCCAGGGACCACAAGAAAGGAAGTTTCCTACCATCGTGCTTTGAATAAACACCAGAGTCAAGTCACAAATTCCCTTGCTCATGGTACCAGGGACAGCATGGATTCCAGCAGGAAGATCCTTACCCGGCCCCTTCTTATAGACCCAGCACAGTGCTGGGGGCTACTGAGTATTCAGGGGAGAACAGAACAGCAAGGTCCCTGCCCTCAAAGTCCAGCTGTTACCGGACACAAGGTTGCGTACCCGAGTTTGCACAGTGAGCCCTAACAAACCAAAGCGTTGGGGTCTGGAGCAGAGAAAGGTTTACTGCAGGGTCATGCAAGGAGAACAGGTGGCTTGAGCCTCAAAAACCCTGATCGGGCTTCCCTGGTGGCGCAGTGGTTGAGAGTCCGCCTGCCGATGCAGGGGACACGGGTTCGTGCCCCGGTCCGGGAAGATTCCACATGCCGCGGAGAGGCTGGGCCCGTGAGCCATGGCCGCTGGGCCTGCGTGTCCGAAGCCTGTGCTCCGCAAAGGGAGAGGCCACAACAGTGAGAGGCCCGTGTACAGCAAAAAAAAAAAAACCCTGATCTCCCTAAAGGATTTCAGCAAAGCATTTTTAAAGGCCAGGTGAGGGATGGGCATCCCAGGGTCTGTGATCAGCTCGTGCACAATTCTCTGATTGGTTGATGGTGAGATAGCAAGGTGGTTAATTTAACATTGCCAGTCTTCAGGTGCCAGTAGGTCTGCGGGATGTGCGCTCAAGGTCATCAAGTAGTTAATCTCTTCCATTTGGTGGGGGGTCTTAGTAGAACAACTCAGGAAATGTGCATCAGACACGGTTATCTAGGTACTTCAGAGAGGAGCTACAGTAGAGGATATGGGGGAGGAGTCTGTCCTGAGAAGGCCTTGTAGGGTCCTGCTGGGGACACACACCAGCACAGCACAATAGGGTGCTGTGCGAGAAGCTGGGAGACCTATTTAACCCAGATCAGGATTTAGCCAAGGTTTCCCAGACCAAGAGGCCTCTGAGCCGGGGCGTGAAGGAAGGGTCGTGAGCATCCACAGAAACAGGGCACAGCAGAGAGATGAGCATGTTGCCGGGGCAGAAGCCAAGACGGAGCACACTGATATGGCTGGAGCAAGCCTGTGAGAGGGGAAAGTGACAGTGATGGAGGTGGAAAGAGAGGTGAGGCCAAGTCACCCAGGGCCTTGCCTGGCTCGTTAAGAATCCGGGCTCTCTTCTGAATGCAGCAAGGAGCCCTGAAGGATTTCAAGAACAATAAAGGCAATTAGACTGGCATTTTAAGACAGTCCTTCGGGCTAACTAATATGAAGTTCTGGAAGGCACCCTGGACTGGCAGCAAGGAGGCCCAGATTTCCGCCCCCTCTGCCGCTTGCCAGCTGTGTGGTTTTGGATGACTTGCCTCCCCTCATGAGCCTCACTTTACCATCTGTAAAATGGGGCTAAGCACAACCAGGCCCTGATGCCCTCACCAAGGCATGTGAGGCTCCAGGCACCAAATGAGAGCAGCATGAACTGCAACAGGTCAAACCAATGCAACAGATGATGACAGTTCCCAGAACGCCCACGTCTCACTTCATCCCATGGCTCTAGCCATCTCCAGGGAAAAAAAATCTATTTAGACCTAAAAACAGAAATAAGTGCTGAACGGGAGTTTCCATTGCTCTCTCCAGCCCTCATGTCCACAAGGAAGAGGTATGAGTGGCTAATGCAGCCACCAAGGAGAAAGAGGAATGTGGGACAAGAGGCACTCGAGGACTCTGTGAGGCGGAGTCCTTGGACTCCAGGTCACCCCCAAGATGAACAATCCACCCCAACAGCCAAGTGTTGAGGGAAATACCCAAATGTCATGAAGACGGAGTGTGTGAGCCCAATGCAACAGTGCCCTCCTATATTCCTTCTCTCACCAGACAGTCATTTTCCAGGAGCACCGAGTCTCCCTCAGCTCGGATGAAACTGTGCATTCATCAGAGCACAGATGCGCACCCTGAAGGCCCATTCTGCCTCAGGATCTCACTGACAAGTGGCTGGTGTGGAGCTGATGTTGTCATCCGAGTGCTGCCAGCTGCAGTGCCTTGCTCCAAGCTGAACAGCTGGCAGCCCTGTTGAAGAAGCTGGGCCAGAGCGAGACATTAGCTGGACTTCCACTCTACAGCTGACGAGCCTGAAGAAGGGGACCCGCGGGAGACAGCTAGGTGTGGGGAGATATTCCCCAAACAAAATACGCCACCCTGACATGAAGCAATTAGAGAGCAACAGTATGGCTGTCCATTTTCCTTTAGGGAGGAACACAGGGGAAGCACAAGGTCTCTTCCCGGAAAGCATCATTCCCAGACCAACAGGGAGAAACAGCACAGACACTAAGACCCCGGCCCAGGCACAGAATGAGGATAGACTCCCCCCTGACACCTCCCGACTTCCCCACATCAGAGGAAGCCTGGGAACATCCGTGGAGTCTCCACTGGGGCCTCTGATCCAAGGCAGGGAGTGTGTGTTGCCTTTTCACAGGCCTCAAGCACGAGAGGTAGAGATATCACCCCAGAGAAGAGTATGACAAAGTTACCAAGACACACATGCAAGAATGGTCTCTGCCATCCTGTGAGAGGAGACAAGTGCTGGAGCCCTAAATTTTAACAAAAACTTTGGAAAATAAAAGAGCCCAAGCACACTCTGATTAGATCTCTGTGTTCTAGCATAGAAAGCTGGCCAAAATCTAACGTTAAGTTGGGGGGGGGGGGTACTTCTGAACACAATGTGTATTAGTCAGACCCTATTTTTATAAAATCTTAAAGAGTTCACTTTTGGGGGTGCTGTACCAAGAACTTATAGGCATCATCTCATTTATTTATTTATTTATCTCTTTTTGGCTGTGTTGGGTCTTCGTTTCTGTGCAAGGGCTTTCTCCAGTTGTGGCAAGCGGGGGCCACCCTTCATCGCGGTGCGCGGGCCTCTCACTATCGCGGCCTCTCTTGTTGCAGAGCACAGGCTCCAGACGCACAGGCTCAGTAGTTGTGGCTCACGGGCCTAGTTGCTCCACGGCATGTGGGGCCTTCCCAGACCAGGGCTCAAACCCGTGTCCCCTGCACTGGCAGGCAGATTCTCAACCACTGCGCCACCAGGGAAGCTGGCATCATCTCATTTAATCCTTTATGGGACAGGTATCTACTACTAATTCATTTTATAATTGAGAACATGAGTTGAAAACTCTTAGTATGCCGAATACAGAACTGCTTCCCATGGATCAGTGCAAGCAATTTTATTCTATCTTCTCCCCAGGATTATTCTTCATTAAAAAAGTACATACACACTGTATGTATACACTTCATTCAAAGTGTACATACACTGATTCTCTTTTGCTTGTAGAAAAAAACACCCACACACACAAGCAAAAAACAAACACATATACACCATAATCCATGATTTTACTAACTTCCCTTATTTCAAGTGACTTTGGGGGCTTCCCTGGTGGTGCAGTGGTTGAGAATCCGCCTGCCAATGCAGGGGACACTGGTTCGAGCCCTGATCCGGGAAGATCCCACATGCCACGGAGCAACTAAGCCCGTGCGCCACAACTAGTGAGCCCATGCACCACAACTAGTGAGCCCATACACCACAACTACTGAGCCTGTGCTCTAGAGCCCACAAGCCACAACTACTGAGCCCACATGCCTAGAGCCCATGCTCCGCAACAAGAGAAGCCACTGCAATGAGAAGCCCGTGAGCCACAGTGAAGAGTAGCCACTGCTCACCACAATTAGAGAATGCCCATGTGTAGCAACAAAGATGAAATATAGTCAAAAGTAAATTTTTTTTTTTTTTTTTTTTTTGCGGTATGCGGGCCTCTCACTGTTGTGGCCTCTCCCGTTGCGGAGCACAGGCTCCGGACGCGCAGGCCTAGCGGCCATGGCTCACGGGCTTAGTTGCTCCACGGCATGTGGGGCCTTCCCAGACCAGGGCTCAAACCCGTGTCCCCTGCACTGGCAGGCAGATTCTCAACCACTGCGCCACCAGGGAAGCTGGCATCATCTCATTTAATCCTTTATGGGACAGGTATCTACTACTAATTCATTTTATAATTGAGAACATGAGTTGAAAACTCTTAGTATGCCGAATACAGAACTGCTTCCCATGGATCAGTGCAAGCAATTTTATTCTATCTTCTCCCCAGGATTATTCTTCATTAAAAAAGTACATACACACTGTATGTATACACTTCATTCAAAGTGTACATACACTGATTCTCTTTTGCTTGTAGAAAAAAACACCCACACACACAAGCAAAAAACAAACACATATACACCATAATCCATGATTTTACTAACTTCCCTTATTTCAAGTGACTTTGGGGGCTTCCCTGGTGGTGCAGTGGTTGAGAATCCGCCTGCCAATGCAGGGGACACTGGTTCGAGCCCTGATCCGGGAAGATCCCACATGCCACGGAGCAACTAAGCCCGTGCGCCACAACTAGTGAGCCCATGCACCACAACTAGTGAGCCCATACACCACAACTACTGAGCCTGTGCTCTAGAGCCCACAAGCCACAACTACTGAGCCCACATGCCTAGAGCCCATGCTCCGCAACAAGAGAAGCCACTGCAATGAGAAGCCCGTGAGCCACAGTGAAGAGTAGCCACTGCTCACCACAATTAGAGAATGCCCATGTGTAGCAACAAAGATGAAATATAGTCAAAAGTAAATTTTTTTTTTTTTTTTTTTTTTGCGGTATGCGGGCCTCTCACTGTTGTGGCCTCTCCCGTTGCGGAGCACAGGCTCCGGACGCGCAGGCCTAGCGGCCATGGCTCACGGGCTTAGTTGCTCCACGGCATGTGGGATCTTCCCGGACCAGGGCACGAACCCGTGTCTCCTGCATTGGCAGGCGGATTCTCAACCACTGCGCCACCAGGGAAGCCCAGTAAATATTTTTTTAAAGTGATTTTGCTATTAAACATTTTAAATAAGTCAATGGGTGAGTGGTTAGATGGTTGGAATTTATATTCACACATCAGAGTAGCCCCAGCTGATCTTTTCCCACCTTCCTGAAGGTTCTTCTTTGCCACACCTACTCACTCCTAGTTCCTGGAATGAGCTTTATCCCCCCTGGGCATAAATCATAGCCCTCCAACCAAGATCTGAGCTACATTCTTGGCTTCTCTAAAACCACAACCTTTGGAGGGAGCTGTGCCACACCCAGATTTCACAGTCTTATATGGAAATCTGCTGCCTCTAGACAAACTTCAGTCCCAAATACCTGAATAAACCTTTACCCCTCACAATCCTGAAATACCAAACAACTCATACAGAGCCCCTACCTGTTCCCATAAACAACCAGTTCGTCAATCACCAGGGTCCAACACGTGTGTGATGTCAACAGGCTGTATTTACTCATCTCTGCACCCGTTTGGTTTTTACAGAGATCATGCCCTGTCCACCCACCTGTTATCCCTAAATCCAGCCTCTGATTCTCTTGAGAGCAAAATTTGAGCACTCTGCAGGTCAAAGAGCCTGTTTCCAACTAATGGTGCAAGAAAAGATCATCTGTAGACAAAGTATGAGAAATGATTCCAAACGGAAAGACAACACAGAAAATGCTTTGCCCAACTCATAACAGTATGAACAAATTTAATATACAAAAGTTCATTCTAAGGGGAAAGGCAGATCTGACTTCCTTCCAACCCCCACTCTGTCCTTCATAACAGTACCTGTACTCTTAGGCCCTTCCCCGTCCAGCAAGCCCCCTGGCCGGGTGAGAGGGGCGAGCAGGCCAGTGTCCCTGGGCAGTAAAAGACAGTGACCAAACATGCCTGTCCTTTGTCCCTAACCACCTTTCTCATTCCCCTTCTGCTGAGCCATCTGCAGGAAAATGTCAACATGTGCTGCAGGGAGAAAATGCAGTTGCTAATTTATGTGCCGGGTAAACTCACTTATTCAGTAGAATAATAAAAATGTGACTGCTCACCACCCTTCCCTTTGAGGGTAAAGACATCTTTATTAATGATTTTAAAACCTGAAGAAACAGGAATGGTTGCTCTGTTTACATTTCCCTATATTAAACGAAAGACATTCTCTTGCTGGTGGCAAAACGTCAAAAATACCCTTCTGGTCATGATTTATTGCTAGAGAAATTTTATTAAATTGGGATGTGGCTATGTGTCTAGCTATCAATTACATCACTGGAAAAAGAAAACAACAGAAATTTACATTTTCAGTGATTCCTGCAATAAGTGTGTTCCTGAGAGATGTTAGAAAATATTTTCAAAGACCTCATATTTTAACCCCTAAGGTGCAGAGCTTCAAATGCTGCATATTCTGGTGCTAAAAGGAGTCACGGGTGATCCCCGGTATCCTCCCCACCAAAGCCTTACTAACTGGAGGACATTAAATCTCGTGCCCCGTGTGCTACAGCTTTGCTGGTCAACGATTGCTCGACCACTGACCTCCTTGATTCTGAATTTGGCCTGAACCCACAAATTAGCATTCAATTCAGGGCAGAGAAGCATTCAGATTTAGGAACTAGCACAATTATAAGTAAACCAGAAAATACAGGCTGACATTTTTAAGTCCTAATCTGAGGACATGAGCCATTTGGGGGGTCAAATTTCAAGTAGATAAGGAAAAAAGGCATTTCAGGATAAAAAGGTATTTATGACTAATTCCTGGATTAGAGAAAAAGGCAAGACAGATAAACAAGGTCCCAAATGTTTTAAGAGTCCTACCATAAAAGGCAGTCCTTTCCTACTACAAGCACACAGATACTTCTGAGTTGAATCAGTGCTACTGGTAAGCCCCTGGGCTGACTTTTGAAATACAATTTGTGAGACAAGAAGAAATCATCTAACCTGTGTGTTTGTGCAGCTGTTGAAGGCTCCTAACAGAGGGAAAAATTGTGATCTCTACAGGCCCAGGGTGGAGTGACTTACACCACAGGTAGGGGGAAAGGTCCTCTAGGATGGGATCAAGGTGACAGCTAGATCTTGCCTTCTCCCTCCACTATAAAGAATAGTGGAAACCACCTGGATCCCCCTCATGGGGTAAACAGGCAGTCATTCCTGGGTCCAGACAAGCCATTCATTACATCCCAGAAGCTCTACCCCAAGGATCATCAAGCCATAAAGCCACAAATGGGAAATCTCTAACTAGTCAGTTACCCAAATGAGACAAAATTTTAATTTCTTTTCATTTCATTCATTAAGGAAATTCATTTTCTTAGCCCAAAGTCTGGCAGCAAGCCCACCTTGCTTGTGGAAAAAACAAAAAAAACGAACAACAAAATATAAACAAAAACAAACAAAGACACTGAACCACTATACTTGCTTCCCTGCTAATTCAACCGAATGAAAATTCATTAGCTAGCACACTTGATTGTTACCTTGGCAACCCTGAAAAATCACATGTTCCTAAATATTCTAAATCTCAGGTCATCTTGTTAACTCACAGAAATCTTAGCAGATAAAAACTATAAACCCACAGATACAAGAAGCTCATGAACCTCAAGCACAAGAAACATGAAGAAGACTATCCGAAGTCACATCTTAATCAATTGCTCAAAACAAGTGGTAAAGAGAAAATCTTCAGAATAGCCGGGGGGGGGGGGGGGGGGGGGAGATACGTCACACACAGAGAAACAAGGGCAAAGGAAACAAATTTCTTCATTGAAACAATGCAAACAGAAGACAAAGGAGCAGTATCTTTAAAAATACTGAAAGAAGAAACTGTCAACCTAGAATCCTATACCCAGCAAAAATGGCTTTCGAAAATGAAGTTGTAATCAAGACTTTTTCAGACAAAAGATGAGAGAATTCCTCACCAGCAGACGTGAACTATTACAATAAATGTTAAACACTTCAGGCAGAAGGAAAATTATGGTAGATGGAAATATGGATCTATACAAAGATATAAAGAGCTCTGGAAAAGGAAACTACATGGGTTATCAGAATCAATATTGTCATAAATATATTAACTGTTTTCTTTACAGTAATTATGTTATTGAACATATATGTTTTAACCTTTTAACTCCTGCCTGTATAGTATAGCTTTCTTTGACATTCATTGCCTTGGGTTAAGCAGAAGAGCAAAAGTAGTAACTTCATATAATCTTGCTCAAAGATAACAATGTCAGGACTTGAGAAAATGTACTATTCTCCCTAAATAGCTATATAATTGGGGGAAATTAAATAAAACATACAGTGACAGAAGGAAGCACTAACACACTGAAAAATATCAGAAGGCTATCAATGATAACATGAATGAGAAACTACCAAACACTTTTTGAAAATGATTGTACCATTTCACACTCTTGGCAGCAATCTATGAGAATTCCAGGTGTTACACACCCTATAGCCAACACTCTGGTATTGTCAGCCTTTTGAATGTTACCAAGTATAGTGGATGTGAAACAGTATATTATTATGGCTTTAATTTGCATTTCCCTGATGACTGACGGTGACATACAGAGGAACAAGGGGAAAGGAAAAGAAAAAATTTCTTGATGGAAACAATGCAAAGGAGCAATATCTTTAAAGTACTGAATATCTTCGTCAATGAATACCTTTGCATGTGCTCACTGGCCATCTGTACATGTCCTTTGGTGAAGTTTTTATTCAAACCTTTTGCCCATTTCCTGACATGAGTTTTTAATGGTGACAAGGTCCCATCCATTTTTTTTCTTTTATGATAAGTGTTTTTTGTATCCTACCTAAAAAATCTTTGCCTACCTCAAGGTAATGAAGACTTTCTCCTATGTTCCTTCTAGAAGCTTTACAGTTTTACATTTTACTTTAATAAATGTAAAAACTTTAATGTTTAAGTGTGCAATCCATTTAAAGTTTATTTATGTGGTATGAGGTATGTTCATATTTTTCCATATAGATATCTGGTTGTTCCAGCACCGTCTGTTGAAAAGTCTGCCCTTTTTCCAGTGAATTACCTTGGCACTTTTGTTTTTAAAAAACCAACTGATCATATATGTAGAGGCCTGTTTCTGGACTTTCTACTCTGTTCCACTGATCTATAAGTATGACTCAACAATTCTACTACTAGGTATTTACCTCCCCAGATTAAAAGGTATGTCCACAACAGCTTTATACGTAAATGTTCATGGCAACCTTATTCATAATAGTCCCAAGCTAGAAATAACCCAAATGCCCATCGACAGGTGAATGGATAAACAAATTATGATATATCCATGCAATGGAATAGTAGTTAGCAATTAAATATAATGTATCACTGATACACACGATAACATAAAGAAATCTTAAAAATATTATGCTAACAGAAAGAAGCCAGACACAAAAGACTAAACACTCTATGATTTCATTTATAGGGCAAATTTATCTACAGTGACAGAAAGTAGATCAGGTCTCCTGGGGCTAGGGGACTGATTACAAAGGGGCCAGAGGAAACTTACAGTAATGGAAGTGTTCTAAATCTCAATTGTGGTGGTATTTACATGGGTGTGTACATTTGTTAAAACTGAAACTGAACACTTAAAATGGGTGCATTGTATTGCAGGCAAATTTTTCCTCAATAAAATTGATTTTCAAAAAGCAGTCTTCACTGTTACCAGTATGGGCTTTCTATTCTAAAAGTTTACCCAAGAGTCTGTCTATATTCGTAAGTATCAAAGATCACATTTATAAAGATTCTGGGCTCCCCCTCATTTCTAGCAACTATCTCTAGAATGCTTTCTTTCACAAGGCTAATATTTTGAACTCACACTTAAGATTGGACTTAGTACAATGGATGGCCTTACCTAGTGGAGAAACATTACTAATGTACTTATTGATCTGCTCTGGTTGTTTATTTTCCAGAGTTCCATAAAGCCACTGGTATGGCAAAAGACTCTGATGTTAGAGACACAGCAGAAATATTCAACACAAATACATCCCATTGCATAACATCTTCTGCTCACATGTGTATCTTCCTGTCTATGCCATCATGCAAACATCCTTCCCAACCTGCCCTGCAGAAGAGAATGACCTGGAATTTTGCTACCAAATTCACTTCCAAAAAAAAAGAAATATGGTTTGCATTTTCTGAAGCAAACAGCATCCATAATGATGTTGATGAATCACAAATACAACTCAGGTCTGCAGAGTACAGAGGTTTGCCCAGGCTGCCATGTTCACACCCCAGTTCCTAAAGGCTCATGACACATCCTTTTTTATTTATTTATTTTTAAGACTTTGTTATGACCCCATGACTGTGTGAGTTAGGAAACTGACTTGGGTGATCCTGATTTATTTCCCACAGCTGTTTGTTCAGAGTGTCACAGCTTTGTAGCACAGCCTGAAGAAAATGTTTTTTAAGAGTCATATCGTTTTATAAATTTATTTATTTTATTTTTGACTGCGTTGGGTCTTTGTTGCTGCCCGCAGGCTTCCTCTAGTTGGACTTCAGTAGATGTGGCGCATGGGCTTAGATGCTCTGCGGCATGTGGGATCTTCCCAGACCAGGGCTCCAACCCGAGTTACCTGCTTTGGCAGGCAGATTCTTAACCACTGCACCACCAGGGAAGCCCCTGATGATACATCTTTTACCTCTAGTTTAGCCAAACATGTATTGAAGGTACTCAAGCTGGGAAGTGCTTACCCCAAGCAGTGTCTTGTGTTTTACTATGGAGGACGGAAGACCAAAAAATAACATGGTGCATCTTCTCTGGAGCATCAATTTTACATGGAAATTTAGAACAGAGAAGATGTTTTTATGGTTCAACAGTCATGCAATATTACAGAATAAAAAGCAATACTCACATAATTGGTTAAGATTTTTTAAAAGACACTTCCAAGACATTTCCTACATTCAATAGCTGCTTCAGGTTCAATTCCAAAATCCTCAAATCCTTTTAGGGTATATGTTCCCTCTTCTATATTGTCCAGAAAAAAAAAAAAAAAAAAGCTGCCAGAAGAACCAGAGTATGATCAAAGCCATTAAACTGATAGAGATTTGAAAACCCAGGTCCTGGCACGTTCCTAGTCTCCCACCAACTCAGTCTACCCCAGTGCCTATGCAGGGTCAGGTGCCAGGCCCAACAGCCAGGACACCAACTCTGGCTTGGCCACAAATCTACATTACCATCTTGGGAGAACTACCAGGGTTCCTGCATCCATAAAATAGAGATGCCAATAGCACCTATTTTTAAAGCATTGTGCAGTTCAACTGCCTGGCCTACAGTGAGTGATCAATCAATGTTAGCTGCCTTATCGTTCACTGCTGTTTTATTATGGTTTTTAATTTCGATATACCACAACACAACTTTTTTATATCAACTGCAATCCATTCAGTAATAGATGACTGACTATTCACTCTCAAATGCAGAGGGAATTCTGGATACCCAATCTGGAAGCACAGCCTTTCAGGAACTCTTACTCAGACACAGTATGCTCCCTGGAAAGCATCTGACATCTGCAAAAGAAATAAGGACTCTTTCCGGCTGAGCTTCAAAAGGTGACCTGAAGTGAGCTTTGGTGCTCAGTTTTGCAGTGGAGATGAGCTTAAGAACTAACTCAATCCTTCTGAACAAACATAAGACCAATTCACAACTTAGAATGCCCACTTACGTATTCATATGCAATAGGAATATCTATGATCAAGAGCCAGCCATTCACCAAAGAGGCTCCTTCATGCTGAATGGGGCTTCCCAGGAGACCAAAGCACCTAGCAGAAGTCTGCCTTATAAGTACAGAATGAGAGCCAAGGCAATGGCATACTTTCAAAGGATATTTCTAACAATGGCAGCCTGATGAGTTATTCTCCTACATTTCAAGGATGCTTCTACTTAAAGAATGTGGAGCGTCTCCCCTAGCAAAACACTGGAGAACTCTCATTACATGAAACATGAGTTTCCTCAAACCTCATCAACATAGTAGCCTTTCCCCAGTGCCTGTCCCAACAAGAAGTAAGACCTCTGGCTTCCAGAAGTCTCGTCCAGTTATTTCTAGGAATCTCTGGGAGCAAAACACACAAGCTCACACACAATCCTTCCCTGTCTGGCTCCCCTCTATTGCAACATTCTACCCAAGCAGCACCTCAAGAGCACTGATTATCTCCACGAAGGATACAGTCTCCAAGGGCTTCCAAGACCACCAACCCAGAGGTGGTACTACACTACAGCTGTGTGTGGCAGAGAGTGCCAGCTTCTCAGAGAAGCTTTCCCATCCCACACCCCACCCTCACTACCTCAGTTCTCTCATTACATATTACATATAATATACATTATATTGTGCTTTGAATACAATATAATTCATGTAAATAGATTATATATAATGTAATGGAAATAATTACTTGTAAGTAAAATACATGTAAACCCATTATATTGTACTTATCCTCTGTGGCACTGATTGCAATCGTAATTAAATACTTATTTGGGTAATCTTTAAACAGCTGTCTCCTCTGCTAGAATCTAAGCCCCATGAAGGCAGGAATGTGTTCAACTTATTCTGTGCTATGTCCCCAGTGCCCAGCACCTCCACACAGGGTAGACACTGAGTAAGTTTAATTTGGCTTAGTCGATTCAGCACCCTCATGTCATAGATGAAAAAAAACTAGGCCCAGAGAAGGGAAGGGGCTTTTCCAAAATCTTGCTATCTTTGTCAGAGCCATAGTGTGAACCCCGGACTCTACAATCCTTAGCCCATACTGACACCTAAGTCGCTCTAGCGCCAAGAGATCGATCCACCCATAATCCAAAGGAGAGAATAAAACCTAAACTACAGAGTCCAAAGATCTGTATTCAAATCCTAGATTTGCCACTTAAACCTTACAAGGCTGTGGCAGGAATTAAATGAGGTGATGCGTATACTGTGATCGGCACAGGATCAAGCACATATAACCTTTCTAGAGACCAGCTGTTCCTGGAACAACTTGTGAAGTGTGTTCTTCAATTCCCACACATTGTCTTGATCAGGCCAGAAGAGCCAAGTCCTTAGGAAGGCAGGAAAGCATCTCCAAATGAGCAGTCACTGTTCCCCCGCCAGGCAGCCAGCAAACAGTGTTGGATGAAGATGATAAACACAGGATACCAATCTTACCACACAGATGTGTGTTCAACAGCAGGCACACAGAGCCACGTGGCAGGTGATCCATCTTCAAAAGATGGCATTGCCAGCTAACTGGTTTCTGCCAGCCATGTATTTATGAGGAATTTAAATTTTGATTCAAATGTACTCATAGCATTATTACCGAATATACCAAAGGCTCGATCTCCACATGGACAAACAAGACCATCCATCACCCCAGGGCATACTTAGACAACACCCTGACAGCCTCGGCCTCTTGCAGGAAAATCAGTGTCCTGGGAGCTTTTTCACCACTGGCATACTAAAATGATGTTTCAGCCAATTCTATAATCACCTATTTTTTTCTCATGATGTTTCAGGCCCTGTGCTAGGCCCTGGGGAGTCAGCCATGATGAGATACAGCCTCTGCTCCAGGAAGCTCACAGTCCTGTGAACTATACTTACACAGTACTTTACAATCTACTAAGTGATTGCACTTAAACCTTTATCCATCTTTCCTTGTATTTTTATTATTATTGTTATGGCTTCTCTGGTCTGAGAACAATTTGATGTCAAATTTGTTTCCGATTAAAATCAGGCAGAAGAGCTTAATTACCCCCATTTTTGGCTAAAGAATTCTAAGTAGGGAAGAAAAAAATCGCTAGATTCCTCTAGAAATGTACAGTGCGGCAGACTGTTGACTGGCTGTCCAAAAGCCATCGCAAACCCCCTTTTCCTTTGCTACCTCTCACAACAGCGGTTGAACAGTCAAACACTTGCCCGCCTCCTTTTCACTAAGGAGTCACCTAGTTCCAGCCACTGCAACATTTGTAGGAATCTGTTGTGAGGCTTCTAGGAAAGCTTTTGGTCTGATTTTAAGAACGGACAGTCCCAGCTAGGTTGGCCCTAATCCTCATCGCTGTGTTCACTACACAGGGATGTGATGCTTGGAGCTGTAAGAGCCAACTTGCCAACAAGAGGCAACAAGCAAGTCAGAAGGGAAAGACCCAGAGAATCAGAGTCATTCTTGTTGCTATTGTTGAGCTGCTGACACATGACAGCAGCTCTATCTCTGCACACTATTTATGAAGTAAGAAAAACCAAGCCCTGATTGTAAACCACTGTAGCAGAGGATTTCTGTTAACCCACAGCCATACAGTCCTGGAATACATAGTTCAGGGCATGACTGAGCACATGCCTTCGAACTAGACACACTTGGGTTTATGTACCACCTCAGTCACTTACAAGCTACATGAGTCTGGACAGTTATTTAATTCCTCAGAGTTCAGTTTCCACCTTCTATAAACGAAAATACTACAACTGCTGGCGAGAATGTAAAAGGGTGCAGCCACTATGGAAAACAGTATGGCGGTTCCTCAAAAAATTAAACATAAAGTAACCATGAGATCCCACAGTTCCACTTCTGGGTATATATTTTTTTTTAAAAAACTGAAATCAGGAACTCAAAAAGATATTTGTACACCCATGCTCACAGCAGCATTATGCACAATAGCCTTGTGCAACCCAAGCGTCCATCAACAGATGAATGGATCAACAAAAGGTAGTATACATACAAGGGAGTATTATTCAGCCTTAAAAAGGAAGGAAATTTTGACACATGCTGCAATATAGATGAACCTCAAAGTTCTTGATGCTAAGTGAAATAAGCCAGTCACAAAAGGACAAATACTCTGTGAGTCTATGCATATGAGGTACTTAGAGTAATCAAACTCATGAGACACAAAGTAGAATGGTGGTTGTCAGGAGCTAGACATGGGGAGAGGAATGGTGTCTCTGTTTTGCCAGATGGAAGAAGTTCTGGAGATGGGTGCTGATGATGGGTCCTCTTAGTGTGATTATACTCAATATGACTAAGCAGCACACCTAAAAATGGCTACAATGGTAATTTTATGTTATATTGATTTTACCATAATTTTTAAATTAATAATAATAAAAAATAACTTTAGAAAATAAATAAAATGCAGAAACCACCTTAATGAATTCATAGTTTGTCAGACCACACCACCGGCTGACCACCACCCTGGGTGAAGTCCAGCAATGCCTGCCTCCTTATGGATTTGTCCCAGACCAAAGGATCTATGCAGCAAATAAAGACAACTACTTGCCTCTCTAGGACACCGGACATGAGTCAAATGGTTTCCTGCCCTGAGGAAGTCAAAAAGATATCCACAAATAGCCACCCGTAAGGGAGAATACACCTGTCCCCCAGAGAGGTAGAAACGATGCAGTTTTCAGAGGTCGGAGCCAATGCTCATGGCTTTGGAGTTTGAGGAAAGTTCCAAAGAAGAGATGGCACTGGAGCTAGACTTGAAGATTAAGAACGTTTATTGTTCAAACAGAAGTAGTTTTAAAGATGTTTCCTGCTAACAATAATGGCAATGTGAGCAGAGGCAGGAGAGCATTCGGTCGGAGGTAATCATGCATTAGGATGAACAGGAAAGATAAGATCCAGACAAAGCCCCAAGCACCAGGAAGGTAGTCATATCTTTATTTCAATAGAAGACGCCTGAGATAAAGATGTGTGCTTGTACCCACAGCACCTAAGACTATTCTAAGCACAACTCGAGTCCTCAAAAGCTGTCAACTCATTCAGTGGACTGCAGCATCTGGAGAGATGCTCCAAATGACTAGCATTGGTTATGAGAGTGGGCAGGCCCCACTCAGCTGCCAAGACACCTCCTACAGTGGTACCTGGGCTACTTCCACAAAGAATGAGGAGCCACTACAATCACCTCCAAAGATTTCGGTTACTCATGGACACCACGGACGGGCCAGTCCAAGCCCCCCAAAAGCCTTTAACATGCATGCTCCCAGATGGGGTCAACACCACCAGACAGAGCAGGGCTTCCCTTCTAAAGGAAGACTGGCCCACCTTCCTCCCAGCTCAACACCAAATCTGGGCATCTGGCTCCTTGAGAGCAATGGCCCTTGTCCTTCTCTATATTGAAGGCAAGTAAACTACTGCAAATAACTGAGAGAAAAAAGAAGAAAAATGGATAAGGAGATCCAATGCCAAAAAGAAAATTCAAGTGAGTTCAATTTTAAGAAATTATTTCAAAGTTCTAATTGCTATAAGTGATGAAACAATTCATGACAGAAATTGCAATTACCAAAGAAATGATCTGTTCTGCAACGGCAATTTTAGTGACATTTATAACACACAAGAAATCATGAAGCTTAATTTTTTGAATTTACTGGGGCTACAGATGCCGTGTTGAAATCTAATTAAACAGATCCACAGAAACCGGCCAGCTGAAGAAATAGCAAACTTGCTGAACCGTGCGCTGGTTTTTAAAAGCAGTTCGTGAACAGCCTCCAAATAGGCAGTCAGTAATGATCTATCTTTCTTGCTCGACTGTCATTTCAAAAAAAAAAAAAAAAAAAGACATTTCTCTATTGATCTTCAGTCCTTCACAATAGAATTTACTTCAACTTCTAAAACACATCCCTCATTCTAATGATCTTCAATAGATGATCAGGATAAGTGGAAACTCCCCCACTACTTACCTTTCAGGTCTTACATCTAAACTATCTCAGGTCTCAAGGAAGAAGGTGCAAATCATTAAGTGGTTGAAAAAAAGATTTCCTTCTTCAATTTCTTAAGAATGGTAACAGTCAAATATTAAGAGCCTCAAGAAGTTCTGTAATTCCTGAAATCTCAATGAATTGCTTGTTTAGATACTAAGTAATCCATGAGGACAAGATTCTGATTAGGAAACTAGTAAATGCTCAAAGGAAAAAACATAGAAAACACATAAAGGTACAAAAAAGAAAATTAAAATCGCCAACAATCCCACCAACCATCATATTTAACCACAATGAACATTTTGGCCTCTTTCCTTCCAATGTATTTTCTAAGCATACATATTTTTATCACAATGTAATAAACATGTTATCAATATATTTAGTCTTATATCCCATTGTATCATTAAACATTATTTCAAGCACATTTAACAATTTTTTAAACAATCCCCTATTTCTGCATTTATAGTTTGTTCCCAAGTTTTAAGCTTTCATCAGTAAACTGATTCACATCCACTTACATAAACCTGTATCTGCAGCTCTGATTCATTCCTAGGAGGGATTCTCAGAAACAAACTCCTGGGACAAT
Organism: Kogia breviceps; assembly: GCF_026419965.1. NCBI lineage: Eukaryota > Metazoa > Chordata > Mammalia > Artiodactyla > Physeteridae > Kogia > Kogia breviceps. The sequence goes on from NC_081313.1 coordinate 114,756,276, forward strand.
GTTCATTAACTTTTTAAGGTTCCTAATAAGAAGAGCCTAATTGCTTTAACTAAAAGTTATACTAATCTACATTTCTACCAACAATGTAATGAATAGCCCAAATTGAGAACTATCTTTTTTTTTCTTTCCAACAGCATTATTAAACTTTCAGTGAATGCCTTGCCAATTTTTTCCTGTATGCTTCTTTGTTTTACAAATCTTGATATACTATTTTGTCCTGTTTTCAATTAATATTACAATTAACAGTGGGACCTTAAAGGTTCTTTGAAAACATGATTCTCTTAGTGAGTACTTTTTGACCATCATATAAAATGTATTTCTTTAAGTAAGGGGAGGGATTTTTTTAAAGGTTGAAAATTTGTTTCATTTTCATTAGCTATTTGTATCTTCTCTTCTGTGAACTGCCTGGTTACAGCCCTTGCCAATTTTCCTACTAGGGTTTTAGGGTCGTTCTTATTTATTTATACATTAACAAAATTAATCCTTTATCGGGTATGTTTTTCCAAGATTTTTTTATTGGAATTTTGTTTTCTTGGGGAAGTTTTTAGACTTCTAGAAATGTCAATTTTATGTAAAGTAATAATCTTCCTCCTCTGAAATTTTCATTCTGTTAACTCCAAAATCAGCATCAAATACAATTTTTCTTTGTTTTTGTTTTCTATGATGGTAATTTTTTTCCCATTTAACTCTTTAATCCAGCCAAAATTTATTTTGGTATATTGTGTGAGGAAAGGCTATAATCATATTTTTCCAAGTAGTTAATTTAGGATGTATTAAACAATTCCTCCTTTCCCTTCATCATGCACTAAACCCTCTCTCACATTAGGCTCTGTTTCTAGACTATTCTGTTCCATTCAACAGTATGTTCCTGCACTAATAACCACATGGTCTTAATTAGCATAGTTTGAGTACATTTTATATCTGGAAATGCAAATCTCCTCTGATTATACATCATTTTCAAAACTTTCTTGGCAATTCCAGCTGGCTGATTCTTCAAGAATTTGAGAATAATTTGACACATTCCAAAAAAAGAAGAAAGAAAGAAACCCTCAGCTGAGATGTTGATTGGACTGGGGTGAAACGATACATTATTTGGAAAGAACTGACATCTTTATCATACTGGGAGAAACTGGCAGCCCTCATCCCCATTTATTCAAATCTTTTTTGTCAGTCAATACATTTTTGTGATTTTCTTCATATGGATTCTGCAACATTTCTTGTTATGTTATTCCTGTGTGTCTTACTCATTTTTACTCATAAGTAAACTACACAAAGCAAGGACGGTCTGAAATAATAGGCCTACATTTCAACACCACATCATGAAGGATATGCTTGTCTCTCCAGGCCCTGCCAGAGAGGCTCACCGTTTCAGAAATGAATGAAAGGACAAACAGCAAATGGGTGACAAATTGGTCCAAAGCCCTGGTGCTGAAGAACTGGGTTGGCTAGACCACACAGCAGACTCATGACGGTTCTATCATGATCAATATCCCCCTTCATATTTTCACAAAGAAAGAAATCATCTCAAAATATTCACAGAACTACCTCTGGTAGCTCTGTCCATCATGGTACACTCTCCCCAAGATTCCTGATCTTCAACTCTATCCCAAGGGGTGGGCACAAGCAAGCCAAGGTCTTTCTAGGAAACTTCAGTTTTGAAAGGAAGGACACTGGCCTTTGGAACTAACGGTGGTATCAGTTCTGATGAATATTATAAAAAGGTGGTTTGAAATAAAAGGGATAATTTTATTGAGATATCATCCACATGCCGTATAACTCATCCATTTGAAGTGTATGATTTTATGGTTTGTAGTACACAGAACTGTACAACCATACCCCAAAAAAGAAACCCTGTAGGCATTTTAAACTATTTTTTTAAATTGTGGTAAAATACACACATAATATTTATCATGTTAACTATTTTTAACTGTCCAGTTCAGTAGTGTTACATACTTTTTCACATTGTTCTGCAACCAATCTCTGGAACCATTTCATCCTGCAAAACTGAAATTCATTCAACAACTCCCTATTTCCCCCTCCCTCCCAGCCCCGGGCAACCACTATTCTATTTTCTATTGCTATGAGTTTGCCTACTCTAGATACCTCATGTAAGTGGAATCATACAGTATTTGTCGTTTTGGTGACTGGCTTACATCACTTAGCAAAATGTCTTTGAGGTTTATCCACATTGTTGCACGTGTCAGTATCTCCTTCCTTTTTAAGGCTGAATAAATTATAAGCTTTTTTAAAGGGAAGAGAAGGGAGGGAGGGAGAAGCAAGGAGAGATATAGGGATCAAGGGCAGAGACCAGGAGTTGGGAGGCTCCTGCACTGGTCATGACAGAAGATGATAGTGGTCTGTCCTACAGCGGAGATGGGGAGATGGACAGTATAGGTGAATTCAGATATATTTTGGGTTAATGAAATATACTTCAAGATAGGAATGACAGGACTTGCTGATGGATGTGATGTGGGACTAAGGGAGAGGAATACTCCAAAATAATACCTTGAGTATCTGAGAGAGGGAAGACTGCAGGGGACAGATAAAGGAGAGAAGGGAAATACAGAGCCAAGCAGCCCCCAGGAGCTACACCTAAACAAGCCAAAGAAGAAGTACAAGTGCCTCGTCTCAGTGAAATCAAGGCTGCCCTGGGAGGGAGTGTCTATAGTTGACTTCCCTAAAATGTGCTGGCCAATTTACCACCACTATTTGCTTTATAAGAAAACTTTATTCATCAGATTTCCTTTCCAGGTGTTTACACATGTGTATGCACACACTCATACAAACATGCATACACAGAAGCCACAAAGCTCAACCTGATGATGTGTATGAATTCTCACCAAAAGATTAAAAAAGGAAGATAAAGACTTTTCTCTTAGCCAAAAGGAGTTGAAGGACAAGCTGCTGCCTTACAGAAGGAGTAGTAAAAAGTAGACCAGACAATCACACTCAATCATAGGAAAAAGAATCATTCCTTAGGTTTCCCAAGTCAAGGCTGGCTATCAAAGCCATCACAAGAGTGAGTAAGGTATACAGATAGTTTAGTCTTTCAGTCAATGCACAACACAGGACTTAAAAGTGTTCAATGTAATGGTTAAGAATGTGCACTTTGGAATCTGACACTGACTCTACCACCAAATAGCTCTATGGTCACAGGCAAATCCTATCATTTATCTGATTTTCAGTTTCCTTATTTATAAAATCAAGATAATCAAGCTTACCTTAAAGGACTGGTGGGAGAGTTAACATGAAACAGAGAGGAGGAGGAAGAGTATGAGTGAGTGAGTGAATAAATGAGAGAGAGAGAGTGTGTGTGAGTGTGTGTGTGTGCATTACAGGGTGGTCAAGTACACTGGGTGGTTTCAGTGCTAGACAGGGAGTCAAAAGACCTAGATTCTCCTCTAGCTCTGTACTAACTAGCTATGTGACAACAGACAAGTTACTTCCTTCTCTTGCCTTGGGCTTCCTCACTCATTAAAGTCTCACTGACCTGATAAACAGACTTACAAAATAGCATCAGGGAAAGCTAAGAACCAATCCATAATCACTTCAATCCCAAAAGGTTGAGGAATTCATCCTTTTGGTTCCTCCTGAGTTATGGGGTAAGGGCCTAAAGTAAGAAGGGTTCATTGAAATTCCGATCAAGAAGCAATTGGGGCCCCTAGAAACCCTCCGCCACCCTGCAGAGCTCAGTACTGCACTTTCTCTACCAAGGCAAAACACATGAGGTTTATCACAGGAGAGGGCCTATTATTAGAGGGTTTCTTCATTGAGGGACCCTAGCACAGTTTGAAGGTTAGGATAACTCACATAAAATACAGGGTTAAGCAAAAAAAGAAGGACGCTGAGATAATCTCACACCCCAGCCCTCTCCTCTCCACTGGCTACCAGTAACAATGACAGTCTGACCATCACACTCCAGGGAAGAGATGGTAAGAGTCTCCTCTGGAGAGTCTGAGCAGCCCAAGAGGAAAGACCAGAAGATATCAGCACTGATTCTTTGGTTACACTGGTTTATAACATTATATAAATTTCATGTGTACAATGTGACATTTCAACTTCTGGGTATGCGTGCTCACATATGTATGCATCACCACCACCCACCAGGTACTAAGGAAAACAGTATGAAGGCTCCTCAAAAATAGGAAGAGAATTATCACATGACCCAGCTATTCCAATTCTGGGTCTTTATCTAAAGAACACAAAGACGCTAAATCAACAAGATACATGCATCCCTTTGTACATTGCAGCATTATTTACAATAGTCAAGATACGGAAACAACCTCAGTGCCCACTGATGGAGGAAGGGATAAAGAAGATGTGGTCTATATAAAGACAATAGAATACTACTTAGCCAACACTGATTCAGACATCCCAGCCAGATCACCCTACAGGGAGACTCAGTATCAACAAGCCCCACCCACACACCAGAGCCTCCAAACAGCTTCACTGTCCCTCTTACAGACAAACCAACAACTGAATATTATCAGACACTGGAGGAAAGCCATGAACATGAGAGAGAGAGATCAAAACAGAGGGGAAAGTAAAGTGAGAAACTTGGAAGAAAAAAGACTTTACAGGGAGGGAAAAAAGCAAAAATAATTATGATTAACATCCTCAGAGGGAAAAAAAAAGACACTGTAATCATAAAATATGAACAGCATGGTACAATAAAAGACCATCTGGAAAAAAAATTTTTTAATGTATTGGCAAGGGGGAGACCTTCAAGATGGTGGAGGAGTAAGACGTGGAGATCACATTTCTCCCCACAAATACATCGGAAATACATCTACATGTGGAACAACTCATACAGAACACCTACTGAACACTGGCAGAAGACCTCAGACTTCCCAAAAGGGTCGTGGTGCTCCGGCTGGGTGTCAGGCCGTGCCCCTGAGGTGGAAGAGCCAAGTTCAGGACATTGGTCAACCAGAGACCTCTCATTTCCATGTAACAGCAAATAACAAAAGCTCTCCCAGAGATGTCCATCTCAACACTAAGACTCAGCTCCACGCAAAAACCAGCAAGCTACAGTGCTGGCCAACTCTGTCAAACAACTAGCAAGACAGGAACACAACCCCACCCATTAGCAGAGGCAGCCTAAAATCATAATAAGGTCACAGACATCCCAAAACACACCACCGGATGCAGTCCTGCCCACCAGAAAGACAAGATCCAGCCTCATTCACCAGAGCACAGACACTAGTCCCCTCCACCAGAAAGCCTACACAACACACTGAACCAACCTTAGCCACTGGGGACAGACACCAAAAACAACGGAAACTATGAACCGGCAGCCTGTGAAAAGGAAACCACAAACACAGTAAGTTACACAAAATGAGAAAACAGAGAAACACACAGCAGCTGAAGAGGCAAGGTAAAAACCCACCAGACCAAACAAATGAAGAGGAAATAGGCAGTCTGCCTGAAAAAGAATTCAGAGTATTGATAATAAAGATGATTCAAAATCTTGGAGAAAATACAAGAAACATTTAACCGGGACCTGGAAGAACTAAAGAGCAAACAATGATAAACAACACAATAAATGAAATTTAAAATACTCTAGAAGGATTCAATAGCAGAATAACTGACGCAAAAGAACGGATAAGTGACCAGGAAGATAAAATGGGGAAATAACTACCACACAGCAGAATAAAGACAACAGAATGAAAAGAATTAAGGACAGTCTCAGACACCTCTGGGACAACATTAAACGCACCAACATTCGAATTATAGGGGTCCCAGAAGAAGAAGAGAAAAAGAAAGGGACTGAGAAAATATTTCAAGAGATTAGAGTTGAAAACTTTCCTAACATGGGAAAGGAAATAGTCAATCAAGTCCAGGAAGTGCAGAGTCCCATACAGGATAAATCCAAGGAGAAACAAGCCAAGACACATATTAATCAAACTAACAAAAATTAAATACAAAGAAAAACTATTAAAACCAGCAAGGGAAAAGCAACAAATAACATACAAGGGAATCCCCATAAGGTTAACAGCTGATCTTTCAGCAGAAATTCTGCAAGCCAGAAGGGAGTGGCAGGACACATTTAAGGTGATGAAAGGGAAAAACCTACAACCAGGATTAATATACCCAGCAAGAATCTCACTGAGATTCGATGGAGAAAATAAAACCTTACAGACAAACAAAAGCTAAGAGAATTCAGCACCACCAAACCAGCTTTACAACAAAGGCTAAAGAAATTTGTCTAGGCAGGAAACACAAGAGAAGGAAAAGACCTACAAAAACAAACCCAAAGCAATTAAGAAAATGGTAATAGGAACAAACATATCGATAATTACCTTAAATGTAAAGGGATTAAATGCTCCAACCAAAAGACATAGAATGGCTGAATGGATATAAAAACAAGACCCTCATATATGCTGTCTACAGGAGACCCACTTGAGACCTAGGAATACATACAGACAGAAAGTGAGGGGAGGGAGAAAGATATTCCATGCAAATGGAAATCAAAAGAAAGATGGAGTAGCAATTCTCATATCAGACAAAATAGACTTTAAAATAAAGACTATTACAAGAGACAAAGAAGGACACTACATAGCGATCAAGAGAGCAACCAAGAAAAAGATATAAAAATTGTAAATATTTATGCACGCAACATAGGAGGACCTCAAAACATAAGGCAAATGTTAATAGCCATAAAAGGGGCTAATCGACAGTAACACAATCATAGTAGGGGACTTTAACATCTCACTTTCACCAATGGACAGATCATCCAAATTGAAAATAAAAAAGGAAACCAAGCTTTAAATGACACATTAAACAAGATGGACTTAACTGATATTTATAGGACATTCCATCCAAAAACAACAGAATACAATTTCTTCTCAACTGCTCATGGAACATTCTCCAGGATAGGTTTTATCTTGGGTCACAAATCAAGGCTTTGTAAATTTAAGAACACTGACATCATATCAAATATCTTTTCTGAGCATATGCTATAAGAATAGATATCATTTAGAGGAAAAAAATCTGTAAAAAATACAAACACATGGAGGCTAAACAATACAGGACTTAATAACCAAGAGATCATTGAAGAAATCAAAAAATACCTAGAAACAAATGACAATGAAAACACAACGACCCAAAACCTATGTGATGCAGTAAAAGCAGTTATAAGAGGGAATTTTGTAGCAATACAAACCTACCTCAAGAAACAAGAAACATCACAAGTAAAAAACCTAACCTTACATCTAAAGCAATTAGAGAAAGAAGAACAAAAAACCCGAAAGTTAGCAGAAGGAAAGAAATCGCAAAGATCAATCAGAAAGAAATGAAAAAGAAATGAAGGAAACAATAGCATAGACCAATAAAACTAAAACCTGGTTCTTTGAGCAGATAAACCAAATTGATAAACCATTAGCCAGACTCATCAAGAAAAAAAGGGAGAACACTCAAATCATTACACTTAGAAATGAAAAAGGAGAAGTAACAACTGACACTGCAGAAATACAAAGCATCATGAGAGAGTACTATAAGCAACTATATGCCAATAAAATGGACAACCTGGAAAAATGGACAAATTCTTGGAAAAGCACAACCTTCCAAGACTGAACCAGGAAGAAATAGAAAACATAAACAGACAAATCACAAGTACAGAAATTGAAACTGTGATTACAAATCTTCCAACAAACAAAAGCCCAAGACCCAATGGCTTCACAGGCAAATTCTATCAAACATTTAAACAAGAGCTAACACCTATCCTTCCCAAACTCTGCCAAAATATAGCAGAGAGAGGAACACTGCCAAAATTATTCTATGAGGCCAACACCACCCTGATACCAAAACCAGACAAAGATGTCACATAAAAAGAAAAATACAGGCCAATATTACTTATGAACAAAGATGCAAAAATCCTCAACAACATACTACCAAACAGAATCCACCAGCACATGACAAGGATCACACACCATGCTCAAGTGGGGTTTATCCCAGGAATGCAAGGATTCTGCAATATATGCAAATCAATCAATGTGCTAAACCAAATTAACAAACTGAAGGAGAAAAACCATATGATCATCTCAATAGATGCAGAGAAAACTTTAGACAAAATTCAACACCCATTTATGATAAAAACCCTCCAGAAAGTAGGCATAGAGGGAACTTACCTCAACATAATAAAGGCCATATATGACAAACGCAGAGCCAACATCGTTCTCAATGGTGAAACACTGAAACCATTTCCTCTAAGATCATGAACAAGGCAAGGTTGTCCACCCTCACCAGTATTATTCAACATAGTTTTGGAAGTTATATCCACAGCAATCAGAGAGGAAAAATATAAAAAGGAAATCCAAATCAGAAAAGAAGAAGTAAAGCTGTCACTCTTTGCAGATGACGTGATACTACACATAGAGAATCCTAAAGATGCTACCAGAAAACTACTAGAGACAATCAATTAATTTGGTAAAGCAGCAGGAAACAAAATTAATGCACAGAAATCTCTTGCATTCCTGTATACTAATGATGTAAAATCTGAAAGAGGAATTAAGGAAACACTCCCATTTACCACTGCAACAAAAAGAATAAAATACGTAGGAATAAACCTACTTAAGGAGACAAAAGACCTGTATGCAGAAAGTGGGCATAGAGGGAACTTTCCTCAACATAATAAAGGCCATATATGACAAACCCACAGCTAGCATCGTTCTCAATGGTGAAAAACTGAAACCATTTCCACTAAGATCAGGAACAAGACAAGGTTGCCCACTCTCACCACTCTTATTCAACATAGTTTTGGAAGTTCTAGCCACAGCAATCAGAGAAGAAAAAGAAATAAAAGGAATCCAAATAGGAAAAGAAGAAGTAAAGCTGTCACTGTTTGCAGATGACATGATACTATACATAGAGAATCCTAAGGATGCTACCAGAAAACTACTAGAGCTAATCAATGAATTTGGTAAAGTAGCAGGATACAAAATTAATGCACAGAAATCTCTGGCATTCTTATACACTAATGATGAAAAATCTGAGAGTGAAATTAAGAAAACACTCCCATTTACCATTGCAACAAAAAGAATAAAATATCTAGGAATAAACCTACCTAAGGAGACAAAAGACTTGTATGCAGAAAACTATAAGACACTGATGAAAGAAATTAAAGATGATACAAATAGGTGGAGAAATATATCATGTTCTTGGATTGGAAGAATCAACATTGTGAAAATGACTATACTACCCAAAGCAATCTACCGATTCAATGCAATCCCTATCAAATTACCACTGGCATTTTTTATAGAACTAGAACAAAAAATTTCACAATTTGTATGGAAACACAAAAGACCCCGAATAGCCAAAGCAATCTTGAGAACGAGAAATGGAGCTGGAGGAATTAGGCTCCCTGACTTCAGACTCTACTACAAGGCTACAGTAATCAAGACAATATGGTACTGGCACAAAAACAGAAATATAGATCAATGGAACAGGATAGAGAGCCCAGAGATAAACCCACACACATATGGTCACCTTATCTTTGACAAAGGAGGGAAGGATATACAGTGGAGAAAAGACAGCCTCTTCAATAAGTGGTGCTGGGAAAACTGGACAGCTACATGTAAAAGTATGAAATTAGAACAATCCCTAACACCACACACAAAAATAAACTCAAAATGGGTTAAAGACCTAAATGTAAGGCCAGACACTATCAAACTCTTAGAGGAAAACATAGGCAGAACACTATACGACATAAATCACAGCAAGATCCTTTTTGACCCATCTCCTAGAGAAATGGAAATAAAAACACAAATAAACAAATGGGACCTAATGAAACTTAAAAGCTTTTGCACAGCAAAGGATACCATAAACAAGACCAAAAGACAACCCTCAGAATGGGAGAAAATATTTGCAAATGAAGCAACTGACAAAGGATTAATTTCCAAAATTTATAAGCAACTCATGCAGCTCAATAACAAAAAAACAAACAACCCAATCCAAAAATGGGCAGAAGAACTAAATAGACATTTCTCCAAAGAAGATATACAGATTGCTAACAAACACATGAAAGAATGCTCAACCTCATTAATCATTAGAGAAATGCAAATCAAAACTACAATGAGATATCATCTCACACCGGTCAGATTGGCCATCATCAAAAACTCTAGAAACAATAAATGCTGGAGAGGGTGTGGAGAAAAGGGAACCCTCTTGCACTGCTGGTGGGAATGTAAATTGATACAGCCGCTATGGAGAACAGTATGGAGGTTCCTTAAAAAACTACAAATAGAACTACCATACGACCCAGCAATCCCACTACTGGGAATATACCCTGAGAAAACTATAATTCAGAAAGACTCATGTACCAAAATGTTCATTGCAGCTCTATTTACAATAGCCAGGACATGGAAGCAACCTAAGTGTCCATCAACAGACGAATGGATAAAGAAAATGTGGCACATATATACAATGGAATATTACTCAGCCATAAAAAGAAATGAAACTGAGTTATTTATAATGAGGTGGATGGACCCGGAGTCTGTCATACAGAGTGAAGTAAGTCAGAAGGAGAAAAACAAATACCGTATGCTAACACATATATATGGACTCTAAGGGAAAAAAATGTCATGAAGAGGTTAGTGGTAGGACGGGAATAAAACACAGACTTACTCGAGCATGGACTTGAGGATATGGGGAGGGGGAGGGGTGGGCTGTGACGAAGTGGGGGAGTGGCGGGGACATATATACACTATCAAATGTAAATTAGATAGCTGGTGGGAAGCTGCTGCATAGCACAGGGAGATCACCTCTGTGCTTTGTGACCGCCTGGGGGGGTGGGATAGGGAGGGTGGGAGAGAGGGTGATGCAAGAGGGAGGAGATGTGGGAGCATGTGTGTATGTATAACTGATTTAGTTTGTTGTAGAGGGAAAACTAACACACTATTGTAAAACAATTATACTCCAATAAAGATGTTTAAAAAATAAAAAAAATAGGGCTTCCCTGGTGGCGCAGTGGTTGAGAATCCGCCTGCCGATGCAGGAGACACGGGTTCGTGCCCTGGTCCGGGAAGATCCCACATGCCGCGGAGCAACTAAGCCCGTGAGCCATGGCCGCAGAGCCTGTGCGTCCGGAGCCTGTGCTCCGCAACGGGAGAGGCCACAACAGTGAGAGGCCCGCATACCGCAAAAAAAAAAAAAATAAATAAAAAAAAAAAAAATAAAAAAAATAAAAAATAAAATAAAATAAATTAAAAAAAAAAAGACCTGTATGCAGAAAACTATAAGACAGTGATGAAAGAAATTAAAGATGATATAAACAGATAGAGAAATATACCATGTTCTTGGATTGGAAGAATCAACAGTGTGAAAATGACTCTACTACCCAAAGCAATCTACAGATTCAATGCAATTGCTATCAAACTACCACTGGCATTTTTCACAGAACCAGAACAAAAAATTTCACTATTTGTATGGAAACACAAACGACCCTGAATAGCCAAAGCAATCTTGAGAAGAAAAACGGAACTGGAGAAATCACGTTCCCTGACTTCAGCCTATACTACAAGGCTACAGTAATCAAGACAGTATGGTACTGGCACAATAACAGAAATATAAATCAATGGAACAGGATAGAAAGCCCAGAGATAAACTCACGCACATGTGGTCACTTTATTTTTGATAAAGGAGGAAAGAATATACAATGGAGAAAAGACAGCCTCTTCAATAAGTGGTGCTGGGAAAACTGGACAGTTACATGTAAAAGAAAGAAATTAGAACACTACCTAACACCATACAAAAAAAATAAACTCAAAATGGATGAAAGACCTAAGTGTAAGGTCAGACACTATAAAACTCATAGAGAAAAACATAGGCAGAACACTCTATGACATAAATCACAGCAAGATCCTTTTTGACCCACCTCCCAGAGAAATGGAAATAAAAACAAACAAATGGGACCTAATGAAACTTAAAAGCTTTTGCAGAGCAAAGGAAAACATAAACCAGATGAAAAGACAACCTTCAGAATGGGAGAAAATATTTGCAAATGAAGCAACTGACAAAGGATTTATCACCAAAATTTACACGCAGCTCATGCAGCTCAATATCAAAAACACAAACAACCCAATCTAAAAATGGGCAGAAGACCTAAACAGACATTTCTCCAAAGATATACAGATTGCCAACAAACACATGAAAGGATGCTCAACATCACTAATCATTAGAGAAATGCAAATCAAAACTACAATGAGGTATCACCTCACACCAGTCAGAATGGCCATCATCAAAAAATCTACAATCAGTAAATGCTGGAGAGGGTGTGGAGAAAAGGGAATCCTCTTGCACTGTTGGTCGGAATGTAAATTGATACAGCCACTATGAAGAGTATGGAGCTTCCTGAAAAAACTAAAAATAGAACTGCCATACAAGCCAGCAATCTCACTAGTAGGCATATACACTGAGAAAACCATAATTCAAAAAGAGACATGTACCACAATGTTCACTGCAGTTCTATTTACAATAGCCACGTCATGGAAGCAACCTAAGCGTCCACTGACAGATGAATGGATGAAGAAGACGTGGCACATATATACAATGGAATATTACTCAGCCATAAAAAGAAAGGAAATTAAGCTATATGTAGTGAGGTGGATGGACCTAGAGTCAGTCATACAGAGTGAAGTAAGTCAGAAAGAGAAAAATAAATACCATATGCTAACACATATGTATGGAATCTAAAAAATAAAAATAAAAATGGTTCTGAAGAACCTAGGGGCAGGACAGGAATAAAGACGCAGACATAGAGAATAGACTTGAGGACACGGGGAGGTGGAAGGGTAAGCTGGGATCAAGTGAGAGAGCGGCATCCACTTATACATACCACCAAATGTAAAACAGATAGCTAGTGGGAAGCAGCCCCATAGAACAGGGAGATTAGCTAGGTGTTCTGTGACCACCTAGAGGTGTGGGATAGGGAGGGTGGGAGGAAGATGAAAGAGGGAGGAGATATGGGGATACATGTATATGTATAGCTGATTCACTCTGTTATAAAGCAGAAACTAACACACCATTGTAAAGCAATTACACTCCAATAAAGATTTTTTTTTAAAAAAAGGGTCTTGGGAAGTTAAATTTATGTACATGTGTGTATTCAAATTAGTACAAATGGTTACCTGGGGAGGCAGCATTGGAAATGGGATGGATGGTGGATGGGATTAAAAATGAAACTCTCCATTTAGACCTTTTTGCACAATGTGAATGTGTTATCCATTTTTTTCTTTAATGGTGTCTAAATACCATGTAACACCTCATAACATGCCATTTAGCTACATCATGGCTTACACAGATTTTTCAGGGCCATTTGGTAACCCAGTCATAACCTAGAACATTATTTACAGGGCAAAATGCATCCAAAGCTGCCTAATGATTCACTTATAAACAGACAATAAAATTTATAGATTAAGTTGGAAAAGCTGATATGAAATAAGAAGGAAGGAAAGAAGGGAGGGAGGAAGAACGGATATCGGTCAGCTTGGGCTGCCATAATAAACTACAATAGCCTGGGTGGCTCAAACAACAGGAATTAATTTTCTCACAGTTCTAGAGGCCAAATGTCCAAGATCAGGGTGCCAGCATGGATGAGCACTGGTGAGATTCTCTTTCTGGCTTGAAGATGGCTGTCTTCTCACTGTGCACTCATGTGGCAGAGAGAGAAGGAAATCTCTGAAATGCTATCGAACCCCCCCCCCCCTTTTAACTTTAATTACTTTCTAAGAGCCCTGTTTCCAAACATAGTCACATTGCGGGTTAGGGTTTCAACACCTGGATTTTGGGGAGACACAATTCATTTCATGCAGATGGAATAAGAGTTTACATGGCCCAAGAATGTAACTCTAGGGCAGAGTATGTACGCCTACCTTGGAAGGACATTCATCAAAGAGCAAAATCCATACAAAACAGAAACAGACTCGTAGATCTTAAAATCAAACTTATGGTTATCCAAGGGGAAATGTGGGGGGAAGTGACAAATTGGGAATAGCATACATACACTACTATATATAAAATAAGTAACTAATAAGGACCTACTCTGTAGCACCGGGAACTCTACTCAATTTTCTGTAATAAACTATATGGGAAAAGAATCTGAGAAAGAATGGATATATATATACCTATATAGATATACACATATATAAATGATAAACTTTGCTGTACACCTGAAACACACAACATTGTAAGTCAACTATACTCCAATAAAAAATTTTTTTTTTTAAAAAGACCAAAACCAAGATCAACAGGAATGAACAGGTAACTGGGAGGTTCACCTGTGGAATCTTCTGATTGTGTCAAGGGTTAACCTCTACCACTTGCTATTCATCACCTTCCTTACACACTCCCTCCAACCTCTCTGAGCACTATTATTAGGGTGCCTATCTTCACCCTTCCTTATAAGCAATCATCTTACAGAACTCAGAATTCAATTTTGATTCTAAATCTCATTATGCTAAAGTACTGATATGAATGGAAATGGCATAGCGTTTTGGTTCCCTGAAAGTTACTTTTTATTTTTATTTTTTTTTACATCTTTATTGGAGTATAATTTCTTTACAATGGTGTGTTACTTTCTGCTGTATAACAAAGTGAACAAGCTATATGTATACATATATCCCAATACCCCTCCCTCTTTCATCTCCCTCCCACCTTCCCTATCCCACCCCTCTAGGCAGTCACAAAGCACAGAGCTGATCTCCCTGTGCAATGCGGCGGCTTCCCACTAGCTATCTATTTTACATTTGGTAGTGTATATATGTCAATGCCACACTCTCACTTTGTCCCAGATTACATTTCCCCTCCCCGTATCCTCGAGTCCATTCTCTAGGTCTGCGTCTTTATTCCTGTCCTGCCCCTAGGTTCTTCAGAACCATTTTTTTCTAGATTCCATATATATGTGTTAGCATATGGTGTTTATTTTTCTCTTTCTGACTTACTTCACTCTGTGTGAGTCTCTAGGTCCACCTACCTCACTACACATAACTCAATTTTGTTTCTTTATATGGCTCAGTAATATTCCATTGTATATATGTGCCATATCATCTTTATCCATTCATCTGTCAGTGGACACTTAGGTTGTTTCCATGTCCTGGATACTGTAAATAGTGCTGCAATGAACACTGTGGTACATGTCTCTTTTTGAATTATGGCTTTCTCTGGGTATATGCCCAGTAGTCATATGGTAGTTCTATTTTTAGTTTTTTAAGAAAGCTCCATACTGTTCTCCATAGTGGCTGTATCCATTTACATTCTCACTAACAGTGCAAGAGGGTTCCCTTTTCTCCACACCCTCTCCAGCATTTACTGTTTGTAGATTTTTTGATGATGGCCATTCTGACTGGTGTGAGGTGATACCTCATTGTAGTTTTGATTTGCATTTCCCTAATGATTAGTGATGTTGAGCATCCTTTCATGTGTTTGTTGGCAATCTGTATATCTTCTTTGGAGAAATTGCTATTTAGGTCTTCTGCCCATTTTTGGATTGGGTTATTTGTTTTTTTGATATTGAGCTGCATGAGCTGCTTATATATTTTAGAGATTAATACTTTGTCAGTTGCTTCATTTGCAAATATTTTCTCCCATTCTGAAGGTTGTCTTTTCATCTTGTTTATGGTTTCCTTTGCTGTGCAAAAGCTTTTAAGTTTCATTAGGTCCAATTTGTTCATTTTTGTTTTTATTTCCATTTCTCCAGGAGGTGAGTCAAAAAGGATCTTGCTGTGATTGATGAAACAATGTGTTCTGCCTATGTTTTCCTCTAAGAGTTTTATAGTGTCTAGACTTACATTTAGATTGTTAATCCATTTTGAGTTTATTTTTGTGTATGGTGTTAGGGAGTATTCTAATTTCAGTCTTTTACATGTGGCTGTCCAGTTTTCCCAGTACCACTTATTGAAGAAGCTGTCTTTTCTCCATTGTATATTCCTGCTTCCTTTATCAAAGATAAGGTGACCATATATATGGGGGTTTACCTCTAGGCTTTCTATCCTGTTCCACTGATCTATATTTCTGTTATTGTGCCAGTACCATACTGACTTGATTACTGTAGCTTTGTAGTATAGGCTAAAATCAGGGAGCCTTATTTCTCCAGCTCCGTTTTTCTTCTCAAGATTGCTTTGGGGAGACTGCAGGTGGTGGAGCGGAGAAGTTTCGGAGCCACAGAGAAGAGCGCAGCCACACGGGTGCAGAGGGCAAAGCGGAGAGATTCCCATACAGAGGATCGGTGCCGACCGGCACTCACCAGCCCAAGAGGCTTGTCTGCTCACCCGCCAGGGCGGGCGGGGGCTGGGAGCTGAGGCTCGGGCTTCAGTCAGATCGCAGGGAGAGAACTTGCTGCGTGAACACAGCCTGAAGGGGTCAGTGCACCACGGCTAGCCAGGAGGGAGGCCGGAAAAAAGTCTGGAGCTGCCGAAGAGGCAAGAGACATTTTCTTCCCTCCTTGTTTCCTGGCGCATGAGGAGAGGGGATTAAGAGCATTGCTCAAAAGAGCTCCAGAGACGGGCACAAGCTGCGGCTATAAGCGCAGACCGCAGAGACAGGCATGAGACGCTAAGGCCACTGCTGCCGCCACCAAGAAGCCTGTGTGCGAGCACAGGTAACTCTCCACACCTCCCCTCCCAGGAGCCTGTGCAGCCCACCACTGCCAGGGTCCTGTGATCCAGGGCCAACTTCCCCGGGAGAACACACGGCGCGCCTCAGTCTGGTGCAACGTCATGCCAGCCTCTGCTGCCACAGGCTCACCCCGCATCCATAGCCCTCTCTCCCCCCCAGCCTGAGTTAGCCAGAGCCCCTGAATCAGCTGCTCCTTCAACCCTGTCCTGTCTGAGCAAAGAACAGATGCCCTCCAGTGACCTACATGCAGAGGCAGGGCCAAATCCAAAGCTGAACCACGGGAGTTGTGTGAACAAAGAGAAAGGGAAATTTCTCCCAGCAGCCTCAAGAGCAGTGGATTAAAGCTCCACAATAAACTTGATGTACCCTGCATCAGTGGAAAACATGAATAGACAATGAATCATCCCAAATTGAGGAGGTGGACGTTGACAGCAAAATATATTATTTTTTCCCATTTTCCTCTTTTTGTGAGTGTGTATGTGTATGCTTCTGTGTGAGATTTCGTCTGTGTAGCTTTGCTTTCACCATGTGTCCTAGGGTTTGGTCTGTCCGGTTTTTTTGGTTTGTTTTTTGTTTTGTTTGTTTCTTTGTTTTTTACTTAAAAAAATTTTTTTCTTAACTATTGTTTATTTTAATAACTATAATTTATCTTACTTTATTTTATTTTATCCTATTTCTTTCTTTCTTTTTACTTTTTCTCCCTTTTATTCTGAGTTGTGTGGATGAATGGCTCTTGGTGCTGCAGCCAGTAGTCAGTGCCATGCCTCTGACGTGGGAGAGCCAACTTCAGGACACTGGTCCACAAGAGACCTCCCAGATCCACGTAATATCAAATAGCGAAAATCTCCCAGAGATCTCCATCTTAACACCAACACCCAGCTTCACTCAATGACCAGCAAGCTACAGTGCTGGACACCCTATGCCAAACAACTAGCAAGACAGGAACACAACCCCACCCATTAGCAGAGAGGCTGCCTAAAATCATAAGGCCACAGACACCCCAAAACACACCACCAGATGTGGACCTGCCCACCAGAAAGACAAGATCCAGCCTCATCCACCAGAACACAGGCACTAGTCCCCTCCACAAGGAAGCCTACACAACCCACTGAACCAACTTTAGCCACTGGGGACAGACACCAAAAACAACGGGAACTATGAACCTGCAGCCTGCATAAAGGAGACCCCAAACACAGTAAGTTAAGCAAAATGAGAAGACAGAAATATACACAGCAGATGAAGGAGCAAGATAAAAACCCACCAGACCTAACAAATGAAGAGGAAACAGGCAGTCTACCTCAAAAAGAATTCAGAATAATGATAGTAAAGATTATCCAAATCTTGGAAATAGAGAAAATGCAAGAAACATTTAACAAGGACCTAGAAGAACTAAAGAGGAAACAAGTGATGATGAACAACACAATAAATGAAATAAAAAATACTCTAGAAGGGATGAATAGCAGAATAACTGAGGCAGAAGAATGGATAAGTGACCTAGAAAATAAAGTAGGGGAAATAACTACTGAAGAGAAGAATAAAGAAAAAAGAATGAAAAGAACTGAGGACAGTCTCAGAGATATCTGGGACAACATTAAACACACCAACATTCGAATTATAGGGGTCCCAGAAGAAGAAGAGGAAAAGAAAGGGACTGAGAAAATATTTCAAAAGATTATAGTTGAAAACTTCCCTAATGTGGGAAAGGAAATAGTTAATCAAGTCCAGGAAGCACAGAGTCCCATACAGAATAAATCCAAGGAGAAACATGCTAAACACATATTAATCAAACTATCAAAAATTAAATACAAAGAAAACATATTAAAGCAGCAAGAGAAAAATATCAAATAATACACAAGGGAATCCCCATAAGGTTAACAGCCAATCCTTCAGCAGAAACTTTGCAAGCCAGAAGGGAATGGCAGGACATATTTAAAGTGATGAAGGAGAAAAACCTACAACCAAGATTACTCTACCCAGCAAGGACCTCATTCAGATTTGATGGAGAAATTAAAACCTTTACAGACAAGGAAAAGCTGAGAGAGTTCAGCACCAAGAAACCAGCTTTACAACAAATGCTAAAGGAACTTCTCTAGGCAAGAAACACAAGAGAAGGAAAAGACCTACAATGTTAAAGACCTACATGTAAGGCCAGACACTATCAAACTCTTAGAGGAAAACATAGGCAGAACACTATGACATAAATCACAGCAAGATCCTTTCTGACCCACCTCCTAGAGAAATGGAAATAAAAACAAAAATAAACAAGTGGGACCTAATGAAACTTAAAAGCTTTTGCACACCAAAGGAAACCATAAACAAGACCAAAAGACAACCCTCAGAATGGGAGAAAATAGTTGTAAATGAAGCAACTGACAAAGGATTAATCTCCAATATTTATAAGCAGCTCATGCAGCTCAATAACAAAAACACAAACAACCCAATCCAAAAATGGGCAGAAGACCTAAATAAATATTTCTCCAAAGAAGATATACAGATTGCCAACAAACACATGAAAGAATGCTCAACATCATTAATCATTACAGAAATGCAAATCAAAACCACAATGAGATATCATCTCACACAGGTCAGAATGGCCATCATCAAAAAATCTACAAACAATAAATGCTGGAGAGGGTGTGGAGAAAAGGGAACACTCTTGCACTGCTGGTGGGAATGTGAATTGGTACAGCCACTATGGAGAACAGTATGGAGGTTCCTTAAAAAACTACATAGAACTAACATATGACCCAGCAATGCCGCTACTGGGCATATACCCTGAGAAAACCATAATTCAAAAAGAGTCATGCACCAAAATGTTCATTGCAACTCTATTTACAATAGCCAGGAGATGGAAGCAACCTAAGTGTCCATCATCGGATGAATGGATAAAGAAGGTGTGGCACATATATACAATGGAATAAAAAGAAACGAAATTGAGCTATTTGTAGTGAGGTGAGTGGACCTAGAGTCTGTCATACAGAGTGAAGTAAGTCAGAAACAGAAAGACAAATACCGTATGCTAACACATATATATGGAATCTAAGAAAAAAAATATCATGAAGAACCTAGGGGTAAGACAGGAATACAGACACAGACCTACTAGAGAATGGACTTGAGGATATGGGGAGGGGGAAGGGTAAGCTGTGACAAAGTGAGAGAGTGGCATGGACATATATACACTACCAAATGTAAAATAGATAGCTGGGGGAAACAGCCGCATAGCACAGGGAGATCAGCTCGGTGCTTTGTGACCACCTAGACGGGTGGGATAGGGAGGGTGGGAGCGAGGGAGACGCAAGAGGGAAGAGATATGGGAACATATGTATATGTATAACTGATTCACTTTGTTATAAAGCAGAAACTAACACACCATTGTAAAGCAATTATACTCCAATAAAGATGTTTAAAAATAAAGATTGCTTTGGCTATTCGGGGTCTTGTTTCCATACAAATTGTGAAATTTTTTGTTCTAGTTCTGTGAAAAATGCCAGTCATAGTTTGATAGGGATTGCATTGAATCTGTAGATTGTTTTGGGTAGTAGAGTCATTTTCACAATGTTCATTCTTCCAATCAAAGAACATAGTATATCTCTCCATCTGTTTATATCATCTTTAATTTCTTTCATCAGTGTCATATAGTTTTCTGCATACAGGTCTTTTGTCTCCTTAGGTAAGTTTATTCCTACGTATTTTATTCTTTTTGTTGCAGTGGTAAATGGGAGTGTTTCCTTAATTTATCTTTCAGAGTTTTCACCATTAGTGTATAGGAATACAAGAGCTTTCTGTGTGTTAATTTTGTATCTGCTGCTTTACCAAATTAATTGATTATCCCTAGTAGTTTTCTGGTAGCATCTTTAGGGTTCTCTATGTATAGTATATCATGTCCTCTGCAAAACAGTGACAGCTTTAATTCTTCTTTTCCAACTTGGATTCCCTTTATTTCTTTTTCTTCTCTGATTGCTGTGGATATAACTTACAAAACTATGTTGAATAATAGCAGTGAGAGTGGGCAACCTTGTCTTTTTCCTGATCTTAGTGGAAATGGTTTCATTTTTTCACCATCAAGAGTGATGTTGGCTGTGGGTTTGTCATATATGGCCTTTATTATGTTGAGGAAAGTTCCCTCTATGCCTACTTTCTGGAGGATTTTTATCATAAATGGGTGTTGAATTTTGTCAAAAGCTTTTTCTGCATCTATTGAGATAATCATATGGTTTTTCCCCTTCAATATGTTAATATGGTGTATCACATTGATTGATTTGAATATACTGAAGAATCCTTGTGTTCCTGGGATAAACCCCACTTGAGTATGGTGTATGATCCTTGTAATGTGCTGTTGGATTCTGTTTGGTAGTATTTTGTTGAGGATTTTTGCATCATGTTCATCAGTGATACTGGTCTGTAATTTTCTTTTTTGTGTGACACCTTTGTCTGGTTTTGGTATCAGGGTGATGGTGGCTTTGTAGAATGAGTTTGGGAGTGTTCCTCCCTCTGCTATATTTTGGCAGAGTTTGAGAAGGATAGGTGTTAGCTCCTCTCTAAACATTTGAAAGAATTTGCCTGTGAAGCCATCTGGTCCTTGGCTTTTGTTTGTTGGAAGATTTTCAATCACAGTTACAATTTCAGTGCTTCTGATTGGTCTGTTTATATTTTCTATTTCTTCTTGGTTCATTCTCAGAAGGTTGTGCTTTTCTAAGAATTTGTCCATTTCTTCCAGGTTGTCCATTTTATTGGCATAAAGTTATTTGTAGTAATCTCCATGAGATCCTTTGTATTTCTGCAGTGTCAGTTGTTACTTCTCATTTTTCATTTCTAATTGTATTGACTTGAGTCTTCTCCCTTCTTTTCTTGATGAGTCTGCCTAATGGCTTATCAATTCTTTTTATTTTCTCAAAGAACCAGGTTTTAGATTGATCTTTGCTATCTTTTCCTTCATTTCTTTTTCATTTATTTCTGAACAATCTTTATGATTTCTTTCCATCTGCTAAATTTGGGGGGGGGGTTGTTGTTGTTTTTCTTCTTTCTCTAATTGCTTTAGGTGTAAGGTTAGGTTGTTTGAAATTTTTCTTGTTTCTTGAGGTAGGATTGTTTGCTATTAACTTCCTCTTAGAATTGCTTTTGCAGCATCCCATAGGTTTTAGATCATCGCATTTTCATTGTCATTTGTTTCTAGGTATTTCTGATTTCCTCTTTGATTTGTTCAGTGATCTCTTGGTTATTTAGTAGCGTATTGTTTAGCCTCCATGTGTTAGTATTTTTTACATTTTTTTTTCCTGTAATTGATATCTAGTGTCATAGTGTTGTGGTCAGAAAAGATACTTCATACAATTTCAATTATCTTACATTTACCAAGGCTTGATTTGTGACCCAAGAGATGATCTATCCTGGAGAATGTTCCATGAGCACTTGAGAAGAAAGTGTTTTCTGTTGTTTTCAGATGGAATGTCCTCTAAATATCAATTAAGCCCGTCTTGCTTAACGTGTCATTTAAAAGTCGTGTTTCCTTATTTAATTTCATTTTGGATGATCTGTCCATTGGTGAGAGTGGGGTGTTAAAGTCCCCTACTACGATTGTGTTACTGTTGATTTCCCCTTTTATGGCTGTTAGCATTTGCCTTATGTATTGAGGTGCTCCTATGTTGCATGCATAAATATTTACAATTGTTATATCTTCTTCTTGGTTGATCCCTTGATCATTATGTAGTGTCCTTCCTTGTATTTTGTACTAGTCTTTATTTTAGAGTCTATTTTGCCTGATATGAGAATTGTTACTTCATCTTTATTTTGATTTCCATTTGGATGGAATATCTTTTTCCCTCCCCTCACTTTCAGTCTGTATGTGTCCCTACGTCTCAAGTGGGTCTCTTGTAGACAGTATATAAACAGGTCTTATTTCTGTATCCATTCAGCCAGTCTATGTCTTTTGGTAGGAGCATTTAATCCCTTTACATTTAAGGTAATTATCGATATGTTTGTTCCTATTACCATTTTCTTAATTGTTTTGGGTTTGTTTGTGTAGGTCTTTTCCTTCTCTTGTGTTTCCTGCCTAGACAAGTTCCTTTAGCCTTTGTTGTAAAGCTGCTTTGGTGGTGCTGAATTCTCTTAGCTATTGCCTGTCTATAAAGGTTTTCATTTACCTGTTGAATCTGAATGAGATCCTTACTGGGTAGAGTAATCTTGCTTGTAGGTTTTTCCCTTTCATACTTTAAATGTGTCCTGCCACTCCCTTCTGGCTTGCAGAGTTTCTGCTGAAAGATCAGCTGTTAACCTTGTGGGGAGTCCCTTGTATGTTATTTGTTGCTTTTCCCTTGCTGCTTTTAATATTTTTTCTTTGTATTTAATTTTTGATAGTTTGATTAATATGTGTGATTAGCCTGTTTCTCCTTGGATTTATCCTGTATGGGACTCTCTGTGCTTCCTGGACTTGATGACTATTTCCTTTCCCATGTTAGAGAAGTTTTCAACTATTATCTCTTCAAATATTTTCTCAGACCCTTTCCTTTTCTCTTCTTCTTCTGGGACCCCCACAATTCGAATGCCAGTGCATTTAATGTTGTCCCAGAGGTGTCTGAGACTGTCCTCAGTTCTTTTAATTCTGTTGTCTTCATTCTGCTCTGTGTAGTTATTTCCCCTGTTTTATCTTCCAGGTCACTTATCCGTTCTTCTGCCTCAGTTATTCTGCTATTGATTTCTTCTAGAGAATTTTCAATTTCATTTATTGTGTTGTTCATCATTGTTTGCTCTTTAGTTCTTCTAAGTCCTTGTTTAACATTTCTTGTATTTTCTCCATTCTATTGCCAAGATTTTGGATCATCTTTACTATCATTACTCTGAATTCTTTTTCAGGTATACTGCCTCTTTCCTCTTCATTTGTTTGGTCTGGTGGGTTTTTACCTTGCTCCTTCATCTGCTGCATAGTTCTCTGTCTTCTCATTTCATTTAACTTACAGTGTTTTGGATCTCCTTTTCGCAGGCTGCAGGTTGTTCAGTGGCTTCTGTAGGCTTCCTGGTGGAGGGGACTGGTACCTGTGTTCTGGTGGGTGAGGCTGAATCTTGTCCTTCTGGTGGGTAGGACCACGTCTGATGTTATATTTTGGGGTGTCTGTGAACTTAGTATGATTTTAGGCAGCCTCTCTGCTAATGGGCGGGGTTGTGTTCCTGTCTTGCTAGTTATTTGGCATGGGGCCTCCAGTGCTCGAGCCTGCCGGCTGTTGTTTTGAGCTGGGTCATAGTGTTGAGACAGATCTCTGGGAGAGCTCTTGCCAATAGGTATTACATAGGGCTGGGAGGTCACTGGTGGTCCAATGTCCTGCACTCGGCTCTCCCACTTCAGAGGCTCAGGCCTGACACAAGGCCGGAGCACCAAGATAATGTCAACCACACAGCTCAGAAGGGAGGAAAAAATAAAAGAAAGAAAAATAAATAAATAAAATTAAATTATTAAAATTAAAAAGTAATGAAAAAAAAAAGAAGAGAGCAACCAAACCAATAAACAAATCCACCAATGATAACAAGCACTAAAAACTACACTAAGATAAACATAAAATCATAAACTAGTGAGTCACATACAGGAAACCCCAAGTCTACAGTTGCTCCCAAAGTCCACTGACTCAATTTTGGGATGAATCATTGTCTGTTCAGGTATTCCACAAATGCAAAGTACATCGAGTTGATTGTGGGCATTTAATCCACTGGTCCGGATGCTTCTGGGAGAAATTTCCCTTTATCTTCTTTGTTGGCACAGCTCCTGGGGTTCAGCTTTGGATTTGGCCCTGCCTCTGTGTGTGGGTCACCCTCTGGTGTCTGTTCTTTGCCCTGACAGGACGGGGTTAAAGGACCTGCTGATTAGGGTGTGCTGGCTCACTCAGGTGGGGGGGAGGGAGGGGTCCAGAATGCAGAGGGAGCTTGTGGCAGCAGACGTTGGCATGACGTTGCAACAGCCTGAGGTGCGCCGTGTGTTCTCCCGGAGAAGTTGACCCTGGCAGTGGCAGGCTGCACAGGCTCCCAGGAGGAGAGGTGTGGATAGTGACCTGTGCTTGCACACAGGCTTCTTGGTGGCTGCTGTAGCAGCAGGCTTAGCGTTTCATGCCCGTCTCTAGTGTCCTCACTGATAGCCGCAGCTCACGCCCGTCTCTGGAGCTCATTTAGGCAGTGCTCTGAATCTCCTCTACTCGCACACTCCAAAACAATGGTCTCTTGACTCTTAGGCGGTTCCAGACTTTTTCCCGGAATCCCCTCCCCATTAGCTGTGGCACACTAGCCCCCTTCAGGCTGTGTTCACACAGCCAGTCCTCTCTCTGGGATCCGACCTCCAAAGCCCGAGCCTCAGCTCCCAGACCCAACCCGCCCCGGTGGGTGAGCTGACAAGCCTCTCGGACTGGTGAGTGCTGGTCGGCACCGATCCTCTGCGGGAATCTCTCCGCTTTGCCCTCCACACCCTGTTACTGCGCTCTCCTCCATGGCTCCGAAGCTTCCCCCCACCCACCCCCGTCTCCGCTCGTGAAGGGGCTTCCTAGTGTGTGGAAACCTTTCCTCCTTCACAGCTCCCTCCCAGAGGTACAGGTCCCGTCCCTATTCTTTTGTCTGTTTTTTTTCTTTTTTCTTTTGCCCTACCCAGGTACGTGGGGATTTTCTTGCCTTTGGGCAAATCTGAGGTCTTCTGGCAGTGTTCAGTAGGTGTTCTGTAGGGGTTGTTCCACATGTAGATGTATTTTTGATGTATTTGTGGAGAGGAAGGGTGCTCTCCACATCTTACTCCTCTGCCATTTTGAAGGTCCTCCTCCTACATTTTATTTCTCTTACCTAAATTTTATTCAAGCTTTATTCTTGTAATCTGCCAGTTTTATGTTTTTCCCAAAAGCCTACTGCCCCAAAAGCAAATTCCGGAAAAAAAGAAGCCTGTCTAATATGAAAAAGATAGATAAGTGTCTTATGAAACATGTCTATTGACCCAAATCCTGCTGAGTAAGCAAGCGAATCCTTGGGTGCAAATGGGGCACTTATGACTGCTATCAAAGCCTCGGGAGGCTTCATTTATTACATGCCTGTCAGAGGGCACTAATAGTTCTTTAATAACCTGAAGAACAAGGGAGTGTTCTAACATGACAGCTGATCCTTGTTCACTTGGCAGAGAGTGGTTGAGCATTCATCACCACTATTCCTGTGATTCTGGATAGAAATAAGTGAGGCAAAATCAAGTGTTCAACATCAGAGCACCTGAGAAGAAACCTACCCAATGCATACTGAAAGACTGATGAGGTTTCTCCAACCTCTTTATCATCTTCTTTTCCCATTTTCTCAGGCAACAGGATCAGCCTTAGAAGCATTTGCCCCTGAGATATCTGAAGTGGCAGCCCAGAAAAATTGGGGGCACAAGGCTGGGGGCTGCCTCAGCTTTCACCCCTATGTCTCCCACAAGACCTAGTGAAGGAAATGACCTCCTGTCTCCTGCCTTTGTTTTCTCAGTTGCAAAATAAAGGGATTGAACCAAGGTTCTTTCAGCTCCCCAAGTCTGCGATTCCAACATTTATCAAATCACACTACTTAGGAAGATAAATCCAATCAGAAGTCTTGGCCACCTGCCAGGCCTAAACCTCTGCTCACCACAGGCTAGTGAGCAAAGGAGTATTTGCAGGACTCCCTGTGTATAGGAAGGGTATGGGAAAGTGGCTAATGGTGCAGCTTTTTAATTACCTCAGAGGCTCTGACCCCAGGTTCCAGTCACACAGGGCTGGCAGCTGTGTCTTATGCCACACGGATGGTAATACCCATCCACTGTGCCCAGGCCATTGACTCCCGGACAGTTCATTAGCAAGAGAGCACAGAACCACCCTGGTGACAGATGGAAATCCATAAGCAAGAGGCCTCAAATAGAGGAAATGTTCCTAAGTATTAAGACACTGGCTCTCAATAAGACATTCAGTCCAGGTCCCTGGGGATGAGCAGTTACCCATTCACAACCAGGCAGGGGCAGAGATGCTGGCAGAACCAGAAAGCATGCTCGCTGCAGGAATGAGGGGCCCCCAGAACTGCCCCTAAAGGCCCAGGGTGTTCAGTCACATCACAATTTCCAGAGTCTCAGCAAGAGCCTCGTTCCACTTCTAAAGAAGCAGAAGAACAAAGCTTCGTTGGTGATGGGCCTGCAGTGCACTTACTGGTGATGGTCCTGCAGAAAGTGGCCCACTCCTCCTGGGCCTCCACCTACTCCCCAGGCATCAGCTACTCCAGCTGCAGAGGAAGGCCTCTGCATAAGTTACTTTAACTCTTCCAGTTCACTCAACCAGTTACCTCTTCAACAGCCTTGCTAGCCCTGCAGGGTCTTCCAGGACGATCATAGTTGAGGGCCATAAAAAAACAGATTCAGGCCAAGGAGACTCTGAGTGGACAAGATGCCAGCCCACAACAAATGAGGGAAGAAGATGTAGAGAATAAGGGGAAGCTCAGAGAGCTGAGTTCAAATCCCTAATTCACCATTATTTGTCAAGGGGTCTCGGGCAAGTTGCTAACTTCCTTCAGCAGAGTTTCTTCACCAGCAAATGATCATTGTGTTACCTAACGCACAGGGCTGTGACAAGAGATAAATGCCAGAACACAGGGACAACACTCAAATACATTCCCTTGCACACACTAAGCACCCCGTAAATGTCACACCGTGGTGTGCGGCCACGCTCATGCAACCTGAGGACCACTCCACCACCACCATCACCAAACACTTCACAGCCCAGCGAGACAACGCCAACACCGAGACTGTAGGTGAAAACTCATCCGTCAGGTGCACTCAAGGAAGAAAAAATAAAGAGGCACTTGCCAACAAGAAGAAAAAAAAACAGAATTAATTATATTAGGTCCTCTGTGTCTTGTGCCCAACAGAAAATGAGCTGCTTGCTAGGCTTCTTTTCTGGCCACAATTCATGATGCAATTACATCACTGGCATTCTTTTCCATGTTCCATTTTAAACTGCCTCCTGGTCCATACCATTAGATGACCTAGTCAGTGAGGAAGGAGGTCAGTGGTCCCCACCTCCAACTTGTATGTGCGAAGGAGGTCAGTGGTCCCCGCCTCTGACTTGTATGTGCAATGGTTAAGTTCCTGGAACTTGACATCTGTGCAAGTTGCTGAGGTCACCTGAAGGAGGAGGGTTTTCTGGACTCTGGTGCCTCCAACTCTACTGCAGCCACCCTTCTTATGGGGTGGAAAAGAACATGGTCTTTGAAAAAAGTCAGGTCTACCATGTTGGCTAGACAGCTAACCTTGGGCTTCTTACTTAAACTCTGAGCCCATAAATCATGACTAATACCCACTTGAAGTCTGTTGCAGGTTTCAAGAGTGAGGTACATGAAGTGCCCAGCTTGGTGCCTCAATCATACTAGATCTTCAATTAATGATTACAGATTTCCTCCTCCTTCTCCTCCCTCTCAGTGTCCTTTGTAGATTCATCTTTTTTTATCTTCCCCTTAAACACTGCCATCCCCACGGCTTAGTGTTGACTTCTTCCTCAGTACATGACATCAGAAGTACATCTTTTGGGTAAAGGGAGGGCAACCCATGGAGGACTTCAAACATGGTGCAAAGTCACTTCTCATAGCTCTCAGACTCAGTGCACACTCACTTCAAGCTAATAGATATATTGTGCTCTGAAGTGGATGGTGTTTGGATAACCGGAACTAAATACAGTTTTATAAATACCAAGAGGGTGCATCAAGGAATAGAAGGAGCCCACAATACAAACTGGAACCTTGGCCTAGTTCTGGCTCTGCCATAACCACACCCCTAGTCAAAACCCCAAATTCCTCCTCTACAAAACAAGGAGGTTGAAATAAAAGCCCTCCGAGATCCCTTCCAACACTAAAATTCTATGTTCTACATTAAATCATGTACACGCAGGCTCACAATATCCCTTTGGACCTAAACATCACACCAAAAAGCAGTGCCAGGCATTTATTAGCAGTAAAAATTCAAAAGATGCAAGAAAAAGGCTACATTTTCTTTCTGGGGGAAATGGAAGTACCCAAAGACTTTTTTCTTCATGAACCTTGTATACATTTGTTAACAGCAGAGTCACTTCAATTAAACCAACCCCAGGGATACAATTAATCAACACAGCTACAGAAAATAACACAGCATTTGGATCTCCGGAGAGTCATTGGGCCAGGAAGAAACAGATCATAGGTGGTATCCAGTGAGGAAGAGAAGAAAGCATCACAGGAGGGCCCCAGAGGGGAAGGCAGTCTTCCCTTTGGTCTCTGTAGGAGGCCACAGTTGAGCAATCCCAATATAAGTCCAACCTGGATTCTGAAGTATCCCCACAGGAAAAAGGTATATAAGATGCACAGTAAGAGAAAATTGGAAATGTGACAACACCACGGAAGAGACAAAAGACAGGCACAGATAAACATGGCTTAGAGACTGAAGAAAAAGAAAAAAGACTGTTTTTGTTTAACAAGGGTGAAAAAAAAAAGTCACATAAAATTTACCGTTTTAACCATTTTTAAGCATACAGTACAGTGATGCTACATACATACACATTTTGGTCCAACAGATCTGCAGAACTCTCTCATCTTGCAAAATTGAAACTCTTTACCCATTAAACAACAACTCCCCAATCCTCCCTCCCTCCTCGGTTCCTGACAACCACCATTCAACTTTCTGTCTATATGATTTTGACTACACTAGGGACCTCATGTAAGTGGAATAACCTAGCACTTGTCTTTTTTGTGAGTGGCTTATTTCACTTAGCATAACATCCTCAAGGTTCGTCCAGGTTGTAGCACATGTCAGTATCTCCTTCCTTTTTAAGGCTGTATACTATTCCACTGTGTATATACCACATTTTGTTTATCCAATCATCTACCAATTGACACTTGGGTACCTTTCACCTCTTAGCCACTGGGAATAATCCCTGATTACATCCTGGCTGTATGAATGTGGCAATGATTCTTGTAAGTAGATTTTCATAAATCGAAATGCCTGATTTTGTCTTTTGTTTTTTCTTTTGGCCACACCGTGGGGCTTGCAAGATCTCAGTTCCCCAGCCAGGGATTGAACCTGGGCCCTCAGCAGTGAAAATGTGAGTCTTAATCACTGTACTGCCAGTGAATTCCCTCAAAATGCCTGTTTTGACCCAAAAAGTCAGCCTAATTTTTTTTTTTTTTTTTTTTTTTACTGATTCATAACATAAACTATCATTCCTTCTTGACCAAGTTGGGAAAGAGCTGATAAAGACCTTCAGCAGCAAAGAGAAGACTGCCTGCCCTGGAAGAACGTCACGGTGCTTACTAAAATGTGCCATCAAGGCCCAGCATCAGGGCCCTAAACCAGTGGTTCCCTATTTGGTGTTTTTGTTTGTTTGTATAAGGAGATGTGAATGAAAAATACTGTCTGCCATATCAGTAAACAAAGGATGATGCAGCCATCAAGCCATCAAATTACAGCTGCCCCAGTAGTGAGCACTGTATGGTTCAAAGGAGACTCAGGATGAGAAAACACAGGATACTGGCCCCAGATAGCTGAGGTGCGTATCAAATGAATGATTTCAGTAAGCCCAGCCTCTTGCATTTTCCCATACATAGAAAAGTGCTGGGGGGGGCAGGGGGGAACCTTCAGGATGGCGGAGGAGTAAGACGTGGAAATCACCTTCCTCCCCTCAAATATATCAGAAATACATCTACATGTGGAACAACTCCTACAGAACACCTACTGAACACTGCCAGAAGACCTCAGACCTCCCAAAAGGCAAGAAACTCCCCCACGTACCTGGGTAGGGCAAAATAAAAAAAGAAAATATAGAGACAAAAGAATAGGGATAGGACCTGCACCTCTGGGTGCAGGGTGCTGTGAAGGAGAAAAAGTTTCCACACGCTAGGAAGCCCTTTCACTGGCGGAGATGGGGGGTGGGCAGGAGGGAAGCTTCAGAACAATGGAAGAGAGCACAGCAACAAGCGTGCAGAGAACAAAGCGGAGAGATTCCCGCACACAGGTGCGACCAGCACTCACCAGCCTGAGAGGCTTGTCTCCTCACCTGCTGGGGTGGGCAGAGGCTGGGAGCTGAGGCTCGGGCTTTGGAGGTCAGATCCCAGGGAGAGGACTGGGGTTGGCTGTGTGAACACAGCCTGAAGGGGGCTAATGTGCCACAGCTAGCTGGGAGGGAGTCCGGGAAAAAGTCTGGAACTGCCTAAGAGTCAAGAGACCATTGTGTCGGGGAGCACAAGGAGAGGGGATTGCTTCCCTGCCTCCCCACAGAAGGCAGAGCACCACCTAAATGAGCTCCAGAGATGGGCGCAAGGCACAGCTATCAGCTTGGACCCCAGAGATGGCATGAAACGCTAACACTGTTGCTGCAGTCAACAAAAATCCTGTGTGCAAGCACAGGTCACTATCCAGACGCTCGCAGGAGCCTGTGCAGCTTGCCACTGCCAGGGTCCCGTGATCCAGGGACAACTTCCCTGGGACAACACACGGTGCACCTCAGCCTGGTGCAACGTCATGTGGGCCTCTGCCGCCACAAGCTCGCCCTGCATCCCAGTTACAACTACCATACGCCACCCTCACTGAAGCATGAGTGAGCCAGAGCCCCCTAATCAGCTGCTGCTTTAACCCCCTCCTGTCTGGGTGGGAACAGATGCCTGCTGGCGTACACGCAGAGGCGGGACCAAAACCAAAGCTGCACCCCAGGAGCTGTGTGAACAAAGAAGAAAAAGGGAAATTTCTCCCACCAGCCTCAGGAGCAGTAGATTAAATCCCCATGATCAACTTGATGTACGCTGCATCTGTGGAATACCTGAACAGACAACGAATCATCCCAAATTGAGGTGGTGGACTTTGGGAGCAACTGTAGATGTGGGGTTTGCTGTCGGCAACTGATCTGTTGCTGATTTTTAAGTTTATCTTAGTATACCTTTTAGCACTTGTTACCACTGGTGTATTTGTTTATTGGTTTGCTTGCTCTCCTCTTTTTTTATTACTATTATTTTTTAATAACTGTTTTATTTATTTTTTCTTTTTTTTCCTCCCTTTTCTTCTGAGCTGTGTGGCGGACAAGGTCTCGGCGCTCCAGCCTGGCATCACACCTGTGCCTCTGAGGTGGAGAGTTGAGTTCAGGACACTGGACTACTAGAGTCCTCCAGGTCCCACATAATAGTAATTGGCAAGAGCTCTCCCAGAGATCTCTATCTCAACACTAAGACCCAGCTCCACCCAACGACCAGCACACTCCAACACTGGACACCCCATGCCAAACAACTAGCAAGACAGGAACACAACACCACCCATTAGCAGACAGGCTGCCTAAAATCATACTAAGTTCACAGACATACCCAAACACAGTACCAGACTCAGTCCTGCCCACCAGAAAGACAAGATCCAGCCCCACACACTGGAACACAGGCACCAGTCCCATCCACCAGGAAGCCTACAGAAGCGACTGAACAACCTGAAGCCTGCAAAAAGGAAACCTAAAACACAGTAAGTTAAATGAAATGAGAAGACAGAGAAATATGCAGCAGATGAAGGAGCAAGGTAAAAACCCACCAGACCAAACAAATGAAGAGGAAATAGGCAGTCTACCTGAAAAAGAATTCACAGTAATGATAGTAAAAATGATCCAAAATCTTGGAAATAGAATGCTGAAAATAAAAGAAACATTTAACCAGGACCTGGAAGAGCTAAAGAGCAACCAATAATAAACAACACAATAAATGAAATTTAAAATACTCTAGAAGGAATCAATAGCAGAATAACTGAAGCAGAAGAACAGATAAGTGACCAGGAAGATAAAACGGGAAAATAACTACCACAGAGCAGAATAAAGACAACAAAATGAAAAGAATTGAGGACAGTCTCAGACACCTCTGGGACAACATTAAATGCACCAGCATTTGAATTATACGGGTCCCAGAAGAAGAGAAAAAGAAAGGGACTGAGAAAATATTTCAAGAGATTAGAGTTGAAAACTTTCCTAACATGGGAAAAGAAATAGTCATCAAGTCCAGGAAGCACAGAGAGTCCCATACAGGATAAATCCAAGGAGAAACAAGCCAAGACACATATTAATCAAACTAACAAAAATTAAATACAAAGAAAAACTATTAAAAGCAGCAAGGGAAAAGCAACAAATAACATACAAGGGAATCCCCATAAGGTTAACAGCTGATCTTTCAGCAGAAATTCTGCAAGCCAGAAGGGAGTGGCAGGACACATTTAAAGTATGAAAGGGAAAAACATACAACCAAGATTAATATACCCAGCAAGAATCTCACTGAGATTCAATGGAGATATTAAAACCTTACAGACAAACAAAAGCTAAGAGAATTCAGCACCACCAAACCAGCTTTACAACAAAGGCTAAAGGAACTTGTCTAGGCAGGAAACACAAGAGAAGGAAAAGACCTACAAAAACAAACCCAAAACAATTAAGAAAATGGTAATAGGAACAAACATATCGATAATTACCTTAAAT
The DNA here is from genome assembly GCF_026419965.1 of Kogia breviceps. NCBI lineage: Eukaryota > Metazoa > Chordata > Mammalia > Artiodactyla > Physeteridae > Kogia > Kogia breviceps. The sequence goes on from NC_081313.1 coordinate 114,789,338, forward strand.
GTAAAGGGATTAAATGCTCCTACCAAAAGACACAGACTGGCTGAATGGATATAAAAACAAGACCCACATATATGCTGTCTAAAAGAGACCCACTTGAGACGTAGGGACACATACAGACTGAAAGTGAGGGGAGGGAAAAAGATATTCCATCCAAATGGAAATCAAAGACGAAGTAACAATTCTCATATCAGACAAAATAGATTTTAAAATAAATACTAGTACAAAATACTTTAAAATAAAGACTAGTACAAAATACAAAGAAGGACACTACAAAATGATCAAGGGATCAACCAAGAAGAAGATATAACAATTGTAAACATTTATGCACCCAACATAGGAGCACCTCAATACATAAGGCAAATGCTAACAGCCAAAAAAAGGGGAAATCGACAGTAACACAATAATAGTAGGGGACTTTAACACCCCACTTTCACCAATGGACACATCATCCAAAATGAAAATAAAAAAGGAAACACAAGCTTTAAATGACACATTAAACAAGATGGACTTAACTGATATTTATAGGACATTCCATCTGAAAACAACAGAATACACTTTCTTCTCAAGTGCTCATGGAAGGTTCTCCAGGATAGATCATATCTTGGATCACAAATCAAGCCTTGGTAAATTTAAGAAAATTGAAATCATATCAAGTATCTTTTCTAACCACAATACTATTAGACTCGATAACAATCACAGGAAAAAAAACTGTAAAAAATACAAACACATGGAGCCTAAACAATATGCTACTAAATAACCAAGAGATCACTCAATAAATCAAAGAGGAAAACAAAAATTACTTAGAAACAAATGACAATGAAAACACGACAATCCAAAACCTGCAGTATGCTGCAAAAGCAGTTCTAAGAGGGAAGTTCATAGCAAACAATCCTACCCCAAGAAACCAGAAAAATCTCAAATAAACAACCAAATCTTAAAGCAACTGGAGAAAGAAAAAAAAGCCCAAAGTTAGGAGAAGGAAAGGAATCATAAAGATCAGATCAGAAATAAATGAAAAAGAAACAAAGGAAACAATAGCAAAGATCAATAAATCTAAAACCTGGTTCACTGAGAAGACAAACAAAATTGATAAACCATTAGTCAGACTCATCAAGAAAAAAAGGGAGAAGATTCAGATAAACAATTAGAAATGAAAAAGGAGAAGTAACAACTAGCAATGCAGAAATGTAAAGGGTCATGAGAGATTATTACAGCAACTATATGCCAATAAAATGGACAACCTGGAAGAAATGGACAAATTCTTAGAAGAGCACAAGCTTCCGAGACTGAAGCAGGAAAAAATGAATAGACACAGATCAATCACAAGCACTGAAATTGAAACTGTGATTAAAAATCTTCTAACAAACAAAAGCACAGGACCTGATGGCTTCACAGGCAAATTCTATCAAACATTTAGAGAAGAGCTAACACCTATCCTTCTCAAACTCTACAAAAATATAGAAGAGGCAAGAACACTCCCAAACTCATTCTATGAGGCCACCATCACCCCGATACCAAAACCAGACAAAGATGTGACAAAAAACTAAACTGCAGGCCAATATCACTGATGAACATAGAGGCAACAATCCATAACAAAATACTAGCAAACAGAATCCAACAGCACATTAAAAGGATCATACACCATGATCAAGTAGGGTTTATCCGTGGAATGCAAGGATTCTTCAATACACGCAAATCAATCAATGTGATACACCATATTAACAAATTGAAGGATAAAAACCATATGATCATCTAAATAGATGCAGAAAAAGCTTCTGATAAAATTAAACACCAATTTATAATAAAAACCCTCCAGAAAGTAGGCATAGAGGGAACCTACCTCAACATAATAAAGGACATATATGACAAACCCACAGCCAACATCGTTCTCAATGGTGAAACACTGAAACAATTTCCACTAACATCAGGAACAAGACAAGGTTACCCACTCTCACCGCTATTATTCAACATCGTTTTGCAAGTTTTAGCCATAGCAATCAGAGAAGAAAAAGAAATAAAAGGAATAAAATCAAAAAAGAAGAAGTAAAACTGTCATTGTTTGCAGATACTATACATAGAGGATCCTAAAGATGCTACCAGAAAACCACTAGAGCTAATCAATGAATTTGGTAAAGTAGCAGGATAGAAAATTAATGCACAGAAATCTCTTGCACTCCTATACACTGATGAAAACTCTGAAAGAGAAATTAAGGAAACATTCCCATTTACCACTGCAACAAAAGAAATAAAATACCTAGGAATAAAACTACCTAAGGAGACAAAGACCTGTATGCAGAAAACTATAAGACACTGATGAAAGATAGTAAAGATGATACAAACAGATGGCGAGATATACCATGTTCTTGGATTGGAAGAATCAACATTGTGAAAATGACTCTACTACCCAAAGCAATCTACAGATTCAGTGCAATCCCTATCAAACTATCAATGGCATTTTTTACAGAACTAGAACAAAAAATTTCACAATTTGTATGGAAACACAAAAGACCCCGAATAGCCAAAGCAATCTTGAGAATGAAAAACGGAGCTGGAGGAATCAGGCTCCCGGACTTCAGACTATACTACAAAGCTACAGTAATCAAGACACTATGGTACTGGCACAAAAACAGAAATATAGATCAATGGAACAGGATAGAAAGCCCAGAGATAAATCCACGCACATATGGTTACCATATCTTTGATAAAGAAGGCAGGAATATACAATGGAGTAAAGACAACCTCTTCAATAAGTGGTGCTGGGAAAACTGGACAGCTACATATAAACGAATGAAATTAGAACACTCCCTAACACCATACACAAATAAACTCAAAATGGATTAAAGTCCTAAATGTAAGGCCAGACATTCTAAAACTCTTAGAGGAAACCATAGGCAGAACACTCTATAACATAAATCACAGCAATGTCCATTTTGACCCACCTCCTAGAGTAATGGAAACAAAAAATGAAATAAAGTGGGACCTAATGAAACTTTAAAGTTTTTGCACAGCAAAGAAAACTATAGACAAGACGAAAAGACAACTCTCAGAATGGGAGAAAATATTTGCAAATAAAGCAACTGAGAAAGGATTAATTTCCAAAATATACAAGCAGCTCATGCAGCTCAATATCCAAAAAACAAAAAACCCAATCCAAAAATGGGCAGAACACCTAAATAGACATTTCTCCAAAGAAGATATACAGATTACCAACAAACCCATGAAAGGATGCTCAACATCACTAATCATTAGAGAAATGCAAATCAAAGCTACAATGAGGTATCACCTCACACCGGTCAGAATGGCCATTATCAAAAAATCTACAAACAATAAATGATGAAGAGGGTGTGGAGAAAAGGGAACACTCTTGCACTGCTGGTGGGAATGTAAATTGATATAGCCTCTATGGAGAACAGTATGGAGGTTCCTTAAAAAACTAAAAATAGAACTACCATATGACCCAGCAATCCCACTACTAGGCATATACCCTGAGAAAACCATAATTCAACAGTCATGTACCACAATGTTAATTGCAGCTCCATTTATAATAGCCAGGACATGGAAGCAACCTAAATGTCCATTGAGAAATGAATGGATAAAGAAGATTTTGCACATATATACAATGGAATATTACTCAGCCATAAAAAGAAACAAAATTGACTTATGTGTAGTGAGGTAGATTGACCTACAGTCTGTCATACAGAGTGAAGTAAGTCAGAAAGAGAATAACAAATACTGTATGCTAACACATATACATGGAATCTTAAAAAAAAATAAAAATGGTTCTGAAGAACCTAGGGGCAGGACAGGAATAAAGACAAAGATGTAGAGAATGGACGTGAGGACATGGGGAGAGGGAAGGTTACGCTTGGACGAAGTGTGATAGTAGCATTGACATACATACACTGCCAAATGTAAAATCCGTAGCTAGTGGGAAGCAGCTACATTGCAAACAGAGATCAGCTCGGTGCTGTGTGACCACCTAGAGGGGTGGGATAGGGAGGGTGGGAGGGAGATGCTAGAGGGAGGGGATATGGGGATATATGTATACATATAGCTGATTCAGAAGTTGCAGAAGTTAACACAAAAATGTAAAGCAATTATACTCCAATAAAGATGTTTAAAAATTAAATAAATAAATAAATGCACCTCAATGTTGAAAAAAAAAAAGAGAAAAGCACTAAATTCCTTAACTTGAGATATTTAGTTTTCCTTAATTAACAGTAATCTTTTGATGTTCCAACTACCTGGTCTTTGTTGCAGAAACTCTTATATATCCTGGCTCCCTCCCTTACCTCTTTAGGGCAGTCTCTCAGAGTTAGCTGAGATGCTGTGTCTCAGGCTTAAGTCCTCAGTTTTGTCTGAATAAAATGTAACTCTCAAGTTTTAGGTTGTGTATTTGTTTCAGTCAACAGAGACGTATTTAAACATTAAAAAAAAAAAAAAGCTTTTAGAAAAGTACACAGTGACAAAAAGCTACTAGTAATTCAGAGATGTTTAAAATTAATTGGTGTTGTATTACATCAATGGCATCCTCTAATATATACAAATAATATAAACAAAGCTTGGCAGGCACAAGAGGTCACAGATATGAAACCACCCCACAGATGATACAAACCACCATCACGACAGCCACCACCCCAGCCAGGGATCTGAGGTCCAGGGGTGGGAAATGCCTCCCGGCACCACCCTTATCCACCAGGTCAGACATCTTTCACCCACACCTGTAAGAGAAATGACCAGAGTTCCAACTAGGCCTGCAAAAAATTCCTAAATAAACTTAACCACCTCTGTAAGGCCAGTCAGAAACATTAATAACTCTGAGGTATATGACATAATCTGGCTCTTTTCAAAAGCCAAGGGCCTAATGACTGGTTTTCCTTAATATTCACCTTCAGTCTCTCACATCAAGTAGGGTTTAAGCACTAGTACTGAAAAAACAAATACAAGCTCACTGGCATTGCAATCAGAACCACACCTGACCTCACGTTTGCGCTATGGAGAGGCACTCACTCTGAGAGCGAGGAACCGTCCAAACGTCATTTGATTTGAAACCTGGCAGTTTCTTCAGGTCCCCCGGGATGAGGAAAATTGGATAGATGAATTCCACTGTGAAGTGCAGCCTGTGATCCCTGAACCCCTGCAGAGGCCACCTGAGCCCCTCCACACCTGGGTCAGTGGAGCTGGGAGTCTGCACACCCTTTTCCACCAGGCACAGCCACCATACAGAACCCAAATACAGCTAAGTTAATGTGTGAGTGAAAAGAATAAGACATGTTTTTAAATTTTCCTAGTGAGATATCCTTGTACTTTGTTTTCAAATAGCAGTACACTGAAGGACCTATTTTTCCTATCAGTCAATGTGAACCGCTAATTTAGAATTAATTCAACGATGGATTTCAGATTCCAAAACAATCAAGTTCTCTGTTGTTCTGACATTCATAGATTTAGCAGACACTTTGTACAAACACACCCAGCATTTGGCAGCTGTTCTGCTTTCCACCCCCTCCCAGTGTTCCTGCTTCAGCTCTAGGCAGGGTCCCTCTTTGGGAAAGCCATGTCCTCTGGAGGAAGATTTGATGTGCAGCAGTAATTTGGCCTGAGAGCTGATATCCCCTGAGTTGTCAGTTGGGCACCAAGGGAGGTGAGACAGCCATTTCTACTCAAGTGCTGATTTCTTCTCCACAAGCTCCCAATGATCTCCCTCCCTCGGGCCCTGCTCCCAGGCAGTGGAGCAGCCAAAAAGCCAGGAAAAATCCTCATCTGGGCCTCCAGGGTGTCTGGAGGACCAGTTGTCCTGATGCTCCCTCCAGCCTGCTGGCTGGTCACAATCCACAAACTGGAAGATGATTTCTCTTCAACTGACCCAAGGGCCAAACACTTCTGTCCAGTGAGACATTAAAAGAGCCATGTCTTCCAGCAGACCACCGGCCTCCTGGACCACTGTGTCAGAGGTGATGCCACCTGACCACAATTTCCACCCCAGAACATACTCAGCCTCTCGTCTCTCTAGCCCCTGCATCCATCTTCCAGTTGATTCCCTCAGAAAATAGTTTTAACATTAGTTCTGCCACAACTTTTTTTAAAATCTTGAGCAGCCTATGTGTGTTTTCATGACCAGGAAAGGAGGACAGCATCACGAGGAGAGACGGATCCTGCCAACTGGGAGCTGTGAGGTTTTAGACACTCTTGCCTCTCTAAATCTCAGTTTTATCTGTAAAATACAGTAAGGATAGTCATATCAAAAAATTAGAAAGAGGGCTTCCCTGGTGGCGCAGTGGTTGAGAGTCCGCCTGCCGATGCAGGGGACACGGGTTCGTGCCCCGGTCCGGGAGGATCCCACGTGCCACGGAGCGGCTGGGCCCGTGAGCCATGGCCGCTGAGCCTGCGCGTCCAGAGCCTGTGCTCCGCAACGGGAGAGGCCACAACAGTGAGAGGCCCGTGTACCAAAAAAAAAAAAAAAAAAAATTAGAAAGAAAGAGAGACAAAATGAAAAGCCAGAGGACTATGTACCAGATGAAGGAACAAGATAAAACCCCAGAAAAATAACTAAATGAATCGAGACAGGCAAACTTCCAGAAAGAGATTTCAGAATAATGATAGTGAAGATGATTCAGGACCTCGGAAAAAGTATGGAGGCAAAGATCAAGAAGATGCAAGAAATGTTTAACAAAGACCTAGAAGAATTAAAGAACAAACACCTAGAGGATTTAAAGAACAAACAGAGATGAACAATACAATAACTGAAATGAAAAATACACTAGAAGGAATCAATAGCAGAATAACTGAGGCAGAAGAACGGAGGATAAGTGACTGGAAGACAGAAAGGTGGAATTCACTGCCATGAAACAGAGTAAAGAAAAAAGAATGAAAAGAAATGAAGACAGCCTAAGAGACCTCTGGGACAACATTAAACACACCAACATTTGCATTAAAGGGGTCCCAGAAGGAGAAGACAGAAAGGACCCAAGAAAATATCTGAAGAGATTATACTCGAAAACTTCCCTAAAATGGGAAAGGAAATACTCACCCAAGTCCAGGAAGTGCAGAGAGTCCCATGCAGGATAAAACCAAAGAGAAACACACCGAGACACACAGTAATCAAATTGACAAAAATTAAAGACAAACAAAAACTATTAAAAGCAGCAATGGAAAAATGTCAACATACAAGGGAACTCTCACAAGATTAACAGCTGATTTCTCAGCAGAAACTCTGTAACCCAGAAGGGAGTGGCACAATATACTTAAAGTGATGAAAGGGAAGAACCTACAACAAAATTACTCCACAGGAAGGACCTCATTCAGATTCGATGGAGAAATCAAAATCTTTACAGACAAGCAAAAGCTAAGAGAATTCAGCACCACCAAACCAGCTTTACAACAAATGCTAAAGGAACTTCTCTAAGTGGGACACAGAAGAGAAGAAAAGGACCTACAAAAATAAACCCAAACAATTAAGAAAATGGTAATAGGAACATACATATCGATAATTACTTTAAACGTGAATGGATTAAGTGATCCAACCAAAAGACACAGGCTCGCTGCATGGATACAAAAACAAGACCCATATATATGCTGTCTACAGGAGACCCACTTCAGACTTAGGGACACATACAAACTGAAAGTAAGGGGAGGGAAAAAGATATTCCACACAAATGGAAATCAAAAGAAAGCTGGAGTAGCATTTCTCATAACAGATAAAATAGACTTTAAAATAAAGAAAGTTACAAGAGACAAGAAAGGACACTACATAATGATCCAGGGATCAATCCAAGAAGAAGATATAACAATTACAAATACATATGCACACAACATAAGAGCACCTCAATACATAAGGCAAATGCTAACAACTATAAAAGAAGAAACAACAGTAACACGATATTAGTAGGGGACTTTAACACCTCACTTACACCAATGGACAGATCATCCAGACAGAAAGTTAATAAGGAAACACAAGCTTTAAATAACACAATAGATCAGATAGATTTAATTGATATTTATAAGACTTTCCATACAAAAACAGCAGAATACGCTTTCTTCTCAAGTGCACATGGAACATTCTCCAGGATAGATCACATCTTGGATCACAAATCAAGCCTCAGTAAATTTAAGAAAACTGAGATCATATCAAGCATCTTTTCCGACCACAATGCTATGAGATTAGGAATAGATTATAAGGGGAAAAACGTAAAAAACACAAACACATGGAGGCTAATCAATATGTTACTAAATAACCAAGAGATCACTGAAGAAATCAAAGAGGAAATCAAAAAATACCTAGAGACAAATGACAACGAAAACACAACAATATAAAACCTATGGAAGGCAGCAAAAGCAGTTTTAAGAGGGAAGTTTATAGCAATACAAGCCTACCTTAAGAAACAAGAAAAAATTCAAATCATCTAACCTTACACCTAAAGGAACTAGTGAAAGAAGAATAAACAAAACCCAAAGTTAGCAGAAGGAAAGAAATCATAAAGATCAGAGCAGAAATAAATGAAATAGAAACAAAACATAAATCTGGTTCTTTGAGAAGATAAACCAAATTGATAAACCTCTAGCCAGACTCCTCAAGAAAAAGAGAGGACTCAAATCAATAAAATTTGAAATGAAAAAGGAGCAGTTACAACAGACACCACAGAAATACAAAGCACCATAAGAGACTAATACAATCAACTCCATGCCAATAAAATGGACAACCTGGAAGAAATGGACAAATTCTTAGAAAGGTATAACCTTCCAAGACAGAACCACGAAGAAATAGAAAACATTAACAGACCAATAACAAGTAATGAAGTTGAAACTGTGACTAAAAATCTTCCAACAAACAAAAGTCCAGGACCAGATGGCTTCACAGGTGAATTCTATCAAACATTTAGAGAAGCGCTAACACCCATCCTTCTCAAACTCTTCCAAAGAATTGCAGAGGAAGGAACACTCCCAAACTCATTCTACGAGGCCACCATCACCCTGATACCAAAACCTGACAAAGATACTACAAAAAAATAAAATTACAGAGCAATATCACTGATGAATATAGATGCAAAAATCCTTACCAAAATACTAACAAACAGAATCCAACAACACATTAAAAAGGATCATACACCATGATCAAGTGGGATCTATCCCAGAGATGCAAGGATTCTTCAATATATGCAAATCAATCAATGTGATACACCATATTAACAAACGGAAGAAAAAAAACTGTATGATCATCTCAATAGAGGTAGAAAAAGCTTTAGACAAAATTCAACACCCATTTATGTTAAAAACTCTCCAGAAAGTGGGCATAGAGGGAAACTACCTCAACATAATAAAGGCCATATATGACAAACCCGCAGCCAACATTGTCTTCAATGGTGAAAAACTGAAACCATTTCCACTAAGATCAGGAACAAGACAAGGTTACCCAATCTCACCACTATTATTCAACATAGTTTTGGAAGTTTTAGCCACAGCAATCAGAGAAGAAAAAGAAATAAGAGGAATCCAAATTGGAAAACAAGAAGTAAAACTGTCACTGTTTGCAGATGACATGATACTATGCATAGATAATCCTAAAGATGCCATCAGAAAACTACTAGAGCTAATCAATGACTTTGGTAAAGTTGCAGGATACAAAATTAATGCACAGAAAACTCTTGCATTCCTATACACTAACAACAAAAGATCAGAAAGAGAAACTAGGGAAACAATCTCATTCACCATTGCAACAAAAAGAATAAAATACCTAGGAATAAAGTTCCCTAAGGAGGTAAAAGACCTGTACTCAGAGAACTACAGACACTGATGAAAGAAATCAAAGATGACACAAACAGATGGAGAGATATACCATGTTCTTGGATTGGAAGAATCAATATTGTGAAAATGACTATACTACCCAAAGCAATCTACAGATTCAATGCAATCCCTATCAAATTACCAATGGCAGTTTTTACAGAACTAGAACAAAAAATCTTAAAATCTGTATGGAGACACAAGGGACCCCAAATAACCAAAACACTCTTGAGGGAAAAAAAAACGGAGCTAGAGGAATCAGACTCCCTGACTTCAGACTATACTACAAAGCTACAGTAATCAAGACAATATGATACTGGCACAAAAAAAGAAACATAGATCAACGGAACAGGATAGCAAGTCCGGAGATAAACCCATGCACCTATGGTCAACTAATCTATGACAAAGGAGCAAGGATATACAATGGAAAAAAGACAGTGTCTTCAGTAAGTGGTGCTGGGAAAACTGGACAGGTACATGTAAAAGAATGAAATTAGCACACTCCCTAACACTATACACAAAAATAAACTCAGAATGGATTAAAGACCTAAATGTAAGGTCAGACACTATAAAACTCTGAGAGGAAAAAATAGGAATAACACCCTTTGACAAAAATCACAGCAAGATATTTTTTGACCCACCTCCTGGAATAATGGAAATAAAAACAAAAATAAACAAATGGGACCTAATGAACCTTAAAAGCTTTTGCACAGCAAAGGAAACTATAAATAAGATGAAAAGACATCCCTTAGAATGGGAGAAAATATTTGCAAATGAATCAACAGACAAAGGAATTATCTCCAAAATATATAAACAGCTCATGCAGCTCAATATTAAAAAAACAAACAGCCCAATCCAAAAATGGGCAAATGACCTAAATAGACATTTCTCCAAAGAAGACATACAGATGGCCAAGAAGCACATGAAAAGCTGCTCAACATCACTAATTATTAGAGAAATGCAAACGAAAACTACAATGAGGTATCACCTCACACCAGTTAGAATGGGCATCATCAGAAAACCTACAAACAACAAATGCTGGAGAGGGTGTGGAGAAAAGGGAACACTCTTGCACTGCTGGTGGGAATGTAAACTGATACAGCCACTATGGAGAACAGTATGGAGGTTCCTTGAAAAACTACAGATAGAACTACCATACGACCCAGCAATCCCACTACTGGGCGTATACCCTGAGAAAACCATAATTCAAAAAGAGTCATGTACCAAAATGTTCATTGCAGCTCTATTTACAATAGCCAGGACATGGAAGCAACCTAAGTGTCCATCAAGAGATGAATGGATAAAGAAGATGTGGCACATATATACAATGGAATATTACCCAGCCATAAAAAGAAATGAAACTGAGTTATTTGTAATAAGGTGGATAGACCTGGAGTCTGTCATACAGAGTGAAGTAAGTCAGAAGGAGAAAAACAAATACCGTATGCTAACACATATATATGGAATCTAAGAAAAAAAATGTCATGCAGAGATTAGTGATAGGACGGGAATAAAACACAGACCTACTAGAGCATGGACCTGAGGATATGGGGAGGGGGAAGGTTAAGCTGTGACAAAGTGAGAGAGTGGCATGGACATATATACACTACCAAATGTAAAATAGCTAGCTAGAGGGAAGCAGCCACATAGCACAGGGAGATCAGCTCTGTGCTTTGTGACCACCTAGACGGGTGGGATAGGGAGGGTGGGAGGGAGGGAGACACAAGAGGGAAGAGATATGGGAACATATGTATATGTATAACTGATTCACTTTGTTGTAAAGCAGAAACTAACACACCATTGTAAAACAGTTATACTCCAATAAAGATGTTAAAAAAGAAAAAAGACACATGTACCACAATGTTCACTGCAGCACTATTTACAATAGCCAGGACATGGAAGCAACCTAGGTGTCCATCAACAGATGAATGATAAAGATGTAGCACATATATACAATGGAATATTACTCAGCAATAAAAAGCAACGAAATTGGGTCGTTTGTAGAGACGTGGATGGACCTAGAGACTGTCATACAGAGTGAAGTAAGTCAGAAATAGGAAAACAAATATTGTATATTAACATATATATGTGCAATCTAGAAAAATGGTACAGATGAACCGGTTTGCAAGGTAGAAACAGAGACACAGATGTAGAGAACAAATGTATGGACACCAAGGGGGGAAAGCAGGGGTAGTGGTGGTGGTGGTGGTGGTGGTGGTGGTGGTGGTGGTGGTGGTGATGATGGTGGGATGAACTGGGAGATTTGGATTGACATATAGATAGTAATATGTATAAAACAGATAACTAATAACAACCTGCTGTATAAAAAATAATTTTTTTAAAAGGCATCAAGGGGAAAAAGCATTCATAAACACTTTCTAGAAGAGTGTGTCTGACACAAATACGATAGATATCCAGAAAAAAAGGTTAGTATCTTCTTTCCTCAACACAAGAATGCCCAGAGAATCTTCAGTCTATACATGTGAGAGTGTGAGATGCTGGTGTGGAGAAAGGGCAAAAAAGATGGGGAAGCTTCTAAAAGCTCTTCAGCTTTCATAGTTTTCATTCAAATTTCAACTGAGACAAATGAGAGGACTTCTGGGTCCCCACCTATTCTGAGGAATTAATCACATCTGATAATGAGCTTATCACCAACTATTGGGATAGAATGGGTTCCATTCCACTCCAGCGATGCCTGTGATTCTTGTCCTTCTCAGCCACAGTTCCAGCCCTGCGGCATCCCGTACCAGTGCACACAATCCTGCTCTGTCCCCTTACTGGACATTCCCAGGCAGTCGGGCAGTTGCCCAGGAAGAGCGTGGGGTGCATGTGCATTTCAGTACCTCTGGTTTTATCACGGCCGACTTCATGGGTGAGCACCTGTGCATTCACACAAAGCCCATACTTTGAGCCCAGTCTTGAGCTCCATCTTCACAGCATTTACCTTTCCTCCCATACCTACTATCCTGTTCCTGATAATGGCACCACTCTCTTCCCCACAACCTGGGCTGAAAATCATAGACACTCTGCAGCCACAAGCCCTGCCACCCCCACCAGCACCATCCCCCCACAACAATGAAAGCTGCCAGGTACTGTCAGTTCCGGTCCAGCCTTGCATCCACATCTTCCTCTCCATCCCCATTATGGTTGCTCTACTGCTCTCTCTTTCACCTGGATTATTAAAGTACCCTCCCAACTCCTCTCCTCTCCTCCAGGCTCTTCTCTCACTCAACCACCCTGCCCGCCCATGCCAGATGGACCTCACCCAGGCAAGAGTAGCCACAGCATCTCCTGCCCAGTGCCTCGCTCTCTCCCAGTGCAGCAGTTCTGTGGTTCTGAAGCTACTGGCAGCCCCATCCCTGGCCCAGAATAGCAACACACCCACCCTAACCAGGACGCTTCAACATTTTAGGAAATCCACAGGCTAGGGGCAAGGTCCTCTCTCCCCCCTTGATCCTTATTCTACAAGAGAACAGAACCCTCTTTCTGATTTACATACCATCCTTACTATACTGTATGCACCCTGCAGTCAGAACCCATGCTTGAACCACTCCATCTCTGCTTACGCCAAGCACTCCAGCACAATGCAGAATTTTTTTAAAGTGACTTCTCATAATACACATTTGCAGTGTTGCCCCAAGCTCATGTTTCAGCCTTGGCAGGGGTGAACTCCATGCTATCATGGAACTTTTTACACCGTATTCAATTTTACAGGACATCTGTGATCTCCTTTTCTTCTTCCTTTTTCTCATGACATTAAACACAGGGGAATTACATTAAGCATAAACAGACTCTTGAAATGTACCTCAAAGTAATATGAAAGATCTTTACTAATCCAGCTAATGTGCTTTCCTTCCAACACCCACTGAAATCTAGTTCTCATTTGAATACTTAACAAGCATCATCTTGGAAAACCTCTTTCCTTTGATCTACGTAGAAATAAAAAATGTATTTAGCCCATTCAGGCTGTGTTTGGCCCTGCACGTACACTTTATGCCTCCGTTTGAAATCTTAATCCTATTGCAGCACATTAATTCCGGTTTATATGAAATGCTGCCAGCAGAATCCATTGCTTTGCTTCATCCATTTATATGAGTTTCCTTCAGTGAGTCCTATAACTTTTTAGCTAAGTAAATATGCATTTATGTTTTCTAAGTCTACAGATTAGGATAATTTCAGACATGATAATAATTGCTTATTTTAGATCACTAGCTAATACAGAAACTTGCAGATGTAGTTTGTAAAATAAACCAAGATCTAATGATCTATACTTGCAGTAACCTCACCACTATATGGTGTGTTCTTCATATCACTACAATGGTATCGTGATTAGACAACCTTTTGCCAAGGAAGTTTATTTTTGTATCATTTCTGCTGTTTTATTGTTACACAGAGTAAAAAAAAATAAAGAAAACTAGAGTGCTTCGCCTAGTTATTATGAAGCAGTCATTTTGAAAGGGTGGGGCTTATTGAACCCCATGTGATTTAGTTATCTATTCTTCCATTTGAGTTGGCTATAGCCTGCTGCTGCTTAAGAACATAATAAAAATGGATGTGGTTTAAACGTAGTAGTTTTGGAAGAACTCCCCCTATTTACTTTGGGTGTGTCTAGGAGACATCATAATTGAGATTGTAACGTTAAATGCTCCAACTGACACTCATATAATAATTCTTAGTGGGAAAAAATTCCCAGGATATAGTTCTGACAGTGGTATTTGTATTGTTATGACTAGCTTTTCAGTTGCAAACATATAGCTTCACTCTTTGCTTATATGGCATCCTTAGTACATGGACATTTATCTTATGTCTGTTTTTTCTACCGCACTTTTGGCTATGTGAGGGGCCAGCTACAAAAAATACATATAATTGAATATCACTTTTGATCCTGGTGTTGATATCAACGTAGCACAGCTATGTAGGTGAAAAAGAAAGATTTCCCTTGTTTCCTGAGAATCTTCTAGGGCACTAGTAGCCTGTGAATCGAGGACACCTTCAAGCCTATGAATCTGACTTTTAGGAAAAGAGAAGTTGGAGGTTATTTAATTTTTTAAATCCCTTTCCACCCTACAGTGTTCTTCACCTTCATTCAAACCAAAGACAAATATTAGACGGCTTGTGTTTTCCTCAAATGTCACAACTAGTTGGTTTGTTTAGGAAAGGAAGACATGCTCCTGAAATAAAACTCAAAACCAAAGCCCATTGGGTGCTGCCAGAAGATGACTATGGAACTCACTGTCAATGCAAACAGCACTAGAAGCACATCCCAAATCCCCTGATTCCACTAAAAAGCAGTGCAGGGAATTCAAAATGAGAAGCCGCTTCACATACACCTCTCATTAAAAATAATTGTCAATTCCCCATGTGCTCTCTGTGATCCTCTGGGGTAGCTACAAGAAAGGAAAAATGAAAACATGAGCTGTATCTACCAGAAACAGTCCGGAAATGAGAAACTCTCCCAATATCTAGGACAAAGAGAACTTAAAACCAAAAAATCAATGTACTCAAAGAAAAAAAACATTAGTTTGGCTCAAACCAGTGGAATAATCATCCTCAATTCCCCACTTCTTTCAGTATGGCAAAACCCAGCCATGGGACTCTAAGGCTCTAAGTGCAAAAGCAAAAGGTTTGATTCCATCTGAGGCTGTTCTCACTCAAGAAGAGTTTCCTTTT
Source organism: Kogia breviceps (assembly GCF_026419965.1). NCBI lineage: Eukaryota > Metazoa > Chordata > Mammalia > Artiodactyla > Physeteridae > Kogia > Kogia breviceps. Next base: position 114,804,782 of record NC_081313.1, read on the forward strand.
AAGCCTATCAGCACCATAGACAGTTCAGAGTAGCGTTACTGAGAAATAAATATTAACGACTGCACCACAGATATCCATATCATGACTGTGACGCAATTAGGAAGCAGACTGACAAGGAATAATGATATCACTGTGTGCTTTATTTTGCCCTGTTTTGTTGGAAAAGGACATGGAGGAAGGGAGTGAAAAAATAAATGAAAAAGCAAGGTCTTAGAATTCTAACATGACCCCTGGGTTTCACTTCTCCAAGCTAAATTTAGCTCTTTGTGCATGGATTAATGCAAACATATACCATGTTCCCTAATGGTAAACATTATGGTTCATAAGGATGTCACAAGCTGTAATAGAAGACAGATATTATTTGGGATCAGGGAAAGAAAATGTAAGAGAAACAAAATCTCTGAGTCCATCCACTGTATTCAAGGATAGAGTAGGTGAGAAAAGTGAAGGATAAAATAGGATATTTGTCCCTTTTAGGGTCCAGTCTGTACAACTTGAGGCTGGCTTATATGACAAGCAAAAACCTGGGCCTGGATGGGTGTTCACGAGAATTCAACAAGAGACAGGAACACCATCACTGGAATCACCAAGGTGAATTCAACTACAAGGACTCTCCAAAATACCTAGGAGAGTGGAAAACACATTCAGAGGGTCACTGAGCTGCTTCTTAGATGCGGGTTAATAACAATCACATGAAGGAGCATTTAAAATCTCTTTCAGGGCTTCCCTGGTGGCGCAGTGGTTGAGAATCCGCCTGCCGATGCAGGAGACACGGGTTCGTGCCCTGGTCCGGGAAGATCCCACATGCCGCGGAGCAACTAAGCCTGTGAGCCATGGCCACTAGGCCTGCGCGTCCGGAGCCTGTGCTCCGCAACGGGAGAGGCCACAACAGTGAGAGGCCCGCATACCGCAAAAAAAATAAATAAATAAATAAAATAAAATAAAATAAAATAAAATCTCTTTCACATGGCCAGTAGACCCTGAAGCAAATGTCACACGCCTGTAAAACCACAGACCACCTCACAATCCTGTGATATGGGAGAGGTACACAAAGAGATCTAACTTGTTGGGATAATGAGGTGTGTCCCCTAGAAAAATTCAAAATGATTTCTCCCAGCAATGTTTGAGAAGGGTTCATGGTGATTAGTACTCTCATTTAAGAGTGGATGTTGATTCCTCCATGGAAGAATTAATAAACATGAAAGTTACATGATTTGCATGATGAGAATGTTGTTTTCCCTTAATTTTGTTTTGGCAAAGTACAATGAAGGCCCTTGAACAATTCATCACAATTGCTGAATTACACCAATAAATGACAGCTCTTCTACAATCCCAGGCCAAGAATGCTGTCAAATCATATATATGCAAAGAGGTTGGTTTTTTGCCTTCAGATACCAGCTTATTGAAAAGCTGTCACACATAATTTGCAGCACTTGAAGATAAAGCATAAATCCATTTCTTTTTTTAACCCAGAGAAAATAATATACTAGAAAACAATCTCTTCTTTCCAAATTAAATGTATCACCAAACCAGACCTCCACTGTCTTAAAGAGCTTCTCCAGATTCATCCTCAGCTCTTAAACCTTTAATGAGTTCATTCAGCTAGAAACCGTGGAGAAATGAAGCCAAGTTTTGAGGCATTAACAACAGATCTTGTGTCTTGCGCCAGAGAACACACCCATTTTTCATCATGACGACACCGCTTCGCTGTCATCTTCCAGAGCATATTTCCTCAAAGGATTTGGATCTTATTATAAGGACAATACAGAAGTTATTTTCTCCATCTGAGAGGGATGTGAGGCCAGAATAGGTTAAGGCACCTGCCTGGAGTCCCACAGTAACTCATCAAGAAGGAAGGAACCTTCCTTACAGATGGTTTTGTTTCCAGGGCAGCCCTATAGACACCAGCCTGCCTGAATCAAACAAACGTAGCCGCTCTCAGAATACTGCGCATGTCTCCTAGGAGACAGGGCCATGTTGGCCTAAAAGGGTATATGAGAAGAAGGGCTGCTTCGTGGTTCCTAAATGAAGAAAATGCTACAGAGACAGTGGTCAAAGTCACAACCCTGAGATGGCCTGGAACAGTAGAAGCCACTCTCAAGTTTGTGGGCTGACGTGGTCCACAACAACACATTGCTCCTTGGCTCTAGTACCTGCAGCCCCAGAAATCGGAGATACTCGGAGGATCTGCTCTTAAAATGGGATCATTCCTTCCTGGCAGCCACCGACTTTCTTCATGGCTTAGAATTCAGAGACCAATTTATGTTCCCAGTCTGATTTAATACGCCATATTTGTCACATGAGAGGCCACAGGATGGGCCAGAGAAACCTCTGTAGCTGTCCGGAGTCCTTACCTGCACTGCTCCCTGGCACTCAGTCAGATGCTTCTTCTAATCCTCAGACACTGGTGATTCCTGCCCAAGCCAGTGTTCATAGTTCTCATTTTAACAGGAGTGAAAACTATGATTTTACGGTACTTCGAAACTAACATCACCAATAACTCATGCATCACAATTTATGTAGCTGCTTACACATCTTTTACTATTTACTAATATAATGATTTCTTCCCTTTCCATACATCAAGAGGCAATGTGCCCCTCATTCCTTCCCTCTGATTCTCCAACCATATTAAGTGCTAAAGGATCTCAGTAACCCCTGATCCCCGATGGTACCTTCATACCCAACTACCCAAAGGTGTTCTGACCCACCAGCTTACGACTTTTGATATATTTATTCAATCGACCAACACTTACTGAACAGAATTGTCCTGGCATAATTATCACCACTGGGAATGTATACAAAAAGAGACTATTCTTGTCCTCAAGGAGAAAACAATTAATGATGGGGCAAGAACCCATCGCCAGTAAAATGATGATCTATAGGAACTACAACAGAAGTCTGTCATGGATGTGATGGTGGACCCAAACAATAACTGGCCACCTAAATCCAATGGAAAATCTGTATAAATTTAATCTCATCTATGAGACTACAATAATTATACCAAATGTTCTACTTCCCCATAGGATAGCTTCACATCTACAGAAGAAATTCTTGTTAACACACTACCAACTACTACACATCTGGTAGTGGGTATATTAACCTTTGTTTCAAGAGACTATTCAATAAATTTGAAATAAAGTCTGCAAGCTGTTGACTTACTAGTGTCTTCTCCTACTCATTCCACTTAATGGTCTAGGGCTTTTCAGTTTAGCTTGATATCTAGGAGAGAGAAAATTGAAATTTGAGAGCAACTCATCCTATGGGGAAATCACTAGGTAAAATGAGGCTTCACTGTCAAAGAGGAGTTTCACATACGGCTGGTTCTGAGCAGAAACCCACATATAAGCAGATACCTGCAGAGGTCCTTATGAATTTTTCAGAGGAAGATCAAAGAGAAAATAGACATGAATGGGTTGGAGCAGAATGGTATGAAGTGGAAGCAGTGCTGGCATGGATTGGAATTTCGATAAAGTCTATCCATGCAGGGTGAGCTTGAGCAGAATACAATGTTCCGAGGCTGAAGGAGACAAATGGGTCATCTCAGTGTGGGACAGTGGGAGAGTATGAGCGGTTCCCAACTATTCCAACCTAATGCCACGTGCAGAGATTGTTAAAACCATACCAAGAATCAAGAGGCTAATCAAATCTCATACCCTGGATTGACTATAGTTTCTAGACAGGTCTACTACACTCAGCCACACAGGTAGGACAATGCGTGTGAAAGATGTCCCAGGGGTTATGCAGCGTGAGAGCCCTATATCAAGGAAATAAACCAATAAGGATATGTTGATGTTTGATTCAGTAATTCAACTAGCCATGTTTGAGTATCTACTATGTGCTAAAAAGTGTGAAAGGCACTGGGGATGCAAAGCTTACAAAGCACTTACCAGGTCCCTTATATTTCAACAAAAATGTGCTGGCTTTTCTAATTATCTCAAAGAAGAAACAAAAAGAGAAATCTGTTCCTCAAACAAGATAAATCTCCTTCAGTTCAAAACAAAGTGGGAGCTGCGTGTGGAGGATAAACCAAAGGACACAAAATGAGAAAATCCACAGAAGTGACTCACTTCTGTTCAGTGGTTACTGAAAATAAAACAGTGGCAGTCAGTTCATTGCCAGGAAATACAAGTAGGTACGTAGAGAAATGTTGAGGTGTCTTCTTTAAAAAGCCTCTTTCGGGCTTCCCTGGTGGCGCAGTGGTTGAGAGTCCGCCTGCCTTTGCAGGGGACGCGGGTTCGTGCCCTGGTCCGGGAGGATCCCGCATGCCGCGGAGCGGCTGGGCCCGTGAGCCTGCGCATCCGGAGCCTGTGCAAAAAGACTCTTTCTTTGAGGACTAAGCACCATCATTCCAGTGACTCCTCATTCTGGATTAGGCTGAATTCTCCTTGATAAGTCAGAGAAGCACATTTCAAAGGGAAGACAACACGGGTGAGCTGAACCTGGCAAAGGACTTATATAAATAAACACACTTTTCTGTAAGGTTCAAGACACAGACACTGAGCCAGCAAAATATTCCTGAAGCAGCTACAAGCATTGGTCATCATTGCCAAAAATGGCTCCAAGATCAGGTTATCCTGGCCACCCTGGGAGAGTCTCAGAAAGAAACCAAGAGTTAACTCTGTTTTCTAAATTTCATACAGTGAATATTTATTACTTTTATAATAAGAAAAACAATGTAAAAAAAAAAAAACAGAAAAGTACCAAATATTGCCTGGAGCAACATCTTTGGCGCCTAGCTGCCTTAACTTTGCAAAATAAGCCATTCTTCACGAAAAAGTCAGTGAGTCTTGGCCTTCAGTCAAGTTTTTATAGTAAGAACTTGTGTGCTATGAAATTTGCGAAACATTTCTGTTACTCATTTATCTTATTTTCCTCCACCTAAATTTCTCCTGGGGTAAGAGTTTCATTTCTTGTTTTTTTTTTTTTTTTTTTTTTTAGCTTTTACCAATAAAGACAGTAAAACATCTAATATTCTTGAGTATATCTTATTGTACCTTTGAGAAAACACATGCGATCTGTGGGTAAAAGAGAAACACTTGACCACCAACAAAAGCATACCTATTCGCCCCCAAGTAATATAAAATACTTATTTCTAACACTTAGAAACATTTATGCCATAATGAACATTAGGGAAAGCTGATTTGGATGGTTTTACTATCTTCTTAGTCCATATGCGTAGACCACCAACTTGGTTGCGCTATTTGAAATGATGTTTACGAACAGAGAAACGGAATACACACAAGGAGGGAAGAGTGTGTGTTCCTCAAATTCTGGTCACACCATGCTACTGCTCACTGAAGCCACACACACAACTAGACATGGGTAAGCAGCTCCGTGAACAGGCAGCCCAGGTTAAACGCCCTGTATCAAGTGAGCGTGTTGGTGACTGCATGGTGGACACGAAGGGTGAACAAGATGAGTAGATGTGGATGTATGTGTCATATGGTCCCCTAAGAACAAGACTCATTACTGAATTCAAGGGCAGGGGAAGCTCCCTGAGGTCTGAGACAAGAACATTTATCAAATCATTGCCAGAAGCAACAAGACGGTCCCTGTGACCAGGCTCAACCAACTCTAGAATTGACCTTCCTCCCCAGACTTCTTAAAAAGGGCACCTTCAACTCCAAGCCTTCAGGGGATTTTTCCAACAGTGAAGAGCTGGTTCCAAGAGTAAGATGTCCTTGCACTCTACAAGGGATGGAAGCTAATTCAAGGCTATGGTGAGATAAAACATCTTTCCTCACAGCTGGAGTTCTGGAGAGAGATTTCAGCAAGGGACTCCTTTTGGAAACTATCTATAAAGCTGACCGGGACTGCCTAGAAATTTAAACAATGCTGCTCCCTCTTTCTGAACTGTTTCATATGGAAGAGACTCCCAGAGCAACCTGAAGGAGGTACGTGTGGTTTCCAGGGTGTTCACAGATGTTTACCACCCCTGAGGTTTTTATCATCATCGTCATCAATAAGGCACCTGCTTCCTTCAGGAGCTGATGGTATATTGGGGGAGACACAAAGAAAAAGTAACTACCTCATGAGGTATGACAATTGAAAACTGTAAGCACTTGAGTTGTTCAGAGGTACATGAAAGATCTTCATCAACTAAAGCAATCAGGAGAAGCTTTCTGGAGGGGCAGGTTTGAACTAGAAATTCAAGGAGCACCTGGGGTGTTAGGACAATAGAAAGGTGTGTTAGGAGAGAGGCTTGGCCTGCACAAATTCATAAGGCCAGAAAGTACAAGTGGTATTTAGAGACCGCAGGTAATAAATAAGTCTGGGGTGTGGGCAAATCTGTGTGGGAGAAGAGTGAGAAGGATGGGGCAGTAAATAGGACGAAACTGTAAAGGGCCTTAAAGGCCAGGCGAAGAGTGTGGATTTAATTCAGCAACAGTGGGCTGGTTGTGAAAGCACCCAAGCAGGTACATTTAAACACCATATGGAAGATTAATACGGAGCAGCCCACAACATGGTCTGGGGTGGGGAAAGCCTATGCTGGAGGATAGGGAAAGGCTCCAGAGGTCCGACGCCTGGCTCCTGCACCTGCAGGGCTGAGGAGGTTACCGACCATTATCCTTCTGAACCTTCCTGCCCTGAAATGGAGCAGGACCCTATGGGGCCTTCCCGGGAAGGACCCCCGCCCCCCGTGTCCTCCACCTGCCTTTTGACTAGAAAAACTTTAGCCGAAGAATAAATTTAATCAGAGAAGTGATAAAATGCAGAAGCAAAGGAAAACAGTCAAGACCAAATAATAATAGTTTAGTTATTAAACAAAGTGAAGGACCTTTGTTCCTCCTCAAGGGCTATAGAGATAATAGTCTGAGCCATATCCTTTGAGCTATTTTTTAGATACTGAAACTCCCACCAGGTGGAAGACATTAACTACATGATGACCAGACTGTAGCCATGACATAAGCTGCCACAATTCCGAGAACAGGCCTCAAAGAAATGGGAAGAAACAAACTCTGGCACTGAAGATTAACTGTACTTAAAACAATCACAATGATGCTGATCAGACCACTGCATGACCAATTTCAAGATGACTGTCAGAGCTGTCTGTGGTGTTCTGCATGTAGCCCCCTCCCCTCCACCAATACACCCCCGAGGCTCCCCTTTAAAAGCTCTTGCCCACTGATCAGCTGTGGGCAGTTGGCCTGTGGACACGAGTCTGCCCTCCCCCCGCCCGCCCCCGATTGCGGGCCTCCAGAATAAAGCGAACTTTCCCTTCTACCAACACCTGCCTCTCAAGTACTGCCTTTTGAGCGTCAAGCAGCCAGACCTGAGTTTCGGTAGCAGTCCCATCAGCTTAACCATCTTCCTGGCAGGGGAACAAGCCCCTAGGATGTGAGGCCCCCAGGCAGAATCTTCTAGGTCAAGGAACAAGGCAAGGACCAGTCAGCTCAGGGGACACAGAAGAGCCTAGGACCCTCCCCTTGTGCCCCAACCCCACAGGAAACAAGGCCATTTTGTCCAGTCAGCCAACAGACTTAGGCCAGGCTCCAGGCACATCCTGTACACAGAGGGAGGAGCATGGTGACCGTCCCCATTAGACAGGCAGGTAATGCAGGGTCACAAAGCCTCTCCAGGCAAGTTCACTCTGTGGGATTCTACCCGTTACTCTTGAACTCGAAGAGTAGAGAAGGTGATCTCTAATTTCGAGCAAACCCTAAATCCTTATACTGTCTGCAAGGCCCTGCCTACCTATTCTGCAACATTGCTGCTCACTGAACATACTCCAGACGTACCACTTCCTGTTCCTCAAACAGGTGAGTCCACTCCCACCTCTGGGCCTCCGCACTTGCTGCCCCCTCGACCTAGAATGCGTTTCCCCAGATTTAACCCAGCCGCCTCCACCCGACTTCTATTCCTTTAGTGAGACCTTCCTGACCGCTCCCATTGAAGTTCTGTGTCCACAGAAGTATTCCACACCAGCACACCTATCTCATCGCCCTGTGCTGGCTTCTGAATTGCACTCAGCTCTATCAGAAATCCTAACTTACCTAAATGTCTGGTGTTTTGTCTGTGTTCCTATTAGAATTTGAGACCTAGACGAGCGGGACTTTTTCACTCTTGCCCAATTCTCCCTCCCCAGTGTCTATAAAAGTCCCTGGCCCGTATTAGTGCTCAATAAATATTTGTCAAATAAGTGAAATAATTAATTAATCAATCCATGGATGAAAACCTGGTTAAGAGAATGTGATGCTCAGGCAGATGTTAAAGAGACCAGAGCTCTAGAGTTTCTTTTAAACCATCTGCATCCAAAATGTCGGCAGTTGGGTAATATATGTGTTCACGTCAAATGGGGGGAAAGCAATGGGAACGTGCTGAACTCACAGTCAGTGAAAAAAAAAAGAAAGACACTTCCAGAAATGTCTTCATTAACGAAGCGGCTTGTGGGGCAGCCCCTTGAAATGCTGTCATTGTCAGTAATAAAACTCCCCTAACTGTAGAATTAAGGGCAGGGAGAGGGGTAAGGCAGCTGGCATTCCACCACAATTGAAAGGAGAGAGTCTGGAAGACTTAGGCCCTGAGTCCCGGCAGGGTCCCAGGCCCACACCTTGTTCTGCTCCTGTGTCTTGGCTCAAATGAGGCTTCATGAAAAGCAGAGCTGCCTTTTAAGAAAATTTCATCCTAACCTGGAAACAGCAAAGTGCAGCCAAGTCTCAACTACTGGACTAATGAGGTGGAGAAACAATAAATGAAACCTTCAGATAATTCAGAAATACCTCTCAGCAAACCTCTCTATGATCGAATAATAAAAACTTCTGTCATTTCTGTAGCATGGGATCACTCACAAAGCACTTTCACATCGCACCACCTCTTGTGATTCTCAAACTCCCCGCGAGGCCATTGTTAGTGTCATCGGCATTTTACAGATGAAGACGCTGAGGCTCAGCCAGACGGGAGACGTACTTGAGTCCTAGACAGGAGGCAGAACAAGGGGCAAGACCCTGCGCCTGCTGACGGATTAACTCCCCACCTGGCCCGCACTCGTCCCTGATGGTGGGCGCGAGAGCACCTGGGACCGCCCCGCAGGGCCCCGGTCTCGGTCCCCTGGGCCAGCACCGGAGCCTGGCACCTAGACCACCCCGGGCCCTCACAGACGCATTCATTTTCTCCCATCTCCCACTGCTGGGATTTACTGTTTCATGACTTCCTCCCATTTTTTTCTAGAACGCTCATTTCTCCTCAACAACCACAACACGGAGAGGCCCAGAGGAACAGCCATGTCCACCGTGCCTGCTGTTCCCCTGGCAGCAGCCAGAGGCCCGCACCTCCAGACTGTCAGGTCGTTGGGGACGCTGTGACTAGATGCAGAAAAGGCTCCAGCTCACACACTTGGGTGACAAAAACTTCCTTGGATCTGACGGATCCCTGTGGGCCACAGCCCTGGCAAGTGCAGGATGCACTGCTCAGAGGGCAGATTTGTGGTCAGACTGCCTGGCTCGGAGCTCCAGCTCAGCCACCTCCCAGCTATACGACCCAGGGCAAGTTATTTAGCTGGTGCCTCAGTTTCCTCTGAAAAATGAGGCTTATAACAGTACAGATGTCAGGGGCCTACTGTGAGTATTAAGGGAGAAAACACCTGCAAAGCACTTAATGTCTAGCACTGTCAAGCAGGGGCTTAAGAAATGTTAGCTGTTGCCATTAACTGCTCTCATTCAGTTACAATGTTCTTGAAAGGTTAAGAGAATCTACAAAGCATGAGAGCTGGGAAGAAACATGTACACATGTTAGGATGCAGCGTGCTCAGTAATACTGGAGAGAGATGAACAAAGCAGACTACAAGCCAAATACAAAACCAAAAACTCACTGGATGAGACAGAGAAAGCTTCCCTGAGAACATCAAGCTCATTCCAGGTTCAAGGTCTTTGCACTTGCTTGGCAAGGTCCATGCCCCCATCCTCCATGGCTGGCTCCCATGTCCCCGTCTCAGAGGGGCTTCCCTGACCACCCATCTGAAGGGACCTCCCCTACCCTCCATCACTATCTTGGCACTATCTTCACAGTATTTGTCACTCTCTGAAATGATCTTAACATGTTCACTTGCTTAATGCCCAATTCCTCCACCAGAGTATTAGCTGTAGTAAGCCAGGAACTTCGAGTGTTTTGCTCACTATTGCTTTGCCAGGGCCCATAAGAATGCCTAACATGTAGTAGAGGCACCACAAAATTTGGCTGAACCAATAACTGGACACTGAACTGAGCCATGAAGATTGAGTGGGAACTTCCCAGGTTGAGAAAGGATGTGCCCGGTAGGGAACCGTGAGGACAAATGTATATCTGACTTGAAGTGCTGCCCGTAGTAGAAGTCCCAGAGGACTGTCTAATGGCAAATTAGATGATCTCCCATGACATGGGCTCCACAGTGTGGTAAAACTCTCTTTCAGCTCTGAACCTCCACTCAGTCTTTCTAGAGCCTAATAGCATTCATACAGTTCGGCCAGGCAACCCTAACCCCCTATCCCAATACCCACATCACAGCAGGAGGCAGGGGCACACCAGCACCCAGTGGACATCTGCCTTGTGAGAAGGAAAAACCTGGGTCTTCATCCACCTCCTTGAGGAAAGGAGCTTGTATGTGCATGCGACAACCTCATGCCAGGGGCCTCCTCCAGCAAACTGCCAAGATCTCAAGGGACTCTGGGTCTATTCAGAGACTGTGTCCCCAGCCACAGCCTTCATGGGGAAAAATCACTTGTAATGAAGTGTTGACATCAAAACATTTCAAGTGTTTGAAAATTAAGAATTATATTAGGAGAGAACTATACTTTATCTAATAATACATAACTAAAATTATATTCACAATCAAATATTCATGGCAATACTTAACATTTATTAAGCTCTTGCTTAAAAGTTTTGTTGATTTGCATCAGAGAACTCTGAATTTATAATATAAAAATATATGCAAATGAAATCATTCATTCAGTAAACATTTATTAGGTGCCTCGTCTGTGCCAGGCACTGAGATATAGCTAAAAAAGTCACAGATCATTTCCTCATGATGCTCCCAGTCTGTGTGTGATATAAGGAAGGAGTGATCATTTCTGCTTGAGTAGGTTAAAAAAATTTTTTTAATTAAAGAATAGATCAAACAATAATAATGATAATATCAGCAACTAACATTTATTGAGCAATTAACTAGCTCCCATACACTGTCCTAACACTCTTCACTCATTTAATCCTCACAACACACATATGAGGTCGAATTATTATTACTTGCATTTTATATATGAGGAAATTGAGACACAGAGAAGTTAGCTCACTTACTCAAGGTCACAGAGCTAGTCAAAGACTGCAGGAATGGACTGTGCTTGACCTGGGACAAAGTAAAAGAAGTCACCAAGCAGTATAATAGTGTTTCTCAACTTCGGCACCGTTGGCACTTGGAGCCAGTTATTCTTTGTCGTGCGGCTGGCCTGTGCATTGTAGGAAATTTAGCGGTATCCCTGGCCTCCAGATGCCAGCAGCAACCTCCTCCCCGCCAACTCCTGTTATAACAAAACTGTCGTCAGACATTCCCCAATGTCCCCTGGAGGGGAAAACCAACTCCAGCTGAGAACCACTGGGATAAAGGAAGAGCATGCTCACGGCGCCCTGGCAGGCAGTGGCATGGCAGGTCTGGGGAACTATGTACAAGCAGCATGATGTGGCTGGGAGCTGGGGCAATTCAGGGAACGGCAAAGAATGAGGTTAAAGGGGTGAGCGGGAACCAAATCATAGAGAGGTGTCACAGCCCACAGTAAGAATCTGGACTTTACCTAGAGGACAGTGGAAAGCCGCTGAGGTGTTTTAAGCAGGGACACGACAAGATCAGATGTGGGTTTCAGAAATATGGAGCTGGAAGCCACCTGGCTTAAAGATGGTGCAGCAAGGGGGAGGGGGCAGGTGGTACTAATTTGAGAGACTCGCAGGAAGGCAGGGAAGAAAAATTTATTTGAGAGCGTTGGACATACAATGGCCAGGCTTGGGGATGGAGGACCCAGGGATAACACCAGCCCACAGACCTGGGTGACTGAATGGATGTCAATGTCACTCACAGTGACAAGAAGCAGGAGGAAGATGAGCTCAGTTTTGCACATGCTGTGTTCGAACTGCCGTGGCAGAGAGGCCGTGCCTGTGGCGATGTCCCTAGGCAACTGGATGAGCAGTGTCGTGAACCTCCAACCTGGGCTGGAGATATCTATTTAGAGGGTGAGCAGGTATGCGGTTATGAAAACTTCACTAGTGAATGAAATGATCCAGGAGAGATTAATAAAGTGAGAAGAGGCCTGAGGATAAAACCCCAGGTAATCATTAATATTTAAAGGCTGAGAGGAAGAACCAGACCCAGACAAAAAGCCAGAGCCAGAGATATCAGGGAGGCCACATCAGAAAACCATGAGAGAACAGTGCTGCAGAAGCTAAAGGAAAAGAGGGTGATACCAGGTGATGCTAGAATCCAGGGTCATGGCTGAATGGGAAGAAGCAACTGTTAAGCACCTAGGCCATTCATTCTGGTTATATTCATAAAACATATTTCCTTCCATGAGGAAAATATAAGTTACCAATATAAAAACACATTTCTCCAAATGTAGATACTTGAACAGAATACCAAATCAAACACTCCTTTAATTTACTTGTGATCTCACTCATATTAGAAAACAACTCCAGTGTCAAAACACTGCCAAAATCATGACAGCTGAACACTGTAGGCCAAGCAGAGCCTTGGAATATAAAATCCAAGTTCCATCCGAACTCCCTCACGTAACAACATTAAGACCAACGTACAAGCATATACTCTTGACAAATTGTAAACTGATCGTTTCATGAGAGCCCAAACTTGATTATTGTTTATCTAGAAAAGTTCTGTTGAACTGTCAGAGGGTTTTACCACCAGACACACAGGTATGCTTGCAGAATACAAGGTCTTCTCTGAAGCAACATTTCAAATAGTTACACATTCAACATACTTTTTTACCCAACACTTATTTGCAATCTATACATGCCTGGTTATTTGCCCATCACTCAAAGTGAATCTATTCGAGTGAGCAATTATGATGCAACGCCACAGTACTCAAGAAGTGCGCAGAAATCAATTCTGAGGCGGGATATACAAGCACACCACGGGGCAGAAAAACAGACAACAATGGAGTCTTGGTCTTCCAAAATTTCCCTGAAAGAACGTATATTCCAGAATCCCAGGCTCAGAATCATTCTGCATACAAACTTCATTTCCAACACAAAGCCTTGGAATTGCATAACCTCAATCCGTAGTGATCTTACACCACATTAGCCTTTCCCCCAAAACACCTTCTGTTCCGTTGCATTTTAGGTCTACAGATGAATGAGATAAAATGGGACATAAGCTTAAAGGACTTTATTACTGGTTTAAATATCCACAATGCCACAATCTGCCACAGACAGATCCGAGTCATGTGGTTAAATGTGAAAACAATTACTCAATTTAATTTCATCTTGCAGAAGTTGAAAAACAAGCTGTAATCATGGTGGATGCTGTTCATTTTATTCCAAAAGCCACTATGTTTTATTTTCCTGATTGGATTTTATTCTTGGACACAGGAGGAGTGGGCTTCCACACTAAGCATGCTAACTCACAGGGCATTAGGAGGCCGGGCCTAAATCAGGCAACAGCTGGATCTGGATCGCTGCTGGATGGGCTTGTTACAGCTCCTTAAAGAGACAGGGTCCAAGTTGAGCCACTGCCCACATCCTCATCCCGAATGGTGGCACACCCCACTGCACTAAGTCCTGGAAGTCCACAGAGTCAGGAGCCCTGGTCTTTAGGTGAGGAAGGAGCCCCAGAGCACTTCAGGTTCTATCCTGCCTTTAGCACAGGCTCCAGGATCACGCTCCCCATGCTCTGCCAAGACCTTTGGACAAGTTACTCCACCTCTCTTTGCCTCATTTTTCTCATCTGTAAACTGGAGATAATAACAGAACCTACATCAGAGAGCTCACTTGAGGAATAGATAAGAGTGTGCATATTAAGTGTTTAGCACGAGACCTGGCCTAGATTAAGTTCCCATTATCATCATTAATATTATCTGATAACCTCACAGAGAAAAATCTGTGTATTCATGATCTGACTCTATAACAAAGTACCCCAAAACTCAGTGGATTCAATCCACAAGCATTTATTATCTCAGTTTCTGTGTGTCAGGAATCTCGGCACAGTTTAGCTCAGTGCCCCTGCCTCAAGGATCCTCACAGGCTGCGATCAAGTTGTGGGCCAGGGTCTCATCTGAAGGCTCAGCTGAGGGAGAACTGTTTCAAAGTTCACACACGTGGTTGTTGGCAGGATCCAGTTCCTCACCGGGTACTGGGCTGAGCATCTTAGTTGACTGGCGACCAGAAGCCTCCCTCAGTTCCTTGCCACATGGCCTAGGCCTCTCATTGTGCAGCTCAAAACACGGCAGCTGGCTTCCATCAGAGCAAGCAAACAGAGCACAAAAAGGCACACAAGATGGAAGCTACATTCTGTCTGTAACCTAATTTCACCAGTGACACCCTGTACTCTTGCCATATTCTGTTTGTCAGAAATGACGCACTAGGTTCATTCAAGGGGAAAAGCTCACACAAAGGCATGAACACCGGGAGGTGGGGATTGTTGAGGGACACCTTAGAGCTCTGCCAGTTATAACGTGAAAAGCCAAACTCCTCGCAATGAGCATCCAACCCCTTCTTTGTATCTTTCAACAAATATTTGAGTACCTACTTTGTACCAAGCTCTGCCCAAAGGCCCTGAGAATATATTAAAGAACAGACACATGCCTTTGTTCTCAGGAAGCTGATAATCTAGCAGGAGACATTAAAGAAATAAGACATATTACTATGGAATTTAAGTTGTGACAAGCGCCATGAAGAAAAAAATAAACCACGTAATATCGCAGGAAGAATGTGAGCCACTCTGATTCATGTAAGGCTTCCCAGGGGAAGAGAGCCAGGCTGAGACCAGGCTCACCTTTTGCTCACCAAAAGGGTGAGCAAGAGTCAACCTGGTAAAGGGCAGGGCCAGGAAAGAGGTCCAGACACAACAGAATGACAACAGGAAGGCTGTGAGGTCAGCACACCCTGCACATGGCGGGCTCACCGACACAGTGGTGGAGGCAGGACAGGGCCCGGCAGCATTAAAGTTTCTAACCGGCCCCTGTTCTCAACTAAATTAAATTTGCGAAGTACAATTCAGATAGTTTGGCCCCTCCAGGATTGGGATTATATGCACCAACAAACTACCGCAGAAACAATTAATGAAACCTATTTTGGTCTCAATTTTCCAGACCTTCAAACTTCCCATGTCTTGTATTTTAATAATGTGTCCATGAAGACAGGCTTCCATAAAGGACACACTACCTCTAACCACAAGCAGATCTCATTCCGATGAATTATTGCTAAAAAAAGTGCTCACTCAGAACCATGATGACTCCTCCTTATACCGTTTCATTAAGTGCAATCCATTTTTCCATAAATAATGAGGCTATCTGACTCCTGGAGTTAAAGAGAACACGGGAATCGAGGGAGACCGAAACACTCAAAATAAAGCTGCTTTTCTGTTGGTTCTCAAGGTTAGAGAACAGACCCAAAACAGATGCAGCCCAGTGGGAGCTTAAAGAACTTTCCTTCAGGGCACTCAAATTCTGCCCAATGCCCTCTCTTGCTTGCCAGCAAGCTGCGGGTTCAGGTGTCAAACAGCCACAAAAGGACACATCTCAATGCATCTGAAACCCGATACATTTACACAGGAAAAGAAATTTGTAGCTCTTCACTATACTCATGTTAACCTGGGCTGAGACACTTATGATAAATGGCCTACATTGTAATCCTATTGACAAAGGATCATCTTTCCTACTAAGGCTGTGAAAACCCCTAGTACACTGTCAGTAGTCAATCCACATATAATTATGCAATTAAGGTGACACGTTTCTTATGCTCAAAAACTGAGTGTCAACGGTAAGCCAGTTCTTGGAACAGCATGCCTCCAGCCCCACTTCCCTCACACCTAACACCAGGATGGAATTTCCAAGGTAAAACTCACAGTCAGAACAAAGCAGACCAGGTCAAAGTTGCATGCTTTGCTGGGGCAATAAGGTGTAGTGGGATAAAACTGAGGAAGAAGGGCTGCCCATAAAAAACAAAAAAAAAACCAGGTTGTCTAGTCACCTGCATCATGACAGCTTCAGCCATGATACGGTGGAGAAAGGGTGTCAAGAATGATGGACCAGGAGAAAACTACTTAATGAGAGAGTTCAGTAAGCTTTTAGAGCAGCTTTGGGAAACAGCGGAAAGACTGGAGTCCGGTAAATTTAGAGTTTGTTGGCTGGCAAAACAAGCCTCTGGCTAGAAGTTGAAAGAACTGGATTCCAACCTCAACTAACTTACTTTTTGGCCATTAGCAAACATCTTCAACCAAGCAATTAGCAAGTAATTATTGAGTAGCTGCTATGTGGTCAGTACTGAGCAGGCTTCACAGTTGACACCAGGGGAGTTAAGGCTCCATCGCTGCCCTCAAGGAATTCACTTTTTAACTCAAGATGAAAAACATATATGCAATAGAACCTCAACCTTCTGGAACCTGCTAGGATTGATTCTTTGTTACTCAGTCTTCCATGAGTTGAGAGTTAAAGCTTTAAGTATAAGAGCTTTTAACATTTAAGTGCTTTTAAGATGGAAATCTTTCAGAAATACACTATCTCTGCATTTCCAAAGTGTTTAAACACACACACACACACACACACAGGTTCCGCTGTATATTAATTATTGCCTAAAAAAGTTGGGTGGTCTCACAGTCAATAAGTTTTAGAAACAATGGGTTGAAAATTAAATAAGATTCTTTACTATAGGACTTCTCAGAGCCTTTTAAAAAATAAATATGTATTGTGAGCATCTAAAAGGAGACATGACATATTTCTCCAGGGAATCATTTTTCTCATGGGATTAAGGTTTTGTACCATGTACTTTGGAAAGATTGTGCTGTACACTTCCCTTTCACCTTAAATAAACACTCCTGATGGCTCATAATTGTCTTATCACGGGCCTGAGTCATTGTGACGGGCTGCTGAGGAGGATGAACTGCTGTACAGAAAGTGCCTTTCTGCCACTGGCCACCCTGAACAAGGAGCTGGGTCCTGGTGGCAGCACTGGACACCCCCCAGTCATGTTGCATGACTGATTGTGCTGCAGGGGTGGGCTTTCTGGGCAGCACAACCTTCATACTCTGATCTGGAACCCAGAGGCGGGCTATGAAAACCTTTCAGGACCTAGAATACCCCACCCCCCATATGAAACTCCAGTGCAAAGTATAGCCTGCCCTCAAAGTCCCAGCTCCTTTAGGAAGATTCCAGACCACATTGCCCTTTTCCTGCTCCACTCAGAGCACAGATGGCCTGCAAGATGTTCTTGGCACTTACCCAGGCACTGCCTTATGACACTTCCTATGTTTCCTTTTATGACTGCTGTCCTCTTGGACTATTTCTTGGTGGAAGGATTTGTAGGTACATCCTCAACTAAACAATGCATTCCACAAGGACAGAGACTTTGTTTCTCCCTGCAGCACTACGAACACAGGCTTTCAATTTTTTCGTGATTGACCAAGAAAAGTTAAAAGAAAAATGCAAGGTATTGTTATGAAAAGAAGTCAGCCAGGCCAGCACTGGCCCTCTGGAGATAAGAGCTGTGCTATTTGTCTTATCCTTGGGGACACTGTGGGAGGCCAGCCCCCTGCTGTGATGCAGTTATATCAGTAAGAAGGCCAAATCCAAACAGAGGTGCAGGAGGCCACAGGCACATCTGAAAAAGGCTTCTGAAGTGGTGGCTGCCAAGCATGGTGCCTCCAAGACCCCAGCAGGGCCTGACAGGGGTCAGCCGTCTCCAAATCCAGTCTGGTGGCTCATGCTGCCCTACAGCCATGCCCTCTGCAGTGCCTGGAGACCACCTTGGTACAGGCTCTCCAGAGGCAGAAAGGAATTCACCAACAAAGAACAGCAACAGATCCTGGCTTCCCTCCCTCCACTATCCGAAGGCAGGGTCCAACTGGAGGCGCCGTCCAAAGGTCTGGGGGAACTTCCCGAGCCCCAGTGGGAGGTGCTGCCACATGATAGGAGCATGGGTGTCTGGAGACCGGCCACCTAGGTCTGAATCATGGCTCTCTTGTGATTTACCAGTGTCCTTGGGCAATTTAGTCAATGTTCTGAGCTTCAGTCTCCTCATATGTAAATTGGGGTGAAAACAGTTCCTTTTTTATAAAGTTGTGAGAATATATGACAATTGCACAGAGCACTTAGCCCACACTGGGCACACAGTAAATGCTCATTGAACACTGGCCGTTCTTACTAATCACCACTTCCCCTAACCACGGTCTGCTTGACGCAAGACTTAGCTCTGATCAACTCTCCACCCCAAGCTGAGGTCCCCACGGCCACAGGGGGTGATCCAGGCCTGATCTATTCAGATGACATATGCTTAAGAAATGAAAATTATATTTTGCATAATAAGGTTGGCAAATTTTGCTGCCCTCCCCATCAGATGATAATACTCCCCAAAGGCAAAGTACTTGTGTACTTTCTTGCTTTGCCATTTAATAGTTGTGAGGGCTTGGGCAGCTTCCTCATCTGTAAAAATGCAGATGATAATAGCACCTACTTTGTTCTGCTGCTGCAAAGGTTAAATGGAAATACATATCAAGTGATCATCACATAGGAAATTTGCAATCAATAGGAGTTGCTATTACTATTTGTGTGGCTACATTTTCCAGAATCAAGAGAAAGATCCACCACCATGGCTTTTGCTGCCATAGCATGGTTAACAAAGATGGTTGGAAACTGCAGGGCCTTGGTGGCTGTTCTGAGTTCATGTGAAAACCCAGAAGCAGTCCCATTATCACCAAACATAATGATGGCTCCTAGGGACCAGCAGTCAGTAGATCAGACCCAGCGCAAATGCAGCCAAGCAGACGGGGAGAGTCACAGCAGTAAGAAAAGAAGCACCTCCTCAGAGTGGGAGGGGCCTTGGCCCTCTCTCCACCTCTCAGCAGGGAAATGAGAGGCTGAGAACAAGGTGATCAGGGAACTCTGCAGCCTGGCAATCAGCACCGAGGTAATTACATGTCTACGGGCCCTGAGGGCTTGGAAAATAATGGGGCAGAGTGATTTAGCCCAGGTAGATTGGGCAGGAGAGGGGAAGCAAGCAGTTGACAAGGTGAGCAGAGAGAGGGGTGATGAAAATGCTCACGTTGCAAGCTGCGGTCCTGGTGGCAGGCACTCTCTCCACCAAGGAATTCATCTGGAGAGCAACTCGCCGGGGACTCGCTGCCATGAATTCATGCAAGGACACCCCATCAGGCAGACCTGGGTCAAGCACTGCCAGCAGACCATGTGCACACTCACACTGGACCTTAGGCATGGAGACACTTCAGGAACGGTTTGGTCTGGGGCTGCAATTCTCCAGAGGCAGAGCTCCTGGTCAGACAGGAGCTATCCCTGTCACTATCTCCCCTTTGACACCCCCATAGCCTCCTTGTCCAGGTAGAAAGGCGATCCGCCAGGAAAAAAAAAGGTGAGCAAACCTCAGAACGTAGGTGATATAATGCAGGAAAAGAAATACAAATATCTGAAGTACATGAAAAATGCTCAACGCAAATTAACACGTCACTGAGATTTCACATTTCACCTATCAGGACAAAAATGCAAACGTTGTAACCCAGTCTGGGAGGAAACAGGCACTCACGTACATTGCTGGTGAGGGTGTTAATTGGGGCAACCCATGGGAGAGGAGCATAATTTGGCAAGACCCTTTGACCAAGCAAATCTACTTCTGAAATTTAACCTACAGATACAGCTGCACATGAGTGAAACGGAGTTTCCATAAATCATTCATTGCAGCATTGTTTTTAACAGCAAAATATAGGAATAAATCGAATTTCCACCAACAGGAAACTAAGTAACTAAAGTACATATATCCAGACGATGGAATACTATGTAACTTTAAAAAAATAATTAGAACCCAAGAGAAAAATGGGCAAAATGTATAAACAATCCACAAGAAAAGACAGGCAAAATATATTAAAAGATGTTCTACTTCATTTGTTACAAGAGGAATGGAAATGAAAACTACATTGTGATACCATTTCTTAGCTATCATATTTGCAAAAATTCAAAGGCTTTATCACATACTCTGTCTGTGAGGCTGTGGGGAAACCAGCTCTGTCATACATCTCTGGTAGGAGTGCAAAATGATTCAACCCCATGGAGGGGGATTTAGCAACACCTAACAAAACTGCATGTGCTTCTACTCTGACCTAGCAATCCCACTTCTAGGAATTTACCCCCAAGATGGAACTCCACAAACACAAAACAACAGATGCACATAGTTATTCACTTGCCTTCATAAATTTGCCAGAAAACACTGAAACAATCTAAACACCCTTCCATAGAAGACTGGCTGAATAAACAACTATAAATCCACATGGTGGAAAAAACTCTGCAGCCATACTCAAAAACGAGAAAGATCTCAATCAACTGCTATGGGACTCTTTCCAGGATATATTGTTAAGTGAAAAAAGCAAGGTGCAAAAGTACATATGATATATATCCGTATACCCACACACACTAAAAAAAGAGGAAATAAAAACATACACATATGTGTACTTATAGAAAGAAACACAGAAATAAAAACTATAAGCTAATAAAAACAGTTACCTATAGTAGGTAGGTGTAACAGACAGCAATGCACAGCTATAGGGAGTAAGATTTCTAAATAATCCTTTTTATATAGTTTTGATTTTGAACATGTAAATATTTCACATTTTCAATTAAAAAAATTTTTAATGACAAGAAAGCAAACTCTAAAGTTGAATACAAATAGTAATAAATGAACCCAAACATCTGTTAAAGTGGTAACAAAATCACTTAGAAATAAGAATTTATTCAAGCAGTTTTGAACACACACTACTCTAACTACAAACCCTTAGTGGGACACATTTTAAGGGCAAAAAGAACTGCAAACAAATCTTGGACTTTACTTAGCAGGTTTGTTGTGAGTAGTAGCACTGATGCTGTAGTTCCTAGACTCTTTTGTGTACAAAGGAGAATAAAAAACATGAGTAACTGTATTGATATCAGGAATCAGGGCTCTCATTGCAGGAAAAACAAATTCATGGCGTGTTCAATTTACACTGAAAGTATTGGTATGAGCACACAATTTACACAATCCCTACCTTCACGCACTTACGGAGCCTAAAAGTAATGACAAGTTCCAGTACTGACAAGCACACCCAGTACCCAGATCTTGGTTTCTAAATATCAGTTCTCATCAGAAGGAACCAGACTCTTTGAATAAATGTCTGATTCCAGGACTGCAGAGGGAAAAACATGAGATAATCCTAGAACATCTTACAATGCCAGAAAGCAAGAGAGTGCCCAAAAGGACACAAAAGGAAGCTTGAATGGGTTCCCACGGTCAAACCCGGGACAATGTGAGCATCAAGAGAAATGATGACAACACACTGAATGGTAACACATTCAATTTTTTTTTAAATCCATGTGTCCACAGTGTTACTAAAAAGTAATACTTCTCTGCTAAAAATAAAAAAAAAAATACAAGCTACAAAATATAGAAAGAATATAATTGGAAAATCATCACTTTGCAATCCCCAGTGTAGTAACTGATACAGGCAAGGACCATCAATGCATGTTAAAACCACTGGGGAAAAGATTTTTAAGAACAGAATATTCACACGGTCTCAAAATTCTACCCCACAGATTGTTTATTAAATACAAAGGGCATAGAATACCTTTATAATGAGGGATCTGGCAGATACTACCTTGACCAAATGATCAAACTAAGCATCCCCAATAGCAAAACAGATTGGTATTAGGTATCTTATGCAATATAGTGCTAAGTACATAACATCACCCATGTGGTCTTCTTGCCAAAATGTCTAATCTGCATCTAACTGAGAAGAAGCAATCAGATAATACAGATTGTGAAACATTCACGAGAACAACTGGCCTTAGCTCTTTATATATTTCAATGTCCTGAAAGACTCCTTGCCCCCCAAAATGTGGAGGTTTTCCTCTTTTCTAGACAAAATGTGACACGACAACCAAATTCAGTAGTCAATTTTGACTAGTTCCTAGAATGGGGGAAAAAAAAAAAGCTCTAATAGTATTTTTAGAAAGAAGGAGAAATTTTAATGTAGACCAGATAACATTATTGTATTAAAGGTAACTTTCTTGGCTCTGATAATTTTATTATTTAAAATGTGGGGTTCCTAGAAAACGTATCAGATAATGCGTCTTAAAAATAAAGAGTGAAGAAGTTTTTTGTTCTAATATGTTTAAATGTCTCTCCAGACTATTCTACATTAAAAAGGCAAGACACATAACAGTGTATAAAGAATCCTACCTTGATTTTAAAACTGGGGTGGGGGGGCACAATACACAGTTTTATTTGCTTGTATATGCACATGAAATTTCTAGATGAATATACAAGAAATGAATAACAGTGGTTACCTGTGGCAGGTAGCAAAGAGGAGCAGGGAACAGAACAAGGGAGACAAGAGATAGAGGTGTGAGCAAGTATACCCACCATGTATTTTTTAAAATATTTGGAACCATGAGTAGGTATTATCTACTCAAAAAAAAAACAAAAACAAAAACACCTAGGAAGTGGAAGGACTAGGTCAGTGAAAGAACTGAGGGACCTTTAAGGAGAGGTGTCACTATGTCCTTGGTTTTGGAAAACATGGTCTTCCCAGTCTGAGTAAGGGAGAGCAGGTGTGCAGGGCAACAAAATACATCCAGAGTCTTAGATGTTTGCACATTCTTGTTCCCTGGCAATTCAGCAATTCTTTTCCTAAAACCTTATCATAAGGAAATAATTATAAAGATGAACAAAGATTTAATCACCAAAAAATATTCATCACAACATTATCATAATAGGGACAACCTGAAAAAGCCCAAATGTTTAAAAAAAAAAAAAGCCTTATTTAAATAAATTATGGAATATCTACCCAAAGAAATAGTAGGAAGATGTGATCAAAGTATATGCCATGACACAGAAAGATGTTTATGTAGCATTTTTAAGTGAAAAGAGCATATATGCATTACATCATTTCATTTAAAATTATATACATGTAAGTAGGTATAATAAATGCATAAACCAATATAGCCATCTTAGGGTGATGGGATCACAGATACTTTTTCTTCCTTCTATTTTTTAATTTCCTCAAAAAAGTGAGATTTTAATAACTATAATTTTTAAGAAGTGAATTTATTTTTGTAAATAGGACTGGAAAAGCCTTGTGCAGAAAGCTTCTGCAGAGGTATATCCAGACACCTTTCCCACCAACTTTAAGGTCAGGAAGAGACCTGCAGATCACTCAGAGTTTGGGGACTGCCAACTCATGTCTCTAGCGCCCGTAATGTTTCGCAGTCAACTTGCGGAAGGGGAAAAGGGAGGGGAACCAACACACTGGCTAGGATATCAAAGCAAACCTGTCAGCCTGCCAACAACCTCTAAGAGCAGTTCTGCCACAAGAGTAGGTCAGCGTCCACTGGACCATGACAACGCTTCCCCGCTAACTCCCCAGGTAATGATCATACTGGAGGGGGGAAACATAGACTCATTTCAACCATACGCCCCTTGCTAAGCTCGGCATGTCAGCTCAGACAGCACCTGAAGCTAAGGACTCCTGTAATAAGCTGACAGAAGCAGCTCCCACACATCAGCATAGCCTCGTGACTCTGGAAAGAGGGACGCTTGGCTTCATGTAATGAAGCTGAAAAAGCCTCAGTTTCCATCAACTTGCTGGCTGCCGAGCCAGTTAATAGAATGAGGCTTATTTCCACCAGCAGCACAGCATGCTCGACAACGGAAGTTTGATCTGAACCTCCCCTTTTCTTTAGCTCTTCTGTTTGGCAAGTGTCTTACCCGTTCTGAGCCTCAGGCTCCTCGGGGGATCTTCAGGAGAGCTATGAAGATGAAACAAACTATGTGCAAAGCACGTGGTAGAGAAGTTTAGTTTATGTGTGGGTATGCACATGCGCAGAAAGAGGATGGATAAACAGAAAGCAAAATGGTGACAGAGCTAAATTAGAAAAGCACCTGGCAGATACTAAATCTCAGTAAATATAAATTATTACTATCACTAGAACAAAGATTAGTGAGCTAGAGTCATCCACCAAAAGACCAGAAACCAAACATGAGGGCTTGAGACACAATCCCCTGGGGCTATAGTCAAAGTCTCCAGGACATAAGACTGGCATTGGTATCTCAGAAAGGGAAGAAGTTACTGGATTAAAAAAAAAAAAAAAAAAAAATCACACCCAAGCCCCACATATATCAAGAACATAAGATCTGAAATAACCACTGGTTTTACTTTAAATGGAACATAGACTAAATGACCCAATAAAAAGTGACATGGAGGAGACGGCTTAAAGATGGCGAAAGAGTAAGACGCGGAGATCTCCTTCCTCCTCACAGAGACATCAGAAATACATCTACACGTGGAGCTTCTCCTGTAGAGCACCCACCGAACGCTGGCAGAAGACCTCAGACCTCCAAAAAGGCAAGAAACTCCCCACATATCTGGGTAGGGCAAAAGAAAAAAGAATAAACAGGGACAAAAGAATAGGGACGGGATCTACGCCAGTGGGAGGGAGCCGTGAAGGAGGAAAGACTCCCACACACTAGAGGCCCCTTCGCGGGCGGAGACTGCGGGCGCCGGAGGGGGAAGCTCCGGAGCCGCGGAGGACAGCTCAGCCACAGGGGTGCGGAGGGCAAAGCGGAGAGATTCCCGCAGAGGATCGGTGCCGCCCGGCACTCACCAGTCCGAGAGGCTTGTCTGCTCGCCTGCCGGGGCGGGCGGGGCCGGGAGCTGAGGCTCGGGCTTCAGTCTGATCCCGGGGAAAGGTCTGGAGTTGGCAGAGTGAAGACAGCTTGAAGGGGGCTAGTGCGCCACGGCTGGCCGGGAGGGAGTTCGGGAGAAGTCTGGAGCTGCCGAAGAGGCAAGAGACCTTTTCCTCCCTCTTTGCTGCCTGGGCGTGAGGAGAGGGGATTAAGTGCGCCACTTAAAGGAGCCCTAGAACCGGGCGCGGAGCTGCCGAAGAGACAAGAGACTTTTTCTTTCCTCTTTGCTTCCTCGGGTGTGAGGTGAGGGGATTAAGAGCACCGCGTAGAGGAGCTCCAGAAACGGGCGTGAGCCGCGGCTGTCGGCACAGACAGTAGAGACGGGTGTCGGACGCTAAGGTTGCTGCTGCCACCACCAAGAGGCCTGTGTGTGAGCACAGGTCACTCTCCACACCGGCCCTCCCGGGAGCCCGTGCAGTCCGCCACTGCCGGGGTCCCGGGATCCAGGGACAGCTTCCCCGGGAGAACGCACGGCGCGCCTTGGGCCTGAGCAGCGTCACGTCGGCCTCTGACGTCGCGGACTCGCCCCGCCCCCGTGCCACTCCCTCCCCCCAGCCTGAGTGAGCTGGAGCCCCCGAATCAACTGCTCCTTTAACATCGTCCTGTCTGAGCGAAGGGCAGTCGCCCTCGGACAACCTACACGCAGAGGCGGGACCAAGTCCAAAGCTGAACCCCAGGAGCTGTGCGAACAGAGAGGAGAGGGGGAGATCTCTCCCAACAGCCTCAGAAGCGGCGGATTAAAGCTCCACAATCAACTTGAAGTGCCCTGCATCTGTTGAAAACCTGAATAGACAACGAATCATCCCAAGTTGAGGAGGTGGACTTTGGGAGCAAGATATACTATTATTTTCCCCTTTTTTTTTCTTTTTGTGGGTGTGTATGTGTGTGCTGCTGTGTGAGATTTTGTCTGTATAGCTTTGCTTGCACCATTTGTCCTAGGGTTAGACCGACCCATTTTTCTGTTTTTTTTTGTTTGTTTGTTTGTTTGTTTTGTTTTTTAAAAGGAAATTTTTCTTCTTAATAATTATTTTTTATTTTAATAACTATACTTTATACTACTCTGTCTTCTCCCTTTCTTTCTTCCTTTCTTCCCTCCTTCCCTCCTTTCTTCCTTCCTTCCCCCTTCTTTCCTCCCTTCCTCTCTTCCTTCCTCCCTTTCTTCCTCTGCACCTTCCGTCCTTGCTTTCTTGCTTCCTTCCTTCATTTCTTCCTTCCTTTCTTCCTTCCTTCCCTCCCTCCCTCCTTCCTTCCTTTTCTTTCCTCTCTATTTATTCTACCTTTTATTTTGAGCCGTGTGGATTAAAGGTTCTTGGCGCCCCAGCCAGGCACCAGGGCGGTGTCCCTGAGGTGGGAGAACCAACCTCAAGACACTAGTCCACAAGAGACCTCCGAGCTCCACGTAATATCAGACGGCGAAAATCTCCCAGAGACCTCCATCTCAACACCAAGACCCAGCTTCACTCAAGGACCAGCAAAGAACAGTGCTGGACACCCTATCCCCAACAAAGAGCAAGACAGGTCTACAGCCCCATCCATTAGCAGAGAGACTGCCTAAAATCATAATAAGGTTACCAACATCCCCAAACACACCACCAGACGAGGACCTGCCCACCAGAAAGACAAGATCCAGCCTCATCCACCAGAACAGAGGCACTAGTCCCCCCAACCAGGGAATCTACTCAACCCACTGAACCAACCTTAGCCACTGGGGACAGCCACCAAAAACAACAGGAACTACGAACCTGCAGCGTGCAAAAAGGAGACCTCAAACACAGTAAGATAAGCGAAATGAGAAGACAGAAAAACACACAACAGATGAAGGAGCAAGATAAAAACACACCAGACCTAACAGATGAAGAGGTAATAGCCAATCTACCTGAAAGAGAATTTAGAATAATGATGGTGAAGATGATGCAAAATCTTGGAAATAGAATAGACAATTTGCAAGAAACAGTTAACAGGGACCTAGAAGAAATAAAGAGGAAGCAAGCAACGATGAGCAACACAATAAATGAAATTAAAAATACTCTAGATGGGATCAATAGCAGAATAACTGAGGCAGAAGGACGGATAAGTGACCTGGAAGATAAAATAGTGGAAATAACTACTGCAGAGCAGAAGAAAGAAAAAAGAATGAAAAGAACTGAGGACAGTCTCAGAGACCTCTGGGACAACATTAAACGCACCAACATTCGAATTATAGGGGTCCCAGAAGAAGAAGAGAAAAAGAAAGGGACTGAGAAAATATTTGAAGAGATTATAGTTGAAAACTTCCCTAATATAGGAAAGGAAATAGTCAATCAAGTCCAGGAAGCACAGAGAGTTCCATACAGGATAAACCCAAAGAGAAACACGCCAAGACACATAATAATCAAACTGTCAAAAATTAAATACAAAGAAAACATATTAAAAGCAGCAAGGGAAAAACAACAAATAACACACAAGGGAATCCCCATAAGATTAACATCTGATCTTTCAGCAGAAACTCTACAAGCCAGAAGGGAGTGGCAGGACATATTTAAAGTGATGAAGGAAAAAAACCTACAACCAAGATTACTCTACCCAGCAAGGATCTCATTCAGATTTGATGGAGAAATTAAAACCTTTACAGACAAGCAAAAACTGAGAGAGTTCAGCACCACCAAACCAGCTCTACAACAAATCCTAAAGGAACTTCTCTAGGCAAGAAACACAAGAGAAGGAAAAGACCTACAAGAACAACCCAAAACAATTAAGTAAATGGTAATAGGAACATACATATCGATAATTACCTTAAATGTAAATGGATTAAATGCTCCCACCAAAAGACACAGACTGGCTGAATGGATACAAAAACAAGACCCATATATATGCTGTCTACAAGAGACCCACTTCAGACCTAGGGACACATACAGACTGAAAGTAAGGGGATGGAAAAAGATATTCCATGCCAATGGAAATCAGAAGAAAGCTGGAGTAGCAATTCTCATATCAGACAAAATAGACTTTAAAATAAAGACTATTACAAGAGACAAAGAAGGACACTACATAATGATCAAGGGATCGATCCATGAAGAAGATATAACAATTGTAAATATTTATGCACCCAACATAGGCGCACCTCAATACATAAGGCAAATACTAACAGCTTTAAAAGGGGAAATCGACAGTAACACAATTATAATGGGGGACTTTAACACCCCACTTTCACCAATGGACAGATCATCCAAAATGAAAATAAATAAGGAAACACAAGCTTTAAATGATACATTACACAAGATGGACTTAATTGATATTTATAGGACATTCCATCCAAAAACAACAGAATACACATTTTTCTCAAGTGCTCATGGAACATTCTCCAGGATTGATCATATATTGGGTCACAAATCTAGCCTTGGCAAATTTAAGAAAATTGAAATCGTATCAAGTATCTTTTCCGACCACAACGCTATGAGACTAGATATCAATTACAGGAAAAGATCTGTAAAAAATACAAACACATGGAGGCTAAACAATACACTACTTAATAACGAAGTGATCACTGAAGAAATCAAAGAGGAAATCAAAAAATACTTAGAAACAAATGACAATGGAGACACAATGACCCAAAACCTATGGGATACAGCAAAAGCAGTTCTAAGAGGCAAGTTTATAGCAATACAATCATACCTTAAGAAACAGGAAACATCTCGAATAAACAACCTAACTTTGCACTTAAAGCAATTAGAGAAAGAAGAACAAAAAACCCCCAAATTTAGCAGAAGGAAAGAAATCATAAAGATCAGATCAGAAATAAATGAAAAAGAAGTGAAGGAAACAATAGCAAAGATCAATAAAACTAAAAGCTGGTTCTTTGAGAAGATAAATAAAATTGATAAACCATTAGCCAGACTCATCAAGAATAAAAGGGAGAAGACTCAAATCAATAGAATTAGAAATGAAAAAGGAGATATAACAACTGACACTGCAGAAATACAAAAGATTATTAGAGATTACTACAAGCAACTGTATGCCAATAAAATGGACAACCTGGAAGAAATGGACAAATTCTTAGAAATGCACAACCTGCCGAGACTGAACCAGGAAGAAATAGAAAATATGAACAGACCAATCACAAGCACTGAAATTGAAACTGTGATTAAAAATCTTCCAGCAAACAAAAGCCCAGGACCAGATGGCTTCACAGGCGAATTCTATCAAACATTTAGAGAAGAGCTAACACCTATCCTTCTCAAACTCTTCCAACAGATAGCAGAGGGAGGAACACTCCCAAACTCATTCTATGAGGCCACCATCACCCTGATACCAAAACCAGACAAAGACGTCACAAAGAAAGAAAACTACAGGCCAATATCACTGATGAACATAGATGCAAAAATCCTCAACAAAATATTAGCAAACAGAATGCAACAGCACATTAAAAGGATCATACACCATGATCAAGTGGGGTTTATCCCAGGAATGCAAGGATTCTTCAATATACGCAAATCAATCAATGTGATACACCATATCAACAAACTGAAGGAGAAAAACCATATGATCATCTCAATAGATGCAGAGAAAGCTTTTGACAAAATTCAACACTCATTTATGCTAAAAACCTTGCAGAAAGTGGGCATAGAGGGAACTTTCCTCAACATAATAAAGGCCATATATGACAAACCCACAGCTAGCATCGTTCTCAATGGTGAAAAACTGAAACCATTTCCACTAAGATCAGGAACAAGACAAGGTTGCCCACTCTCACCACTCTTATTCAACATAGTTTTGGAAGTTCTAGCCACAGCAATCAGAGAAGAAAAAGAAATAAAAGGAATCCAAATAGGAAAAGAAGAAGTAAAGCTGTCACTGTTTGCAGATGACATGATACTATACATAGAGAATCCTAAGGATGCTACCAGAAAACTACTAGAGCTAATCAATGAATTTGGTAAAGTTGCAGGATACAAAATTAATGCACAGAAATCTCTGGCATTCTTATACACTAATGATGAAAAATCTGAGAGTGAAATTAAGAAAACACTCCCATTTACCATTGCAACAAAAAGAATAAAATATCTAGGAATAAACCTACCTAAGGAGACAAAAGACTCGTATGCAGAAAACTATAAGACACTGATGAAAGAAATTAAAGATGATACAAATAGGTGGAGAAATATACCATGTTCTTGGATTGGAAGAATCAACATTGTGAAAATGACTATACTACCCAAAGCAATCTACCGATTCAATGCAATCCCTATCAAATTACCACTGGCATTTTTTACAGAACTAGAACAAAAAATTTCACAATTTGTATGGAAACACAAAAGACCCCGAATAGCCAAAGCAATCTTGAGAACGAGAAATGGAGCTGGAGGAATTAGGCTCCCTGACTTCAGACTCTACTACAAGGCTACAGTAATCAAGACAATATGGTACTGGCACAAAAACAGAAATATAGATCAATGGAACAGGATAGAGAGCCCAGAGATAAACCCACACACATATGGTCACCTTATCTTTGATAAAGGAGGGAAGGATATACAGTGGAGAAAAGACAGCCTCTTCAATAAGTGGTGCTGGGAAAACTGGACAGCTACATGTAAAAGTATGAAATTAGAACAATCCCTAACACCACACACAAAAATAAACTCAAAATGGGTTAAAGACCTAAATGTAAGGCCAGACACTATCAAACTCTTAGAGGAAAACATAGGCAGAACACTATACGACATAAATCACAGCAAGATCCTTTTTGACCCATCTCCTAGAGAAATGGAAATAAAAACACAAATAAACAAATGGGACCTAATGAAACTTAAAAGCTTTTGCACAGCAAAGGATACCATAAACAAGACCAAAAGACAACCCTCAGAATGGGAGAAAATAGTTGCAAATGAAGCAACTGACAAAGGGTTAATTTCCAAAATTTATAAGCAACTCATGCAGCTCAATAACAAAAAAACAAACAACCCAATCCAAAAATGGGCAGAAGAACTAAATAGACATTTCTGCAAAGAAGATATACAGATTGCTAACAAACACATGAAAGAATGCTCAACCTCATTAATCATTAGAGAAATGCAAATCAAAACTACAATGAGATATCATCTCACACCGGTCAGATTGGCCATCATCAAAAACTCTAGAAACAATAAATGCTGGAGAGGGTGTGGAGAAAAGGGAACCCTCTTGCACTGCTGGTGGGAATGTAAATTGATACAGCCCCTATGGAGAACAGTATGGAGGTTCCTTAAAAAACTACAAATAGAACTACCATACGACCCAGCAATCCCACTACTGGGAATATACCCTGAGAAAACCATAATTCAGAAAGACTCATGTACCAAAATGTTCATTGCAGCTCTATTTACAATAGCCAGGACATGGAAGCAACCTAAGTGTCCATCAACAGATGAATGGATAAAGAAGATGTGGCACATATATACAATGGAGTATTACTCAGCCATAAAAAGAAATGAAACTGAGTTATTTATAATGAGGTGGATAGACCTGGAGTCTGTCATACAGAGTGAAGTAAGTCAGAAGGAGAAAAACAAATACCGTATGCTAACACATATATATGGACTCTAAAGGAAAAAAATGTCATGAAGAGGTTAGTGGTAGGACGGGAATAAAACACAGACTTACTCGAGCATGGACTTGAGGATATGGGGAGGGGGAGGGGTGGGCTGTGACGAAGTGGGGGAGTGGCAGGGACATATATACACTATCAAATGTAAATTAGATAGCTGGTGGGAAGCTGCTGCATAGCACAGGGAGATCACCTCTGTGCTTTGTGACCACCTGGGGGGGTGGGATAGGGAGGGAGGGAGAGAGGGTGATGCAAGAGGGAGGAGATGTGGGAGCATGTGTGTATGTATAACTGATTTAGTTTGTTGTAGAGGGAAAACTAACACACTATTGTAAAACAATTATACTCCAATAAAGATGTTAAAAAAAAAAAAAAAGTGACATGGACATATATACACTACCAAATGTAAAACAGATAGCTAGTGGGAAGCAGCCCCATAGCACAGGGAGATCATCTCGATGCTTTGTGACCACCTAGAAGGGTGGGATAGGGAGGGTGGGAGGGAGACACAAGACAGAGGGGATATGGGGACATATGTATATGTATAGCTGATTCACTTTGTTATAAAGCAGAAACTAACACACCATTGTAAAGCAATTACACTCCAATAAAGATATTATTTTAAAAAAAGAAATTAAACTCTCTCTCATGTCCCTAGTTAATTTGAACAGAAAAAAAACAACTGCATTCAGCAAAGCTTCCCATGTTGACTAACATAAGCTAGGTTGCAAGTCTAGAGGTTGTTTAAATTAGTAAGTAAATATATTAGTAGGACTTCCTATTCATCAATGAACTACTATTTTGCCAAGCAGAGAGTTAGGCCCCTTAAATAAGGAGTGTGTTGCGTGAGTGGGATTTCTGATGCCCTCCAAAAATATGATTAATACCAAAGCTGAGAGCTAAATTCCTACATATTCCTTTTTAAAAAACAAAAAAAAAAGTGTCAAGCAACAAGCGTCCAGATGTTGAGGAATGCTTCTTACATAGAGGGCTTCCTAAAACGGGGCAGAACTGATCCC
Organism: Kogia breviceps; assembly: GCF_026419965.1. Lineage (NCBI taxonomy): Eukaryota > Metazoa > Chordata > Mammalia > Artiodactyla > Physeteridae > Kogia > Kogia breviceps. Next base: position 114,837,260 of record NC_081313.1, read on the forward strand.
ACCATTACCCCACTCCGGCCCTCACCTTCTCCCCAGTCTGTTTGAGAAGAGGACCAGAGTGGGGAGAAGGTGGTCATTGGAACATGCAATGTTGACCAGGTTCACCCAGTGAGGTGTATTTCCCCTTTCAAGTGCAATTTAAGAGGGTATTACAGAACAGCTTAAAAAACGGGGGCACCTGCAAGGGGGGAAGATTTGTTTCCCCAGTTAGAAATCTCAAACAATGGACTTGCTCATCTGTCCCATGACTAATTGAACAGGAAAGAGAATTCAAGAGGACTGGCCTAACAGAGAGCAGGTAGCACTGGGGGAGCATCTGTCCAGATTATTTAGTAGAACAAGGAGATGAGAGCTTAGGGAACAAAAGAACACAGAAGGCAGCTCAACTGGAGCCATTTTATGTGCATCCCTGCATGGTGACCAGGTGAGAGGACCTTATTAGCATAAGGCTATGGGACAGATATCTGGGAGAGGATGCTCTAGGGATGTTATTAATGGCACTGGCCAAACAGGTGACTTCCCCTCCTTCCAGGTACATGGCAGGATCACCCTTAACTGCCCCACTGATGTGGAATCTGGCCATGCAACTTGCTTTATTCAAAAGAATGCCTCATTTAAGACAAAGCACTGAGCTTTTAGTGCAAGGCCCTGTAGCACACTTCCTCCTGCCATGGTGATTGTGAACTCACAGAGATGGAGTCTTCATCAGCCTGCTATCCTGTGGACAAGACAGATCAGAGTCCTACCAATGCATGAGAGATGGGTGCACCAGGGAGAAATAAGCCCTTGTTTTAAGCCATAAATATCATTTTTTGGAGTTACTTGTTACCATGGCATAACCTAGCCTATCCTGACTGATACAAACAACCCCAACAAGGAATTAGGTAGTAGGCAGGTCCCCTGCCTGGCCCTCCAGAGAACCCACCTTGATGCCAACCCTGGGAGGAAAAGGATTAAACAATAAATTATATATTCACCACCACACCAGCTCCTCAAGCCACAAGTCTAGACCACGCAGGCGAAGTGAAAGAGAAAACTCCAAATCTGTTCACGAGATGCAAGTTTTAAACTCAAGTGGCCTTAGTTTTAAAGCTAAAAATGATGGAAAACTATGGAATGCGCCCAAGATGTTATTAAGGGAAAGCAGCGATTAAAAATAAACAAAATTGTCTCATGTTTATTTCCTAAATTGAAGCTCCTCAATAAGCTGGTTGCCCATACATGTTTGGCAAACAGGGACATGTGTTTATGACTGATCTCAGAAAACTGCAGCTGTTCACTATTTCCTTAAAACACACACACACACACACACACACACACACACACAATTACTGAAATAATCCGAAAAAGACAATCAATACTGCCCCAAGACAATCAGCTCTAATTAGCCCTACCAGCCATAGTGTACTAATCCTATTATGCGGCCTTCCTGCTTCTTTCAGAGATAGAGTTGTTTTTCTTTGCACAAAGAAGTTACACCCCACAGGGAGATAGAAATGATTAGGATATCATGAAATAATGCGTCCAAGAGAAGCAGGCTTAGAGCCCAACTATGCTACTGAGAAGGGTGTACACTGAACAGCCAGAGTGTGGACATCAGGTGTTACAGGGAGGAGACCCATTAATATGTAAAGGTTCTCTGACTTTCTACTCTATGTCTTCAGCCAAGAGAGACAAAGTCAAACTACATAACAAGCTACTGGAAGAAAAGGAAGGGAGAGAAGAGGAAGGGTTTATGAGCCTGTCATTTAAGACTCCTGAGTAACATAGGGACCAAAAGAACACAGAGAACAGAGGTTTTGAGAATGTAGCTGTGGGTTATGAGTTGAATCTTCCCTAACATACTTTGAAAGACAGAAAGAAAGACTGGAATTCTTTCCGAAATCCTTTGGCTGCTGGACTGTGCATCTGTGAGCGGAATTTTAAACAAAGCCTTGACTGTGTGGGGCCCTGGGATTTATTTGGGTGACAGATCCTGCTGCAGAAACTTCTCTGCTCACAACATCCTTCCCCTTGCCGTCTTTATCCAATCCTCCCCAAAAGGCATGGCACAATTCAGAACATCCTTCTCCCAACAAGCCTCCCTGACCTCTCTTATGGGGTTGGATGATCCTTGCCAGGGTTCCGAGAGCATCCTGTGCGTGTGTTACGACTGTTTATTTTTCTGTTTATCCAAGTAGAGCATCAGCTCCTTAGGGCCAAGATTTAGTATTGAATTTCCACATTTGTGAGCCTGGCACCACGTCTAGCACACACGTATTCAATAATTAAGATGATCTAGTCTCCCTCAAGCTCAAAAATTTACTTGACCAAAATAATGAGAGGAAAGTGATTCTTACCTGCTCCCCTATCTATATAACACAAGCTGAGTTTCTTGCCCGTGCACCAGCATCTCTGCTACCTCTACAGAGCCTCATCTACTCTGAGTGTCAGTTTTGTACGCTATGAAAACATCTCACATGAATACTAACTCTGTGGAGCGGGAAGGAGAGTGGAGAGTGTGTGCAATTTAAAAATTATGACCGCGAAAAGCGTCTAAAAAGTTACTGCAGAATGGTTTGTGTGTCAAGGTCCCACTTTGGACAACTAGTAACAGAGTGGTCAAGCCTGCCACAGGTCTGTATAAAAGCCACAACAGAAGGGGTCCTCTAGAGTTGTGGAAAGGGGAGCAGAGGTGGGCAACACGGGTTTTCTTCTCTTCGCTCCTTGTCCCCAAAAGTATGCCCAAGAACTCAATGAGCCTTTTGACGTTAACTCAAGGCTAGAAAGGAGAATGATCCACTTTTAGATTAGCATCACACGTGACTTCTGTTGGCGGCAAGTTAATCTTCAAAGTGGAAAGGGTCTTTCAGACCAGACCAAAAAGAAGATCTTTCTTCACACTCCTACCGATGCCTAAGACATCCAACCTTCCCCAGGAGTGAGACCAGGCAGGGCAGAGATAGCAACTCATGGAGGATGTGAAGGACAGAAATTGATGGGCCTTGAGGAGGATGCAGAATAAAGGAGAAAAAGCAGAGCACTTTGTAATGGGGAAAGGGGACACGATGGAAATGCCCAGTGGGACAGGGCACATGGTACACCGTCATCCTGACCTAAGGCTTCACATCCATGAAAAGAAGCCAGGGAAACATGCAAATAGGCAAGATAAACTACTCTCCTCATCTCCGCTACCATGTGGACTCAGTGCAGACTGGCAGATGACGCAAACCAGAAGTAAAGGCTTGATCAGCTAGCCTCTGGGAGGCTGAGTGGGCCTGATCACCTTCTTATGGGTTCTGCCCCCTTTCCCATCCCAAAGTGCTACCATTACACAGGGAAAGAGAAAAGGCCTCCCAGTACATCCTCAAACATGTAATGAACATCTGACAGCCTCAGAGAGACCAGAATTCAAGAGCCAAGGCCCTGCAAAGTGAGAGAGTGGCAAGGACATATATCCACTACCAAATGTAAAACAGATAGCTAGTGGGAAGCAGCCGCATAGCACAGGGAGATCAGCTCGGTGCTCTGTGTCCACCTAGAGGGGTGGGATAGGGAGGGTGGGAAGGAGATGCAAGAGGGAGGAGATATGGGGATATATGTATACATATAGCTGATTCACTTTGTTATACAGCAGAAACTAACATACCATTGTAAATCAATTATACTCCAATAAAGATGCTAAAAAAACTGAAAAAATTTTTTTTAAAAAAGAGCCAAGGTCCTGGAATACAGAAGCTCACAAGCCAGGTGTGCTTCCAACAGGCAAAACAAGAACCCAGGGTGAGGAATATGCTCTCTAGTAAGAAGCTGTGGGATGCAGGCTGTCACTGCTACAGAATTCAGAGGAGCAGGTCGTTAAAATCTGCTGTGCAGCATATGAGAAAGAAGTGAGTTGTGAACAAGGATCATCTTGTTGGAAGTAACGGCTACTACCCAAGACGTGCGGCAAAATGAGATTCAAGGGAGAGTCACCAGCCCAACCATCTGGAGACTGTCAGTTCTTTGGGGGAACAGAAATATTTTTGTGCTGCATTTTCCTGCTCCTCAGGGAAACAAAATCAAACAGTCTCTGATTCACAGTGCAGGCAATTTACCCTGATTCACAGGTAAATACACAACATCTCACACAAAAACTCCCTGTGGCCATTTATCTTGGCAAAAAATAATAAAATTCGTATGGTTTTTTAATATACCTGACTGGCTGTGATGATGCATCAGATTTCCTCAAGATATAAAAAATAATGTATGTGTTTAATTCATTCTTCCTTCTCCCAGCACTGGCAAAGTCAAGTATCTAGAACCTGAGGCGCTCATGTCCTAGAATGTAAGCGCCACTGGGGCAGAGAATTTTGTCTCTGTCCCAGGGCCTCAGACAGTCCCTGTCACACTGATTCCTTAAATGAATGATGAAAAGAATGACCCCCCCCCATATGGCCCTCACCCCCCCACCTCATCCACATGGACTACACCTCACGTTAAAAAACCATCCTCATATGTTAAAAAAAAAAATCATCCTCATAAAAGGAACAACCATATCTGTAAGGCCAGCATTTCTCAACCTTGGTACAGTTGACACTGCGGGGTAGGGGGGCATGCAGGGAGTCATGTGCATGGTAGGATATTTAGCAACAACCCTGGCCTCTACTCACTAGATACCAGTAGCGCTGTCCACCCTCCCTGCACCCCACCTGCAGTTGTAGCAATCAAAAATGTCTCCAGACATTGCCAAACGTCCCCTGGGGGCAAACTCTTCCCTAGTTGGGAATCACTGCTCTAGGCCTGCAGACAGCTCCCAAAGAGCTGACAGATGCAGAGAACTCATGTTTCCCATCTCCTGCACGATGCTGAGACAGCAGCCAGGGGAAACCCTTCTCCCTGCCTCTTCTGAGGTGAGCGCACCAGAAGGCCTGAGGTAGGAGGAAATACTGGCTAATGAAAGTCAGGCAGATTTCTTGAACACAAATGAAGACTGAGATGGGGGCCCCAGCCTTGCCTGTGTTCGACAGGAGAAATCATTTCACCACCAGGCTGGGAATGAAGTCGGTTTTTAATGATCTCCTCTCACCCTCGTCTACCACAAGGGTATGAAAACATCTATACGTTGTACCAGTAGCAGGGGGTCTGTTGGTAGCAATTTCACTTAGAATTGGCCTTGGAGCATCTGCTCCTGCTTCTAATTATGAACAAGGCTGGGATTTGTTAATATCTCCACAACAAGTTGAATGTCTCTATAACAAACTCAGGAGGGATCAGAGAAACATTCCTCCCACTTAGGACTCTTGCAGGCATCATCTTACCTGTATTAACTCAGTACCTGCACATTATCTTGGCATGCCAAGCTTCTATCACATTCTCCTTCTTTACCGAAAAAATCACTAATAGCCAATGCTGGCAAGGGTGCAATAAAACGTACCTTCCATAATTCTGGGGGTAGAATCAATACAACATGGTAACATACATCAATGGCCTTTAAAATGCAATGTCAGGACACCATGTATCTCTACTTCTGGGAATATATGGTAAGGAAATCTAACTGTTGAAAGGCTCATATGCCCAAATGTTCATCATATAATCATTTACATTAAGGAAAAATGGAAGCAACCAATTGTTTACTGTCAGATATTTTAGTCTGGTATATTGCAGTACGTACAGTCAATGGACTAACATAGACCATTAAAATGTCATTTACAAACAACAGCATCATGCTATACTAAGATGTTTATGCTGTGTCATTAAATGAAAAGAGAGAGAGAGAGAGAGAGAGAGAGAAACATATCATATTAACAGCATGATATCAACCATGAAAATAAAAACTCTGACATTAAGACTTTGGGAAGCAAATAGACCTCCCCCCACCCCCCACACACACACAAATGTTAACAGTGACTGCATATGGGAAGGAAGTAAATTATTTCTTTTTCTGTATCGTCTAAATCCTCTTTCCAAATTAGCTGTCTTTCAACTAGGAAAAGAACAATTTAAAGTCAAAAGAACAAAACTCACAATAGAGCATAAATACATCCCCTCCATATTCCCTTTAACCTAGTTTTCCCCCCAGTGTTACAAAAGAACATTGTGTAAGTTTAAGGTACACAAGTGATTATTTGATTCACGTACATACTGTGAAATGATTACCAACCATAATAAAATTAGTTAACACATCCATCACCTCATATAATTACCACTTTGATGCTGTTGTTATGGTGAGAACATTTAAGATCTACTCTCCTAACAAGTTTCAAGTATACAATACAGTATTTTTACCTATAGTCACCATGTTACACATTAGATTCCCAGAACTTACTTGCCTTATAACCGGAAATTTGTACCCTCTGACGAACATCTCCTTATTTCCTCCACCCCCTGGCAAGTACCACTCTACTCTCTGTTTCTACGAGTTTGGTTTTTCTAGACTCCATATAAATGATACCATACAGCAATTTTCTTTCTCTGACTGTTACATCACTTAGCATAACACCCTCAAGGTTCATCCATATTCTCACAACTTGCAGAATTTCCTTCTTTTTCACTGTTGAATAATATTCCATCGTGCATATATCCCATATTTTCTTTATTCATTCATGTATCTAGGGGCACTAAAGTTGTTTCTTTGTCTTGACTATGCAAATAATGCTACAATGAATGTAGGAGTGCAGATATCTCTTCAAGACAGTAGTTTCCTGTGTTTTCATGTAGGAGTTTTATGGTATCGGGTATTTTTTTTTTGGGGGGGGTGGTTATAGTTGCTTTACAATGTTGGGTTAGTTTCTACTGTACAACAAAGTGAATCAGCTATGTATATACATATATCCCCTCCCTCTTGGACTTCCCTCCCTCCCTCCCACCTACGCCCATCCCAACCATCTAGGTCACCACAGAGCACCGAGCTGAGCTCCCTGCACTATACATCAGGTTCCCACTAGCTATCTGTTTTACACATGGTAGTGTATATTTGTCAATCCCAATCTCCCAATTCATCTCACTCCCTCTCCCCCCACAGCCATGTCCACATGTGCATTCTCTACACCTGCATCTCTATTCCTGCCCTGCAAATAGGTTCATCTGTACCATTTTTCTAGATTCCACATACATGCATTAATATACAATATTTGTTTTTCTCTTTCTGACTTACTTCATTCTGTATGACAGACTCTAGGTCCATCCACCTCTCTATAGGGAAGAAGCTCCTTGACATTGATCTTGGCAGGAATTTTTTGGATATGACACCAAAAGCACAAGCAACAAAACAAGTGGGCCTACATCAAACTAAAAAGCTTCTGCACAGCAAAAGAAACCATCAACAAAATGGAAAGGCAACCTATGAAATGGGAGAAAATACTTGCAAACCTTGTATTGGATAAGGGGTTAATATTCAAAATATATAAGAAACTCATACAACTCAATGACAAAACAAAACCTGATTAAAAAATAGGCTGAGGGGGCTTCCCTGGTGGCGCAGTGGTTGAGAATCCGCCTGCCGATGCAGGGGACACAGGTTCGTGCCCTGGTCTGGGAAGATCCCACATGCCGCGGAGCGGCTGGGCCCGTGAGCCATGGCCGCTGAGCCTGCACGTCCGGAGCCTGTGCTCCGCAATGGGAGAGGCCACAACAGTGAGAGGCCCGCGTACCCCCCCCAAAAAAAAGAAAAAAGAAAAAAGAAAATTGGCTGAGGAACTGAATAGACATTTTTCCAAAGAAAACATCTAAATACCCAACAGGTTCATGAAAAGACGCTCAACAACAGTAATCATTAGGGAAATGCAAATCAAAACTATAGTGAGATATTACTGCACACCTGTTAGAGTGGCTGTTATCAAAAAAAGAAAAAAAAACAAGAAATAGCAAGTGCTGTCAAGGATGTGGAGAAAAGGGAACCCTTGCTCATTGTTAGTGGAAATGTACACTGATTCTGCCACTATGGAAAACAGTTTGAATGGTTCCTCAAAAAAATTAAAAATAAAACTACCATATGATCTAGCAATCTCACTTCTGGGTATACAGCCAAAGGAAATGAAAACAGGAATTTAAAAAGATATCTGCATTCCTATGTTTCTTACAGCATTATTCACAATAGCCAAGATATGGAAACAACCTAAGTGTCCATCAACAGATGAATGGATAAAGAAGATGCAGTGTATATATGCAATGGAATATATTCAACCATGAAAAATAAGGAAATCCTTCAATTTGTGACAACGTAGGTGAAACTTGAGGGCATTATACTGAGATGTCAGAAAGAGAAAGACAAATACCATAAAATGTCACTTACATGTAGAATCTAAGAAAACTAAACTCACAGAAACAGAGTAGAATGGTGGTTACTAGGAGCTGGGGGGTGGGGGAATTTGGGAGATGTCAAAGGGTACAAACTTGCAACTAAAAGATGAATAAGTTCTGGAGATCTAATGCACAGCATAGTGATATAACCAACTGTATTATATACTTTGAAGTTGCTAAGAGCCTAGATCTTAAATGTTCTCACCACAAAAAAAATAATGATGATGATAAGTACGTGACATGATAGAGGTGTTAGCTAAAGCTACAGTGGTCATCATATTGCAATATATACATGTATCAAATCAACACTTTGTACATCTTAAGCTTACATAATGTTACATGTCAACTGTATCTCAATTTTTTTAAAAGTGCACATAAACAGGAAAAAAAGACAGTAATTTCATTTCCTTCAGATATATTATCAAAAGTGGGATTGAAGGATCATGTGGTAGATCAACTTTTAATTTTTTTGAGGAACCTTCATGTTCTCCATAGTGGCTACACCAATTTACAATTCCACCAACACTGCACAAGGGCTCCTTTTTCTCCACATCCTCACCAACACTTGTTATCACTTGTTGTTTTGATGATAGCCATTCTAACAGGTGTGAGGTGAAAGCACATTGTGGTTTTGATTTACATTTCCCTGATAATTAGTGAGACTGAGCATCTTTTCATGTACCTGTTGGCCATTTGTATATCTTCTTTGGAAAAATGTCTGTTCAGGTCCCTTTCCCATTTTTCAATTGAATTTTTTTTTTTTTGGCTATTGAGTTATATGAGTTCCTTATATATTTTGGATATTAACCCCTTATCAGATAGATTGTCTACAAATATTTTCTCCCATTCTGTAGGCTGATTTTTCATTTTGTTGATCGTTTCTTTTGCTACAGAATGGTTTTAGTTTGATGTAGTCCCATTTGTTGACTTTCGCTTTTGTTGCTTATGCTTTTGGTGTCATATGTCAAGGAGTTTTCCCCCTATGCTTTCTTCCAGGAGTTTTACAGTTTCAGGTCTTATGCTTAAGTCCTCGATCCATTTCTAGTTAAATTTTGTGAGTGGTATAAGATAGGGGTCCAATTTCATTTTTTTGCATGCAAATACTCAGTTTTCCCAACACCATTCATTGAAGAGACTATTTTTTCCCAACTGAGCTACCCTAGTTTACTTTTGTCCTTAGCACTTGCAACCAACTGTTGTATCTTAATCTATGTATTGTTTTTCTCTCTCGACTAGAACATAGGCTCCATAAGGATAGGCAAGTACCTGATACGTAATAGATGCTCAGTACATTTTGGTTGAAATGGATTATGAATTAGATTGTGAAATGTTTTTAGAAGTCTACAATCAGTAAAACAAAAATGTTGCTCCCAGTGAACTTTCATACACTAATGGAGAGAGAGTAACTGGCAGAACCATTTTTGGAAAACTATTTAACCACATCTCTGAACACTGAACATTCACCTACCTTATGAGCAATGGATTCCACAGCTAGGTATGCACCCAAAAAGATGTACCCATAGATGCACCAGAAGACATGCCCAAGAAACTGCTATTCCATAACAGCCAAAACCCAGAAACTACCAAAGTGTCCCTCCACAAAAGAATAGGTAAATAAGTTGTGGAGTATTTTCACAGCACTGAGAATGAACAAACTACAGCCACACATAACAATGTATCACAAACTTAATGCTGAGCAAAAGAATCCAGACACACACACAAAAATACATCCTTATGATGCCATCTATAAAAGTATAAAAACAGGCAAAACTAATCTATAGTGTTGTAACTCAGGAGAGCTCTTCCCTGGGTCGGGGACAGGCAGTGAGTGTGAGGCTCACAAGACGGACTTCTCAGATGCTAGTAACATTCTGTCCCCTGACTGGGCTGCTGGATGTATGGTGTGTTCACTGCGTGAGAGCACATCAGACGGCACGTGCATGAACGGTACCCTCATCCTGCACATCTTCCACTCCAGTGAAACATACTCCCTACCTGTACAGGGCTGCTGAGGACCAGGACTCTTCTGCGATTCTCTCCACTTGCTACAGGCCTTGACCTGGAGCCAGGAGAAGGCTCAACACATCATGTTTCAGCATTTATACACATCAAGTCCTGTCTCACCTAAATGCTCCACCTCGACTGTACAGACCGACACCCTTTTGTTGCCAGTGTCTGGGTCCTAAACTCAGGCAAAATAGCAGGGGCCACTCCTGTATGTCAGTAAGAGTTGAATTAAGCTCATGTGGCTTGACCACCAGACAGATTCAGAGATGAAGGCTTATGTGACTTTCTCTCAGAAACATGGCCCAGGTCCCAAGGCCTCTGGCCTCTGGACATCCAGCTTGCCAGGACTGCTCTCGTCCCTTTGTAGACCAGGCCTTTCCCTTTGCAGAGGAACCCTCAATAGACACCAAGCACCTCTGTTTCTTCTCTTGGTCTTAGACAAGAGGGCTGTAGACTCCAGAGGACAGGGAGCATGTTTTGCTCCCTGCTACATCTTACTTGCCCAGCACAGTGCCTGGTACATAGTAGTCTGGCCAATGAGTATCTGTGATATGAACATATGAATACATGAACAAACAAACAAAACTACTGAATCTGTGCACCAGGCTCTGGTTACTAGAAAGGTGAGGATCTAGGTTCAGGATGACCATGGAAAGAAAGAAATATTTTTTAAAACACACGCAAAGGTCTTTCTGAGGTAGGAGGAACTTTTAAACTACCAACTTAGTCTTATAAAAAAAAATCACACAATTTATCTAACACTTTGAAAGACAGCATTATTTTACCTTTACCATGGATAGCATTTTCACTCTTTCACTCATTTCATCTCATTCAAGATAGCTGGTCAAAGGTTACAGATCAGGTGCAGAGACACAGCAAGGCTGGCCGGCTCAGATGGGAAGCAATGCCTTGGCCTGACGGAAGTACTGGACACGCCAACCCCACCAAAGTCACAGAAGAATCAGCATGTCCCGTGAGCACAGAATGACCTGGAAACTTCCCAATTATCCCTTAACAATGGAGCTATTGAAACACTCCAAATAACCACACAAGTCTGTTCAATACACTTAACTATTTTCTTCCTCTTGGCAATAGTTTTGTCAATTGTAGGTGCCATTAATTAGAGGAAATTCAGCAACACAGAGTAAAGCAAAGTTTGAGAGTTTGTTCAGTGGGCCACAAGAAATACTGCCATGTCTTGTTGATCCTCATAAATTTTCTAAACTTTCACAAGTCTTTGCTTTTATTGTTCCCTGATCTTTCCAAAATGATCTGGCCAACCAAGCATGAAGATTTACTATACCAAGAAGAGAGCTGCAGGTAGTACCACTGTCCAGCCCATATCCCTCAGACCTTCTCTGTGTTTCCAACTGATAGTACAGTCTTCCCTCTATATCCATGGATACAGAGCCCATGGATATGTAGGGCCACCCATACTATGCCATTTTATATAAGGAACTTGAGCATCTGTGGGGTTAGGTATCCACAGGGGGTCCTGGAACCAATCCCACGCTGATACCAAGGGGTGACTGTTATCTGCATCTCTGTGCCCACCTCCTGTGAGAGTAAACACTGTTTACTACATCCACCATCTTCAATACCCCACTTCTCCATAAACCAAAGCCAATGTCAGAGTCAGTGGAGTCAATGTCCTTCAGTTCATCTGTGCACAAAACATTATCAATCCTGCTAGAGAAGATGCAAAGTCAGACCAGAGTCAGCTGTGATCAGGCCCCTTTGGAGACAGGAAATTTGCTGAGATGACCACCTGGGAGTTTGTCATGGAGAAGGTCCCACATCAATTCCACCAAGCTCATGTGCATAAGCAGCCCTGATGCCCTAGAAGCAGTGACAAGTCAAATGTCTTTCTACTCCAGGAACACTTCATGACAATGGCTGCTGCTGAGACCTGTGCACATACACACATTGGAAAGCAAGCCCTTTCTTTCTATTGATGTCAGTGGTAGCCCTGTTGACATAAGGGGGAAATACAGCACTCATAAATAATTTACTCCACATCTTCAAATGCTCATTTTGTCTAAACTTGTATTATTCATTGGTGCTAATGGTGTTGGCTATTAGGGATGAATAATAATTCTCCAGGGTTTTTCTGAAAATACAGTCTGAGAACCACCTGCATCAGAATCACCTGGATTGCTTATTTAAAATGCAGGTTCCTGGGTGCCACCCTTGACCTATTCAAGACTGCTCTGGACTAGGGGACTGAGATCTGCATTTTAAACAAGTCCCACCAGTGATTTTTTTTTTCAATATTATAAAGAGGTAAGCCTGAGAACTGCTGCTCTAGCACCTTTCTCTGGGCATCTTCCCTTTTGTTTTAGCCATGAAGGTTAATCAGCAACTTGGCCTGGCCTTTCTTAGAACTGAGTTAAAGTGATTCCATTTACATGGTGGGAAAGGAAGGGTAGAGCTAAAATACAAAGTGGAGTCATTTGCTTTCTGCCTGTTTGTTTTCTCCATGCTTTATCTCTGCAAAGATTGCCTGGAACACCTGCAATAAGTTCTACTTCCCTGCTCCAATCATAGGCGCCAATGGACTTTGCATAAATTCCTGCTCACCCACCATATAATTATGCTGGGGAATGCTGACGGTGTCTTCTATAGTGCGACATGTCACAGATCACACAGGAAGAGTTTGCAAATTATTACAAATAATTGTATAATATGTCCTTCTTTCCTTCCTTCCTTCCCCACTTCACCAAAGAAAACTTCGTCCTAAAGGATCAAGGGAGAGGGTCTCCTGAAGGACGTATTTGTATAGAATCCTAAGGAAAGCAACCCAGTGAAGTTAATTTGGACATCAGTGTTACCCTTCCAGGAGAGTCCCCAGTAATTCACATCACTAGTCTGTGAACGCACCTTACCTCCTCCCTCAAAATAAATCAACATCCTGACATCTGTCACAAGGATACTGGAAGGACCCAGACCCAGGAGCTATGATGCCACATACTGTCCAGCCCTCCAACTGCATGCACGTCTAAACTCTGACCCTTGCGTGTGGAAATCTTGTTTTCCATCTTTAGCTTCCAAGCCTGGCGCCCATCTGGTTCTCAGAAATGGTAGCAGGTGGAGGGGAGTGGGGAGAAAGGCAAGGAGCAGTCCATATATACCAGTCTCGTTTTTGAAACAGAAATTTCACAAATCACTCTGTCCAAGAAAGTCTATGATACCCTGATTTCTAAAGAGCAGTGGGAACTGTAGGAGCTCTAAAGCCCAGGACACTTGACCACAGAGGGAAGGAGAAACTCATGGGCCCCAGACAGCAGAGGAGCAGGAAGTATTTTTTAAAGGGGGAGGCAGGGCGAGGGCTATTTACACAACAGAGATGTCTGTGCCAGGACCTACAACCAGAAAATTTGAAAAAACGAACCAGAGAACCGCAGACAGCCTTCCAGCCAGCAAGGAATAAAGACAGGCTCAAGGAAAATGGAACCAATTTCCCCAACATTTCTCCAAGACATCAGACAGAAAGCAACATCTATAGCTGTGTGTCAGCAACTCACTCATGCTCCCAGGGCCCAAGGTAAGAGAAGTGACCCTCAGAAATTGTATCAGAATCACAGGTACGCCAGTCACTGAAAGATCACGAAAACCCCACAAAGCAGGCAAGATCACTCCAGTTTTACAGATGAGGAAAGTGGTGCTGTAGCCAAGACCCAAGCTTATTCATGACAAGACTGGACCGTAAGCACAGCTCTTCCTCTTCACCACAAAGAGCTTTTCACAGGTTCAGGGACTGTACCTGAATTGTGAAGGGGGTGAGCTTCTTTGTCAGGCTCACCCTGCCTCTCAACAGCACGGCCCATCTGTTGGTATCAATAATCAGTCAATTACTAACAGAATGAAAGACACGTGTCAAAAGCCAGCATGACCTACTGGGGCCAGCCCTCTACAAAGAACACCTCCTCCTCATCCTGGAGGTGTGAAAAATCCTGGTACGGAATAATTCACTCCTTCATTCATTCGTTCACTCAAATTCAATCAAACATTCACTGAGCAGATTTCTGTGCTGGGCTCAGTGGTAAAGGTCTGGGGACAATGAGCTCTATACATCAGAGCTATAACTAAAAGGAGTTATAAGGTTGTAAGGTCCTGCTTAGAAATAGGGCTTAGACCAAAAAAAAAAAAAAAAAAAGATGTTTTTTAATGTGTGTGTAACCTAGAATTTCCACCTACCAAACACTATAAACACACATGTGCCAGTAATTCTACAGGCTTTCCTTTCCCAGGGATTCATCAAGAGGTGTGCTTAAGTAAGAATTCAAATCAGTAAAATGCTAACAGACCACCTACTGTGTGCAAGGCATGATAAGACTCAGGCTCTTCAGGAAGAATACAACTATTAAAGAAGGTAAGATAAATTGAGGAATAATGCATGAAAGTGTAATAGGAGTTGTTGATATTAATAAAAATAATAGCCTCCACTTAAGTATTAACACTTAATTGAGTATTAAGCCAGACACTTTGCTAACAGCTTCACTTATATTAGCCAATTTACTCTCCTTGCCAACCCAGGGAGGCTGATCAACATAGTGGACTCCTGTGATGTTTGCCCACAAGGCATCCATTTCCCCTTAAGAAACTACCCTTTAACCTTCCTTTAACCATGTAATCCAATGGAGTCCCCACCACCATTCTATGCCCAGGTCCCAGGCCCCGCCCCAGGACTAAGCATGTACCCAGGCCCAGCCAATTAGCATATATTCTACCAACTTGGCCACAGTGATTTACTGGAGAATGGGTGCATAATACAGGTAAATCTGACAAGTCTCAATTCTGGGACTTTTGTGGCAATATGGAGACATAAAAACTACAGTATGTTATAAACGTGTAGTTGCCATGAGTCACCACATGGAACCAATCAGCCTGAGAACACAACCAACATAGGGGAAATAAAGCCCAAAGATGGGGGTGGGGAGATGGGGAAGTGGCAAGTAAATGATAAACGTACACACACAAATCCGGTGGTGCAACCCGAGCCCACGGATCCAGCCTTATCTAGACGCATAGTTTATCAGTGGAATTTTCAGTGACACAAGTGAGTAAGTTTTCTTTTCCATTTAAGCCAGCTTGGGCTAGATTTTAGTCACTTGCAGTTTGGAGTCCTCACCAATATAAAGTGATCATCCCCCACTTACTAAATGAGAAGTCAGGGATTCAGAGAGGACAAACAGCCTGAAACTAAATTAACTGTCTAAGGGGTTTTTTTTCCGGGTTGGGGGGGCAGGGCACAATGATTGTGTGCACTGAGACCAGACACCTGCAAAAGAGTCAGCCTGTCAGTTGCTCAGAGCCTATTCTTCCCCTTCATCCACCAGTTCCAAGGTGGAGACACATGAGTTGCCCGGCTACGGTCCCTTTTCTGCATTGTGAGTTTATTTTTTGTTTACCTCTACCCAGAGGGAATAGTCCTCTAAGGTCCCGGCTTTATCCAGGGGTCTATTAAACTCTTCCTTCTGGACACTGTCTTCTTTCTTAGTAGTGCACAAAAATGGTACACCCTACAATTGACGGCCTCTTATGTTGGAGGAAATATGACCAAAAACAAATACATGTAACCTTGGGCAAATTATTCAATCTCTTACATGAAATTTCTTCCATCTGTAATTATCTCACCTGGGGAGATGAGACCAAGTATGAGCTTGGGTGTGAGGAATTTCCTAAGGAATATAAAGTCACCTCCCCAGAGGAAAGGTAAAATGAGCCATCCTGAAGGTGTTCAAGTTTAGAGCTTGAGTGTGTTTGGTTTGAAATATACTACAATGAGTAAATGAATAAGAAATGATTTATTATAAAATATTTAACTACTAACATTACTGTGTCTCCCCAAGCGAGATAAAATAGTTGAGCTAATGTTTATGTCCCACTCTTCCAAGGGAAGGGTACAGGTCTGATGATCCATTTGGGACCAGTTCTTGCTTTTGACAATAATCTCATCAGTATACAGGAGAGTACTTATCCTCCTAGCAATCCAGTTCTGCTGAAGCACTGTGGAGGCAGGGCTGGGAGGCCTAGGAGACACAGGGGAACTCAGCCTGGGAGGGTCAACTGGGGCAAAAGCTCTGCCATCCTTGCCAGGCAAAAACTAGGTTCTCTCTACAAGGGCAAACTGAAGGTTAGGACAGAAAATACAAGATTGGTCTTAGGGCTATCAACTTTTAAACTGTCCCTTTATAATGATTCCTGTGAAATAATTATTTCTATCAGTGGTCGTCTAGTACAGGGGATTTAAGAGAGTGGGTTCATTAAAGAAAGTCAGGATGACAAACTCATTTAATTCTCCTTGAACCTGTTTAATCAAAATGATTTTCTGCTACTCTCTATTACAAGCTGAGTTTCTGTGGTGACAGATTAATGACTGATCCACTAAGCCACATCACCTCTCTTGTCACCAACCCCACCGACTAAGCCAGCCACCATTCTGTCAACAAGCCTCACTTGCCCTTGAAACTCATTATAGCCGAGACGTTAAGATCAAATGAGCAGATCAGATGCTCACTGCCACCCCAGTACTGCTACAGAGACCACCAAATCCCACAGCACGTGCACAAGAAGGAAAAAGCACGTGGGCTGGTCCTGTGGTCTCATTAGAATTACAAACTCAGGTCACTCCAGAGTAAGATAAATGCCAGCCAAGGCAACATTTGAGTGTTCGGGCCTGCTAAAGGTAATTATCCCAGAGTTAAATGTCAGGGCTAGTTTCATGAGTGCAAAAGAAAGAAAATGTCATGTTTGGTGTAAACAACAATATTATTTTAATCAAATCAAAAACCCATTATTAGCAGAAGATAAGGCC
This sequence comes from Kogia breviceps, assembly GCF_026419965.1. Lineage (NCBI taxonomy): Eukaryota > Metazoa > Chordata > Mammalia > Artiodactyla > Physeteridae > Kogia > Kogia breviceps. Next base: position 114,854,343 of record NC_081313.1, read on the forward strand.
TGATGTGGCCACGACAATAAGCTGTGTCCAGCGCCTGGCTTCCCACTCCACTTTGTCTCAACCTAAGGCTCTTCACTGATTTCCCTCAGACATAAAGCAGCAAAGACTTGCAGTGTGATACCAGCAGAGGCTCACAGCCAAAATCCACTCTGCTCTTGATGGGCTGCAGTGCAAGAGTCTCACCAGAGCCTAGAGTCAGACTGCCTGGGTCCAGTCCAGCTACTCTACAGCCCAGCTCTGTGGGCAAGAGACTTCACCCCCCAGTAAATAAGAACAACAGTACCTCTCTCCTAGAATCGTTATGAATATTAAATGAGATACTATATGTAAAGTACCTTAAACAATGCCTGGCACACTAAGTGCTAGATAAATGTTAGGTATCATCTATTTCTACAATGTTTTCTTTTTTTTAAATTTCAACCAGCATATATTACCTTTATAAGAAAAAAACTTTTAAAAAAAGAAAACAGAACAAGAAAGAAATATTGACAGCGTAAGTTAAAGGATTTCATCCAGTAGACAAGTGGTTACCTGAGAGAAGAGATCGCATTTATTTAACTTGCTCACCCTTTTGGCTACTGCCTAGCACATGGTAGACAGTCAAATATTTGCTGGAATGAATGGACGTACAAATGAATGTGGGAATTAACAGAGGAAATTTCCTTATAGTAATGGTTATGCAAAGCCAAATGAGAGTCAGAAAAAATCAGGAAAATTCTTGTGGCATCCTAACCCCTCAACCTCAAACCACAGAGGAGTTAAAAGCACGCCAGTTGGAGCAGCTGGAGGTGGGAGATTACTGTACAACTTAAAACAAACATCTGCCTTCTTTATCTTCTTCTTAATACTATATCTGTGCAAAAGTCTGGGTCTCCATCTGGCCAAAACAGCCCAACTGCTAGTCTTTATAAAAGAATAATGACCAAACTAACAGGCCACCAGTACATTTAGTAGCAAACATCTGTATGTTGTTATATTCCTCCTGGCTCCATTGCTCCAGGCAACAAGCCAAAGAATAGTTGCGAAAGTTTTACTTCTGGAAAGAAGGCGACAGATTATTTGTGTATCTAGAACAACAGGACCTCTTCAAAGCATTAAGTAGGGGGTATCAGGTCATCTCTGGCAACATCACGGCACACTCAACAGGCAGGGGAACACGGAGCACACGGCCCGCCACCATTTGCATTTCAAATTTAGCCAATAACCACCGCCAATGGGTATCATCAACTCTCTAAAAGGAGCCCTTAGTTTTCAGTTTCACAAGTTCAAAACTCCCTTCTAGGGCTTCCCTGGTGGCGCGGTGGTTGGGAGTCCGCCTGCCGATGCGGGGGACACGGGTTCCTGTCCCGGTACGGGGGGATCCCGCGTGCCACGGAGTGGCTGGACCCGTGAGCTGTGGCCGCTGGGCCTGCGCGTCCGGAGCCTGTGCTCCACAACGGGAGAGGCCGCAGCAGTGAGAGGCCCGCGTACCACAGGGAAAAAAAAAAAAAAAAAAAATCCCTTCTAAATATCTCTCCCCCAAATGCAAAAAAAGTGACAAGTCAGGGGAAAGGCAAGAAGTTTTCTTTCACGGTGACTTTCAAAAACTCACCAGCATCATAACAATCTCAGGGCCCAGTCTGTCAAAGTTATCGGTGGTTTCCACAAAACTCAAAAACAACAGCAGAGAAACTGAGCTTTGCTAACCTCAAGCAAGGCCTGGCTCAGTGAAAAACGACCAGGCTAGCTGAGCAATGACACCATTAGCTGGGGCTTTACCGACTGTCCACTGAACTACTGGCTCCCGTAGGAAGCAACTTTTAGTCCCTGGTCCCAGGGGACTGAGGCTCTGTGGTCATTCCAAGTAAAAGGCCCAGCTGAAGACAATTGGACTTGGCCTAAAAGAGCATCTAGTTTGCATTTCACAACACTTTAAAGAGGTTAATGGCATTAAATTATGTCTGACCCACAGCTAGCAACAGAAGACTCCAGGAAGCATATAAAATGGTTGATGATTGAAGATACTTGTGATTTTGAAGCATTTTGGATGTTTTAAAAATAGTATGCTGGATTAAATTATCATTTTAAAAGACTATATGCTGCTAAAAATATTAGTTTAACACCTAAAATTGCTCCAGAAACAAAAAAGCAGTGCCTTTGAACATAGAAGCTTTTCTCTTTCTGTTAAGCTTTGGACATTTTTACAAGGCAGAACTTCCTAATCATTCTAAGAATTACCTAGAATGTTCATTTAAAATATGGATTCCCAGCACTCATCCCAGAACTATACAATCAGAATCTCTGAGGAGGAAGGGGTGAGTGTGGGTGCTACAGTTTAACAAACACCCCAGGTGAGAGCTTCATAATCAGCAGAGTTTGTATCAATAAAAACACTGATCCAAGAATTTTAAATGTCACCATTTGCAAGGAAGATGAGAAGTGAAGAAAAGCCCAATCTTTCAAAATTTAAATCTGAATGGGAAACAAGAATAATTCCATATTTATGATACACCAAGACTAGAAAACCTTGAACAGACACAAAAGCAGAGTAAACCTTTCCATACCCAAAGACCAACAAGCACAGCCGCTTTCCATCTGACCCAGCTGCCACGTGAACCAAGGGGTGTGCAAAGGGGCCCTTGTCCTCCACACCTGGCCCAATTCTCCAGCTCCAGTCAAGTTAAGCCTCTGCCCTATTCCTCAACTCTGTCTGAAATGTAATGGCAAAAGAAAGAAAAAAGCAAGATAATTCCTACCCTATATGAGTCTGGGAATGGAAGCTTCCTTGGGGCATCTTTTGGGCATCTTGGCCGTCTTTTTCAGCTACAGGCAAAGGCAGTCAGTGCAGGGCTTCTTGGAGTGGAACCAAAAGGGGATCGAAGATGGTTAACAGACTAGATCAGGGACAGGGGGATGTATGGCAGGGATCTCATGGTGCAGGGTGGTGGGGGGAGCAGTAAGGCCTCAAATAACTTGTTCGATGAAAGTGTTTGATAGCCTCTTTCAAGGAAAAGACCACCATCAAATAGAGGGAGAGGGAAGAGGAACAGAGAGAAGAGAGATAAGTAAGCCCCCACTCAAGGCCTAGGCTCCTGTGGAAGGGGACCTGGAGAGGTGCTCTTAAGAAAGTCCTAGAAGACACCTGGATTGATTGGATTCCTCAGGCCCTCCCTCTGCAAGGACTGGGCATGCTGGGCATGGGGCTAAGAGGAATCCATTGTAGGAGGCGACTCGCAAACATCTCCCACCTCAAGGAGCCCTGTGCCAAGAACAGGGGCTCGGCGGTATGGGTCTCTCCCAAAGGCAGGAGTTCCCGACGTTAAGTATCATCAAAGTTTTACCTAGTCCCCTAGAAGAGCAAGGCCCCAGCCACCTGGGGCGGCCTTTGAAAGAGCTGGCAGCAGCTCCCACAGCACAGAGGGGATGCCATCTGCTGGCAAGACTGCGTCATGTGCCTCTCGTCCGGCATCCTCTGGGGCATACCTGGGGAGCAGCAGCCAGGCTGAGGCAGAAACAGGCAGCAGACTGCCTCTGGGTGCCCAGGAATAACTTTCTCCCCTCCTACAGCTCCCTCAGAGGAGCAATCCTCTGCCACCCAGGCTCCCCCTCACGGCGATGGACCAACTCCACGAGGTGCCTCCTCCCTTTCCCTTCCCCTAAAGATGCCGAGGGTCAAAACCACCATGCTCCACCCAACATTTTATCAGGCCTGTGGCCATGACTCTCCGAACCTCCTAGGACACCTGCCTCCCTACTCAATGAGCTGGGCTCACCCCAAACCTAACCTCTGCAGCAGGCATTCTTCTGGAACACCCTAGAGATGCTCTAAATCGCCGCTGCCTAGGGAGGTCTTCCAGGGGGCTTGGCAAAGTCAGCGATCGGCGTTAGGAGATCTCAGAAGCTTAAGGAGCCTCTCCCTCCGCAGCTGCTCGCTATTTACACCATGTTTAGTAGTCACCTCCCCCAGTCCGACCAATACACACACCTGGGCCACAGGTAACAGGCGGAGAGCATCAAGCCTTCGAAGTTCTCTTTAAAGTTCCCCTCAGGCAAGATGAAGCCCAGGAACCCCGAACCGACAAGCTGCCTGCGAAGTCTACCCCAGTGCCCTCCCCACCTCCTCCGAGAGGCTCCCCCGTCCCCCGCAGGGCCCGGCGGCGGCTGTACTCACGTCTCGAAAGCGGTTCCAGTACTTGTCCCGGTCGTACTGGGAGACTGTGCTCAGCCACTGGTCATTGTCCAGGAAATTGCCATTGTTGGGGCCCGCGCCTCCTGCGAGCGCGTCCAGGTGCCGGCTCTCGACCTGGAGGAAGCACCACGCCGCGGCGGCCGCCGCGAGCACCACGATCGCTGGCATCTGCGGGGCAGGGGCACGCGGGGGCGGTGAGCGGGAGGCCAGGGCGGTGGCGAGCCCCGCGCCGGGCGCCCAGGGCTGAGCGCCTCCGCCACCGGCCCCCGCTGTCGGCGTGGGGGGATCTCCCAGCAGGGACAGGGTCAGCCCTCGCACACCTGGGGCGGATTTACAAACCTAGGGACCCCGCTCATGAATGGGGGACTCAGTTACAAATGAAGAGGCTGCGTCACAAATTAGGGGCCGCTATCAAACTACAGAGGACCTTGTCATCTATTCTCCGGGTGCTCCACTGGCCGCCACTCTCGGATAGGGGCTTCAGTACCCCTCCCCAAAAAACGGAGAGCCCTCGATCCGCAAGCGGCACTCCCAGAGACAGTGCCCAGAGCCCCAGGGTAGGGAGACGGGGAAGAGGGCTCCGAGCAGCAGTCCAGGCTCCGGTTGAACGAGGGTGGGGGGGGGGGTCTCCCCTCGCCCACCCTGCCGCCTCGGGGAAAGAGGGGTGCGCGGAGATAGCCCCAGGCCCTGACCCGCCAGCCCCGAGGTGGCTGCGGGGAGGTCCCAACTACGCCAAGTTGGGGCGCGGGGTTCTGTGGGACACGTACCTTGGGGCCCGGCTCGGGTCCCCGCGTCCGAGTTGCTCAAGCTCCTGTGGCGCGGTCGCCGAGAAAGCTAATCGGCGGGCTCGCTCCCCTGCGCTCCTGCCACCCGCCGCCCAGAGTCCTGACGCTTTGTGAGCCCGCAGCGCTCTGGCTCCGCTTGCTCGCTCGCAGGCTCGCTCGGGCGCGGCGTCCGCGGGCGGAAGAGCCCGAGCGCACGAGCCGAGGCCTCTGGCGACCCCTGGCGGCTGCGCGCTGCTGTGGGACGCGCCTAAAAGCCCCGCCGCCCCTGGTCCAGCTGCCAGGGATCTGCTTTGCCACATCTCAATGCAGGGATGAAATAAGCTTTCAGGCCCAAGTTGGTGAGAGACAGCTGAGGAGACTGAGGATCAAGGCCAAGAAGCGGGCCAACGTTTAAGGCATTCTCAAAAGCAAGGTCGTGGGGCCACTTAAGTAAGGATCACTTTGTTGGGGGGAGGGGAGGGCTTCTTAAAAATGGGAATTCCTGGCTCACGCCCCAGACTTGCTGAATCAGAATTCCTTAGGAGAGCCTCCCCGAGGTGAGTGAATTTCTGCGCTGCCCATCCCAGGTCATGCACCCACCCACATCTCGGCACGTCCATGCCCTATACCATGCCACCTGCTGTCAGTCTCTTAAAGGCAGTCCTTCTGGCCTCCACTGCTATAATTTCCACAGCTTTGTGTCACTACATTGACCCTGTGGGCATCCCTTGGTGTTCTTATACAGAGAAGCCCGTATCTACTTCTGTCCCCACCCCTTTGGGAACTAGCCCCAGCACCAGCCTCTTGGGTTTTCCTAGAGGGGAGGGAGGGAAGGAGGAGAACAAGGCCAGGCTTCAGGGACAGGACACAGAGGCAGGAGACCCAACCCCCATCGGCTTTCCAGATCCTCAGGCAAGTGTGATCAAAAGGGCTGGAAGGGATTCGTGCAGCCCCTGCCTGGGTGCAGGGGACACTTACCTGCTGCCTTTCTCCTGTACAATCTCAACCCATTCTGCAGACAGCTGGGTGCTCTTAGCACAGGTCTGACATAGTCAGTCACCCATCTCCCCTCAGCACACTCTTAAATCTCTTCATGTTGCTTTCTGATAAAGACTAAACTCAAGACTAGGGCTCCAGGCCCTGCACAGCTGGCCCTGCCCACCTCTCCATCTGCCTCTCATGCCACCCCCTCCTCTTTCCTTGACTTCCTGGACAGGCTGACCTTGGTATGGGCCTCCGTGGAGATGGGTTCCATCCAGCACTGGGTGTTGACCTCTGCCTGGGCCGTTGACCACACATGCCCCCAACACTGGCCTCACTGATTTCACCCCTTGGCTTAGTCACCCTGGCTTCTCCAGGCAAACTTGCTGAACCTGTGGATGAGGCCAGTATGCTGGTGACTTTCTCTTTGAGAACACAATGCTTCTCAGCAGTAAGCTTACTGCACTCGAAATCATTCACTCCATGTCTGTGTGCCTCGCTGCCTGGAGTTCTGTGAGGGCAGGGGACAAGTTTGGATTGTTCACCACTGTCCCCCGTACCCAGAGCCAAGCTCGTGACATGAAGCAACTGCTCAGAAAATACTTGATGAATGAATGAATGGTACCCAACCATAGTCTGGAACCACACGCTTCTCAGCCCACATGCCCCAGCATGTGCGATATGGTCAGCTGTCAGTTGTACTGCAAATAATTTGGTTGCATGTAGTTTAATGTGTAGAAGTTGGATTATGATTTCTTTCCTAAAAAGTAGCAGATGCTTATCCCAACATTACTCTGACTGATTTACATTCCTAGAAGCTTTCTTAAAAGGGAGAAAAGGAGTGGAGTCACAACTATTATATTGGGGACTGCACGTCATCCACAGTTTATTTTATCATGGAAATATTTTAGGGATTTCAATATCATGTCCTGGGGGTATCCAAGCAGGAGAGAGGTTTAGAAATGATGGAGAATACATTTCTTACTTTCGCATAGAAACCCAAGTAAGCAGCTACTGCCCCATTTCTCTGCCCAGTTTGATGGCAAAACTTCTCCAGAGTCATCCCCAGGTGTCATTTCTGCCTTCTCAGCTCCAATTCATTTCTCCACCCACTCTGTCTTTCATCCTCACTAACTAACAGACATGACTTGTCACCATCAGCAACCTCCTTCACATGGGCAGCCCTTGGTCCCCCACACTCCGCCTTAACCTTTGAGAGGTTCCTTCAGGCTCTTGTGGCACCATCCCTCCCGGCTTTCCTACTTCCCACTGGCTGCTCCCATATATATACCAGAAGTTCTCAGGGCTCAAGCCAAAGCTCTCTGCCCTTTCTATCTAAACCCTTTCCCTGGGTGTTCCCATCCTGTCCTGTGCTGAGATGGTCCAGTTGCATTTCTAGCCCAGAAGTATCTGATAACTTCCAGCTGTATGTCCAACTTCATACTCAACATCTCCTCTGGGTGCCCCATGGGTATGTCAAACTTTACCAGGTCAGACCAGAAGTCTGGATTTCCCTCCATGAATCTGTGCTCTAAGTCCTCCCTATAATGGTCTCCCCACTCATGTGGCTGCTAAAGTCAGAAACCTACAAGTCATTTTCAGTCCTTCCATTTCCCAGGCCCCTCACTGCCCATCTATCAGCAAGCCGATCCCCTCCACTTCCAGACTCCCCTCCAGTCCATCCTCATCCTCCACCTCCACGGGCACCACCAGGTCCACTTGGCTGTCACTTCCCACCTGGAAGAGTGTCTTCTTGGCTAGTTTCATTGACTCTTCTTTCCCTTCCAACCCATATTCACTCAGGGGTCACGAGCAATCTTTAACACAGAAATTACTCCTTTGTATAAAACTCAGTGGCTCACCATGACACTGAAACAAATATCCAAACTCCGTCCCATAATCAATAAAGCCCTGCACCATCTGGCCCCTTCTCTCGTGCCATGATTCCCTGGATTCTAGCCACACTCCTGATCATGGCTTTGCACACACACCAAGCATGTTCTCACCTTGGGTCCCCTGCACTGACTGCACCCTCTGCCTGAACGGTCCCTTCACTGCTCTTCAAAGGTCAGCTCCTTGGGCGTCAGATCTCAGCTCAAATGACACCACCTCATTGAAGCCTTCCCTGACCACCCATCTAAAATAGGCCCTCTCCATTCCAACCACATCACTACTCTCCATCCTTGCATTTGGTTGTTCCCTTAAGAGTATTTTGTCCCTTTGATTCTCTCTCTTCCAATTCAAATATTAATTCCAGGAAGACAAAAATAATGTCTTTTTCACTCCTGTATCCCCAGGCTTAACTCATAGCCTGACATCCAGTGGCCATTCAATAAATATCCAATAATTGAATGAATGATTTTTTTTTTTTTTGCACGTGTTGGGTCTTTGTTGCTGTGCATGGGCTTCTCATTGCGGTGGCTTCTCTTGTTGCAGAGCACGGGCTCTAGGCACGTAGGCTTCAGTAGTTGCAGCACGTGGGCTTGGTAGTTGCAGCACACAAGCTCAGTAGTTTTGGCTCACACGCTGTAGATCGAAAGCTCAATAGTTGTGGCTCACGGGCTTAGTTGCTCCACAGCATGTGGGATCTTCCCAGACCAGGGATTGAACCCATGTCCCCTGCATTGGCAGGCGGATTCTCAACCATTGCCCCACCAGAGGAGTCCCTGCATGAATGATTGAAGCAAATTGCATAAACCTCAATTTACCCTAACGTTTGAAAACTGTCTGGAGATGTTTCCTTTGGTTGCCCTTAAACCCCTTGCTCTGCAGATCCAAGTTCTGCTTTTCTGGCAGGCCATCCCCAGTTTAATCAGAGGGCATCTGCTCTTGGCCAAGCTCCACCTTCACAACTGGAATCTTCCCTGTAACCACCCACGGGGGTGGGAAGGGCAGCCAGAGCAGCCCAGGCAGGTGTAGGGGTGCTGGATATGGCCTGAGCCAAGAAAGGATGGAACCTTGGAGCGGAGCAAGGAGCTAGGAGCTAGAGACTTGCCATCAGATCAACCAGCACTTGAGGGGAGGAATGTCAGATTTATTTGGCCTCGGGAAGGACCGGGACCAAAATCAATACTGAGCCTTGGGGCTGTATTTATGCTTGTCATTGGCTTACACACAACTATAATAACTCCTTGTTTTAACATAGTTCTTATTTCCAAAGAGCCCCACATGTTTTATTTTCAGTTTAATGGATCCTCAAACATGTGCTGTTGGTAGTCTGAAGCAGACATAACTATCACCATTTTATGCTGGGGACAGGGGCACCCAGAAAGGTTAGATGAATTGCTGAAGGCTGCAGAAAGAAAGAGGGATCTCGCAGTGGAAACTTCTAGGTGTAGCACCCACTTCATGACGTTATGCTGGCTAGAATGAGAAGCACCCGTTGGGCTCCATGTGATAAAAGAGGTGCCTATAGGGCTTCCCTGGTGGCGCAGTGGTTGAGAGTCTGCCTGCCGATGCAGGGGATACGGGTTAGTGCCCCGGTCCAGGAGGATCCCACATGCCGCGGAGCAGCTGGGCCCGTGAGCCATGGCCGCTGAGCCTGCGCGTCCGGAGCCTGTGCTCCGCAACGGGAGAGGCCACAACAGTGAGAGGCCCGCGTACCAGAAAAAAAAAAAAAAAAAAAAAAAAAAGAGGTGCCTATAATACGTACATTTTCATCAACCCAGATTTATTTTTAGCTGCAAACTCGTATACTTAGCTGCTACATGGCATCTCCATTTGGCAGCTGTCTCACTGGCATTTTGAACTCATTGTGTCCAAAACTGAATGCTTAAGCTGCATCCTCCAGCCAAGCCTGCTCCCCTTCCCACAACCCCGCCTCGGGAAAGCGACCACCACTAGCCCGAAAGCTAGCGTCATTCTGACCTCCTTCTCAGCTGCCACCTTTAATGAATCACCCATCTGTCAAGTCTAGCTTTGCAGTGTTTCCAGTTCCACCCACTCCTCTCCATTGCTGTACTTCTAGAGTCCACTTTCCCACCATGTCTCACGGCCACTCCACAGGGCCCCTTACAAGGGTCTCTGCCTCTCAGTTGGCCAGGTGTAATTCATTCTCCATACAGGCACCAGAGTGGTCCTATCTCGGTATAAATGTGATCACTTCTCTCTCTTCACTGACATCCCAGTGCTCTCAGGGTGAAGATCACGCAGCCCACTGTAACTACCCATGCGCCTGCTAAGCCTGGATGCTGCCAGCCCCCTCCATCCCACACGTCCCTCACCCTCCCCTTCTGATCACCTGCACCCTGCCCCCTCCACATGAGGGCCTTTTTGTGGGGGGCTTGCTACAGCCTGGATGCTCTCCTCCCACCCTGCCTTTTCCTAGCCAGGACCCACTCACCCTTCAGTTCACTGCTTCACTCCAAGTCGTCAGGAAAGGCTCCCCTGACCCCAACAACATCATGGCACTCATCACAGCTGTATAACGTCCATCTCCCACCAGACACTCAGGGCACAAGGGCAGGGTCCAGCTGTGCATCTGTTTTATTTGCTGCTGAAACCATAGTGCTTTAAAAAGCATCTGGTACATGACAGGTACACAATAAATATTGTGTGAATCAATGAATGTTCACGGCTTAGTGAATTTAGTTCCTTTTCTTCTTGGAAGCAAAGAAGCTCCCAGGTTTATGTTGATATCTTAACCCCCAAACACTCCGTGGATGGAAGGTGGTGACATGGGTGATGACTTGAGCTCTCCACTCACAGGCTGCTCTGCTGATTTGAGGGTGATGCTGGAAACTCTCTTGGCCCCAAGAAGAGAACAATGAAATAGATGCATTTCTTGACACCACTGAAAACAGCTCACCCAGCAGGGCCTGTAACTTTTATGAACATGTCGACTTCACCTATTGATTATATGTATGCAGCAGAGCCAGGCTCACTCCATCTCCCCGGATCCCCCATCGCCATCGCCATCCCCCCCACACACACACATATACCTTCTTGCTTTCTTCCCCCCATGCAGGGCCATGGCAGGTGGGCAACCTAGCTTGGGAGGAATTGATTTTAAGCAAATGAATACCTCACAAATAAGTGAAAAATAACTGGCAGAAAAGCCTAATGGCCAAGTAACTACCCAGGGACAGAGCAGAGGGGGTTGACGTCCTGACCACAGAGAGAAAATCATGAGGGTGACAATACCAGTAACATTTGCTGATGTGCACGGAGCACTTATGACATATCAGATACCGCAGTCCTGTGCGTTATCTAATGTAATCCTCACAACAACCCCCTAAGAAGCAGGCACCAAGATAAGCCCCATTTCACAGATGGAAACACTGAGTCCCAGAGTTATATTATTGCCCATTCAGTATCCCTTGGTGAAGAAATGGAAGAGCCAGGATTTAAACTGGCTGCTACCTGATTTCAAAAGTCCCACTATGACCTACCACAGCCCTCACCTCACAGCTGCCATCTCCTTCACTACGTCCTGTTTCCCTCACCTCCCACGATAAATTTCACACCACTGGAAAGGTATCTTTTGACGCACATGTGCTGTTACTAGTTCATTTATACACAGTATATGTTGTTGTCATGAAGCTTAGTGTCTGTTACCATGGAATGTAGGGTCTAGTCGGCAAGATTTAAATGGAAAATCATACTAATTATTTACGATTGTAATCGTATATGCTTCAAAAGGCACTGGCAACTGTGACTCATTGAATATGGTACCAAAAAACTTAATATGACACAGGGTCATATTAAGTGTAAAATAGTATTTGGCTATCAGAGGGGCCACATGTTTTGTCCTCACCCAGGAATACGAGGCGCTCTCTACCTCTAATAGTGATGGCTGCTTACAAGATGCCTGGTGAAACAAGGTGAGGTGGTGTCTTGACCCACCTCTGTAGTCCTCCAGGCAGAGTCTAATGAGGTGGCCAGGGGTCATGGGAGAGAGATTTCCAGGGACTGATGCATTTGTGAAAAGTCTCTGGGGGTGGGAAGGGAGGGCCTGGGTTACTCTGGGGAAGGCAACCTCAGAGTCTTCATTTACTCATTCAACAATCAGCTGTGGAGCAGGCCCTTTGTGCCAGGCTAGATGATGCTGGAGACAAAACAGGGGGATGGGACAGATACAGCCCCTGCCCTCATGGAGCTCTCTCTAGCAGGGAGAGCCTCAGCAGCTGTTTGCAGCACTGGAGGCAAATGTGCCTGGCCCCGCTGGAAAGAGTTCTTCTTTGTTTGATTCCTCTGTGCTCCTGCAGGTTCCCAAAAAGCTAGGACATCCTTCTGCCTGGAATGATCTCCCAATTCTCCAACAGTTAAAATGATCCTTGGAGTCAGCTGCATCCCATTTCAGAGAAGTTAACACAGCACACATCTTAGAATCAATAGAATAGTGTAATGCCTTACCTCAGAGGGGTATCAAGAAGATTAAAGTATTTCATATTTTTGATGTGCTTAGAACAGTTCCTTACACATAATAAATGCCATGTAAGTGCTTGTTTGTTAAATTAAAAGTTCCTCGCCCAACCCTGTGAAACAAATGCCACAGTTCTCCCACTTTGTGGTTAAGGACTCTGAGGTCGGGAGAGGTTAAATGACTTGCTCAAGATTATGAGGGACATGAACCCAGGCCTTCTGGCTCCTGAGTCCATGTCTACAACTCGATGTGGGGCTGCCTCACCCTCTTCCCCGTACACTATGTTCTGTGATGGAAAATATGAAGATACCTGCTCTCTGTTGACTGAAGAACACACCCTCGGAGACTTGAAGACAATTTTCTTTTCCTCTCCCAGAAAAGTTATCCAAGCTCCTTTTCCTTTTCCCACTCTCATTTTTTTTTTTTTTTTTTTTTTGCGGTATGCGGGCCTCTCACTGTTGCGGCCTCTCCCGTCGCGGAGCACAGGCTCCGGACGCGCAGGCCTAGCGGCCATGGCTCACGGGCCCAGCCGCTCCGCGGCATGTGGGATCCTCCCGGACCAGGGCACGAACCCGCGTCTCCCGCATCGGCAGGCGGACTCCCAACCACTGCGCCACCAGGGAAGCCCTCCCACTCTCATTTTTATGTTCATTTCAAGAAGAGAATTGCACCCCTGGGGTTGGCATCAGCCTCCACACTATACTACAAAGATTCAAAATAGGCCAGCACGGGCCTCCTTCCCTCTCAGGGTCAACGCCAGGTCTCTGCCTTTAGAAGGGCTGCCGTTTGGGGATGATGTAGGTTCACACCTTTGGGAGATGGAGGCTGGGGAATGCCGGGCCCATGGAGAGTTTGTGCCTCCAGGGAGCAAGGCTCCTAAAAGAGGCCCCAACTCAGCAATGATCCCAAGACTGATAGCAAAATGGGGTTCCTCGTGAAAGCAGCTCCCCAACTGGGATGGAAACAAGAGAGCAAACTTGGAGCTGGAGAAGCCACACAGAGCCAGGTGAGCCTTGGAAATACAACACAATGAACCAGACTGGTTTGCCCAGCCCCCAGAAACGCCCAAGCATTAGCAGTCTTACTGAATGGAACATGAACTAACTTAAAAGGATTTCTAAAACCACCCAGCAAACTAGCTTGAACCAAAAAGAAACCTTCTGTAAATATTTCCTACCACAACTTCCAAAATGGAATAGAGATGGGTCACCAAGTCCTATATACTAAACTGAACCAGCTTAAGCCCCCAAGAATGAACAACTCTAAGAAGGCATCATCTAAAGGCAAGACAGTCTCGGAGGCCTGGACAGCTCGATAAGAAGACCCAAATCTTCATCACTGTGCTACCTGCCTGGAGTAGAGGCTCTGGGGACCTTGGTTCAAACATCAGCTCAGCCTTGTACTAGCTATGGACTCTCAGGCTAGTCAATTAACCCCTCTAGACCAATTTGCTTGCTTGTGAAACAGGGATAATAATGTTGTGCCTTCTTTACAGGGCTATGGGGAGGATTAAGAGGTATGTAAATCTCCCAGTGCCTAGTGTCTGCACACGAGAAGCACTATAAATAGGATGCAGGAGTGTCACTGCCATTCCTATAAGATGCTTAACAACTTACCCAGCAATGTCTTATTAAAGTTTCACATATGAGGCTCACATAAGCAGGTCAGTCACCCCTTTAAAAACTGAGAAACTTAAACTCAGAGAAGAAATTTTAATCACTTACACACTCCTCTCCACTAGCTGTTTCTTAAAATCAAAGTGTTAGCAAGAATTTGCCTGACTACACACATATTCGTATATAATTTACAGATGCCTACAACTATGAAAGACATACTTAGGCAATTTGCAAGTTAAATCTGTATCATTTCATTCAAGGCATGAAGTGAAAAGGGAGCTATCAAGTCAGGGAGGACTATAGACAAGACAGGGGGGCCCCCAGTTCTCCCCAGATCTACAGTGGGAGGACACTAAACTCAGGAAGTTAGCATCTGCCCAACAAAGGAATATTATGCACGTCATTAAAATGATGCCTATAAAATCTGTGAAGCGATACGGAAAAACATAGAGTGGAAAAAGTCAAGTTACAGAATTGGATGTACAGAATGATTTCAGCAGGAAGGAGGGAAGAGTGAAAGAAAACACACCGGGGACTGGCAGTGACTCTGTTAGGGGCGAACTGTGCATAATGTTCTTTTCCTTCTTCCAAAGATATCTCAACATGGAAGTGTAACATAAACAGTATAACCTTCGTGAAGAACATATGCTCTGGAGTTAGAGAGACTGGGATTTGGATCTCAGCTCCATCACCTAATGCCTGTGGGATTTCCATAACTTTTTCACTCTCTGGGAACTTCAGTTTCCTTATCTGTAAGATGGGGGTAATGGGGCTTCCCTGGTGGCGCAGTGCTTAAGAATCTGCCTGCCAATGCAGGGGACACGGGTTCAATCCCTGGTCCGGGGAGATCCCACCTGCCGTGGAGCAACGAAGCCCATGCGCCACAACTACTGAGCCTGCACTCTAGAGCCCACAAGCCACAACTACTGAAGCCTGCGTGCCTAGAGCCCGTGCTCTGCAACAAGAGAAGCCACCGCCATGAGAAGCCTGCGCACAGCAACGAGGACCCAACGCAGCCATAAATAAATAAATTTATATATTAAAAAAAAAGATGGGGGTAATGATAGCACATACCCATCATGATTTTGAGACGATAATACCATATATATATATAATATATTATGTATACAATATTCGCACCACACTGACATGTATTAAGTTCTCAATTGCTATTAAATGAGTAAGCATAAGAAGTGGAGCCTCTTTCCTCCTTGTCAGTGGGGATTGGCCAATAGTGGCTGCTCTTCTGTCAGTTCTTCTCAGTCCTCACTTCTGATGAAGGTGGTAGAGAGAATTAGGTTGGGAGTTGTGAGGCTCAATTCATGCCATATTTTCCCGGCTGTCCCTAGGACTCCATTTCTCCTCTCTAAAATGAGGGGAGAGGGCCACAGCGCCTCTACCCCAGCATTCCTCTCTAAGGAAGTGTGAGGTGCCCTTGACATTAACAATTGAAAGCTCCATATACTTTGAATCAATTAAAAGAGTCAGACAAATCAGTGAGGGAAAGAATACACATCAATGGGATAACAGGCAAAGGCCTTGAGCAGGCAATTCACCAAGAAATACAATGTCAAACTATATACCAATCAAATGCCTCATAACCAAAAAAGTACATTAAAATAATGTCACCTATCAAATTTGTACATTTTTAAAACTCATTATTCTCTAGTTGGCAGATATGGGGAAAAGTCACCCTCCTACACTGTTTGTGGGCTCATAAACTGGCACAATCCTCCTGGAGGCCAAGTTCATGATATTTACATTAAAAGCCATAAAATATTTGTGACCTTGGACTTCACAACTTCGCCCATAACAATTTAAGCTAATAAATAATTAAGAATGTTTACAAAGATTTATCAACAATATTATTCTTCTCAGCATTATTTATAATAGTGAAAACTTGGAAACAATCTTAATGTCTAGAAACAGGACTAGTTAAATAAACTACATTTACATAATAGAACATTATGTGACCATTAAAAGTCATGTTTTGGGGGAATATCTAACAGCCTGGAACATATGACGTTATTGAATAAAAATAACCAATCAGTATTACCTGAGGGTGGTTCTCTAGAATCAGAGCCTGAGACAAGAATTCTTGAGAAAGTGATTTGTTGACAGCATGCTGTGGAGATAAGGGAGCAAAGGGAATGAGAGATTGCAGGGGCAGAGAGCCAGGCACGAGTGTGGTCCCTCGGGCGCTCTGGAACAGACTTGTACCCCCTTGTTGGTGACCCTTGTGAAGCTGGTCTTTTGCGTCCTCACAGTGTTGGCTTCTAACCGCAGGCAGCAGGGTGGTGATGAGGGTGTATAACTTCCCCAGATACCTCTGCCAAGGGCACGTCTCCTGAGAAGGGGCACCACTCCTGTCCACTTGCTCTTCATGTGAAGATCACCCCATCCACCCAGAGTTTCTTCAGGATTCTGACAGGTTACACTCTCTGGGAAATCAAGTGGCGAGCAGTACTTAGTTGCTGCTGCACGTGATACTGAAGTCATGGCTGATCCTTGTCCTTTCCTTCCCCTTGGTGAGAACTTCTGCTAGCCTAGGTGACCTGCCTGGTGGAGCAACCCAGGTCCTTATCGCTGAGGAGTCTGAGCCCCTGTTGACCATGCTCTTACCAGGCTATGGCTGCTGTACGTGCCCATTTACAGTTACAATGGACCTTGGAAGTACCAAGGGGCCACAGAGGATCATGTGATGTAGAACATTTCTTCTCACCACTGTCACAGAGCAGCAATCCTACCTCCTCATGATGATGAGGACCAATCACTCCTTCCTGTGTTTGCTGGTCTTCGGGTGTGAGGAAAGAAATCCAAAGTGACGAGGCAACCTTGGTGGAAGCATCTCCCTTCTGGGACCCAGGATCTCTAGATGGACAGACTGAAGTTGCAAACAGGAAGCACAAATTCTCTGGGTGGGTCAGAGAGAGAGAGATGAAGAGCATGGATGCTCCTTTTTATACCCCTTGATTCTCAGACCTATGTCATCTGTCTACTGAGGACATAGCACCATATAATGGCCATTGGTTTAAGATGTATACTCAGCCTAAAGGATGTTGCCCCAACCTTGCAGGGTGTCATCTCTAAATTGATACCTCAGCAATATCTTTAAGAGGCCATTCCAATCCTCAGTCAGGCCAGCAGCTTCCAGAGGGTGTAATATATCAAAGGATCAGTGGATCCCATGGTTATGTGCTCACTGCCATACCTCCTTTGCCATAAAATGGGTCCCTGGTCCAAGGCAATGTTGTATGGTATCCCGTGTCAGTACATTAACAACAATTTGATTCTTATATTTGTTGGTGGTGCTGGCAGGAAAGGTAAACCTGAACTCAGAATGTGTCAGTCCCAGTCAGAATGAAATGTTGCCCACCCCAAGTTGGAAGAGGTCTGATATGTAAAGGATTCAGCAATGATTTCTGGTTTTCGCAGGTCAAACATTCAGCTATGGCAGTAGCTAAATCAACCTTAGGGAAAGAAAACCCATGTTGTTGAGACTATGAATAGCCTTCATCTTCACCACCAAGGCCACTCCATACATCAGCCCATTGTTCAAGTAACACAAATATATGTACATGTGTGGGTTAGTACTCATACATATATTTCCTAGTCCTGTCTACTGAGAGGGTTAGAACAATCACACCTCAGTAGCAATGAGCAGACCTAGTGCCAGGTCTTGGTTTCTAAACACTATTCTCGGGACTTCCCTGGCGGTCCAGTGGTTAAGACTCCTTGCTTCCACTGCAGGGGGTGAGGGTTTGATCCCTGGTCGGGGTAACTAAGATTGCCACATGCCCCATGCGGTGTGGCCAAAAATAAAAAATAAAATAAAATAAACGCTATTCTCTAATAAAAGAAACTAGGGCTCCTTATGAAGTGGTCGATAGTAGGGCTACTTCAGGGAATATAAAAGATGAGCTTGGAACGTGCTGTAGTGCGAGAAAGTAAGAAAGTGCTCAAAGGGCTTCCCTGGTGGCGCAGTGGTTGGGAGTCCGCCTGCCGATGCAGGGGATATGGGTTCGTGCCCTGGTCCGGGAGGATCCCATGTGCCGTGAAGCGGCTGGGCCCGTGAGCCGTGGCCGCTGGGCCTGCGCGTCCGGAGCCTGTGCTCCGCAACGGAAGAGGCCACACAGGGAGAGGCCCGCATACTGAAAAAAAAAAAGAAAGTGCTCAAAAAGATGTGGGCTTGTCCAAAGAACAAAGTACAACCTGAAGGGGCTCATAATTGCCAAAGCTTGGAAAGTTGGGGAAAAAAATAACGACAGTACTCAATTTAACCCATAGAATAAAATAAATATCCGTGAGTCCATACTGATATGAGTGAATGAAGTAAGGAAAAAATTGGAGAGGGGGGGAGGGAAAGAAGGAGGGAGGGAGGGAGAAAGGACAGCTTTCTTGCAGTAGATTCCAATTAATAAAGGCAGAAAATAGAGGGAAGTAGAAAATCATCATTACTCAAACACTACAGTAATAATTTTTGTAGACAATATCTACCAATTTGTGGTAAAATTAGTGGGTGAAAGTTTGAAGAGAAATAGGATGTGAGTAGTTTCAAAGTATCTTCCTCTAGATATTAAGTAAAAAAGGAAGACAGTAACTGGAGAAACCTAGCGGAAACCACCTTAACCAAGTGATGAAAGTCAGCATCACCAGTAATAAGACATTTTGACATTATGAACCTCTTGATTTGGTGCACGAGAAGGACATAACTAATTTCTTTGGTATTCTTGCTCCCAAAAGGCATACATACCCTCATTCCAAACACGAAAAAACAAACCAAATTGAGAGATATTCCATACAAGAATGATCGGTACTTTTCAGAAACGTCAAGATCATGAAAAAAAAAAATTTTTAACTGAAGAATTGTCAAGACTAAAGATAAACAATAAATAAATGTGAGATTCTGGAACACAAAAAGGATATTGGTGGAAAACTGGTAAAATTCAAATAAAGTGTATAGTTTGGTTGAGTATTGTACCAATATTCCTTTCCTGGTTTTGTGCTATGGTTATATGTGCTGTTAACATTAGGGTGAACTGGGTAAAGGACATAAGGGCACTTTCTATACTAATTTCACAGCAATCTTTTATGTCTCATGTTAATTCAAAATGAAAAAATTTTTTTAAAAAATCCAAAAATAAAATAAAATACACTTCACATTTTATAAACTAAGGAAAAAGGAAAAGAAAATGTAGGTCCAGGTAATGCAAATTCTTTTTAGTGTTACCGAAGCCCAAGTAAAACAAACAACCAGGTAGAAAAAACAAAACTTATGTTTACTCCCTAACCAAACAGAAACTCTACTTAGAGTCTCCACATGTTGTGTTCTTCCATTAGCATGGATCATTGGAAATTGACTACCTTTAGAAATGATGCCCAGTTTCTCTCTCTAGGTACAACACAAGATAAATTCCCAGGGCAGTGGCCTATGTTATTGAATCCAGCAGTAATTAAGTTAATGTATCCTACCTTGTGTGTAGAGGTGTAATTCAAGTGGTACAAATCCTTTATTGAATTCAAAGTCAATAGTCATGTACAAATCCCCTATTTGTGCTATGTACAAAGGTTGTAGGAAAATTATAAAAGGTGATACATTATCATTATATTCCTATGACAGTTGGGTGTTGTCATTGACACAAGCCATTCATGGGGCACCCTTTCATTTGCACAGAGGAAAATGTTCAGTTGAGTAAACATCAGCATACAATCAATGGAGCAGAGGCCTGCGGCTTTTGCCAGCCCAGTATTTCTTTCTCTTTCTTCTGCTAAATATACCCTGATTTTCCTTTGAGGAACCACATCCTCCCTTCTTGTAGCCCATATAATTCAGGAGGGCAGGTGTCACACCCTAGTTCCAGACATGGGCCCAGGACCCCAGCCTGGCCAACAAGGTTCCCTTCTAGAGCTTTTGCTGGAACTGTTAGGAAAGAGAAGGACTCCTCCTTTCCAGGTGGTACTAAGATGATGGGGGTAAACCCAGAGTCAGGGGTGCCCTTCTTCCTGGTATCTTGGAAGAGATGCTGAATGAAGCCAACGGGGGGAAAGCAGAACTAAGAGAGATGGTGACCAACCAGGTACATCTGTCATGTTTCTTTCTTTCTTTCTCCCTCTCTCTTTCTTTCTTTCTTTCCTTGTTTTTTTCTTTCCGTTAGCCAGCTTTAGTTTGGTTTCTAATACTTACAGAGTAAATAATTAAAAAGAAAGATTTCCAGGACAAAAAAATATTATTTATTTGAAACCTCAGCACCCAGATCTATCTCTGAATTCACTCACTCCGTTATATTATACCATTATAAGCAATCCTATCTTTCTAATTCTTTTAATTATCCTCTCCCTCACTCTCCTGGTCTCCCCTCTCACCTCACACCTCAACAACACTTATGAATCTCACTTCTCCCCAGAGCAATCAAGCATCCCGCCTGCCCATTTCCCCAAGGGTCACACATTTGAAATCTCTGTAACTCGGACTTTGAACTTTCTTTAAGGTCTAAAATAAATAGTAAAAAGAAGAGAGACAGAGAGAGAGGAAGGAAGGAATGAAGGGAGGGAGGGAGGAATGAAGGAAGCAAGGGAGATGGGGAAAAGAGTAAGACTTGCATGGTCATCCTGGGGGTTAAATGTGGAAGTTTATTCTAACAGGAGAGGCAGCCAGACTGGAAGTTGCCACGGCCTGTGTTTTCATGGCAGCCACTAACCAGTTCAGAAGTCTTGGACAACATACCTAAAGGCATAGGCTCCAGGTCTTAGGCCATGAAAGGAAGGGTTACACTAGATGGGAGAGGGCGCTTTTTCCACCAACATGCTTTTCATCAAGTCAGATCATTCTCCAGACGGGAAGTTGCAAGGAGGAAAATAATCTGCTAGTGTACCAAGAAACTAGACAAACTTTTACTTCCTGAGTCCTGATGTTCTTATTCAGCCTTAGCATTTTACCCACCTTCCCCCATTAGCCAGCCTCCAAAAGAGCAGAGACCATCTGCTCACAAGCAAAGAATAGCAACATTGGTAACAAACACCTTCTGCATACCTACTATGTGCCAGGCACTACACTAGACATGCTTCTAACTGTATCTCCAATCCTCGCAGCATCCCTTTGAGATAGGTCATTTTAGTCTCCTTTTTTAAACAGGAAAACTGAAGTTCAAAGAGGTTAAATAATTTGACTGAGATCCCACAGCGAGGAAATGTCAGCACCATTGGTCAAATCCGGGTCTGTCTCGCACAGAGCCTCTCCCTTTCCTCTACATCTTGCTCTATATCAGCTTCCAGTCTGAGCAGAAGAGCCACAGGCGGGATGGTGTGTGTTAAGCTGGTGTCTTTGGAGGTGGGCTGGGAGAGCTGGGTCTGCCAAATAGAGAGAGGACCTGACAACCACCTCCACACTTTCACCCAGCACTTTAGATTAGCAACGATGAAGAAAAGGTGCAACTTTCCAATGCGTACCAAGGGGCAAATCACAAACAACACTATAATGAAGAAAAAAAATCTGGAACCATCACCTGGGAAATGGCTAAGCCAAGTGCCATAGATCACGAGGACAGAGACCCTGTAGCCCTAAAAAATGATATTTGCTATTGTGTACATGAAACAAGATCAAGGGAAAAGAAAAAGAAAAGCAGGAACCAAAAGAATAAAAACATCAGTTAAATAAAATAACTTTTTTTGATCATATAATATGTGCGGATATAGTGACTGGCACATTACTTGGATTATCTCACTGAATCCTCAACTGTAACGTTATGAAGTAGGTAATATTATTCCTCCCCACTTTTCAGATGAGGAAACTGAGGCTCAGGTTAAGTACAGTGCCCAAAGTAATTAAACTGGAACTCATTTTAGAAGCTAGGGAAACTTTACTCCAGAGCCTTCTCTTTTTAAGTGTTTATCACTGCTATATGAAAACACAAATATGAACATGTATTCAATAACAATGGATAGGAATGCCCACGTATGCCTAGCACTTTTCGTGTTCTGAGATACAGAATTAACAAAACAGAGACGGTTGCAGATCTCATGGAGCTGACATTCTGGGGGAGGCAGAAGACAGACAAATGTGAGGATGGAGACATGGACTGAAGAAATTGTAGAGCGAGTAGGAGGATGGGGAGTGATGGGGAGGGTGCTAGATTAAAGGTTTGAAGAGGGTCATCCAGAAAGGCCTTTTTGAGAAGGTGACATTGGAGCAGAGAAAGAAAAGGAGGGACCAAGCCATGCAGCTGGAGTCGGGGTCAGTGGGGAAGGGGAGGGTGCTCCAAGGGAAAGAAACATTAAGTGTGAAGGTGCTGAGGAAGGATTTACCCATGCACCCAAAAAACAGCAAGAATGTCAGTGTGGCTACAGGGAGAAGGCGTGATGGGAGGTGAGCTCAGAAGGAGGCCAAGATCCCGAAGGACTTCTTGGGCCATTGTAAGGCCTTTGAATTTTATGAAACAGGAACCACTTCAGGAGGGTTATGAGCGAAGAGTGACATGATCTGATTAGGTGGGCCTAAAAGGGGTACAGTGTAAGACTGAATTTCAAACTCAAAATATCTAAAGGCTGTGAGGTCTTTTAAGGGCATCTCATCCATCTATAAATGGGCAAACTGGTCCCAAAGGTGACTGACCTAAGGTCAAATCACAACATGTGTGAAAGGGCCGATTCCTTTGACAACCTGTACAACTTTGGGCAAAGGAAAGGAATGGGCAAAGGAAAAGGAATCTCAATGTTTGAAATCAAAAGAAATAAGAGACTTAGGACCCCTTAGGCATAAGGTCACTGGGGGCCCCTGAATCTCAGTGTTCTTATGTGTAAAATGGGAATAATGGTTACCTCACAGAGTTTCTTTTAAGATGAGATATGTACACTCATCTAGGTGTGGTTATAGATTACTGACTACATTGCACTGTGGTTACCCAATTGAGAAAGCTTAGCAGGTTCCCAGTTGTCTATAGAATAGAAGCTAAATGACTGTCATCCAGATTGTATCCTAAATATCAGCACTTATGTAACCCAACCCTTCCTTGCCTATTCCCTTGCAAGTTGTATCAACCCCTAGGTCTCTCTACCACATGTCCCTGTTTCATTATCTTGATAGCACAAATCCCTGGTTTTCTTATTTATTTCCCTGTCCTGCTCACTGCTATATCCCAAGTACTTGAAACCATATTTGTTACACAGTGCTGTCCTCTACAGTTGTTGACTGAATTGGCTTGAAATTAAAGACCTTGGACAAGACCCTCCTGAGAATGAAATGATTCCCAAAGGACATTGTGACATCCTCTTTCCTACCTGGAATGGCTTGAAGACTGTCCTGCCAGTGGACAGAGAGTTGGAGCAGGACACCTCTTCAGGCTCTTTTTACTGTTTAGAATTGTTTTGCCTCCCCCTATGTCTCTTTGCCCCTGGAAAGTCTGTCATTTGTGAGAAGAGACAATGAGCCAGCAGCATCTTCTACTTCCCTGTGAAGTACATGCAAAATTGTACAATCTCGTCATGCAGTTGAAACCCAACTCTTGGAAGAGAAGGAGGAAGAGAGCTTTTTATACTCAGGAGCTAAGACTAAAATACGTAAAGAAAAATAACAACGCTGGCAGTAAGTATTGGCAGCTTCCCTGACAGCAAAATTCAATTTAAAAATAAATCAGTCAATTCTTCAAACTAGAGCTAGACTTCAGGAAATTAGGGTTTGTGTTCAAGTGGGCACATTACAATTTCATAAAAATTGTCTTAGATTTTTCTCTGATGTGGACTTGGGATGATAATGATGTGCTTAACCTTCCTGATTATGTTGCTGGGCAAGTCGGGGACCATGGAATAATTGGAGAAGCAGAGACTGAAAGGTATTTGGAAAGAAATAAACCAGAGGCCATCCTCTAAGACTTGTGTCTTCAGCTCACAGCTTGGGCCAGACCTTCACACCATCCCCCCGCCTCACTCCTACTTCTACTTTGGCTCCTTTAAGTCAAATTCAACCAAAAGGAACAGAAGATCCTAAGTCCATTCTTAACAGGGATTTTTCTGTTTTCAAATAGACGGTGTCAAAGGGGAAAAAAACCCTGCTGTGTGACAAACCTCATAATGGGTAAAAGCAGCAGGGAAGCCCTTTCCCTGAGAGCAAAGGGTCACTGTGCCTTCCAAACCAAGATTATTCCAAGTCAAAAAAAAAAAAAAAAAAAAAGATGTTTAACAAGAGAATTTACGATTCATCTCCTAGCAAGGAGACTCCATTAGTTTAGGTCCAAAAATGCCTTGCCTTAAAAATACTCAACATAAAGAAAATCAGGTCCTATGGATTGAAAATAAGCCCGAAGTCAACCCTCTCTCATTTCACACAAAAGGAAACAGAGGCTTCAAGACATTGAACACCATACCCAAGGGGACTCTCCAGAGCCCAGACAAGATCTCAGTTCTCTGTACTCCCAAGTAAGGTAACCAACCATCCTGGTTTGCCTAGAACTGTACTCATTTTAATATTGCAAGTCCCTCATCTGACTTCCAGTTTCTGGTCTGGCATGTAAGGAGTTTGGAGTCTTCACTCCTATCCTAACAACAAGTAAAAACCTGAACAAACTGAAAAATCAACAACTTTTCTTAGATCCATCAGAGAAGAGAGGTCACAGGGCAAGCCACTGCCCCCCAAATTGGGGAAACACACAAGCAGATACAGAAGATTATAACTTACTAGAAGAGAAACCCACAAGCAGAAACCAGTACTAGGATAGGAAAACCTGAACTATAACTGATAAATTACTGAAGGTTCATCGTGGACAAGTCTGAGAGTTAAAAACACTGGCGGGGCCCAGTCACAGGGAGGTCCTGACATTTGTGAGATTTCCCTCCAGGTAAGTCACAGTGAGGATAGAAGAGAAATTCCCTCATGCTTCAAGCAGGAGGAGGGGGGAAGTAGCCATTTTGAAATACACCAGAGCATTGTTCTCTTTCTGACAAGGCCTACCCACAAGAGAAACTATTTTACTGGGGTTTTATCAGAGCCCAACTGACCTGGGGGAGGGAAACACCCAATTCCAACCTGCTCTAGCCTTCCACATGGAAGAGGAGAAATAACCATCCTGTCTCACACAAGGGGGAAAAAAATTCCAAGAAACATTGTGACATTCACAGTTCAGGGACACACATTCACTAAAAGATTGGGACCTAATCCTATGACCATAGAATACTTCTCTTCCCCTATACCTAACCACCATACCACTGAAGGCCTATTTATCACAGTTCCTTTTACCCAGTACATCATGTCTGGCTATCAAGAAAAATTGCAAGGCATACTAAAATGCAAATAAAACACAGTTTTAAGAGGTTGAACAAGCACTAGAACCAAAGTCAGATATGGCAGGAATGCTGAAATTATCAGGCCAAGAATTTTTTTAAACTATGATGTATATGCTAAGGACTTTACTGGAAAAAGTAAACAACATACAGGAACAGATGGATAATATAAACAGAAAGGTGGTAATTCCAAGAATCCAAAAGAAATGTTAGAGATCAAAAACACTGTAACAAAAATAGAGAATTCCTTTCATGGGTTACTAGTAGACTGGATAAGGCTTAGGAAAGAATCTTTGAGCTTGAGGATATGTCAATAGAAACTTCTAAAACTGAAAAAGTCAAAAGAAAAAAAGAAAAAAAAAATGGAACAGAATATCCAAGAGCTGTAGGACAACTACAAAAGGTATAGAATACATGTAATGGGTAATACCAAAAGGAAAAGAAACAGAGAAATGAAGAGAAGCCATATATCAAGCAATATAGATTGGAAAGTTGCCTCAAATTAATGTCAGATGCCAAACCACAAATCCAGGAAACTCAGACAATCAAGCAGAATAAATGCCAAAAAACTACACTTAAGTATATCATATTCAAACTGAAAAAAAAATCAAAGATAAAGAAAAAGAATCTTGAAAGAATCCAGAGGAAAAATCACCTTACCTATAGAGGAACAAGGATAAGAATTAAATCTGACTTCTCCTCAAAAACCGTTCAAACAAGAAGAGAATGGAGTGAAATATTTAGTGTTGAGAGGGGGAAAAAACCCACCAACCTAGAATTCTGTATCCTACAAAATTATCCTTCAAAAGTAAAGGTAAAAGACTTTCTCAAATAAACAAAAATTGAGAGAATTTATTACTATTAGATCTGCCTTGCAGATCTTGCCTCTTGAAAGAGAAGGAAAATGATACAGGCCAAAAATTCTTATCTACATGAAGAAAGGAAGAGTATTGGAGAAAGAATACAAAATTGTAAAACTCAAAACTTTTATATTTCTTATTCTTTATTGATCTAACAGATAGCAGATAGGATGAGTTCTGCTTGTGCCTTACTCAGAAATGGGGGTGAAGTGTCTCTGTAATGATCACAGAGGTTAATGGGGAAATATGTCTAAAAGTTATAGTTGAGGAGAAATCTTTTTCTTTTCTTTTTTTTTTTTTGCGGTACGCGGGCTTCTCACTGTTGTGGCCTCTCCCATTGCGGAGCACAGTCTCCGGACACGCAGGCTCAACAGCCACTGCTTATGGGCCCAGCCGCTCCACGGCATGTGGGATCTTCCTGGACCAGGGCAGGAACCCGTGTCCCCTGCATCGGCAGGCGGACTCTCAACCACTGCGCCACCAGGGAAGCCCGAGGAGAAATCTTCTGAAATGGGTCTCCTACATAAAGCAAGACATACCTATTTAACAATGCCCATAAATCAAATGTTTGAAAGTGGATTTCTTAAATCACAGGTCAAAATGAATTACTTCAGTACTTCTGTCCTTAGGCTGTAAGCCAGCCTCTCAGAAGAGAGCATCTAAAATAAGTCCTTTCACCTCCACATGCAAGGATTTATGGATTATTCTGGCATACACATCACTGAACTATTGGAGGGGGAGGTAAACTTGCCTTCTAAAATACATATTTTAAGACTTTTAGAGAAATCACATTTTATCTGTTAAGAAACTTACTCCACTCCCCTGAGGGCCCGTAGACCTTAAGGGCTGTGCAGGTTGTAACTGTCATGTGGGGAGGTGGAGAAAGGGGACTGGAGGAAGAGAAGAACAGGCACAAGGTCTCCTTGCTGGGAAAAGACTGGTATAAGGAGTGAGGGTCACTTCTCCTCTCCCAGGTTCGTTCCACACACCTGCTTTCCTCTGAAGCTAATGCACCCTGCTGGCCCGCAGGGTTGGGGGCTGTTTAGACTGCAATGATGAAGGTGCCCAAATGTCACTAAAATGAGCGGTTGGCCCTTTCCTAAAGAACATTCCCTGATTTTTGTTTCATTCCAAGAGGCATGCTGAGTGTTCCCAGAAACCCTAAAATGAGGTAATTCCACAGATAAGAGCAGCTTCTCAAACTTCAAGGTGCATTCAAATTACCTGGGAGCTTATAAAATGCAGGTTCTGGGCTTCCCTGGTGGCGCAGTGGTTGAGAATCCGCCTGCCGATGCAGGAGACACGGGTTCGTGCCCTGGTCCGGGAGGATCCCACATGCCGCGGAGCGGCTAAGCCCATGAGCCGTGGCCGCTAGGCCTGCGCGTCCGGAGCCTGTGCTCCGCAACGGGAGAGGCCACAACAGTGAGAGGCCCGCATACCGCAAAAAAAAAATAAAAATAAAAATAAAAATAAAATAAAATAAAATGCAGGTTCTGATTCAGTGGGTCAGGGTGGGGTCTGAGAGTCTGCATTCCTAACAAGCTTCCAGGTGATGGCAATGCTGCTGGTCTAAGGAGTAACAAGGACTTAACAGTCTCATCCCATGGACTTGAAATTCATCCTTCACAGACAAACTGGATCCCACACAATTTTCCATAGTTGGAGCCTTATTCCTTGAGATTTAGAAACTTCATCTCATGGTTTTAGATACCTTCCATACACTGACAATTCCCAAAGGCATGCCTCCAGTCTAGATGTCTCCCCTCAGTTCCAGATTTGTAAATACCACTGCCTAATATCTCCATATAAATGTCCAATAGACACTTCAGACTTACGTGTCAAAAACTGAACTCTGGATCTACCCCCACCAAAAAATATTAAAACAGCTAATCAAACAAACAAAAAGCTTCTTCACCACCAGCCTTCCTTAGCCCAGAGGAAAACGATCCTGTCTTTTCAACTCTTCACATGAAGAACTTGAAGTCATCCTGACTCCTCATTCTCTCACACCCACATCCCATCTGTCAACAAATCTTTTTGGCTGTTCACCATTTCTCCTGGTACCACTATGGCCTAAACCATTATCATCTCCTGCCTGGGTTGCTGCAGTCACCATCTAACAAGTCTCCCTGCTTCTGCCCATGCCCCCTGTAGTGGGTTGAATGTCCCTCCCACCCCCCAAAAGATATGTCTGTGTCCCAATCCCCATAACCTGGGAATGTGACCTTATGTGACAAAGGGGTCTTTGAAGATAGAATTGAGTTAAGGTCTCTAGATGAGATCATGCTGGATTATCTAGGTATGCCCTAAATCCAAAGACAAATGTCCTTGTAAGAGTAATACAGAGGAAGATTTGAGAGAGAGAGAAGAGAAGGCCAAGTGAAGACAGAGGCAGAGACTGGAATCATGCAACCAGAAGCCAAGGAAGACCTGGACCCACCAGAAGCCAGAAGAGGCAAAGAACAGATACTGCCCTGGAACCCTACGGAAGTGCAGCCGGCCAACACCTTGATTTCAGACCTCCGGCCTCCAGAACTGTGAGAAAATATGTTCCTGTTGTTTTAAGGCACCAAATGTGTAGTAATTTGTTGTAGCAGACACAGGAAACTAATATATCCCCCTATAGTCTAATCCCAATGAGCAGCCAGAGGATCCATTTAAATCACAAATCAGATCTGATCACTCCTGCGCTCATGAGGGGAGTTCTACAGTGGCTTCCCATGTCCCTCATGATCTTGTGGATCCCCAGAGGCTCTGCTCCCCACCTCTCCTACCTCATTACTCCTCTGACACCCTCCCCTCTGCTCTCCCTCCTGCCCCTCCACTCCAGCCTCAAGGACCTCCTCGCTCTACCTTGAATGCACCAGGGACACTCCCACAACAGGGCCCTCTGCGGAGATCTGGATGGTGATTCCTTCCCTTCCTTCTACACTTTGATTCAATTTCACTTTCTCAATGAGGCCTACTTGACCATTGTTTTTAAGATTGCAAGCCCCAGCTCCCAAATACCCTTACCCTGCTCTGCTTTTTCTTTTTCTATAGCACTTGTCATCTCCTAACATATAATTTCTAAATTTATCATGTTTACTATTTATTATCTGTCTCCTCCAAAAAACTATAAGCTCCAGGGTGGCAGCAATTTTTATGCCTTTGTTCACTGATATAGCATAAGTGCCTTAAATAGTGCTAGGCCATAGTAGCTTCTGAAAAGAGAAAGAAAGAGAAGAAGGAAGGAAGAGAGGAAGGAAGGAAGAAGGAAGGAAGGAAGGAAAGAAGGAAGGAAGGAAGGAAAGAAGGAAGGAAGGAGGGAGGGAGGGGAGAAAAAGAAAGAAGGAAAAGAAAGGAAAGGAAAGAAAGAAAAAGAAAGAAGGAGAAGAAAGGAAAAGAAAAGGAAGAGAAAGAAGGAAAGAAAGGGAGAGGAAGGAAATGAAGAAACAAAAACTTTCCTAATATCATAGTAGAGCTGATATTCAAACCCAAGGCTGCCTGGCTCTAAGGCCTTTATTTTTAATCCATGCCACCACACTAGATTCTTGTTACAATACTACCCTTGAAGTACCTGCCTTTGGACATCCTTGTAGGTTAAACCTCCTAAGAAGAAGCTCTCTTGGAACTCCCATTATAAACACACGTGGAGAGAATCCAGGGCAGACTTAACTTAGCCACAGCAGGAACTAAGGAGCAGAGTGAGATGTGGACCCTCTGCTCAAGGAGAGGGGGCAGTGCAGGGAAGAGCAGAGGTGAGACATATTTGAAATACGTCAGAAAATAAACCCAGAAGTAATATAAGTAATGCCACAAGGCAATAAGTCAGACACTTCTAAAACAGGAAAGGGATCAAGGGCCACCTGAGTCCAAACACCCACCAACTTTTAAATCACCTCTACATCAATCCCACCAAGAAGGTAACTCAACTCTTCAATTAATACCTTAAATTTAACTTTTCTTCCTTTTATTGTATTAAAATAAGTGTCCACCATCAAATCCTCCAAATTAGACCTTCTTTCATAGACCAGGAGTCAGCACATGTTTTTTTTTGGAAAGGACCAGATAGTAAATAGACTTTGTGGACCATATGTTCTCTTTGGGAACTATTCAACTCTGCTATTGGAGCACAAAAACAGCCACAGACAATACATAAAGGAATGGGTATAGCTGTTTCAAATAGAGCTTTATTTACAAAGGCAGCCAGCAGACCTTAAGTTTGTCAATCACTGCATTAGACCACCCAGAATAAGTCAAGTCTGTCTTTCACAGGTCAGTCCTACAGACACTGTAAGATA
Source organism: Kogia breviceps (assembly GCF_026419965.1). Classification (NCBI taxonomy): domain Eukaryota; kingdom Metazoa; phylum Chordata; class Mammalia; order Artiodactyla; family Physeteridae; genus Kogia; species Kogia breviceps. The sequence continues at coordinate 114,884,647 of NC_081313.1, forward strand.
AATTCAATAACCCCTCTAGTCTCTGGATCAAAAAAGTCAAATTTCTTCCTTTCTCACTGGTATGGTCTCCAGCTGCTCCATCGGAACCCTCCTCTAACACACCCCATCTGTCTGTGTAGTTCTCAGTGGGGGTCCTACTCTGAATAGGATGCCCCAGCGGGACCAGGCTGCACTAGAGAGGGCCTGTCAGCTCCTTCACTCCAGCCATCATGCCTCTAATAACATTGCCACAGGTCACGTGCTTCCCCGCATCCCACATCCCACTGTTGATTCAGAAGACACTCACCATCAGCTAAAACCCCGAATTATATCCACTCGGACCAAGTCCCTCCCCTGGCCATGTTTGTGCCCTTGGTATTTTAGGCCTGACCTTTGCCCCCTTAGCTTTTACCTCATCAGATTTCAGGCTTGGCTCCACCCAGTCAAGAGCTCTCTGACTCCTGCATCTGTCACTGAGTATATTGATCACCCTCTCATCTATGCCATCTACGAATTCATGAGCAGACCCTCTCTATCTTCACCCAAGTCTGCCCCTACATTCCCTGAAACTTCTACTCTCCTATGCAGCCCCTTCTGTGGTTCAGAATGACACCCAGTCATGATTCCCCTGGCTGCTTTTTCTCTCCTTCAGATCCTGCAGCACAGGGGGTGTAAACACCAGGCAGCATAGGATAGAATTGTATGGAACATGTCCCCATGTCAGTGGCCCTCGGAGGGTGGAGGGAGGGAGGGAGGGAGAGGAGCGCCTGCTGGGATACAGCCATCACACTCCAGCACATTTAAAATACAAAGATGTGCCTGTGCCTACTTTTTAGGGAATCAACACGACTGCAGTAATTTCACATGATTCTCTCTGATGTGATATTGGATGGGGAAAATCAGCTATCAGTGTTTTTTCTCTCACTACCACTAAGGCATTGAAAATGGAAACTTTTTTCCAGTTTCTAGGCTGCCTGGGCTTTTTAAAGATCAGGTAAATGTGGTTTTTTTCTTCTTTTTGAAGTATTTTTAAGAGAAAAAAAATTGTTTTTCATTAGGTGCTAAGCTATTTCTACTCACCGCACTTCTGACACCAAATCTGGGGTTTTTTCCCTCACACCAACCAATTCTCCAACTCTCCAGACACCAGCTGGGTGCCCTACAGTTCAGTTCAATTGACACTAACCACCTGGAGTTAGCATCACATCCCACAGGGCTCAGTCCCACAAGACTGCCCCCACTTCAGATGCCAGGTGCAAGTTCCAGACCATCCATACTGCTGACCAACTGGCTATAAACTGGGGATTCCCATGACCCTTTCCTCACGTTCAGTAATTCACTAGAACAACTCACAGGACTCAGGAAAATGCTTAACTTACTATCAGCGGTTTGTTATAAAGGATACAATTCAGGAACAGCCAAATGGAAGAGATACATAGGGCAAGGGATGGGGAAAGGGCACAGAGCTTCCATGCCCTCTCCAGGCGTACCACTCACTCTCCAGCTCTGCAGTCCAACCCAGAAGCTCTCTGAACATTGTTGTTCAGGAGTTTTTATGAAGGTTTATTAAGTAAGCAGAATTAAGTCATTGGCCATTAATTATTCAAGTCAACCTCCAGCCACTCTTCCTGCTCAGGGGGTGACCGGAAAGTTCCAGCCCTTGAATCGCTGGTTCTTCTGGCTACCAGCCCCATCCTGAAGCCCACCAACTAGCTAGTCACCTCCCTAGCATAAACTTAAGTATGGTTGAGAGGGGCTGTTATAAATAACAAAAGACACTCCTATCACTCAGGAAAATCCAAGGGTTTTAAGAGCTCTGTGATGGGACCAGGCACAAAGACCAGTTATATTTTTTATTATATCACAAGTACACATCATTGACATCTATTTTTAAAATTTTAAACATCACATCTACTTGGGTCCCAAGGGAAAAGTAACTCAGAAGAAATGTTGGTCTCTCCCTTGTCAGTATCAATCTAGAATCATCTAGTGTTTCATGCTGCAACAGGCAATCAGACTTTCAAAATCAGAGAGAGCAGAAAGAGCCAGAAATACAAAATTCTTTATTGCAGCCCTAAGGAGTGAGGCTGGAAATTCATCAGACCTGAGTGGAGACTGATGGTGGCTTTTTCTTCTATTGGAATAGAGACAGGCTTGGAGTATGTATGTGTGAGTATGTGTGCTTCCAGCCAGTTACCCAAATAGAATTTGGTATCCCTGAGTTTTGTATTTGTCTGTTTAAGGATGCTCAGACATAAATGGATCTTTAATTACAGGGTCTAAATATAACCCCATCTCCTTGAACACAACCCCACCTTTCACCGGATACATTCATTTGCTCCTACTAACATTAGCTCCTTCTGAGCTTTCAGAGAAAAGCCTAGGGTGACTGAGGAAAGGAGCTTCTTATGAGCAAAGGGAAGACCCCTCCTCAACAAGGAAGCCCTCCCTCTCTTCTGTGAGTCTTCCCCTTTCTAGAAGAAGGGGGGATGAGGAGGAGCCAGCAGCTGCCCAATTGCAGCCTGACCTGCCCATCTGTTATTTGTGAATATCAGCGTTTTTTTTTCAGGCTGAGAAGCTTTGCCTTAATTGGAGGTTGTTACTAAGTGCAAAAAGGCTCCATTCCACAGCCCTGCATGGGAAGTGTTGAGACCCAGGCTGGAAGTCGGTGTCTCTGGGCAGAGTAGGACCACCCTGGTCCCTGTTCCCAGGAAAATCTCTCAGCCACTGGCTTCCCAAAACCTGCTTGGTGCGCTGAAGCTTACTCTCTGCAGCATTGGCATCCACCAGCTACTCTGATTCCCTGTCTGAATGTAGAGTTGATTCTGGGCTGGTGGGGAGGCAGTAAAGGCAGAGGAATGGTGGAGTGGGAACTGTGTCTTAGGCAGAAGAACCTGGCTGTGTGTGTCCATTAGATTTGCCTCAACGAGCCTCTTCCTGGAAACAGCCCAAGGCCTGCGCTCCTCCCACCGGCACTCCCTGAGCACACAGCCACACCCAGCTCCCCACCACACTCTTTTCTGCATGCTTTGAACCCTTCCTTGGCAACTCTGGGTTCTTCTTCTTCCTTTTCTTCTCCGGATGAGCTCAGATACCCCAAGGGAGTGAGGCAAGGCCAGATTCTAATGTGCTTCTTTGCACTCCAAACCTGAGACTTGTTCATTCCCTGGAACTGAGAGCTCAAATAGCCTGCATGCCACTGCAACCACTCCACACTGCAGCCGAGGCAATGTGCATTTCAAAAGTAAGAGTGAGTACATTGCAGAGGAAATATTTTATGCAAATTAACCAAACTTAACATTTTGATAAAGGCCTTTTTTTTTTCAAAAAATCAAGGAATCCAGTACTCTACTGCAAGTTTAACACAAAAGAAAATTTCAAAAGCCTGAATTTTTTAAGTAGGTGACAGCAAGAGACATTAACCACCCATAAGATGGAACAGAAGGCGAAGTGCCTGAATCTATTAGTTCAAAACAATATATATGTGAGCTTATGGATTAAGGTGTTTCAATAATTTAAACAATTCTCTACCTTCTTTTGAGTGGACTCATCACTAAGCCAAAACATATTTGCAGTGGGATCAATGCTACATTTGCACATGAGCTTGAAACCTGCTCTCAAACACACGAGGAGGAGAAGGAGAACTAAGATTCCTCCAGCGTGAACTGGGCCCCTTGGAAAGCGGGCCAGGCCCTGTGCTAGGCGCTTCCCATGTGTTATCCCCTTGCAACAAGCGTGCTCTGAATTCCCTCAGAGAAAATGACAAAGGGCCCAGGAAAAGCCACAAGCCAATCATTCTGGGTAAAGACACTTCCCTTTGGAAAGAAAATGGTTGAGAAGAGTTCATGTCTTTCTCACCTGCTCCCTGGACACCTGCATAAGATAGTGCTTCAAAGCTGAAAAAGGTGAGTTGAAGACAAAATTTTTTAGAAGCCTACTAATACTGCCACTCATTCCAAATTCAGGCTTCCCAGAAGCCCCGAACCCATGTCCTCACAATTCCCAGATAAACAGTTTAGAGGAAGAGGCAGGCTTCAGCACCAGCAAACGTTCTGAGTCTCTTCACCTACTAAGATGTGATTCCCAACAGAGGTTCCCAAACCTGGGGTCTTAAAATTATTACAGAGGGATCCAGCATCCACATGCATGGCAAATTTGTCTGTAGACAGAATGCATGCTTCACACTTAGGTGTGCTGTTTCTCAAATATGTGTCACTGCTGTGGTGATTAATACAATGCAGATTCATATTTCAAAGTATCTGAATGTGTAGGTTTGGGTCATTATATTGGGTTGGTCAAAAAAGTTCATTCAGGTTTTTCCATAATATCTTACAGAAAAACCTGAACGAACTTTTTGGCCAGCCCAATATATTCTCCATCAACAGACTCTAAAAGTATAATCACTATCCTGTGGGGGGCCAGTGTTTTTTACCTTAAAAAGACTTCCTAAATGCAGTAAACTTGGAAACTGGTAACCTCAAAATGGCTGGAACAGCTGTCACCAAACTCACATGCATTACTATGTAGGAAGAAAATCACAGGCCTGTGCTATAGCCTCAGTGACTCTTGCTTAGAAAGAAATCTTAAGAAGCTTGATTACCTATTTTTCCAGAGATAAAATTTACAAATTAATAATGTGGGAAAACATTAAGGACACTCAAAACACTCAGTTGATCTGACTATAGAACTTTAAAAAATTCCTGTGAGTCAAAAATTCTCTATAAAAATTTAAATCACCAACTGGGAAAATAAATATAAGCAAAAGGTTTAATAACCTTAACATTTTATATATATATATATATATATATATATATATATATATATATATATATATGCACACACACATATATATGACTTAATGTATAAGACAGCAGAGAGCCCCAAAGTAATAAAGGACATGAATAAAATGCATAGAAGTACAAATGACCAATAAACACTTTTTAAAATTCAAACTCACCAGAAATCAAACATGTACAAAATTAAACAGATATCGCTTCTTACCTATCCAACTGGTCAGAGATACTTAAAAATAATACCTAATAATGTCAAGAACCTAATGAAAAAGACATTTACATACTTTTAGTTGCAATATAAACTGGTACTGTGTTCTAGAAAGAAATTTGGCCATGTGTAACAAGACCTTTTTTAAAAAATAGCTTCATCAAGTTATAATCAACATACAATAAACTACACATATTTAAAGTGTACTATTGATAAAATCTGGCATACATATATGCCTGTGAAATCATCACTACAATCAAGATAGCAAACATATGCATCACCCACCAGAAGGTTCCTTGTGTCCCTTTGTAAACCCTCCTTACCACTTCTTCCTGGCCCCCCATTCCCAGTCAAGCATTGAAATGCTTTCTGTCTATGCTAGATTGGTTTTTACTTTTTAGAATTTTATGTAAATGGCATCATATAGAATGTGCTCTTTTTTGGTTGGCTTCTTTTACTCAGCATAGTAATTTTAAGATTCATCCATGAGAAAAGGGAACCCTCCTACTCTGCTGGTGGGAATGTAAATTGGAGCAGCCACTGTGGAGAAAAGCATGGAAATTCCTTAATAAACTAAAAATAGACTTACCATATGATCCAGCAGTCCCAGACCTGGGCATATATTCGGAAAAAATGAAAATACTAACTCAACTCCCTAACACCACACACAAAAATAAACTCAAAATGGGTTAAAGACCTAAATGTAAGGCCAGACACTATCAAACTCTTAGAGGAAAACATAGGCAGAACACTATACGACATAAATCACAGCAAGATCCTTTTTGACCCATCTCCTAGAGAAATGGAAATAAAAACACAAATAAACAAATGGGACCTAATGAAACTTAAAAGCTTTTGCACAGCAAAGGATACCATAAACAAGACCAAAAGACAACCCTCAGAATGGGAGAAAATATTTGCAAATGAAGCAACTGACAAAGGATTAATTTCCAAAATTTATAAGCAACTCATGCAGCTCAATAACAAAAAAACAAACAACCCAATCCAAAAATGGGCAGAAGAACTAAATAGACATTTCTCCAAAGAAGATATACAGATTGCTAACAAACACATGAAAGAATGCTCAACCTCATTAATCATTAGAGAAATGCAAATCAAAACTACAATGAGATATCATCTCACACCGGTCAGATTGGCCATCATCAAAAACTCTAGAAACAATAAATGCTGGAGAGGGTGTGGAGAAAAGGGAACCCTCTTGCACTGCTGGTGGGAATGTAAATTGATACAGCCGCTATGGAGAACAGTATGGAGGTTCCTTAAAAAACTACAAATAGAACTACCATATGACCCAGCAATCCCACTACTGGGCATATACCCTGAGAAAACCATAATTCAGAAAGACTCATGTACCAAAATGTTCATTGCAGCTCTATTTACAATAGCCAGGACATGGAAGCAACCTAAGTGTCCATCAACAGATGAATGGATAAAGAAGATGTGGCACATATATACAATGGAATATTAGTCAGCCATAAAAAGAAATGAAACTGAGTTATTTATAATGAGGTGGATGGACCTGGAGTCTGTCATACAGAGTGAAGTAAGTCAGAAGGAGAAAAACAAATACCGTATGCTAACACATATATATGGACTCTAAGGGAAAAAAATGTCATGAAGAGATTAGTGGTAGGACGGGAATAAAACACAGACTTACTCGAGCATGGACTTGAGGATATGGGGAGGGGGAAGGGTGGGCTGTGACGAAGTGAGAGAGTGGCAGGGACATATATACACTATCAAATGTAAATTAGATAGCTAGTGGGAAGCTGCTGCATAGCACAGGGAGATCACCTCTGTGCTTTGTGACCACCTAGAGGGGTGGGATAGGGAGGGTGGGAGAGAGGGTGATGCAAGAGGGAAGAGATATGGGAACATATGTATATGTATAACTGATTCAGTTTGTTGTAAAGGAAAAACTAACACACTATTGTAAAACAATTATACTCCAATAAAGAAGTTAAAAAAAAAAAATACTAACTCAAAAACAATACCTGTACCCCAATGTTCATAACACCACTATTTACAATAGCCAAGACATGGAAGCAACCTAAATGCCCATCGACAGATGAATGGATAATGAAGATGTGGAGTGTATATATATATATATATATATATATATACAATGGAATATTATTCAGCCACAAAAAAGAATGAAATAATGCTATTTGCAGCAACATGGATGGACCTGGAGATTACTACTAAGTGAAGTAAGTCAGACAGAGAAAGACAAATATCATATGATATCACTTATATGTGGCATCTAAAAAAATGATACACATGAACTTATTTACAAAACAGAAAGAGACTCACAGACATAGAAAACAAATTTATGGTTACAAAAGAAGATATCAGGGGAGCGATAAATTGGGAATTTGGGATTAACAAATACATATTACTATATATAAAATAGATAAACAACAAGGACCTACTGTATAGCACAGGGATCTATATTCAATATCTTTTAATAGCCTATAATGGAAAAGAATCTGAAAAAGAATATATATATACACACATACCTGTATAACAGAATCACTTTGCTGTATACCTGAAACATTGTAAATCAACTATACTTCAACTGAAAAAAAGATTCATCCATGTTGCTGCAGGTAGGAATAGTTTATTTCTTTTTATTGCTAAGTAGTATTTCATTGTATGGATATTTCACAATTTGTTTATCTATTTTCCAGTTGAAGGGATTTGGGATATTTCCAAATTTGGGCTACTGTAAATAAAGCTGCTATTGACATTCATATACAAGTCTTTGTATGGACATATATTTCCTTTTTTCTTGAGTAAAAACCTAGGAGTGGAATGGCTGGGTCATATGGTGGGTGCATATTTAAATTTTTAAGAAACTGATGACCTATTTTCTAACCAGGTTGTAAAATTTTATTTTATTTTTTGAATTTTATTTTTTATACAGCACGTTCTTATTAGTTATCCATTTTATACATATTAGTGTATACATGTCAATCCCAATCTCCCAATTCATCCCACCACCAACAACAACGCACACCCCCACCCGGCTTCCCCCCTTGGTGTCCATACATTTGTTCTCTACATCTGTGTCTCTATTTCTACCTTGCAAAATGCTTCATCTGTACCATTTTTCTAGATTCCACATATATGTGTTAACATATGATATTTTGTTTTTCTCTTTCTAACTTACTTCACTTTGTATGACAGTCTCTAGGTCCATCCATATCTCTACAAATGACCCAATTTCATTCCATTTTATGGCTGAATAATATTCCGTTGTATATATGCACCACATCTTTAAAGAGGTTGTACAATTTTACATTCTCACAAGCAACATAGAGTTCCAGTTCCTCCATCACCAACAACTGGTATTGTCTGTGAAAGACATGTGGCCATATGTATCAAGAGCTTTAAAACAACAACTCTACAATCTGATCTAGTAATCTCACAAGACCTGCAGGCTGTATGTCCAGCCCCCGTTTTGTTGGGAGTTGCCCACAGTGTAAACAGAATCAGTGGATTCCAGAGCTGACAGGACACCACTGCCTAGTAGGTCTTTTGGAGCTCAAGTCTCATGTGGTTGGTTGGGATATGAATACACTATCTCAACAGAGGGCTTCCAGACATTTCTACCCACAGGGTCACATTCCAGGGGAACACACACACACACACACACACACACACACACACCTGAGGAAGACTGTGAGGTGATAAAGCCCCAAGAGATAGGTCTGCATCAGTGGGCCAGAAAGACTGGGAGGCTCCTCAGCAATGAGCTTTTGCTGCCAGGACACAGCTCTGAAGTGCAGATTTTTGCTTAGAGAGAAAGCATTTCACAAAGGACTCACTGATACTAAGAAAAAGGAATAAAGTTATCAGTTGAGTCCCCAAACTCTTGAATTGAGTTTCCTTGAATTCAACATTCAGAGTGCTACTTTCACTATAAAAAAAAAATCCCCTGACCTCTCCAGCCTGCAGATGGAGATGAAGGCACATTGACCTCAAAACCTCGGATTCCCTACTCTTACCCTTCCCACTTACAAAAGCCCTTCAGTTCTTGGAGATCCTCCATCACCAAACAGTCCCTGAGAAGTGTCCCTTATAGGCTCATAGGCCCATTTATCACCTGCAGCCACTGTGCAGGACCCGTCACATCCCTCCTCTGCCTATCAATGTCCTCCCCATGAGCTGCAACAAAAGACAGCCTTACCCTTGTTGCTTCCGACAGCGTCCATCAGAACTCACCAGCTTCCCTGGTGGCGCAGTGGTTAAGAATCCGCCTGCCAATGCAGGGGACACGGGTTCAAGCCCTGGTCCAGGAAGATCCCACATGCCTCAGAGCAACTAAGCCCGTGTGCCACAACTACTGAGCCTGCGCTCTAGAGCCCGCAAACCACAACTACTGAGCCCACGTGCCACAACTACTGAAGCCTGAGCGCCTAGAGCCCGGGCTCCTCAACAAGAGAAGCCACCACAATGAGAAGACCATGCACCGCAACGAAGAGTAGCCCCCTCTCGCCGCAACTAGAGAAAGCCCGCGTGCAGCAAAAGAAGACCCAATACAGCCAAAAATAAATTTTAAAAAAAATTTATTAAGAAAAACCTCGGGCTTCCCTGGTGGCACGGGTTCATGCCCCGGTCCAGGAAGATCCCACATGCCATGGAGTGGCTAGGCCTGTGAGCCATGGCCGCTGAGCCTGTGCATCCGGAGACTGTGCTCCGCAATGGGAGAGGCCACAACAGTTAGAGACCCGTGTACCGCAAAAAAAAAAATAAATAAAACCTCACCGATCCATGCCAAAATCCACGCCAGATGTGCTTTCTCCTCACACCCCCAGAGCCTACAGAGCCACCTGCCTTCCATAACCATGTGGGAGAATGCCCCCTCCTTGACCATGCGTCTCTGTATCCTGTGGGCACCAGAGCATCCTCCAGCACTGCCATGGCTTATGGGGTCCTTTGTGAAAACAGCAACTTCAGCTTCCATCCCTAAGCCCTCTTGCCATCAAATTTCGGGACTGGGCTGAGACCAGACCCCAGAGCATCCTCTCCAGCACACTCGTCCTCTCCTCACTCTGCTCCAGGTGCTCTGGCCGCTAGAAGTCAGCTCTCATCCTTTAGGCAAAATCCAAAAAGATGCATACATTGTAACTCCTGCAAATAAAGAACTAAAGGGGTCCAAGACCTGTATTTCCTGCTAGATATTTTCAGTCATATGACCCATCTCTCCTCAGATTCAGTATGGGTAAACTGAACCCTTCCTGCAAGCATAACCTCTTCCCTACCACTACCCCCTTTCTGTGTCTGTTAGCAAAATTTTCATTCTCCCCAGAGGGAACCAGACCCTCAGAGTTCTCTTGACTCCTGTCTCTCAACTCCACCCCCAGTCACCAAGTCCTAATGTGTCTTTCCTGCTTGCTTCTCCCTTCCTCCAGCCCCAGCTCTGCCAACCTCATGCCCAGACAATGAGACAGCCCCTCACTGGTTTCCAGCCTTCCTCTCTTTCTCTCCCTCTGGTCCATAGCTGGACCACAGCTAGTGAGAACAAAGCTGCTAAAGCACCTCTCTGGTCACAGCCCATTCCACATGCCCACTGTAATGCTGGAGTAGACAGTCACCCATGAACAGAGAAGAGTCATGCTCTTTTACCCCATGAGCATCAGCAGTAGTGTCCATTTACTGTACACATGAGCCAGGCACTTTGAATACTTTATTTTACCAATCTTCACACAACTCTGTGAGGTAGGAGTTATTGCTCCATTTTACAGATAAGAAAAATGAGGTTCATACACTTAAATTACTTTTTCTCCAAAACAAGGGTTCTAAACCTTTTTTTTTTTTTTTTTTTTTTTTTTTTTTTTTTTTTTGCGGTATGCGGGCCTCTCACTGTTGTGGCCTCTCCCGTTGCGGAGCACAGGCTCCGGACACGCAGGCCTAGCGGCCATGGCTCATGGGCTTAGTTGCTCCGCGGCATGTGGGATCTTCCCGGACCAGGGCACGAACCCGTGTCTCCTGCATCGGCAGGCGGATTCTCAACCACTGCGCCACCAGGGAAGCCCTCTAAACCTTTTTGAGGTCTCAAAAACCTGTGAGAATCTAACAAAAGCTATGGACCCTCTCACCCAGAAAAATACATGTGCTTAAGAATTATACTAGAACCATATTACATATGCATTATGTATAATATACTATATATTATACATAATGCATATATGCATGCAATGCAAAGTCCTGCATACTGTTTCAAGGGATTAGCAGATACCGTGAAGGAATCCATATGCCCCCTATTGGTGTATCCCAGGTGAAGAATCCCAACTTAACAATGTCTTTCACCCTCCCCAGAAGCAGGCACGTAGAATTTTAAACTAATGGTCTTGAATGGTTAGGTTTTTGTGGGGCTTTTTTCATCTTTATTTTTTAGCACATTCTACTCCCCTGGAATGGGGCTAAGGCACCCAGCTCATAACTCTAAGGAAAGACAAGAGGGTAAGCCATTACACCCCAATTCCCCTGGAAAAGCCAATTCCTAAATGTGTATCTCTAAATGTGTGAGAGGCATTTCCCCTGGGCAGCCAGTGTGGCTTTGGAAGAGATGAGCAGAGCAGAGGTGTAGCTGCATGGAAGGTAACCCACAGGGTTAAGAAACCAAGCACTTTCCTTCAAGAAGATCAGAATTTAACCTGATTGGTGTCAGAAATACTTCCTTGTGGCACCAAGATTTAAACTCATGACACCAAAAGAACAGTGAATGTCCAGCTTTATAATCACTAAAATGCCCTTGCCAGCCCCCGGTTAATAGGCTGTCATTTAGAACACAGGTTTAGCCAGAAACAATCCACAGCAATGACAAAACAAAACCTCTTCCTCTCCTTCTCAATCTCCTCTCCATCCATCCAAAATTTATTAGTCGCCTATTGGATGCTTGTGGATTCAGAAATGTCCCTGCTTTTAAAGAGCTCACAGCCTACAGCGAGAGACAGATGATTAAATGGATAATTAAAGTGTCGTCTGAGTGTGGATAAACGTACATCACAAGGGACAGGTTAAATTAATCATGAAATAGCCATACACTAGAGTCCTATATAACCATTAAAAAGAATGATGCAGGGGCTTCCCTGGTGTTGCAGTGTTTAAGAATCTACCTGCCAATGCAGGAGACATGGACTCAAACCCTGGTCCAGGAAGACCCCACATGCTGCGGAGCAACTAAGCCCATGAGCCACAACTACTGAGCCTGCACTCTCAACTAGAGAAAGCCCACATGCAGCAACGAAGACCCAATGCAGCCAAAAATAAATGAATTAATTTATTAAAAAATAAAAAAATAAAAAGAATGATGCAGCACCATATTTATTGATAGGGAAAGATCTCAGTATATTAAATGAAGGAGAAAAAGCAGATTGCAAAACAGTATTTACAGTATTTTGTTCTCTGTAAAATTATATTTTACACACACACCAATGTTGAAAGGATGTTCACCAAACTACCAGTTAGCTCTGGGTGGTATGTTTTCAAGTGATTTTTACTTTATCCTTCATGCTTTGCCGTTATATTTATACAATGTAATTTTTTCAAAAGGAAACATCTTTCTATGGTAAAAATGAGAGGCACTCACAGCAGAAAATCCAACGTGCTAAATTCAGTAATGGAGATACTCCCACACACAGACACACACGCACCCGTACACACCCAACTCACTTGGAACGCAAGATTCTCTAAGGATATGTGAAAGGTGAATGACTGTGTCTACAGTTTTCTTCCATTTTTCATTAGCTAGCTAGCTATATGGACCAGAGTTTTCCAAGCTAAAGATTTTGAACTGGGAGATTGGGATTGACATATATACACTAATATGTATAAAACAGATAACTAATAAGAACCTGCTGTATAAAAAAATTAAATTTTTTTAAAAAAGCTAAAGATTTTGGAAAATAAGAAATGATACCAAATGGCCTGCAGCATACACTACCAACAATGGCAACAATTTCCCCATTCTGCAAAAGTGAGCTTCCCTTGACTAACTGAGCAGCTTTCATTTGATTCTACAAGAGTAACAAACCCCGCCTCCACCATTCTGGCCAGCCCCTCACACACTCCAGCCCTCTGGAGTATGTCTACAAAGCACCCAGCAAATCCACTCAGCCCAGATCCTCTGCCTCCGATCCGCCTTTCCTGCTCTCACACCCAAGCAAGGTTGGGGGTTTAGGGTCATTGATTCACTTAACAAACACATACTGAGCCTCCTCTGTGTGCTCGGCTTCCGTCAGGAACTGAGGTGTAGAGATGAACAAGACAGGTATTGTCTCCACCCTCGTGGTCAGGACCTGGTGGGAGAGGGGGCTGAAACAAAGGTGGCTCTAGAGTCAAACTCCCTGTGTTTAAGTCCTGGGATCCCACTGACCAGCTGGGTCACGTGGGGATGTGGCTTAACCTTTCTGGGCTTCAGCTTCCCTGTCTGTTAAAGGGGTGTAATAAACCTCATTGAGTTGTGAGGGGATTAAATGAGGTGAACTGCTTGGCACAGAGCCTGACATGAAGCAGCCCCAGGTGAAGGTTAATTACCAATGTCACAAGCGCTTGCACACGTAGTGAGCTGTGTAAATGAAGAGAACATAGAAAACAGAGCTGAGGAGCTAGCAGCAGGGTCGCTGGCCACCTTTCCAGATAAAAGTGGTTCAATAGGAAAAAGGGAGAATGTCATCAGATGTGGCACCATCACTCTCTTTCATTAAAATCATGTCCACTGAGGATGCACGGCATTGCTGCAATTTCCAGACCACATAGTTCAACTTGGGCAATACTGAAAGGAAGGAGGAGGCAGAATGTTAATATCTCTCATTCTGGGAAAATATATAGTAGGAGCCCCACCATGCTGACCTTTTCCACACAGAATATTTTGATTAACTGGCCATCCTATTCCTCCCCTGCAGGTCTAAAAGGCTATCAGCAGAGAGCAGGTGACTGGTCAGTCAATCACATTTTTGGTTCGCTGAAAAGGTTAAGAGACTGCAATAAAGCACAGTGTCTGGAGGAGGAGAGGAACATCTGCAGTCGTGAAAGGGGGATGTAAGAAGGAGGAGCTTCCCCACCTTGGCTCCTGGTCCTAAGCCAGGCTCAGCCCTTCTGCTGGCCAGTTAATTCCAAGCACCAACATCTGCCCTGAATACTTCAAGGTAATTAGCACCACATGTTATCAACAGGAAGCTGGTACCCACAAGCACTTGAGATAATTGTTTCAACACTGGCATATCTCTGCCTACCGTGAAAGGTCACTGCAGCCAATATATTCCCACCACCCCCCTCCCTCTAGGTCAATGAAAAAAGCTGTCCCTTGTCACTGCAGTTCTGTCAGTTCTTTGGTGCCGGGCTCAGAGCATCCATACAAAGGCTTCTCAGAGGGAAGCATGCTCCAGGAGTTTGCAATGATTACTTCCTGCGACCTCTGACATCACAAGTGTGGCAAACCCCTCATACAGGCAGTAGCTGAGAAACAGCCTGGTTTGGTGTGTCTGGGACCTGATATGCTCAGAAGAAAATATACAATTGCATTAGATGATTGTGACCAAGACTCTCATGACCCCCAACAAAGTTTAGGGAGGCGTCTTCAGGAGACCAAGGAAAAGTAGAAATCTCAGTGCCCTGGCCAACCCTGCACACGAGCTCCAGCCACACAACTGAGCCATAGTCTCCTTGCTCTAGAACTACATCCGTTCTCCTGTTCTCTTCTCCCTGCCCTCACCCTGCTGGCACATCCATCTCCAGGTCTCCCTTTAGCCAGCGTTGCCCGCCAAGCCTTCCCTGAAGCTGCCGGAAGAGGTCAGGTCTTCCCACAGCCCTCAGTCTCACCAGTCTTGTTTCACCCCAACCTACCCCCTTCCCCACCAAAGGAGAGCCCAGTGGAGCAGGGACCCCAACGGCCTTGCTCATCCCCTCTACCTCCCGTGTCCCGAACAACACTCAATAAATCTTTACTCAGTAAACTTTGAACACACAGAGGGCACTGCTATTTGCTAGCTGATGCTCTGCTGCTTTGCACTCCAAGTAACATGAAATTCAGGAGAATATTAGTCCCCAGGGAGGCACAATCAACAAAATTCTGACTCCAGAGCAAACGGGAGCAAGAAGAACTTAACTGTGAAGTGAGTCACCAGTCGGAGGCCCCAGCACAAGTTTCCCAGCAGGCAGCTGCATCCTTCCCAGGGAAACATTCCGACTGCATGGAAAGCTGACTGCACTCACAGGTCAAGGCACCAGACACAGCAACGAGAAACTCAGAACGGCCCCAGGCAGCCATCGTGTATTTATCATTCTGTGTGCCCAGTCCACAGAGGCCCCCTGCACCTGGGGTGGGATCGGGAGCTCGCCTTGTGCTGACACTCCCTTCCCGGCCCAGCCAGGCAATAGCTGCACCAAGGCACGGGGGGAGGGAGCTTTAGTACCTCCCCCCCAACCACACCCCACTCCATCAGACCCTCACAAGCCCTCACCCCCAGAGCTCTGGCCACACTAGCTTCTCCCCACCTCTAGGAAGTGCCCACACCTGGCTCAGGGTCTCTTGGCTTGGTTAATGCCTCTGCATCCTTCACAGTTCCCCCAGCCACAAAGATGGCAAAGCCCCGGGGGGCACCGCAATCCTCTCCTGCGCTCACTTTCTTCTCCTGTTGTCATTTTACATCCAGGGTGTGCTTACTTGATAAATGCCGTTTTCCCTCACTAGACCGTCAACCTCCTGAGGGCATGGGGCAAGCCTAGGTCTGCTTCCACTCACCATTTTGTCCCCCGTTCCTGGCACTCGGGTGATGCACAATGGAAGTCTGCAGAGTGAGGAAATGGTTAGCTGACCTAGGTGTGCCTAACCCAAACTGAGTCGTAAGGAAATGATACCACGTGCTCAATAAACAACAGTTTGAGCAATAGAGTACTCTCACCTCACAATACACATTAGCATGTTATTTTTAAAACTCTGAGGGGTCCTGCAAGAAAGGAACTCATTCAACTTTAATCCAATGTTTCCCAATTTACCTGAGTGTGAAATCCTTTTCTCATTTCTTTCAATATCCTAGAGAGAATAGTGTGCCATAGAACACCAGTTTGGGAAACACTATCCTGGGTAAGGTTTCTGTTTTTAAATATCCTATTTAAACAAATTGGGGAGCATGCAATTTTTCAAGAATGCTCTGAGCCGTAACAGTGGGGTGTGAAGGATCTTCTGTTCCCAGCCTCTGACTCCTACCTGCCCCATCCCTGACCTTCCACCCATGGTCTGTGCCGGCTTCGAAAAAAAACATGCTGATAGAGGTAGGCAGAATGCCCCAGGCTCACTTCTCTTGGGTTTAAATCAGGACTAAGAACCAGGCTGGAACCTGCACAGACCTGGAACACTGTCCTTTTCAAGTTCACGATTCCTTCATATCACATGCTGGCCACACAAATTAAGAACAGCAGTTGGCATTTACACTTTTCAAATCACATTACTGATGTTGTCCTTTTTGTCTCACAAGAAACCCAGTAGGTAATTCAGATATAATTTTCCTTATTGGCAAGAATAGAGGCACTGAGACCCATGGGGTGTGAGTGACTCGCTCAAAGTCACTCAGGCCCAGAAGTTACAGAGCATGAACTAAAGGACAGATCCTACGCCTCTTTGGCCGAGGCTCTTCCCTCTACAAGACGAGGTCACTCTTTCAAACTAACACTCTTCCAGAAGAGACAGCTTCTGGCCCAAGCAGGTCTGCAAGCAGAGAGAACTCCCTTACACAAGGAGACAGCCCCAGCTTGCCATGGGCCGGGAGAGCCCAACACATCAACGGCAGAGGCTGCAAACGGGTAACCTCCGAGCTGAATCTAGTGGGTTTTGTTCAATCTAAATAGTGGTGTTGTTTCTTAGCTGCCTGCATTCTAAAATCAACTCCGGAGGCCTGGCCACCCGGGGACCGCATTCCTGTGGCCAGCATCAGTGGCACAGAACTCTCTGTCCTTCTGGACAGGCACGACCCCTCCAGCTCATCCCAGGGCCCCCAGCCCACATCACTCATTTATTTACCCTCTGGGCACTGTGGGCACCGAAGTTTGACCTCCTGCTTTGTAGATGATGGTCCTGTTCCCAAGACCACAAGACTCAGAGGTGGGGGCAGAAAGGAGGGACACGGGGACAGCAAAAGAAAGAGGGAGAAAGCACCGAGAGGGACGTCTTCTGAGGTCTGGAAGAACAACCTCTGCCAAAACTAAAAGCAAGTTTCTGCAACAAAGAAAAAGCAGGCAGAAATTCCCTTCAACCAGCAGCCAAGCATTTTAATATTTATGCCTAGACTTTCCCGGGCGATTTTAACTCACATGTGAGCTTTCCCTATAGAAAATAAAAAGGAAGACAGAGGGTGTGGAATGTGAAAAACACTCAAAGTGCCATCATTTAAATGTAATTGAATCCATTTCAAAACAGTGTGTCCAGCGAAGCCATTGCCTTGAGAGGTGTTTTGTCAGCTCATGTGTTCCACTCAAAACACATCGAAAGCTATAAAAAGCACCTGCTGTCTCGGTGAACTCCAGATTCGTTTGCTCTGGGGTTGGATTCTAACCCGGCCCCTTTGCAGCAGGAGCAGAGCTGGGAGTGACAGCTGAGGAAGTTCTCAGGCACGTGACAGGCGAACTTATCACATTACATTTCAAAGCCACACACTGTATTAAACAGAGGCAATTCCATCCCGGGCAGCAGCATCCCAGCCCCAACTTTATCAGGTCTGGCTGGCACCGGGAGGAGAATACTGATGAAGAAATTGCCAAGCACACTTTTGCAAGTCCTTCAGAGTTCAATAGTTCAAGTTAGCTCTTCCTTCCAGTAAATTCACCTCACTCCGGCTGTGGAGTTGGTCGGCTGGGCATTGCACGGGTATGGGAATTAATTTCTCCCCAAAGCGAACTCAAGTCAGCCTGCCTTCCAGGTTCAGGTTCACCGTTGTCTCCTCCAGGGAGCCCTCCACCATCTCTCCAACCTTCCCCACTCTCACTTTCCTCCCAACTGCTGGAGTCTTTGGTCTTTTTAAACCTTGGTCTGCTTCCTTGAATTATTAATTATCTTTCCTACGTGTGGATCTTTGTGACTAGCAGCTAAACAGGCTGGTCCCTCAAAGCAGAATAGGGCCTCCTACTTCTCTTTGTAAAAACCTGGATAGATGCCAGAATGGCCACCCTTATGCAGAAGGCATTCTGGACATGAGATTCAGGGGCTCCAAGGGTGGCAAATAAACAGCAGAAGCGCAGGCCTGGAGGACCACGTGGCTGGGACGACGGGCATCTCAGTGGCCAATGGCCAGGGCTTTTCCCAACCCTTTGGCTGTCCAAGACCTGGCACCCCGGCACTCCCCAGAGGAGAGGCAGGACCCAGGAATGACCGAGGCTGAGTTTCTACCAGCCTGGTAGGATGAGGACTCAGGTTTACAGAAATGAAACATGTTACACATCTGAGTTTGTGACCAGAGATTCCCACTGGCCTCAAATCTAATTGAGCGAATGACAGAGACATGAGAAATGAAGTGTAAGTTGTCATCCTCAATGCAGTGGAGGGAGGGATTCAGAATGTGTGGGAGGAAGTTGAAGCACAGGCTCTGGGAGCAGAGAATAGGGCATGAGTGTGCCCCAAGTCTGGGACCAGCGGAATAGGTTTGCTTATAGAACCACAGGGCCTATTTGTATTTAATTTCTCTACTGGTCTCAAGAGGTACCCAGAACCCTATTTTCTGTCCCCCAGGACAAACCATTAAAGGCCACCTGGAAGCCCCCAAGGAAGTAGGGCACCTTCTGAGCAGAGAGTTCTGATCTCAGGGAAGACACCGGGGTGCAAAACCATGCCATGTCACACTGCAAGTGGCTGTCCTGCCACAAAAGCTGCAGGATGTGAACCAAGTTTCCCCAAACCCCCTTCACCAGCAAGAAGCATGCCTGGCACATGGTTGAATGAAGAATGAATGAATGTCCACAGATAACAAATACTGGAGATGGTGTGGAGAAAAGGAAACCCTCATACACTTTCAGTGGGAATGTAAATTGGTGCAGCCACTATGGAAAACAATATGGAGGTTCTTTTAAAAACTAAAAATAAAGCTATCATATGATCCAGCAATTCCACTCCTGGGCTTATATTTGGAAAAACCAAAAACACTAGTTGGAAAAGATACATGTACCCCAATGTTCACAGCAGCACTATTTACAGTAACCAAGACATGGAAGCAACCTAGGTGTCCATCAACAGTTGAATGGATAAAGAAGAAAGGAAGCAGCTGCATAGCACAGGGAGATCAGCTCGGTGCTTTGTGACCACCTGGTGGGGAGGATAGGGAGGGTGGGAGGGAGGGAGATGCAAGAGGGAAGAGATATGGGAACATATGTATATGTATAGCTGACTCACTTTGTTGTAAAGCAGAAACTAACACACCATTGTAAAGCAATTATACTCTAGTAAAGATGTTAAAAAAAAAGAGAGATTAAGAATGCCATAAAGAGACTGATAAGTTAGCCTATGTATTCAAGGGGTAATTTTTAGATTTTTCATGTAATCAGCAATTCTGTGTGCTTCCCAATTTGGAAGTATTTTGACCTGTTAACTGAACTGAAAATATGTTTATATCTATGTGCTATAAGTAGTCTCAGATATATGTTTTGTGTTTATTCCATTAAGGAAATATGTTCAAAAATCTAGCACATATACTCTTACCACTTGGAGAGAATAAAAATTTGCCTAAGTATTCTTTTCTGTATGATCAAAAATTGCTAGATGATTATAATAAGAAGAATTATAAAAATAATAATTTCCACAATTTATTAAACACTACCTGTATTCCCAACACCATGCTAAGTATTTTACCTAATTTGTATTACTTAATAAATCATTTTGGTTTAATTATCAAAAAAAAGATGTGGTGTGTGTGTGTGTGTATATATATATATATATATATATATATATATATATACAATGGAATACTACTCAGCCATAAAAAAGAGTGAAGTTTTGTCTTTGCAGCAGTATGGATGAACTTGGAGGGTATTATGCTAAGTAAAATAAGTCAGACAAAGACAAATACTGTATGATATCACATATGTGGAATCTAAAAAATAAAACAAACAAATGAACATAAAACAGAAACAGACTCAGACATAGAAAATGAACTAGTGGTTACCAGTGGGGAGAGGGAAGCGGAGAGGGGCAAGATAGGGGTAGAGGATTAAAAGGTACAAAATTACTATGTATACAAGAAATAAGATACAAGTATATATTGTACAGCACAGGGAATATTGCCAATATTTTATAATAACTATAGATGAAATATAACCTTGAAAAATTATGAATCACACTATTGTACATATGAAACATATAATATTGTAAATCAACTATACCTCAATAAACATATGTATATAATTTCCCCATAACACACAAATAAATAGGAAAATTCACAAAGAACAACAATAAAAAACAATGAATGAATGAGTCAGTCCATCAGTGAGGCCTACCTGTTCCTCTCATCAACTAAAGAAGTAGTCATTCTGCACCCGTTGCCACTTGCCACACACCCTGCAACTGCTCTGGCACAAGACATACAGCAGGAACCAGGGAGACATGGATAGACACAGCCCCGCCCTTCATGAGGTCTGCCCTCTAGATGGGGGAGAAGACCACCCAAAACTGACAAATGAACCATTTCAGGTAGGGATCTGGGTAAATAAAGAGAAGTAAAGCAAGAAAGAATTTTAAAATGTTGGAAGAGCAAGCATCTAGATGGTCACCTGCAGGAAGGGTGACATTTGAGCAGAGACTTTGTGAAGATCCGGCATGAGTGTTCCAAGCAGGGGCAAGAGCAGACACAAAAGGCCTAAAAGGCAGGAGTGAGTCCAGCAGGAAGAGCAGGAAGGCCAGTCGCGGAAGGAGGAGAGTGGGAGGAGGGGCTGCACCACGGCACCATTTATCATGCACACCTGCTCCAGGAACAGAACCACCTGCTACTCATCTTTCTACCCCCAGTGCCAGCCCTGGAGGGAAATGTGAGGGCAAGGCTCCTACTCCTGCCCTGAGCCTCCAGCACCACTAAGACTCCACAAATCCTGTTCAGAGAGAAGACCTACAGAGCACCCATCCTTCAATGAGATAAAATGGAGTACTTTCCGACCCAGAACTTTCTGAACATCCCCTTTGGGCCCAACATTTATGTTTGACACCAGCTCAAAGGAAATTTTGTCTCAAAGCGTCAGTTACCTTTGTTCTGCTATTTCTACATCCGGGGAAACAGTGCCTCAGTTTAAAGAAGATTCCAGAGGCTTCTCTCTCCCCTGTTTGGATCACTGAAGGGACGCTGAGCTCCCCAGATGGAAACATCAAGGGTGGACAGATGGTCCTTAATCAGCCCTTATGACTGGGCCTGCAGGGGCAGTATGCACCTACGCTAGTGACCACGGACCAGCCCCAGAAGGAGCAAATAAGAGAAAGGCCAGGGCTTCCCTGGTGGCGCAGTGGTTGAGAGTCTGCCTGCCGATGCAGGGGACGCGGGTTCGTGCCCCGGTCCGGGAAGATCCCACATGCCGCGGAGTGGCTGGGCCCGTGAGCCATGGCCGTTGAGCCTGCGCGTCCGGAGACTGTGCTCCGCAACGGGAGAGGCCACAGCAGTGAGAGGCCCGCGTACCACAAAAATTTAAAAATAAATAAATAAATAAATAATAAAAAAGAGAGAAAGGCCAGGGCAGAGGCCATCAGTGCGGCCCTGGGGTCCTCCTCCATCTCCCAGCCCCTCCGCTCCTTCCCCAGCTGCTGACCACCTCTCACGTGGAGCATCACCACAGCAAGCAGCCTCACCTCCCACGTCACACTGCCCAGACCGAAGGCCCAGCCGTGACCTTGCTGCTCTCTGTTTACAACCTTTCAGAGGTTGCTACTGCCCTAGGGATAGAGCCCAAGCACCTTTCACAGTCCGTCCAGCCTCCCTCCCACCACCCACTCCTACGCTCAGCCCAGCTCAGCCAGCATTTCCCACAAACCTGGGACTGTGCTCACAGCAAGAAGTAGGTTTTGCGGGAGACCCAGCGCACATACCCACAGAGGCTCGTGAGACACAGGTTTCAAGAAACACTGATCCTTACCATATACAAGCCCTGATGTTTTTGATTCCAGATCGTTCTATTTGCTTTTAAAGCTGGTCATGACACTGAATTGACTTCATGACCCACTAACAAGTCATGAACCACAGTTTGTAAAACAATATACAAAACTGATTTTGTAGTCCATTTGTGTCATCTCTCCCTCTTGTCCCTCTGAGATTTCATACACGCAGGTCTTTCTGGTGGAATTCCCTTTCTCTTCCCTATTCACCCTTTCTTTTGCTAATTCAGTTGTTCCCAGTCTCAGGCTGCCCATTAGATTCACATATAGGATGCCTTAAAAATATCCCAATGCTTGGCCCCCAGCCCCCCAGATTCTGATGTAATTGGTCACGGTGCGGCCCTGACTCCCAGGTGATTCTCACTCTCAGCCAGGGGTTGAAAAACCCTGGACTCACTCCTGCTCAGTCTTCAAGTTCGTCTGAAACAGCCCCGACAGACAGACAGACAGACAGACAGACAGACACACACACACACACACACGCACGCACGCACACACACATGTCTAGGTGACCCTCTCGTGAGCTTCTAAAGCTCCCTGGCCCAGAGTCTCTGTAGCACCCACCACGTGCTATTGTACTTGGTATTCTGTCTGTCTCACTTTAGGTGGTGAGTGGTTTGAGGGCAGGGACTGTGCCACATGTCATCCCCGTAAACCCATGGTGCTCAGCACACAGAAAGGGCTCAGGAAATATTTGCTACATGAACCTGTGAGGAAGGTCCTATTATGATCCCATTTTACAGATAAGGAAACTGATGTTCAAAACGTCAAATAAATTAGCCAGTGTTGCACAGCTAGAAGTGGTAGAGGTGGGATGAGAACTCAGATCTGCCCAGTTCCAAGGTCAGAGCCTGCTAACCAGCACAGAGCTCCCTGTCGTGGTCTGATAGATAAGAGTCACACTAAGTCCACAGGCCCAACTCACAGCTGTTGCTGGTCCATAAGGATGAAGATCCAAAGAAAGCCATTAGGTCACATAGCAGGGCTGTTTCTCACTGGCCCTTTTCCGGCCCTGGGTTCACACAGCATCCCCCAGGGACTTGGTCCCCAGTCCTCTTATATTTCCACTCTGCCCTCTCACCAAGGATGCCCCAACCCAGACCCCATACTGGTAATGCCAGTTGGACACTTGCAAATGGACATTCTCAGATAATGACTCATCCCAAACTCATGTTCTCCCTCCTCTCACCCAGTCTCACTTCCTCCTCTCTCTCTTAATGCTTCCAATTAACTAAGTTCAAAATATCCTAACCCCAACATGGCTGACCGCCCCCTCCTCCCAGCCCCCCACACCATACCATCCTGCTAGGCACCCAGTCTCCTCTCTTGCCACTTCCCACACTCCACTTCTTAACCCCATCATTCCATTGGCCCATGGCCAACCTGCTCCCAGTTCATCCCCACTTTCCCTTGGACTGCAGAAGTGGTCTCCATACATCTTTTTGCTTCCAGGTTCTCCCCACCTATTGACCCCCAACAAATAGGATACCTGACAAATCTTCCAAAGCCCAATTCTGGCCAGATCTCTTCTTCATTCAAAATCCTCCAGTGAGCCCATACTAGCCTACACTGGTAGATAAAACCCCAGTGTCAAAGTCCACTGCTGTGACCTGGTAGTATGGGACCTTTCCAGCCACATCTCACCATGGCTCTGCCACAGGTGCCTGTACCACTAACTAACAGGTCTGCCAGGTATGTCATTTCTCAGATATGCCTTCTACTCCCACCCCATCTAGGCACCAGTTTCACACAATTGCAGGAGAAGGGCTCAGGGGAAATAATAACTCAGGAGGACCAGGCCAATAAACCAGATGATTCAGACATTAACCCCCTGCTCTCCATGTTAGGACCATGACATCGGGTCATAGCTTGAGTTCATTTATAAGCTAAAAGTAGGGCCATGGGGTCATGGAATCTTGGTCATGTTAACTGTGAAAAAAAGAAGGTGGTGATCATAATGGTTTCTAGTGGGGCCATGGGGAAGGTGGCTGTGAGTAAGGTAGCACAAAATTATGGGAGTAGGAGGGCTGGCAGCCTGGAAATTTCACCAGGTCACAGGGCCTCTGTGGGCAATAGGGGAAGGGGATATTGGCCCCTGGTATGCCCTCAAGTGAGTTACATTTTCATAAGGGGAGGAGGTTCTGCCAGGGTATCTGTCTGTTCTCAAGTAGATAAGACTCAGAAGTCTTCAGGGAAATATTATTCAGAAACGTCTTCCCCTTGGCAGAGCTTTCTTTCCTTCCAGAGCCTGGGAAGGTTGGGATCATGCTTCTTCCATCCCACCACACAAGGGGAATCAATCCCGAGGTGCCCCATCCCAGAGGGTCCCCAAGTCAAGCCCTTCCTACCCTGCACCCTGTCCCTGGCTAAGGCCTGATTCTCCCTTGCCTGGGTTAAGTTGATTGGGGTCCCTACTTTGGCATTCCAAATGCCTAATTGGGAATAATTACAACTCAGTTATATTTCAATCATTACATACCAACACCACCTCTGCTTTTAAGTTTTATTTTTCATTAAAGCAATGTTTTCAAGAGCCTGTTTTAAAGGAAGGAAAAAAACTACTGAATAATCATTTATAATTTAAAAGTAAACAATAACAAATTATGTTCATGTTTGTGAAACAAAATGCTCTATCCAATCCAGTTAGTTATTAACCTAAAAATCTCCTTGAGTCACCTGGAGCTTCACATGCACTAGGCTCAGAGACTCTGAATCTAAGATCCTAGAGTTAGTTTCCAGTAACCATAGACCCAAAGATATTTTGGGTCCATAGACCCAAACGCTACAGTTTTTCCAAGAAAGGATGGCTATTTGAAAGCAGGAGTCACCTACAGACAAAAATAATTCCTTACACTGATAGAACACTTTATATATATATTTTTTTCAGATGTATTTGTGCATAGCTCCACACCTCATTTGCTCTGGTGGTTCTTAACCTTTTAAAGATAAAGCTATGAAAACTTGTCTCCAGAAAAAGGCACATATACCAGATATACCTAAGATTTTGCATACAATCTTAAGAGGCTCACAAGTTCAAAAAGGCCATCCATTAAGTCCTTAAGATTTATGATTTGCAAGCTTCTCAATGTTCATTTGTTTGTTTCTAGTAAATGGCTAAAGCATAGAGGTACTTGTAAATTATTGGGTTGGCCAAAAATTTCATTCGGGTTTTTCATACAGGCACTATGAAATTTTTAGGCATAATTATTTACAATTCATTCTACAAACAATGACTAAGCGCCTACTATGTTTCAGGCACTGAGCTCCTTGCCAGAAGAGCGCTAGGCTGTGCTGATGAATCAGTTAGGGTCCCTTAAGGAACTGAACTGTGAAGCTCAGTGGGAAAGGCAAGGGGAGGACACATGTTATAGTGAGAAGGAAGGGGGAGGAAGCACTGGAAGAATGCTGGTCCCTGTGATGCTGCCACACTTGGCCTTGCTGTCATAACAAAGCTGTAGCTGGGGTGGAGGGCGGGGAAATGCCTCAGCACAGACATGCAACAATGGCATTAATGCCAAAACCTGAATCCCATGCTAGGAATGTTGACCCCCTTCAGGCAAGCCTTTGAGCCTGACCCAGTGGCCAGAGAATGTGACCAGTTCATCCATGTACTGAGTATTCTCTAAGGACCCTAGAGTCCAGAAGAGACCTACAGGTCACAGAAGAGAATTTAGAAACTACCACATAAGGGTTTGAAAAATAAAACATGATCAAAGTATACAATTGACCCTTGAACAATGCAGGGTCAGAAGCACCAACCCTCCACACAATGTAAAATCCAGGTAAATGTATAGTCCACCCTCTGTACACACAGTGCCCCATATACAGTGTGCCTCCGCATCTGCGGTTCTGCATCCGCAGATTCACCCGACCATGGACCACATAGTACCCTAGTATTTACTATCGAAAAAAATCTGTGTAAGGGAACCTGCACAGTTCAGACCCTTGCTGTTCAAGGCCCAATTGTATAAGAAGCAATTAGCCCATCCCAGGACAGATAAAGAAAGATTTCCCAGTGGAGGAGCTACCCAGGCTGAGTGCTGAAGGATGAAAAGAGCTCCCATCAGTGTGGTTGATAGAATCCTATAGACACACTGGAAGGGAAGGTAGTTGGTGAGAAGCACAGTGCCAAACTCATTTTTTCAAAACTCTTGTATCTACCAACGGCCCTTATTGTCCATGTCTGTGACTTTTGTAACTTAGATGCTATTATCGCTAGACTGTCCTTACACCCCAAAGCTGGACTTTCCTAACTAATGGACAAACACTTCAAACTATTACTGTGTGGCCTTGCTCCCTAACAACAGTCCAGTTTTGTTAGCTTTACTACATTTGTGTGTAGTTCCTTATTTTTACAAATACTTTGATATTAGCTTATGGGAGAAAAAAACAAAGGCCTATAACTAGAGGGAAAAAAGCACATAAACTTTGTACAATTTAGAAAAAGAGGCGAACTATTTTGTGAGCCCAGAGTAGTACATCTTTAGTCCCAATAGTACTCAATGGGCTTAAGCCAATCCTCTATGTAATCAGTTTTGAAAGAGAACAAAAACATAAACATGTAAGACTTGCAGTTAAATATGACCCATTGACCACAAGTACTTATGTCTTCTCCCTCTGAAAAAATCATTAAAATCATAGCAAAGTAATTTTTTAAGTATAACTATCAAGGGAAAGGAGAATGAGAAAGAAGATACCAGGAAATAAACATTTTCCACTGATTTTGGGAAGACAGAAAGTGGATGCAGGGTTGGTAAACCACACAGCTAGGCAAGAAAAACAACCACCAATATGCCCACAAAATAGAGATATCTGTGATATACAAACTAATCCCTTCTTCCCTCACCCACCCCAATACAGACCTCAGAAAGACTGAGGACTTAAGGTTCTAGGTGCCAAAGGCAGTGGGTGAGGAGCGTGAGACACAAAGCTGAAAGAAGGAGGATTCATGGAAAGTGAACACAGAATTATTTTGCCTCCACAGCCCCAAACAACCCGGTGACTAGCCCCACCGACCCTATTCCCAAAGGTATATTCTCTGCAGAAGTCCATTCCATCCAGACAGGCTCTGGACTCAAGAACATCAGGCATATTAGAGATATAACATAGGTTAACTTAAAGTCTGCAGTCTTAATTCCTCCTCTCTATTCCCAGAAAGGTGGAAACAGGCCATTCTCCTCCCAGGCTGGAGACTAGAGGATTCATATTCAGAAAAAAGATAGCCAGATTCCTACATATCACTACAGTGAAGTATACTACTTGACCAATCTCACACACACACACACACACACACACACACACACACACACACACACAGAGCAAACAGCTTTTTAGGTCCCTATTATGAAACATTAACAGCCAACCAAAGATCATCTAACATCTGAGGAATTCTTCTGATACGAAAGATAGATCAAAACAAACAAAAAAGTAAAAACCAGTAAACTAAGCTAATCAAGAGAAATAAATGTCAAAATCTTAATTAAAAATGGATACTGCATCCAAGAAAAAAATAGGATTCTCTTTGTTAAATGTACTGAGTTGAAAAAAATAAATCTAAAATTAAATAGCAGAAATAAATAATTCAATGGAAGTCCTGGTAAACAAAGATAAAGAATTTACCTCAAAAGTAGAGTTTTCACCTAGTTTCCTTTTTTCTAGAAAGAGAGACCAAACAAAGGGACAGAATTGAACCTGGGATGCAGAACATAATGGAGCAACACTTTCAAATGAGTTTTTAACCTGAGATTTCATAACCAGCTAAATTATCATTCATGTGAGAGTAAATAAATTCATTTTCAGACTTGAAATAACTCGAAACTTAAGCAGGGGTTCTGAAGCAGGAAAGCTGTAGTACCTCTGGGTGACACTGCCACAGACTTAAAGAGTAACCAGTCCAATTTAGAAGCAGGACGATGGAAGCTCCCAGGAAGGAGGACTCTAAGAGGATAACAACATCACAGAATTGACAGAATATCTATGTGTGTGCTGAGAAAAAAAATTTTGATAGGAACGTGGAGGTTGCTGACAAAAAAGAAATAAAGGTTACGTAAAAAGAAAACTCTTCAAGTAAAAAGTAGGGGTGCGCGGAGCTATTACTCTAAAATAAATAAATTTTAAAAAGTCCTCAAAAATAACAGAAAACAACTATAGTACTGAACTTGGCTTGTCCATAAATTAAGCATAATCATGTAACCACTGCCTTCAAATTCAAGCAAAATACACTACATAATCATACTGGAATTGGGAAGAAGCAATGTGGTAAGGAGTGGAAGGTGAGTAGAGGGTTGTGTGTAAACATTCTAAACCCACTCAAATTAAAATTCAATAATGTCCAAAGTGGATAAATTAAGAAATGGTAAAATAAATAAGCTATAGGACATATTGTACAACACAGAGAATATAGTCAACATTTTATAATGACTATAAATGGAATACAACCTTTAAAAATTGTGAATCACTATGTTGTACATCTGTAACATATAACATTGTACATCAGCTCTATCTCAATAAATAAATAAACAGAAAGAAATGGCAGTATTAACATATTATCTATAAATACAGAGTTAAGTTCCCAAAGAAATATTAAAGATGTGGAAAGCAGTCGACTCTGAGGGACAGAACTGAAAAGGGACAAGGTAAGGAGAGGGGGGACATTTGACTGCTACTTTCCATTGTAAGTATTTAATGACTGTGCATATATTACCTTCATAAAAGTAAATTTTATTTTTTAAAATAACACACATGAAACATGACCATACCATTTAAGAGTATGTTTAAATGGTAAGAGGCTTTAAGGATTTTGTTACATTTTCAGTTCTCTGAGAACAGACACACTCTTATAACACATGTCTATCATTCAACATCCATCATTCAACATCCACCTAATCACGTCTGACTTTCACCTGTATGTTCAGGCACATGTTATGGACAAAAGCAGGGGTATGACTGCTAACATTTTCCTACCACTCAGTAGCTAAAGGCTCCCCAGGCCTCTGCAGCTCTGAGTCCAGGCTTGGACTCATAGTTTCATGGCTGGCCCAGCGTGTCCAGCCCACATGCTAATGACTTCATTCATTGTTCCCTATGACAACAACAGCTGAGCCATGATTTTCAACAGCTGGAGCCCTGAGCAGCCTTCCAGGACTGGCCAATACTCCTGTCTGTTAAGGAATCTCCCTGCCCCTCAGTAAGAGCCAGGAAGCTGCTCGTGCCAACTTGCTCCCCTGGCTCAACACTGAGTACCATGTCCTCTCCCAATACCTCCTCAGTAGGAAGATGATGAAAGTATCTTTTTGCAAGGTAATAATCCCATAATTGTGATGACTAATAATCTCCCTATTGTGAATGTCACATCTTTCCAAGAAGTCAGCAGAAGTTAGGTCCCTACAATATGTGAAGCTCCCTGGGGCTGGGGTCCTGAATAGTCACTGCATCTGGACCCTCCTTCGCAGAGGTGCCAGAAGCTCTCCTTCTGTCCTGATGTGAAAGCCAGTCTGTGTGATACAAGCCTGCTGTTGAGTAGACTATCAAGTGGGCCAGGTTTGACTTGGACAGTCTCAGCCCAAATCCAATCACATCCTAATCAGGCTTAAGTGACAACTGACAACTCACAACTGACTCTTAAGTATTTCATCAACAGACATCCTGCTAAGGAAACAGCTCTGCCAGCCTCCAATCTGGCCAGTTTCTGCCCTCCTCCTTCCCCACCCTGGCTCCCAGCCCATCAGACCACCCAACCCTGCAGGAACAGAGGAAAACACCAAGGGCACTTTCAGGACTCAAAGAAGACGGGAGAAGCCAAACCAGAACTACTACTGAGTCAGAAATTTCAAAAATGAGCTAGCCTCTTTGCCCCACTCTAATGGCCCCTATAGGGTAGACACAGGAAAGTTCTAGAAGCAGTGTGGCCATTGTTGTTTCTGAGATGGGCCAGACCTAGACCATCTGCACTGTGGCTAATGCCTTCCAGCTCTGCCCACCTTGGCTGCCATGCTAGACTAAAAGTCATTCATTTCCTCAAAAGATATTTGTTAAGCACATACTATGTTCCAGGCACTGAGTTGCAAACTAGAATTTACTGGAGAATATGATAGACAAGGTGCTTGCCCTCGGGAGTTTAGAGTCTAGGCAGACAGACTAAGTCAATAATCTCAGCATGTAGACATGGACCAACAAATTTTAATAAGGGCTGTGAAGTGAGAGTGGGGGGTGGATGGTGGAGTGAAGATAGGGAAACTAATTTAGATTAGGGATCAGACAAGACCTCCATAGGGCCAACTGAAGGATGAGTGAGAATTTGCTGGATATGGAGAAAAAGAGCATCCTAGTCAGAGGAACAGTCTGTGCTGTGTCCCTGGGGCAGGACTATGACAGGTGGTTAGTACAGCTGACACAGAGCCAGCAAAGGGGACAGCAAAGCAAGAAGAGGCCACAGAGGCTGGATTATGGCACACTGGGTAGGTACAGTGGGAAGTTACTTACTTCAGCAGGACAGCCCTTTCTGTGGTTTTGGCAAGATGTCTGGGCATAAACTTTATAGCACCGTCCCTACTTTTCCCATTTAGAAAACACTTTACCAGACTAAAGTAAATTCATTCGTTCATTCATCCAGCAAGTATATACCAAGGTAATAAGACTGACTTTCCCACACCATGGGTGAAATAAGTGTCATATGGTCAGTGGAAGAGCCTGTCCTAAAGAAATTCTAGGTGCTTCACTGCCTAGGCACATGGAGGCCACAGCAGGAAACACAGGCTCCTGACCTCAAGGGGCTGGGGAGAAAAGGCAGGTCAGCCTGTGGTTCCCCAAACAAGAAAGGCCCTTTTAGACGCCTGCTCTAATGGGGTTCTTTTAACTTAGGACTTCAGAAGGAAATAAAACAAGTTGAAAGGAACTAAACTTCACTTAGGAATGAGAATTCTGAAAATGTACCAAGCAATACTGTCACATGAACACACACGTTCCAATCTCAGTCTAAGGCATTCTCAGCTAAATGGTGGTCCCGATAGTCAGTGCTATAAGAGTTAAGAGGGGGAGGGATGGGTCTCTGCTTCTTCAGATGGAAAAGCAAGAAAATCCCCCGTCTAGCTTACCTCATTCCCCATTAACTCACACTCTGCACATGGGCTATTCAGAGAAGCACTTTATAGAGAATCATAGCTGAACACTTCAAAAACCTTCAACACTGAAGATGCTTTTTGATGGGGCCTAGAAGGTAATAGCTTTATTCCCCAGAGTTTGCACTGGCATCAACAGCCTATACAGAGCTTTTAAGGTGACCCAATCCTTGGGAACAGCTATTCAAAAAAAAAAAATTGGAAATGGGCTCCTACCTTATCCATTGAGGCATGAATACTGTGCCTATTACCCAAACTGCCAGCTATGAAAGGAGAGAACATGAGATGATTGTCACAGTGAAAGCTGCAATTACCGACAGCTCCAGCTCACCTTTGAGCTTCCCCATCTCCGCTGCTTTTCAATCAGGTGTTTTTTCCAAACCTACTGAAACTCAAGCGCTGGGCTGCGTTCCTGTGGGTTGCCAGAGCTCTCTTTCCTAAATCTCCCAGGAAAGCCAGAGGCCTCAAATTCTTGTCCTATCTCACTCCTCTTGTCTGAGGACATTGAGTGGGGATTCCCAAGCCTTGCCAAAGACTCCTTTGGAAAGTCGGGTCCAGGAGCCTCTTTCTGCAGAGCAAAGGGTTAGAGCAGGTAAAGGAGTATGAACAAGGTGCCTTTGGCTGAAAGGGAAGCAGGAGCTATAATGGGGCTGTGATTGCAAAGTTCTCATAAGCTTAATAATATAACTACCAGCACACAAAGCAACCCATGATACAAACTCAAATCGTTCTCTCCTCTCACTTCCCACTGGCTTTGCCTGAAGTTAGCGACTTGCCACCCATCTTCTGGGCTATCGTAGCAGTCTCCCTGCCTCCAGCCTGGCCTCTCCAATCCAGCTCCCCCAGTCACTTCTATCAGAGTGACTTTCCCCAGACTCGGTTGTGACTCTGTCACTCCCACACTGAACATTTCAACAACCATCCACTGCCTATTACAAAAAGTCCAACCAATCTTCCTAGAGTAATGTATATGGCCTTTCATGATCCATTCCCCTCACTCTTCTCTTTCCCAAAAATGCACATCAACAGAAATGCACCACCAGAGACAACTCCTGGGTGTGCCGTAGGGTTTGCATGCCTGTGCCTTTGCGTATGCTCTTCTCTCTGCCTGGGATGCTTTCTCTCTCTGTTATCTGTTCATAAACACTCAGTGAAATGTTACCTCCCTCTGAAGCCTTCTCTGCTCTTCTCTGATAACTGGTCTGCTCCTCTTTTGTCAAGTACGACCTGTAACAACAAATGGCAAGTGTTGATTTACAAGTTGGTCTACCTCACCAGACTGAGTTCCTTAGAACATAGATTAAAAGTTCATCTTTCTCCAGTCCCTTACCCAGCACCTAGAATGAAAGGATCATTTTATTGTCCATAGTTAGATAGAATCATTCCCACTTTACAGTTGAAAAATGTGAGGCCTAAAGAGGTGAGTCACAATGCCTATTGGTAATAGACTTGGATCTAGAAATCAATTTATCCAACTCTTAATCCAGAGGATTTTCCACTAGGGCTCCCTTCCCACATGGGGCTGGGCCTGCCCATCTCTGCAGAAGGTGACATCTTCAACCTTAAGTCCCATTCAGCCAGAGTCACTTGATACAGAAGTCTCTGGGGTCTGGTGTCAAGATCAAAGCACAGGGCCCCTCTTGGGCACTGCCATGTTACCTCACTGCCCTTTTCACCCATTTCCAGGGAGCTCACTAGACTCCCAGAAGCAGGTTAGCATCAGAGACCTAAACTCACTCAAGCTCCTAAAAGTCCATAGAAGGCCTCATGTAAAGCACTGTTTGCCAAAGAGTAAAAAAGTGGCCTAGTTGAGAGGCCTTGGACAGAGGGTCAAGGCCAAGACGCAGCACAGAGGCTGAGAACACCCATATTCTCCATATCGTCTTAACCTCCCAGAGTCATAAGTACAGAGAAAGCCATCGGAGGGAGCCTTTAATTACCTGCAAGTGTCCCAATTAAGTAGCATTGCCTCCCCAATTAGCAGTCCCTTCCATTGGAAATCATTAGGCTTAATTCCATTTCCCAGGAAACACCTTAATCAAGCAAGCTCTGTCCCAACTCCTCAGGAAGCCAGACTCCTGCTGACGTCAGCCTGGCCCTGTCTGGCCTAGATGATGATGTTAAATGGGGTTCTGGGTCAATTTCTCAATTAAATAAATCCCTTGAATTACACTGTTATCTAATGTTTAGCCAGACCAAGGGAGTATATTTCTTAAATTACTTACTAAAGGTAAGAGCATGTTCAAAGAAGGCCCCTCTCTAAATAAGGAGATAAATTTGCAAGCATATTCCAAAAAAGCATCTCTGTTATAAAAAATAAATCTCAAATACCGCAGGGTGAGAGCTACAAAGCACAGCCTGTTTACATGATGTAAGACAGGAAAACTACAGGCACTTTCACTGTCAAAGACAGAGGTGCCCTATTTCTCCCCCCTTTATTTTTCTTCACTATTCCTCCAAATTATTGAGAAAGAATCTTAGGAGAGAAGAGACCTTTCCAGGTGCAGATGCCCATAGAACTTTTCAAATTCTCTGTGTCTGAATCCAAAACATTTTAGTCAAAATGTGCGGGAGAGGGACCAGGGAAAGAAGAGGATTTGGAGTTGTCCCCATCCTGGATGACTATCAACGGAATTGCAGCCTATTACATGTCAGCACTAAAGCCAACTTCTGACCACCAGATTTACAATTTAGAGATACTCCTTTTGGGTTGTGTCCAACTTGCTTGTTCCAAAATCATAGAGCCCCATTCGCAGGCTGACAGAGGGGTGCATCACCAACCAACAGGCTCACTTACCCTGTTACAGCAGTCTGAAATCCTTTACACTGCAGTGTTTCTAAAGCACCTTTCCTCCCCACTCTCAGCATGGCATCCTCCTCACACTCCACTGCTTTATTTTTTTCTCCCTCTTGCTTCATTACCAGCAGACTTAAACCTCCTGGAAAGGGGAAAGGGAGGGAGGAAAAGTACAAGATGAACTTGGTTCAATCACAATTTAGAGTCCCTGGAAACTTATCCATGAAAACCCTATAAATACATCTTAAATTTCACTCTGAAATAGACTATGAAGTTCAAATCAAATTCTGTTTCCTTCAACTTCTTTTTTATATCCATGTTAATCACATTCCTATGAAATTGAAGAGAGAGAAGTGCCCTGCTCCTTGATGCTAAATTTAATATGGAGATGATTAGAAGTGCATTTACCATTGTTGCCTGGAGAGCTTCACTCATTAGCCCTCCAGAAATTAGGTCAACACCTAACAATTCCTGCCACTCCCCAAGTCCTCACCACAGTGCCAGACTCTGCAGTCATAACCCTCTATTGATCTTTTCCCCCAATTATTTATTTTTTAAACTTCATAATCAGCTTACCTTAATTGATTAGTATTCAACATTTAGGAACAAACTCCCAAACCCCAGGGAACTCTGATCCTGTCCTCTAATAGGTGGTGAAAAAAAAAAATATATATATATATATATATGTGTGTGTGTGTGTGTGTGTGTGTGTGTGTGTATGTGTGTGTGTATATATTTGCTTGTGTGTGTATGTATGTATGTAAAACTTATCTGAAGTCAATTGTTTTCTATTGACTTACCAATTCTTCCTTCTCTTCCCCAAAGACAAAAGTATTTAGATCTGATAAAGCATCTGGCCTGTTAGATGAGTTTTCCTTTCCTTTCTCCCTTATAGAAATCCTGATTGAAAATGTCTCTGCTCTGAATAGAGAGTTCCCAGGTGCAAGCCACAATTTGTCACTGGGTTCAGCTGCAAAGCTTTCTGGTTGGGAGAAATGGGACTCTTTAAATTTTCCTTAACAAGTCTCAAGTCAGCCCTGAGAATTCAGACGACATGTGCCCTGTGCCTTGCGACCCATGCCGCCCAGGCCTCGAGGGAGTAAGCCAGGCCAAACCCTTGTGATGATAATCATGATACTAAACTGTTACTAATAAATAGTTAACAGTTGAGTCCTAACTATGTTCCAGAAACAATTAAAAAGGGCTCTCCCTGTATTATCTCACTTATATGGTAGGTATTACTATTACCCATATTTTGCAGAAGAGAAAGCTGAAGTTTAGTAAAGTCAAGTAATTTTTTCAAGAACATGCAGCTAGGAAGTGACTGTGCTCAGAATTCAAACCCAGTCTGTTCTATTGCCAAGTTGTCTGAAACTTCAGAATTGACAAGAGAGGAAATTAATACTGAGCTGGGGTTAACATCTACTATGTTAGATACTAAACCTCAATTCCTACCCTGTTTACATGACTGCAGATTATAATAGATCTCACCCTGGAATCAGGTTCAGACTTCAGGTGAATCACTTTCTCTCTGAGTGTTAGTATTCTCACCTATGCAATGAGAATATTGGACTAAGTGATCTCATGGGAAACTTCCAGCTCTTAGTCTAGGATTCTAGATGGATATGATATAGATAGTGCTATGGACAGACATTTAAAGTTGGAGATGATCTAATCTAGGTATGCCAAATGCACAGCATACAAGCGACCTCTTACCTCTGCTGTGCCCACGGCAGATATCTCTAATGGATCACAATCCTCCTTCTTGCTGAGCCCAGTTGTAGCTTCAGGATCCTTTTCAAGTCTATGCTGAGGAAGCAAGTGAGTGAGACAATGGCATATTGGATAAATCTATTTGCTTTCCAAATTTACAAATGAGGAAACTGAGACCCAGAGAGACTATGGAATTCAATAAACATATATTGGGCAATTAATACATGCCAGGTCTTGTGTTAGATCCTGAAGATAAAAAGATGAATGTGACATAGTCTTGTGCTCTAATGACTTTCAGTTTAGTGAGAGATGTAGACTGTAATTACAATACTGTGTAATGAGTCTTATTTGGCCACATGGGAAACCACCTAACCTAGACTAACAGATTCACGGAAGGCCTCCTACAGGAAATAGCACTTAAGCTGAGACTTGAAGGGAAACAGGAGTTTGTCAGATGAAGAAGGGGTAAGAAAGCCACTCTAAAAAGAGGGAGGAATCCAACAGTGCGAGAGAGCTCAGACTACTCAAGGAATTAGAAGTTGCTAAGGATGGCTGGACCCTTGGAGCATAAAATCCAATAAGTTAGGGAATGGTGAGCAGAGAGGAGGCCAGCAGCGGCCAGCCCATGAAGGGCCACACACGCCATGATACCAAGGCCATCCTCTAGAGACATGGCTGCACTCTTCCCGCTGAGAGGTAGGGTCTTTGTATGTCCTCCCTGAATCTTGGCAGGTTTGTAACTCCTTCAACTGATACAGTACTATGGAAATGATGGCATATGACTTATGAGGCTGAATCATGAAACACCACATAGCTTCAACCTTCTTCACTGGAACTCTCACTCTTGGACCATGAGCCGCTGTGTAAGAAGACCAACTACCCTAAGACCACCATGCTGGAGGGGCCACATGTGGGGGCTCCAGCTGACAGTCTCATCTAAGCCCAGCCTTCTGGTCCTCCCCACTAAAGTGCCATATAGGTAAGTGGAGCCATCTTGGATTTAGACTAGCCCATTACCAGCTGAATATGACCAAATGACCTCTGTTGATGCCCCATGGAACACAAGAATTGCCCAGCTGAACCCTGCCTGAATTCCTGACCCACAATTTATGAGATATAATAAAATGACTGTTGTCTTAAGCTACTAAGTTTTGGAGTAGTATTTTTATGCAGTGATAAGTATCCAGAACAGCAAAGGAGCACTGAAGGTTTTTAGAAAGGAGAGTAACATGATTAGATTTGTTACAGAAGGAGCTATGTGGAGAATGGTTTGGGGAGTAGGGAGAATGGAGCAGAACAATTCTTTGGGCTACTGCAGCTGTACAGGTAAGTGATGACCAAGAGACTGGCAGTGAGGTGAAGAGAACTGCTGAGCTGACTTGAGGTACATATAGAAGGTAGAGTCAACAGAATGCAGTGACTGATGGGAGAGAGGAGAGTCGAGAAAGATTCCCAGTGTTCTGGCTTGGGTGACTGGGTGGATGGCAGTACCATTGCTGCGATGGGGAAGTTTGGAGGAGAAGCATGTATGCGCATCATGGGGAGAGAAGTGAGTCCATCTTAGATGTGTGAGGTAAGATAACGCAGGATGGGGTGGGTAGCAGCTGGAGAACTCAGGAGATCCACCTGGACTGGAAACCCAGATTTGAGAGTCATGCACCAAGGGATGGATGAAAGCCCTGAGGGGGTGGAAGGACAAGGGATCTCACTGTGAGGAAAGAAAAGAGGGAAACTGGGCACTGAATCACAGGGAGTAGCAGAGCTGAGACACAGCGGGAACAGAGCACAGCCTGGCCACCTAAAGCTACTCCTTCTGGCTGAGCCCCCAAAGTTTCTTACCACCTCCCTTCTCCTGTCTCCTGTCCCCTAGGAACTTTGAGGCTTTGAACATAACAAACACTGAGGCTGTGGAAATGTGGGACTAGGCTCTCTTCCCCTGGTGCTCATCAGAAATGCATATGCCACCCCATACCAACTTCTTTAATATTTTAAATGCTCTGCTTTGTCCTCCTCTCTCCATTCCCTCCAGCCTGATTCTTTTCTTTTAAATGCTCCTCATTTCTCTCTCATTTCATTTTCTTTCATCTGCAACCTGCTATTAAGGTTGTTTTCCCCACAGCTATTTTGACACCAAAGCAGCTTAATCTATTCTCCTAATTAGTTTGTGATACATACACAGAGCCCAACATACCCTGCACAATAGCATCTCCTACACAATGGGGCTTTCTTCCTTCCCACTTTCCTCTTTCCTCCCACCTGTTCTCAGGGTGATGGCTCTCCCAGCCAGATCTTCCTCTCTATGGTCAGGTGACCATGGACCTGGACCACTGACCTGCCCAGTGACTGCAGTAGTCATCTTTGGAGTTCTTCCATGGATTGAGACATTGTCTCCATAAAGCCCCTGTTAGAATGCACCATAAGAATTAAGCAATATTAATGATATGTCAGACAGCTTTCTTTGAAAGTTAAATTCCGATGGAGTAAGGAAACTCAATCAAGGGGGAACTCAAGACATTGAATGGAGGAACCAAACTCAAGTCCAAATAAAGGAAAATGTAAAGATGTATCTGGAGAGTGGGCAGCCAGGTCTGGGGTGAAGGGTGGTGTAGGGGATGTTAAGTTGAGCACATCAGAAGAGAGTTCCACCTGGTGTGGGGTGCCTATGCCACGTGGAGGCAGTGCAACAGCCTCACAGAGTCTCACGGGCCTCGACTCCTCCCAGCAGCCTTCTAAACACACACACGTTCCCCCACAAAACAGTCTGCTGATAAAGCTAATGAGCCTAAGCTGGCCAGACTCACCTTGGAAATTGCGTGACTGGCTGGGCACAGCCCCAGCACAGAGAAAAGAGGAAGAATCTGAAACAGAGGCCAAAATATCATGCTTTCTTCACAACCTCCCACTTTGTTGAACTTGTTGGCAATTGACTTAATAGCCTACAAAAACTCATTTTAGCATCATGACAGTCCCGAGTATTTTCCTCATCTTAAAGAGGCTTAGGGCTTCCTTGGTGGTGCAGTGGTTAAGAATCCGCCTGCCAATGCAGGGGACACGGGTTCGAGCCCTGGGCCGGGAAGATCCCACATGCCGCAGAGCAACTAAGCCCATGCACCACAACTACTGAGACTGCGCTCTAGAGCCCACGTGCCACAGCTACTGAAGCCCGCGCGCCTAGAGCCTGTGTTCCGCAACAAGAGAAGCCACCGCAATGAGAAGCCCGCGCACCACAACGAAGACCCAACGCAGCCAAAACTAAATTAATTAATTAATTTTTAAAAAACAGGCTTAGAGGCAACTCCCTGAAAGCTGGACAAAGTCATAGCTTTCTCAATATTCCCAGGGTTCCCCTCAAGCCTTGGCCAGGACTCTAAGGATCACCGCAGGGGGCAGATGTTATCAAAGGATAATACATGTAGAGGGATTTGCACCAGGTCTCAGATATGTTAGGTCCCCCATGTGTGGTTCTTCTCTAACTTCAAATGCCACAACTCTTTCCACAATGCTTCACAGGGTGCTGAAAACCAAGAGGCCTCACAGAACTGTCCATGATGTAATCCAGGGGTGTCACAACACTGTCCCATAACATAATCCAGAGATGTCACAACATTGCCCATGATATAACCAGAAACTGCAGCACTACTTCTTCTGAAAATACTGGGTTCCTTAATCCCAAGAACAGTCTCCTTGGGGTGAGCGCCACCCCCCAATGCTGCCTATGAAAAGAACCACCAACCCCCGAAAGGAAGAATCTTTTTAATCATCTGAACTGCAAACAATGTCCATAAACCCTCTGAAAAACCTACAATCATTTGTGGTCTACATTTCTTTTTCTCAAGCTCACACCCTCCCGTCTAGCCCCCTAATTCTCTGCAGGAGAATTACAGAAACTCACCATCACACTTCAATATACACCTCCTGCTCTTTCCCTAAGGGAACTTGGGCTATTCCAAACTCTCTCCCCAGTCTATATCAGGCTCTTTTCAATAAAGTTTATGGAGCCTGGACTCCCAAAATAATTATAGAAAACACATTTCCTAGACAAGAATATATTTATTCTAAGAAGCATTACCTTCTTAATCTGTCTTGCCCTTTGCACTCCTAATGAATTCCCTAATTGAGTTTTGACAATATTATATATTAAATCATAACGAATACAGTTAGGGCAGTGTCCTGGCCTCTACTGTCCTCTGCCCTTGTCCTATCAAAGCTGTTGGGTAAATACACACCTGCAGCTTCTGGAACATCCCAAACCTCATTTCTGAAAGCAGAAAAGTACAGAAACTGGAGCGATATGTTCTTGCCCTCAGAGGTTAAATATTTGTTGCAGGTGGCTGATCTGGAGAACACACAATATGGACAAGAACATGGGTTTTAGACTCCATCAAACTGGAATCAAAATTTACTAGCTTAGCCACTTACCAGCCCCAAGGCCCTAAGCAAGTTATGAATTTTTTCAGCACCTGTGTTTTTAATCCATAAAATGAATATGACAACAGACTCACAGGGTTATAAGAGAGAACATTATAAAGCTCCCAGCACTGAGCAAGGCATAAGGGAAGCACTCAATAAACAACAGTTATTAATTATACATTATGTTGGGGATGTCTTTTATAAACTTTGAGCTTTGTGATTTGGTGCAGGGGCTGTTCTTGGGATGACAGAACCAGGTGCCTTCCTAAATAGTTCTGGGTAGTATCCATAATTCAGCTGTGATCTCAGGAACCATCTTCACTGCCTGGTAATAGGTTTTGGTGCCCTACACCCTCAGATTGCTTAAAGCTGTCAGTGGCCTTCACACAGACTCTTGATCCACTCTGAGCTGCAAAGTTACCATTTTGTTGTGTTATTTCAGGGTTGATTGGATGAAAGTGGGCATCAGCAACCATCTAGTCCAAAACCCAAACCCCACACATGGGGAAATTAAATCATTCAATTCAATAAACACCCAATCTACCTCCTATCCCAGCTCATTTCTTCTTACTAAGTCACTCCCACTCATCCTCTGGAATGGCAGTAAATTAGCTGGGTCAGCAAATATTTAATGAGTACCTACTATGTGTCAGGAAGCATGCTAGGTAATGGGAGTAACAACAATGAACAAAATGGGCAAAAATATCTCTGACTTCATGGAACTTATATTCTGCTAAGGGAATACAGACAATAAACAACTAAATGAGTGAGTGATATAGAGAAAAATGAAGCACGTTCAGGTGGGAAGGGAGCAGGGAAGGAGTCCTTCAGTTTCTGTAGAGTAGTTGCAGGACTTTCTCCCAAAGGCTTTGATCAGAGGCCTGCAGAGAGTGAGGGAACGATATCTGGGAAGAGCATTCTGGAAGAGGAATCCACAAATACAAGGGCCCCAAGTTTGAGCAGAGTGAGTCTGATATGTTGGAAGACCAGCAGGAGATCAGAGTTCATGCAGTGGAGTTATCAAGAGCAAAAGAAGGAGAAGAGGTCAGAGAGATAGTGAAAGGTCAGATCAGGCAGAACTTGTGAACCAAGGTGGCAACTTGGTCTTTAACTCAGGAAAGATAGGCAGTCAGTCTGAACTGTGAGTAGAAGAGAGACATAAGCTCACTTAAGCTTTTAAAGGATCACTCTGGGTGGTGTACTGAGAACGGACTGCATGGGTAGCAAGGTAGAAGCAGAGAGGTCAGTTAGGAGGTTCCTACATTATTCTAGGGGAGAGTGGGCCAGAAATGCCACTGAAGGTGGTGAGAGGAGAGCTCATACCCCACTTACTATAGGAAGCCTCATTCTCTCCACTTCTGTGGTGCTTGCACCATCATACCACTTTCACCCTGTATTTTAATTGTCTCTTTCCCTCCACTGACTCTGAGCTCCTTGAGGTAAGAACCCTATTTTATGCATTTCTATAATCTCAGCAAGTAACCCAGTGCCTAGCACAGAATACACAGTTCTAATAAAATGAACAAACTTTCATGCCAGGTACTGTAGGAATGAACACCAGTGGTCGGTCTATGGCCTTAGAGAATGTAGCAATGAATGTTTATGCTATCAAGAGTGATCCTGAAGGTCCCTGGTTTGTTGTTTTACTGAAGCACAAATTCAAATTACTTGCCTAAAGATTGGTATACAAGAAAAAGACACTTGTCTAGTGACTGGGCCCCACAACTACCCAGAATACAAGCTCTATCCAATTTGTTCTTCTCTTTTTCCTCTGTGGCATTTGGCAGAGGGATTCAGATATTTCAGGATCCACAAAGATCGCCCTCCTGAAAGTCAAGAATCTATTGTAGATGCAGTATCTACCTTCATCAGGCTCATATTCTATTGGGGAAACACAGACTATAATAAAATAAAAGTGCTATAATAAGGTGGAAATATGGAAGAGAATAAGGAGGCTATTTAACATATGAAAATCAATTACTGTAATATACCATATCAATAGAATTCAAAAAAATGATTATCTCAGTAGGTGAAGAAAAAGCACTTGGAAAAATCCAATACCCTTTCATGATAAAAAAAAACCACAAAACCTCAACAAACCAGGAACAGAAGGGAATCTCCTCAGCATGATAAAGTGTATCTAGAAAAAACATAGAGTTAACATCATAGTAATAGTACCAAAAGTGGATGCTTTCCTCCTAAGATAAGGAACAACAGAAGTATGTACACTCTGCCACTTTTATTTAACATTTTACCAGATGTTCTGGCTGGGGCAAGAAAATGAAATAAATAAATGACATCCATATTGGAAAGGATGAAGTAAAATTATCTCTATTCACAAATGACATAATCTTGTATGTACAAAATCCTAAGAAGTCCACTAAAAAATTATTGGAATGAATAAATGAGTTCAGCAAGTTTTCAGAATACAAGACTAATTTAAAAACTTATTATATTTCTATACACTAGCAATAAACAATCTGAAAACGAAATTAAGAACACAGTTCAACTTACAACAGCATCATAAAGAGTAAAACAGTTTGAATAAGTTTAACAAAACTTACTACACATCTACAGTAATCAAGACCCTGTAGTACTGGCATAAAGATAGACATATGCATCAATGGATTAGAACTGAGAATTCGAAAATAAGTCCATAATTCATGGTCAGTTGATTTTTCAACAAAGATCTAAGATCATTCAATGGGGCAAAGAATAGTATTGTCAACAAATTGTGCTGGGACAACTGGATAAGCCAATGCATAAGAATGAAGTTGTAGTTTTACCTAGCAACATATTAAAAAAATTAACTCAAAATGGATCAAATGCCTAAATGTAAGAGCCAACACTATAAAACTCTTAGAGAAAAACATAGCAAGAAATCTTCAATACCTTGGATTAGGCAATGGATTCTTAGACATGACACCAAAAGCACAAGGAATAAAAGAAAAAATAGATAAATTGGACTTCATCAAAATTAAAAACTTGGGCTTCCCTGGTGGCACAGTGGTTGAGAGTCCGCCTGCTGATGCAAGCAACACGGGTTCGTCCCCCGGTCCGGGAAGATCCCACATACCGTGGAGCAACTAGACCCGTGCACCACAACTACTGAGCCTGTGTGCAACTACTGAAGCCCACGCGCCTAGAGCCTGTGCCCTGCAACAAGAGAAGAAACCACAATGAAAAGACCACGCACCGCAACGAAGAGTAGCCCCCACTCGCTCCAGCTAGAGAAAGCCTGCACGCATCAACAAAGACCCAATGCAGCCAAAATTAAATTAATTAATTAATTAATTATTTTAAAAAAGAATCACATATCCTAAAAATCTTTGAAATCTCTAAAGAATGAGGCAACCTGATGTGTACTGATATGAAAATACCTCCAAGACATTTTGTTAACTGAAAAAAAGTAAGATATATTATAGTGTGTATAGCAGGCTACTACTGGTGTATAAAGAGGGAGAGAATATAGTAGGTTTATACTTTTATATACATAGACTATCTCTAGAAAGATTCACAAAAAATTGATAACAATACTTGCCTCTCGGTAGGAGAAGTACATAGCTGGGAGACAGGAAAAAGAGACTTATTTGAACATTGTCATGACATCTTTAAAAATAAAACCATAAAAATAATTGATAAAGTATACAGTAATGTATATTTTTATAATTTTTATTTTATAATTTTTAAAGTCTTAAAGTCAAAGGTTTTTTAAAATATGACACAAAACTTAGATATCATAAAAGAATAGACTGAGAAATTCAAATACCCAAAAGTTAAAGGCTCCTGCATGAGGACAATAAAAATATCACATCTTTTGCATGTCCTATTCAAAAATTAATATAAAATAATTAATACTTAAATGTTAATTTAAATTAGTTAAATTCCCATAACATCCCTGTCCCTCTCTCTACCTTACTATTCATCCTAGGACCAGTTTCTCTGGGTAGCAAAGCATCCCAGCCTTTGCCCCCCAACAAAGGGCCTCCCCTACTCATGGCTACTTGGGAAAAGGTTCTGTATCCCATCAGATCCTCCTTTGCTTCTGGGTGATGTTACTGATATTTAGATTATTACACCCCTAGCTCTGTGACATTCTGATAACCATATGGGCTAACAGCAGCAAAATAGTGGCAGCCAATTTGCACGTTATTTAACACCCTATTCCTCTGAGAACAAAATATGTACCAGCTTCCCACCCATGACTCCTATAAATAAACGCCCACAAGTCTCCTTCTCAGGCAGGCTGACCAAGATTCCTAGCCTACCAGTCACTACTCTCCTCTAAGGAATACACGTCCCCAAATCCAGCCTCACAACCTCTGATCAAAGTCAACTCTAGATTTTTTTTTCCTTTTTCAATCTCATCAAGCATCACATCCTCCCTCCCTACTCAAAACTAGAAACAATTAACTTTCTGCCACTAATTTTAGCTGTCAGCCTTCTAAGCATAAAATACTTTCTTTCCTAGAACAATAGAGGACATAGTAGTCCAGTTTCAGCACTGTAGCTTCTAAATGAATATATAAATATTTTCTATAAGTTCAGTCGAGCCCTACGATGATACAGTTAAATGCATTTTTTAAGTATCATATTGTATTAACATTTTTAAAATTTAAGTATACTTGATTTACAATGTTATGTTAGTGTCAGGTGTACAGCAAAGTGATTCATTTATATATATACATATAAATACATATATATTCATTTATATATATATTCTTTTTCAGATTCTTTTCCATTATAGGTTATTACAAGATATTGAATATAGCTCCCTGTGCTATACAGTACATCCTTGTTGTTTATCTATTTTATATATAGTAGTGTGT
The DNA here is from genome assembly GCF_026419965.1 of Kogia breviceps. Classification (NCBI taxonomy): domain Eukaryota; kingdom Metazoa; phylum Chordata; class Mammalia; order Artiodactyla; family Physeteridae; genus Kogia; species Kogia breviceps. Next base: position 114,929,632 of record NC_081313.1, read on the forward strand.
ATCTATTAATACCAAACTCCTAATTTAACCCTCCCCAAACACATTTTGATTAAAAAGAATGACAAATCTTTTACATTCCATATATAAGTGATATCATATACTATTTGTCTTTGTCTCATTTATTTCACTAAGTATAACATTCTCTAGGTCCATCCACATTCCTGAAAATGGCAAAATTTCAACATTTGTTATTTCTGGAATCTAAAAAATAAAACAAACCAATGCATATAGCAAAAAAGATCCCTGACTTCAGACTATACTACAAAGCTACAGTAATCAAAATGGTATAATACTGGCACAAAAACAGACACATAGATCAATGCATCAGGATAGAATGCCCATAATAAACCCATGCACTTACAGTCAATTAACATACAACAGAGAAGGCAAGAATATACAATGCAGAAAAGGCAGTCTCTTCAATAAGTAAAGCTGGGAAAACTGGACAGACACATGTAAAGGAATGAAATTAGAACATTCTCTAACACCATATACAAAAATAAACTGAAAATGGATTAAAGATCTGAATGTAGGACTGGATACTATAAAATTCTTAGAGGAAAACATAAGCAGAATACCATTTTACATAAATCGCAGCAGTAGTTTTTCTGGATCCACCTCCTAGAGTAAAGTAATGGAAATAAAAGCATAGCATTGACATATACACACTACCAAATATAAAATAGATAGCTAGTGGGAAGCAGCTGCATAGCACAGGGAGATCAGCTCAGTGCTTTGTGACCACCTAGAGGGGTGGGATAGGGACGGTGGGCGGGAGACACAAGAGGGAGGGGATATGGGGATATATGTATACGTATAGCTGATTCACTTTGTTATACAGCAGAAACTAACACAACATTGTAAAGCAATTATACTCCAAAAAGATGTTAAAATATATATATTAAAAATATATATGTATATAAATAAAAATTTTTTTAATTTAAAAATGGGACCTAATTAAATTTAAAAGCTTTTATTTTTTAATTATCAAGTATATGTTGTATGACATACATGAGGACTGATTGAATTCAGATAAAGAAGGAAATGTGACATTAGAGAGAGGGTAGGGTTTTTTTTAATCTTATTTATTTTTTTTATACAGCAGGCTCTTATTAGTTATCTCTTTTATACATATTAGTGTACACATGTCAATTGCAATCTCCCAATTCATCCCACCACCACCACCACCACCACCACCCCCCAGCTTTCCCACCTTGGTGTCCATACCTTTGTTCTCTACATCTGTGTCTCTATTTCTGCCTTGCAAAATGCTTCATCTGTACCATCTTTCTAGATTCCACATATATGTGTTAATATATATTTGTTTTCCTCTTTCTGACTTACTTCACTCTGTATGACAGTCGCTAGGTCCATCCACATCTCTACAAATGACCCAATTTCTTTCCTTTTTATGGCTGAGTAATATTCCATTGTATATATGTAGCACATCTTCTTTATCCATTCATCTGTCGATGGGCATTTAGGTTGCTTCTGTGACCTGGCTATTGCAAAAAGTGCTGCAATGAACATTGGGGTGCATGTGTCTTTTGAATTATGGTTTTCTCTGGGTATATGCCCAGGAGTGGGATTGCTGGATCATATGGTAATTCTATTTTTAGCTTTTTAAGGAACCTCCATACTGTTCTCCATAGTGGCTATATCAATTTACCTTCCCACCAACAGTGCAAAAGCGTTCCCTTTTCTCCACACCCTCTCCAGCATTTGTTGTTTGTAGATTTTCTGATGACTCCCATTCTAACCGGTGTGAGGTGATACCTCATTGTAGTTTTGATTTGCATTTCTCTAATAATTAGTGACGTTGAAAAGCTTTTCATGTGCTTTTTGGCCATCTGTATGTCTTCTTTGGAGAAATGTCTATTTAGGTCTTCTGCCCATTTTTGGATTGGGTTGTTTGTTTTTTAATATTGAGCTGCATGAGCTGTTTATATATTTTGGATATTAATCCTTTGTCCATTGATTCATTTGCAAATATTTTCTCCCATTCTGTGGGTTGACTTTTCATCTTGTTCATCTCCTTTGCTATGCAACAGCTTTGAAGTTTCATTAGATCCCATTTGTTTATTTTTGTTTTTATTCCCATTACTCCAGGAGGTGGGTCAAAAATGATCTTGTCATGATTTATGTAAAAGAGTGTTCTTCCTATGTTTTCCTCTAAGAGTTTTATACTGTTCTGTCTTACATTTAGGTATTTAATTCATTTGGAGTTTATTTTTGTGTATGGTGTTAGAGAGTGTTATAATTTCATTCTTTTACATGTAGCTGCCCAGTTCTCCTAGCACCACTTATTGAAGAGACTGTCTTTTCTCCATTGTATATCCTTGCCTCCTTTGTCCTAGATTAGTTGACCATAGGTGCATGGGTTTATCTCTGGGCTTTCTATCCTGTTCCATTGATCTATATTTCTGTTTTTGTGCCAGCACTGTATTGTCTTCATTACTGTAGCTTTGTAGTATATTCCAAAGTCAGGGAGTCTGATTCCTCCAGCTCCATTTTTTCCCCTCAAGATTGCTTTGGCTATTCAGGGTCTTTTGTGTCTCCATACAAATTTTAAGGTTTTTTGTTCTAGTTCTGTAAAAAATGCCATTGGTAATTTGATAGGGATTGCATTGAATCTGTAGATTGCTTTGGGTAGTATCATCATTTTCACAATATTGATTCTTCCAATCCAAGAACATGGTATATATCTCCATCTGTTTGTGTCATCTTTGATTTCTTTCAACAGTGTCTTATAGTTTTCTGTGTGCAGGTCTTTTGTCTCCCTAGGTAGGTTTATTCCTAGGTATTTTATTCTTTTTGTTGCAATGGTAAATGGGAGTGTTTCCTTAATTTCTCTTTCAGATTTTTCATCATTAGTGTATAGGAATGCAAGAGATTTCTGTGCATTAATTTTGTATCCTGCTACTTGACCAAATTCATTGATTGGCTCTAGTAGTTTTCTGGTGGCATCTTTAGAATTCTACCTGTATAGTATCATGCCATCTGCAAACAGTGACAGTTTTACCCCTTCTTTTCCCATTTGTATTCCTTTTATTTCTTTTTCTTCTCTGATTGCCGTGGCTAGGACTTCCAAAACTATGTTGAATAACAGTGGCAAGAATGGACATCCTTGTCTTTTCCTGATCTTAGAGGAAATGCTTTCAGTTTTTCACCATTGAGAATGATGTTTGCTGTGGGTTTGTCATATATGGTCTTTATTATGTTGAAGTAGTTTCCCTCTATGCCCACTTTCTGGAGAGTTTTTATCATAAATGGCTGTTGAATTTTGTCAAAAGCTTTTTCTGCATCTATTGCGATGAATATATGGTTTTTATCTTCAATTTGTTAATATGGTGTATCACATTGATTGATTTGCATAGATTGAAGAATGCTTGCATCCCTTGAATAAATCCCACTTGATCATGGTGTATGATCCTTTTAATGTGTTCTTGGATTCTGTTTGCTCGTATTTTGTTGAGGATTTTGCATGTATATTCATCAGTGAAATTGGTCTATAATTTTCTTTTTTTGTAGTATCTTTTTCTGGTTTTGGTACCAGGGTAATGGTGGCCTCATAGAATGAGTTTGGGAGTGTTCCTTCCTCTGCAATTTTTTGGAAGAGTCTGAGAAGGATGGGTGCTAGCTCTTCTCTAAATCTTTGACAGAATTCACCTGTGAAGCCATCTGGTCATGGACTTTTGTTTGTTGGAAAACTTTTCATCACAGTTTCAGTTTCATTTCTTGTGATTGGTTTGTTCATATTTTCTATTTCTCCTGGTTCAGTCTTGGAACGTTATACCTTTCTAAGAATTTGTCTATTTCTTCCAGATTGTCCATTTTATTGGCATAGAGTTGCTTGTAGTAGTCTCTTAGGATGCTTTGAATTTCTGCAGTGTCTGTTGTAACTTCTCCTTTTTCATTTCTAATTTTATTGATTTGAGTCCTCTCCCTCTTTTCCTTGATGAGTTCAGCTAATGGTTTATCAATTTTGTTTACCTTCTCAAAGAACCAGCTTTTAGTTTTATTGATCCTTGCTATTGTTTTCTTTGTTTCTATTTCATTTATTTCTGCTCTGATCTTTATGATTTCTTTCCTTCTGCTAACTTTGGGTTTTGTTTGTTCTTCTTTCTCTAGTTCCTTTAGGTGTAAGGTTAGATTGTTTATTTGAGATGTTTCTTGTTTCTTGAGGTAGGCTTGTATTGCTATAAAATTCCCTCTTAGAACTGCTTTTGCTGCATCCCATAGGTTTTGGATCATCGTATTTTCATTGTCATTTGTCTCTAGGTGTTTTTTGATTTCCTCTTTGATTTCTTCAGTAACCTCTTGGTTATTTAGTAATGTATTGTTTAACCTCCATGTGTTTGTGTTTTTTACATTTTTTCCCTGTAATTCATTTCTAATATCATAGCCTTGTGGTCAGAAAAGATGCTTGATATGATTTCAAGAATGTTCCATGTGCACTTGAGAAGAAAGTGTAATCTGCTGGTTTTGGATGGAATGTCCTATAAATATCAATTAAATCTGTCTGGTTTATTGTGTCATTTAATGCTTGTGTTTCCTTATTAATTTTCTGTCTGGATGATCTGTCCATTGGTGTTAAATGAGGTGTTAAAGTCCCCCGCAATTATTTTGCTACTGTCAATTTCCTATTTTATAGCTGTTAACATTTGCCTTATGTATTGAGGTGCTCCTATGTTGCGTGCATATATATTTATAATTGTTATATCTTCTTCTTGGATTGATCCCTTGATCATTATAAAGTGTCCTTCCTTGTCTCTTGTAACATTCTTTATTTTAAAGTCTATTTTATCTGATGAGTATTGCTACTCCAGCTTTCTTTTGATTTCCATTTGCATGGAATATCTTTTTCTACCCCCTCACTTTCAGTCTGAATGTGTCCCTAGGTCTGAAGTGGGTCTCTTGTAGACAGCATATATATGGGTCTTGTTTTTGTATCCATCCAGCAAGCTTGTGTCTTTTGGCTGGAGCATTTAATCCATTCACGTTTAAGGTAATTATTGATATGCATGTTCCTATTACCATTTTCTTAATGGTTTTGGGTTTGTTTTTTTAGGTCCTTTTCTTCTCTCATGTTTCCCACTTAGAGACGTTCCTTTAGCATTTGTTGTAGAGCTGGTTTGGCGGTGCTGAATTCTCTTAGCTTTTGCTTGTCTGTAAAGCTTTTGATTTCTCCATCGAATCTGAATGAGATCCTTGCTGGGTAGAGTAATCTTGGTTGTAGGTTCTTCCCTTTCATCACTTAAATATATCATGCCACTCTTCTGGATTGTAGAGCTTCTACTGAGAAATCAGCTGTTAACCTTATGGGAGTTCCCTTGTATGTCATTTGTTGTTTTTCCCTTGTTGCTTTCAATAATTTTTCTTTGTCTTTAATTTTTGTCAGTTTGATTACTATGTGTCTCAGTGGGTTTCTCCTTGGGTTTATCCTGCCTGGGACTCTCTGCACTTCCTGGACTTGGGTGGCTATTTCCTCTCCCATGTTAGGGAAATTTTCAACTATAATCTCTTCAAATATTCTCTCATGTCCTTCCTCTCTCTCTTCTCCTCTGGGACCCCTATAATGTGAATGATGGTGCATTTAATGTTGTCCCTAAAGTCTCTTAGGCTGTCTTCTTTTCTTTTCATTCTTTTTTCTTTATTCATTCTGAGGTCGTGAATACCACCATTCTGTCTTCCAGGTCACTTATCTGTTCTTCTGCCTCAGTTATTCTGGTATTGATTCCTTCCAGTGTATTTTTCATTTCAGTTATTGTATTGGTCATCTCTGTTTGTTTGTTCTTTAAATCTTCTAAGTGTTTGTTCTTTAATTCTTCTAGGTCTTTGTTAAACATTTCTTGCATCTTCTTGATCTTTGCCTCCATTCTTTTTCTGGGGTCCTGGATCATCTTCACTATCATTATTCTGAACTCTGTTTTTGGAAGGTTGCCTATCTCCACTTCATTTAGTTGTTTTTCTGGGATTTTATCTTGTTCCTTCATCTGGGACATAGTCCTCTGCCTTTTCATTTTGTCTGTCTTTCTGTGAATGTGGTTTTCATTCCACAGGCTGCAGGATTGTAGTTCTTCTTGATTCTGCTGTCTGCCCTCTGATGGATGAGGCTACCTAAGAGGTTTGTGCAAGCTTCCTGATGGAAGGGACTGGTGGTGGTAAACTTAAAAGCTTTTGCACAGCAAGAGAAACCATAAACAAAATGAAAAGACAACCTACATAATAGAGAAAATATCTGCAAACAATGAAACCAACAAGTGATTCATTCCCAAAATATACAAACAGCTCATACAGGTCAATTAAAAAAAAAAAAACTAATCAAAAAATGGGCAGAAGATCTAAACAGACATTCATCCAAAGAAGACATACAGATGGAAAACAGGCAAATGGAAAATGCTCAACATTACTAAATATTACAGAAATTGCAAATCAAAACCACAATGAGGTACCACCACACATCAGTCAGAATGGTCATCATTAAAAGGTCTACAAATAATAAATGCTGGAGAGGGTGTGGAGAAAAGGGAACACTCCTACACTATTGGTGGGAATGTAAATTGGTGCAGCCATTGTGGAGAACAGTATGGAAGTTCCTTAAACAACTAAAAACAGAGTTACCATATGATCCAGCAATCCCACTCCTGGGCATATATCCAGAAAAGACAAAAACTCTAATTCAAACAGATACATACACCCCAAGGTTCATAGCAGCATGATTTACAATAGCCAAGACATGAAAGGAGCCTTGGTGTCCACTGACAGAAGAATGGATAAAGAAGATGTGGTATATATACAATGCAATATTACTCAGTGATTAAAAAAAGAATGAAATAATGCCATTTGCAGCGACATGGATGGCGATTACCATACTAAGTGAGGTAAGTCAGACAGAGAAATACAAATATCATGTGATATCACTTACATATGGAATCTAAAAAAAAATGATACAAATGAAATTATTTACAAAACAGAAATAGACTCACAGGCATAGAAAATAAACTTATGGTTATCAAAGGAGAAAGGCAGGGGAGGGATAAATTGGGAATTTGGGATTAACAGATATACCTTAATACATATAAAATAGATAAACAATGAGGACCTACTGTATAGCACAGGGAACTATATTCAATATCTTGTAATAACCTATAATGGAAATTATTCTGAAAAGTAATCTCTCTCTCTTTATATATATATTATATATATATATACACATATATGTAACTGAATCACTTTGCTATACAGCTGAAACATTGTAAATGAACTATACTTCAAAAAACAGAAACAGACTCACAGATATAGAAAACAAACTAGTGGTTACCAGTGAGGAGAGGGAAGTAGGATGGGGTAAGATAGGGGTGTTAGGATTAAGAGGTACAAACTATGTATAAAATAGATAAGCAACAATGTTATGTGGTATAGCACAGAGAATTACAGCCATTACCTTGTAATAACTTTTAATGAAGTATAATCTGTAAAAATAATGAATCACTATGCTGTACACCTGAAACGAATATAATATTATAAATCAACCAAATGTCAGTAAAAATTTAAAGAATGATGAATCTGGGGAAATATATGTGCTTGTGTGGTGCTGTCCATGGTTCTGATCCTGCCTGCTAAAGTGCATTTTTTTCTCCGAATCGGGGACAATGTGATCATTGAGCAACCTCTTCCAAGAATTCTTTTAAAATATGAGGGAAAAGGCAGTGGTGAGAGAGAAAGAAAGGGAGAAAAAGGGGGAGAAGGAGAAAGAGAAAGGAAAAAAGCAAAGACAATTGCAAATATAGAGACCACTGAAAGATAAATAGCCAAGTGAAAAAGAAGAATTTTTTTGTTTCATTTTTCAAACAATTGTAGTTACCAAGAAGGCATGACTAATCATAGCTAAACAATGAATTACAAAATTACTGAAGGAAAGTAGTAAATTTATCAAGAGTACCAAGTGATGCTAAGATTTGTTGGTGTTGATACCAGTAAATAAGTTCTTGGGGCTGGATGAGAACAACAGGTAGGTAGAGATGATATGATTGAGTTGTGTTGTACCAAAGTTTTTACAGGTTTTCTTTACTTTTATTTTATATCTTCATAGCTTCTTTATATCATGTCTCCAACAGCTAAATTATTTTTCTCTTTGAGAGGTTAAGAGGCAGTCCCCTCCCTGTCCCCCTTCTCCCATACCCATACCTCTCTGAGACCAGCACTGACAGCATACACCACATAGAGTGTACTCAGCCACTCAGCCACTGGAAGGTGACAAATAGCCAGTTCTTTCAGCAGATAACAATTCTTCATAGCCTGTTTTCAAAACATTTGAACTCTATAATGTATGCTCACTCTGCTACAAGGAATTACAGAAAACTGATACACTCCTCAATATCATAAAGCAGAATTATTGTTCTTAGTCTGTTTGTTTACATGTCATCTGGGCTTCAGGGCGTATGAAGAGAAACTGCAAAATTGAGGGCAGTATTCAAGGGGCTTGGAGTATGAGATGGCTGAGAACTGCTCAGAGCCTGGCAAGGACTTCTCTGCAAAGTAATCATGGGCACCAGCACAGAGGGATCACAGCTAGAAATCAAGGTCAGTTGGAGTGTTCTGCATGGGAGATAATTCTACTCAGTCCATTTTGGTGGCTGTTTTTATTCTCAGTATAATTTTTCAGTATTCCAGGGTGTCAGAGATAGAAAGGGCTTAAATATACTCCACGTTTTCCAATGTTCTCATTTACAAGCAAACAACCATAAAACCCCGAAACCCCGAGAGGCTGGGTGACTTCTAAGGTCACAGAATTAGTGAGATAATCAAGGCTGGAATCCAAGGCTCTGATCCCAATCCAGTGCCTACTTTATTACATTATGGTCACTTGGGCTCTACCACTCACTGTCTATGAGTATGAGTAAGCTAATTACCTCCTCTGGGCCCCAGTTTTCTCATCTGTTGAATGGAGACATAATTAACCCCTCTCTCTCTTTGGGTTCATGATAGGATAAAATGAGATCATTCATGTAAAATGCATAGCACAGTGTCTGGCTCATAGTAAATATTCAACAAATGAGAACTCTCATTATTACTAATGTTATTATTAATATTTCCACCTTACATGTGAAGAAACTAAGTATCAGAGCCTCGAGAAGATTGACAAGAGAAAAAGATTTCAAAATAATTGATTTTGAACTCTAAACCCTAACTTGTTATGGACCCTTGAGATGATTACTCTCAGGAATATGTTTTTTGGGACAAACATGTTTTGAAGCCAGCAAAATTGTACCTAGCATATCCCCAGTGCCCCCAAGGGCTGGGCTGAGAGGTCTGATATCCAGAAAGAAAACTAGACTCAAATTGCCCTTCACTTTAGGTTTCCTCATCCTCAAAACCCAGGCTGGCAATGAAGCCATCAACAGACTGAAGTTCTATATCTGACCTGCCTGTAACTTTCATTGCTCAAAATCCCAATTTTCATTAATCCTCTAACCTGCTTAATGAAGCACAATAAATGTTTGAGGATTAATGAACATGTTAATAAGAAAAAAAGAGATGAATTTACCAAGGATGCCTGGAAGATAAAAGAATAAAAGCTGATAGAGGAAAAATATTAAAGGATGTGATTAACTATACATGAGAAAGATGCAGTTACCATTGTTGTTTTCAAAAAAAAAAAAAAACTCATCACATGCATCAGATTAAATTGCTCCTTTTTCCTGAAAATAAAACAAAGACTTGTCTCCTCTGTAATGGAACCCTCGGCTCTTATGAATCAGGACCAGATTGTAACATTCTTGTCCAATAAGTGCAGAATTATTTCCAGCCAATTCAGAAGCTGTTCACTTTTGGTTATTTAGATCATTAACAGAATTAAAATATAGGGAAGAAGACCCAGCTTTCACATAAATCAGGGGAGAGGGAAGAGAAAAGGGGAGAAAACCTGCAGGTGGGAATCAGTTAGACTAGCTCACAGCTTTTGCATACTCTAAGTGTCACTCAAAGGACCAGATCTAACTCCCACTCATCACTCGTTCCCTAAGACCCTGTATTCCTCTCGCAGAAAAAGTCACTTTAGGGCAGGCAAGAGGCAACACAGACTAAGAGGGAAGGATGGTGCCTGCCACTTGCCAGAGATTTTGTATATTTTGAAGCTCTTTAGTGTACATGATTCTGTTCAAGCTTTGTACCAGCCCTACAGATGAAGAAGCTGCATTGCCAAGAAGTTCTGTGACTTACACAAGTTTGTGGGGTTTTTTCCCTAATAATAATAGGGGAAGGATTCAAATTCAAGCTTTGTGGTTCCAGTACTAAAGCTCTTCATTACACACACACGCACACACAAATTATATTGGAAATACCCCCAGGAAATTCTCTGTCACTTGAATTCAGTAAGAGAAATCTAGCAGAAAGAAATTAAATTTGCTGAGCACCTGCTACAAGCCAAGCATTGTGCTGGGCCTGTTCCATGCACCACATTCTCACAATGGAGGCTCTGCAACGGAGATGCTATTTTATGGGGAGATGGCCTCATTTTACAAATGAGGAAACTGGGTCACAGAAAAGCAAAATGACTTGCATGGGCTTCAGTTTCCTCATCTATGAAATTGTAGGATTGAACTTGAGGATCTATAAGGTCTTTTCCATCTCTAAGATCTGTGATTCCAAGACAAGTAAAGAAGCGACCTTCCCCAGGCAGTGGAAGGAACACCTGGGTCTCATCTTCCACGCTCACTGGCTCTCTCCCTGATGCGCAGGGGCCAACCCCCATTGCCTGAAGCCCTCCTAGGCCGGAGGGGGAGAGGGCTCCTCTGAGAAGCGAGAAGCCCCGGGGAAGTTCTTTTTGTCCCTCTCCAGGTGAAAGATCTCCATGATGCTCAGCACACAGCCCGGACCCACTAGGCCACGGATTCCCATGGAAACGTGGCTCCCAGCCGGGCAGCCCCATATGCTGAGTTGGAGGCCCACATACACACAACCGAAACAAACTTCCTGAGAGCCCCATGGAGACACCCACTTTCTGTGTGCCTCCCCACAGCCCACTTGTCTTGGCCCTCCACTCCTCACAGCAAGAGCCACAGCCCAAGAGACCAAGCCACACCACGGAGGGGATTTATGGAAGTGTCTGGCCCAACCAAGGTTAACTTCCCTTTCCTGATATTAATAAAAGCAGCAGCTGCGGCCATCTGTGCTCTCTCACCTCGTGCCACCCATGGCCCCCAGTGCTTTGTCTTGCACAGCCCACCCCAGTCAGTCCTTTCCATGACTCTGTGCTGTGGGCACCGCTTGTTATTGCTGTTTTACGGGTTTGAAAACTGAGGCTCAGGGGTTAACTGGTTAAAGTCACACCACTAGGAAGTAAAGGACTTGGGAGTTGCATCTAGGTTTTTCTGACCTGACAGCCTGTGCTCTTAGCGGCTGGCAGTGGGCCCGGTGCTCACCAAGCGCCTGCTGGAAAGCGGGGGTGTCCATATGGTAGAAAGACAGGAGCCCTGCAAGGGAAGAGTGCCTGGGCTTTGGGAGGAAACACACAGGGCTGCAAACAGGCTGCAAGCAAAGCAGTGCTCAAAACATGAGGGAGACCCTGCACACAACCCTGGGGAGACGAGCCACGCCCTCACCAAAGGCTGGAGGTGAATAGGGACATAGGGTGGGTGGGACCTGGTGTTTATGTTTAGGGGAGCTTCTTTTTTCCTGAGTGTTCATTCACTGTACAGTCAAAATTTACAAATTTTAAAAAATACAAGGGAATCATCTCCAGAGAAGGTCTTAAGAGGGAAAAGGGGTGGGGTAAGCCAAGCATAGAGAAAGCGAGGGTGGAGGTGGGATAAGCATTACAGAATAAGGGAACAGCATATGCAAAGCCCTGAAGTCTGAGGCACTGAAGGAAGGCCAGTGTGGAAGACTGTGATGTGAGTCAGAAGGGACGGGCCTGGAGAGTCCTGCAGGACCTGATCATACCAAGTTCTGAAGGCTATGCTCAGGGTGTTCTGTCACTTTGCAAGCACCATGGGAAGTTACTAAGCTGGCAAGAGACAAGAGCAGTTTCTCATTTTGGAAAAGCCATGCTGGCTGTTGTGCAGAGGATGGATGGGGGCTTGGGGGAGCTGGAAGCAGGGACATGAGTTTTGAGGCTAATGCTTCCATCCAGGTGAAAGTGAAAAGGTAGCAGATTACGGTGGTGAGACATGCAGTGAGTCAGGTGACATTTTTGGCAGGGACTGGGATGGAGTCAAATAAGACTGGCAAGAGCTGGAGCCACATACCTTCCCATCTCCACCTCGCAGCAGCTCCAGGCATGAGGAGATGGGGGTCTCAGCCTCTCTGACACTACTTCCTCACATGTGCAGAAAGCTAAGCATAGTCTGGGTACCTGTTCCCTGAGCTTTTACTCTCATGTGGGACCCTTCCCACTGAGACCTAAGTGGCAGTCCCCAGCCAGGGCTCCCTGGAGCAGGGGGAGGGTGTCACACTCCTGAGAGAAAAACATAAAAAGCAGATGAGAGGACAAGAAGTTGCCAATATGCCTCACAAAAGAGAGAAGCTTCAGATATCAAGAGGCAGGGAGACCCAATCCAAACCCAGCCCAGCTCCAAATAAATGCTTTCTAATTGAGGAAAAATCCTGATACGATTACAAATATATACCCAGTCATTTCTAAATGCCATCCTTTATATCATCTCAACTTTTCTAGGGAGGATCAATAGACACATTTGCCCTTGTCAAATGCTTGACTCCAGAAAGAGGAGCAGAGATGATGACTCCATGCAGGGAGGCTCCATGCCTGGCAGAGACCACGGTGAGGTCCCAGGTCACTCCCCACTTTCAGACCAGCCAGAGCCCTACACAGCCGTCCCCACTAACAGTTCACAGAACAGCTCCCTTTTCTTTTTTGGGGTGGGGGTGTGTTGTCTTATTGGATTGTTTTTATTTTTTTATTTATTTTATTTTTTTAACATCTTTATTGGAGTATAATTGCTTTACAATATTGTGTTAGTTTCTACTGTATAACAAAGTGAATCAGCTATACGTATACATATATCCCCATATCTCCTCCCTCTTGCGTCTCCTTCCCACCCTCCCTATCTCACCCCTCCAGGTGGACACGAAGCACCGAGCTAACAGCTCCCTTTTCAATGTCACCCCACACCCACCCCAGGGCTGGTGGTTCCATCATAACCCTACTAATGAGTATAATAGCTACAATTTATGGAGCATCTGTTGGGAGCCAGACCCACATTTCAGATTGTGTTATTGCAGTTATACAGACGATGGATCTGAGACTCAGAAAGGTTAAGCAACTAGTAAGTGATGTAACTAGGACTCAAACCCCAGGTCTGTCTGACTTCTGAGCCACCCTTAACCACTTTGCTATATCTCCCACTGAGCACCCTGTGCCACCCCCAAGGTACTTTTGCATAAATCACCTGGGGCCCAGAGAGCGGAGAAAGGGCTGGCAGTGTCCTCTTCTGTAATGAGAATGAGAATGATGGTCCTCACTCTGTCCTCTGCCAGACAGCAAGCCCCCTGTTGCCTGCTGGGCTGAAACAAGGAGAGACAACCTCAGAGCTGAAAGCCAAGGGCCTGGGCGCTGGATAGTCAGAGGCTATTGGATTGCAGCTTCCAGAAAGGATGGCCCTGGAATCCCAAATCCAAGGTGGAGGCTGATGGTTCCCCCTGCCCCCTCTCCAGTTGTCTCCAGGACAGACACTATTATCCCCCGGGGCCTTTGGCGGGGAGGTCTAACCGGACATTGTCCTACTGCTCTCAGATTCCTCCCAGGTACAGAGAGGCAGTGGAGTGTGGTGGTTAAGAGCAGGGCCCTGGAGTCAGACCACTGGGATTCTAATCTTGGGAACCTTGAGAAAATGACTTTCTCTTTTGGAGGTCACAGTTTCCCCATCTGCAAAATGGGAATGACAGTAAGTAATAGTCCTCACTGGGTGGGGGTTGCTGTGAGTGCTGGGTGGGACAATGCAGGTGAAGCCTGGCACACGGCAGGCTGTGTTAGCTGTCATCCCACCTTCCATCCCTGGAAAGGGCTCATGCATCCGGCGAGAATGACACTGATCATGTTAGCTCTGCCAAGAAGCCCTTCTGGCTGTGGGTGTGCACACATCCGTGTGCGGGAGAGCAGGGCGAAGCAGCAGCCCTCCACCTGGCCAGCACCACCAGCAGCCCATTGGAGCCTCACCAGAGCCCTCTGAAATCACCCTTTCATGCAACTGATGTGGAAATGGAGGCTCAGAGAGGCAAAATGATATACCCAGAGCTACACAGCCAGGGAGCAGTGCTCAAGGAAGAAGTGAACACTGATCCAGTGCATGGTCCATCATTTCACATCATCGTTTGTTCTTCCTGTGTAAAGCATGACAATGAGTATCTTACCATTCGTTTATGGAGAACACAGTCTGGGCCAGACATTGTGCTATGCTCTGCCCTCAAAGATGAACACACCGGTGTAAACGGATGATTGCAATTTATGGCATGGGTGTCTGCACAAGGTCTCCTAGGGACACATAGGAGGTGGCATTCAACCCTGCTGGGGAGAGGAAGATAGAAAGCAAAGGCTGCCATGAGGAGAGACACCACAGCCAGGAAGACAAGCAAGGCTGGGGAGGATAATCCAGACCCAGGCACTAGAGAGCTACTTCAAAGGTCTGAGCCTGGAGCAGTCACCTACACCTACACCTTGTGTTCCTATCTCCCTGTGTCTGTGTTCTGCCCTGGTCCACTCTCCTAGAATTCCTCCTGGTTAATCCCCAGAAGCTGCTCCTTAGATCACCTAATACTCTCCCAACCAGTAAGCACGATATCCCACAAAGTGCTGCCCTCCGGGAGGCCACTGTGGTCCAGCCATGCTCAGCTCCCGACAGTGGCAGGAGAAGCCACCAAGGTTCAGGCAGCCTTGATCTCAAGTCCACTTGAAACCCTTGACTTGCTCCTCCCTCTAGGGCTGCTTCTGGGCCAGGAGCTGGGGACCACAGTGCCACCTGAGCTGGCATGGCCAGGTTGAGTCACAGCATTCATTCCTGGGGGGGGGTCTTCTCCCACTCCCAGCTCCAGGGTCCTTCCCATGCCTCACTGAGCCAGCTCATCTAGCTGCTTTATTATTAGCAACAACAACTACTACTAATTTTTAATGCTTACTACATTCCAGGCCAAGAAAAACAATTTTTTTTTAGTTAAAATGAATATTCTGTCCAGGATCTGCAATTCATGGTTAACATATGCTACCCAAGAAAGACAGTTGAGTCTATCTCCTTCAGAACCTTCCTTGAGAGGAAATTTCAACTTTTTATAGGCTAATCATATTTTCCTTTGGAGTGATAAAAGAACCTGAATGGTTCTTCTCCAGAAAGTATGGATATTTCAGGATTATTTCAGGGACCAAATGTCTCTGTGGTAACAAGATCCTTTCTCCCCACCTCCAAATGTGGGCCTGTGAGAATAAAATGATAGACAGGCCTGCTATTCTCCAGCAATCTGTAAAGACTGCAGCAATATACCCCAAAGTATCCCCAGAGATAAAAGAGTAAGATTAAATAATTTGAAGATAATTTCTTCTATGAAAAGAATAATGTTGCCATCAAAATGAAAACCCTTGTAATAAAACCAAATTATGCTGAGACCTCGGGAGTACTCTGTCGCTCTCCTGCCATTTCAAGAGAGCACTTCTGCAAAAACAGTGCTGGAATTGTCAGCACAGGGCTTACACAGGAGGCAGAGGCTGGGGGGTTGCAGATGCCCACCCTACCCAGTCCCGCAGGATAACATGGGGACCAGGTCCAATATTAAGTGCTATGTGAGTGAGCACACAACAGGAGAAGAGAGAAAGCCTGGCCAACACCAAGGAGTCAAAACCAAGCTGTGTCAGACCTCGAGGAAATCAGAACAACCAGCCACTCTTTTGTCCTCTCCAGTTGGGTCCAGTCCAGTTGGTTAAAGCTTTCCCATTTGGTTTGGGGTCTGTATATGGAGTGGGCCCAGAGGCAAATCTGTGTATGATTGGAACCCAGTGGGCTGAGAGCGGAGAAAGGCAGCAGATGGGACTTGCAGGTGTGCCTGTAGAATCGAATTCTGCTGGAACCAGGGATTCGAGCAAATCATGTGCAAGGCTCCTCCAAAGGCTAGAGTGGGAGAAACTGGGCAGAGAATGTATTTAAGCACGTACATAAGGACAATTCCATTTCTGTCTTAGCACAGTACACCAAAAAGGCTGGCGATATCTTTCCTTCTAATTAAGGGTGTGTTTGAGACAGTTTGACTTAAAACACAGGGACATAGACTCGTCACTTTAAAAGCACAGAGAGGTAACTCCTCCTCCTCCAAAGCATCTATTGGCGCCCGCAGGCCAGGCCCTCAGTGAAATACTTACATTCATATTAAGACAATACAGCAGAGAAAACAATAGGAGTGTTCAATGTGGGTCTTCAACTGAAAGTCTCAAACACAGACTGCCTGGTCCTCAGGATATGGTTTGTGATACAGCAGTTTCTTACTGGGCAGCAAGTAGTACCAGGGATTTACTTATTTCAATGTGTTTAATGACTCACCTGAGCCTCAAAGGGGAGGCCAACTGGTCTTCACAACTAGCCAAGCAGAGAACAGAGAGGAAAGATGCAGAGCATGGCCTGAAGCTTCAGTATGGCCTGGTACCAACAGGACCCAACTCCAAGGAAAGGCTCTCTCCTCCTGTGGCCTCTTCCTGCCTTCCTACACTAAATGCACCTCTCCAGGGTGGCAGGCTTCCATGTGTACCTGTCCTTCTCTCTCTTCTGAATGCAACTGCCTAGAGCAGGGCTGAATCACCCTTATGTGCCCAGAGTCCTGCGCAGAGCTTAGCACACAATGGGTGCTCCAGTGAGGGCTTGGGACTGGATAAACAATGACCAAGTCACTAGGTCTAAGGCCTGAAGTCTGTGAGGTTAACTGAAAGAGGCACTTTGCTATTCCTACCCCCTCCATTCCCATTCCTCCCCTACCCTACTGAGTTTCCTCCTACCTCTCTCAAATTCTGCTCCCCCAGAAGGACCTGATGCCATCACTTACCTAGCTCTTAGCTCTTTTCTCTGCCCTGGGACTCCTGCATTTTAAGCTGTGTCCCTGGGATGAAAGGCGTTGTCCCTATTTGAACAATGTCAAGCTTAACAGAGAAGGGAACGAGGGAGGCTGGAAGGAGGGAAGGAGAGAGGAAAGGAGGAAAAGGGAAAGGGGGAGAGAAAGAGATTGGAAAGTGTTTGACTTAGTTCAAGCAAAAGAAGATGGAAAGTAAGAGGAAAGGCAGAGGGGGTCTAT
Organism: Kogia breviceps; assembly: GCF_026419965.1. Lineage (NCBI taxonomy): Eukaryota > Metazoa > Chordata > Mammalia > Artiodactyla > Physeteridae > Kogia > Kogia breviceps. The sequence continues at coordinate 114,946,915 of NC_081313.1, forward strand.
ATGCCACCAAACCCAGAGGACCACGCCCCCTAAAAGAGAGTCCAGGGAAAGTATTTGTTAAGGCCTTGATGCCAGACAGAGCTGGATTTGAATCCTAACTCTGCCCTTTCCTAGCTGTGCAATTTTGGACAAATTACTTGACGATCCTGAGCCATTTCATCATCAGTAGAAGGGGGGATGCTAACACTAGGCTCTTAAGACTGCTGGAGTAAATGAGCTGATGTAGATAAGTCATTCAGGGGAGTGCCTGGCACACAAAAGAAATTCAAGGGCCAGTAGCTGTTAAACAATTTGTATTTCTAAATCAAAGAGGGGCCTCTGGTGTGCAAGGAAGGTATTTCTTAAGTTATAGGACAGAACTGGCTTTTAAAATATTTGAGATTCTCTTCACACAAAAAGGAAAAAGCTTCTAGGATCTCTCAAAGATATAATAAGGAATAAGGCTGGAAAACAGCTTTTAGGAAAAAAATTCTTTGGGGAGGTCACAGACAACCCAGTGTTAAGTCTCTGCATAACATTGTTTATGGTAACTTTAAAAAATTCTCCCACTGTGAGAAACATTGCAAATTTTACACTATTTCAGGGGGTGGGGGGAAGGGGAGGAAGAGTCATGTCTTGTTTCACTTTTTTATATAGCCAATTTCATGTACTTTTGACAACTGTAGCATATCTCTAAGACATGATTCTCTTCCCCTGCTCCCATACATGGAATATCAAAACAATATGTTAGGGTTGCCCCAGGCAAAAGAACACAAGGACAAGTACTCAAAACTGAGATGACAAATCAGGTTCATCACTGGTGCCAACTCTCATTGATTAGCAAGAGGCTGCCTGGTGCCTTGTCTTGCAGGGGTCAGTGAGAAGGTGTCATAATTGATTAGTGATGTCTGCCTTGGATACAGAATAGGGTACCTAGGACTCTAGTGATATGTTTTTGACATCACTAGATTCTGTGCTAATTCTCCAGCTATTTAGGAAGATGAACAATAATGACCAGATTCTGCTCAACAGTTGCTAAAGCAGGCAGGGGAGTGCCCCAAGGAGAGGCACTACTCAGGAGGAGGATGGACCAATGCTTAGTGCTTGGTGAAAATGTACCACCTTTCAGAAGGAAGTGGAAGAACCAGTCAATTGGGTTGTGATGAGAAGCATCTGTGATGGCTAATTTTATATTAACTTGACCAGACTAAGGGATGCCCAGATAGCTGGTAAAACATTATTTCTGGGTGAATCTGTGAGGGTGTCTCTGGAAGAGATTAGCAGTTGAATTGGTAGACTTGGTAAAAAAGATCACCCTCACCAATGTGGTTGGGTGTCATCCAATCCACTGAGGGCCTGAATAGAAAAGGGGAGGGAAGGGAAAATGTGCTCTCTGCTTGAGCTGAGACATCCATTTTCTCTTGCCCTTGCACTTTGTCTCAGACTTTGGGACTCAGACTGGGACTTAACACCATTGCCCACCCCTCCCCCCAGTTTTCATGCCTTCAGACTGGGACTGAATTACATCAGCAGTTTTTCTGCTTCTCCACCTTGCAGATGGCAAATGGTGGGACTTCTCAGCCTGTATATCAACAGAAGCCAATTTCTATGATAAATTTCCATATATATATATGTTGGTTTTATTTGGCTCTGTTTCTCTGGAGAATCCTAATACAACATCTTAACAAATAGCTGTTTGATCACATTAGTCAACAGAAAATTGGGGGGGGGGAGAGCAAATGAAGCAACGGGTTGTGCCCAAGAGCATAAAGAACTCTTAGCCGATGAATTTCCTGAATCTTTCCAAAATTGTGGAAAAATTAAAACCAAATGGGGATGAAGAAAAATGAAGATAGACTCCTGTCAGCCTCCTCCAAAACTGATGAGGACTTTGGTTTAGTTTCTATATATTTGGGGTTTTTTACCCCTGGATATACTATAGTTATTGATTTCCAACTTAATTCCACTGTGATCAGAGAATGTACTCTGCATGATTTCAGTACTTTTTTTTGAATTTTTGAATTTTATTTTATTTTTTTATACAGCAGGTTCTTATTAGTCATCAAGTTTATACACATCAGTATATACATGTCAATCCCAATCGCCCAATTCAGCACACCACCAACCCCACTCCCTCGCTGCTTTCCCCCATTGGTGTCCATACGTTTGCTCTCTACATCTGTGTCTCAATTTCCACCCTGCAAACCAGTTCATCTGTACCATTTTTCTAGGTTCCACATATATGAGTTAATATACAATATTTGTTTTTCTCTCTCTGACTGACTTCACTCTGTATGACAGTCTCTAGATCCATCCACGTCTCAACAAATGACCCAAATTCATTCCTTTTTATGGCTGAGTAATATTCCATTGTATATATGCACCACATCTTCTTTATCCATTCATCTGTCGATGGGCATTTAGGTTGCTTCCATGACCTGGCTATTGTAAACAGTGCTGCAATGAACATTGGGGTGCATGTGTCTTTTTGAATTATGGTTTTCTCTGGGTATATGCCCAGTAGTGGGATTGCTGGATCATATGGTAATTCTACTTTTAGTTTTGTAAGGAACCTCCATACTGTTCTCCATAGTGGCTATATCAATTTACATTCCCACCAACAGTGCAAAAGCGTTCCCTTTTCTCCACACCCTCTCCAGCATTTGTTGTTTGTAGATTTTCTGATGACTCCCATACTAACTGGTGTGAGGTGATACCTCATTGTAGTTTTGATTTGCATTTCTCTAATAATTAGTGATGCTGAACAGCTTTCCATGTGTTTCTTGACCATCTGTATGTCTTCTTTGGAGAAATGTCAATATTTAGGTCTTCTGTCCATTTTTGGATTCAGTTGTTTGTTTCTTTTTCTTTTTTTTTTTTTTTTTTTTTTTTTTTTTGTGGTACGCGGGCCTCTCACTGCTGTGGTCTCTCCCGTTGCAGAGCACAGGCTCCGGACGCGCAGGCTCCGTGGCCATGGCTCACGGGCCCAGCCGCTCCGCGGCATGTGGGATCTTCCCGGACTGGGGCACGAACCCGCGTCCCCTGCATCGGCAGGCGGACTCTCAACCACTGCACCACCAGGGAAGCCCTGTTTGTTTCTTTAATATTGAGCTGCAAGAGCTGTTTATATATTTTGGAGATTAATCCTTTGTCCATTGATTCATTTGCAAATATTTTCTCCCATTCTGAGGGTTGTCTTTTCATCTTGTTTATGGTTTCCTTTGTTGTGCAAAAGCTTTGAAGTTTCATTAGGTCCCATTTGTTTATTTTTGTTTTTATTTCCATTACTCTAGGAGGTGGATCAAAAAAGATCTTGCTGTGATTTATGTCAAAGAGTGTTCTTCCTATGTTTTCCTCTAAGAGTTTTATAGTGTCCGGTCTTACATTTAGGTCTCGAATCCATTTTGAATTTATTTTTGTGTATGATGTTAGGGAGTATTCTAATTTCATTCTTTTACATGTAGCTGTCAAGTTTTCCCAGCACCACTTATTGAAGAGACTGTCTTTTCTCCATTGTATATCCTTGTCTCCTTTGTCAAGATTAGTTGACCATAGGTGTGTGGCTTAATCTCTGGGCTTTCTATCTTGTTCCATTGATCTATGTTTCTGTTTTTGTGCCAGTACCACATTGTCTTCATTACTTTAGCTTTGTAGTATAGTCTGAAGTTGGGGAGTCTGATTCCTCCCACTCCATTTTTTTCCCTCAAGACTGCTTTGGCTATATGGGGTCTTTTGTGTCTCCACACAAATTTTAATTTGAGTCCTCTCCTTCTTTTTCTTCATGAGTCTGGCTAATGGTTTATCAATTTGGTTTACCTTCTCAAAGAACCAGATTTTTGTTTTGTTTTCTTTGCTATTGTTTTCTTTGTTTCTATTTCGTTTATTACTGCTCTGATCTTTATGATTTCTTTCCTTCCGCTAACTTTGGGTTTTGTTTGTTCTTCTTTCTCTAGTTCCTTTAGGTGTAAGGTTAGATTGTTTATTTGAGATGTTTCTTGTTTCTTGAGGTAGGCTTGTATAGCTATAAACTTCCCTCTTAGAACTGCTTTTGCTGCACCCCATAGGTTTTGGATCGTTGTGTTTTCATTATTTGTCTCTAGGTATTTTTTTAATTTCCTCTTTGATTTCTTCAGTGATCTCTTGGCTGTTTAGTAACGTATTATTTAGCCTCCAGGTGTTTGTGTTTTTTACTTTTTTCCCAGTAATTCATTTCTAATCTCATAGCCTTGTGGTCAGAAAAGATGCTTGATATGATTTCAATTTTCTTAAATTTACGGAGGCTTGATTTGTGACCCAAGATGTGATCTATCCTGGAGAATGTTCCATGTGCACTTGAGAAGAAAGTGTAATCTGCTGTTTTTGGATGGAATGTCCCAAAATATCAATTAAATCTATCTGGTCTATTGTGTCAGTTAAAGCTTCTGTTTCCTTATTTATTTTCATTTTGGATGATCTGTCCATTGGTGTTAAGTGAGGTGTTAAAGTCGCCCACAATTATTTTGCTACTGTCAATTTCCTATTTTATAGCCGTTAACATTTGCCTTATGTATTGAGGTGCTCCTATGTTGCGTGCATATATATTTATAATTGTTATATCTTCTTCTTGGATTGATCCCTTGATCATTATGTAGTGTCCTTCCTGTCTCTTGTAACATTCTTTATTTTAAAGTCTATTTTATCTGATATGAGTATTGCTACTCCAGCTTTCTTTTGATTTCCATTTGCATGGTATATCTTTTTCCATATCCTCACTTTCAATCTGAATGTGTCCCTAGGTCTGAAGTGGGTCTCTTGTAGACAGCATATATATGGGTCTTGTTTTTGTATCCATTCAGCAAGCCTGTGTCTTTTGGTAGGAGCACTTAATCCATTCACGTTTAAGGTAATTATCGATATGCACATTCCTATGACCATTTTCTTAATTGCTTTGGGTTTGTTTTTGTAGGTCCTTTTCTTCTCTCGTGTTTCCCACTTACAGAAGTTCCTTTAGCATTTGTTGTAGAGCTGGTTTGGTGGTGCTGAATTCTCTTAGCTTTTGCTTGTCTGTAAAGCTTTTGATTTCTCCATCAAATCTGAATGAGATCCTTGCTGGGTAGAGTAATCTTGGTTGTAGGTTCCTCCCTTTCATCACTTAAATATATCGTGCCACTCTTCTGGATTGTAGAGCTTCTGCTGAGAAATCAGCTGTTAACCTTATGGGAGTTCCCTTGTATGTTATTTGTCATTCTTCCCTTGCTGCTTTCAATAATTTTTGTCTTTAATTTTTGCCAATTTGATTACTATGCATCTCGGTGTGTTTCTGCTTGGGTTTATCCTGTATGGGACTCTGTGCTTCCTGGACTTAGGTGGCTATTTCCTCTCCCATGTTAGGGAAGTTTTTGACTATAATCTCTTCAAATATTTGCTCGGGTTCTTTCTCTCTCTCTTCTCCTTCTGGGACACCTATAAGGCAAATGCTGTAGCGTTTAATGTTATCCCAGAGGTCTCTTAGGCTGTCTTCATTTCTTTTCATTCTTTTTTCTTTATTCTGTTCAGCAGCTGTGAATTCCACCATTCTGTCTTCCAGGTCACTTATCTGTTCTTCTGCCTCAGTTATTCTGCTGTTGATTCCTTCTAGTGTAGTTTTCATTTCAGTTATTGTATTGGTCATCTCTGTTTGTTTGTTCTTTAATGTTTCTAAGTCTTTGTTAAACATTTCTTGCATCTTCTTGATCTCTGCCTCCATTCTTTTTCTGAGGTCCTGGATCATCTTCACTATCATTACTCTGAATTCTTTTTCTGGAAGGTTGCCTATCTCCACTTCATTTAGCTGTTTTTCTGGGGTTTTATCTTGTTCCTTCATCGCCTACATAGCCCTCTGGCTTTTCATCTTGTCTATCTGTCCGTGAATGTGGTTTTTGTTCCATAGGCTGCAGGATTGTAGTCTGATTTCAGTACTTTAAATGTATTGGACTTGTTTTATGGCCTACATGTGGTTGGCATTTGTGTAAAGATATGCTGTGGTAACAGCAATGGCCCAGCAAAAGGTGGAGTCTACTTTTTCCATTCTCTGAGTCAGGGTTGGGCATGGGACATCATCAAATGTGAGAGAAGCATTTGCCACTTGGGGCTTGACCTCTTGCTGTGCCTGAAGAGATCACCATGTGAACAAGCCTGAAGTAGCCCCATCCCCAAAACCTGCCAACCACCAGATATTTGAGTGTGGCCATCCTAGATCCTTGAGCCACTGGCTGACCTGTCGCTGACCCCAGGCACAGGAGCAATCCCAGCAGAGACCAGCCAGACTGCATCAGACCAGAAGAACAGCCTGACCAATCCATAGAATAGTGAGAAATTATAAATAGCAGTTATTCTAAGCCACTTAGTTTTGAAGTGTTTGTTATGCAGCAGAAACTGACACAAGTGTATATATGCATGTTACATAACACACAGTACACGCATACATACATACAAGCACACATGCCCTAATTATCCCTTTTCTCTCCTTTTTACTACTTTATAAAGGTGCTGGTATAGACTGTGGTCATTAAGTGGATATTTAGGCTTCAGATTATATGCTATCAAGGCAGAACTGTCACTGAACTAGAAAAGGAATAATATCAATTAGAGAGGCAGTGACTGATGAAATTTGTTTCCCTTTGGGGAAACAGGGTAAGGACATTGCAATTTTTGCAGAGGACAGTTGCATTAGATTAGAAAAGAGCAAGTTGTTCTTACTGTGGTTGTTTCGACAGGTGGGAAGAAGGGTATGTATGGATATTGAGTATCGGATGGAAGGAATGTGGCAGATAATGAGGACTGAAAGCTCAATAGGCCTTCTTGTCCCCTCCTACATTGCAGAGGCTGGAAAGCAAAAAAAATGACATTCCACACACAGGGGACTATATTCAATATCATGTGATAAACCATAATGGAAAAGAATATAAAAAAGAATGTGTGTGTGTGTGTGTGTTTGTGTGTGTGTGTGTGTGTGTGTGTATATATATATATATATATATATATATATATATATATATATATATACAACTAAATCACTTTGCTGTACAGCAGAAATTAACACAAAATTGTAAATCAACTGTACTTCAATAAAAAATTTTAAAAATAAAAAACAAATTACATTTCCCAGACCCATTTTACAACTAATGTTTCTAGATATGATTTAGGTTCTGCTAATGAGATGCACCAAAGCAAAACAGGGATTGGGATCTAAGGGAATGGGGAGAGAGGTAGGTACCCATGTTCCTGGTGTGGATGTGGCCGAGGTGGGAGGCATCCAGCCAGCAGCTGCGACAGCCATCTCTGATTCTGCAGTTCCCCACCTGGGGTAGAGGCAGCTGGGCTCTGGCAGCCTAGCTGTGCAGCACAGCTCTGAGAGCCACAGCAGCCTCAAGCCTCTTTCTTTACCTCTCCCAACAATTTCATAAGCCATTAAATATCCTGCTACATGTAGCTCTGTCTACAACTGAACCCTGACTAGACAAGGACCAATTCTCCACTGCCACGAGAATCCAACCCCTCACATTCTTAGATGCCATTCTGGGTAAAAGAAAAGGGGACCAGACAAATGTAAGAAGCTAAGAGCTACCTAAAGAGGGATTGTTAAAAATTTTGAGGAAGACTAAATTTACCAGATTGGACTAAAAATTGAAGGGTTTTTCCCTCCCACTAGCCAGAAAGTGGGTGACTTGTGAAGAAAATCAGAGCACTATTAGAGAAACCAAGACTGCATTTTCTCTGTTCATATGACTGTCTTTCCATTATACCCATCATATACGTATTATCTCATTTAGTCCTTCCAATAACCCTCTGAGTTAAGGACTATTATTGCTCCCACTTCAAAGATGAAGTAACAAACTCAAGAGAGATAGTTCCCAAGGTCACGCAGCCTATAAGCAGTAGGGCCAGGAATATAACCTAGACAGCATATCCCTGGAGCCTCTCTCTTCACTGCTATGCTCTTCTGGCCCCAGTTTCCCCTCCCTGCCCACCTGGCCTCCACTCAGGTCCCCAGTGCCCTCTGCTTCCCTCCCCTTTCAAAATGTACTTAGGCATTCACACTCAGAGAGGAACAACTGTTGAGCTGTTAACTTTGACAGGCAGGGGCGTTATCACTTTAATAGCATCAAGATCCTCTGAGCTTGAAGGATAAAACTTCAGAGTAAAGTATGCAGAGTGAGATGTGGGTGGCCTTCCTAGGTTCTGGAAAACTACCCCACAGTCACCTAGTCTCTCCAAGCACTCATACTGTCTCCCAGCTAACCTCCTCACGCCCGCACACCTCCTCCCAATCTCCCCCGAAGGGAGAAAAATCTACCAAAGGCAACCCAGCTGCACCTACTGATACCCACCCACCCCTAGCCAGGATGTATCCAAGAGGCAGCAACTTGGGGCCTCAGCAGCAGCAGGCCTGACAGCGGGCGTACGTGGCGTACATGTCAAGGATAATGTCCTTGATCCTCTGTCAGCCTCCAGGAAGCAGCTTCCTGGGGAAGCCTAGGGGAAAACAGCAGTCAAATTCCATCTTTGTCAGCCCTGACTTCAATTTATTGAAATCCATAACTCTCCCCATGTCTTCAAGGGAATGTGTTTAGGTGTGGGAGCATCTGATAGGAAACTGAAATACTGATGAAGATAAGCCTATAATTTTTGATAAATAACAAGCCTTTCGATACTAGATTTTAGTACTTTGATTTTGTCAAAGTATGAGCAAAAATTTGCACCCAAGAAAAAGGATTAACAATGAGGAAATTCTGTTCATGCCATTCCTTTTTTCCTGTAACTTGGAGAAAACTGCTCTCCCTGAACATTAGCCGTGGCATGGCATCTTTAAGTAGTTGAAAAGGGAACTGCTTACTTCAGTTTGACAAACATTTTTTAGCACCTTATTTATGCCCTGTGCTGGGTGCTAAGGACACTTTCAGACCTGGTCCCTGCCTTCAAACCAATTAATTTTTCAGGAGAAACAAATCTGTGAATGAGTGAGTGCAAAATAGCATGGAATCATAGCAAAGAACATGGCCTTCAGACTCAGATAGATGTGACGTCACAACCTTGTGCAAATTTCCACTAGTTATGGAGACCCTGTGCTAGTGGTTTAACCTCTTTGAGTTTCAGTTCACTCAACTGAAAAGGGAGGAAAATGATGCCTGCCTCTCATGGTTGTCATGAAGGTCACCCACGAAAGCAAAACTCTGTGCCGCTTCCACCCTTAAAGCCTCCTACGGTGGACGCACTGGTGCATAAACCATCTACCTGGAGGCACGCGTTACCCCAGCCTCCTACAGTGTTGTGTGCTAATGGCTCACAGCCGAGCCCCTCACCAGAAATCGCTGTCTGCCCAGGGGAGCTGCCTCACCCAAGGTTATATGACCTACAGGGGTGGGAGGTGAGAGTATGCATAAAAAATGACCTTTTTCAATGAGTTATAATTCACACTCCATAAAAACTTGACCTTTTAAAGTTTAGTTCAGTAGCGTTTAATATATTCACAAAATTGTATAACCATCATCACTATCTAATTCCAGAACATTCCATCGCATCAAAAATACTCCAGATAACTTCATGCCCATTTAGCAGTCACTCCCTGTTCCCCTCTCCCCCTGCCTCATGCAACAACCAATCTAGTTTTTGTCTCTATGGAATTGCCTATTTTGGACATTTCATACAAATGAAACCATACAATATATGGTCTTTTATGTCTGGCTTCTTTCACTTAGCATAATGTTTTCAAGGTTCATGCATGTTGTAGCATGTATCACTGCTTCATTCCCTTCTATGTTTATCCATTCATCAGCTAATGGACATTTAGCTTTCCACTATTTGACTATTAGGAATAAAGGTGCTATGAACATTTGTGTACAAGTTTTTGTGTAGACATATGTTTTCAGTTCTCTTGGATGTATACCAGGTAGTGGAATTGCTGGGTCATATGTTTAACTTTCTGAGGAACTGCCAGACTATTTTGCAAAGAGGCTACACCCTTTTACATTCCCACCAGCAATGTATGAGTATTCCAATTTCTCCACATCCTGGCCAATACCTGTTATTGTCTTTTTTACAATAGTCATGCTAGTGGGTGTGAAGTGGTGTCTCACTGTGGTTTTGATTTGCATTTTCCGGATGGCTAATGATGTTGAGCATCCTTTCATGTGCTTATTGGCCATTTGTATATCTTTTTGAAGAATTGTCTATTCAAATTCTTTGCCCATTTTTTAATTGGGTTATCTTTCCATTATTGAGTTGTAAGAATTCTTTATATATACTGGATGCCAAATCCTTATCAGATCTATAATTTGAAAATATGCTCTCCCATTCTGTGGGTTGTCTCTTCAGTTTCTTGATGGTATCATTTGAAGCATAAAAGTTTTAAATTTTGATGAAGTCCAATTTGCCTTCATTTTTTTTTTCTGTCAATGACTGATTTTTGCAAAGATTCAAAAAGTAGTCCCCTTGTGTCAACTCAGGAGAGTACTGAAAGGCCATCCCAGCTCCAGAGTTCCCCAAGTGAGGGACTGAGGCCTCTGTTGCAGCTGCATTATAGTTCAACTCTCCCTCTGCCTCTTCCTGCTTCCCTCTCTCCTTCACGGGGGTTATAGCTAAGAGCACTCACCGAAAACATTCTGCATGAATATCTCAGCATCTAGGAGTATGTTTGGGGGATAATACTTCCAATGTTTTCCCACTGACCCCAAGAAAGAGAATTACCTCCTCCCCATGTAGTTTCAAGTCCTCTGTGACATGGCTCCTACCCACCTCTCCAGACCCATTCTTGCGTGTTCCCCTTACGCGCTGTGATCCAGCCATACTGAACTACTTATGCTTTCTCAGAAAGGTCATCTCTGTAGTCTCTGGGCCTCTACACTTGCTATTCCTTCTTCCTCCCTCCCCCACACCTCCATACCTGGCTGTCATCCATCATCCATTCAAAGTAGAACCTTAGCTGCCCATCACTTCCACCAGGACGATTTCCCTGACCCTTCTGTGTACATCCACAGGCCCCTTTACTCACCCAACCCTTATGCGTACCACACTGATTCTAATGCCTTCTTTATTACTTTGTCTCCATGACCAACATGAACCCCACAAGGGCAGGGACCCTCTCATTTACCCCCTGGTGTAGAGCCTAACATCCAAGAAGAGCGCAGTAGACATGCATTGAATGAATAAATACGTATTGAATACATACAAAGTACAGAAGCAGCCCAGAGAATGCAGTGAGTAACTAGGGACTGTCTCATAAAGGGACAGGGAAGCTCCTTCACAGGGTTCAGAGGGCACAGGAGCCCCCAGGCCAACAGTGGGAGGGCTCCAGTGAAGCCACTCCAGAGTCTGCAGCCCACTGGGCATCCCTGTATTGTGTAGTCAGCACCACAGCAGACCCCAGTTCTCTTGTTCATCCCACCACCTCTACCTGGGCCTCCTGAATCCCCCTAGGGCAAGCCCTCCTGCATTCACAGGATCCCGGTGCCTAGCATTTTCACAAGTCCACACAAAAAAATTCTACTAGAAGCTGCTAGAAATCAAACCACCCTCTCTGAGACATGCATAAAACCTCCTCTGGCTGCCTGGAGAGGGTTTTATGGGTTGCCTTATCAGGGCACGGCACAAGTCACAGGCACCAGGACAGACCATTCTTTAGTTAATCATTCAATAAGAGGCTGGGGTACATTAAAATGACGGATCTGTGCCTGAAAAATACATTTGGAACGCCCTCTGTAGCCTCAGCCTTTCCCCCCACACCCAGATCCCCTCCTCCCAGGTCCAGGCTGCAGCTTGAAGGTGAAGATGAGGCCCAGAACCGGAGGAAGGCCCTCAAGGGGACCATTAACTCCCAAGAGTGCAGGCTCCCTCCAGACTGGGGTGCAATGCCTGCCTGTCTGTCCTTGTCCTCAGAGGGCCTGCAGCTGGGCCTGGTTTTATTACCAGGGTCCCCCTGCTAGCAATTGGTGGGCATGGGTTTAAACTCACACTTGCCAGCTCAGAGCCTTAGCTCTCAACCATTATGCTACATTGTCAAACTCTACTTTGCGACTAGATCATCTAGTTCTTCCATGGCCCTCTCCATGCTGCCACACAACCTCCTCACAGGTTCAGGGAAGGCCCAGGCCTCTCCAGCTCAGACAGGACCCCTCCCACTCCACGGCCAGGGCTGAAGCAGCAGCCTCACTTGGCAAGAACAGCCCTAGGACATTCCCTTGGCAGCCAGACCGTGCACATCATTTTCTTGACCTCCTTTAACTTAGCACAGCTCAGACACCACTCAATGGGCCACCATTAAATGTGAGGATGTCCTGGAGTACAGGATGACAAGGGAGTTGGGGAAATGCTTCCAAAAAGCCAACACCAAATCTCACCCACCTCCACCTCCCAGTTTGTGGCTCAGAAAGACTTATGGTGCTGCACACATGGGTCATTCTTGAGATAAAGGTCATAGATCTTGCAGCTGACAGGCCTCCTCAATGAGAGCTTCAGGAAAGCATCCACGGCTGTTAAAGGAGCTGTCCCTAAAGCCTCAGCGACAGGCTCCTAAAGGTCTCCATTGTTTAGGATGTCTCATTCATCCTGCAAGAGGGACAGCCACCCTTGATGCCAACACAGCAAGGAAGATGGCTGAGTGAGGCTGGAGAGGAAGACTTCCCCACCCAGCCCTGTCCCAGAGCCCCAACTCTGTACCTCCTCAGCAGATGTCAAGCACACAGTGAGCATCATTATCCCTCACTGACAAGGGGCCCTGCACATGGTCAGTATCCAGCCAAACTAACTGCAGGGCCAGATGCTAGACTATGGACCAAAATGATGTGTACTTTGGATCCAAGAAGGCCGACCCCTGGAGAGGGAGCCCCATGGCACTTGGAGTCAGGGGGCTAATAGGAGCCTTGACTGTGGCCAACATTGCTAATTACCCACCCAATGTCCATTCTCCCCTTCTTTTTCCCAGGCAGAACTCTGAGTTTGCTCGGAGAAGCAATGTGCTCAGTTAAAAGCATTAACCTCCTCTGACTCTCTTGCAGCTGGTGGCACCGCAAGGAATGCTGTTAGGAGTTTCTGGAAAGGCTTTACTTTCCTATTACAGGTACTTCTCCTTCTGCCTCCCCCTCCCTTCTTTCTCATGCCTTTTGCAGATGTGAAAACAGCTGTGAAGCCTCTATCTTGCAACATGCTAAGGATGGAAGAGCAAAAAGACAGAAGGACCTAGGATCCCAATGACACCATGGAACTGCTTGTGCCAGCTCTGAAATTCCTACCTCTAGACTTGTGGTTATCTGGGTAAAAAACCCACTCTTTGGTTAAAGCCACTATTGTCATTTTGCTGTCACACAGAGCCAAACACAATCTTGGTGATAAAGTCCAGGCTCTTACTGACTGGGAATTTGAGTGAGTTGCTTCACCTGTTTCTAGCCTGCTTCCTCATCTGTGTAAAGGGAACAATGAGAGTAATAATTGCTACCACTAATAAACCACCCACTATGTGCAGGCACCATGCAGTGTTTCAAACGCCCCACCCACTGCACTGAGAAAGTGACCATTGTATATAATAGGTAGAGACATGCTGCACAAAATAATACCTGCCTTGGCTACCTCACTGAGCTTTTTTGAGAATTAAATGAGACCACGTTTGAAATTCCTTAGCAATAAAGAGTTATACAAGTGCCTACTAAATCCCACATTCTCTGCAGTCGATGGGATCAAATCCAGGGAGATGCTCTACTCCTGGAGCAGGAAGTAAACTCATGAGACAAGCCCCCATCACCACCCAGAGGAAAGGAGAAAACAAAAGGGATTGAAACACAGTTGTGTCTAATAGAAAGAAGCCACATGGCTGCCAGGTGAAAGCAGGCCCCAAGTGCATTGCTTCCCTTAGGGACCTCCTTCAGAAATTAAGCCCTGGGTGAATCCCCAGCCCAGAGAAGACCCTGGGCAGAGAGCTTGCCTCCTTTCTCATGTCCGTCTTCCCTCTGCTCATATGCCTGGTGTGGTGACCGCATGCAGTCAGGATGTTCTCTGCGCTGTCACTGCAGAGATTAGGTTTCTCATTCCAGAGGTTGTTCTGCCAGGCCCAGCTCCCCTGGGCCTTGAGTGGCTGCCTTCTATGTTGTAGGGTCTTCTCATGCAATCTTCTGCATAAGCTCACAAAATTGAGGGCACTGTTGCTGAGAGGCAAAGAGACCGGCTCAAAACCACAAGACCTCCTGACTCAGGTCACATTTGAACCCGCATCTCCAGACTCGGAAGCTTCTGATCTCAAGCTCTAGGCTGACCTGTCTCCTGCCACTTAAAGAAATGACACTGGCTCTGTCTGGCTTGCTCTAGGTCTCTGCCTATGTATTTCTATATGAGAGGCACCTTGTCTGCTACGGATGCATCTGTGTGTGTGTCCTGCTCATTGTGTTTCTGTCTCCCTCTGATTCTGCCTCTGTGTGTCTCAGTCTCTCTCTTGGTCTCTGTCTCTCTTGCTTTGTATGCATCTCACACCCTTTCCCCAGGTCTCTGTGAGCTTGTCCCTCTCTCTCTGGGTGCATGTGTTTCCCTGTCCTCCCCACACCCACCCCCCAACTAGCACATCATACAGTACCTGCTGTTTATCAACTGTGTCCCTCGTGGAACTCCAACCTCCAGGTCCACAGGGACCATCTGCTTTGTTGGCAGTTGCATTTCAAGTACCCACCACAATGTGCAGCGTAGATGCTGAATGTATTTCTGTTGAATGAATAACTGTTTGTTGAACATACTGTGAAGGGAGAGTAAAAGATCCCCAACACCGGAAAGATGGGGGGAGGGTCTCTCTCAGAGGCACCTGGGAACTGAGAACAGGAAGGGAAGGAAAGAGGTCTAAAGCCAAGTTTTCCAGTCCTTACAAAACTCACAGTTAGAGGACTCGTCAAACCATCTTGATCATGCGTGATTACTGGCAGGGCCCAGTGGCCTAAGAGCTTAAAAACATGTGGGGCACAGTCGTCCAAAACTACTTCCACGGAAGATGTAGATTCGGAACATAGCTCTCCACTGTTGCTTGGCCTCCTGAGCCTCATCTCCTCCCCGGTCAGGTGCGAGCAAGAACAAGACCCTGCAAGTAGAGTAAATGCTCCTACGGATACAAGAGCCCTCTGTTTACAGATGAGGAATGGAGCTCCAGAGAGGGGGAGCGGTTCCCTGCAGGCCACACAGCCGTGAACAAGGCCTCCTCCCACCTGAGGCCGGGGGAGGACTCAGACACCTGAGGAGGAGTTGGGCCCTCCATCCACCTGGGAGTTTGAAGCAGCCCTCGAAGCCAGAGTGACCACATGAGTCTCAGAAAGACCAGGCCCACCGCAACAGGACCACCTCTCCTCTGTCCACCCCAGAAAGGGTAGTGGCTCTCAAGCTTGCGGTCACTCCCTTTCCTCAGCCCCAGCACAACCTCAGGTGCAGGCAGGCAGACACGGGCCCTGGAGCCTCCGCTGGCCTCCTGGGGGACCCGGCTCTGCCACAGGTGCTCTGGCCTGTCTGCAGCTCCAAGCCCCAGTCCCCACTTCTGCAAACACAGGGGCTGGAGTGGACGATGTCGAGGGTCCCAGCTAGGCGCCCCACCCCCTGGGCCCTGATATAGAGCATTACAGGGAAAGCCACCTGGGCGGAAAGGAATGGCCAGTGGGGGATACAGACTGCTCATAGAAAACCTCATGAGGCAGGCAGAAACGACAGATTTCATATCAAAATAGACTAGCTAGGTAGGGTCGAAAGACCCTATTTGTAAACTGTAGAAGAATAAGTTGGTAGAAAAACCACCAAATATGATTTCACTCTGGAACTTCTGGGTAAGGTACGGGGAAACCAGGCTAAAAGGTCAAGGGGAGGGAAAGATGTGTGTGCTTGGACAAGCACTCATTTGCTCATCTGTCCCTCCCCAGGGCTCTCTCAGCGGGGGTGACAAGGGCCCAAGTGGGTGGGCCCACATCAGGGTGGCGGCGGAGCAGGTCTCCGGCCTAGCACTGGGCTCTGCCTCACTGCCTGCCCTGGAGGGCCAGACACTGGCAACCTCCTCACTCTAGAATGCGCCCAGAGGTACAGCCCCTCTGGGATTGGGCATGCCACAGTTCAACAATCAGCCTCAGCAGGAGGACGGGGACTGCATCACTTCTCAAGGTTACGTATGACGTTGAGCCAGTTAATTAGGCCCTGCGATCCTGCGAATTGAGCACCATCTGCCTCTATGAGGTGTTGTGGGCATTAAAGCACAGGGCCTGCCGCATGGTAAATGCACAATAAACGCTAGCCACTGTGATGATGGAAACAAGTGCATCCTAAGCCCTCTTCTCAGGCTGATTCTCAAACTCAGTTGTGAGCCAAGAGAGCTAGTAGTTTCCATCTGGGTCTGCTCCACTGCTCACTTATAACACACCCTCAGACAAATGGATTCACCTCTCTGGGCCTCCTCTGTCCCAGTACAGATGCAATGAATAGTGAGTGGTTACTGCTACTATCACCATAGTAACAAATGTGATTATTTGCCAATAGTGTAAGATTGGGACATTGTCGGTCCAACTGGCCTGAAAACTTGGGCTTCAGTATTTTTCTCGAGCCAAGTTTGCACTTCCCAGCGACCCTCAGGGCCTCCCTCTCCTTGGTGCTTCTCAGCATGCCCTGCTCCCATCATCACCGCCTCACTGCTGGAGTGAGAAGGCTAAGGACACAGACTCTGGAGTGCAACCAATATCCTGCAGCACTGCTACCATAGGCAAGTTGCTTAACCCCTGTGCATCTCACATCTTCATCTGTAAAACAAAGATAATAATAGTAACTCAGAAGACCATGATAAGGATTAAATGTATTGATATAAGTAAAGCACTTAGAAAAGTGCTGGCACATAGTAAACACTCAATAAATCTTAGCTACTATTACTATTTCATATGTGTTGATATTTTATAAATCAACATATTTAATAGTTGTATATATTTAATAAATGTAATTAATATTTGCATTTTTAATGGTTCAAGCATAACAACATATCTATAAAAATCTCTAGGTATTGTAACAACCTTTTAAAAAATCAATGTTTATTTACAGCCAAATCTCTACCTCCTCCTCCCGTGCCGGGACCCTCTCACCCACCTCATGGTGATCACCAGGCAGTTGTCCATACAATCGAACACCCACTGGAGGGACTGGCCTCTCTGGGCCTCACTGAAGATCTTTGTGAGTCTGGCACTGTGTCAGATAATAGAGACCAAAGGAACCCAGACTCTGTCCAGGAGATCTCGAAGAGAAAAATCTTTTGAATCTGAAGACGTGCAGGAGTAGGTCTGCCCTTTTCATGTCCGAGACCGAGTAAAGAGACTGGACTATAGAAATGAAATACTGAGAAAGGTTCTCACAGTTCAGCTTTTATTAAAGTTAAAGGAACATAAAGTGTGGGAACCTAGAACACAATTCCTGTTTAAAGAATACATGTGAGGAACTGTTTCTTCAGCTAGCGCTGTAACTGATGGAGCATGTGACAAGTCTTCTTTTACAAACTCTGTGCTCCCTACCATCCAAGCAGAGACCACCAGATCAAGGACCCAACCTACGCAGTGTGGTGTACAGGGTGTCAGGGATCAAGTCTGTCTGCCTATGGACAACCACATGGACATGGCACCCACACAGACATACAAATTCAGTGTCTTGAATTTTCTTTCAAAGAAAATATTTTACACATCACATACGAATTAAACAAGAAGTCCAACAAGGGTCCTTATTGCCATTAAAAAGGGGGGAAAATAATTTGAAATCTCATAACCAAAGGCAAGAACACCGCACTAGGGCACTTTGTTGCTCCAAATGCCACTGTCCCACGCATTACTGCCTTGGCAGATGCTGTAGCTACAGGTCACGAGCCCTACGATGGAGGCTGCACAGGGGCTCTGAGGTTGTGATTATCCACTACAGAAGAGGCCTCAGGCACTCCCAAATGTCGGAAGTGCTGCCGGCTCTCCTGCTTAGTCAGTAGATACACAGCACAGCTGAATATGAGGGGCTTAGGACTCTAAATAGTGCAAACACTTAAAAAAAAAAAATCAAACACACACACACACATTCCAACCTCCTCGCTTCTTCAGGCAAACAGAGAACCTCCAGCTAATTGGATTATGAATTTGCTCAACTTCCCAATTTGATCTGTCAAGGTGCAAATGGGGAGCGAGCGTGGAGGCAATTCAAATGGCACCTGTCCCAATAATAATAAAAATAAAGATGTTTTAAAATGAGAATAATTGGCAGATAAATACACAAAACAGAGCCTGGAGTGTAGACACAGCTCAAGAAACAAGTAAGTTGTAAGTGCAGTATGAACATCTGCAAAGCACACGCTGATCACATTCTTAGTGAGGATCACGAGGAGTGACCCCTCTTTTAAAGTTCATCGACAAGATGCTTCCAAAAGGGACATCATCCAGCAGCAAAAGCCTTAAGCCTGAAGTTCCGAAGAACAAGGAGACAGAAAAGAATGAAGACTAGTCAGCTGGATCTAGGAAAACTCCCGGGACTACGTGCTGAAGGGCAGGCCTTTCCCTGGGCTTCTCCATGCCACGGCATGCCAGGCTCTGTGCCAGGCTGCGAGGGATGCCAGGAGGTGGGCCAACCAGACTCCCCCTTGCCTCACCCTGCCAAAAACAGACTCCAAAAAAAGCAGATAGGCAACATAGATGTGTAAGTGCTGAGTCAGGCTTAATGTTAGTCCCTAAACAATTCAATAAACACCAGTGATTGTGTTTTTTCAGCAATCTCCCTTGAATGTGGTGTAAGAAAGAAGCTTCCAAGTCAACCTGGAGCTACTGAAGTTTGGGGAGGGTGAGAAATAAAGGGAAGATAGCTACAGGCATGAATGATGTTTGAGAGTGGATGATGCAGAGAACATAACATTTCATTATCATGGACAATAAAAAGCAATTCAAATATTGTGAAAAATTATTTTATAAAAATATCTACATTAAAATTTTAGCCTGAAAGCTGTAGCTTCAGTTTTATAAAAAGGCAATCTTTGAAAGGATCTGGCTCAGGAATATACAAACATTATACAACAGATATCAAGGTAAGACAGATCAAAAAGCATCTTAGGGGATATTGCAACTGGTCTGTCATGAAATAGAATTAAGTATTCTTATTGCATAGCAGAAAATGAGGTCACTTTAATTTGCATAATACTGCAACTTATTAAGACGGAGAGATGCCATTGGGTACTTATGAGAAAGAACTTTGGAATTCAGAGTCTGACTTCTCTGTTGTCCAAATCAGAATCCAAGTGGTGTCTAAGCTGCTTCTAACCTCGGGTTGCAATTCCATTTCATCACTGTGATCAGACTTCAGATATCCCACTGGCAAAGCTGCATTCACAAGCAGGTGTGGCCACCAGAAGAGGGGATGCAGGGGGGTTCACCTACCACATGACTAGCACAGACTTGAAAAATAAGTCTGTTGTGCCCACTGTGGAGAGAGAATTGTACCTGGTGATAAAGGGACACTAGGTTTTGGATGGCATCTGTGGGCAGCTAGAGCAGATTGGCTATTTGGTGATGACGTACCAGTGTTCTAGTCCCCGTGAGAAAGGACACATGAGGATAAAACGAACATGGCCTCAGTAGCACTACCAGCAGGGGCAGTGCTTCCTGGGAAGGGAGACGTGAGGTGGGGTCAATAGCAAAAATCCAAAAGCAGGAAACACAGCTGGCTAGCTCTCAGGGAGGGGATCCTTTCTGGGAAGATGACACACAAACAATAGACTCCCCCAACATAAGCATGATAAGCCATGTGTTGGGGGGGAACTTCGCCTTTCGTCTGAAATCAGGAGCTGTGTGATGGCACACATCAGACCCCAACCTCATCCACACACACACACACCCTGAAACAAAGTCCCAAACCTTCCTCAGAGAGGGAAGAACATTTGGAACAGAAAGCGCATTCCATCAGCTTCCGATCCAGAGGCAGGCGGAGCTTTGAGACCACAGTCACCTCCATGCCAGGTAAGAGCAGAACAAACCAGGTAACAGCATGTCTTGATCCCTTTGGAGCTGTTCTTCCAGGTCCACAAAAGCTGGATATTTCAGCCTCTGCCCAAGGTTACTAAAAATCCTGGGTACCTTGGTATTCTCCAAATGTCTCACTGAAATAACATCTGCTCAACATCAGAAGACGTTTCCCCTTCAGGGGAGTTGAGTGGTTCACGCACAATAAATATACAGTAAATACACAAAGTGTCCAACTCTCTGGGGAAAGTCCTGGGTTTATAACTTCAGGGTGAAGTGGGGAGAATGACAGCCTCCTATAAAATCTGCTTGGAGGTTGCCCAGTTGTATGAGAAGTCCAACATCAGAGTTCATAAAGCCCCTTGGCTCCTTGACATCAGAAAGGGTAAATTCCAGCCCCCAAGTTGTGAGACTCTTCTCCAGACACAAGACTTTCCCCTCCATATGCTGGAAATTCCAATAAAAGCAACTTGCTAGTTCAGGAACAGTACAGCTTTAAGGTTCTTTTTTTTTTTTTTTTTTTTTAATGCAAATGACTCCCTGAGCCCTCAAATACCCTCTTCCCGATGCCTGAAGTTCTGTCATTAATCATTTTTACCTGTGGATTAGCAAAGCTTTCATCAAGCTCCTCTCTCAAAAGGCAAGTACTCCTGAGAGAGATCACACATTCAGGGCCCACCACCATGTCCTCCCTCACGGGGGAAGCTAGGAGGGGGATGTTCTGAGGATTGGCGAGAGGGTACAGGCATGGAATGGGGGAAGAGCACAAGGAAAGGAAGACAAGGATGTGAGACAGACTCTGGACCGACTGCCGAGGGCCAGGCCCAGGGTGCCAAGTATACACCCCTTTGAAGTCATCCATGTCCATGTAAATCACACGTGACCCCATCCAGTGCAGGGACAAACCTATCTTTGGGTTTGGAGGTATGGTGACCTTTTACTCAGCCTCCAAACCAGAACACTTTTGAGAGTAAAACGGGTTGCTCTGAAAAGTTGAACCTGGATAATAAGTATAAACAGGGACTGTCCTATCCCAGGAAAACCCAGAAGTAGGATCCTCTCTGGGACCACTATGGACAAGGACTGAAGCCTTACCACTTTGTTTTCTTGTGTTTTTGTTTTTCATGTATTTTTTTTCCTCCAGTGTGTTACTCAGTGCTTCTCTGAAGAGCTAGTTCTCCCAGCTGAAGAGACACGAAATCTCCCAAACCTGGAATCCTTGACCTCAACGACCAGTAGCCCAGAGACTGAGCAGTTCTGATAAGAAGTTCTAGGAGGAGAGCCCAAGGAAGAGCACCCAGCTGAGGGGCTAGAGAACCTGTGGTCCTAGTTCTAGCACACAGAGGACACGGGGCAGCTTCGAGAACACCCCACTCTTCTGCAGACAATGCCTGTAGTCTAGGCCGGTACATGGGCCTGGTCATTTCTGGACATTCCCGGTATGTCCAACTGCACTTCCAGTAGACAGCAGCTCTAGTAGTCTCAAGGTCCCCATGGGGTAAATGCATAAGAGAGGTTTCTGTGATTTGATTTTTAGCATAGCAGAAGGATCAGTAGTATAGAAATGGAGCAGACCATCACCCCCAATTTAGTGAATCACCACGTTCTGCACACACACACACACATACACACACACACACACACACACACACACACACACACAGGTTCCAGGTTCTCTGATGTCCCTGTAGAAACACACAAAAGAACGTTCAAAGGTGCAGCCGGAGCTATCAGGAACCCACTGCTCAGGGCAGAGGACGAAACACCGTGCGGGAGCAGGAGGTGGATCACTGTCTTCCCACCCTGACGACACTGCCAAGTTGGAGAAGGGCGGTCCCCGCTCCTCTGCAGACTCCGGCAGCGAGTGGCACCCAGCCAGCGTGGTCCCACTGTGCCGAGTCACAGACAGCACCCCTCCCTTCCTCCACCTCCTGGCAGCGGGAGGTGGGGTCACAAGGGCTTGTGAATCACAGCAACACCTAAGATGAAAGGGGGAGAAAGTTACCATCTTAGCTTCTCCGAACTTATTCAGAGTCACAAGGAGTTCATGACCCACAACATCCCAAGCCATAGCCAAGGGAAATGGGCATGATTTGTACCCAAATACTGAAAGGCCTGTGGACTCAGGTTGCCAGCAGCTGGCTGTTTCCCGCTCTAACAGCCAAGTCTCCACAAGATGTTTAAACACAGAGCACAGTCCCTCAACACCACAGGTGAGTGATCTCACCCCACGTCATCACACCGACTCACATCATATCGTAGTGACTCCCCTCCCCAACCCCAGCACTCAGTGTAATGACACTCAGCACCTGCACTGGAAACCTCACAGCTCTAAATCTGTATCACTTTAAGAGAAGTGATGAGTGATACATGTCTCCTTTTAGAAGACACTGAAATGAAGTAGAAAGAACGATAGGCTGACTTTATGGCAGCAAGAACAACTGAATTCCCATCCTAGCTCTGCCATGAGTCAAGCTGCATTGTGGTTTCAGGCAAGTCCATGTACCTCTTCAGGCTCCATTCCCATATATTCAATGTCATCTAACTGAAAGACCCCTCCAATGCTAAATTCTATACTTGGATAAACATTCTAGACATGTCTGTATGTGTTACTGTTTGGGCCAGGTTGAACCATACTCAACAGCTAACTTATGAGCCTAAAATCTTGCTTGTAATGGGTTACAGTTATGCAGCAGATACTATAGGCTGATTCATCCAACATCCCTTCTACTTGCTGTCCTCTGCTACAGAGACCAGCAAGTTATGAGCTCAGCTTCCCAAACTACCTTGCAGCTAGAGGTGCTATGTGACCCAATCCTGGCCCATGAGATTGTAACTGCAAGTCTGCCAGTGCTGCAACTTTGGTTTTCTTCCTCGTCCTGCCCGGAAGAAGCTCACGCAAAGGTGCAAGGGGCAGCAGCAGCAGCTATTCATAAAGCTGGCAGAACAGAAAACACAGGAGAAACCTGATGCTTCAATGACAGTCTGAGGCACCAGGCCAGCCCTGGACTCCTTTCTGCCTGGGACAAATCCATACACACAAAAAAAGATACTTCCTTATCTAAGCAAGTATCTGTCAGTTTTTCTGGTACCTGCAGCCAAACTAAATTCTAACTTATAGTTAAGGTGTAACTAGGAGCCTTATTTTAACATATTACCACCATTATCAAATCTTCTGGTTGAAGATGAGGTTGAGAGAACATTGCGAAAAGAAAGCCCAGGACACCCCAATGGTGACATTCTGCTAAGACATGCATTTCATGTTAATTCCTGGATAAAGCCACAGACATAAAAGAATAGAAGTGGGGAGAACCCAAGTCCTCAGACCCAGATGTGCTGCCTGACCCTGAGAACATCTTGCCTGCACCTGAGGCTCCTCTTTCTCAAGGGAGCATGTCTTTAAAAAGCAGGCTCCTGTATTGCTTTTTATATAAACTTTCTCTTCTGATTCTAAAAATAAAATATTCTCATTATGGAAATTTTGGAAAACACACAAGAACACCAAGAAAAAGAACTTTAATCCCTACATACAAAGAGAATCACCATTACCTTTTTTGGAATATTTCCTGGCTTACTAATAATAACCACAATCATTGACTGAGTGGTTTCTACCTGGCAGGCAGGCACTGTGCTAAGTGCTTTCCACGTATTATCACGTTTCATTCTCACAACAGCCCTAAGAGGCTTGATATGATTTTATTCTCATTTTACAAATGAGAAAACAGAGGTTCAGTCAGACTGATTACCTTGCCCAGAGTTCCAGGGTTAGCGGCAGAGCTGGGACTCAAATTCAGATGTGACTCCAGTATCCATTTCTGTAAGCAGGAGCTACTCTAACCCCCACGACCCAGGACTGCTCGACTGAGCTCACACGGTACATACATTTTGCATCATCCTTTTCTCAACCAGTCTGTCATAAACATCTTCTCATATTAAAAACACGTCCACTGTATAAACATTCCACAACTTATTTAGCTATTTCCCTCATATCAGACATTAAGTAGTTCTCAGTTTTTTGCTCCAATAAATAACTTTGTCCATAAATCTTTGCATCTTAGGCCATATCCATAGATTCTAAGATAAGAGACTCACTCAATGGGTTTGAACACAAATTGCACCTCTGCTCATCTCCTTCCCACCTACTTATGGAGTGGGCAAACAGTAAAGAAATGGACATGAAATATTCAGCACTTACACGAAATTCTAACTACTCACACCTGCACCTTCCCCTCTCATTAAGGCTCACGTGGAGCCAAGGTGGGATCGCTCACTGGCCTCACTGCCTCATACAGGAAAATGCCCTGTACTTCCCACTTCAGCTGTGGAGAGAAAATGACAGTGCCGGTTTTTAATAATTAACCATGAGAACAGAATCACTCTAGGACCAAAATGCCTCTAAAATCTTTTCTATTTAGTTGAGAAAAATCCTAAATGAGAAAAAATTTTTTAAATAAGTTCATTAATTGAAGCCTTGGGCAGACAGAATGCGATACAAACCCCTTTGAGCCTGCATGGCATAATCTTCCTTTGCACTGAAATCCAAACAAGATGGAAAATGGAATAAGAATACCATTGGAGTCATGATGGAGATTATATATGATAATGGTCATAAATACTTAGGATGATGCCTGGCACATTGTACATGCTCAATAAATAAATGTTAGCTCTAATTCTTCCAGTTTCTGGAGAACCAAATACAAGGAGGTGAGTTCTTGGATTGGCCAAAGAGTTCCTTCAGTTTCTAAGCATAAATAAAAGACACATTTTTCATTTTTACCAAGAGCTTTATTGAACAACGTATTCACTGTTTTGTTCCACTACCTTCTGACATTTTTCAGGCAACTTCATAATTCCACCTTCCCAAAACCTTGTATCTTTTGAGCAAAGAACTGTTCCAGGTGCCTTTTACAGTCTTCCAGGAAATTGAATTTTTTTCCATTAAGAGAATTTTGTAAAGACCTAAATAAATGGAAATCCGAAGGTGCAATGTCTGGTGAATATAGCGGATGAATCGGAATTTACCAGCCATACTGTAACAGTTTTTGCCTGGTCACCAAAGAAACATGCGGTCTTGCGTTATCCTGATGGAAGATTATGCATTTTCTGTTGACTAATTCCGGAGGCTTTTCATCGAGTGCTGCTTTCAGTTGGTCTAATTGGGAGCAGTACTTGTTAGAATTAATTGTTTGGTTTTCCAGAAGGAGTTCATAATAGAAGACTCCCTTCCAATCAGACCATATACACAACATCACCTTCTTCGGATGAAGACCAGCCTTTGGTGTGGTTGGTGGTGGTTCATTTCGCTTGCCCCACGATCTCTTCCATTCCACATTATTGTACAGTATCCACTTTTCATCGCCCATCACTATTTGTTTTAAAAACAGAATGTTTTCGTTATGTTTAAGTAGAGAATCGCATGCAGAAATACGGTCAAGAAGGGTTTTTTTTCTGCTTAATTTATGTGGAACCCAAACATCAAAGCGATTTGCATAGTCAAGCTGGTGCAAATATTTTCAGCGCTTGATTTGGGTATTTTGAGTATGTCAGCTATCTCCCACGTGGTAAAACATTGCTTGTTCTCAATTACTGTCTCGATTTGATTGCTATCAGCTTCAACTGGTCTACCCGGCCATGGAGCATTGTCCAGTGAGAAATCTCCAGCACGAAACCTCGCAAACCACTTTTGACACATTCGATGAGTCACAGCACCTTCTCCATACACTGCACAAATCTTTTTTTGCGTTTCAGTTGCGTTTTTACCTTTCTTGAAATACAAAGCGTAAAATGCCAAAAATGTTGCTTTTTTTCTTCCATCAATATTATAAAATGGCTACACAAAAATTCACCAATTTTGATAAGTTTTTTTAAAACTACACGCTGATATGACAGCTGTCACAATACAATCTAATAAAATAGTTTCAAATGATATTAAAGGCAACTAAGCACTACTAGAGCCATCTAGTAAAAAAAAAAAAAAAACAAAAAAAAAACGAACAAACTTTTTGGCCAAACCAATACCTCATAGATATCTATGTTTGCTTGTCTCCCTATAGGCCCTCAACCTCAGCCCCACTGACTCTGATCCTGTCCCCCACACTTCATCAAAACCATCACATACCCCACCAGGAATAAGCCTCTACAGCTGCCTCATTCCTCCCTCTTCCCTCCAGCCTCTTGCTTTGAATGCTTTTCCCCCCCTCAACCCTGAGCTACAGTAGCACACAAGGCATGGGCTTGGGACTCAGACCTGGGTTTGAATTCTGACTTTGACACTTTTTTAGCCACATGGTCTTGGGCAGATTACTTAAACATTCCAAACCTCCGTTTCATCATCTATAAAATGGAATGGAGTCTCATTCAACCAGAGGGCTGTTGAAAAGATAAGAGTGTATGTATACACTGTACCTAACAGACTGCTTTGTGGCCCAGTGAGTGGGCACTTGGCAAAGGGCATCTACCTCTATGACTGTGACCCACCCTCAAAGTTTAATCAGGCTCCACCTCTTCCAGGAAGTGTTCCCTGACTCTGCCAGTTCTCGCATGTCATGTCCTAAATAAAGCCTGTGAAGTACATTTCATTTAGAACTTACATGTACATCATCTTGTATTTCCTATTTTTGTAGGCAGGTCTTATCTTTCCAATTTAATTTCTGGAAAACAAGAACTGTATCTTATTCCACCTAGGGGCCCAGCACAAAACAAATCAGGAAGGGCAATGAAATTCTAAAACCTCTTATGACAACTCAGATCAGTCGGAAGTGGCTCCCTGGAACACTGTGTCAAGAAGAATTCTACAGCTACATTCAGCTTCGCTGGGGAAACGAGTGCTAATTATGGGTATCTGTCGTGGGCGCAGAATGAAGGAGTGGTGACATGTGACAATCATCTGCCATGCCTGAAGGAGGCACTCAGCCCCAAGTTAAGCAAGCTAACCTAGCCCCCACCTGCCCCACCCCCACCTGGGCCCCAGGATGGGGGTGGAGCACACTGACCTGCGTAGCTCCGCCCTGTGCTCATGTTGCTTGGCAGCAGCGTCCACTTGTCAGCAACAGGATTGTAGTACTCCACCGAAGCCAGGTTACAGGATCCATCATCCCCTCCAACCACATACAGGAGCCCATTCACTGCACAGACCCCTGGGAATCAAACAGAGGCCAGAGAAGGCATGACAGCAGAAGCAGCAAGGGGATGGACCAGAGACAAGTCTGGATTGCCCTGGAGGTGCTCTTCCTCCCCTTCCTGCTAGAATAACAGACAACTGGCTCCTCGGGTTTAAGTTTCCTCGACGGACGAACACACAACAGCCACTGGGATCTGAGGATCCCCCTTCCTAACAAGGTCATGTCTCTGACGAGGGAGCTTTCATGACGACATAGCCCCACAGATGTTCCCTGCCCTTGACCCTATAAATAGGCAGAGCACTGTAGGTACAGACCCCATTCTACTGCAGCATTGCCCACTGGTGCATGAAGGCCTCCCACACCCAGTCTGAGCTACATGTGGAAAGAGACAACTCAGGGGATTTCACGTACACTACTTGTACTCTGCTTGTTAGCTGTTCCCTGATAAACCATTTTATCCACACTGTGGGGCACTAGTGGTTGTGTCTGTGATCCCTTTACACAATTGGGGTCTGAATCCACATACAGTTCCCAAGGAAAAGGCTTCCTCCCCACCTTGATCTCAGAGTGAGCTGGTTTGAAGGCAAGGTCTCATGTAGCAGGGACTCAAGAGTAGGAAAATGTAAGTACTGCTCATCAAGATTTAAAAGGCCATAGTCCAATATACTGTGTATTTTTTCAAAATTAGACTCAGGGATTAACGATGCTCAAAAAGTAGTAATTATCAGTGTTGGTGAACATACTCTCAAATCCTGGTGAGTATAAAATGCATCACCTTCCTGGGTGGTGTCAAAAGTACATATACTCCCTCTGATTCAAAAGTTTCACTTCTGGCCTTTTACTCTAAAGAAATAATTTTAAATGTGTGCATTAATTAGCTATAAAGACTACTTATAATAACGAAAGCATTACTTAGAGAAAAGATGGAAATGACCTAAAAGTCCAATAGTAGCTTGGTTATTTAAATTATGTTATAGCCATTTAGAATAATATTATGTAAATATGTTTAGTGTTATAATAAGATATTCATAAAAGATTGTAAAGTGGATTAAAAAGGCAGGTTATAAACCAGTATTACAGTATGATTCCATTTTTGTTATTAAAAAATAGAAATATCTATATGTGAATGTGTGTATATACATGCATTTACATCTAAACCTAATTCTTAAATTAGCTGCTTGAAGGTTCTATAATTCCTCACTCATGTGGCTCAAGGCCAAATGCCAGGTTAAATCACAGCAGGCTTAGACAATGAGCAAATTAATAAACTTCCCTCTTTTTCTTGTTTACGCTTTCGACAAGTCAGCTGCAAATGGGTTTAGCAAGCAGGTAATTTGAGTATAAAGGAAATAAGTCTGCCTGAAAGTCACCTGCTTGTATTTCCAGCCTGGGAAATTGGGCTAAGCCAACACTATGATAGAGTAAGAAGGCAATAAAGCAAGATATACCAACATAGGACACAACCCATAGGGCAAAGTTCTAAAAAGAAATGGTTTAATAGGGGTGTCAGGCTCCAGGCATAAAAAACCTAAACACTAAGGAAAATCATTCCCACAGGAAGGAAAAGGGGAAGGGAAGGAGAGACAGAAAATACAAAGAAGGGAATACAGAAAGTGGTCCTATTGGAGAATGGATCACGAATCCTTTCATGGATACCCCCGAAAGGAGGGAAATTGGTTTCTGGTGGGAGGTGAGAGGTTCTCATAGCCAGACACTGGCAAGAAAAGATAGAACCAAGTGTGATTGTCTGACACTGTCCACACAGCCCTATGCTTAGCTACCCAACAAAGCCACTGGGCCTGGGCACAGATGGCAACCAGAGGCTCTTCTGGGTCTGTGTCCATCTATGTGCAGTGAAAGTCATCATCCGTCACTGGGAGGAAAAGAACCCTCTGCATCTAAGAGGGGGCCCTGTGAGGCACCCCGTGGCTAGCTTTGTGGCTTCCAAGCTCTCCCCTGCCCAGCAAATGGATGCTCCCTACTCAGGGTACAAGCTCAGACCCAGGCCCTGGGAGCCTCTTCCCTCTGCCTCTCTTTTAGAGCTAGTGTGTGCAGGGAGAAAACACCCACAACCTCCCGCAGAAGGAGAGAAGGAGGGAGCAGTTATATTACCTGCATTGCGCCGGCACATGTTCATGTCCGCCACCTGCTTCCAGGTGTTTGTTCCAGGATCGTAAACCTCGACACTCTTCCTCACCAAGGGCCCATCGTGCCCACCTGTGGCATACAGCTGCCCGCTGAGGACCCCAACCCCTGAAAGGCAGAGCACAGAGTCCCAGCCTCAGGTTGGCTGCAGCGACCAGAAACCAGGAGGCCTGGCGTCCAGTCCTGGACAGCCATCACCGGCAGGGTGACAGGGGGAGTGCTGTTTTGTCTCCCTGGAACTCAGGGTCCTCGTCTATAAAACAAATATAATGACACCTACCTGCCTCATAAAATCAACTTGAAAACCGCCCAATACAACCTCATTTCTATTCAGACACACAAAAATAAATATTATATATATGGGTGTGTGTTTGTGTGTGGGTGTAGTAGAAAGAGTTGAAATGGAAACTACACAGCAGGTGTGCTGAGATCATTATTGCCGAGGACTCCCTGCTTGTCTTGAAGCAGAAGCTGTTCTTTCTGGCCCCGTGCTCTCCTCCCTAGATGGCAGTGGGGCACTGAATCACTCACGATGGTGGTAAGCCTGAGCTGAGGGCCAGGACTGCATCATTTACATGTTTTAGCATAACCTTTTAACATCCTCTAATACAAGTCAAGGAAATAAAATCCAGAAAGCAGGAGTGCCTAAAAAGAGCAGCTGATGTGGTGGCCGGGACACCTGGGTTCTGGACCTGTGTCTCTAACCTGCCCGCCAGGTGGTGTTTCCCTTTCGGGGCCTTCAGTGTTCCAACTGTATAGTGAGGGAGCTGGACTAGATCGGTAGTTCCAGTGGACCACAGACTACTCCACTGCGTGGACAGCTCAATTAGCTGGGGAATTTTTGAAAACACAGATTCCACAACCTCACTCCCAGAGACACTGGTCAGGAATCAGAAAAAGTACCTCAGGTGACTGGAATGTGCAGCCAGGTTTCAGGCCCAAAGACTAGATTTTCCAGAATATAAACTTCATATGGACAAGAACCATGTTTGTCTTATCATGACTGTTTCCCTGTGCGTGACGGTACGTAGTAGGTTCTCAACAAATACTGTCTGAATGACAAGATGTGTAAAATCCCACCAGCAATTATGCAGGTGTGCAAATGGCTCCCCGCAGTTGCCCTCAACTAACAGCAGATGGTGGTGGTGTATCAACAGTGGCGGCTATCTTACGGGCTTGAGTTAAATAAAATACAGTGTGTTCCCAAGCTGCCTCATCTTCCTCACCTCCATGTACAGGAGGAACTAGCACATGCTGGGACCCAGAAATGGCCTCTTTTCCTCACAGCCATCTGCTAGCACTGCCCACCCCCTGCTGAGGAAGCAAGCAGCCTTCCAGGCATTCAGGGGCACCAGTGCCCTCTGCAGCCTCCTCTGCCAATGCTCACACAGAGCTTTCCTGGACCTAGAGCCACAGGGGCCCCTGCTGCCAGGGTCTCTGGGTCTTTAGCCACCAAAGAACACCTACCAGGACGAGTATGTGGGTTCCCAACTCCAGATGTGCGGCTTCTCCAAATCTCAGGGATGTGAAGCACTAAAGAAAGGCTGCCCTGGGAGCCTGAGGCCAGAGCACTGACAGTGACCTGAGGAAAGAACCCACCTCCGGGAGAGATACCACCCCTTAAATCAAGGTCACTGTGCCTCGTGAGAGACAGGAGCAGCCCCAGTGATCTCCCCTCAGCAATAACCCCTGGGCAGCCTGATAGAGACAGAGCAGCAAGGCCTCCAAGGGCAGCTCCGTCCACAAGATGAGCCTGAACTTTCTAAGGTGGGTCTGTGCTCGTGGCTCTGTCCGGAGCTGGCCCTCCCCGCTTTCTGCTTGAGGCACTCCTGGAAACAGCCACAGACCTCAGTGTACTGCTCCACTCCTGCTGAGCTGTCCCTGCCTCCTTGGGCTTTGAACACTTTCTTGCACACCTCAAGTCACACACAGGATTTCCAGGAAATACAAAGAAGACTCTACCAGTACCATAAACCAAAACTACTAAAAGAGCCCTATGATGGCAGGAGAACCAGAGGATCTGTGAATTGAACTGGGCCCTAGGGAACACCTATTGCAACCCACTCATTTCACATCTGAGGACTCAGAGGCCAAGACCACAGGGACATTCGAGCAAACCCAGAACCAAGATCCAGCCCTCCTGACTTCCATGCATTTGCTGCAAGTTCAGGAAGGGCCAACCTGTTGGGATCAGCAGAGACAAGACGAGCTCCCTAAAAATAGCCTTCCAAACACAAATGTTTCTTAAATGGAATCATATGGCATTTTCTTTCCTAACCAGTGAGCATACAGTGGTTCTTGGAAAATATTAAAATAGCATAATTTTTAAGGAATACTAAGGAAGTGGTCATGTGTTTGTATAAAATGAGATCACAACTCAATCTTCAAAAATACAAAAAAAACCCCACAAAAGATAAAGTAATAACATGGTGGGGAAAAGCTCCCAGTTGTGGCTTCCCTTCCCAGAAGTCACGTGGCCTTCCTGCAAGCCAGGCGGGTCATCAGTCACCAGTCCCACAGGAACCGGGAGCAGAGAGCCAGTGCCCAGCCTCCAGCGCCTCCATCTGCCCTTCCAGACCCTTTCCTCTGGGCCCCTAGATGATGGGGCAGACAAAGCAGGGAAGAGGGGCTGTTGCTCCACTTCCTGGAAAATCCCAAAGGACCACACAGCTCCTGGTCTTCCCACAGGAGGCGGAAGTGGGCTCCATGTGGGGATTTATTCTCCTCGCATGCGGGTGAGGGGGCTGAAGTGAAGAAAAGTTGGGGGAGACATAAGTTTATCTCCAAATATTAACACTTATAGCTTGGCTTTCAGCCCCCAAGACAGAGACAGGCAAGTGGAGCTTTTCCAAGGAAGACTGGGACAGCCATGCTTGTCACACTACTTCATGAGAATGAGACTCTGATAATCTGGGCTCAAAAAAATCTAACTTCAAAATGAAACAAACCTGAGTAGGAATCCCAACTCTGCCAGTGACTAATGATATGACCTTGGGCTAATTACTCAACCCCTGGCTGACTAACTTTCTAAATCTGTTAAGTGGAGTTATGTCATGTCTACCTTGCAGAGCTGTGACGAGGATTAAATAAAGTGAGGCACAGAAAGTGCTTATTAGGACAGCACCTGGCACATAGCAAGCTTCACTTTTCAAGAGATGCAGACACCTCCAAAGAAATGGAAGAGATGACGATGAAGGGAATATGATCTCATCTGTTCTCTACCAAAGGGATCCCCCCGAGAAGGGTTAACTCCTAAGTGCTTGTGTCAGCTGCAAAGATGCAAGTGGGATTATATACACTGAAAGGAGAGAAGAGGGAGGGAAAATAAGGTAGAATGTTAAGCTCTTGGCCTCCAGACCCACCTGTGAGATCAGACAAAGCCTGCCCCCCTGACCCTCCCCCCACCCCGTACCTGCACCGCTGCGACGAGTGCTCATGTCTGCCACGTATGTCCACTCATTGGTCGCTGGGTTGTACTGCTCCACGGTGCTCAGGCACTGGCGGGAAGCCCCATCGTAACCGCCAACGGCATATAGCTTCCCTGGAACAGACAAAGTGGCTGAGGGTGGTGCTTCAGACTCGCACAGAACTGGAGCGTGGCCGAAACTCCACTTGTAACCCACTGGGGCACCCTCACCTCCATCAGGGTTCAGGACCCCCTCCCCCAGGAAGACCACAACTCCCTCCCCAACCAGGGTAAGCATGCTTCACGACTCTGTCTCCTAGTTCCTCTTAAGCCCTGAGTTCCTCCTCAAAGCAGTACTGACTGAACCTCTTTCTCAAAAAGCACCCCAAACACCCAGTGCAAAGCGATGGCCTGCTGTCACTGGGGCTCAACGTATTCTTCCTAGTGAACTCATTAGATCTTCTCCAGAACAAGACACTGGAGAGATGGAAAGCTTGAGGGCCCCAGGTGCAGCCAGGCAGGCAGACTTTCTGGGTAAAGGTTCACAACAGCAGACAGAACAAATAAGGAAAAATATTCTCCAACAAGAACCCAAACATTGTCTCCTCCATGTTTTGTACTCTGTCCACAACCCGGACAGGCAGAACGTGTGAATGGAGTGCTCTGTGTGCACTGTGGGATGGGTTGGCTGGAATTTACCTGCAGACCCCCTTGCAATCTCTGAGCCATGCACAAGACCCCTGAAGCACCATCACCTATTTTAAAAATGGAATGCCATAAACGGCTATCAAAAAGCAACAGTTTGTTCTGAGGATGGAGATGAGGTTAGGCAAGGGGGCAGGAAATTGGTATTTGAATGATCTCAGAGAGAGATTCAAACATTTGGGTTTAACATGTAGTCTTAGAATACAGTGGGAAGGTCTCGTGTGTGTGTGTGTGGGGGTGTCCTACCTCACCTGGGGTCTCAGTCCTATAGGGGACCCTGGAATTATAATAAGGATCTTAAACACTAGCTACAGACTAAATAAACACCACCAGATGCAAATCTACTTAACAGGGTTACTCAATCAAAATATTTTTGGGGGGCTTCCCTGGTGGCGCAGTGGTTGGGAGTCCGCCTGCCGATGCAGGGGACACGGGTTCGTGCCCCGGTCCGGGAGGATCCCACATGCCGCGGAGCGGCTGGGCCCGTGAGCCATGGCCGCTGAGCCTGAGCGTCCGGAGCCTGTGCTCCGCAAAGGGAGAGTCCACAACAGTGAGAGGCCCGCGTACCGCAAAAAAAAAAAAAAAAAAAAAAAATTTTTTGGTCACTATGTGCTTTCTTAATGGAGAGGTACCAAGAGTACAATCAGTATGTGAAAAATCTGCCATTATTTTAAGTTAGAAAGAGTTTCTCAGGCTCAGAACTATGTTGTACCATCAGGACGTTTGCTGCATCAGATGTAAAATTATTTCTTCTATCATTGAGCCTGGTTTTGGGTTCTGCTCCCACAGCCCTCTCAACCAGCCCTTCTAGAAGAAAGGGACACCTCCTCCTGACTCTGCTCTCACCTAAGCCAGAGGGCAAAATCCTGACTCAGAGCTCCTCCAGGACCCAGGCTACTCTCGTGGTGTGTGCTGGCTCAGAGGTAACCACCTGCCCAGCCAGCTGTCCATCACAAGGGAGGAGACAGGCCTGGGGTGTGGAGGAGAAGAGAAGCTCCTGACGGCAACCCCAGTCTCTGTAACACACGATCTCCGCTCTGCGAGGAGCTTCTGCCTAATCTCCCAGCCTCACTATCCCTCTTCCTGCGTAGAGATTCTTCAAGGCAGCCAGTAGCAGATGATCCTGATTTTCTTTCTTTTTTCCCCAGTGTTATTTAGGCTATGCAGCCATGGTAAGGAGATGATGAGAGGGAGATGGGTTCTGTGCAGACAGTGTGGGGAGCTGTATCTTCAGGGCCACGGGGAAGGAGCGTCCACTTAAGATCCTCCCTGGACATTCTCACCAAAGCTGTCCATTGGACTCTGCTGCCCCACGGTGACTCTCAGCCGAAAGAGCTTCAGATTCAGGCTGGACAAGATAAATAAATCTCCAGTCTGTCCTCCGGGTCAACAGGGCATGCTACCACACAGCACTTCTGCCACACAGAACATGCTCACAGAAGGCTCTGTCAAGGGTAGTATTTCAAATGACAACCAGGAAGGTATCTCCTCTAAGCCCCATCAACCATTCTAACTCTGCATCAGCTGAAAAAATACCCACTCAAGGTTTCTCCTTTCAGGGATACGCTACTTTTAACCCCAACTCTATTGTTTGATATTCCTGGCTAAGGAAAAAGGGGGGAAATGGGAAGGTGGCTAGACAAAGCACTTGCATTTGGCAGACAAATCAATTTCTGTTCCAACGGGAGGATGAGATTGCAAGAAACAATTTTATCTCGGTAGGAGGACAAAAATCCTTGCACTCACTAAGATGACTCATTCAGTATGTTAGAACAATATACTTTTAAATTAAAATTTAAACTACATAATACTGGTATGGACCAAGAAATGCAGCGAGAGAAAAGAATCTTTATATTAATGTCTAACTCACTGCACATTACACTCTCCCCGAAGCATGTGTATGTGTTGTGTGTGCACGTGACATAGAAAATGCCTGTGAACATGTGTGATTGCACAGATTTCCAGCTAAATTCCCACTTCAGGACAGGCTAATGAATCAGTGTTTTCCTGCAAAGTATAGCGTTTTAGTCCAAATAATACTCTATGCTTTAATACGTTGAATTCATACATATTTCTAAAATGTCTCTCTATTGGCATTTCCTAATGGTCTGAGTTGGGAGTTAGAAGACCTGGGTTCAAGGAGTGGCTGTGCTATTTACTAGCATGGGGCACATGGATTACTCCTCTGGGACCAGTTTCCCCTTCTGGAGAACGGAGGAAAGCTAAGTCCTGCACATCTCCTTCAGGAGAGTTTTAGGAACAAAATGAGAAATTGGAGATGAAAACCATTTAAAAACTACAGTGCACTGTCTAACAGGCCCCAGACCTCACCATTCACTCCTGTCTTACCGCACACACCTTTCCTGACTAGAGCAGGACCCACCAACCTACCTTGCAGTGACTAATCAGAACTGGGGAAAGGTGCCCACCTCACTCAGAGCTCTGTTAATAATGCTTAATATGTGAACATGAGGATAAAATTAAACAAACAATTGACTCTCACCCCCTCCACATTATACTCCTGGGTTATATCTTGACTCTGGATTCCCCAACTCGTAATAGAGACAAGTGGCCAAAGCAACAGGCCAGCATCTCCCCTCTAGGCTCCTCCCACTCCCCCCAAGCCAGCTCACCCACTTTCTAGCCTTGGGCCAGGAGCTTCACCTTTCTGAGTCTCAATTTTTCTCATCTGCTCATCAGGATACTAGTACCAGACTCAGCAGTAACGGAGGAATAGAGTCAGGACACCAGGAGAAGGCCCGGGGCCAGGGCAGGAACAGGCCACCACCCACTGCCGCTCCTTACCCTCTACGACACCCACACCCACACTGCTCCGCCGTGTGTTCATTGGGGCCACGAAGAACCACTCGTTGGTCTTGTAGCTATAGGCTTCCACTGACGCCAGGCCTGGGAGACAAGAGACTCATGAGGTTTCTATGGTGCCAGGCCTCACCCTGCTGTGCAAACAATGAGGATGGGGGAACAGGGCAGACCTGGGGGCTGGAAACCTGGGTGTATGACTCAGCACTACCCCTGCCTCAATGTGCAGCCCATGGCACCTCCCTAAACACATTTGCACTGTGTCTGCCTGAAGGGACCACTAAGCCCTGACCTAGAGGGTGGGCTGTGAGAGGCCCAGGGGTATAACGTAAATCGTAAAACCAACAGAATGGAATAAATATCTGAGGTTGCCTCGCTGAACACCTATTCTCTCCCTCTTTTCCCTTGTCCTCCTCTATTTTAGAGGCTGGAAAGCTGAAAACTTGCCTTCCCAGAATCCCTTGGAGCTGTGGGTGACCAAGTCAATGCAATCTAAGCAGGATTTCTGAAAGAGCCTTTGCTTTTCTGATAAGCCCCCACCCCCCTTCCTGCTTCTTGCTACCTGGAACACAAATGTGTTGGCTGGATATAACAGTCACCTTGTGACCATGAGGATAAGTCCAAAAGACTCTTCAGGAACTTGGCCCCAGTATCCTTGAGCAACTGGACGAAGGTGGCAACTGCCAACCTCCGAATTTCTTGTTTCATGAACAAAACAAAAGCTCTCATTTGTTTAAGCCACAGTTTAATCAGGTTTTCTACTAGCAGCCAAAAGCAATGCCTAAAAGAAACAATGCCCCACCATCCTTTGTGCTCTTTATTCCCAGTCCCCACTCACTAGAAGCAGCCTCTGAAGGGGCTACAGATCTTGGAATTAATGAAACAGGCAAAGAGAAGGCTGAAAAAGGTTACCAACTGGTGAAGACACAAATGAAATTTCAGAGAGGTAAAATATATTGTTTTTCATGTCACCGGGGGCAAAAAGGTATCACTTTAGTTTAACAGAGTTGCTGTCAACAGAGACATCCACCTGGAGATAATCTCTCCAAGTCCATGTCCACTAGTAGTTTCGGACTCTCACTTTGGAGCTAGATGAAAGCCAGGAGCAAGGGGACGCTTCTGCAGTGGCACAACCTTGCACAGCTTTGGTGGGGCAGTAGAAAGGGCAATGGGCAAAGACTGTGTGACCCGAGCCAGGTCTCTTCCCATAGCTGAACCTTAGCTCCCTCATCTGTTCAGAGGAGGGTTCAGACCACAGTTCTGAGACACCCTCCAGCTGAGCTTGATCTAAGTCTCATCTCCAGAATAAATGGATTAACAGACACTGGAAAGGACAAAAGGGTCTCTTCTGAGGGTGGGGTCCTTCCTAGAGCCCTAGAAATAACAGCACGAGGGCAGTTACATATTCTGTGTGTAGGAAGGTGTGCCTCCGACATGCAAGTTGGGATAGGAGGAAGGATGGGTATGTTCTTGGGGCAGTAGCTACAGAGGGACCAGTGGTTGGCCCAAGAGATGGCTGACCAAACCAGGGTTGCATGGAAGGTGTGTCCTAGGCTGGATGGGGACTGAGTCCGGGACCTACCAGTACTGCCATCAAAGCCCCCGACGGCGTAGAGCAGGTCATTGAGCACAGCTGCTCCCAGCGTGCTCCGGCGCTCCTGCATGCTGGCGATGGACGTCCACTGGTCCTTCACCCCATCATACACGTCCACTGTCCGCACACGCAGTGAACCATTGAACCCGCCCACGGCGTACACGTGGCCAGCCATGAACACCACACCTGAGGCACAGGAAACCAAGGCATCAAGGTCACCTCAGACGGCTGATGACTCACGTTAATGAGTGACAATGGGGGAACGAGGCAGGCATGGAAATAATTCACCACAGAAGGTGATCTCCAACTTTAGCTATCTGGAAGTCACTATGGGACTCACTGGATTTCTTCTCGCATTTGCATTTCTAGTTTTGTTTGATTCAAGCAAGTACTTGGATTAGCCTGAAGTCCCTAAGCACATGAGAACTGACCCCAGAAGGTGCAGCTAGAAACTGTGCAGGTGGGGAAGGGAAAGGAAGGGAGTGTGGAATGCACAGATGTTTTTGGAAACAAGGAGCAGGACTGTGGCGCCCAGTAGAGACCTGCGGTGGCGGCAGCGGTGGGGCGGAGTGGAAAGGCAGCCTGCACACCGGGAGGCAGTGCGGCTCACCTGCTCTGCATCTCCTGGAGGGGAGCTCAGCAATCTGATCCCACCGGTCCTCCTCAAAATCATAGCACTCCACACTGCGGATGGCCTTGGGTGCCTGGCCGCCAACCACGATCATGACCTCCAGAAAGACAAGTGGACATTAGCTGGGTCTCCCCAACATCCAGATTCATGGGTCATCAATCCCTGTTACGTCCACATGCTCACTGCCCAGGGTCCGTGGATGATCTGAGATGCCAGTTTACAGAGCTACATACATGAAGGTGCTGCCCCTTAATCACCAACAGGTCTGAACATTCAAGAAAAGTTTAACGAGCATCTTCCCACAGAAACACAACCATAAAGCTTACGCTTCCCAAGTGCCCCTGTTCAGGGCTGTGCTGGGGGTATAGCCACTTGGGGCATCTTCTGCAATCTGAGTGTCCTTAAGCATTGGGGGCAAGGGGACTAAATTTTAAATCAAAATAAAATATTCCCATATATATATCAAAATATGAATATATTTTGGAATAGAGTACAGAATTTGTATGCATTTTAAAGATAAAATTAATTCAAAAGTACTTCTGAATGCATAGATTATAGGGAGCACTTATTCACTGCAGTATGGGAAAAAAATTTGTAAAACACCGCTTTGCGGTGGTCACCACAAAAATGCGTGTAACTGATGATGTTCTGAAAAAACAGTGCTATAGTATTATTTCCACAAGTAAGGTAGTAGCTACCACTGCCAGTCATCTTGTGAAGTATGTTGTCATTTGTTTGTCACCACAACTCTGCAAGGTAGATATTATCGTCCACATTGACAGGTCAGGAAAGTAAAGCTCAGAGAACATAGGTAAATTGCCCAAGGTCACACAGCTAAGAGCAGCAGAAGAGAGACTGAGAGCCAAGTGCACCTAACACAGGGGTGAGTGCAGCCCCACCTCTCTCCTGCTCCAGAAACAGGGTCTATGCCAGGACAGCTCACTACACCGTGTTTTTCAAACTGCAGGTCAGATTTCATTGGTGGGTCACTAGATCAATTTAACAGGTTTCAACCAGCATACTTTTTAATAGTACAGCACAGAAAATATAGTAAGGATGTTATTTCATGAAATATTTGTTCTGGTTATACACACATGTGTGTATCTTCTAGAGAGCAATTTAGACATATTTCTTAGCGTAGGATGTAGTATTTTTAAAAAAACAATGAAAGCCACTGTTCTGGCTGCAGCAACAGAACTTCAGTAGTTCACTGTGGTATCCCCATTGCTGTGACTTTTGTCATGTGTTATTAATAAATAAAAATTAAAGCACCAAAGTCAACAATAGTTTACATATGTCAGTAAGTCTACAAATTCATGGCTGTCCCCACAATGACTTCACTCTCACTCACTCATTCCAAGTTGCCTTCTTAAGTGGAGAAAAAGGGATAAAGTCACAGGCAGACAGACAATCAATATAAGTCACAGGATCTTCTCATTACCTGTGGCTTGTCTTATTTACCACAGTGGTTCTCAAACTTCAGTGTGCATCAGAATCCCCTTGAGGACTTGTTGAGACACAAATTGCTGGGCCCTACCCCACAGAGTTTCTGATTCAGTAGATCTGAAGCGGGACTGAAAATATGCATTTCTAACAAGTTCCCAGTTGATGCTGATGCTGCATTTCCAAGAGTCATACTTTGGCAACCCCTGTTTTAACCCACAAACATAGAGATTTCCTGATGATGTGCCATCACCCATTTCTGCCGTTATAATTATCATAGTGCTCTTTGCTTCCCTGCAAAGCATCTTTGGGGAGAAGAGTGATCATCAAAATCTGTGTGAGTGCATAGGAGTACACCCCTCAGCTGAACATTATCCACCATATAGGGAGACAGGTATAGGGCTGACAATCATTGCTCAAGATCAATTATTTATGACCCAAGATTCTAGACTCAGGCTCACCTACTTCCCATGTGGGTGGTCACTGGTCATCAGCGTTAGTCTATAGCACTGCTGTGACCGAATGTAAGTGACCAATGTTCAAAACCTCAGAATTCCGTTCTGACTTCTGGAACATGTCAAAGGAACCCAGGACACATAGTCAAGACTTAGAGCTGTTGTTGCCTCCAGAAATAAATGTTCTGCATTTGACTTTCCTCTGCTCAGAAGGTCCACTGCTCTGTGTCAAGAGCAGCCCTTTTCAGAGAGATGCAGAATTCTACATTCCTTCCCATCTGTGATTCTTTGCTTAGATAGGCATCCATGAACAGTTCAAGGGGGATGTTAATGAACACAGCCTCTTGGCAAACCTCAGACAATGCCCAACTTATTCCTCCAGGGCTGAATGACCCTCATTCATAAACATACCTAGAATTTGTACTGTCTTTCTGGTTTTGAGTTGGTAAAGTTGAAATGTAGTCAAACCATTACAAGGATTTTCTTTGAAATCTGAGTTTGGGGCCAACTGGGAATAAAACTAGTTTTTAGTTTTCTTTCTGCAGTGACATCAAGTACCCAACACCCTCCCCTTGAAACACTCTTCCCCCATCTGATCCCCCCACCCCAACACCTGCTTATCTTTCAGGTCTCAGTTTACACGTCACTTCCTCCAAGAGGACCTCTCTGACCTCCAAAGCTGAGTTACAGGTCCTTCTCTGAGATCACATATGCCCTGGGTTCTCCCACTAAAAGTGCCCCACATTGTGCTGTAACTGTCCAGTAACCTTGTCTCCCTTCTAGACAGGGAGCCCTGTCAGCGCAGAAAAATGTACCTGCCTCAATCACCAACATAACCCTAGGGCCCTAAGGTACCAGGTAAAAGTGATGACTCAAATATTTATTTGGAATAAAGAATAAATGAATAGTAAAGACCACATGCAAAGAGTTAAATGAAAAAATACACAGTTATAGGGCTTCCCTGGTGGCACAGTGGTTAAAAATCTGCCTGCCAACGCAGGGGACACGGGTTCAAGCCCTGGTCCAGGAAGATCCCACATGCCGTGAAGCAACTAAGCCCATGCGCTACAACCACTGAGCCTGCGCTCTAGAGGCCATGAGCCACAACTACTGAACCCACATGCCACAACTACTGAAGCCCGCGTGCCTAGAGCCCGTGCTCTGCAACAAGAGAAGCCACTGCAATGAGAAGCCTGCACACCTCAACAAAGAGTGGCCCCCACTCGCTGCAACTAGAGAAAGCCCACACACAGCAACAAAGACCCAACACAGCCAAAAATAAATAAATAAATAAATTATTTAATTTAAAAAAATACACAGTTAAAAAAAAACGAAAACAAAACCCAAGCTAGAATGTCTCTTTCTTGGGTTAAAACATGTTAGACACCAGATTACAATTCTGGGGACTGAATTTGAGGAAAACAAAAAAAGAAAGAGAGAGCTTTTCCCATCTTTTGACTCAACCACTAGAAGACTGTTTATTCTTTGCATAAGCTATCAAGGCTTCTTCTATAAACAAAAAAGGCAAAGCTTCAGGGGACTTAACCATGTCCCAGAAACCATCTTCTGCCAGGGTAAGGAGGTACATTCATATTGGAGAAAATCCAGCACTCATCTCTGAGAATTTTCATAGTAACACAGAAGTGATATTATAGAAATGCAAAAAATTTAATGTTAAAGTAAAACCTGCATAGAAAGACAAAAAAGATACTGAACAAGGTTTTCAAAATAAACTTGCCTTTGAGATTATAAAACCACTGGTGAGAGACGACTTTTAAAATTCCAAACTTGTACAATAATCTGGGAAGAGCAATTATGAGGTTTCGTGGGGGTAGGACCATTGGTTTCTGAAAATGTGGAGGTAGCTCAAGGCAGAGGGAAAAGTAGGTATACTTTCTCCTTCTCTCGTAGACATAAGAAGTCCAATTTCTGTGGCAGGTCTTACAAAAAGCCATCATACTATGTTCATCACTGTGTAAGTGTGCAGCATAAAAAGAATAAATTTCCTATCTTGACTACTAATGGATGGTTGTTTCCATAGATACCTGATTTTAGCAACCAATTAGACAAAAAGGAGTATTCCCCAAAGTCTACATGTATTACAACTCTGAAACTGTAAACCTTCAGCTACTTAAGTCTCGTCTTGTCAGGGCAAGAAGAGACTTGAACCATTCTTTCTTGCAAGCCCACATTTGACACTTCCAGAAAAACTCAGGCCCAAAGACTTCAATAGGCATATTTCTTTCTTCCCCTGACACCCCTAAGTCCCACTTTACTAAAGATGTGTAATGTCTTTAATAGAAATTACTGAATCAAATCAGCTTATTAAATGATCACTCTGTTTAACATTTATCCTTCAAGGTAACCCTGAGTAAGAACTACCAGTGGTCATATGAGAATCATAAAATACTAAAGAACTAGTTCCAGGCTAACAATTATGCTAAACCAAACATAACTTCATCACACTCAAGGACAGCAAAGTACTTGGGAGCCCTGCAGGGCACCCAGGGTCCTGACTCCAAGTCTCAGTCATCACTGTGTTAAAGGCTGCAGACCCCTTGGTGAGTGGAGAGTTCTGGGTGACGTAACACTGGTGAGCCAGACTCGACTGTGAAGGCCATGGCTACTGGACCACTCCCAAGGAAAACACTCTCATTTTAGAAAGTCAAATGGCCATTTACTTTAGTGACATTAGTGAGACCATGTAAAGACTACCTGATTCCTTGGGAAGGAAATTTCACTCCCAGCTAACAAGATGGTTTTTTAAAAAAATATATTTAACACTGTTTCTTTCACTTGGATGAGTCTGAACTCCACCAGTGTGACTGCGGCAGGGCAGGCATGTTGGTCCCTCCTCACAACATGACGACTGCTCTGTGTCTGAGAGCCATCAGGTAGCAGAGACTAGCCAGGGGAAGGGCAGGAAGTGAACAGCGCAGAGCTTTCCAGCCCATTTGTGCATCAGGACCCTAACCCTAAGTCATTAGACTCTGCACTCAGGGGAGTGGAACGACCCAGGCTCTGCACACCTTGTTCATCAGGCAAGAGTAGAGTGTGTGTCCAAACTCTCCTCCATGACCGGTGAGCTGGGCAGAAGGCAG
Organism: Kogia breviceps; assembly: GCF_026419965.1. Classification (NCBI taxonomy): domain Eukaryota; kingdom Metazoa; phylum Chordata; class Mammalia; order Artiodactyla; family Physeteridae; genus Kogia; species Kogia breviceps. The sequence goes on from NC_081313.1 coordinate 114,990,291, forward strand.
GCCCAGCCAGTCGGTCCCTCGGGCCAGGGCAGGAAGTGAGAGTCTCTCTTACCCTGGTGCGTGGGGCCGCAGGGCTAACACCAAAAATTCATCCGAAGGAGCATGTCGAGGTCGAGGCAGAAGACTTGTCCCAGCAGGTTCTGAGCAACAGGTGCTCCAGGCAAGGACTGACAGCCAAGGCACACGGACCACGAGGGGTGAAGAAGCAGCAGTGTGGGAGCAAGACCCAGGGAGGAGAGTGGGAGTGGGAAACAGACTTTGGAGTCAGACACACCTGTGCTCAAATACCAGCCCCGTCACTAACTAGCTGTGTGAACCTGGGCAGGCATTTAACCTTGCCAAGCTCGCTTCCATCACCTAAAATATCAGGATAATAGGATGTTTCTGCCATGGGTGTCAGGAGGCTTAAATGATATAAAGCATTTAGCACAGCGTTCGGTAAACAGCACACACTAAATGTTAACTTCTATTATTAGATCAACACCAGCATCATTACTACCGTTTAAAGCAGCTGCTAAAACAGATTCCCAACAAACAGTAGAAAAGGACACTTATGATCTGTGAATCAGAAAGTGAGCGCCAGTAATTCCAGGGGTAATGATGGGGGTTTTTCAGGACCCCAGGGTGTTTCCCAGGGTCTTGCCTGGGTCCATTTAAAGGACCAAGATGCGGGAGGAGCTGTGTCCATCCATGGGCCTGGCCCAGGTGAGACGTCATCCTACCCACCCTGCCAACAGCTTTGTTTCCAACACTGTCTTCTGAAAGCAGGACAGACCAACTCAGGAGGAAGCCACCCACTTTCAGCCCAAATGGCTTTTTGGTGTCACTTTAAAGAGTTGAATAAAGATGTCAACTGCACTGAAATGACAGTGAAAAGTGACAGATTCAGTACATCTCCAAAGGGTTTATTTGCATCTTCCTGGAACCTCATTTCTCTGCTGCCATCTGCAGCACAAGGTAACGCAGGAGTATCGTGAGTGGCTAGGAGACAGCCCCTGGTTGTCCCTGGCAACCCAGCCTCAGGGAAAGTGCTGGGTGGTGAACATGTGGGAGCCCAGATGATGCTATTAGCTGTTCTGGCTTGAATACGTCAGTATGATCAATGCATAAATGGCACAAGAAAAAAACACCCTTCTTAGCCTCTGCAGCTATCTCAAGGCAGAGTCTCGTTTCTCTCAGGGAGGAGGTTTGGCTGACAAACAGGTTCTCTGCTGAGAATTGCTGAGAACAATGTGCAAGTCTCTCTCCACCCTTTTGTTTCTCAAAGTCAGTTCTGTCAGAAAGCCAACTTGGACTGAATTCATGAAAGCACAAGCCAGCTGGCCCTTGAAATTCCTGTGGCCACTCCTCCAAGTAGCCCCATTGTCTCTCAACTTCTATTCTTCCTCCTTTTATTTGGCCACTTGTATATTTCTACCCTACTTTCTCAGAGGGACTTCTTAAAAGTCCTCAGAGGGTAGGAATCAGGTTTCTTTCTACCCAGTACTCAGCTAAAATGCTTTTGTGAAATGTGGAGGCAAGGTCTGAAGTCAGTCACCCGGGACTTAAATCTCAGCTTAGCTATTTACTAGCTGTGCTTCCAGATACATCACAAATTCTTTGATACTCCTCCACTCAAGACATGGAACTTAATCACCACCCCCTCCCTTGAGTGTGGGGTAGACTTGCTGACTCGCACCCAGCAAATAAAATACAGCAGATGTGATGGGACATCACTTTGAGAGAAGGTTATTTAAAGACTACAGCTTCTGTCATGGGCATGCTCTCTCATTCTTTTGCTGTAGAATCACTCACTCTGGGGAAGCCAGCTGCCATGTCATGAGGACACCCAACCAGCTTATGGAGAGGCCCGTGGGGTGGGGAACTGATACATACAAGCAACCACAAGAGTAAGCTTAGAATCAGATCCTCCCCAAACAAGCCTGGAGGTGACTGCAGTCCCAACCAGCAGCTCGACTACAACCTCACAAGAGGCCCTGGGCCAGGATGACCCAGCTAAGCCTCTCCAGGATCCCTGCCCACAGAAACTAAGATAACAAACGTTTGCTGTGGTAAGCCATCAAGGTTAGGGTAATCTGAAATGCAGAAACTGATAACTAATACACAGCGAGTAGGTGACGTAACCTGAGATCCAATTTCCCCATGTATAAAAGGGGGATAATGACAATTTTGAAAATCCTATTAGATAATAAATGTAAATCACTCAGCTCAGCGCTTGGCACGTGCTCAGCAATTAGACCTGCTACTATCATCTTTGTGGGGTTAGTACCATGTCATGGTCAAAAGCAAAGACTTTGAGTTGGCCAGACCTACAAAGAACTCTTACAACTCAATAATTAGAAAATAATTTTTTAAATGGGGAAAGATTTGAACAAAGACTTCACCAAAGAAGACAAACAAATGGCAAATAAGCACATGAAAAGATGCTCAACATCATTAATCATTAGAGATATGTACATTAAAACCACAGTGAGATACGACCACATACCTACTAGAATGGCCAAATTTTTTAAAAATAGATAATACAAGGAGTGGTGAGACAGTGGAGTAACAAGAACTCTCATACATTGCCGATGGGAAAGCACAATGGCACAGTCATCTTGAAAAACAGTTTAGCAATTTCTTAAAAAGTTAAACTTACAGTTACCATTCAGCCCAACAATCCTACTCCCAAGAGAATTTAAAGTATTTACCCAAGAGAAATTAAAATACATGTCCACACAAAAATCTGTAAGTGAATATCCAAAGCAGCTTTATTTGTAACAGCCAAAAACTGAACATCCAAATGTCCATCAGCCAGTAAATGGATAAACAAATTACAGTACATCCATACAATGGAATATTCCTTAGCAATATAAAGGAATTAACTCTTAATACATGCAACAACATAGATGAATCTCAAAAACATGATGCTAAGAGAAATAAGGCAAGCTCAAAAGGCTACATATGGCATAATTACAATACCTTTATGACATTCTAGAAAAGAGAAGACTGGACTGTAAAGACAGAAATTAGATCAGTAGCTGTCAGGAGCTGGGGGTGGGAGAAGGCGCTTGACTACAAAGCAGCACAAGGGAACTTTTTGGAGTGATTAAAATATTCTATATTTTGATGAGGATGGTGGATATATGACTGCGTGCATTTGTCAAAATTCATCAAACTGCATCCCTTTTTAAAAAGAGCAAATTTTACTGTGAATAAATTATTGTACCTCAATAAATAGGAATTTTTTAAAATATGGGATGTTGATAATGAGGAAAGCTGCGCATGTACAGGGGCAGAAGGTATATGGGGAATCTCTGTACCTTCCCCTCAATTTTTAAAAAAATATTCATTTATTTACTTATTTACTTGGCTGCACCGGGTCTTAGTTGCAGCCCACGGGATCTTTGTTGCTGCATGCAGGATCTTCATTGTGGCACAGGAGATCTTTAGTTGCAGCATTCAGGCTCTTAGTTGCAGCATGTGGGACCTAGTTCCCTGACCAGGGATTGAACCCAGGCCCCCTGCTGCACTGGGAGTGTAGAGTCTTAACCACTGGACCACCAGGGAAGTCCCCCCCCTCAATTTTGCTATGAACCTAAAACTGCTCTAAAAATATAAAGTCCTAACTTAAAAAAAAAGAAGTAAATGTATTAGAAATGCATCTCAATGAGATGAATGAGATATTATAGAGCTTTAATTAAAGAATATTTTGATGCAAAAGAAAAAGAAAAGAAAGATGAAGGGAAGGAAGGAAGGAAGGGAGGGAGGGAGGAAGGAAGGAAAAATAGGGGGAGGGAAGGGAAAAGAAAGAAAAGAGAAAAGAAAAGGAAGAGAAAGAAAAGAATCTTTTTTAATCTGCCACCCAAACGTGAAAACCTGTCCCTGAAGGCAGTTTGGTACAAGACTTTGGAGTGGAACAGACCTTGTTCAAACCCAAGCTCTGCACTTACTAGCTGTGTCACTGGGCAAGTTACTTAACCTCTCTGATTAAACTCTGTAAAGTAGGGATATGACTAGCACTGACCTATTATTATCATGATTTAATGAGATAAGGCACAGTCCATAATCCTCAAAGTGACAGCTCTCTTCAGCACACCCCACTCCTCAGACCCACAGTGGAGATCTTGTTAATTCAAGTGCCCACACAATGGTGACAGGAGTAGAGTTTGAGAAGCAGAGTGGACAATATAACCTTAAATCATTTAAGTATTAAAGCTGGGGGAACAATGAGGCAAAGAGCAGCAACGCCTTTTTTAAAATTCCTTAACAGATTCAAAGGAAATCATGGTTCCAGTCGCCTGCAGAAGGCCATGTGCTCAGAAACCTAAACATTTTCATTTGGAAAATAAATGGTTCCTAAGGAGTAGAGGCGACAGGAGGACAACTTTGGCCTCCTGAAACACGGGGTGGACTCTTCTCAATTATAGACTCAGTATCTGGGAAGGGACACAAGGTATGTTGCAGAGGTGGGGAATGGGGAGGGGGAGGGTTGTCTCAAGCATGCTTAGTCCAGGCTCAGACACAAGCTTGGCTTTGATTTTCAAAAGTGTCTTTTCATGGGTGTATGTGGTAAAAGCCAGACATGGAGTCTAGAAAAGGAGAGGCCACTGGGTAGGGTCACCACACAAAGAAAATGGGCCAGCTCTGCACCATTTCCTTAGCTCCAGAATACACTCCCCAGGAAAAGACGTCATTAACCTGATATTAGATAGGATGAGAACCTCAGTTTTCAAAGAGAAAAGTCACAGACAAGCAATAAGGCCAGCTGAAAACCCGGGATATAAAAAAACCGCCTTCACACAAAACAACAGTGCACTTAGAATCAATATTCTCCAGACACAAAGCTGGTAGAAATTTAGATCATAATGAAGGTGATATTCAAGTCCATGGGAGAGAGAGATTATTTAATAAGATAACTTTGAGGCAACAGCCTCATGATCTGCAATACAAATAAACCTGAATTCCTACCCTCACTCTTTACACCAAAACAAATTCTAAGTGTATCAAAGATTCAAACGTAAAACAGAAATCATAAAAGTACCTGAAGAAAACACAGAGTATTTTTTTTTTAAATCTCAGAGCAGGGAAAACATTTCTAAGCAAAACCTAAGCTATAAAGCAGAAGATAGATTAATTTGACTACTTATTATTTTTCGGGATTCAAAATGTTACAAACAAGTTTAGAGACAAACTACAAACTAATAAAAAAATATGTAAAACACATACAAGTGCCTAAACTCTTTAAAAAGAGCATGTAAAAACCATTAATAAAAAAAATACAGTCTAACAGAAAAATGGGCAAAGAACATGAATAGGGAATTTCCACACCCCCCAAATATACAAATGCCAATAATCCTTTGAAACCAAGTTAATCTTACTCACAATTAAAGAAATGCAAACCAAAACAAGATGCCATCTTTTAAAGGATATTTGACACATATATGTTTAGATATTTTTAAAAATGGAAATTATTGCAAGGCCCATCAATAGATGACAGTTACATAAATAATAGCACATAAATATAATTAAATGCCATGCACCTATTACAATTTAAATGCTGTTTTTACCCATAGTGATAACATTGAATGCAGTCTGTAGCATCTGGTTGAGTAGGAGAGAAAGATTTCAATCTGTATAGCAAGAGTCCATTTATCTAAAAGTGTACAGTTTGACCTATTTGTGAATAAGTGCACAGAGATATGTCTGGAAGAAAATTCATCAAAATGATAGCAGTGACTGTCCCTGGGTGGAGGGATTTCAGGTGATTTTTACTTTATTTTGAAATCCTTTTAATAATCTACAATGAACATACATTTCTATAATAAAGAAAGCTAAGTTATTTTCATTTTGAAAAATATGAAGTAGTTTTGATGCAATGTTCCAACAAAACAAAATGCATCAACATGCAATAAGGCAAATGGTCCCAAGGCTGAGACCCATGCCCTGTGGCTGCCCCTCCTAGCTGGCACTGTGCAACAGGAGGCAGACAGGTAGGTAAAAATCAGGTTTACAAAGGTGGAGCAGGTACAGGATGGTAAGAGTTCAAGAACAGGTTTGGAAAGGGAGAAAGACTCAATTCAAAACCTGGTTCCAGGGGGCTTCCCTGGTAGCACAGTGGGTAAGAATCTGCCTGCCAATGTAGGGGACAGGGGTTCGAGCCCTGGTCTGGGAAGATCCCACATGTCATGGAGCAACTAAGCTCATGTGCCACAACTACTGAAGCACGTGCACCTAGAGCCCGTGCTCTGCAACAAGAGAAGCCACCGCAATGAGAGCCCATGCACCACAACAAAGAGTAGCCCACGCTCACCGCAACTAGAGAAAGCCAACGCGCAGCAATGAAGACCCAACATAGCCAAAAATAAATAAAATAAATAAATTTATTAAAACAAAACCAAAAAAACTCTGGTTCCACCACATTAGCTGTGTTGACTTTGGGCAAGTCAGTTAATCTCTCTGACCCTCAGTTTCCTCCTTCCTGAACTAGGATAACTGCCTCTACTTTCTATGTGATATCTTCAGCTCACTGCTTGGCACACAGTAAGTACTCAATAAATGTCAGCTGCTTATATTATTATCTGGGACATCTGTAACCTTTGTTCACATTGCAACCACTATGTTCTCCATGATCTGGGGTCACAGGCCAGAGTGGAGAGAAGCAAACCTTGGAAAATCCAAATACCTGGTCTTGGACAACATGCTGCTCTAGCCCCGTGAAACCCTTCCTGGAAGCAGCAGGCAAGGAGTAAGGCAGCCAACCGCAAAGAGGAAGAGAAGGACAAGGCAAGGACCTAGGTAATCCCTGGGCGCTGCCTACTTGTAGTGGATGAGCCAATACGACTCATTCCTCTCCTCTACCCTTCCTCCTGGGTTGGCTGGGACCTCCCCCTAGACTTCATGTTAGGATACTGGAAAGACGACTCGAATGCCAAGGTAGAAAGGCCTTTAGAGACCAGCTAGTGCAGCATCCTTCATTCTACAGGTGAGGAACCTGAGGACCATGGAGGGGAGGGGACTTGCAGGGAACCAGAGAGCCAGTACCCAGCACAGACCTTCCATCATGGTGTCCCCTCCTACGCTCATCCTTCCCTCCTCCTGGCTGCCCCCTCACACGCTCTCATTTCCCCCATGTCTTTCCCCCACTTCCTTACCTGTAGGACTCCTTAAGGGCCACTTTCTCCTCTAGCAGCCCTAATTGTCCTTTATGGCTCTGTGGTGAGGGGAGAAACCAGACTAGGACTGTTCTGACTCAAAGAATGGCCTAGAAAGAGGACTGCTGTGGCCATCACTACGTCAAGACCCACCCAGCTACTCCTCTGCTTCCAAAAGAAACAGAGCCCAAACCATGGTGTAAAACAGGAAGGGAAGAAGAAAGAGACCTGAGTTATTCACAGACCTCCCTGGTGACAGTGAAGGTTACCTTGAAACCCGTAGGAAAGGAAGACCCCGGAAGAGAGAGGTACCAGCAGATTCACGAGGAACCAGCACACTCCATCTCCTAAGTGGTAAATACAACCGAGATGCAGGGCAGCCATGGGTGAGGACAGGCTTGGAGACAGGAGTACAAGGCCATTTTCCCAGATCACAGTTCCAACTCTTGGCAGTGACTGGGCTGGGGCTTACCTTGGGTAGGCTAACTGGAGTCCTGGGCTTGGTCCTTGGGTTTTTAATCAAGAGCCTCTGATCCAGAGGGAGCAGATGATATTTCATGGCCTCGATGAGGAAGTCCTTACAGGTGTTGTTATTCTTTATCAAAGCTTCTTCTTCAACTGTCTAGAGGTAATAACCCATAGGTGATCCTGGTGCAGAACCTGGCCCCATTTCCCAAGCCATCTCCCTGGGCTGAGGCATTCCTGTACTCTCACACTCATTTGTTCCCACACAGCACCATCTCAGACCCTAAGATAAAGGTCCACAGAGTTACAGCTTAGTGCCCACCTCCTGCATCTCAAGAGCACAATGGAGTAAGTGATTAAGCTCTGGCATCAAGCAGACAGGGATACAAATCCCAGTTCTACCACTTAACTTCTCTGATCCTCATTTTCCTCACCTGTAAGATGTAAGGTGGGCATATTAAAGTCCCCCACAACCTCACAGGTTGTGTTTGTTTGTTTGTTTATAGGCTTAACAAGATTATACAAAACAAAGACAACTGATTGTCCCTAAAGCTTCTTTCCACAAGCCTTCTGGTTGGAACGTATTATAATGTTTAAGGCAAATGGCCCGATATTTGAGAGAAGGAGAGGGAGGGAAAGAGGAAAATGGTGGGATGCATCGGCCAACCCTTGGAGGCACTGGGTATAACAAGGTGATATTCAAGAAGAATAATTTGGGCTTCCCTGGTGGCGCAGTGGTTGAGAGTCCGCCTGCCGATGCAGGGGACACGGGTTTGTGCCCCGGTCCAGGAGGATCCCACGTGCCGTGGAGCGGCTGGGCCCGTGAGCCATGGCCGCTGAGCCTGCGCATCCGGAGCCTGTGCTCCGCAACAGGATAGGCCACAACAGTGAGAGGCGTGCATACCGCAAAAAAAAAAAAAAAAAAAAAAAAAGAATTCATATTCATTATCTTACAGTGCAAGCCTCAGGGAGAACTGTCCAGTGAGGCACTCTCCAACAGAGTAGTGGTATCAGAGCAGAAAGAACGTCCTGCACAAAAGTCCTACCAACTGACCTCCACTTGGACCCCATCTAAGCTGGGGCTGTGGCTTCTTCATGCCTTATTCTAGAGCCAAGGGCTTAAGCACGTGCTCAGCAAGTGTGGGCCTAAATATTTCACAAGCAAAGTTAACGGTGAACCATGCTGGTACCCTGACTCTCAAATCTCCACCCTTGGGCACAGGTCAGATTGCTACGTGGCATATCTGTAAGGGGTAGTGTGGTCTTCGGAGGCTACTTCATGCCTTCTTTGCTGGAATGTTTGGGAGCTGTTGGCAAGGTCAATTCCATTCAGCAGCTAACAGTGATTGAATGTCTCCTGGTTGGGCAGCTCAGTACTGGACCCCGGGGAGAAAATGATGCGCAGGACAAGGGTTCAGACCCAGAGGCCCTCAGGTCCAGTCAGAGAATGAGAAGGGCCTCCCCACCTCAATTATCTCAGCCCTCAAGCTGTCATGCACAGGCCTGGCTGAGCCGCTCCCGGGTCCCCCACCTATAACTAGAAATGGGAATGTAGCCAGGGCCATCACCTGCTGGGCAGTGTTGGAGATGGCAGGAAAAGAAGGATCAGTGAGAGCGCCTCTGTTATCTCTGGACACCTCCTTCCCCAGAGACACTCCGTTTCCTTGGAAGGTTTTTTTTCACTCCTACTGAGGGACTGAGGCAGGTAGGGACAAATCATAAACATTGGGGGTCAGTTAAAAATTAAAAAGGGTGGGAGAGGATCTCTTTAAAAGCTTGGGAAAAAGGAAAAATGCATGAATAGCTACTTCTCCCAAAGAACTCATTCCGCTTGAATGAAAAGCTCCCTGAGAGAGTTAGTACTTCATGGGTACAGAGTTGCAATTTGGGATGATGAAAAAGTTTTAGAAATGGGTATGGTGATGGTTGTACAGCACAGTGAATGCCATTAATGCCACTGAACTGTACACTTTAAAAGGTTCCAGTGATGAAGTTTATATTGTACATATTTTATCACAAAGACAAATTTTTAAATAAGATATGGCATGTTATACACTTGGCACAATATTTGAAAATATTTAATAAAAGCCTAATAAATGTTAGCTATTAAAAGAAATCAGCAACAACAACAACAAAACAACTGCCCCAGAAGTCAGGGTTGGTGCAGGTGTGCCCAGAGCTTTCCTTTCTCTCCTCCTTCTCCTCTACCATCAACCATACCCAGTGGTTAGACTAGTTTGACGTTTCAAGGTCAATGAGTGGGGTTTTTTTAAAAACATATTTATTGGAGAAAATGAGTGTTAATGAAACATCTCCTTCCAGAGGTGTTCTGAAAATAAAGCCCCTTTAGCTTCCTCCCGAACCCAAGTCCACAAGCCACCCTTCCTCCTTGTGAAAGTGAGACTGTGCTGGAGGCCAGGTGGAGGCCAGGTGTCCACCTTCACCGGTGGTCAGGCCCCACTCAGGATAGTGGGAGGTTTGGCTCTGACACGGGGAGCTCAGGTGGGTTCGGTGCCTCTGCTGAGGGGGCCTCTCCTACAACGAAGGATGTGCGGCCACCAGGTGGCAGTGGTGCCATCCAAAGTGTAAAATGCAGGGCACGTATGAAGGCTTGAGAATATACGCCCCAGTCCCTGAGAAGAGGTCTAAGGTTCAGAGATTCAGAGAACATTCCACTGACTCCTGAGGCCTGTGATCAACAGCATCACAAGCTGAGGACTTTATAAGTGCTGGTAAGGATACTCTCTCCCGCTACTACCAACGGTAGCAGTGGTCGTGAAGACAATAGAGATATCACTGAACACAGGGTTGTAGGCTTTACATGGTTTATCTCATTCTATCCCCAAACGACCCTATAAGGGCAGGGGCTATTTTCACCAGATGAGAAGACAGAGGCTTAGCAAGGTTGAGGATTCGTCCAGTGTCTTACGGTCAAGAAGTGACAGAGCTCGGCTGCTGGGCTGCTGAACCTCCTCTTATCCTGGCTTCTCATCTGCCATTCCTCCCAGAGACTTCTTGAGGATGGCTGAGGGCTGGCCTACCGCCTTGGCACTTGTTATTTATCTATTTAAGTTTTATCCTCTGCCTGCTTGGAAAAAACATCTAATGCCACTGACACTACAAAGTTAAGTCATGTAACATAGAAACAGAAGAGAAAGTATTAAAGGTGGCACCTGCTTAGGGAAGGTGGGTGGTCTAGAGCCAGACAGACTTGGATTTGAATCCTAACCCTGACACCTATTAGCTGGTGACTCCAGATGAATCCCAACCTCCATAAGCCTCAAAGCGCACATTTGTAAAAAGGGGATTTTAACCTCTGCTCACAGGGTTGTTACAAGGATTAAATGAGAAAATATGTGGCGCCATGTTTTAGAGGAAGCAGATGCAGTATGCATTCCAGGCACTTGTGAAGAGCTGGTTTTTACAGTCCTGAATTGGGCCCCAAGTTGTCTAACACGAGGGCAAAAAGGGAACATAGAAACATGATGGAAATAACCCTTCTTGCTTCAGTCCTGTACAACAAAAGCAACTAATAACTTCTGTCGAACATGTGTTATCCCCAGCTGCATGCTAACACCTGAACTGCATCCTTACAACTCCTTTGGTCCTCACAACAACCCTGCTAGGCTCTAGTATAATTTCCCTTCTAGAGAAAAAGAAACTGAGGCTTAAAGCTAAGACGTAGAAGAGGAGGAACTAAACCTAAGTGTCTCATTCTCAAACCTATGCTCTTAAACCTTACACTACCATGCCTCACACTGAGCCCAGTGGGTTGGTGCCCTCACTCCACAGAAAAGACCCATGAAACTCACCACTCCGTACAACCGGGGTTGCCCACTGCTACTCCGAGGAGGCCGGGGTGAGCAGGGAAGCGCTTGGATTCTCCACACAGCACTCACCTGGACAAGGTAATCCCTCGGTAAGAGAGGGAGACGGACGTGTTCCATCAGCTTTGCCATGTGCTCTAAACGGGTTTCTTTCTCGTAATTGATCCATGAAATCACTGCTTCAAATACCTGTAAGGAAAATCAACATAGGTAACTTTTGCAAAGAGACAATAAGTTTAAACAGCTTTCAAACAACTTCCTCAACCTGCAAAAAGAAAGAAAAGTTGCAAGTCATCCACAAAGGTGTTTAAGCTAATTTAAACACCTTTAAATTTAATACTTAAAATAAAACAAAAATACTATGCTAAGAAAAACCTGCTACCCCAAACACAGAATCATCAAGGTTCATTGCAAAACAAAAATCAATTCCAATAGTTACCTCAGGGTAGAAATACAGAGCAGTAACTCTGAACCAAACGTTACAAAGACTGTCCAAGAGGACCAGAAGCCCTGGGGGCAATGTCATCATCCCCATCACACACCCCCGTCTCTTCATCTATCTCCCAGGTTCATTTAATGCAGAATAAAAACAATAAAGACATCCTCTGCAAAAGCTGGCTGTAATGGTGAATGTGACACTGAATAACAGAAAATGGCAAAAATTTCTCCTTGGGTCAGACCTCTCCTTTGAGGAGAGATTTCATTTCTATACAAATCAAAATGGGGCTAGGAACCAAAAAGGGGAATCTGTGGTTTGGATGTTTGCCTTACTCAAGGTTAAGTTCAAATTCAAACTGCACTACCATATACACAGAGAAACATAAACTGCAATGTTGGTAAGACAGCGGGGAAACCACCACTGTTAATGGAAACTTAACTAACGCAGCTTAAGAAGGGAAGGAAGAATTTGGCAATATCAATCAAAAATTCAAATGTGCATATCTTTGACCTAGAAATATCACTTCTAGAACTCTAGTCAACAAAAACATTCACAAAAGTGGTGCAAGAATATGTGTTCCAAGATGTTTGCTGCAGCGTTTTTGTAACAGGATAAAAAAGGAAACAATCCAGAATCACTAGTGGAGAAATTATTAAACTAGTATTGATACCATGGGATATTTTCAGCTATTAAAAAACAATAATAACGGGCTCCCCTGGTGGCGCAGTGGTTGCAGGTCTGCCTGCCGATGTAGGGGACGTGGGTTCGTGCCCCGGTCCGGGAAGATCCCACACGCCGCGGAGCGGCTGGGCCCGTGAGCCATGGCCGCTGAGCCTGCGCATCCGGAGTCTGTGCTCCGCAACGGGAGAGGCCACAACAGTGAGAGGCCCGCGTACCGCAAAAAAAAAAAACAACCAACAATAACAACTAGTAATAAGACAAAATACTTTCTTGCGCCAGAAAGCAAGAAAGTGCTCAAAGATTAAGGGGGATACAACGAACAGACACAGAGTGAGCTAGATGGCGCTTTTTCATTGACGACGTTTGGGACAATTTAAACATCAAAAAGAATAATGAAGAAATCAGTTCTGCGCTGACTGGGAAGGGGCCAAAGGAAACTTCTTCTGGTAATGGATATGTTCTTTATCTTGATAGGGCGGGAGCTATATAAGCATATGCATTTGTCAAAATGAATCTAACTTTACACTTAATATCTATACATTTCACTGTGTGTAAATCGTACCTCAATTTAAAATACTTTTAGTTAAAAGAAAAGGATAGTAATAAATCATAACCCAAAGAATAAAAAAAGAATCCATGAGTCCATAAGTACACTTTAAAAAGTGTGGGAAGGGCTGCTCTTCCCAGAAAAATGCCTTCTAATAAGGTAAAAGGGATGACAGAATAAGAAAAACACTGTTTTGCAACCACCAATGTAATAAATGATTCAGCAAAGATCGTCTATAGATGCTGAAATCACTGGGTGAAAAGTTGTTGGGAAAAAAGATATTCACGATTCTCAAAGTGTCACCTGACAGATTACTTATTCATTACATGGGGAGAGTGGGGGAGCTTCAAACGGGTATATCTGACAGATACCACCTTTAACAAGTGGTCAAAGTCAGCACCACTAATAAATAGGACAAATTTATATTATTGGGTTGGCCAAAAAGTGCCTTCGGTTTTTAAGTGAAAATAAAAGACACATTTTTCGTTTTCACCAACAACTTCATTGAACAACATATTCACCATTTTGTTCCACTACCTTCTGACATTTTTTCAGGCAACTTCATAATTCTATCTTCCCAAAACGTTGTATCTTTTTGAGCAAAGAACTGTTCCAGGTGCCTTTTACAGTCTTCCAGGGAATTGAATTTTTTTCCATTAATAGAATTTTGTAAAGACCTAAATAAATGGATATCTGAAGGTGCACTGTCTGGTGAATACAGCTGATGAATCAGAACTTGCCAGCCAAGCTGTAACAGTTTTTGCCTTGTCATCAAAGAAACATGTGGTCTTGCATTATCCTGATGGATTATGCATTTTCTGTTGACTAATTCTGGACGCTTTTCGTTGAATGCTGCTTTCAGTTGGTCTAATTGGGAGCAGTACTTGTGGGAATTAATTGTTTGGTTTTCTGGAAGGAGCTCATAATAGAGGACTCCCTTCCAATCCCACCATATGTATACACATCATCTTCTTTGGATGAAGACTGTCCTTTGGTGTGGTTGGTGGTGGTTCATTTTGCTTGCCCCACGATCTCTTCCATTCCACATTATTGTACAGTATCCGCTTTTCATCTCCCGTCACAATTTGCTTTAAAACCAGAACGTTTTCATTATGTTGAAGTGGAGAATCGCATGCAGAAATGTGGTCAAGAAGGGTTTTTTCACTTAACTTATGTGGAACCCAAACATCAAAGCGATGAACACAACCAAGGTCGTGCAAATGATTTTCAACACTTGATTTGGGTATTTGAATAAGTCAGCTCTCTCCCACGTAGTACAACATTGATTGTTCTCAATTAATGTCTCGATTTGATCGCTATCAACTTCAACTGGTCTACCCAACCCTGGAGCATTGTCCAGCGAGAAATCTCCAGCACAAAACTTCACAAACCACTTTTGACATGTTCGATCAGTCATAGCACCTTCTCTATACACTGCACAAATCTTTTTTTGCATTTCAGTTGGTTTTTACCTTTCTTGAAATAAGAAAGCATAATATGTCGAAAATGTTGCTTTTTTCCTTCCATCTTCAATATTAAAATGGCTACAGAATATTCACCAATTTTGATGTCTTTTTTTTAATGCATGCAAATATGACAGCTGTCACAATACAATCTAACAAAATTGTTTCAAATGAAGTTAAAGACAACTAAGTGGGACTTCCCTGGTGGTCCAGTGGTAAAGAATCCGCCTTCCAATGCAGGGAATGTGGGTTTGATCCCTGGTCAGGGAACTAAGATTCCACATGCCGCAGGGCAACTAAGCCTGCGTGCCGCAACTACTGAGCTTGCACGCCTCAACTGGAGAGCCTGCGTGCCACAAACTATAGAGCCCACATGCTCTGGAGCCCGAATGCCACAACTACAGAGCCCACGCACCTTGGAGCCCATGCGCCACAACTAGAGAGAGAAAAAAACCCACATGCCACTAGAGAGAAGACCACGCGCCACAGCAAAGAGCCCACATGCTGCAACGAAAGATCCTGTGTGCCTCAACAAACATGCCATGTGCCACAACCAAGACCCGATGCAGCCAAAAATAAATTTTAAAAATAAATAAATAATAAATCTTAAAAAAAAGAAAAACAAAAAACTAAGTGCTACTAGAGCCATCTTATGGAAAAAACCGAACAAACCTTTTGGCCAACCCAATACATTCCTGAATGTGATTTAATGAGAGGGAAACAGCATCCCCTAGGTAGTATTCTTTCTAAAATGTTTAACCTGAATCTTGTAGTGAGGAAACAATCAGACAACTCCATGTGTGGGACACTATACAACACAGGTGTCCTGGATTCTTTGAAACTGTTAGCATTATGAAAAACACTTAAAAACAAAAAAAAAAGGCAGGGAGATAGTTCTAGATTAAGGGGATTAAGAGACATGAGAACTAAATGGGAGGCATGATCCTTGTTTGAATCATGGATTAAAAAGAAACAACCATGAAAGACTTTTTCTGAGACTGTTAGGAAATTTGAATGCTAACTAGATATTTCTTTGGTATGATAATGGTTTATGGCTAGAAAAGGGAAATTCCTTGTTCTTAGGAGGTGCAAGCTAAAATACTAGGGGTAAAGTGTCATGATGTCTGCCATTTACTGTCAAATGATTCAGCAAAATACAAGATTAAATAGAGAGAGAGAGAAAGAGAAAGCAAGTGAAGCACAATGTTAACAAATGGTGAATCTAGGTAAAGAGTATATGACTGTTCATTCTTTCCAACTTTAGTATAGGTTTGGAATTTTTCAAAATAAAAAGTGGAAGGGAGAACAAAAGAACACAACCAAACTGGTGTAAATGATTTTCAGTGCTTGATTTGGATATTTTGAGTATGTCAGCTATCTCCCATGTGGTACAACGTTGATTGTTCTCAATTAATTTCTCGATTTGATCTCAATCCTACAACAAAATTTACAATTTCAAAATTCAAAGTTGAAAGCTATACCTCCTGGGGTGGGTAAAAAACCTCTAATTTTTCTTACCCTAACTATATATTTGTGTGTATTGATATGTTAATAATGCTTTGGCCCTATTTCCTAAACATATACTTAAGTCAGGCTAAGCATACTCAGATTGAACAAGATATCAGGAAGGAATCCATCAGAAAGGGAAGGGAAGGGAAGAGAGATGAGTGGAATGGAACAGAAGGGAAGGAGCAGTATGTATGTATAGTTTGCTACTATTTCTATATAAAATAACCTATATGCGTACAAACATAGACACACACACACACACCATGGAAATTCTCCTTGTCTAGTTCATTTTTTAAAATTATTAACTGTCACAGAGCTATGTGTCTCACCCTTATCACATTATTTTGTAAACAGTTGTGTGTTTCTTCAAGTAGCCCTTAAGATCCCTGAGAACAGAGACCTTGTCTTACTTGCTGGCCCATAACACACACTCAAATATGTTTTAACGAATGAATGGACAAATGAGTTCAGAATAAGCATGTAAGCAGGCTGGAACAGACAGCAGGACTGGGGAAGCAGAGGCTGGTATCTTGGTGGGGAGGGCAGAGCCAGGCCACAGACCAAAGGATGCTGGAGACTCCTTGCTTTTGCTGCGTTAGGAGGTGGGCAGCCATGGTCCTGTTCTGCCCTGCCCTGTGGTTACCCACACTTCCTTCCACTTCCCTTTACTGGACTGTAATTCTTGCAGGGTGAGAAGTGTACCAGCTCTGTCTCTGCACTTCCTGCCACTGAGCACAATGCCAGGCACAGAGCGGGTGACTGGTTGAGAAAGCTTTCATGAAGAATGAACTGCAAGGCCTTGAGTAGGTGGGATTTACTGATCACGCCCTTCCCTGTCAACCAGCTTAGTCTTTGTTATAAAAGCTGCAAAGCAGGCTGAGTCTAATGACGTTGATATTTAACCTTATCTTTATTTTTGGCTTGACTTGTCTAACTGGTTCCACTCAGTTGCACTGTTTACTTACTCAGCTGTGAAAGCCACAGCACTCGGCAGCAACGGTGACCTTCTCAGCAGCTAGCGAAGGCCGCATATTTTTTTCATTTAGACGTCATGCTTGGAAAATAAGCAAATAAACTTCCAACTAGCCTATGTGCCTAAAATCGCTCCCAATGGCCCCTGCCATCAAAGGACTGGCCAAGACAAAGGGGCAACAGGTAGCAGCGGCAGCAGTTCATGTCCATGCTGTGTCAGGCCCTGCACCACACTCCCCAGAGACACTGTAACTATGGACTCTCCTGACGGCCACTGAGTAGACACTCCTGCCCCTTATTGATTGACTCATCCTAGTCCAGAGCCAGAAAGCAGCAGGGCTGGGCCCACACAAGCCCATCTCCAGTGCTCAGGCTCTTACCCCTTAGTCTCAGCAGCTACCCAGCTGGCAAACCTCAGCCAACAGGCCACACGCACCTGCTTTTGTAAATAAAATTTCCTTGGAACACAGCCACACTCACTCATGACAAATCGTCTACGGCTGCTTTCACACTTCAACAGCAGAGCTGAATTGAGACTCTGTGGTCCACAAAGCCTAAAATATTTACTATCTGGCCCTTTAAAGGAAAATTGTGTCAACCCCTTGTCTGTAAAATCTAAGCAGAGACCCTGTGGCCTCAACCATGGGAAGGGTGATGTCTACTCAGATGAAAATACTTTTCATGGGCCCCACGATGAAATAATTGGCTGCCCACATGGCACACTTAGGGTTTCACTTTTAGACAAAGAAATAGCATCATTTACTCACTGCTTCATGTTCCAGAACCAATTTCTTGAGTGCTACGAGGTTGCTATGTGGAAAGGAGATGGAGGAAATTTGATTTCATCGTCCTCGGCTCACACCTCCAACATAAGCACAAGCCTTGGCCAGAATATACCAGATGAACCCGACCCTTCTACCTCACCCCCTAAGTTACAGAGGCAGCCAAGCCAGATGTTCCTGCACACTGAGTAAAGGGGGGAGCCCTTTACTGGCAAGGGGAAAGGTCCAACAGCTCACGAGATCCCAACCAGGGATTCAACCCAGGCCATGGCAGGGAAAGCCCAGAGTCCTAACCACTAGGCCACCAGGGAACGCCCAACAAGCTCTTGAATAGTAATGAGTAAGGGTCTCCCCATCGGGGTGGGGGTTCATTAATAAAGACCAGGGGCCTGGGTGGCAGACACAGTCAGCTTCAAATCACAGAGCTGTCTACTGTCAATAAGCCTTAGTCTCCTCCTCTCCAAATGGCCTTGAGAGCTGTTGTATTAGAAATGATATGCAAAACAGTATGCTGGGTAAAAGAAGTCAGGCACAAAAGTATGCACACACCAGGATTCCATTCATACGAAGTTCAAAAACTGGCAAAACTGATCTACTGAGAAGTCAGAATAGTAGTTTGGCTTCTTGGGATGGGGGGCAGTGACTGGAAGGAAGGCCTGGAGCTATGTTTCTTGATCTGGATGCTGGCTTTGTGGGTGTTACGTTTTGTAAAAAGTTGAACCGTGCACTTTGTATTTGCTCATGTCTCTGAGCTTACTCCAAGCTCACTTACTCTGAGCTTTTTTTCAACGATGTGTGAAATAGTCACAGTGAGCAGCCAAGATAGATTTTTGGTCCTAGCGTGGTGGTATGCACGTCATAGGCACTTACTGAACTGCGCTCTCCAAAGGAGAGCAGTAAGAAGAGTAACACTGACTCAGGGGCCCAGGCCACATCATTGTCTGCAGGCTGAGGATTTGGCAACTCTAATGCTGACCTCAGAGTGTGGCAGGGCTGCCAACAGCTCGGCCTAAGCACAGGATGTACTTCCTTGGGCGCTGGATGATGCCTCAGCAGCAAGCACTAAAGCCCAGCCTACTGGCTGAGGAGCTCCTGCCCACACCCCAGACCGACCACCGGTGCTGGCGGGAGAGGCTAGGAATTCAGACAGGAGAGCCTGCAACACTAATGATCCCAGGAGACAAGGTTCAATCCTTCTAGGAGATAAAATATCAGAATTTGTCCCCTGATGAGAGTTTTAGGAGACAAAAGTATATAAAAATGTGATCATGCAGAGAGAAACTAACCTGTTCTTCTCATTATAATACATACTTGGCACTAATCTAATTTTTTGAAGAAACTCAACCAATTTCTTCCTGACCTGTATCTAACATGTGGCAATTTCCCCGTTAGTTCTTACTCTGAGAAGCCTCAATAGTGTTTCATAAGAAGGCATGGAATTCTTGAGAAGTAGAAAGATATTTACCAGCTAGGAAAGCAAAGATTCCAAAAAGTCCAATAACCAGCAACTCAGTGGCAAAACTGCAGTAGAATTCAGGAGTCATATCTCTTCTCCTTGCAGTGTTTGTCCTGGAAGGTTGCTTACCCTGCCCCTGGGTCAATGAGGCTGCCCATGGTGACAGCTGAACTTCGTGTCTCAAAGGGTATGCAAAAAACAGGCTTTCTGCTCACAGGGTTAGCTCTAACCTTGCAACACCTCCCACAGGAAAGAATCAGGTGCCTGGGAGGGGCTTGCTTCTCTGTGTTTTCCCTCTCACTGGGCAGGGGTAAGCAGGGGAGAGGGGAGGAAAGTCCTAACCAAAGAACTAGTGATATTGTGATTCCTACCACATCCACTTGTCCTCTCTCAAATAACAGGAATTTTAAAACAAAAACCACACGGAGGAAAAACAGGAGAGAAAATGGCAAAGACCCATGCCTCCCTCCGACCTCTAGTTCCCACATTTCTCCTTATTCTCTGGAAAAATATTAAAATTATCCCCATAATATCAGCCTGGCTCAGAGTCCAGCCCCAGTCTGCCTCTTCATTCCCTCGGGGAACGTCTGCTGAGCACCTCCTAATGCCTCCCAAGCCTCTGTGTCAGGACTGTGCATGACACAGAGATGGCTAAGGTACCCTCACAGCCCTCAAGGAGCTTGAGTGTAGTGAAGGGGATGTGTCATGGGCAAAAGCAAGTGCTCTTGGAGGAAGAACAGCAACTGAGCCCTCATAGAGGCCCAGATGGTGCTGGAGGTGCTGGCGACCCAGAGACAGCTACCACCCTCAGCTCCTGCCTGGCACAGAGCTGCAGGTCACGCCAACCACCCAGACCAATATGGGGCCCGGGAAGAGCTTCCCCTTGGGAAAGGCCCCAGTCAATGGTTACATGTATCACCTCATTTCATCCTCAGAACAGCTCTATAAGATGCTACACTATCATTACCCACCTTCACAGATGAGAAAACTGAGACCTAGGTTCTTTTATTCATTCCTTCAATAAATATTTTTTGGTATCTACCATGGACCTGACACCACTCTAGCAGCAACCATAAGATAGTCAAAATTCCTGACTATACATGTTGTATACATTCTGGTAGGAGATAAATAACTGGCCCAAGATCACTCAGCTTGTTTAAGTAGTGGAGCCAAGATTGAATTCAGTTATTCTGGCTGCAGAACCTATACTTTCAAACTTCCAACAAGCAAGATGTCTGGGCCCAGCCACAGACACTTAAAAATCATCATTAATAGTAAGATACCACCTTTTCTCTATTTGAAGATACATAGTTTTAAGATGCATCTGAAACCTGGCTGCATTTTATATGTTGAAAGAAACCTGTGGGCTGCTGGTAGAGAAGTAAGTCATAATATAACTGATACTGCGGTTCAAGGGTAAATTTCGCTGAATACAGGTCATTTGACTGCCGACGCAATTGAATTTTCTTCAAATGTTAACATTAAATCAGTTGGATTTTAACTTAAATGAAGATCCCTGATACCACTTCAAATACACTCAAAAATTTTCACTATATCGCAAGAAAAAGCTATTGTGCGTGCAAGCGATTATACCTATCACACGCAATGTAATTAAAGGGAGTAGAAATCACCAAACCTCTTGGAACAGATCACAGAATTTTCAAAGCCTTAAGGGTTAGCGTTCAAATGACAAACATCTAATTGTCAAAAGCTTCCAGCTATTTAACTTCCAGCAATATGTGAGCAATTAAGGGGAAAAAAAAATATGGGTTTTGCCAAAGAGAAAATGCAGGCCAAACCTCACTATTCATTAATAAGACTCAAAATTACATAGCTAACCTTAAACATACCAAAGGGTTCAAGATCATGAGTAATATACATTCTGAAAAGCATCACATTAACTCTGAAGTTACACATAACTTCTGAGAACCAAATATGATACACAACATCAATAATGTGAAAAATACCTACACTCCAAACTGATTCTACAGAAAGAGGAACCTATATGTAAGCATGTGAATAAATGAAAGTCACTATAGACAAGTTTTAAGAGTGTACATCTATCTATTGCCATGTTTCTTTGTTTCTGGAAAGATGCAATTAACACCATGCTTTGTTTCACCATTACCAATGGCAAATCAATACCATTACCATTATCACTGGTACCTCCAAATAGAGAACTGTGATAATTACAATGATAGCTGCCATTTATTGAGCACCTATCAAACACCGTATTTGACTTTTTTCACTCATTATCTCTAATCCTTGTGACAACTCTATAAGGGAGTCACTCTTTAGTATTTCAGTTTTAAATGTAAGTAAATTACGGTTCAGAGAAGCCAGTGACTTCTCAAAGTCATACAGTCAGTAAGCATCAAGCTGAGCATGGAACCAGTTCTGCCCAAGTCCAAAACCCAAGTGGTTTCCAGGGCACTATAATGCCCCTCCCTATTAACAACCCACCTCCACCCCTGTCCTGGCATAGCACGCATAGATAAGCCCTCACCTAAAACTTACTGTGATCCCAGAGAAGGATGGGCCAGGATGAATTTAAGACAGAAGGGTCTCCCTCTCAATCCAACACCCTAAGTTGATTCAAATCCTGCTACTTATGTGCCTGCTTCCAATTTCTCAAACTACACTTGAGGACATGATCAAGCAGACCCTAAACTGGCCAACAGCAGCCAAATGACTGGTTCATTCCGTCAAATTGTGCCAATTTGGTAGCACAGTCCAGAGAAGAAAGTACACAAACTTAGCAAGAAGCGAGGAAAGCCTCTCCATTTCTGAGGCTGGGGCAGGAAGGGGCCTGTGGCCTGGCCAGAAGCATTCTTTCCCCTGGAGGTGCTGTTTCACATCAGCTAATGGAAGCAGAGACCTCCCTAAGCCTACAGAAGGGTCCAGCTTGTGCCAGTCACCTTCTGGGGATCCCCCTGAAGTCTCAGGACAGCCCATAGTTCCAACTGACAACTGCTTTTCCTCTTGATCAAACTTTTGCTGGACAACAGGCAGGGGCTTGTGAATTTCACACCCATTCTCTGGACATGTACCTTGGATGCACTCTCATCTCCAACATAAAATCCTTCTCAAGGGCTTTTCCTTGAATATTCCCTCAGGAAAGGGCCTAAAGCTTGGATGCTAAGATTGGACTAGGACAATTCAAGAAACATTTACTGAGCATCTCTGAGGCTGAAGAGGTGAGTAAGGTGTGGTCCCTCCCATCAGGGAACTCACAAGTGAGTGGAGAAGGTAAGACCAGCTCAGAACTAACTACAATATAAAGCAGAACAAGGTTAAGTGTTATCCCAGAGGAAAAAGGGATTAATTCCAGATGCACAGTCAATAATCAATTCAGCTAACACTGACTAGGCACCCACTAGGTAGCAGGTACTATACTAGGCATTTTCTATAACTTATCCCATTCAATCCCCACAACCACCCTGTGGAACATGTTCTATTACCACCCACACTTTACAAATGAGGAAATAGATGGAGAAGCAAAATATCTTGCCCAAGGTCACATAACTGATTTGTAAATATTAGAGATGAGATTTGGGCCCCAGTGGCCAACATGGAAGCATATATTATTTCCAGTATAGTAGACTGAATCTCCTGGAGTAAAGAAATTCTTCCTGGTAGAAGAAAAATCTGAACTGTTTGGGAATTCAACCAGGTGAAGGGGGAAGTAGAGAATATTCCTAGCATAGGATCAGAGATAAGGAAGGCTGGGAAGTAGGATAGATCAGCAGTCACAGGTCAGGTAAAGCAGGGTCAGAAGTCAAGCTTCTAGCACAGAGGAAGAGGTGTGTGGTCAGTGAGTCAGGGGACTGGGGTCAGGAGACCTGGGTTCTAGTCCTGGCTTGGCCACCGAAAAACTGTGTGTGACCTTCAGCAGTTTCTATCCCCTCTTTGGGGCTCGGTTTCCTCATCAGTAAAAATTCCAATTCCCTATCGGAGTAGATGTTCCCCAAAGGTCTGCTCTGGCTTAAATGCTCAGTGATACTCACAAGAGGCCATGTGGGACTAGGGTTAAGACCAGGTGACATGCAAACCAGCTGAGTGACCTTGAACAAGCTAATTAAATCCTCTGAATCTGTTTCCTCATCTGTAATGTGAGGACAACAGCGATGCCTGCTTCACATGGCTGAGGTGAAGGCTGAGCGAACTGAAGAACATCAAGCACTTAGCACAGGGCTTGGCAAACTATAAACGTTTAAGAAAGGGAGGCAGCTTTGTCACCAACATCATCATCACCATTACTCCTTCTTTAAAGGGTCCATAAAGTGAATGTAGTGGTCGTGGGCCAGAAAGCCTTTTTTAAAACAAAAAAAACAAAGGGACAAAAAAATTAAGATTTTTTTTTTATTTGAAAAAAAGAAAAGGTCTCATTGAACCACAAGTCCTTCCCATGACCACCTCACGAGAGAGGCTCCTGTTTCAAAGAAGGGCTATGTCATACCTTCTCTTCTGAAGAAACGGTCAGCTTGTCACTGGATATCAAGCTGCACACCTGGTCCAGACTTAGGCTAAGAAATTCTTCCCCCAGCATCACCTCTGGAAAGTGCTGCTCTGTTCCAAAAAAAGCAGAAGTTCAGAAAACAAAGTTATAACACACTCCTGCCCTTCCATGAACCAAGACCATGACAATCTGTGGGATTCAGAGCAGAGTCCTGGGAGCTCTGGGGGAGGCAGGAGGCAGAGAGAAAGGCAGACATCCTGGCTGGAAGGAAACCAGCCTCTTAATTCAGCAGCAAAGGCATCCCCCTGTGTGACCCTCTGTCCTGAACATCATCACAGAGGAAAATGGGGCAGAGAGATGCGAGGTTATATTTTTTCCATGCTCCATGAGATTAATAATGGTGTTGCAGAGAAGCCTCACAGGGGCCTGCCTACTTAACTGAGCTCATTTCCCCTCAAGGCACAGGCTGGCAGAGTTGCAGATGGTGCCCCCTGCAGCTCAGCCAAACAAAAGTGGGTCAGAACTGCTGTGTGGCTCAAAGTCTCTGGGGGTTCTGGTAGGAAGTCAACATTAGAAGGCTGGCAGAAGGGTTCATCCCATCTTGCCCAAGTCAAGCCTGCTATAGTGAGAACCTGGTTCACAAGAAGGCTCAACTAAGCTTCTGTCCAGGTGTGGCACCAACACAGCTGGCGCCACCACCACTGGGAACAGTCCACAGTGGCTAAGCCTATATATTTGCCCCAGACCTTGCTCCTTCCTTGGTCCTCACAACCCTGCACCACCGTCCCAGGACCATGTGTGCTCCTTGCCCTCCAGGCCTCTCCCCGTCCTTCTGTGGTGGCCCCACTCTGCCCTGAGAGCTTCTTGGGTAATTCCAGAAGCTCCCCACCCCCCACTTGGCCTGGCTGGCCCCTGGAGTGAGATTCTAAGTCCCTCCATGCCTGGGAGGCTGCTGAAACATCAACTCTGCCACAGCTGTACAATGAAAAGGAAAATCAGAGCATGCTAATCACACTCATCAACTTCTTAGAAACCCAACAAACGAAGAACTTAAGGTTTAAATAATTTCTTGCAAAAATAATTTTTAACTTTTTATGTTGTAAGAATTTCAGATCCAAAGAATTCCCATATGCCTTTCATCCAGATTCCCTAAATGTTAATACTTTACTCTCAATGACTGAGTTATAAATAATCTTTTCCATCTTTCACTGGACAAAAAGGGCTCCCCACTTGCTCCCCACCAGCCTAATGATATAACTGAAGCCACAATTAAAGCTCACCCATCCTGAGGCTCAGGGATGCTTGTACAAGATAAGACAAATTTAAAAGTCAGATCTTTTACAAATGGAAGCAGCTGTCAAAACGTGAGAAGCTGGTCTTACTTCTCTATATGTCAACAGAAAAAAGCCTTTAGTTAAAGCATAGATTTTAAGTATGACATTCAAAACACCTCCCTAACTATGGGAATATTTAAGACTAGATAGTGATTTTTAAAGTGTCCATTCCTAAAGATTTTTAAATAAAAGCCAGTGAACAATTTTCTTTGGACAATGGGAATTCATTCTTGGCTCAGAGGCTTGGAAAGTAACAGGATTCTCCCTATACACTCTTTCTAGCCCAAGAAGTCTTTGGACCAGAGTCTCCCAATGTGTTGGCAACACCCAAGAAACAGCAGAGAGAAAGCTGACAAAATATAGGACAGGGAGGCTCTGTGGACTAGCCTCGGCTGAGCTCAGCAGGTGAGTCAGGCAAACCAGTGCCTACATCCCTGTGGCCCAGAGCCATACCTGGTCTTCCCACCTTTATCTTTGGTTGACTGAAAAACCTAACATTTGGAGGAGTGAAAAGAACAGGAGGAGGTGAGAAAGTAAAATTCTGAGCTGTAAGGAATTCTTCCTCAGAGCTCAGAAAGCCAAAAGTAGATGAGCTTGGGTTTTGAAAAGGAGGAAGATAGAAGTGCAGTGATGTGTATCCTAGGTGACTTGGTGAACAAACCAGAAGTCCTCAAAGATAAACCAAGGCAGGAAGTAGTCAGCCCCCCACTCCTCCCCATCTCTCACACTCTGGGGCATTGCAGGATGTGAATCTGGGTCCCTTCTCTCTGAAGTCAGCTGCTTATTTGCCCATCAGGAACCTCCCACTGAAAACCTTCAGAAATCCTCCCAGGAAGGAGCATCTGGTGGGGAGGAGGCAACAAGGGAGGTATTGGGCAGGAGCTTCTCACCCAGGGCTGGCACCCCAAGATCCAGGAGATTTGTGAGGCATGAGCAGGAAGACACAAAGAAGGGGGCCCAGACAAAAACTCCTTCCCTTCCCCCTTTGGTCTGAGGGCAGAGGGCCCAGAGTCTGAGGATCAGAGACCCCTTTCTGTTAGCAACACTCAAGACACAACAGGATAGAAAAAAACAGGAACAGGATGCTCTGGCTAACTCAGTTTCCTGGGAAACAGGAGTTCCCCAGAAGACTTTGTACTCAAGTCAGCGCTCTTCCCAGCCTCTTCCTGGAAAGAACCCACTGTGCTACCAGAAGATACCACCCTGAGAATCAGCTTCTACCTTTAACAATCGTTTGTTTGTTTGGAGATTTTTTTAAATTTGATTTGCTTTGCTGTGAATGTATTAAGGGAGAATGTAGTGACAAACTGTGGCTAACAATCAGAAGACCTGGGTTCGAGTCCCAGCTCCACCTCTTACAGTCACTTCTTTCCAGGCTTTGGCTTCATGAATCATAAAATGGGATGGTAATGCCTGACCTCAGTCTCCAGGTTGTTTTGAAGTTCAAATATGATAATATATATTAGCCTATTTTGAGATCTATAAGAAACTCTTTAGAAATGAAGGAGGAATATTATGCACCCATGTTCCTGAGTCACGAAGTCCAGTTCTGTGGGCAGCACTGCTCTCCAACAGAGAAGCATTTCCACAGTATCAGAGTCAAACAGAGAAGCGTTTCCACAGCATCAGAGTCATCCTTTGAGACTGCAGGTCCTTCAGGCAAGGCTGTGGACCTCAAAGGTCTTAAGAGACCCACTTTATTCCACTGAGTTCCACAAACTTTCTAGTGATATAAGTTACTCAATTTCTTCAGATGAGAATACTGAAGGCTTCAATATTCTCATCTATTAAATAGAGCGAATAATAGCACCTATCTCATAGAGGTGCTATGGGCATTAGATAAGCAAATATATGTAACTCACATTTCCTAAGACCGTTGTAAGTGCTCAATAACTGTTCATACATGATGTGCCAAATACAGCGTTTCTTCAAAAATGAAGAAAGCAGCACAAAGTAGGCATAGAGGTAACTTTCCTCAACATAATAAAGGCCATATATGACAAACCCACAGCCAGCATTGTTCTCAATGGTGAAAAACTGAAACCATTCCCACTAAGATCAGGAACAAGACAAGGTTGCCCACTCTCAACACGCTTATTCAACAAATAGTTTTGGAAGTTCTAGCCACAGCAATCAGAGAAAAAAAAGAAATAAAAGGAATCCAAATAGGAAAAGAAGAAGTAAAGCTGTCTCTGTTTGCAGATGACATGATACTATACATAGAGAATCCTAAGGATGCTACCAGAAAACTACTAGAGCTAATCAATGAATTTGGTAAAGTAGCAGGATACAAAATTAATGCACAGAAATCTCTGGCATTCTTATACACTAATGATGAAAAATCTGAGAGTGAAATTAAGAAAACACTCCCATTTACCGTTACAACAAAAAGAATAAAATATCTAGGAATAAACCTACCTAAGGAGACAAAAGACTTATATGCAGAAAACTATAAGACACTGATGAAAGAAATCAAACATGATACAAATAGGTGGAGAAATATACCATGTTCTTGGATTGGAAGAATCAACATTGTGAAAATGACTCTACTACCCAAAGCAATCTACAGATTCGATGCAATCCCTATCAAATTACCACTGGCATGTTTTACAGAACTAGAACAAAAAATTTCACAATTTGTATGGAAACACAAAAGACCCCGAATAGCCAAAGCAATCTTGAGAATGAAAAATGGAGCTGGAGGAATCAGGCTCCCTGACTTCAGACTATACTACAAGACTACAGTAATCAAGACAGTATGGTACTGGCACAAAAACAGAAATACAGATCAATGGAACAGGATAGAAAGCCCAGAGATAAAACCACACACATATGGTCACCTTATCTTTGATAAAGGAGGGAAGGATATACAGTGGAGCAAAGACAGCCTCTTCAATAGTGGTGCTGGGAAAACTGGACAGCTACATGTAAAAGTATGAAATTAGCACACTCCCTAACACCACACACAAAAATAAACTCAAAATGAGTTAAAGACCTAAATGTAAGGCCAGACACTATCAAACTCTTAGAGGAAAACATAGGCAGAACACTATACGACATAAATCACAGCAAGATCCTTTTTGACCCATCTCCTAGAGAAATGGAAATAAAAACACAAATAAACAAATGGGACCTAATGAAACTTAAAAGCTTTTGCACAGCAAAGGATACCATAAACAAGACCAAAAGACAACTCTCAGAATGGGAGAAAATATTTGCAAATGAAGCAACTGACAAAGGATTAATTTCCAAAATTTATAAGCAACTCATGCAGCTCAATAACAAAAAAACAAACAACCCAATCCAAAAATGGGCAGAAGAACTAAATAGACATTTCTCCAAAGAAGATATACAGATTGCTAACAAACACATGAAAGAATGCTCAACCTCATTAATCATTAGAGAAATGCAAATCAAAACTACAATGAGATATCATCTCACACCGGTCAGATTGGCCATCATCAAAAACTCTAGAAACAATAAATGCTGGAGAGGGTGTGGAGAAAAGGGAACCCTCTTGCACTGCTGGTGGGAATGTAAATTGATACAGCCGCTATGGAGAACAGTATGGAGGTTCCTTAAAAAACTACAAATAGAACTACCATACGACCCTGCAATCCCACTACTGGGCATATACCCTGAGAAAACTATAATTCAGAAAGACTCATGTACCAAAATGTTCATTGCAGCTCTATTTACAATAGCCAGGACATGGAAGCAACCTAAGTGTCCATCAACAGATGAATGGATAAAGAAGATGTGGCACATATATACAATGGAATATTACTCAGCCATAAAAAGAAATGAAACTGAGTTATTTATAATGAGGTGGATGGACCTGGAGTCTGTCATACAAAGTGAAGTAAGTCAGAAGGAGAAAAACAAATACCGTATGCTAACACATATATATGGACTCTAAGGGAAAAAAATGTCATGAAGAGGTTAGTGGTAGGACGGGAATAAAACACAGACTTACTCGAGCATGGACTTGAGGATATGGGGAGGGGGAGGGGTGGGCTGTGACGAAGTGGGGGAGTGGCAGGGACATATATACACTATCAAATGTAAATTAGATAGCTGGTGGGAAGCTGCTGCATAGCACAGGGAGATCACCTCTGTGCTTTGTGACCGCCTGGGGGGGTGGGATAGGGAGGGCGGGAGAGAGGGTGATGCAAGAGGGAGGAGATGTGGGAGCATGTGTGTATGTATAACTGATTTAGTTTGTTGTAGAGGGAAAACTAACACACTATTGTAAAACAATTATACTCCAATAAAGATGTTAAAAAAAAAAAAAAAAAAAAAAAAAAAAAAAAAAACATAGGCAGAACACTCTATGACATAAATCACAGCAAGATCCTTTTTGACCCATCTCCTAGAAAAATGGAAATAAAAACAAACAAATGGGACCTAATGAAACTTAAAAGCTTTTGCACAGCAAAGGATACCATAAACGAGACCAAAAGACTACCCTCAGAATGGGAGAAAATAGTTGCAAATGAAGCAACTGACAAAGGATTAATCTCCAAAATTTATAAGCAACTCATGCAGCTCAATAACAAAAAAACAAACAACCCAATCCAAAAATGGGCAGAAGACCTAAATAGACATTTCTCCAAAGAAGATATACAGATTGCCAACAAACACATGCAAGAATGCTCAACATCATTAATCATTAGAGAAATGCAAATCAAAACTACAATGAGATATCATCTCACACCAGTCAGAATGGCCATCATCAAAAAATCTAGAAACAATAAATGCTGGAGAGGGTGTGGAGAAAAGGGAACACTCTTGCACTGCTGGTGGGAATGTAAATTGATACAGCCACTATGGAGAACAGTATGGAGGTTCCTTAAAAAACTACAACTAGAACTACCATACGACCCTGCAATCCCACTACTGGGCATATACCCTGAGAAAACCATAATTCAAAGAGTCATGTACCAAAATGTTCATTGCAGCTCTGTTTACAATAGCCAGGACATAGAAGCAACCTAAGTGTCCATCAATAGATGACTGGATAAAGAAGATGTGGCACATATATGCAATGGAATATTACTCAACCATAAAAAGAAATGAAACTGAGTTATTTGTAATGAGGTGGATAGACCTGGAGTCTGTCATACAGAGTGAAGTAAGTCAGAAGGAGAAAAACAAATACAGTATGCTAACACATATATATGGAATCTAAGAAAAAAAAATGTCATGAAGAGATTAGTGATAGGACGGGAATAAAACACAGACCTACTAGAGCATGGACTTGAGGATAGGGGAGGGGGAAGGGTAAGCTGTGATGAAGTGAGAGAGTGGCAGGGACATATATACACTAGCATAGCACAGGGAGATCACCTCTGTGCTTTGTGACCACCTAGAGGGGTGGGATAGGGAGGGTGGGAGAGAGGGTAACGCAAGAGGGAAGAGATATGGGAACATATGTATATGTATAACTGATTCACTTTGTTGTAAAGGAGAAACTAACACACTATTGTAAAACAGTTATACTCCAATCAAGATGTTAAAAAAAAAAATGAAGAAAGCAGAGCCGATGCCTACAAGGAGGCCACTGGCTTACAAAAGGGTAAAACACGGCACCAGCAACTTCAACCCAAAGTCCACAGGGCCATGACTGGGAGAGGCACTCCAAGTTAAATAAAAGCAGGCAAATTCAGAGCATGACTAGAGAAGAGCAATAGCTCAGTCTAGCTAGAGGCTAGGCTGTGTCTTCATTCATCTAACAAATATGTATAGAGCATCCTGTGCCAGACTCCCAGAGATGCAGGAGAGGCAGGCAAGGCTCAGTCTTGGGGGATGGGTGAAATATGCAGGGGCGTAGTATCTTTTAACCATGGGCTAGCCCCTTTAAGGGGGACTCTTCAAAATAAACTCTAACTTTTCTTGTCTTTTTGCTTTTTTTTCCTTTAGAGAGGAGTGTAAACAGGAAAAAAAAAAGTCAATTAATTAACCATTCTGACTGAGAGTGCCAATTAACCAGGCTTCACTATAAGTAGCAAACACTGTTTAGGATACAAGTTTTAGACTGGAAATAGTGAGTTGTTTTAAGTTATTAGGTATTTAATTTTTCCCTTCATTTGACTAATTTTTTTCTTATGGAATATAAAGAGGGAAAACATGATTTAAGAGATTATAATAATAACAAAAAATCATAACATTAAGAGAAAATGCAGAATACAAATTTATAGATACTGTTTGATCACAAATATGTAAGTCTAGAATTTCAGGATTAAAAGATGGCTCTTTATTTCCCCTCTATACTCAAATTAAAAGTATTATTATAAATATTTTAAAAATTCAAGTTTGGAAACACTGCTTTGGGAAAGATCTCCAGGGTTCTCCCTACTTGCTGAAAATAATAATAAAGCCTTCCTTCTCCAAAAAAAAAAAAAAATCCAAGTTTTGATTAATGAAACATTAATGGATCTGTTCCTGTCCATTTGGATGAGAAATTTTGGAGAAGGGGAGGGGCACCAGACAACTGCAAATCCTTTCCCCAGCAAGCAACACACACATATCTTCCCAAGGTTGAAAGGATGAGGAAATTGGGTGGCACATTCCTAGGAAAGGGGGCATAATTGGGTCTTTTCAAGGAAGCAGGCCTGGAAAAAGTTAATGGCTTTTGCTAAAAACAGCTAACACTGTGGGCTTCCCTGGTGGCACAGTGGTTGAGAGTCTGCCTGCCGATGCAGGGGACACGGGTTTGTGCCCCAGTCAGGGAAGATCCCACATGCAGCGGAGCGGCTGGGCCCGTGAGCTATGGCCGCTGAGCCTGCGCGTCTGGAGCCTGTGCTCCTCAATGGAAGAGGCCATAACAGTGAGAGGCCTGCGTACCGCAAAAAAACCCAGCTAACACTGTACTAGATATTTTACATATATTATGTCACTTATATCTTCCAAAAGCCCAGCTGAAGTGAATATCAACATCTCCATTTTACAGATGGAGAAATGGAGGCTTGGAAAGCCTAAGTTATGAGCCTTGTATCATACGGCAGTAAAGTGGTAGAGCCAGGTTTTGAAATTAAGGCTGTCTGAATATAATAACAAACACTCTGATAAGTATTATAGTCCTCAAGATAATAAAAACTTGTCCTGAGCAGGCCATTTTGGTAAAATTCAATATAGACATCAGAGCACCCTAAGAATCCCTCTTAGGGATACTGCAGAGAGAAAGGAACAGGAATCTAAAGATATTTAAAAAAAAAAAAATCTTAGAGTAGTAGTGTTCTAAACATTTTGGCATCAGACCTGGATTCAAATATCAGACCCAACCCTTGGATTAAAATCTTTCTCTAATCCACCTGTCTTCCAGGCTAGATGATATGATATTCTTCTGCGTTCCCAAAGCCACCCAAATAGGAAATTAAAATTTTCATACTGCTAGTCAACCTGTCTTACCACCTGAGGTCTTCCTCTCCTACTGGGACTATGAGTGCCATGAGGGCAGGGTCTGTCTTATTTGAGTCTGTCTGTGTGACTGTGAATCCTCAGTGTCCAGGACAATGTCTGCAGATGTTGAGCTCTGAAATTACCGTGCTTCCTTGTCCATTCTGCAGGACTGCCTAGGGCTCAGGCAACCTCTCAAGCAAGTCCCAAGTCCATTCCTCCCTCTTGATGGGATGAAATAAACCTAAGCCTTTGATCAGGTTCATCTAAACTACAAGCCCAGACAATAACCCATCTATGACTTCTTTGACCTGCAGAGACAAAATGAACCCTGTTATTCCAGGGCCAGTGGCCCCAGCAAAAAAGGTATGAGTGCCTCTGAATGGAACCACCGATCATGCCCTCAGGAAAGAATGGCTGACACAGGTGGACACAAAAACAGAATCAAAACATTTTAGCAAGGTAAAGAAAGAAAACAGCTGATTTAAATTTCTCTCTCCCTTACCCTATTTTGGGAGGGCAGAGGTTAGCTTTCTTGAATCAATATTTGGCTTTCAGGGCCCACAGTTTCCTTGCTCCAGGGAGAAGGCTCAGCTCCCACAGAGAAGTAACACAGATCTACCTTGACCTCTTCCCACAAGGGGTCACGACCACCAGCCCTCAGACTCTAAATTTCACTGACTCCACTCTCCCTGGGATGGTGGGATACAAGCTCTCTTTCCATGTCGACCTAATTCCAGAAGTATATATGTTGTACCTCCCCTTTCTCTCTATCACACACACAGAGCAAAGGGCTATATCAAAACTACCCAGTAATCAGTGCTACTGATTCAACAACAAAGTTCCCTGTTCTCTAGAGTATGGAAGGAACAGGGAAGTTTCCTAAAATCCCAAAAGGAGAACAACTAACAACAAAAAATACCTGCGTCTGCACTAATGCTCCACTTGCCACCTTCAAGGTAGAAGCAGAGGTAGGAATGAGGCAACCACCATGGACAGAGAGGCTGAACTAGCCTGGGAAGATGTGAAAATAAACAGTGGGCTCAGAGCACAGGCCCTGGAGACAGACAGCCTCATCATGAATCTTGGCATTGCCACTCACAAACTACGTGATCTGGAGCAAGTTACTAAACTTCTCTGGGGTTTCCATTTCTTCATCTATAAGTTGGGAAAGTAATAACTACTTCTGACAGTTATGTGGCCTCTTATAGTTATGAAGTGTGCAGCACCATGCCTGGCACCTTGCAAGTGTTCAGAAATGGTAGAAACTCCATGATCATCACCACCATTATTACTTTATGATGCCAAGTTGGAGGCAGCAATTTCACAAGATGACCCTCAGTGAGTCAGAGGTTCGTGTGTTTTAAAATGCTTTGTCAAAGTTTTTTGCTGCCTTTAGTTTAATTACTTCATTCCATGGTCTCAAATGACTCCATCAATCGAAAAAAAGGCCATTTCTCCATAAACACGTGAAATTAGATGGCTTTTCCATCCCATGGCTGGAGGGTTTCAGCTCAGCTTTGGCAGACTGATGTGAACAAAATGTCCAAAGAATTTTAATTGCCATTTCATTAACAGGGTCCCATTAATATCCCTCCCAACCAGCTCTGCTGATGGTCCAGTGCATGGCCATCCAATTACCAAACAACAAAGTCCCCATAAACCTGGGCCCAAGCCTCTGAAGTTAAATATTAAGCAGTCCCTGGAAACAATAACAGTGAGATATAAGAAGTTGCAGGATACAAAATTAATACACAGAAATCTCCTGCATTCTTATACACTAACAACAAAAGATCAGAAAGACAAATTAAGGAAACAATCCCATTTACCACTGCAACAAAAAGACTAAAATACCTAGGAATAAACCTACCTAGGGAGACAAAAGGCCTATAAGATACTGATGAAAGAAACCAAAGACGACACAGACAGCAAGATATACCATATTCTTGGATTGGAAGAATCAATACTGTGAAAATGACTACACCACCCAAAGCAATCTACAGATTCAATGCAATCCCTATCAAAGTACCAATGGCATTTTTCACAGAACTAGAACAAAAAATTTTACAATTTGTATGGAAACACAAAAGACTCCGAATAGCCAAAGCAATCTTGAGAAAGAAAAACAGAGCTGGAAAAATCAGGCTCCCTGACTTCAGACTATACTACAAACCTACAGTAATCAAGACAATATGGTACTGGCACAAAAACAAAAATATAGATCAATGGAACAGGATAGAAAGTCCAGAGATAAACCCACACACATATGGTCGCCTAATTTATGACAAAGGAGGCCAGAATGTACAATGGAGCAAAGACAGCCTCTTCAATAGTGGTGCTGGGAAAACTGAACAGCTACATGTAAAAGAATGAAATTAGAACACTCCCTAACACCACCCACACACAAAAATAAACTCAAAATGGATTAAAGACCTAAATGGAAGGCCAGGCACTATAAAACTCTTAGAGGAAAACATAGGCAGAACACTCTTTGACAGAAATTACAGCAAGATCTTTTTTGACCCACCTCCTAGAGTAATGAGAATAAAAACAAAAATAAACAAATGGGAGCTAATTAAACTTAAAACCTTTTGCACAGCAAAGGAAACCATAAACAAGATAAAAAGACAACCTTCAGAATGGGAGAAAATATTTGCAAACGAAGCAAGTGACAAAGGATTAATCTCCAAAAATATACAAACAGCTCATGCAGTTCAATATCAAAAAAACAAGCAACCCAATCAAAAAATGGGCATAAGATCCAAATAGACATTTCTCCAAAGAAGACATACAGATGGCCAACAGGCACATGAAAAGATGCTCAACATCACTAATTATTAGAGAAATGCAAATCAAAACTACAGTGAGATATCACCTCACACTGATCAGAATGGCCATCATCACAAAATCTACAAACAATAAATGCTGGAGAGGGTGTGGAGAAAAAGGAACCTTCTTTCACTGTTGGTGGGAATGTAAATTGATACAGCCATTGTGGCAAACAGTATGGAGTTTCCTTAAAAAGTTAAAAATAGAATTACCATATGACCCAGCAATCCCACAGTTGGGCATATACCCAGAGAAAACCATAACTCAAAAAGACACATGCACCCCAGTGTTCACTGCAGTACTATTTACAACAGCCAGGACATGGAAACAACCTAAATGTCCATCGACAGAGGAATGGATAAAGAAGATGTGGTACATATATATATACAATGGAATATCACGCGGCCATAAAAAGGAACAAAATTGGGTCATTTGTAGAGACGTGGATGGACATAGAGACTGTCATACGGAGTGAAGTCAGTCAGAAAGAGAAAAACAAATAGTATATATTAATGCATATTTGGAATCTGAAAATATTGGTATAGACAATCGTATTTACAAAGCAGAAATAGAGACACAGACATAGAGAACAAACATATGGATACCAAGGGGGAGGGCTGGGATGAAGTGGGAGATTGGGATTGACATATATGCACTGTTGATACTATGTATAAAATAGATAACTAATGAGAACCTGCTGTATAGCACAGGGACCTCTACTCAATGCTCTGTGGTGACCTAAGTGGGAAGGAAGTCCAAAAAAGAGGGGATATGTGTATACGTATAGCTGATTCACTTTGCTGTACAGTAGAAACTAACACAACATTGTAAAGCAACTATACTCCCATAAAAATTTTTTTAAAAAAGAAAAATAAACAGTCTGTGCAAAATACTAGGGTCCTTTTCCCAGTTACCCAGGAGAACTATGATACCATCAACTGGGGGCAAGGGTCTGAGCAGTCAGCTTCTAACTATGGGGCTCACCCTCCCCCAGCCCAGAATAATATATATCACAGCAAAAATCTGGGGGCATAACCCTGAAGGGGAAACTGGACCCAGAGGAAGCAGAAGGGACTGCCACAGCAGGAAGAGAAAGGCCCATTCCAAACAGGAAATCAAATAGGGTGGAAAGAGGTCGTGCTCCAGCCGGGCAGAGCCATGCTGTGTCCACCTCCGCGAGGGGTATTAAGACTTATCAGAAGGCCATCGTCGACCTTAAAAGTAGTTCCTCTTTTGGACAGCAATTTGGCAGTATCTTTTTTTAATGCTCACTCTCTTTCAGCTACTTTATGCTACTAAGATGGTACCTTACAGGTACAAGCTCACTATTACTTACAAAGCAGCAAGTTTACTCCAAAATATTACATAAAATAATTCTTGCTAAAGCATTTTATGTGAAAGAAAAAAACTGGTAACATTAATGTTCATCAAGAGAGGACTAGTTATGGGGCTTCCCTGGTGGCGCAGTGGTTGAGAGTCCGCCTGCCGATGCAGGGGACACGGGTTCGTGCCCGGGTCTGGGAAGATCCCACATGCCGCGGAGCGGCTGGGCCCGTGAGCCATGGCCGCTGAGCCTGCACGTCCGGAGCCTGTGCTCCGCAGCGGGAGAGGCCACAACAGTGAGAGGCCCGCGTACCGCAAAAAAAAAAAAAAAAGAGAGAGAGGACTAGTTAAATAAATTGTAGTTCATTACAGTTCATTCCTATGATGCAGTAGACAAAATAGTAAGATGTAGCCATACACAAGGGTCTGCCAAGAACTCGAAGATATTGTACTAAGTAAAAAAAAATTTTTTTTTTTAAGTATAATGAGTACAGAAGGCTTCTATTTGTGTAAGTTTAAAAGCATAATATATACATATTTTGTAGGGATACCCAAGAGAGTCCACTGCTCCCTTAAGAGGGGCATCAGCTGAAGATCAGAGAAGATAGGCTGAGCATTTTATACCTTGTGTCCTGTTTGAAACTTTTATCACGGGTACAAGTTGCTTTTATTGAATACATTCTCTAAAGTTTTAAAATAATGGTATAGAAATATGTCTGCTAACATGGAAAGTTGTTCAGAATATACTGCTAAGATTTTTTTAGGCTGGAAAACATACACGTGGAATGAAAAAGACTGGGAATGCTATATACCAGGGCGCAGCCCGTGACTCCCTCTGGGCAGGATTGTGGTGCTTTTCCTGCTCTTTCTGCCTGTCGACTGCTTCTGTAATAATCACAGGTGGTTTTGTATTAAGATAGCAATAACAATAGCAATAATAATAAAAACAGAAAAAGAAA
Source organism: Kogia breviceps (assembly GCF_026419965.1). Lineage (NCBI taxonomy): Eukaryota > Metazoa > Chordata > Mammalia > Artiodactyla > Physeteridae > Kogia > Kogia breviceps. Next base: position 115,027,870 of record NC_081313.1, read on the forward strand.
GCTCATCTTAGAGAAGGAAGAGGAACAGAATTGAGGCACAGCTTTGGGCTATGGACAGGTGAAGGCAGAGGCCAGCTGGCCAGAGACTAGGGAAGAAGGGGAGGCAGGACATACCCAGCTGTGTATCTGCATAAAGAGAAACCACAATCAGAAGCTCTGGAAATGGTCCTCCTCCCCCAAAGTGCACGCAGTCTGCAGCAGGGGCAGTGGTGGTGACCCGAGGAGTCCCATCTCTCCACCAGGTCCCAGCTCTGAGGCTCTCTTACTACAGACGGCATGAGTGGCAGAGAGGCTCCAGAGCACGGCCCTGGGTGGCACCTACTTCTGCAGGGGGCTCTGCTCCCTGTCCCCCCGACCCACAAACCATCCTGGAAACAAGGCAGGATGAACTACCCCCATCAGAGAGAGAAGAAAACAGGCCTAGGGCCACTCAGCTCCAAAGTGTTGGCTGGTGTGATCCCTGGTTCTGATCTGGAGGGTCTCATAGTCTGTGGGCTAAAATACCTCCTAACTCGAGGCATCGGGCCAGGGAAGCCTGTGACCACAGGGGCCGACACTGACCCTTGTGTGTGACTCTGGCCGGTACCCACACCCCCACAGTTCAAATGGGACGAGGTGGTTGCTCTGTCTCAGCAGGCAGCAATGGCAGAGCAGCCAGGTTCCATCTCAAGTCAGGAGGTGCAAGATCAAAGACACAAAGCAGGCCCACAGCAGTGGGTGGGTGCGAGGGAGTGAGCACAGATAATCATTTTTTATTTCCTTCTCTAAGCACTGTACCGTGTGAAGTCTTACCTTCACACTGCTTCTTCTGTCTTCTCATCATGGTCTTAGCAACCTCTGCATTACCACACTACCTTAAAAATATGATTTTTATTTTCCCTGCTGCGTACAGCTGATGGCTGCAAAGAAAACTATCCAAGAGCTGGTCCCAGGTCCACAGAAGGTCTGAACGACAGGCAGAGGCTCTCAGCCCTAAGTTGTACTGACCGAGACAGGGAAAGGAGGAGGGCTCACACGTGCAGTGAGGGGGCTGCCTCAACATGCTCCTGGGTGGCAGCCTCCCAAGGCGGAAGAGAAGATATCCACGTCTCACTTCTCCACCCCAAGATGACTAAACACCCCACATCTAGCAGAGACAGCTGGCCGTCTGTCTACACTGCCTGGTTGTTGGGATTTGGTAACTGCATGGCACAGACTTCGAGGCTCACACTTCCGATGGAAAATGCCAGCTCTATAGCCACCAACACTCCACAGTTACTGAGTCACAGAGCCACCCTACGTCCAAACTGGGCCTGGAAGCCACAGAATGTAGCAGTTAAAAACATGGCTCTGGAGTAAACACTGTCTGGGTTTGAATCCTGTCTCTGTCTCTTCCAGATGACCCCAACAAATTACTTCACACCTCTGTGCCTTAGTTTCCTCAGCTGTTGTATGCATTAAATGCACATAAAATGCTTAGCCTACGATGTGACCCAAAGTAGAGCTCAGTAAATGCTAGCTAAAAGTAATTCACCAGGACACTGAATACACACACCCACAATGCTGCAGAACCCAGTCACCATGCCCAGATCAGGACCCAGGAGCACCAAGACCACGATAAGTCCCCAACTGCATCCTCCCCACTCTCCCACAGGTGAGTCACACCATCAGACAGTGAAAAGGGCAAAGGGACAAAACACAGATTTTGAAAGTAGGGGAGAGCCAAGCCAGAAGAACCTGGCAGCCTTTGTTAAAGGTGGGGTTCAGTACACGGCCCAAAAACCTCAGGCGACCTTGTAAGCCAACTACAAAAGGATGTGATACCTGCTGTGTGCATGCAAGCACGTGCACTATATAGAAAGAGAGGGCTGGGGAGGGGAGACCAGGAAGAGAGACAGAGACCTTCTGGAGTCTAATCACTCTCCCTTTGCCACTGCACCAGCAGATGTCCACACGCTGACCTGGGCCTTGGCCAAGCTCTCAGCTCCTGGTGAAGCAAAGTCTGAACACATCCCTCAAGAAAGTGGCTGGACTAGCGACGGCTCCCTGAGAAGAGAAAGGAAGTGGGGTACAACGCTGGGAAAGGCAGTCACAGCAGGGACAGCAGAGAAACAGGAGAGTCAAGGATTAGGGCCAGGAAGAGTCAGAGGAATTCAGAATTGGGGTGACTGGGGAATGTCCTTCACAAAAATCATCATCACTGACATCTTCCTAACAACTGGTTCCGTTTGTGTCCTCAGAAACAGACCTCAGGAAGAAATGAGAGTCTGTGTAGGCTCCTGGGGTCTGGGGCTTGATGAGAGCAAAAGAGGATGCTGAAAAACAGAAGAAATGCTTGTTGACTTGTGGATCAAGGGGCTAACACAGCACAGGGAGCTGGCAGGTGGGCAGCCAGCAGGTCCTCAGTTAACTTCCAGACATTAGCTGGACATGAGACACAGAACAGACAGCAGCTATGCTGGTGTTTGTTTGGGCAGGAGGAAGAATGAGAGGCTTTACTGCAAGGGAAGGAGGTGGCCGTAACTGAATCTATTGATTAATATGACCAGATCTGTTTCCTAAGTCACTCATGACCTTCGTCCTCAAGTTGAAATAAATACCAGTGAAGACTTCTTTCCAGCTAAACATGGTGCACTGAACATTCATGTTCATCACTACTCCCTCCAAAAACCCCATTAAAAAAGCAAGATGACAAGCTCTAGCAGGGAGAATGTTGCCAAGAAAAATAAAATAGACTCAACAGATTATCTGATATACTGAGAAGACTGTTCAGTGTGTCTGTCTTACAAGAGTTAGCAGTTGTAGCAGTCACTGTGTAAAAGAAAAAGCATTTTATTAACTGCCTTACTGAATAAAAAGTTTTCTGATAAAAAACTAATTATGACTTATCTCAGCTGTAGAAATGATGTTAGAATAAAGAGAGGGGCACAGTGTATGTATATGAGGGGGACGTCTATGAAAGCACAATTATTCTCCTGTGAGAAGTCAACAGATAACATCTAAAACTAGTAAATCCAAAAATAGTGGTACAAACATTTTATTTAGGTAAATAGAGGTAAATATCAGACAAAGCAGCTTTTAGCTAAATCAGCACATGTATTTTAATTCTTTTAGAATTGCAAGTGAGTGGCTCTAGAGAGCAAGACTTCATGTGGAAAAGCAGAGCAGGAAACTCTTACTTATCATTATAAGCCTTGCAATAGTATTTGACTTTTCAAATCGTGGTCATAGAACACATTGATCAAAATAGAAATTTTCCTAAATGACAAAGATTTATTTCAAGACCTAGCTCCAATTACTCTTCCCCCTTGAAGTCTTCTCAGATCTCCTTCCTCTTCTCTCGTGAAAATCACTGTCTGTACCATTCATCCGACAATAAATCACATTCCACTTGGCAATGAGCTGAACTCATCTATTGTTAATTATCTTTCCACCTGTGTCTTGTCTCCCTGACTAAATTATAACTTTTTTATAGCAGAGCGTACTTCTCATCATCTTTGAGGAGTCTACCACAGACCAGGTTATTAAATCCACAAGCTCAGAGAGGTACAGCCACCCCGCTCCCCATTACCTGCATAAGCGTTGGCCTGCTGCAGGAGGTCGGTACAGGTGTGCACGTCTGCAAACGCACGGATACCCAGGCAATTGGTGGGATGCAACTGAGATTGCAGGAAGTCACAGCAGTTCTGGCGAACATCCATGAGCTGCAGCAAGCTGGCTGCTGGGAGCAGCACCTGGAAGAGAAGGTGACATTCTGACTTGCAGGATCCCACCACCAGGGTCTCATCTCCCCAAAGCAGTGCTCTAATCAGACCACACCCAAGCTCAAGGTCTTTGTATGGCTCTCCACTGCCCAAATAAGTCCAAACTTCTCAGCCTAGACTTTGAGGCAAGCCCAGCCTTAGTCCCCACTACTCTCCACTTCATGGACCCTAAGCACCAACAGACTCTCTGTCTCCCTACAGCCCAGCAGTGCCTCCCAGTGGCTAATGTGTATTTGAATTCCCCTTGGGATCTTATTAACATGCAGATTCTGACTCAATAAGTTTAGGGTGGGGCTCAAGAGCCTCCATTTCGAATGCGTACCCAGGCTATGCTTGCAGCTGCTGGTCCATGAACCACACTTTGAGTAACAAGACCCTTATAGGCTGAGTGTTTGTGTCCCCTGCAAAAGTTTATATGTTGAAGCCCTAACCCCAAATTTTGGCAGTATTTGGAGATAGGTTAAATGAGGTCAGAAGGGTGGGGCCCTAATCCAGCAGGGCTGGTGCCCTTATAAGAAGAGAAATAGATACCAGAGTTCGTTCTCTCTCTCTCTCTCTCTCTCTCTCTCTCTCTCTCTCTCTCTCTCTCTCTCTCTCTACTGTGCACTGTGCAAGGACACAAAGAGAAGGTGGCCTTCTGCAAGCTAGTAAGAAAGCCCTCACCAGAAACTCAATCAGCTGGAACCTTGATCTTGTACTTCTAACACTGTGAGAAAATTAACTTCTGCTGTGTAAGTCATCCAGTCTTTGGTATTTTGTTACAGCAGCCCAAGCTAAGACAAATTGGTCCTCCTACCTGGAGAATCACCTAGAGAATTTTTAAAATACTGATGCCTGGGTCTCACCCCCAAAGATTCAACTTAATAGGAATGGGGTGTAGCCTGGACAGTGAGATATTGCTAAAGTTCCCCAGGTGCTTCTAATGTATAGCCAAGTTTGAGAACCACAGCCTTTAGCATCTTACAGTAGCCTTTAGCTACTGTCTTCACTCAGAGGTCTTTATTGACTTGCTCACAAGCTCATTCATCATTTAATTACTGAGCACCTGTGGGCCAGCCTTTGTGATTCAGTGGTAGGTAAGCAAGAGAAATCAGACCCCTGATCTTACAGAGTTTATCATCTACTGGAACAAGAGCATCATCCCCAAATCCATTGGGACTCAAACATACACACTCTACTCTCCCATCCAACAGATAAATAATAAAGAACATTTCTGAGTACATTCTCGGGAAAAGGAGAGCTAAGTTTCCTTTTAAAAGGTCATGAGACACATGAGTATTTATACTGTATCCTGGAAGACAGAAATAGTTCCTGCTCAGGTGTGTGTGCATGTGTTTTTCCTAAAAGCCAGAGAAGACTAGCTTGAACAGGCCAGATGAGTGCTCAGGCTGTCAATCCTGGTCAAGCTCCCTAGGACTTTGCCACAGCTGCCAAAGACTGCCCTCGGATCAAAAACCATGATCGTTGTCAAAGTCCTTCTTGACACCAGCTCTGCTACCCCTCCCTCCCCGACCCTGTGGGAGGGGTAGATGTTCTGAGAGTGACTTAACAAAAAGAAATTTAGAAAAAAAAAAATCAGAGCAGAACAGTTTGGCTTGAGACTGAATCGCTCAGGGACCCCCAGCATCGATTTCACCCCAAAACAACCCCCATGTCCTGGGCCTGTGCTCTCAGCTGCCCCCCTGACTCTCAGGGAGAGTGTCTGGGCCAGCCAGACTCCAGGTATTCCCATCCACACGGGCTTGCCCAGGAAGACAAGAGCTGAAGATGCATTTGTTTCTTGACTCAGGGCACTACAAAAGTCTTTCTTTTTTTTTTTTTTTTTTTTTTTTTTTGAGTGATTTAAATTCTAGAGGCTGATTGCCTCCCAAAACAGCTCTGAGCCTCATCTCTAGCTCTCCTCACTTCCATGGGCTAAGGGCAAAATCTCTGCCCCACTGCCCATTCTTGGGCCTTGTCCCACCACTGGGGTAACCAGCCATCCAGGTTTTCCCCAGACCGAAGAGTTTCCCAGGACACAGGACTTTCAGTGCAAAAACTGGGGCAGTTAGCCACCCTTCCTCATTCCTGCCCACACAGATGCCACCAAAAGCCTCCACTAACAGTGGTCCTGCTCCCAAGCTTAAAAGCCTGCTCTCAAAGGGAAGCTCTTCCTACCTGCAGGCTTAAACCTCTCCCTCACGATAGCCAAATTCTAGAAAACATCTCCTCTCTCCTTCCTCTGCCCTCTCTCTTCCACTACCCTATGTCCCCAGCAATACAGCAGTAAATTACCATCCTGTCCTTGGTATTTCTGAACCATTGATTCATTCCAGAGAAGGAAAAAGATAAGATCACCCGTTCTGGAGACTTTGAGACCATAAGTGAACATAGCCAGGATCCAAATCTGACCACCTCAGCTCCATCCCCACTAGACTGCCACGTCCCCACGGAGCAGCCATAAACTGGGAAACTCAATTAACCTGTGAGCTTGCTCAGCCTAGCCAAACAGATTCCAGGACCAGATTAGTCTCTACCTGAGAGTTAAGTGGAGAACCATTAACCATTCTTGCTGAATACATACCAGGAACGGAAAGTCGTGTTCCAAACCCCCAAATGACCTCCATGACACCCGCCCCGACCAGCACCAGCTATAAACCCTAGAGTTAGGGCCATAGGTTGACCAACCATCCTGGTTTGCTGAAACGTTGCCAGTTTTAGCACTCGAAGTCCTGTGTCCCAGGAGAGCCCTCACTCCTGGGTAAACTGGGGTGGTTGTTCACCCCAGAGACCAGAAACTTGTATCCAGTTACACTAAGAAACCTGGTGGAGAGGAGTAATCCGATACTGTCCAGCACACACCCTACTCGGGAGTGGCAAGCCCCCAAGGGTCAGGTGTGATTAGAGGCCGAAATGGACAGCAGCCCTTTAGGTCCGCAGAGGAGGAATTTCTGAGAGTCCAATCCACCCCCAGATTGCAACCCCGCCAAGCCAAGATGCGATCACGCCAGGGACACACATCCTCCGCCTCCTTGCCCTCTTCTTCCCCACAAAGACAGCCGCACAGTTTGGGGCTTAATTTTTCAAGCTCATGACAACCATCCAAAGAAATGAAATAATAAATACTTTCTGAACATATTCCTTAGGTTATACTTTCAGTTTTTAGAACCTCCCTGGATAGAGCTACCCACACAGCTTTCAACTTCCCTACTGTTCACAAAACCCACATAGCAGACAAAATGATCAGGCTTTCCACCTCTCCACACACCCTCCCCCCATCCTCTTTGGGTCCACTTCTGCCCGAAAGCATTCCCAAGGTGACTTCCCAAAATGAGAGGGGTTGGTGGTTTCTCTAATTGCCCCTTCCCTCCCTCTCTTTGATTTTATGCTGCGATCCACTTGCTTCATACAGGAAGGCATGAAGAAAAAGCAAAGGGATTCAGAATGCTGAGAGGGTTTAGAGGCTGGAGGATGTATCACTGCTCAAATGCTGAGTCTCAGGGATAAACGGGGGCCTGGTCCAGTAGGGCTCTGGGGGCTGCACACAGGCGAGTCAACACAAATCCCCAGAGGCTGCAAAAGAAAAGAGAGCGAAAAACGTCCAGGAGGTGGTCTTTGCTTCCCTCTCCCACAACAAGGGCTAAAAGAGGATTTCCTCTTCTCTTATCTTGCCTGCAACTCGACTCCCTCAAGCGGCAGCAGTAACAAGATTAGGAACAAGAGGCCAAGCTCAGGTCCTCAGCTTGGAAGCAAGACTGTCCTGGTGGAATCACTAGGGCCGTGCTGCTTGGCCCCTGGAAGGAGGTTGAGACCTGAGAAGGAGCAGTTGGCTGGAATCGCTGCAGGAAGAGAAGACGACCCTGGGTTAAAAGCTTTCAGCTTGCCTCTCGCCGTCTCAGCATTTTGGTTCTGGGAAAACAGGCCCTGGAATGACCCTCAGCAGAGAGTTTACAGGTTCCCCTCCAGCTTGCAAATGGCTTCCCTCCATTTTTCACATGCAGGCGCTGTTTTGTTTTTTTCCTCTCCCTCGGATAACATGAAAACACAGCAGAGGATATCCCGTCACAGAGTTTGTTTCCTTTAACAAAAACAAAAGGAAATGCCCTGCCTCAGAATGCACCTACTCTTGGAATTTCAGAAAGGCAGGGCCATGCACAGAGGGATGGTACCAGCCAGAGGACCAGGTGGCAAGGCTGCCCAGGGCCTCTGCCCACACCACACAGCAGGGGGTCTGCCTCTGCCAGCACCAGGCATGAGGCCTGGCACAGAAATAGTGCTAAATAAAAATCTACTGAGAGAAAGAAGAAAGGGGGAGAGAGAGAGAGGTGTACAGATAGATGAACAGGAGAGCTACCAAAAGAGTACTGTGATTAAATGTGTCACTTAGAATATATTTGTAATCTTTTTATTCAATTATAGTGTCACTTAGAATATTGACTTCTCCACTTACCAGCCATGTGACTAAAGCCAAATTACTTAACCTCTCTGTACCTCTGACTCCTCAACAGTAAAATGAAAATAATAGTACTGCCTTAAAGGCTTGTTGTTGGGCTCAAATGAGATAATACATTTAAAGCAGCTAACCCAGTGTTTGGTGCATAAGAATTCATCAGTTAAACTGGTTTTTATTATTATTAATTATTACAAGCTGAAGTCAAGATTCTGATCATTCATTTAACAAAAAACTCGAGTTGACCACATCAGCAGGGCACAGTGAGCTGTGCCCCAACTCCACCACTTACTACCTGTGTGACCGTGGGTACTACCCACTTAACCCCTTGGAACATCAGTTCCTTCAACTGTAAAAGAATCATAGTAGAACCTTCCAGTGGTGGTTACGATAATTAAATGAAATAATGCATGTGAAATAATCAACACATGCTTGGCTTACAATGAGCATCAATAAATAACAGTTACGACTTGTTACCTCCACCATAGGAGGGCAGCTCAGACTCTCCAAGGTATGTGTGGCTGGGAAGAAATTTAGGGCATCATCTCCCAGTCACTTAACCAAGCCCCAAGTCTCTGACCCTTGTTTCCCCAGGTGCCTCCATGCTCACCGCTTCAGTGCACCACATCCTCAACACACACTGTCCTCACAGACAGCTTGTGAGCAACTCTCAGCAGGTACATCACAGCAGTAAGAAGCAACCACATTTTGATCTAAACTTTCTCTTCTCAACTTTTTTTGTTTTGTTTTCCCCCAAGGTCACCCCTGACCAAACCATAGTTTAAAGTGAGGGAGATAAAGGAAAATAGTTCATATATCTGACTGATTCCAAACAATGCAGTTTCCTGAAGGTTCCACATTGTGCTTCTCAGGGGAGCCCCTGCACATGCAGCCCCCTCCCCATTCCCACATACAAATGAATGCAACAGGCCCCTCCAGGGGCTCACACGCCAGTAGGGACACAGACAAGTGAAGAGGAGGCAGGCCTGACCTCCCAGACCTTCCTTCAAGACCCAGCACACACAACACTTCCTCAGTGAGGCCTACCCTGACCATCCCCAGCAAGGGGGTGATGACCATTGCCTGCTTCCTGGGTACCTCCACCCTGGCCCCTACCACACTGGAGGGCACGCATTTGCCTGGCCACCTGTCTCCACCTTCAGACCATGTGCTCCTTGATGAAAAAGCTTCTGTGTCCACGGTGCTCTCTGTGCCCATACTGTCTGTTGGCACACGGTGGCACTCCTCTAAGTGCTTTATCTATAGTAATTCATTTAACCCTCACACCAACCTTATGAGGTTAAGTATGATTATTATGCCCATAATACAGAAAAGAATACTGAGGCACAGAGAGGTTAAGTACCTTCTTGGGGTCACACAGCTAGAAAATGGTGGAGTCAAGGTTTGAAGGCAGACAGTCTAACTCACGACCACCCAACAGAATGAGTACTATTATGATTCCTGTTTTACAGATGAGAAAACTGATCCTTGAGGCAGGATGTCAGGGGGGATATCAGAGAAGCTCTAGTAGGAAAGAAGCAGAACAAACGAGAGGCTGGCAGAGTAAGAGTCTTCTCTGATCAGAGGTCACTGAGTCCCATGCCCTCACTTTACAGTCAGGAGACTGATCCCCTGCAGTGGGAAAAGGCAAGAATAAGAGTACTGTGTGGGGCTTCCCTGGTGGCGCAGTGGTTGAGAATCCGCCTGCCGATGCAGGAGACACGGGTTCGTGCCCTGGTCCGGGAAGATCCCACATGCCGCGGAGCAGCTAAGCCCGTGAGCCATGGCCGCTGAGCCTGCGCGTCCGGAGCCTGTGCTCCGCAACGGGAGAGGCCACAACAGTGAGAGGCCCGCATACCGCAAAAAAAAAAAAAAAAAAAAAGAGTACTGTGTGAATGAACGTCAAAGCTGAAGCCTGGACCCAGGTCTCCATTCAGACTTGATTCCTGCCTCATCTTTAGTTCTGCATGCCCTCTGAAGCTGCATGTCTTCATGCTGGCTCCCTCCCCACAACCCCTACAAAGTAGTTTCTAAAAGTAATTGTGACGCCATTTTTTCCAGAGTCCTCCGATTACGCTATCTGTTGCTACCTGCCTTAAGGTAACTGGTGCTGTAGAGACCACCACTGGGTTAGACCAAAGCTGCAAAGATAAATACCCAGCCAGGCAAAAAGGATCCAGAATGGAACATCTTCTAACTATCTAAGCTTGTAAACACTTTGTACTTTACAGGAAAAAATAAGGTTATTAAATAAACACATGTAGAAAAGGGAGAAAAAAGCTGGTTCCAATTATACAATTCTACAATCTCCCCTAAACAGTGTTTTAAGTTTGTTTGTTTTTGTTTTTTATTTTAGTGACCTAAAACAACAAACAAATTTATTTTCTTACATCTGGAAGTCAGAAGTCCCAAATGGGTTTCACCAGGCTAAAATCAAAGTGTCAGCAGAGGTGAGTTCCTTCTGGAGGTTCTGAGGGAGAATACATTTCCTTGCCCTTCAGGTTTCTAGAGGCACCCACATTCCTTGGCTCATGGCCTCCCAGAAACATCAAACTGAATCCTTGCCAGGTCACATCGCTCTAGTTCTCTCATTCTACCTCCCTCTTCGATTTAAATACCCCTAACTATTGCACTGAGCCCACCTGGATAATCCAAGCTAATCTCCCATCACATGTTCAGCTGATTAGCAACATTAATTCCATCTGCAATATTAATTCCTCTGACATTCAACCTAACATATTCACAAAATTCCAGGGGTTAGGACATGAACATCTTTGGGGGCTACTATTCTGCCTACCACACTGTATGATAATGAGTTACTGATATACCCTAATGCAAGATTTTTAAAAACTATTTACCCCTGCATATTTTTAGGTTGACATCTAGCATTTTTCATTAGAGTTGAAAGAATGTAATTTTTGGCATTTTGTAAGTCTCAATATTTATATCAGTCTCAAAAGTACCTAAATGAATTTAAATGTCATGGTGATTTGAAATCACTATCACCCATTAACAAATTTTTTTTCCATACATGCGCTATACATATTTTATACTAAATTACTTTTCACTTACTGTTACTGCCCAAAAGTCATTCAGCTGTTTAAATTCCTCTGCTAGACCTAGTATGTAACCATGACCTCGCCCACTCGTCTGGATGGGAAAGACCAGAAATAATGGAATGGCTATGCATTTTACTGTGTATAAAATAAACCTCAATTTTAAAAGGGCAGGGGAGGATTATACCAGATCACTGTAGAAACTATGTCACCCAAAAGTCTGTCTAGGCGCCAGAGACAAAAGCAGTCTGTACCTTGGGGCAGGCTCTACAGGCCCAAATGCAGGGTGCCTCAGACCCTCAGCCTGCCTGTGCCCTGACACCCCCATCAGAGTACCCTCCACCACACCAAGCTAACTTCCACTCATCCTGCAGTCCTCAGCTCAAATCTTACCTCCTGAAAGAGCCCTTCCTAGATTCCCTCCTTCATCCAAATTGTTTCTTTCCTTCAAAGGACTTATCACAATTTGTGCATAAACATTACTTATGTGCTTATTTGATGAGTGTCCGTCTTCACCCCTAGACCACAAATTCCATGAAAGCAGACAATGGAATGACCTCTGCTCACTGGTACAAACACAGTGCCCAATAAAGTGTCTGGCATGTAAGAGGCACTCAAACATCTGGGCCAAATGGAATCAATACACGATTATCAATTCGGCCTCCCAAATACCTCAATCCTAGAAAAGGGAATGGTGTTCTGGATAAGGGAAATAGGTATTTTGGTCACCAGAGAGGTATCGATCGGCCTATTCACCTAAAAAAGGTGAAATTTTGCGTTAAAAAAAAAGAAGGAAGAAGAAACCTCCATATCCCATACAATTTCCATTACTTTAATTAAATAGTAAAATCCTTAATGACAAGAAATAGTGTATCCTGCGTCTGTGTTTGGCCTGGTGATTCATAGGGTTCCAGAGTGGGCCACACCCTCAACCATCTTCCCTTCTGAAGCATGACGCTGATGTCTCACATCCCCACAGTAAAGATCCACACCTTTGGGTGAAGCAGTGTCTTCGCTGGCTCCTCTTTCAAGGCTCCAGATGGCTTGGGATGAGGGCAGGGCGGTGAAAGGAGGAAAAGGCACAGACGACATGTCTCAGAGCAACATGCCCCTACTGACACTCAAGCCTGGTGCTTGGCACCTCTACAGGCTCAGAGGCATTTCTCTGATGAACAGTGAGACAAGAAAAACTTTTAACAACCTCACAAGCCAATACTCAAAATCCCTGAGATGAGATAATGACTGGGGAGAAGAGGGGTCACCCAGGCTTCTAACTCTTCCTTCACCAACACTTTAAACCAGCATGACTTAAAGACTTTCTGCTCTGGAGCCCAAGCTCATTCAGAGGTATTTTGGCCTAGTGGTTAAGAACATGGGTCCCATGGTCAGGCAGGCAGGAGTTTGAGGGTCGTTCACCCTGGCCATGTGACCCAGGGCAAGTCACCTACTCTCTCTAGAGCTTCACTTTCCTCTCCAGTTAACAACTGAGTTGTTGTGAGGGTTAAGTGAAATGATGATGTAAAACAGTGGGCCCTGAATATACAATACACTGAGCTATTAGTTGGAGCTGAGTTTACCTGGACATTCTCTTCAGTCACTTCAATCTCGGCCGTATAGATGTAGTCAATCAGCTTACTCAGGGTCTGCCCATCCACATCCTTGATTTCTATCTTCTTGGCTTTACTCTCAGACATGTCACCTACAGTTCAAAACAAAAACAAAATGGACATGAATTTGGTGCCTAGGGTGTGCTTAACTTTCACATGGCCTCCTGCCCTGTCCTGGCAACATAAAAGCAGTCTGTGCTCCCGGAGGCAGCAGAAGGGCTCAGGCACAGAGGAAGACAGACCAGCTGACATCAAGGTCACAACAACTCTGGGTCTGTGATCATCCACAAACCCAATTTCAAGCATTCCCCACTCCATCTGTTGCCCATTTCCACTCTGAAGGCAAATCTATACGTGATAAAGCATTCAACTAAGTTACTACAAACTTGTACACGGGGGCCAGGGAAAGTGAACGAGATATGCACCTGTCCTCAAGAAGGAGCACCTGTTCTAGTAGGGCAGATATATAAAAATATATGAGATGATAAGAGATTAATAGAGGTATATGCAAAGTACCAGTAGAACAACAATATCTTTAAAAAACAAATATTGAGTGCTAACTATGGCCAAGCACTGTGCTAAGCACTTTAAACTGCTGCCTGTTTTAATCAACAACCTATGAGTGTTATTAATATCATCCCCATATTACAGATGAAGAAACTGAGGCACAGGAGTGTAGGTAATTCACTTTGCCTACAGTCACACATCTAGGAAGGGGCCAGGCTGGGACTGAAAGCAGGGAGTCTGACTCTAGAGCCCCACACTTGTAATCACTATGGTGTATTGAATCCCAAGAATGCAGATGATAGAGCAACAAACCCTGTCTGGGGAATCCAGGATGACATCCTAATAGGAGGTCACATTTGAGCTGGGTATTCCACATGCAGCAGAGATGAGGAAGGACGAGCTGGATGCAGGAATCATCAGGGCAAAGATAGAAAAGTGCCGAAAGGATAAATGTGGGGAACAGTGAGAGGGCAGCATGGCTGGTACGTGGGGTGACAGTGAGAGGAAGGAGGCTGGAGAAGCAGATAGGGGCCAGGACTTGCAGAGCCCAGTAAACCATGCAAATGAGTTTGGACTTTATCCTAAGAGTAGCACCACTGAAAGGTTTTAAAGGAGGGAATGACATCAACAGATGGGTGTCTTTGAATGAAATTTTGGATGCACTGGTGGAAGCTGGATCAGAGGCAGGAAGAACAGATGGGAGGCCCTGACAATAATCCAAAAAACAGAAGAGAGAGGCCTGTGAACTAGGGCAGCAGTGGCACCACATGTGCAGTCCCAAGGCCCCTGACTTCAGCCTTCCCTCTCTATACAGCACACAGCTCTATCTAGAGCCAGGCTCCTTCAACAAGGGCTGCTGATTTCAGAAGGAAAAGACAGGCAAGACATGTGTCTTTGTAGACTGAAATGAAGGGCAACATGACTACAAGAAACAGGGATTCAGAAGTCCTTATGTGAGTGTGAAAACTGAGCCTGAGCGGTTGTTTTCTCTCTGTGGAATCTGTGCACTGGAGCCAAGAAAGTAAAGTACAGTACAGCATGTGGGCTGCAGACGCCCACCTCCAAGCTGCATGGACTGCACATGATTCCTCCACCAATCCCCAGTTCCCACCCTGACACAGTTCTAGATATGAATGACTCTGAATAGGGAGGAAAGGTGGGGGCGGGGAACCTATTCCAGACGTTCCCGGCTCCCACTGCTGCCAGATGAGGCAGTCCAGAGACCCCCAGTTGGTTCTCTCTTCTTTCTGACTGTAGTAGAAGCCAGTGAAAAGGCTTCAGCACAAAGAGCCCTGAGACAGGACGAAGAGGCAAAGAGGAAACAGGAAAAGACGGTGGGTTTCTCCTCTACCTATAAAACAGGCTCTCACAATCTCTTTCTTGAATTTACTCTAAGACAGACAAGAACATACACGCAAGGAAATCAGAAATTAAATTCATCTCTCCAAATAGCTACTAAGACGTTCACAAATAAAGGTCCAGTTGGTAATTATATTGCAAAAGATCATCAAAGATAGCCAATTCTTAGTTTAAGAACTTGGACCTTAGAGGGACTTCCCTTGTGACGCAGTGGTTAAGAATCCTGTCATACAGAGTGAAGTAAGTCAGAAGGAGAAAAACAAATACAGTATGCTAACACATATATATGGAATCTAAGAAAAAAAAAATGTCATGAAGAGACTAGGGGTAGGACAGGAATAAAACACAGACTTACTAGAGCATGGCCTTGAGGATATGCGGAGGGGGTAGAGTAAGCTGTGACGAAGTGAGAGAGTGGCATGAACAGATATACACTACCAAACGTAGGGTGGATAGCTAGTGGGAAGCAGTCGCATAGCACAGGGAGATCAGCTAGGTGGTTTGTGACCCCCTAGAGGGGTAGGATAGGGAGGGTGGGAGGGAGGAAGATGCAAGAGGGAAGAGATATGGGGATATATATATAACTGATTCACTTTGTTGTAAAACAAAAACTAACACCATTGTAAAGCAATTATACTCCAATAAAGATGTTAAAAAAAAAAAAAAAAAAGAATCCGCCTGCCAACGCAGGGAACGCGGGCTCAAGCCCTGATCCGAGAAGATCCCCCCATGCCGCGGGGCAACTAAGCCCGTGCACCTCAGCTACTGAGCCTGCGCTCTAGAGCCCGTGCTCCTCTACAGGAGAAGTCACTGCAATGAAAAGCCCGCGCACGGCAACCAAGAGTAGCCCCCGCTCACTGCAACTAGAGAAAGCCCACGAGCAGCAACGAAGACCCAACACCCCCAAAATAAATAAATACATACATAAATTTACTTAAAAAAAAAAACTTGGACCTTAGAAAAAAGACTGAAAAAAAAGAGCAACCAGTAACCTGACTGCAAGAACCAAGAGACTCAGAAGCTCTTAGTGAGTGTGAAATCAGAGCCTGGCCTGATTGCTTTTTCTCTACGGAATTAGAGCTTGGGAGTCAGCTTAGGGTTTTGTAACTTGGGGGTAAACAAATGGAAACTCCTGAAATGAAAACGTTTGTAAATGTGGGCAAAAGTTTGATTTTCTGAGGGGATGAACAAATCATTTTCATCAGTCTCAAATGTCAAAAAAACATTAAGACACAGTTTTCTAGATGGTGGGACTTTGGGAGATTTGTTTTCTTGCTTCTTTATGTGAATCAAAAGTTTCTAATTTCTACATTAAGTACTTAAAACTCCAACAAGCAAGGAAAAAATAAAAAATAAAAAATAAAAAAACCTAGGGCCTCAAAGACATGTATTTTCTGAGAAATTTACCTTATAGGAAATTGGAGACCTATATAAATCATAAGGACTCATAAAATACAATTTAATATCTCTATGAACCAGTAGAAATCACTGTACCAAACTAAGACATCAGTTTAAACAAACCCTGAAAGTGGCAGTAATAATAGTTGCTACTACATGCAGGCCCTCAGGGTTTACACACATTATTTCATTTAGTCCTTGCAACGACCCCAGGAGGTACTAGATATTACTTCCATTTTACAAATTATAGAACTGGTATATCAAGAGGCACTTGCACACAGCTAGTAAGAGGCAGGGCTGGGATCTGAACTGTGGCCTAACTCTAGACCTCATGTCATTTCTAATAAATCCCTCTATAATTTAAACCTGACCCTAACTAATGGCTTTGATAAAAGTATTCCCAAACAAAGCCTATATACAAATTCTGAGCAAACTTATACTTATTACCCAGTAAGCAAGAACAAAGAGAGATGGGATCTTGTCCTCAACACCTAACAAAATGCGTGACATATAACAAGCACTGAAAAAATATTTGTTGGTACAGGGAAAGAAAGAAAGAAGAGAGGCTTTCTTTTGACATCTCATAAGTCCACAGACTCTGATAATTCTAAAGAAGGAGAAATCATCAAACGCTTGGTCATTCTTACTTCTTCACTCACCTCCTCTACTTTGATAAACATTTCTAGAGAACAAAGCATAAGCCCAATAAGTCCTTCCTCTATTAAAGGTCAACCCAAGGCACCTGTTCTGCTGGTTTTTCTCAAGAGGCCCAGCCCAGCCACTTCAGACTCTGAACTTTCAGGAAAGAAGAAATGCAGATGGCCAACAGGCACATGAAAAGATGTTCAACATCACTAATCATCAGTGAAGTGCAAATCAAAATCACAATGAGGTATCATCTCACACCTGTCAGGATAGCTATCATCAAAAAGAACACAAATAACAAATGCTGGTGAGAATGTGGAGAAAAAGGACCCCTCTTACCACTGTTGGTGGGAATGTAAATTGGTGCAGCCACTGTGGAAAACAGTATGGAGGTCTCTCAAAAAACTAAAAATAGAACTACCATATGACCCAGGAATTCCATTCCTTGGTATACATTAAAAAAAAAATAAAACCCCAAAACACTAATGTGAAAAGATACATACATCCCAATGTTCACAGCAACATTATTTACAATTGCCAAGATATGGAAGCAACCAAAGCATCAATCACAGATGAGTGGATAAAGAAGATGTGGAGGTTAAAGACCTACATCAAACTCTTAGAGGAAAACATAGGCAGAACACTCTACGACATAAATCACAGCAAGATCCTTTTTGACCCATCTCCTAGAGAAATGGAAATAAAAACAAAAATAAACAAATGGGACCTAATGAAACTTAAAAGCTTTTGCACAGCAAAGGATACCATAAACAAGACCAAAAGACTACCCTCAGAATGGGAGAAAATAGTTGCAAATGAAGCAACTGACAAAGGATTAATATCCAAAATTTATAAGCAACTCATGCAGCTCAATAACAAAAAAACAAACAACCCAATCCAAAAATGGGCAGAAGACCTAAATAGACATTTCTCCAAAGAAGATATACAGATTGCCAACAAACACATGCAAGAATGCTCAACATCATTAATCATTAGAGAAATGCAAATCAAAACTACAATGAGATATCATCTCACATCAGTCAGAATGGCCATCATCAAAAACTCTAGAAACAATAAATGCTGGAGAGGGTGTGGAGAAAAGGGAACACTCATGCACTGCTGGTGGGAATATAAATTGATACAGCCACTATGGACAACAGTATGGAGGTTCCTTAAAAAACTACAAATAGAACTACCTTACGACCCCGCAATCCCACTACTGGGCATATACCCTGAGAAAACCATAATTCAAAAAGAGTCATGTACCAAAATGTTCATTGCAGCTCTATTTACGATAGCCAGGACATGGAAGCAACCTAAGTGTCTATCAACAGATGACTGGATAAAGAAGATGTGGCACATATATACAATGGAATATTACTCAGCCATAAAAAGAAATGAAACTGAGCTATTTGTAATGAGTTGGATAGACCTGGAGTCTGTCATACAGAGTGAAGTGAGTCAGAAGGAGAAAAATACTGTATGCTAACATATATATATGGAATCTAAGAAAAAAAATGTCATGAAGAGACTAGGGGTAGGATGGGAATAAAACACAGACCTACTAGAGTATGGACTTGAGGATATGGGGAGGGGGAAGGATAAGCTGTGACGAAGTGAGAGAGTGGCATGGACATATATACACTACCAAATGTAAAACAGATAGCTAGTGGGAAGCAGCTGCATGGCACAGGGAGATCAGCTCGGTGCTTTGTGACCCCCTAGAGGGGTGGGATAGGGAGGGTGGGAGGGAGACGCAAGAGGGAAGAGATATGGGAACATATGTATATGTATAACTGATTCACTTTGTTGTAAAGCAGAAAATAACACACCGTTGTAAAACAGTTATATTCCAATAAAGATGTTAAAAAAAGAAGAAGAAGAAGAAGATGTGGTTTATACACACAATGGAATACTACTCAGCCATTAAAAAGAATGAAATTTTGCCATTTGCAGCAACATGGATGGACTTAGAGGGTATTATACTAAGTGAAATAAGTCAGACAAAGACAAATTCTGTTTGGCATCACTTATATGTGAAATCTAAAAAATACAACAAATTAGTGAATACAACAAAAAAGAAGCAGACTCAGATATAGAGAACAAACTAGTGGTTACTACTGGGGAGAAGGAAGTGGGGAGGGGCAATATAGGGTAAGCGATGAAGAGGTACAAACCATTAGGTATAAAATAAGCTACAAGGATATATTGTACAACACAGGGAATACAGTCAATATTTTATTTATTTATTTATTTATTTTTGACTGCATTGGGTCTTTGTTGCTGCGCATGGGCTTTCTCTAGTTGCAATGAGCAGGGGCTACGTTCAGTGTGGTGTGCGGGCTTCTCATTGCAGTGGCTTCTCTTGTTGTGGAGCACGGGCTCTAGGCACACAGGCTTCAGTAGTTGTAGCATGTGGGCTCTAGAGCACAGGCTCAGTGATTGTGGTGCACGGGCTTAGTTGCTCTGTAGCATGTGGGATATTCCCAGACCAGGGCTCGAACCCATGTCCCCTGCACTGGCAGGTGTATGCTTAACCACTGTGCCACCAGGGAAGCCCTGTCAATATTTTATAATAACTATAAATGGAGTATAACCTTTAAAAATTGTTAATACTATATTGTACACCTGTAACTTATATAATATTGTACAGCAACTATACTTGAATTAAAGAAAGAAAAAAAAAAGAAAATGTCTGTTGCACATCTTTTGTCCTCTGTTAACACCATATCCTGTTCTTCCAGATAGATCATGATCTACTCAACGCAGATATTTATTCATTCATTCACTCAACAAACATATATCAAACAGTCCCCATGGGCAAGGCCCAGAGGACACAGTGGTGAACAAGTCATGTTCCCTGCCCTCATGGAACTCAGTCTAGTAGAAAGACAGATAAGTAAACCAACAATTACAAAGTATGTTAAATGCTAGAAAAGGAGGTTCAGCTTAAAAGGTTCTTAAGCAGGGAAGCCTATACCCTGAATTGTATGCAAAATGATGAGCACACAGGAGCACACATTTACTATTTTTTTGTGGAAAGAATCCATTGTTTTCATCAGACTGATTCATAATGATTAAGAACCACTGATCTAACATGAGATCTGGAGGAGTCATTGTTGTTCAGAAGAGCAGTGAGTATGAGGGAAGAATATTCCAGGCAGATAGAATAGTGTATGTAAAGATCCAGAGTTAAGAAAGAACATAACCTATTCTGGGACCATAAGAAGTTGAGTCTGGCAGAAGCACAGCATGAAAAGGGAGGAAGGGGGATAGGAGGCTGGAGATACAAGCAGGGTCTGGACCACTTGAGGGCCTTGTGGGCCATGCTGAGAAGTTTAGACTTCATCCTAAGGGCAATGGGGAGCCCTTGACAGACTTTAAGCAAGTAAGGGATACATTAGATTTTTTATTTTGGAAAGGTCATTAAAGCTACAGCATAGAAAATGGGTAGAACATAGAAAATGAGGGAACAAAATAGGAGGCAGGTTGACCAATTAGAAGGCTGCTGCAGTAAATTAGGTGAAAGATGATGGCAGCCTGGACTAAGGGTCTGTGTCTTGAACTTCTTTAAATCCTCAGGCTCTACTTTAAAACCTTGCACCTAGAAGTCTCCAAGAACCATAAAGAGCCCAGGAAAACAAGTCATGGTTCTCCACGTAGCAAGCACACCACATGCACAAAAGAGCTCTTTTTAGGTGGAAGATTGCCCAAGGGGGAACAGGAGGGAGGAGGTGCATCTTGAGAAGCCAGGAAGGAAAACCTTTCACCATCACAGAAGACTTAGGAAGGCTATGAAATCACTGGCTCATCCTCCAGATCACTGGTATAAACCCAACCCTATTATTCAGCCAAAGAAGCCTCAAGAGTGAGAAAGGAATGGTAGAGTGGCTGCGAAGTCTTTCTGAAGAACCAGACATAGACCACCAACCAGCCCTACAAAGTTGTATGGCAAAGGGAAGAAAAAGTGCATTCAGGAAGCCTTGTGTTATGGAACTCTTCCTCACTCCTCAGCTGAATCCTTACTGTTTTAATTTAGTTTCATGATCTTGGTACAAAGAAAACAGAAGGTCCTTATCCTTTGCACAGTGATCCTGCATGGGTGTTAAGATGGTTATTAAACTCTCTTACCACTAACCTTCATCTGTCTTAAGTCCTAATATCTGGGTTGCCAACTCATTTGGCTAAAGCTGAGACCTATGTCACATGTTAACATTACATGAGAAAAAGAAATACCCTGTCACCTCCCTGAATCCCAGCTAAACCTCCTGCAGGTGAGCAGCCTATGCCATTTAACTGCAAAAGGCTGACCTCTGTCTCCTGTAAAGTAAGGACATTCAAGGCCCTGCCTTTAAGCCAAGGCTATGTGAGAGTCAAAGGAGATAATGAGTCTGAGAACTGTGGTAGCAGGATTCAACAGAGCTGCAATGATGGATATCACCCCAGCACTCAACCTCCCTGGAATCTCGTCCTTCCTCCACTTGGAAAGGTCTTTCTTCTCAGCTAGAGGCACATGGAGCACCAAGTCAGGAAGGAAATGCCTTACTGATATGAAACAGAGATGTTTCATATCAACCCTAACCACCATCAGGGCAGCTGGTATCAGAGCCACCCCACACATCCACATGAGCTCTGTAAACTATGATGTGCTCTACACATAATAAGAGTAAACTTTATTAAGTACCTATTCTGTATTGGGTGCCTTATTTCCCTTACCTGTATCTGTTCCCTGGTTATTGTTATTACTGTTTTATTGTTGTTTTTCCAGTCTCATAAACAAGCAAACAGGATCATAGAGGTTAAGTAAATTCCCTGCAAACCTGTCAGGTGCTGGAGTCAGGTCACGACGTCTCCAAAGCCCTTTCCAAGACACCACACCATCTCCCAATGCAAGTTGGCATTACCACCCTTGTGTTTAATCCTTAGCAAACAGGCCTCTGAATCAATAACTCCAAACCTCTTCTATGAACATTCATAAAACATTTCTTACCAATGATCCTCTCCAATGATGATCTAAATTTCAAGGCTGAGCTACTCCAAGTCCAGACAAGTCTACCGCAGGCCATCTTGGTCAAATCAGTTGCACCTTAATGGGTGCTGGTGGGTGTCTGAATAGTGGTCTCGTTTCCTAGACACTACAAAGGCCTATGTTGAACTACATCCAAATCAATTCTTGAAAAAAACTCACCATTTCCTTAGAGGCAAAACCATCAGGAACCAGGCCCTATCTACTCCGACTAATCTCTCAAGGCCCTCTTTATACAAAGAAAGGATTCTACTCTCTAGTGCTCCCTCCCTCCCTGCACCACTGCCTTGGATTAAGTCTTGCTAAACTGCATGTTATGCAAAGATCTTCAAAATCATCAATACAACATATAAACACTCAGAACACAGACATAGGCCAGGGCCTGGCAGAGTCAGGTATAAAGAAAGGGTGAAACAATGGTTCTATGGGATGAGTGCATGCCTGGAGGTAAGAGAGCCAGGCCCTAATTTTTCTGCTTGCGGCTAGTTGGTGCTCACATTCCAAGCCCCTTGCCTCTTACCTCCAGCACATTCCTGACTCTCCTCCCTATTTCTGCTCACCATATATTCGAAGACACCAGTTGAATATCAGCCTACATCTAATAAAAACTGGACAGTAACTTTTCTTTAAAAAAACAAAGCCGGGGCTTCCCTGGTAGTCCAGTGGGTAAGACTCTGCACTCCCAATGCAGGGGGCCCGGGTTCAATCCCTAGTCGGAGAACTAGATGCTGCATGCATGCCACAACTAAGAGTTCACATGCTGCAACTAAGAGTCCGCATGTGGCAACTAAGAAGTCTCCATGCCACAGCTAAAAGATCCATATGCTACAACGAAGATCCCACATGCCGCAACGAAGACCCAGTGGAGCCTAAATAAATAGAAAAATAAAAACAAATAAAAAAACAAAGCCAACTTAATCAGCCTCTGCATGTAGCACAACAGAGCCAGAAGATGGAACAGCTCACTCCCAGGGCTTCTTTTGGGATGGAGTTCAAATGTCTTTTAGCCATGGTGATGAGCCTACGACACTTAGTCCACATATTCTTTAGAACTTGGTTCTTTTAACACCATAAAATGGGATTGTTTTCAGAGTTTTGGATGACATGAAGGGATCCATAATGGAGTACAAATACTATAGTACACAGAGCCCATAGAAAAGGGCATGATAAAAAGAGGGGAAAAAAACTGACTGGGCTATTTTGCGGAAATTATCTTCCCCTGGGATGGAGGTGCTAGATGGGGAGGATGGGGTCAAGGGGAATCTTAAGTATTCCATACTCACAGGGAAAAGAAGGACAAGACCAGCCCTTCTGGCCTCTCCAATCACACTATGCTGAAGTAGTGGAGAGCAACTCAGGTGACTGCCCATCCCAGATCTTCTCACAGGTTGGCTGCCTGTGGACACTCTCCTGTGGGCACTCAGACCTCAGTTTCACACTTATTACAAGTTATTCTAGGAAGGATATGGTCAAGGAGTGGAGCCATCACAGGACATTTGGGCAATATGAACTCAGAGGACAAAAAAATAAAAACACTTTAAGCCTCAGTAAAAGATCTTAATCATACCACTCAAGCCAGAAGAAAGTCACATGTATTTCCTTTTCTTTGGGGCCTTAAACATGCTGATAGAAATGGACTCAATGAGAGTCAGCTGGGCCTTTTCATTACTAATTTTATGCATTTTGAAGCTGAACCTGATAATTAGAACAAAATTTTGCAATGTTACTTTTTTTTTGTACCTGTTTACCAAGGTTTAAGCAAAACCAAGGGGCCTCAGAAAATACATGAATCTGATGTACTGCTGATGGAAGCATAAGATGGTACAACTGTTCTAAGTGTTGTGGAATTGAGGCACGTGTCTCACAAGAATTCAAAATGTGCACACACTTTAACCAAGTATTTTTTATTCTAGGGATCTAAGGAAATAATCAGGAATGTAAGTAAAGACCAAGTTGCAAGGATGCCCATTTTAGCATTATTTATAATAGCAAAATATTAGAAAGAACTATAATTTCCAACCAATAAGGAAATGGATTTTCAATTCAGATACATATGATGGAATCTTATGAGGCCATTAAAATAATGATGTAGATGTGATTTCATTGCCATGAAAATATATTGACAATATAGCACTAAGTTCAATTAAGCAAATTTTCATTGAGCACCTACTGTATGTAAGATCACGCTAGGCAGCAGGGACATAGCAGTGAATTTATAAGGTACAGTTTTTACCCTCATAAAGTTTATGACTGACCAGGCAAATCAGACAGTGAGGAAGGAATGAGATAAGTAGTAATACTAAAGAGAAGCATAAGCTATCACAAGAGTAAATGTATTACATGTATTTTTTTTTTGCTTGCCCACATTTTCTAATTTTTATTCTGCAATGAACATATGTGAATAGTGTTTGGATGAGTAGATGGATAGGTAGGTGGGTGGGTGGATGGATGCATAGACAGACAGATGATGGATGAATGGGTGGATGGATGGAAGGATGGAAGAATGGATGGTAACCAGATTCAGTGGAAAGCTTGGGCTGGGCAACACATTAGACTGCTTTCTTCTCTTGATTCTCTCCTCCCTTCAATTATGAGAATCCAAGACCTGATCCAGAAGCACCTTTTCTCTCCCTTTTTAAAATCACCTTGTTTTGCTTAGGCACTTCCACTACCTCCAGAGGCAAGTTCATTAGCAAAAAGTGGAGCCAACAGTGAGCCTCTCACTGTTGAGTTGAGTGAGCCTCTCTCAACACTGGACTTTCCAAACCACACAAACAGAGAAGAATGACTGGCAGGACTATTTACTGAAGTTGCAGCTAAATAGCTATTGTAGACAAGATAAATTATTTTAAAAGAAAGAGATGGATGAAGGACAAGGACAAAAACAGAAATAAAAACCTTACTACTAGAGTCTGAGGCTACTCCAAAGAGAATGTGGCTCAACATTTCCAGGTAGTGAAATTAGCTGGTTTTCCAGGCTGCACTGTGGAATTCCTGGCCCAAGGCTCAAAGTGAGGTAAGTGTGCCTTGGTCCACTTAGCAAAAGCACTGCTCCAAGTTGAGGCCAGGTCCTTCACATGATGAGCCAAGGGGGACATACATGTGAGGAACTCTCCAAACGCAAGTGCTAAGTACTCCCTGCCCCACCAAGAACCACTGCTGCCCAGCCCAGGCTTTGTACCACATTAGGAAAAGGGCAAGAGCCTATTCAGCAAAGATGTGCCTGCACTCACCCATCCTTAGCAACACCACATTCATTCATTCAACCTTCACTTATTCAGTCTCCTAAATATCAGGGCCTGGGGTGGGCGCTAAGGACTCAACAGTGACAAGACATAAGACATAATCCGCAAGCACCCAAAGCTCACAATCAAGGGTAGGAGACATTTTGTTCATTAAAACAATATTTTAGTCCTATTATGTACCAGGTACTCAGGGTACAGAAACAAACAAATCTAACAAGATCCCTGTCTTCAGGGAACTGATACTCCAGTGAGGAGACACAGGTAAAAATATATATAAACAACCAACCAATGTGATTTTCAGACAATGATAAATGTTATGAAAAAAAATAGAGTCAAGTTATGGAATACAAAGAGACCTAGTGGGGAACTATGGCTCAGGTGGTCAGAGAGGAGGCAACATTTGATATGTAAACTACAGGGTGAGAAGCAGCAGGTACATGAGACCCCAGAACACGACCACTGCAAACCCCAGGAAATAGATGAGAGCGCAGAGTGATAGTGACCACACTCAGAGGAAGCACAGGGTACAGACGAGTGTGTGGAAGAGACACCTGACCTCATCCAGCTGGCTTTCAGTCAGCAGTGATGGATACAGCACTGCCTGCACCTGGCTCAGGGGAGGTGCTGCAACGTACTGCAGACAATCTCAGCCCGTGGGTTTCAGGGAATTCAGTCTCAGAAATAATACACGTGCAATAGTTGGACAAGGCTATTTGGCATGTCCAGGAAACAGGGACTCCCTGGAAAGTTGGCAAAGGTACTGAAACTGAATGCAGATGGTGAATATACCTCTGTCTTACTCTCCCCACCCCAAGCCCCACCATCACTTCTGCCAACTCTACCGCATTCCTATAAAGGCTAGTGGAGACTCAAGGTCCGTTCCTGGAAAGAACAGCTAAAGAATAATAAGAGGTGGGCCAGCTAGGCCAGCCAGCCCTGGGCCAGACATCCAGAAGCCAAGTTCCACTCATTCACTGTGTGACCTCAGGCAAGTCCCTTCCTTTCTCTCAGCCTCAGGGTCCCCCATCTGCAAAATGACAGCTCAGAAGCCTGGGGATGAAACCAAGAGTCTACATTTCTAACAAGCTCCCTGACATGATTATGATGCACGACAAAGTCTGAGAATTCATGGACTATATGATTCTACATTGTTTCCTCAGAGTTAACTGCAATAGGGGCTGCATGCTTGACTGGCCTGGCTGAGGGCGTGTCACGGTGCTTTGCATCTCCATGGTGCAAAGCAAAGAATCTGGCACACAGGAGCTCCTCAGGGTGGGTGTCACAGCCTTCTTTCCTCCCCCCTCTCATGCCACCACCCTCAATATTCTCCCAGTGGGGCTGCAGCCCCACAACCATGGGTTATTGTTTGCCCCTCATCATACCTGTGAACATCGCACAGAAGTAGGGGCTGCAGGCTGCCAGGACCACACGGTGGGCTTCTATCTCAACATCTTCTGCCACAATCACCACGTCACACAATAGCTGTTTGCTGCAAGACACCAGTGGGAGAAAGGATGGGTCACAGCACCAACTCCCACCCCCAGCCACACAAGGGTATTTTTTCTCCCCCACCCTCCGCATTCCATACTATCACCATCCACGGTTGTCATACACACCTACCATATCTTAAGTTAGACAGGGAGATGGACTCATCAGCTTTCCCTAGTCCCTAATAAGCCCCACATTCACACTTTCCTAAGGCACTCAACTCTGTAGAGATCTAACTACTATGTAGCTGCAAATTCAGAGTTCCTTCATTTGTCTTCACATCTCTGCTCTGCAACTCTACAAGCTATGACTGAGAAAGGGGGACAGCAGTTCAAGGAGCAGTGGGAGAAGCTTTGGGCTGTTAGCTGAGTAACTGAATGAGTGCCAAGGAGCATAAGCATGCCACCGAGGTGTGCCACCAGCTAAAAAAGGTATTAACCCTTCCCCCCCGCCCCAAGGAATCCACTGCCTGGGAAACACTGGTAAGAGGCCAGCCAGATCTGGAGGACTCAAGTATGTTTCTTCCCACCCAGGTTTAACACTAACATCATAAAGACTCCGCCGGTACACACAGTGCTTCCTAAAGACCCTGGGCAAACTCCAATTACTGCAATTATTAAGAAAACTGTAACTACATTTTTACTTGTTTGTCACCCCCATACACTATGAAACTTTAAAAAGGACTTGTTTACTGTTATATCCTAGACACCTGGTTGCATGCATAGCACACAGTAGGCCCTAAACTGTTACTAAATAAATTAATAAAGGAATAAAATTTTAAATAGGATCAATCCACACTCAGAGACAGAATGAATATTTGACTACTTTGAAGACTGAAAGGGTACCACAAGCCCTATCAATCCAAGAATTTTTCTTCTATCAGCCTTTCAAGTTCTTATCATGGCTATTATCAATACAATAGTCAACATTTTTTGAGTTACATGTGCCAGGCACTGTTCTAAGCACTTTTAAAATACATATTATTTCATTTAACCCCCTCTACAACCCTATGAAGTATGACTACTGTTATGCCCCATATTACTAAAAAAGGAAACTGAGGCCCAGAGAAGTTAAGTAACTTTCCCAAGGTCATACAGAAAAGGAGCAGTGGATTCAGGATTTGAATATAAGCAGCTGAACCCAAGAACCCATGCTCCTAACTTCTATAGTATCCTGGTCACCACTAGTCCTTGCTTTAGACTGAAGCACTAGAAGTGGGAGGGAAGACAGGGAGGATAAACACATTTCGACTGTGATCCACTGGTAGTGGTTACTTAGCACACTATACTGGATTGAGAAGTCTGAGGTCATGACTGGGTTCCACGTGACAGTGATGAGATAAATATAATGAGTATGTCATGGTTAATAGATGGAAGAGAAGCTACATATTTGCTCTCCCTGGTATAGCATATTAAACCATTGCCAACTATTCAGACATTAGTCCAGGTTCACTTTTCAGAGAAATAGAGTCATAAAGCCTGAGAAGGCTAGAACCACAAATGCCCTTAGAGATCACCCTATGTATGAAGCTCAGAGAGGTGGCCCAAAGCCACAGAAGCCTTAGTCTTGAATCTAGTTCTGACTCCAGGTACAGTACCATAATTCCTCATGATTGGTTGACACTTAGAATGGGAAAAAACAGTAGCTAGGTTATCTCCAATGGGGAAAGGTGATCAGGAAAGGTTCAGCATATGGAATAAGGTACCAGTGAGGGGGCTTCTGGGAAGGTTGAGACCTCTGAGCACCAAGAGGCAAAACCTGGGGGTGGGACCTCATCCTGCAGTGAACAGCACACCTTACACACGAACTTTATTAGAATAAACCAGCTCAACTGGGAACAGAACTGGCTCTGCCCCAACAGGCTACAAGAACATGGACAAATTGACCCCATCAATTTTCTCATCTTTCTTAGCTGCCTTGGGACATATACCGTGGGGACCAAATGAGATTGCAGATGCCACTTGAGAATAGGCTTGTTTAAATATGGATAAAATATATTGTAAAAATGTATTCCCAACAGTATAGACTCACCTTGGACATTTTCACTTCTATTAAACATTTTGGGGAGAAAATAGAGTTATCACTGCTATTTAAAAGTACAAGTAATTTTTTTTGGTAACCAGTATTTTAATACGGAAAGTGTTGACACAGATTGGTCAGAAATGCTGAGCAAATTTTCAGTGCCAGGTGACGGGCAAGCAAATGTCAAAGTGGGATATCTTACACAAACCCAGAAAAGCTGATAATTCTTGAACAAATGGGAAAGAGACAAGAAGGAATAAGGAATAAAGATGGAGAATCCAGTAAAGCAAATAAATGAGAGCAGTTCTGATAGGTGGGAAGTGTATCTCAAGGCCAGAGAAACTCTAACCTGGGAGAGTGACCAAGAAAAACTTGCCACAAAGTCAAGGTAGGCTTTCCCAGGTGGTGGGAAAGCCTGTCTAGACACTGGAGACATCTCAGTCTCCACTATGCAGGGAAAAGGGAAGAGGCAGCTCTACAAGCACTGCATGGCTCACAAGCACTTCTATTTCCAATTACCAGAGATCCTGTGAGATCCTTTTTTCTGAAGTATCATACACTACTCCAAAGGACAGTCTTGAGGAGACCAAAATAGGGCTATACACACTGTGATTTGTAGGAAATAGAGTAGAGCTGTTAGGAAGGAGCTCAGGCCCTGGAATCAAAGTGACCAGAGTTCATGTCCCCTGAGTATCATAGAATTGACATGTGTTGTAAACAAGATAAAGAATAGTGCTAATAGTAAACATTCAGTAAATATTTATTTCTTTTCTTCCTTTTTTCCACAAAATACTTCAATCAAGATTAGAGTAAGTTTTGGACATGGTAAATTTGAGCTGTCTTTTGGACATGTAAGTGGGGCTGTCAAGTAGGCAAGTGGATACTAGGGTCTGGAGTTCAGAGGTGGGAAATGGTTAAGAAGTTGGGGGAAAGGGGAGGAACCAACAAAAGAGATGAGAAAACAGCCAGTGGGATAGGATGGAAACCAAAAGAGTGTGGCGTCCAAGAAGCCAAGTAAAGAGAGGGCTACCAAAAGGAAGGAATGATCAATTGTACCAAATACTGCTGATAAGTAAGATAACATTAGGGTGGCTAGCCAGGGCAGTTAGTCAAGGAAATTAAATAAAAGGCATCCAAATTGGAAAGAAAGAAATAAAACTATCTCTTCACAAATGACATGATCTGGTACATATAAAATCCCAAGGAATCCACTAAAAAACTACTAAAATAAATAAACGAGTATAAGGAGGTTGCAGAATACAAGATCAATACACAAAAATCAACTGTGTTTCTGTACACTTGCAGTGAACAATCCCAAAATGATATTTTTTAAATTCCATTTACAATAGCATCAAAAAGAATAAAATACTTTAGGAATAAATTTAACAAAAAAATTCAAAACCTATACCCTAAAACTATAAAACACAGTTGAAGAAAATTAAAGAAGACTTAAATAAGTGGAAAGACCTCCAGTGTTCATGAATTGGAAGATTAATACTGTTAAGATGGCAATTCTCCCCCAAAATGTTCTACAGATTCAATACAATTTCTATCAAACTCTCAGCTGGCTTCTTTGCAGAAAGTGACAAGCTGAGCCTAAAATTCAAATGTAAATGCAAGGGACCTAGAATGGCCAAAACAACCTTGAAAAAGAACACAGTTGAAGAACTCAGGTTTCCCAACTTCAAAACACTACAAAGCTAAAGACAGTGTAGTAATAGCACAAGGATAGATACATAGATCAACAGAATAGAATTGAGAGTTTAAAATAAACCCTCACATTCACAGTTAATTGATTTCTGAAAAGGATGCTAAGACCATTCAACCAGGAGAGAATAATCTTTTCAACAAATGCTGCTAGGATAACTGGATATCCACATGCAAAAGAATGAAGTTGGACCCCTACCTCACACCATACACAAAAATTAACTCAAAATGGATCAAAGACCTAAATGTAAGAGCTAAAACTATAAAACTCTTAGAAGAGACACTGGGGTAAATCTTCATGACTTTGGATTAGGCAGTGGTTTGTTAGATAGGACACTAAAGCACAAACAAAAAAATACATTAGACATCAAAGTTTACAACTTTTGTGCCTCAGGACATCAGGAAAATGAGAAGAAAACCTACATAATGAAAGAAAAACTTTGTAAATCATATGTCTAATAAGAAGCTTATATCTAGAATATATAAAGAACTTGAAACTTTACAACTCAATAATAAGTAGACATATAACCCAATTTAAAATAGGCAAAGTATCTTAATAGACATTCTCCAAATAAGATACAGAAATGGCCAATGATCACATGAAAAGGTGCTCAACATCATTAGTCATCAGAGAAATGTAAATCAAAACCACAGTGAGATAACTCCTCACACATACTAGGATGGTTATAATCAAAAACACAGAAAATAACAAGTGTTGATGAGGATATGGAGAAATTGGAACCTTCATACACTGCTGATGGAAATGTAAAGTGGTACAGCTGCTGTGGAAAACAGTCTGACAGTTCCTCAAAAGGTTAAACACAGAGTTGTCATTTGACCCAGGAATCCCACTCCCAAGAGAAATAAAACATACATCCACACAAAAACTTGTACCTGAATGTTCACAGCAGCATTATTCATAATAGCCAAATGGCCTCAAATCTGTATATCCATACAATGAAATATTATTCAGCAATAAAAAGGAATGAAATACTGAGACATGCTACAGCATTAATGAACTTTGAAAACACTATGCTAAGTAAAAAAAGTTAGTCACAAAAGACACATTATATGATTCCAAAATAGGCAAATCATAAAGACAGAAAGTAGATTAGTGGTTGTCTAGTACTGGGGGGGTGAGTGAATAGGGATAACAGGGGGATTACTGCTAAAGTATACAGGGTGATGAAAGTATTCTAAAATTGATTGATGGTTGCCCAATTCTGTGAATATAGTAAAAGCCATTAAATTGTACACTTTAAATGGGTGAATTGTATGGTATATGAATTATATCTTGATGAAGCTGTTACCAAAAAAAGAAAAACAGCATATACATCTGCAAAAAATGAAAATTCTAAATAAAAAAGATATATGCACCCCAATGTTCATAGCAGCAATATTCACAATAGCCAAGACATGGAAGCAATCCAAGTGTCCAGATGATTGGCTTAAGAAGATGTGATACACACACACACACACACACACACACACACACACACACAAAATGGAATATTATCCAGCAATAAAAAAGAATGAAAAATCTCCATTTGCAGCAACATGGATGGACCTAGAGAATACTATGCTTAGTGAAATAAGTCAGACAGAGAAAGACAAATACTATATCACTTAACATATGAAATCTAAAAAAATAATACAAATGAACGTATATACAAAACAGAAACAGACTCACAGACATAGAAAACAAATTTATGGTTACAAAAGGGGAGGGGGAGGGCAAATCAGGAATATGGCATTAAAAGATATAAACTACTATACATAAAAGAGATAAGCAAGAGAATGGGAGAAAATATTTGCAAATGAAGCAACTGACAAAGGATTAATATCCAAAATTTATAAGCAACTCATGCAGCTCAATAACAAAAAAACAAACAACCCAATCCAAAAATGGGCAGAAGAACTAAATAGACATTTCTGCAAAGAAGATATACAGATAGCCAACAAACACATGAAAGAATGCTCAACATCATTAATCATTAGAGAAATGCAAATCAAAACTACAATGAGATATCATCTCACACCGGCCAGATTGGCCATCATCAAAAACTCTAGAAACAATAAATGCTGGAGAGGGTGTGGAGAAAAGGGAACACTCTTGCACTGCTGGTGGGAATGTAAAATGATACAGCCACTATGGAGAACAGTATGGAGGTTCCTTAAAAAACTACAAATAGAACTACCATATGACCCAGCAATCCCACTACTGGGCATATACCCTGAGAAAACCATAATTCAAAAAGAGCCATGTACCAAAATGTTTACTGCAGCTCTATTTACGATAGCCAGGACATGGAAGCAACCTAAGTGTCCATCAACAGATGACTGGATAAAGAAGATGTGGCACATATATACAATGGAATATTACTCAGCCATAAAAAGAAATGAAACTGAGTTATTTGTAATGAGGTGGATAGACCTGGAATCTGTCATACAGAGTGAAGTACGTCAGAAACAGAAAGACAAATACCGTATGCTAACACATATATATGGAATCTAAAAAAAAAAAAAAAAAATGTCATGAAGAGATTAGTGGTAGGATGGGAATAAAACACAGACCTACTAGAGCATGGACTTGAGGATATGGGGAGGGGGAAGGGTAAGCTGTGAGGATGTGAGAGAGTGTCAGGGACATATACACACTACCAAATGTAAATTAGATAGCTAGTGGGAAGCTGCAACATAGCACAGGGAGTTCACCTCTGTGCTTTGCGACCACCTAGAGGGGTGGGATAGGGAAGGTGGGAGGGAGGGTGACACAAGAGGGAAGAGTTATGGGAACATATGTATATGTATAACTGATTCACTTTGTTGTAAAGGAGAAACTAACACACTATTGTAAAACAGTTATACTCAAATAAAAATGTTTTAAAAAAAAAGAGATAAGCAAGAAAGATTTACTGTACAGCACAGGAAATTATACTCAATATCCTATAATAACCTATAATGGAATATAATCTGAAAAAAATGAATCAGTATGCTATACACTTGAAACTAACACAATATTGTAAATCAACTATGCTTCAATTTTTAAAAGTTATACTAAAGGGGACGGCTTAAAGATGGCGGAAGAGTAAGACGCGGAGATCTCCTTCCTCCTCACAGAGACATCAGAAATACATCTACACGTGGAACTTCTCCTATAGAACACCCACTGAACGCTGGAAGAAGACCTCAGACCTCCAAAAAGGCAAGAAACTCCCCACATATCTGGGTAGGGCAAAAGAAAAAAGAATAAACAGGGACAAAAGAATAGGGACGGGACCTACGCCAGTGGGAGGGAGCCGTGAAGGAGGAAAGACTCCCACACACTAGAGGCCCCTTCGCGGGCAGAGACTGCGGGCCCCGGAGGGGGAAGCTCCGGAGCCGCGGAGGAGAGCGCAGCCACAGGGGTGCGGAGGGAAAAGCGGAGAGATTCCCGCAGAGGATCGGTGCCGACCGGCACTCACCAGCCCGAGAGGCTTGTCTGCTCGCCCGCCGGGGCGGGCGGGGCCGGGAGCTGAGGCTCGGGCTTCAGTCGGATCCCAGGGAAAGGTCTGGAGTTGGCAGAGTGAAGACAGCTTGAAGGGGGCTAGTGTGCCACGGCTGGCCGGGAGGGAGTTCGGGAGAAGTCTG
The DNA here is from genome assembly GCF_026419965.1 of Kogia breviceps. Taxonomy (NCBI): domain Eukaryota; kingdom Metazoa; phylum Chordata; class Mammalia; order Artiodactyla; family Physeteridae; genus Kogia; species Kogia breviceps. Next base: position 115,061,732 of record NC_081313.1, read on the forward strand.
GAGCTGCCGAAGAGGCAGGAGACCTTTTCCTCCCTCTTTGCTGCCTGGGCGCAAGGAGAGGGGATTAAGTGCGCCGCTTGAAGGAGCCCCAGGGGCGGGCGCGGAGCTGCCGAAGAGACAAGAGATTTTTTCTTGCCTCTTTGCTTCCTCGGGTGTGAGGTGAGGGGATTAAGAGCACCGCGTAGAGGAGCTCCAGAAACGGGCGCGAGCCGCGTCTGTCGGCACGGACAGTAGAGACGGGTGTCGGACGCTAAGGTTGCTGCTGCCACCACCAAGAGGCCTGTGTGTGAGCACAGGTCACTCTCCACACCGGCCCTCCCGGGAGCCCGTGCAGTCCGCCACTGCCGGGGTCCCGGGATCCAGGGACAGCTTCCCCGGGAGAACGCACGGCGAGCCTTGGGCCTATGCAGCGTCACGTCGGCCTCTGCCGCCGCGGACTCGCCCCGCCCCCGTGCCACTCCCTCCCCCCAGCCTGAGAGAACTGGAGCCCCCGAATCAACTGCTCCTTTAACATCGTCCTGTCTGAGCAAAGGGCAGTCGCCCTCGGACAACCTACACGCAGAGGCGGGACCAAGTCCAAAGCTGAACCCCAGGAGCTGTGCGAACAGAGAGGAGAGGGGGAGGTCTCTCCCAGCAGCCTCAGAAGCTGCGGATTAAAGCTCCACAATCAACTTGAAGTGCCCTGCATCTGTTGAAAACCTGAATAGACAACGAATCATCCCAAGTTGAGGAGGTGGACTTTGGGAGCAAGATATACTATTATTTTCCCCTTTTTTTTCTTTTTGTGAGTGTGTATGTGTGTGCTGCTGTGTGAGATTTTGTCTGTATAGCTTTGCTTGCACCATTTGTCCTAGGGTTAGACTGACCCATTTTTCTGTTTTTTTGTTTGTTTGTTTTTGTGAGTGTGTATGTGTGTGCTGCTGTGTGAGATTTTGTCTGTATAGCTTTGCTTGCACCATTTGTCCTAGGGTTAGACCGACCCATTTTTCTGTTTTTTTTTTTTTTTTAAAGGAAATTTTTCTTCTTAATAATTATTTTTTATTTTAATAACTATACTTTATACTACTCTGTCTTCTCCCTTTCTTTCTTCCTTTCTTCCTTCCTTTCTTCCCTCCTTCCCTCCTTTCTTCCTTACTTCCCCCCTTCTTTCCTCCCTTCCTCTCTTCCTTCCTCCCTTTCTTCCTCTGCACCTTCCTTCCTTCCTTTCTTGCTTCCTTCCTTCATTTCTTCCTTCCTTTCTTCCTTCCTTCCCTCCCTCCCTCCTTCCTTCCTTTTCTTTCCTCTCTATTTATTCTACCTTTTATTTTGAGCCGTGTGGATTAAAGGTTCTTGGCGCCCCAGCCAGGCACCAGGGCGGTGTCCCTGAGGTGGGAGAACCAACCTCAAGACACTAGTCCACAAGAGACCTCCGAGCTCCACGTAATATCAGACGGCGAAAATCTCCCAGAGACCTCCATCTCAACACCAAGACCCAGCTTCACTCAAGGACCAGCAAAGAACAGTGCTGGACACCCTATGCCCAACAAAGAGCAAGACAGGTCTACAGCCCCATCCATTAGCAGAGAGGCTGCCTAAAATCATAATAAGGTTACCAACATCCCCAAACACACCACCAGACGAGGACCTGCCCACCAGAAAGACAAGATCCAGCCTCATCCACCAGAACAGAGGCACTAGTCCCCCCAACCAGGGAATCTACTCAACCCACTGAACCAACCTTAGCCACCGGGGACAGCCACCAAAAACAACAGAAACTACAAACCTGCAGCGTGCAAAAAGGAGACCTCAAACACAGTAAGATAAGCAAAATGAGAAGACAGAAAAACACACAACAGATGAAGGAGCAAGATAAAAACACACCAGACCTAACAGATGAAGAGGTAATAGCCAATCTACCTGAAAGAGAATTTAGAATAATGATGGTGAAGATGATGCAAAATCTTGGAAATAGAATGGACAATTTGCAAGAAACAGTTAACAGGGACCTAGAAGAAATAAAGAGGAAGCAAGAAACGATGAGCAACACAATAAATGAAATTAAAAATACTCTAGATGGGATCAATAGCAGAATAACTGAGGCAGAAGGACGGATAAGTGACCTGGAAGATAAAATAGTGGAAATAACTACTGCAGAGCAGAAGAAAGAAAAAAGAATAAAAAGAACTGAGGACAGTCTCAGAGACCTCTGGGACAACATTAAACGCACCAACATTCGAATTATAGGGGTCCCAGAAGAAGAAGAGAAAAAGAAAGGGACTGAGAAAATATTTGAAGAGATTATAGTTGAAAACTTCCCTAATATAGGAAAGGAAATAGTCAATCAAGTCCAGGAAGCACAGAGAGTTCCATACAGGATAAACCCAAAGAGAAACACGCCAAGACACATAATAATCAAACTGTCAAAAATTAAATACAAAGAAAACATATTAAAAGCAGCAAGGGAAAAACAACAAATAACACACAAGGGAATCCCCATAAGATTAACATCTGATCTTTCAGCAGAAACTCTACAAGCCAGAAGGGAGTGGCAGGACATATTTAAAGTGATGAAGGAAAAAAACCTACAACCAAGATTACTCTACCCAGCAAGGATCTCATTCAGATTTGATGGAGAAATTAAAACCTTTACAGACAAGCAAAAGCTGAGAGAGTTCAGCACCACCAAACCAGCTCTACAACAAATCCTAAAGGAACTTCTCTAGGCAAGAAACACAAGAGAAGGAAAAGACCTACAAGAACAACCCGAAACAATTAAGTAAATGGTAATAGGAACATACCTATCGATAATTACCTTAAATGTAAATGGATTAAATGCTCCCACCAAAAGACACAGACTGGCTGAATGGATACAAAAACAAGACCCATATATATGCTGTCTACAAGAGACCCACTTCAGACCTAGGGACACATACAGACTGAAAGTAAGGGGATGGAAAAAGATATTCCATGCAAATGGAAATCAGAAGAAAGCTGGAGTAGCAACTCTCATATCAGACAAAATAGACTTTAAAATAAAGACTATTACAAGAGACAAAGAAGGACACTACATAATGATCAAGGGATCGATCCATGAAGAAGATATAACAATTGTAAATATTTATGCTCCCAACATAGGAGCACCTCAATACATAAGGCAAATACTAACAGCCTTAAAAGGGGAAATCGACAGTAACACAATTATAATGGGGGACTTTAACACCCCACTTTCACCAATGGACAGATCATCCAAAATGAAAATAAATAAGGAAACACAAGCTTTAAATGATACATTACACAAGATGGACTTAATTGATATTTATAGGACATTCCATCCAAAAACAACAGAATACACATTTTTCTCAAGTGCTCATGGAACATTCTCCAGGATTGATCATATATTGGGTCACAAATCTAGCCTTGGCAAATTTAAGAAAATTGAAATCGTATCAAGTATCTTTTCCAACCACAACGCTATGAGACTAGATATCAATTATAGGAAAAGATCTGTAAAAAATACAAACACATGGAGGCTAAACAATACACTACTTAATAACGAAGTGATCACTGAAGAAATCAAAGAGGAAATCAAAAAATACTTAGAAACAAATGACAATGGAGACACAACGACCCAAAACCTATGGGATACAGCAAAAGCAGTTCTAAGAGGCAAGTTTATAGCAATACAATCATACCTTAAGAAACAGGAAACATCTCGAATAAACAACCTAACTTTGCACTTAAAGCAATTAGAGAAAGAAGAACAAAAAAACCCCAAATTTAGCAGAAGGAAAGAAATCATAAAGATCAGATCAGAAATAAATGAAAAAGAAGTGAAGGAAACAATAGCAAAGATCAATAAAACTAAAAGCTGGTTCTTTGAGAAGATAAATAAAATTGATAAACCATTAGCCAGACTCATCAAGAATAAAAGGGAGAAGACTCAAATCAATAGAATTATAAATGAAAAAGGAGATATAACAACAGACACTGCAGAAATACAAAAGATTATTAGAGATTACTACAAGCAACTGTATGCCAATAAAATGGACAACCTGGAAGAAATGGACAAATTCTTAGAAATGCACAAACTGCCGAGACTGAACCAGGAAGAAATAGAAAATATGAATAGACCAATCACAAGCACTGAAATTGAAACTGTGATTAAAAATCTTCCAGCAAACAAAAGCCCAGGACCAGATGGCTTCACAGGCGAATTCTATCAGACATTTAGAGAAGAGCTAACGCCTATCCTTCTCAAACTCTTCCAACAGATAGCAGAGGGAGGAACACTCCCAAACTCATTCTATGAGGCCAACATCACCCTGATACCAAAACCAGACAAAGACGTCACAAAGAAAGAAAACTACAGGCCAATATCACTGATGAACATAGATGCAAAAATCCTCAACAAAATATTAGCAAACAGAATCCAACAGCACATTAAAAGGATCATACACCATGATCAAGTGGGGTTTATCCCAGGAATGCAAGGATTCTTCAATATACGCAAATCAATCAATGTGATACACCATATCAACAAACTGAAGGAGAAAAACCATATGATCATCTCAATAGATGCAGAGAAAGCTTTTGACAAAATTCAACACTCATTTATGATAAAAACCTTGCAGAAAGTAGGCATACAGGGAACTTTCCTCAACATAATAAAGGCCATATATGACAAACCCACAGCTAGCATCATTCTCAATGGTGAAAAACTGAAACCATTTCCACTAAGATCAGGAACAAGACAAGGTTGCCCACTCTCACCACTCTTATTCAACATAGTTTTGGAAGTTCTAGCCACAGCAATCAGAGAAGAAAAAGAAATAAAAGGAATCCAGATAGGAAAAGAAGAAGTAAAGCTGTCACTGTTTGCAGATGACATGATACTATACATAGAGAATCCTAAGGATGCTACCGGAAAACTACTAGAGCTAATCAATGAATTTGGTAAAGTTGCAGGATACAAAATTAATGCACAGAAATCTCTGGCATTCTTATACACTAATGATGAAAAATCTGAGAGTGAAATTAAGAAAACACTCCCATTTACCATTGCAACAAAAAGAATAAAATATCTAGGAATAAACCTACCTAAGGAGACAAAAGACTTGTATGCAGAAAACTATAAGACACTGATGAAAGAAATTAAAGATGATACAAATAGGTGGAGAAATATACCATGTTCTTGGATTGGAAGAATCAACATAGTGAAAATGACTATACTACCCAAAGCAATCTACCGATTCAATGCAATCCCTATCAAATTACCACTGGCATTTTTTACAGAACTAGAACAAAAAATTTCACAATTTGTATGGAAACACAAAAGACCCCGAATAGCCAAAGCAATCTTGAGAACGAGAAATGGAGCTGGAGGAATTAGGCTCCCTGACTTCAGACTCTACTACAAGGCTACAGTAATCAAGACAATATGGTACTGGCACAAAAACAGAAATATAGATCAATGGAACAGGATAGAGAGCCCAGAGATAAACCCACACACATATGGTCACCTTATCTTTGATAAAGGAGGGAAGGATATACAGTGGAGAAAAGACAGCCTCTTCAATAAGTGGTGCTGGGAAAACTGGACAGCTACATGTAAAAGTATGAAATTAGAACAATCCCTAACACCACACACAAAAATAAACTCAAAATGGGTTAAAGACCTAAATGTAAGGCCAGACACTATCAAACTCTTAGAGGAAAACATAGGCAGAACACTATACGACATAAATCACAGCAAGATCCTTTTTGACCCATCTCCTAGAGAAATGGAAATAAAAACACAAATAAACAAATGGGACCTAATGAAACTTAAAAGCTTTTGCACAGCAAAGGATACTATAAACAAGACCAAAAGACAACCCTCAGAATGGGAGAAAATATTTGCAAATGAAGCAACTGACAAAGGATTAATTTCCAAAATTTATAAGCAACTCATGCAGCTCAATAACAAAAAAACAAACAACCCAATCCAAAAATGGGCAGAAGACCTAAATAGACATTTCTCCAAAGAAGATATACAGATTGCTAACAAACACATGAAAGAATGCTCAACCTCATTAATCATTAGAGAAATGCAAATCAAAACTACAATGAGATATCATCTCACACCGGTCAGATTGGCCATCATCAAAAACTCTAGAAACAATAAATGCTGGAGAGGGTGTGGAGAAAAGGGAACCCTCTTGCACTGCTGGTGGGAATGTAAATTGATACAGCCGCTATGGAGAACAGTATGGAGGTTCCTTAAAAAACTACAAATAGAACTACCATACGACCCAGCAATCCCACTACTGGGCATATACCCTGAGAAAACCATAATTCAAAAAGAGTCATGTACCAAAATGTTCATTGCAGCTCTATTTACGATAGCCAGGACATGGAAGCAACCTAAGTGTCCATCAACAGATGAATGGATAAAGAAGATGTGGCACATATATACAATGGAATATTACTCAGCCATAAAAAGAAATGAAACTGAGTTATTTATAATGAGGTGGATGAACCTGGAGTCTGTCATACAGAGTGAAGTAAGTCAGAAGGAGAAAAACAAATACCGTATGCTAACACATATATATGGACTCTAAGGGAAAAAAATGTCATGAAGAGATTAGTGGTAGGACGGGAATAAAACACAGACTTACTCGAGCATGGACTTGAGGATATGGGGGGGGGAGGGGTGGGCTGTGACGAAGTGGGGGAGTGGCAGGGACATATATACACTATCAAATGTAAATTAGATAGCTGGTGAGAAGCTGCTGCATAGCACAGGGAGATCACCTCTGTGCTTTGTGACCGCCTGGGGGGGTGGGATAGGGAGGGTGGGAGAGAGGATGATGCAAGAGGGAGGAGATGTGGGAGCATGTGTGTATCTATAACTGATTTAGTTTGTTGTAGAGGGAAAACTAACACACTATTGTAAAACAATTATACTCCAATAAAGATGTTAAAAAGAAAAAAAAAAAGTTATACTAAAAACAAGAAGGAATAAAAGTTTTAAAGGCTAAAAAAATGATATACTTCAAAAGAAAAGAAAAACAAAAAGCAGTGTGCTAAAATGGCTCGTTACTAGTAATAAAGCCATACTGGAAAACAATCTAAAAAAAAAAGATGAAGCTGAGAACTTTTTGCAATGGAGAAATGAGAGATTCAAACTGTAAAGATAAGATAGAAGATTGTCGCTCCTTTTCAGGCCTGATGAGGGGGTGCTATTCCAACAAGGACCACGTGCCCACTTGCTGGTTGGCTGGTAAGTCAGGAGACAAAGAGCCATTAGGGCTCTGCTGCCCAGAAGCAGCTATTGGTCTGACCAGAGCAAAGTGAGGAAGTGCAAAAGGCGGAGGAAACCTGGTTGGTTACCATGTCAGCAGCCCATTTTCTACAATGCAAGTATAAAGAACAGGAAACATGTGAATTGTGTGATTCATAAATTGCGAAGAACATGTGTGCTTGAACTAAAATAGCTTAAAATTGAGGGAGGAGAATGTGAAAATAATGCAAGAAAAAACCCTAGGTCCCTGGAATATCAGGTAACATTTCATTAGCTTGACCCCTGAATGGCAAGGTGCTTCACCCTGGCCTTCATCAAAACAAAGTATGCCTCTCTCCAGTTCCCATTAAACTCACCCAAATCAATAAAGTGTCTATTCAGGCCCCCTTTCTCTCCCTAACTCCCCCATTCCACTCTAGTTTTTTAAGGTAGCCATTTAAATACCTCAGAATTTGATATAGTCTTTGAACACCACTAGAATGCAAGCAAGATTGAGGGCAAGACTTTGTCTCACCTACTGCCACATTCCTGAAGCAAAAAAAAAAATCACCGTCAGGGGACTTCCCCGGTGGTCCAGTGGTAAAGAATCCGCCTTGCTCTGCAGGGGACACAGGGATGATCCCTGGTCAGGGAACTAGGATCCCACATGCCACGGGGCAACTAGGCCTGCGTGTCACAACTACTGAGCTTGTGCGCCTCAACTAGAGCCAACGTGACACAAACTACAGAGCACAGGCGTCCTGGAGACTGCGTGCCACAACTAGAGAAGAGAAAACCTGCACACCACAACTAGAGGGAAGCCCACGCACCACAACCGCAACAAAAGATCCCGCGTGCCACAACTAAGATCCGACGCAGCCAAAAATAAATTAAATAAATAAATAGACATCTTTTTTTAAAAATCGCCATCATAATAACAGCTAACACAGAATGTTCACTATGTTGCAAGGACTCATAAAATATCTAAGGAATAGTTATTGTTATTATTATTATGCAACATGCTGTTTAAATTAGCAATTCTACCTCTAGGAATTAATTTTATAGAAATAATTGTAAATATGCACAAGTACTTAACAACAGTAATATATGTGCTGTCACTGTTCTAAGCACTTAACTTATTAATCCTCTTAACAAGCCAGCAAGACTGGAACTATTACTAGCCTCATTTTATGGTTGACAAAAGTGAGGTTGGGGATATTAATGAACTTGCCCAGGTTCACAGCTAGTCAGCACTGGAGCCAAGATTTGAAACCAGGATGCCTGGCTCCAGAGTCTATGCTTGTGACCACTGTGCTATCCTGCTCTACACATAACCACTGCAGGTATTATTTATTTGAGGGATTGGAAAACCTAGACATCCAACAACAGGGAACTTTTGTTTTTTTAAAAAAAACAAAAACAATATCATTCATCCACTTAAAATGAAGTTGTAGAACAGTAACATAAAAAATTTGTTCAAAAAAAAAAAAAATTTGTTCAACATGTTAAGAATAAAAATCTGGTTGAACACGTACACTACTATATATAGAAAGATAAACAAGGACCTACAGTATAGCACAGGGCACTCTACCTAATATTCCGTGATAACCTATATGAGAAAAGAATCTAAAAAGAATGAATATATGTATATGTATAACTGAATCACTTCGCTGTATACCTGAAACTAACACAGCATTGTAAATCAACTGTACTCCAATAAAATTAAAATATTTTTAAAAAATAAAAATAAAACAAAAATAAAAATCACCCATAGGAAAAAAAATCTGGTTGAGACGTATTTTAAAGAAAAAAAAAAAGATCTCCTAAGGGTTAACAATGGTTAGCACTGTGACTTTTTGCTCACCTGTATTTTCTAAATGTTCTATAATATATTCTTTTTACAAAAAATTTACAAAATTTACAAATTTTTAAAGAAAAATTTAAAGGTTTTGCGCTCCGGACGCACAGGCTCAGCGGCCATGGCTCACGGGCCCAGCCGTTCCGCGGCATGTGGGACCTTCCGTGGCATGTGGGATCTTCCTGAACCGGGGCACGAACCCGTGTCCCCTGCATCGGCAGGCGGATTCTCAACCACTGCACCACCAGGGAAGCCTTACAGGTTTTAATTTAAAAATGAAAGGGAAATCCATGCCTAAACCTAAACTAAAATTTTCCCAATCAAAACATAAACAGATTGTGGTCCATTTGAAAAAATCAAAGAGGAAGAACAAGACTGTGATGGTTAATATTATATGTCAGGGGATTCCCTGGGGCTTCCCTGGTGGCGCAGTGGTTGAGAGTCCGCCTGCCGATGCAGGGGATACGGGTTCGTGCCCCGGTCTGGGAGGATCCCACATGCCGCGGAGCGGCTGGGCCCGTGAGCCATGGCCGCTGAGCCTGCGCGTCCGGAGCCTGTGCTCCGCAACGGGAGAGGCCACAACAGTGAGAGGCCCGCGTACAGAAAAAAAAAAAAAAAAATTAAAAATAAATATCATATGTCAACTTAACCAGGCTAAGTGATGCCCAGATAGCTGATAAAATATTATTTGTGGGTGTGTCTGCAAAGGTTTCTCTAGAAGAGATTAGCCTTTGAACTGGTAGACTGAGAAAAGAAGATCTCTTTCACCAATGTAGGTGGGGCATCATCCAATCCACAGAGGGCTTGTATAGAACAAAAAGGTGGAGGAAGGGTGAATTCTCTCTTTCTCTTCTTGAGCTGTACTGGCCATCTTCTCCTGCTCTCAGACATCGAAGCTCTTGGTTCTTGGGCCTTTGGACCGCAAGACATACTCCACTGGCTCTTGTTTCTCAGGCCTTCAGATTTGGACTGAATTATACCACTGGCTTTCCTGGTTCTCCAGCTTGTAGGCAGCAGATCGTGGCAATTCTCGTCCTCCACAATCATGTGAGTAAACTCCTATAATAAATCTCCTCTTACATATCTGTGTCTATATATCTGGTTTTCCAGAGAAACAGAAGCAATACATATATATAAATAATACAATAATAATAGATATATAAATAGATATATTATTGGTTCTGTTTCTCTGAAAAACCCTGACTCATACAAAGATTATTCACTTAAATTTCAGCAAAGGACCAGTGTTTTCCAAAATAGGTTTCACAGAACACTCGGTCTGGACATAACAACAACAACCAAAGAGGATTCAAAACCATGTGGGAAACCCTCAGTTAGACAAGTTTATTGTATGACTTCTCAGAGATTTTAATATGCCTATATATATTATGAATCTCAGGGGGTGGGTATAGCAGTTTTATATAGCATTTTTCAAACTCATTTTGTTACAGATCTCTTTTTTCCCCACAGAGCATATTGAGGAAATGTTCCTCAGAACAGCCTTGGCAAACGCTGACTTATACAAAAGAGAAGCAGCAGGACTGTTGGAGGAAGTTAAATCCAAGTTGATGCTTTTGAGGAAAGATGCAAAAATGTGGTAACTTGCAAAAGAAGGAACAGACATAACAGGATTTTTTTTTAGGTATTTAAGAAAAAGAAAAAATGCTAATAATATAAAGGGAGGGTTGGGGGAATTCTGTGTGCATGTCTATTTCCTGAGCTCTACCTTTAAGCAGTTACTACAGTTGGCTAAACCAGGCAGTCTTTCTCCCCCAGTTTTATTGAGCTATAATTGATATATAACATTGTGTGAGTTTAAAACGTATAATGTGATGATTTGATATATATTGTGAAATAATTACCACAATAAGGTAATACATCTATCATCTCACATAGTTACCATTTATTTTTTGTGGTGAGAACATTTAAGATCTACTCTCTTAGCAACTTTCAAGTATGCAATACAGTACTGCTAACTATATAGTCACCACATCGTACATTAGACCCCCAGAATTTACTCCTCTTAAAACTGGAGGTTTGTACCCTCTGATGAACATCTCCCATTTCCCACAACCCTCAGTCCCTGACAACCACTAACCTATTCTCTTTCCGTGAGTTCGGCTTTTTTAGATTTCACATATAAATGAGATCATACAGTCTTTGTCTTTCTCTATCTGACTTACTTCACTGAATACAATGCCCTCGAGGTTCATTCATGTTGTTGCAAATAACAGTATTTCCTATTTTTTATGGCTGAATAATATTCCAGTGTGTATATATACCACATCTTCTTTATCCATTCATCCACTGACCAACAGTTAGGTTGTGTTCATGTCTTGGCTACTGTGAATAATGTTGCAATGAACATGGGAGTGCAAATATCTCTTGGAGATGGTGATTTCCTTTCCTTCAGATATATGCCCAGAAGTGTGATTGCTACATTGTATAGCAGATCAATTTTTTTTAATTCATTTATTTAATTTTTGGCTGCATTGGGTCTTCACTGCTGCATGCGGGTTTTCTCTAGTTGCTGAGAGCAGGGGCTACCCTTTGTTGCGGTGTGCAGGTTTCTCACTGCAGTGGCTTCTCTTGTTGCAGAGCACGGGCTCTAGGCGCACGGGCTTCAGTAGTTGTGGCTCACGGGCTCTAGAGCACAGGCTCAGTAGTTGTGGTACACAGGCTCAGTGGCTCCGCAGCAGGTGGGATCTTCCCAGATCAGGGCTCGAACCCATGTCCCCTGCAGTAGCAGGCAGATTCTTAACCACTGCGCCACCAAGGAAGCCCACAGATCAATTTTTAATTTTTTGAGGAACCTCCATATTGTTTTCCACAGTGGCTGTACCAATTTACATTCCTACCAATAGTGCACAAGGGTTCCCTTTTCTCCACAGCCTCACAAGCACTTGTTCTCTCTTATGTGTTTTTTATTTGTTTGTCTGTTTTTGTTTGTTTGTTTGATAACAGCCATTCTAACAGGTGTGAGGTGATACCTCACTGTGATTTTAATTTGAATTTCCCTGATGATTATTGATGTTGACCCCCTTTCCACGCACCTGTTGGCCATTTGGGTATCTTCTTTGCAAAAATGTTTATTGAGGTCCTTTGCCCATTTTTAATCATTTTTTTCTATCAAGTTCTAAGCATTCCTTATATGTTTTGGATATTAACCCTTCATAAGATTTATGTTTGCCAGTATTTTCTCCCTTTCATAGGTTGCCTTTTCATTTTGTTGATGTTTTCCTTTGCTGTAAAGGAGCTTTTCAGTTTGATGAAGTCCCACTTGTTTATTTTTTTTCCCCTGTTTTCTTCCAGGAGTTTTATGGTTTCAGGTCTTAACATTTAGGTCTTTAATCCATTTTGAGTTAATTTTTGTGAGTGGTGCAAGATAGGAGTCCAATGTCATTCTTTCACATGTGGATGTCCAGTTATCCTAACACCATTTGATGAAAGACTATCCTTTCCCTATTAAGTATTCTTGGCTCCTCTGTCAAATAGTAGCTGACCATATACATGTGGGTTTATTTCTGGGATCTCAATTCTGTTCCACTGGTCTACATGTCTATACTATACTGTTCTGATTACCATAGTTTTGTCATATACAGTTGACCCTTGAACAACATGGAGGTTAGGGGAGCAAACTCCCCCTTCCCCATGCAGTCGAAAATCCACGTATAACTTTTCCATATCCACAATTCCATATCCAGGATTCAACCAACCAGAGATAGTGCACTACAATAGCAGTTAATGAAAAAAATCCAGCTAAGTGGACCCTTGCAGTTCAAACCCACGTTGTTCAAGGGCCAACTGTATTTTGAAATCAGAAGTGTGATGTCTCCAAACTTTGCTCTTCTTTTACAAGACTGCTTTGGCTGTTTAGGGTCTTTTGTGGTTCCATACAAATTTTAGGATTGTTTCTTCTATCTGTGAAAAATGCCATTGAAATTTTGATAGGGATTGCACTGAATCTACAGATGGCTTTGGGGAGTATGGACATTTTAACAATATTAATTCTCTCAATCCACGAATATGGGATATCTTTCCATTTATCTGTGTCTCTTCTTCAATCTCTTTCATCAATGTCTTATGGTTTTCAGTGTACAGATCTTTCACCTTATTGGTTAAATTTATTCCTAATATTTTATTGCTTTGACACTATTGTAAATGAGATTGTTTTATTTCTTTTTCAGATAGTTTGTTATTGTATAGAAATGAAACTGACTTTTCTATGTTGATTTTGTATCCTGCAACTTTACCAAATTTGTTTTTAAGTTCTAACGGTTTTTTGGTGGAGTCTTTTAGGGGTTTTTATATATAGGATCATGTTATCTGCAAACAGAGATGATTTTATTTCTTCCTTTCTAATTTGGATGCCTTTTATTTCTTTTTCTTGCCTAACTGCTCTGGCTAGAACTTCCAGTACTATGTTCAAAAAGAATGGTGAGGGGCTTCCCTGGTGGCGCAGTGGTTGAGTCCGCCTGCCGATGCAGGGGACACAGGTTCGTACCCGGGTCCGGGAAGATCCCATATGCCGTGGAGCGGCTGGGCCCGTGAGCCATGGCCGCTGAGCCTGCGCATCCAGAGCCTGTGCTCCGCAACAGGAGAGGCCACAACAGTGAGAGGCCCGTGTAACGCAAAAAAAAAAAAAAAAAGGAATGGTGAGGGCTTCCCTGGTGGCGCAGTGGTTGAGAGTCCGCCTGCCGATGCAGGGGACACTGGTTCCTGCCCCAGTCCAGGAAGATCCCACATGCCGCAGAGCAGCTGGGCCCGTGAGCCATGGCCGCTGAGCCTGTGCGTCCGGAGCCTGTGCTCCGCAACAGGAGAGGCCACAACAGTGAGAGGCCCGCGTACCGCAAAAAAAAAAAAAAGAATGGTGAGGGGCTTCCCTGGTGGCGCAGTGGTCGAGAGTCCGTCTGCCGATGCAAGGGACATGGGTTCGTGCCCCAGTTCAGGAGGATCCCACATGCCGCGGAGCGGCTGGGCCCGTGGGCCATGGCCGCTGAGCCTGCGCATCCGGAGCCTGTGCTCTACAGGGGGAGAGGCCACAGCAGTGAGAGGCCCGTGTACCGCAAAAAAAAAAAAAAAAAAAAAAAGAATGGTGAAAGTGGGCACCCTTGTCTTTTTCCTGACCTCAGAGAAAAAGCTTTCAAACTTTCACCATTATGATGTTAGCTGTGGGTTTGTCATACAGGGCTTTTAACATGTTGAGGTATGATCCTTCTATACCCAATTTGTTGGGAGTCTTTTATTATGCAAGGATGCTGAATTTTGTCAAACAGCTTTTCTGCATCTATTGAAAGGATCTTATGATTTTTATCCTTCATTCTATGAATGTGGTGTATCACATTTATTGATTTCATTATCTTGAACCACCCTTGCATCCCAGAGATAAATCTCACTTGGTCATGGTATATGACCCTTTTATCAGATCATATTTTACCAGATCATACATATACTGTTTGTTAGAATTTTGTTGAGAATTTTTGCATCAATATTTATCAGGGATATTGGCTTACAGTTTTTTCTTGTAGTGTCCTTAGCTGGCTTTGGTATCAGGGTAATGCTGGTAATGAGTTTGGGAGTATTCCCTCCTCCTCAAGTTTTGGGAAGAGTATGAGAAGGACTAGTGTTAATTATTCTCTGAAAGTTTGGTAGAATTCACCAGCGAAACCATCTGGTCATGCTTTTCTTTGTTGAGAGATTTTTGATTACCAATTCAATCTCCTTAATCATTACTGGTTTGCTCAGATTTTCTACTTTTTGATTCAGTCTTCATAGTTTATATGTTTCAAGGAATTTATCCATTTCTTCTAGGTTATCCAATTTGTTGGTATATAATTCTTCATAGTGGGCTCTTGTAATGATTTGTATTTCTGTGATAACAGTTGTAACGTCTCCTTTTTCATTTATAATTTTTATCCTCTCTCTTTTTATCTTGGCTAGTTTAGCTAAAGATTTATCAATTTTGTTTATCTTTTCAAAGAAACAGCTCTTAGTTTTATTGATTTTTTCCTATTGTCTTTCTAGTCTCTATTTCATTTTATCTAATCTTTATTATTTCTTTCCTTCTGCTAAATTTGAGCTTAGATTGAACTTCTTTTTTTAATTCCTCTAGGTGTAAAGTTAGGTTGTTTATTTGGAGACCTGAAGTCTTAAATCAGACAAAGGACACAAGCCAATCTCAAGGGAACTAAATAAGGAACTTCAATAGTGTCTAGGGAACACAACACAAATTCTTTAGTGACAAAAGAGAATTAGGATTGAACGTTAGCACTGCCCAATGCCTAAAACAACTATGGATGGATGGAGCTTCTACAAAATCTGGCAGGAAGCCTAATAAAAATTGATCAGTAGGGCTTCCCTGGTGGCACAGTGGTTAAGAATCCACCTGCCAATGCAGGGGACACAGGTTCGAGCCCTGGTCCGGGAAGATCCCACATGCCGCACAACAACTAAGCCCATGCGCCACAACTACTGAGTCTGTGCTCTAGAGCCCGTGCTCCGCAACAAGAGAAGCCACTGCAAGGAGAAGCCCATGCACCACAACAGAGAGCAGCCCCAGCTTGCCACAACTAGAGAAAGCCCGTGCGCAGCAACGAAGACCCAATGCAGCCAAAAATAAAATTAATTAATTAAAAAAATTTTGATCAGTAGGGCATAAGACAAATCTAATTTAACTTGGTTTTTAATGCCAAAGACTAGGCCTGCAGAAAGGAGAAATGAGTAAATGAATATAGAATTTTTGTTTACAAGTAGTTTAAGCCCCTACCCAAAACACACATCTTCAGCTATATGTGTTTTTGCTCATGCCATTTTCTCTGGCCGGAAGACTTCCCCCTAACCTTACCACTTTACATTTCTCTAACTCTTACTTGTTCTTCAGAATTTAGCTCAAGCATCTTCCCCTTTAGGAAGTGTTCTCCAAAGTTGCGGTTTGACTTGCTTGCTTTCACAACACCCTTTAGGAAACTAACAATTATTGCATACCTATCACCTGGCAGGCACCTGATGCAGTTTTCCTTCATAACACCTATTTGCACTGTAGAAAGACCATTTTCATTGACTTATTATCATTTTTTACCTCGTACCCTCACCCACGCATCCCAGAGCCTAGCCAGTGTGTCTGGGCATCTTTGGTGGATAACTCAAAGCTCCTATGAAGTAAGAGGTACTAAAGATTAAAATGACTCAGAAGTTGCCCCTGCCCTCAGGGAGCGCATGACCTACAAAGAGGGTATAAACAGTTACAACTCACAATAGGATGAAACGTGGTAAATAATGGCATGGGCACAACAGAAACATGAAAAGATGCTCAACATCACTAATTATTAGAGAAATGCAAATCAAAATTACAATGAGGCATCACCTCACACCAGTCAAAATGGCCATCATAAAAAAATCTACAAACAATAAATGCTGGAGAGGGTGTGGAGAAAAGAGATCCCTCCTACACTGTTGGTGGGAATGTAAATTGGTGCAGCCACTATGGAGAACAGTATGAAATTTCCTTAAAAAAATAAAAATAGAGCTACCATATGATCCAGCAATCCCACTCCTGGGCATATATCTGGAAAAGATGAAAACTCTAATTCAAAAAGATCCATGCACCCCAATGTTCATTGCAGCTCTATTTACAACAGCCAAGATATGGAAGCAACCTAAATGTCCATTGACAGATGAAGGGATAAAGAAAATATGGTATATATATATGGTATGGTATATATATAATATATATATGGTGTATATATATATATATATATGGTGTATATATATTATATATATGGTATATATATAATATAGTATATATATACCATATATATATGATATAGATATATATATACTCTATCATTTTTTACATATATATATATATATATAGCAGACTACTACTCAACCATAAAAAAGAATGAAATAATGCCATTTGCAGTAATATGGATGGACCTAGAGATTATCATACTAAGTGAAGTAAGTCAGACAGAGAAAGATAAATATCACATGATATCACTTATATGTGGAATCTAAACTAATGATCCACATGAACTTATTTACAAAAGAGAAACAGACTCACAGACATAGAAAACAAACTTATGTTTACCAAAGGGCAAAGAGTGGGAGAGAGACAAATTAGTAGTTTGGGATTAACAGATACATACTACTATATATAAAACAGATAAACAAGATTTACTGTACAGCACATGGAACTATATTCAATATCTTGTAATAATCTATAATGGAAAAGAATCTGAAAAAGAATATATATATATAACTGAATCACTTTGCTGTACACCTGAAACTATCACATTGTAAATCAACTGTATTTCAATAAAAAAGGTAACAAATAATGCCATGGGCAAAGGAAGTTTCTGAGCTCTCTGATAAAGAAGAGATTGTATGCACAGCCTTCGTATAGAAAAACATGTTCAGTGCCCTGAACCTGTCTTGCAACAAAGCTCAGCAAACATGCACATTGGCCTTACAAATAGCCTGCGCACCCCTCACTGTTTAGCTCAGTGAGGATGAGTGCTTCTGCATTTCATTTCTTTCTTTATAGAGTTAAACTGCATTTTAGAAGCTAGGTATTCTTCCATTCATGTGGTTGTCTTGACAAAGACAAAAGTTCAGACCAAAGCATAAGAGAGGGAGGCCCAAAGAAAATGCCTGGCATCCACAAGCTTTAATCTGCAATTGTGTGTAGGTGTTGCAATCATTCTATTACTGGCCTTCATGCACCTGGTTCAGTTGGAAATCAAGTTTATGAACAGAACTGCTGTAACCATAATGGATTTTTTTCCCCAGTGATTAAGCACTGAAACAATAAGTGTTAAATAAATACAAAGGAAAGAGAGAGATTTGAGGAAGCCATTCTGTCTCTATCAGAGTTTGAAAGGGAAAGCCAAGTGATGAGTGTGGGTGAGGAAGAGTCAGACTTCACTAGTTGGTGGTGTTCTGACCTCTGTTCTCAGTCTCTGATGACGCTCACCCAGCAAGTTCCTTCCAAAAGGGCATGAGCAAAATAGGAAAAGTACCTCCGCAGTTCATTCATAACCTTGAACGCCTTCCCCATGTGGGCAGGATTGACAGTGATCGTCCTCTGGTTCTTTTCGTCATCCCCAGCCTGTATTGGGGGCTGGGAGCTCAGCTTGATGCTGTGAACAGGAAGGGAGTGGGAAGGGAAAGAGAGGATCACATGTTGGTAAACTCGTTCATTCAACTGCCACAAACACATGCATTTGCCCACCCACCAGGGGCATCTCTGTCAGCCTGTTCTCTTCACCACAGACCCAGCAGGGAAGGAAATCACTGGGTCAGGAATTTCTTCAGGATCTTCCGGTGCAAAATGCACGCCTCAGAAAATGTACCCCTCAGATCCAAGCTCAGCTTCTTCCATCAAGCACAGGTGTAACTTTGTGGGAGGTCCTTATCCTCCATCTCTCCATCCCTAAAAGGGTAGGGGGTGAGGAGAGATTAAGCACTATACCACTCACTTCACAGGGATGTTGGTTCATTCAACGAACATTTAAAGGAGCTTACTATGTGCCAAGCACTGTATTTAAATTCAAGAGAAACACAACAATAAGGAAATCACAGACCTTGCTTTCACAAAGCTTAGAGTTCAGTGACAGAGAAAGCCAGGTAAACATTTCTCAGCAGCACAAAGGATAGGCAACTATCCCAGCGCTGGCAGGTTGAGGAAAAACTTACTAGAAGCTGAGGAAAAACAGAAGTCTTAAGGAAGACCAGAAATTAGCCAGGTAAAAAGGAAGACGGGCAACAGCAGAGGAAACAATATGAACAAAGACCCAGAGAAAAGGAGTCAAGTATGTTCAAAGCACTGGAAGTTCAGTAAAACTAAAGGAGAGTATCAAGAGAAAAGCCTACAAGACTGAGCAGTCTTTTAAGTGTCATAAACAAAGCTAAGGAGTTTGGATTTCATTCTAAAACAATGAGAAGCCATCAGAGTTTTAAGCAAAGCAGGAAGTAGGTGCACACATTTGTGCTTTAGAAAGATCACATTGGCTACAGCGTGGAGAACAGTGGCACAAGAGTGAAAGCTTTGGCGAAACCATAATCCCATAGAAAGACAAGGGATTGTAATTGCTATAAAAAGACTACCGATGTGGGCTAAATGAGCATGTGGTGACTAGCAAGAGCCACCCATAATCTCAAAGCCCTCTATAGCAAAGACAAAACACTCAAATTCCTATGGGATGCCAGCTAGATGCCCAATCATCCCTGAGCAACAAGTCTCAAGTTGACGGTGGGGTGGGAAAGAAGAATCCAAAAAATGAGCAAGGAAAGGACCTTCTCCCAAAACTGATAAAACTATTCAGCTCCAAGTCAAGTCCAGGACATTGGAGTTATGTCTCTTTGGACAAAGTTAAGCTCTGCTTTGCTAGTAGAAAAACAGAACCTTCTCCACTTGTGTAGATTTGGGGACCCACAGTTCACTCCAACTCTAAGACACTGAGAGTAGCTTCCTTTGCCTTCCCCTAGTGGGCATCTGTTGATGCTACCACCTAGTCTTGCAAACTGGCTCAAGATAGGCATTGCTATGGTTAAGAAAAAGTTCCTGAGACCTGAGACTCTCTCTCGATTTCACACTGGGATTGGTAGCCACTGGAACATTCCAATATAACCAGCATGCCAGACCCACAGTTTGTCTGACCAGGACAGATGGCTTCCTTCCCACTCTCAGTTCAGCATGAAAATGTAAGCTACAGACCTCTGAACTTGGGGATTGCCTGCATTCTGGGTGCAAAGAAGTTAGCTGAGCACAGTATGATAAATATCAAGACAGATGATTAGAATTATGTGTTTAAAAAGGTGAAGAAAATCTCAAAACAGAGAATGTTATCAAGGAAGGGGAGAACCCAGTAAAGATAAAAAACTTCATATTAAAAATCCCACAAGTATAATTTCTTTTGTAGTTAGTGTCCTTCCCTACTCCATGCCAGACAGATATAAATTTCTATTGTATACTAAAGGTTTAACATTTCTGCTTTTGATATTTAAGCCCTTATTTTATCTGATGTTGATTTTTATGTCACTATATTAAATATGGATCTAATTTTTTCCTGTAAGTTCCATTTATTGAATACTTCTTCTTTTTCCCACTCACCTGTTATGCCACCTTTAGTCATATATCACAGAATGCTGAACATAAAGTGTGCTAATGAATTTTCTTGTCATCTTCCTGCTTTTAAAAAAGATGTTTGTAGTGTTTCCTCATTGTGTGTTAATTTTAGGATTTCTGAAGATGGCCTTTATCAAATTAAGAAAACTCCCTTGTGTTTTATTTTTTAATCATAAAGTTAAACTGAATTTTATCAAATGTTTTTGTGAATCTAATGAGATGATCACATGGATTTTTCCCTTTAATCTTTCAATGTCATATATGACACATATTTTCTAATACTACACTATACTTGCATTCCTGGAGTAAATTTAGAAACTGTAAAACACTGCACAAATATTCATTATAAATGTTGTCTTCAAACTGTAGAGAGACTTAAAAAGACAGGAAGAGAAAAATGTAATCTGGTACTGATAAGGAACAACTGAAGGTTTCTGACAGAGAACTAATAAGATTAAAGCTCATAAAAGCCCAGGGGACAGAAATTATTAGTTCTATTTTACATATATGGAAGAGATGTAGACCAAATATAGCCATTTTGGAAGCACTGACAACAACCTCCACTGTGACTAGTAACTGGGAAGCTTGCTCTCCCTTGTTGTGTTGGACTTTGCACTTTCCAGACTTCCATAATGGACCAGTGAGTTAAGTTTTGCCTCCTCTATGAAGCCCTTTGAATACTTCAGTCCTAAGTGATCTCTGCCTTCCCTAAACCACTGTAGTATTTCTGGCCTGTAACTCAGTTGGCACATAGACTACTGACCTGTGTTTGAGTACCTTTTCATAGCACATATTTAGCCACCCAGCCCCCTCATGCTAGATTCGACATTCCTGGTAAGCAAGGACTGTGTGTCCAAGGACTCTCATACGGCCTAGCCTTCCCAGCATAGGGCCATGCCCACAGCAGGTCTTCATTACATCATTCTCATCAATGAACTCTGATCTGAAGACCTCTCACTGTCCCCACAGTGGTAGAGAGCACAGCAGAAAGGGATGGTGTGCCCCAACCACTGCCCCCAACCCAACAATTTTAAAAAATGAAAGTAGAGCTGGTCTTCAGAGTTAAACTACAAATCAATACACACAAACTATTAATTATAGAAGTTATACATAAAAATACATAAACTCTAAACATCAGGCCCTCTTCATGGCACGCCACCTCCCACAGCCTTTTCTCCCACCCTCCCCTCTCCTCTAAAGTCCAGAGCCATATATCCAGTGTCTGAATTGACTCCCCTACTTAGATTATTCACAGTAACTTATACTCAACTCATGCTCCCCACCCTCCCTCAAACCTACTCTATCTATATTCTCGATCCCAGAGGTATAACCAACTACCCACGCACCTAACCAAGAAACTGGGATATCACCCTTGATACCTTCTTCCCTCCCTCTTTCTCTCTCACTTCACATATAACCACAAGTCCCACCGATCCTAGGTCCTTTACTATCTCTCCACTCCATTCCCTTCTCACGGTCACTGCTACCACTT
Organism: Kogia breviceps; assembly: GCF_026419965.1. Taxonomy (NCBI): domain Eukaryota; kingdom Metazoa; phylum Chordata; class Mammalia; order Artiodactyla; family Physeteridae; genus Kogia; species Kogia breviceps. Next base: position 115,083,450 of record NC_081313.1, read on the forward strand.
CAGTCCAGGCCATCAAGATCTCTCACCTGGGTTACTACGATAACTTCCTCACAGACTCCAGAATGATCTTTACAAAATGTCATTGTGCGCATGGCACGTTCTATGTGAAACCTCTCACTGGTTCCTCACTGCATCTAGAATAAATCTCAGAGACCCAGTCTGGCCCTGCATAATCTCATCGTTGTCCTGAAGACTTCTTGTTACTGAGGTACTAAAATACTCACAATTGCCTTAATAAACCAGGCTCTTTTGCCCTATCCCCACCCACTGTCCCCTATGTCTAGCTCATTCCCACCAGCGCTTCAGACTTCTTGCTGAAGGTCTTCTCTATCATCCTCCACTACCCTGGACTAACTTCCCCTCTTCTGTGTTCCCACGGTACTCTGTGCTTCCCTCTGTATTATACTGTAGTTACCTCTTACTTCTCTGTCTCCTCTTACTCCTCTTACTTCTCTCCCCCACAGAGTGTGTGCTGGTAAATGTGTAACAGCTGGTTACAAAGAAGGGAGCCCTGATTTGTAACATTTGCCAATTTCCTTGGTGTAGATAGCTCCACCATGGCAGATTTCAAGCCACCAATGGGATCTCACTGAACACATGGAGTTGGGAAGAGATGTGCATTATACCACCATACAGTACTTCCACTACACAAGTATAACAGACATAATCTAAAGGTCATAGATATTAGCAAAATAATTAGAAAGTGATGACTCACAAAATTCTTAAAAATTTAACAAGCAGCTCCGGCAAGTGGGTGAGTGCTGGCTCTTGCACACCACTGCCCACCCTAGATTTTGAGCTCCATGAGAACCAGGATGGTGCTTTATTTCCCTCTATAGTCTTAGCCTCTGGCACATGGCATGTGCTCAATAAATGATTACTGAGTAACTGAATGGATGGATAAGTAAATGAGGTATAACGGTCAATTATTCCATCTTTCCTCACATCCCCACATTAAAATAATTATAGCTTTAGCCCTCTCAACTTCCCCCACCCTCCTCCCCATAGGAGGTGCTGGGGGGAGGGGAGGGGCATTCTTAGCCAGTCTAGTCCCCTGCATTGGTGATACAGTATCAGGAGGATGTGGAGGCGGGTGGAGAAGAGAAAGCCAGACTCAACTAGAGTAGAAGGAAGAAAGCAAGAAGGGTTGCTGCTTACTGTGTCAGTTCTTAGGCTCTTTCCGTCACTAAGGAAAATCCAGGCAATAAATGGAAAGGAAAGGGCAGTAGAAGGCATGTCAGCAAAGCAGGAGACATAAAAACCTCTGAGCATCCAAGGTGTGCAGAAGTGTTTGGGGGATGTGCCAAACGAGGAGCTCCAGAGCATCCAGGGTGTGAGAGAATGGGAAGTGAGGAAATGGGAGTCTAAGAAACGCTGCTGAGGGTTAAAGACTGCATCCCCACCTACAAGTCTTCAAGAGATGCAAATAAAGTTCAGGCAGCGTGGGCCACACACACAGAGCCCAAGCACGTTATGGTCAGGCTATAGGTGAGACAGAATAAAGAGAGTCAAAGTCACCTAAAGAGGGCAACACAACTCTGAGTTGGAGTTAAGACTATGCCGAATGCATTAAAATCCCTCAACAAAAGTGTCCTTTAGAAAAGGAAATCGAAAAAAAAAAAAAGAATCAGACTGAGAAAGCCCTTGGTCCAGCTCATCCAACACTATCTATGAAAGATATGATTTACTCATCGGACAATCATTTGGTTCAGCCTCAGTAACTTGTGGAACTTGAAACCTATAAACACTCAAACGCCCTAACTCAGTCCTCAGCTTGCAATGGAGCCTCTTGATCAAGTTGGCCTCCCCCATGGTTCTCCTTCAGGAAGTAAGAAAGTGGTAGCAGGCCCTCAGGAACATCGTGCCAGTAATACTTTTCATCGCAAATTAATAAAGTGACACTCTGACTGCTGTACCTCAGTCATGATGAGTTCATCAGCATGACTCCACTTCTCCAAGTCTGGGCAGCAAAGGAAACTGACAAGAGAGGATTTCGGAACCTACCAGGCTCTGGGCAAACTGCAGATCTAGCATATTTCTCAATCCTAAAGTTCAAGGCCAAAATGACCAAATTTAGATTTCTGCATCTGGATGAATGAAGGACCTGGCACTTGAAGATACCCAGGCTGCAGGATTCAGGGTGCGATGGTGCAGTCCTGTCATCAAGAAACACCCCCTACACACAGGCTGCTATAGAGCTCCATATTCTCCTACACCTTCACAGTGCCACCTCAGTTCACAGCATCAGCTGATTCCCTGCAACAGGACACATGGACACAGGGAAGATATGTATCAGTAAGCTACAGCTCCTGGGTAAGAGTAACAGTTAACATTTATTGAAAGCTTACTTTACCTCTACTAACTCATTTTATCTTCAGAACAACCCTATGAGGTACTATCTCCTGAGGCACTGTGATAAAACTTGTCCAAAAGTCCCACATAACTACTAAGTAGAGAACTGACACTCAAACCCAGGTCTGACTCCAGGGCCTATGCTCTTAATAGCAATGTCTGCTGACTTGGGATAATGTCCACAGCCCATCGGCCAATGGGAGCTCAATCCTTATGATCCACTCTCTGAGGTTTGTCATGGTATGGCCAAACCAGGCTAAATGAAAAACACTGAATCCCCTAGGACCTGTGACAGCACTGTTTCACTCCACTGATTGTGGGGAACTGCATTATGTATGGGAGTTGATATTATTAATTATACGGAACTAAGAATTTCCACACAAGCCCATCATGATGCATCAAAGCTGGCCAGCAGCTGCTGCCATTCTTATAATGTGCTCCTTCATAAACAAGCTCAAGAACAGGTATGTTACTAATCACATTCCTAAGAGTCCAATTCACAGCTAGCTTCCTTCAAAACCAAGGGGGAAATCTCTTAAGCAGGCTGCATAAAAAATGTAAAACATAAGAGAAACACCTGAGTTCGGACAGACAGACTAAGACAAGGAGAGAGAAAGGCTAAAAGAAAACACAGCATGGACTTGAGGATATGGGGAGGGGGAAGGGTAAGCTGTGATGAAGTGAGAGAGTGGCATGGACGTATATACACTACCAAATGTAAAATAGATAGCTAGTGGGAAGCAGCTGCATAGCACAGGGAGATCAGCTCAGTGCTTTGTGACCACGTAGAGGGGTGGGAGGGAGGGAGACGCAAGAGGGAAGAGATATGGGAACATATGTATATGTATAACTGATTCACTTTGTTGTAAAGCAGAAACTAACACACCATTGTAAAACAGTTATACTCCAATAAAGATGTTAAAAAAAAAACAACAACAACACAGCCTCATTATGTGGCATTTTTGGAAGCTAAGCTTCTATTTGGTTTGACTAGGAGAGTTGAGCTTTTCCATGTGTGTGGTTTTGATAGAGGTTACAATAGACTTTCACAAGTTAAAAAGAAAAGTCCAGGAAAGTTGGGCCGAGAGTCTGAAAAATCCTTTTAAATTATAAAAAGTTACAGATTTCTAACTTGACAACCATTGAACTTATTTGATAGGGAAAAAGTATCTAAGAACAAAATATGTTCAAGTTATTTTTTACATAGTGCATTAATGCTTTTTTAAGTCTAACCTAGTTTTAGGGTTTATCCAGAATTTGAAAAAAAAATAGGTCATTCTACAATGGCAAATTTCATCAAATAAAACACTTGCTTTAGAAAACTTACCCAAAAATGTTCTTGTCTGGATGTGTCTTAACAATCTAAAACGTAGCAAGAAGCAGAAGCCTAAAAACCCAAATCTGGGTATGGGGAAATCAAGAGGTTTCTTTCAACTGACTTTGTTTTCTTGCAGTTGAAAACCTTGCTTCACCAAAAGGTATTTCCAAAATGGAAAATTTGGTTTCATTTATCATGGTTGAAATGCACATATGCTTCAGGCAGCAGTGATGCCGAAAAATTTCTACAGAAGTTTCCACCCATGCCTTCTAGGGGTGGGAGAGAGCTGAGAGGAAAAGAGAAAGGCTAGGACAGTGAACATTTGCTCTTCCCTAGGTCTTGCCAGTGTTACACCTGGCATTGCAAAACTCAGACTTTGTAGAGCACTGGCTGTGTGTGTCATGTTCTTTCAAAAAATATGCTCTATCTGTTCCTGATCAAGAATGGAAAGATAAATTCCTGGAGTTCCAGGAGCAGGCTCTCCTCCATAAGGATGAGCCATTCTCCCTCTGAGGACTGCTCACACAAGTTCACGGCACACTGCTGGGCGCACAATGCCCCTCACAATCAGGGGCATCCCAATGCTTCTGACGAAGAAAACCACCACAATTTTAAGAAAAATGGACAACCAACTTCCCCTTTTTGTGATGCTTCTTCCAAAAGCTGTGGTTCTCTGCAATTCTTGTGGATATGCCAGAGACTTTGCCTGTAAATTTTTGTAACTGTGGTAAAATATATGTAACTTGAAATTTACCATTTTAACCATTTTTAAGAGTGTAATTCAGAGGCTTTAAGTACATTTATGTTCTTGTGCAACCATGCATTTCCAGAACTTTTTCATTTCCCCAAATTGAAACTCCATGCCCATTAAGCAATAACTCCCTATTTTTCTCTCTCCCCAGCCCCTGGCAACCACCATTCTACTTTCTGCCTCTATGAATTTGACCATTCTAGGTACCTCATATGAGTTGGGAATTTACTGTAATTCATCCATAAGGCTGATTTCCAGAACTTAAATTAAGTCCCAGTAGCCAGAGCTACTGTCATTTTCAATGTCTATCTGCTCTATACACACACACACACACACACACACACACACACACACACACACACACAATTTATCACTGTAGTGGCTGAGAGCTGGGGACCCTTTTCCTATGCAAAATAGAAGACAAAGTCAACTTCCTCTGACTGATCAAGGTCTAATGATTCTTCACAGAGGGAGATGGGAAACTTGGCATCAGAAGGTCCTGTAGAGAGCTGGAGTGCTTAGGGGATACTGCAAAGGTGAGTGTAAACTCAGTTTCTTCTTAAGATTTTGGCCTGAACAAAGGAGTATCTAGTTCATGGTTCCAAACCACTAAAGCATCCAGATGCCTCAGGGTGTCTATAAAAAGGAAGACTAAGGTAGGTGCTGGTGAATCCTACAACAGGAAGTGCCACGCCCTGTGTGGTATCTTACTGTGAGGAGACAAGTTTAGGTGGATGGGAGATGATGACGTGATAAGATCTCTCTAATTTTCTCATGGGAATGGTCCCACAAAATCTTCTTTGGATTATCAATATAGGAAGGCCCTAAAATAAGCCCTGGGTACTATCCAAGCACAAACCATGGAGTACAACAGGGCAATAGATGAACACCAACAATGACAGCAACTACCATTTACTGAGTACTCACGCTGCGCCTCAAAAACTTACTAGGTGTTTTATCTAAATTGCCTCCTTTGATCTTCACAACAACTCTATGAGATAAGGAAACTGTCCCTCTACACTGAAAAGAAAAATTAATTCTGAAAAAATGTGACATACTCAAGGTCATACAGTTTATGAAACAGATTTACTGCAAGCTCTATGTTATCCCAAAGCCCATGATTTTCGTACCCTCATGACAAAGAAAGAAAATTGTTCATTAGAAATCTCTAGGCTGAACATTTTTAATGCTTAAAAACAGCCCCAATTAAGCTTCAGCTGGTTAAGTGTGGAAGAACCAGACTCAGGATCCCTCCAGTCCCCAGAGGTCTGACATGTGATCCTAGGCCAGTCACTCAGCTTCTCTGGCCCTGAGTTTCCCAGGGAACTTGTGAAACAAGGCTACTTCCCCCTCTTCTGCCCCCACCTCAAAGCATTCCATGGGGTCAATTACCCATGCTGAGATAATAAGGCTGATATCCAAGGATGAACCTATTGGCCAAAGGTTTCAATCGCCTCTCTCATGAGCTTCCTTTTTAGTTATCAGAGCTTCCCACAAAAGTTATCAGCTAATCAGCAAATAATTATCTAACACCTACTATGTGTGCAGCCACACAGTAGTTAATGTGGAGTATTCAGAGGTATAGGCAGCATCCTTGCCCTTGAGGACCTATCTCCCAGTTTGGGAACTTATATGAAACAAAAACACAAAAACATCTTGTGGGTGGGCCTATTATTCAGTACCCAACTACGGAATTGGAATTAGGAAGAACATCTGCCAGAACCAGAAAAGCTTAGGTTTGCAAGACAAAGTGGAACTTTAAAACGGCCTTGATAGATGAATAACTTTTGGAAAAGTAGAAGCAAAAGGCATTCCAAGCAAAAACAAACTCTGGAAGCTAAGGATCTGAGACTGGATGGAGTGCTGTACAGGACGGGTGATCACAAAAGAGACCCACAGATCTCTTGGTAGCGCTATGGGCGAGCAGTGGGAATGGAGACTGGAGCAGATCTCAGCAGACTTGATGCCTGGCAGGGTTAGCTGGTCCTGGAGTGGGAACAAAAGGTAGTGAGCCTGGTGACCTGGTGAACACTGGAAGCTGCAAGGTTTCGATTTCTCTGCCTTTGATAGGAAAAACTAAAAGAACGTGTAAACACTAGGTGTTGTAATGCCAAAGACATCAGCCATCCCAGTTGAGAGGTACCAGAGTGTTGAAGAACAAGAGAGCTCCTGGGGGCAAGGACTCATTATATTTCTGAACACAAAACTGAGAACACAATAAGTACCCCAAAATGCTTGGGAAGCAGTACTTTTATCTGCTGCTGCTAGTTTGAAATGGACCTTTCAGCCCCAACATGTAAGCAAATCTAGAATCTCTAAACCTCCATTCACATCACTACTGCCCTCTGTTGGCTACCAGACCAATAAGACAAGGTGGGGACACTGTGAACCTCTGTCCCAAGGAAGCAGACTTTCAGATGCTCTGTCGGCCAGTGGCCACACAGAGTCCAACACTAAGCTCCTGTTGCAAAGGGCACTCAGGGAGATGCTGTACCAGCACCACACTCAGTCTAAAATGTCCCGAACTCTTCCTGGGAGTCACATCAAGAAACACAATCCCTGGGGGCCTCTTCAGACAAGAGGACACCAAACAATCATGCCAGTTCTAATGGGGTCTAGAGATGTTTAATGACATCATTCTGCCCCATGAGATGGGGCAAGATTTGGGACAATCCATGCAAAAGAAAGTGTACTGAGGTGCTCTCCAGACAGTGTTGACTTAGTGGAACCTGTTATCATTTAACCAGCTGGTTACCATCTGAATCAAACTGGCAACTCAGAGCAGCAGCCCTCCCTCCTCGGCTGTCCACTGCCATGGCCTGACCGCTCTTGCAGTCTTCTCACCTCAAGGAAAATGGCAAGCCTTGTTCTCTACCAGCCGCAGACCCACAGAATGAAGAGGGGACGTTTTAGCACACAGAGGAATGACCCGCCCCTGCACCACACTGAGCACCTTCACGATGAAAGAATCAGATCCTCAGATAAAAGCTTAAAATTTATTAAAATACATGTGCCTGCCAGGAAACAATCCCTCGCTAGTTAGATCCAGCTCAACAGAAATACTTAAATTCTCATCTGTTAATTTATATTCATAAAGAAATCCCTGATGGAAGGAGCAAGAGTTTCTCTAAAGAATATAACTTCCAGTATAATTTGTAAACTTTTCAATGCAAATGGAAGTCGGTTCAGAGCAAGTGTCACCTGAATGGATTTCTCTCCTTCTTACAGGAACTTGTGTGTGTATACAGGTACACACACACACACACACACACACACACACACACACACACACACACACACAGTTAGGAAAGACATCAGCTTGGCATGTGTGTTGACGGCTTGAGCACTTCAGAGTGAAAATGCAAGCACTCTATGTCAGGTCAGCCCTGCAATGATATCAAAAACCCCCCACCAAAGAAAAACCACCCCGGAAAAGTAGCCAGGAAAGGGAAACGCCTCCTTGAAACAGCCTGATTCAGCCCATGCTGAAACTATTCCCGAACACCAGCCAGGAGTCCCTTCTTTCAGCGTGCTCCGCTGCCCAGCAAACCCAGACCTGCCTCTGTGGAAGCCGGATCTCTGGGGAAAGGGGCTTTCCTGCTCTGACTCTGCTGCCCGCTGGGATCCATCAGTGACCAGATCTTCCAACCCTGTCTAACCAATGCCAACGCAAAGCTGGTGGCTGCACCGCGAGCGCACACAAACACACACACACACACACGTACACACTCAGGCGCGCGCCAGCGCGCGCGCGTGCGTGCACGCACACACTTATACATAACATACCTTTCACCGTCCATTGTGTGAGGCCCAGCCAGGGTGGCAGCCGCTGAACTGTGCATGCACTGGAGGATCCTAGCCCTGTTCTCGGTTCTCCCAGCCAACCAGCGGGAGATCTGATCAGCAACAGTGATTCAGCATGGCTGCAAATGAAGCCTCCTCCCCTCTTGATTCTCCTTCCTCTGACTTACTCGCGGCAGCTTCTACCGCAGAAGCAGCAGCAGCAGAAAATGTCTTACCCAGAGCTCCCTGCAGCCCTTTCAGCTGCTAAAAGCAGCAACCCACTTGCTCCCCCTCCCCCACAGGCTTGCTGCTCCTCCGTCTCCTAGGAACAGCGCAGCGCCAGCAACCCCAGTACAGTGCCACCTTTCCAGCCGCTTCCACATCTGCCCAGGCATCCCCAGCCCAGGCGACTAGCCCACCCCAGTGCCTCCTGCCTCCTCTGCCTAGACTGCAAAGACTCAGGCAGTTCCTCACTAGCCCAAGAAATACGGGCCCCCACCTCCTCCCCTGCCCCCATAGACTACAAATCCGTCAGCCTGGTCAGATTGCTGGAATGAGGAGGCCCCTCTGTGGCTTACAGTGGACTTTATCCACCTGGGGAAATTGACTTGTAGGTCACAGCTCATTTTCCAATTCCTCCTCCCAAAATCTACAGCAGCTCTGAGAGTCTGATAGATGGAGAGAAGTTAGGGCAAAAGAGCCTGATAGAACTGAGAAGAACGCAGAGAGAAATTAGTAAAAGGGAACTGAAACAAATACTATTTTACTACAAGAGGCTAAACTGCAGTAAAACCACCACAATGGTACCACGTACATTTATTTCCCCAGGCCATACCAAAAGACCACAAGTTCAATAGCACAACCCTAAAATACCTTCTTAAAGTCTGTCGTTTTGAAATTTGACTTAAGCTGTGGCTCCAACCAGTAAGTCTCCCACTGAATCCCTATCTGCAGCCAAAGATCTCTCGCACCCTGTAATCTCTAGTTGCTGAGCCTCAATTTTGACCCACCTAATGCAAACACATAATCCTGGGGCACGCTGGAGGCCAGTCTGTACCTCATAGCCATAGTCAAGCGACATAGAGGAAATGGGGGCAATCAGCCACTGGTGTTTGGTTAGCCACAATAATGGGTTAAGAAGCTTCCTTGATGCCTCAGAAAAATCATACATGAGCATCTATATTCTGGAAATTCTCTGGGTCACATCTGTGCTTTTCAGGACCCGTACTACCACTAGCTGGTTGAGTGACTTTCAGTAAGTCTTTTCTCCACTCTGGACCTCAGCCCTTCATCCATAACATAGGGTCAGACTCTAGAGTCCCTTTTGGCTCTAAAATCACATGATGCTAAGAATGTCTTAAATGTTCCATTTTTCTCACTAGAGTAATCTGTAAGATTGTTTAAGAAGAAGTTTTTACTGGACTCCAATGTTTTGAGGGGGCTTCAGGGAGGATAACGTGATGTATGTGAAAGTATGAGAGATGCTTAGTAAACCTATTATAGTTATAATTTTGACCTAATAAATGTCTTCACTGCCAGAAAGCCCTGAAACCACAGGGAGGTAGGCTGGACACTGAGGTAACAGAAACTAAGAGTAACTTAAACTATATACAGCCTCCTGAACTCAAAGTGGCTAGCGTGTTACTCTTAAAAATAACCCCCAACCCTTGACACCGCAATGTCCTCTTAGATGAGGCCATTAGGCCACTACCCAAACTCATTCTTCTCAAGTGAGAAGAGGCTCAGGTGATTTTATTTACAACCTACAGCCCTGTATCACAGCTTCTTCCTCTCACAACAATACCCCGCCTATCTTTCTCCCTCTGCCCCTTCCTCTTCTAATCAGCCTTGTGGCGCTGCTCCAGATATTTCCTCTTGAGGTGAATCACAGGGACCAGAAGCTGAACACCACAAATAAGGAAACTGAATCCCAGAATCCGTGCCAGAATGCAAACATCCACCAGGAAGACGAGTGGGTGATTCATAAAAGGGACACGAGAATGAGTCTCTCACAACTTCATACGCTCATTCACAACTCCACCATATAGGAAAGGACGGGGGGAGACTCCCCTGGTGTCCAGTGGTAAAGAATTCGCCTTCCAATGCAGGGGATGCAGGTTCAATCCCTAGTCAGGGAACTAAGATCCCACATGCTACAGGGAAACTAAGCCCACATGCCACAACTACTGAGCTCGCGCGCCTCAATGAGAGAGCCCACGCGCCCTGGAGCCTGCACGCCACAACTAGAGAGAGAAAACCCTCACACCACAACTAGAGAGAAGCCTGTGCACCACAACTAGAGAGACACCCAAGCAGACCGCAGGCTATAAGGAAAAAAAGATCCCACGTGCCTCAATAAAGATCCCATGTGCGGCAACTAAGACCCAACGCAGCCAAAAAAACCCCATAAAAATAAGGAAAATAAATAAATTAAATATATATTTTTAAAATAAATAAATAAATAATCCTATTTTTAAAAAAAAAAAAAAAAAAAAGGAAAGGGAGAACTGTCACATCTAACAAACCAGAGAGAAAATTTTTAAAGATCAGAAAATACTGAAGGGTTGAGCATATTCAGGTTTCAACATACAAGTATTAAGAGCCAGTATAAAATTTTTACACAATTTCCTTTGCAACCTACTTTTGCCAAGCTAACCAACATCACTACAGCGTATGTGTTGAAACCATAGTGCTACCACCTGCTCACTTTATTCCCCATTCTATCCATGTGAGGTAAGCTAAACAGAGACTACCTAGAGAAGGACACTGAGAAAAGAAAGGCAAAGCCAGGGCCAGAGTTGAACCAAGAATCAAAGTCTCCAGACTCCTGAAGCAAAGTTGCCACCCAAATCTTCTCTACTATCAGAGCTACACTTTACACTTTCTACATTATTATCCAAGTGTTCTGTGTGCCACAGCCTGAACCTGCTTGCTCTAGGCTAACTTTCCTAACTGGACTTCAGATTAAGGAGAGTCACTATTGGATTCTTGCAGTAGAGCAAAGTCAGAGGAACCAAAGTAATCTCTACCTGGAGAAAGAGGTCCCATCCTTGGAATTCCCAGCTGCAGTGTCTCACCTCCTTGCTAGCCCTCCACCCCATACCCAAAGCTTCTTCCACAGCTTACCAATAGTACCCACCTCTCCATCCCAGAGCAATTTACCCAGCCATGTACACCAACGTTGTTCAGCATCCTCCAGCTCTATGTGGCTGAGGAAGAAACCATGTGAGGAGAAAAAACTTTTAAGTGGGTTTGGTCTAGAGAGTTCTCTTCTCCACACCCCATCTCTCCACAAGGAGCCTGTACAGCACAGCTTATCTGGAGGTAGCAAGGCCCATCATTCTTCCTTCTAAGTGTCTTTTTCTTCTTTTCTTGCTTTTATCCTGCTTCTCTAGAGCCTCAGTTCCTCACATGTGCAGGCACCATAACACGTACAGTAGCCCCACACCTAGCTGTGCATCAGAACCATCTGCCCAGCAGGTTAAAATTGTAGGCATCAGGGCTTCCCTGGTGGCGCAGTGGTTGAGAATCCGCCTGCCGATGCAGGGGACACGGGTTTGTGCCCTGGTCCGAGAAGATCCCACATGCCACGGAGCGGCTGGGCCCATGAGCCGTGGCTGCTGAGCCTGCATATCCGGAGCCTGTGCTCTGCAACAGGAGAGGCCACAATGGTGAGAAGCCCACATACTGCAAAAAAAAAAAAAAAAAAAAAAGAAAGAAAGAAAAAAAAAATGTAGGCATCAGAGGATCAAAAGACACAAGGAAACTTTTCAGGGATATGGAAGTGTTCCGTATCTTGACTGTGATGATACTTACACAATTGTATACAACTACTACATTTTACCAAACTAGACACTTAAGTGGGTGAATTTTATTTTACATAAATTATACCTCAATAAATCTGGGAGAAAGAAAATACTACAGTACCAGGCTCTACCACACACCTACAGAATTGGGGCCCAAGGAGTAGGAATTTTAGTGAACTTTATAGGTGACTCTAATGCACAGCTAAATGTAAAGACCACAAAGAAAAGAGCTCAGACCAACAGAATCAGACAGACCAGGGTCTGAATATACTTACCAGAAACATGACCCTTAGCAATGTACTTAACAAGTCTCAATTTCCTCACCTGTAAAAAGAAGATAATAAGAGTACCTACCTCGCAGTGTTGTTAGGTTTCAAGACTATAAAGCACTTAGCAGAGAGCCTGGCCTGTAATAGGCACTGAGTAACCATTAGCAGCTATTATTTGCATTGCCTATGCCAATGCTACCAAACTATAGCTCTGTGAGTCCTTAATTTTGAGGTCAAGAAGAAAGTCAACCAGGGTAACTTGTGCCAGGAAGCCCAGCCCTGGGCTTCTCCTGGAGCCATTCAGTGGTCACTATTACCAACAGGTCACCAAGAACCAGGCAAGACCAAAGCTAAATCAAGACCCACCCACACCTGTATCACCAAAACTTTCCCTCATATTCTGGACCACTTGATGAGAGTAGACTCTCCCTGTAGCTGCTTAGCATTCCCCCAGCACAGGAAGCCAGGCAGAAAATGAAAAGGAATTTGAGGTCCAAAAAAGTCAAAAGGTAAAGAGAACAGCATATTATCCAGAGAGATGCTTGGCTTCCCTCAGGACTCCTCCTGTGAGGTAGAAGAACCCATGCCCTGAATATATTCAAGACAATAATTACCCATGGCATCTGTGTTGCACTTTAAAGCTTACAAAGTTCTTCATGTCCCTCATCTCCTTCGACTTAAGATAACATCCCCCAAATAGTAATAACAGCTCCCATCCCTTAACCTTTTACTCTGGGCCAGACTCTGTACTCAAGACTTACATGTACCCCTCTCATTTAATCCTCACAACAACCCTGTGAGAAGGGACTATTATCCCTGTTAAATGTGAGATGTATAAAAATGCAACAGATTTTTGTATATTGACTTTTTATCCTGTAACTTCACCAAATTTTATTAGTTGTGATAATTTTTTGATAGAATCTTCAGGGTTTTCTACATATAATATCATGTCATCTGCAAATAATGATAGTTTTATTTCTTCCTTTCCAATTTGGATGCTTTTTACTTTTTTCTTGCCTAATTGCTTTGGCTAGGACTTCCAATACTATGTTGAATAAAAGTGGTGAGAGGGCTTCCCCGGTGGCGCAGTGGTTGGGAGTCCACCTGCCGATGCTGGGGACGCGGGTTCGTGCCCCGGTCCGGGAGGATCCCGCGTGCCGCGGAGCGGCTGGGCACGTGGGCCATGGCCGCTGGGCCTGCGCGTCCGGAGCCTGTGCTCTGCAACGGGAGAGGCTACGGCAGTGACAGGCCCGCGTACCGCAAAAAAAAAAAAAAAAAAAAAGTGGTGAGAGTGGGCATCCTTGTCTCGTTCCTGATCTTAGAGGAAAAACTTCCAGCTTTTCACCTTTGAATATGAAAATATATGGCCTTTATTATATCGAGGTACGTTCTCTCTATACCCACTCTGTTAAAAGTTATTATCATAAATGGATGCTGAATTTTGTCAAATGCTTTTTCTGCTTCTATTGAAATGATCATATATGATTTTTGTCCTTCATGTTGTTAATGTGGGGTTCCACATTGATTGATTTGCAGATGTTGAACCATCCTTGCAATCCTGGAATAAATCCCACTTGATTATGGTGCATGATCCTTTAAATATATTGCTGCATTCAATGTGTTATTATTTTGTTGAGAACTTTTACATCTATGTTCATCAGGAACATTGACCTATAATATTTTTCTTGTGGTGTCCTTGTCTGGTTTTGGTAAGAGGTTAATGCTGGCCTCCTAAAATGAGTTTAGTAGAGTTCCCTCCTCTGTTAGAATTAATAAATTCAGTAAAGTTGCAGGATACAAAATCGGTACACAAAACTCTATTGCATTTCTATACACTAATAACGAAGTATCAGAAAGAGAAATATGGAAAAATACCACTTTTACAGTTGCATCCAAAAAAACCCAAAATATCTAGGAAAGAATTTAACCAAGGAGGTGAAAGACCTGTATACTGAAAACTACAAGACATTAATGAAAGAAATTGGAGAAGACACAAATGAACAGAAAGATATTCCATGCTCATAGATTGGAAGAATCAATATTGTTAAAATGTTCATACTACCCAAAGCAATCCACAGATTTTATACACTCTCTATCAAAATTTCAATGGCATTTTTCACAGAAATAGAACAGATTATCCTAAAATTTGTATGGAACTACAAAAACAACTCCAAATATCCAAAGCTATCTTGAGAAGGAAGAACAAAGCCAAGCCATCACACTCCTTGATTTCAAACTATATTACAAAGCTATACTAATTAAAACATTATGATTTTGGCATAAAAACAGACACATAAATAAACGGCACAGAATAGAGAGCCCAGAAATAAACCCACAGGTATCTGATCAATTAATCTACAACGAAGGAACCAAGAATATATGCTGGGGAAAAAGCAAAGGTAACAAAAGCAAAAATAAACAAGTGAGACGGCATCAAACTAAAAAGCTTCTGCATAGCAAACAACCAACAAAATGAAACAGCAACCTACAAAATAGGAGAAAATATTTGAATACTTAAAAAATCATATATCTGATAAGGGCTTAATATGAAAAAAATATAAAGAACTCAACAGCAAAAAGAAATCTGATTTTTAAAATGGGCAGTACATATGAATAGATGTTTTTCCAAAGAAAACATACAGATGACTAACAGGCACATGAAAAGATGCTCAACATCAAGGAAATCATGCGTCATCATGAAAATGCAAATCAAAGCCACAAAGAGATACCACCTCACACCGGTCAGAAGGCTATATCAAAAAGATAAGAATAGTACTGATGAACCTAGTTGCAGGGTAGGAATAAAGAGGTAGACATAGAAAATGGACTTGAGTACATGGGGTGGGAGGACGAAGGGTGAAGTGAGAGTAGCATCAACATATATACACTACCAAATGTAAAATAGTTGGCTGGTGGGAAGCAGCAGCATAGCACAGGAAGATTGGCTCAGTGCTTTGTGATGACCTACAAGGGTGGGATAGGGAGGGGATATGAGACCATGTGTATGCATATGGCTGATTTGCTTTGTTGTGCAACATCAACTAACACAGTATTGTGAAGCAATTATACTCCCAATAAAGATCTATTAAAAAAATTTTTTTAAAAAGATAAGAAGCAAGTGTTGATGAGGAGGTGGAAAAAAGGGAACACTTCTACACTGATGGTGGGAATTTAAACGGGTGCAGTCAATATGGAAAACAGTATGGAGGTTTATCAAAAAATTAAAAATAAAACTACCACATGATCCAGTAATTCCACTTCTGGGTATATATCTGAAGAAAATGAGGGATTTCCCTGGTGGTGCAGTGGTTAAGAATCTGCCTGCCAATGCAGGGGACACGGGTTCGAACCCTGGTCTGGGAAGATCCTACATGCCACGGAGCAACTAAGCCCGTGCGCCACAACTACTAAGCCTGTGCTCTAGACCCCACGAGCCACAACTACTGAGCCCATGTGCCACAACTACTGAAGCCCACGCGCCTAGAGCCCATGCTCCATAACAAGAGAAGCCACCACCTGAGAAGCGCACGCACCGCAACGAAGAGTAGCCCCTGCTCGCCGCAACTAGAGAAAGCTCGCGCACAGCAACAAAGACCCAACACAACCAAAAATAAATAAAATTGATTCTTTTAAAGAAAAAAGAAAGAAAAAAGAAAACACTAACTCAAAAAGATGTATGTACCCCCATGATCATTGAAGCATTATTTACAATAGCCCAGATATGGAAACAACTTAAGTGCCCATCCATGGATGAATGGATAAAGATGATACACACACACACATACACACCCAGAGTGACATTATATAGCCATAAAGAACATTAAAATGCTGCCATTTGTGACAACATGGATGAACATCGAGGGCATTATGCTAAGTGTAATAAGTTAGAGAAAGACATACTGTATGATCTCTCATATGTGGAATCTAGAAAATTTTTTTAATTAAAAAAATCTCACAGATACAGAAAAGAGATTGGTGGTTGCTAGAGGCAGGGGGTTGGGGGAGGGAGAATTGGGTGAAGGGGGTCAAAAGGTAAATAGAAAAAATGTTTTTCTTTTCAAAAATAATACAGTAAATATAAGCTCAACTGGAACATAAATAAATAAATGTGAGGAAACTGAGGTTCTGAGACTTATAAGGACTTGACCACAGCCCCATAGGTTTGAGCCCAGGTCTCCCTGACCTCAGAGACCACTACTCACTACTGTGCTTGGCAGGCACTACCCCTATCTTACTACCTCCATTTTAGAGAAAAGCCAGCTGAGGCTGAGAGAGAGAAAGCAACTAGCTCAAGATCACTCAGTGAGTTGGTGGCCAAGTGGGGCATGGGACCAAATCCTCAGATGCCTGGCCTAATGCCCTCTCCACCTCACCTGAAGATGGGGAACAACAGCATTTGAACCCCTAAAGATATTAACACAAGCTGGCATCCAAGGCTCCCAACACCTACTATTATAAAGTCCTTAACCCTGGATTCCTCTGGTCCCTTAGCTTACCAAGCAGGCCTAGCCAAAGATTGCTCTTGGGGAAAGCTAGAGGCACATCACTGGACCCCGGGTGAGTCAAAGAAAAGCCAGAGCGACTATAGCAGCGAGCAAGGTGCTTCACACAGGCCAGCACATTGCAAACACTTGTCTTTAAGAATTCCATCCTCTCTCTAAACTTCAACCTGCAACTGGTGCCCTCTGCTGGTAAATATGTGCATATCTTTATGAGAAAAGCAAAACCTAATGACTACATCAATGGCTTAGGGAAAGTTCAAAAATCTGCTTCCTTCAAGAATAAGTATTAATTCCTACTTACAACTTTTTTATAGGTACTTGCAACTTTAAATTGACTGCATAGGTCCTCTATCTGCTGCCCCTGTCTCATCTCTCTAGTCCTTTCCATTCTGGTTACAAAGAAAGCTGAGCTGTTTTTTACATGAAGAGGTAAAATACAGATGAGACATAGCCCCAAAGTCAAGAATAAAGGGATGCGTATGTGGGTGAGGTCAGGTCTGCCCATCTAGCAGGTACAGAGAACTGAGGCAGTCACATGGTTAAAGTAATGTAAAACCCATGAGAAAGTATGCTCAGACATTCTGGTCACTCTCTGCCTTCATACGACTGCATGCTTATAATTCAGTCTCAATGAATATCTTACGCTATATGATGGGTTGTACCAGGAAGCTGCCACATAAATTCTACAAGAATAGGATGCCAGAGAGCTTACAAACTGATTGGGGAAACTGCACATGGACACATATAAATAATGGTAAAAAACAAGAGACCCAAGAGAAATGAAGAAAAGGTACTATGGGAACTCAGTGGAGTAAGAGACAGCTTCCAGTTTGAGGAAGGAGGGAGTAGGACACAAAGAGTAGATATAAAGTTGAGAATTTAGTAAATAATTCCATGGAGCTTTAAAAAGAGTATTCGTAAGTGTAAATAGTTGCAACTGGATAATTTCATTTAAAATTTTTAAAAATAATTTTAAAGGTTGTTTAATCTCACTACTTTAATACACTGATGTACTATATTACACTAAATACATATTATTATTGCATATTTTATTATAATTTTTATTGTGGTAGAATATACATAAAATTTACCATGTCAACAATTTTTTTTGCCAACAAGATTATTTTTTGCAGGTATTTTTAATTTTTTTAATTAATTTTTATTGTAGTTGCTTACGTCAACATTTTTAAGGGCACAATTCAGTGGCGTTAAGTACATTCGCAATGTTATGCAACCATTACCACTATTCATCTCCAGAACTTCCTCATCATCCCCAAAGTAACTCTGTACCCAGTGAACAGTAACTTTCCATTCCCTCCTTCCCCAAGCCCCAGGTAACCTCTATTTACTTTCTGTCTCTATGAATTTGCCTATTCTAGATCCCTCAGATAAGTGCAGTCATATTTGTCCTTTTGTGTCTGGCTTATTTCACTTAGCATAATGTTTTCAAGGTTCATCCATGTTGTATGTAGCATGTATCAGAATTTCATTCCTTGTTATGACTGAATAATATTTCACTGTATGTAGATACCACGTTTTGTTTATCCATTCATCTGTTGATGGCCAATGGATTTTTAATATCCCACATATTCACAGAGCACAATTTAGTAAACATTTCCCTAATGTTTGACATTTACATCAGTTTCCAATCTCTTACTATAGATGTTATAATGACCCTCTTTGTGCAATGACTGTTTTTCTTTCACTGAATTGTTTTCTTAGGTTAAATTCCTAGTATTGGAAGGCTAGAGAAAAGATATGGATACTTTAGTGGTTCCTACCAAATAAATCCATATTTACCCTCCTCACTCATCATCTTTTCCAGCCTGATGGAGAAGTTACTGTCTGCAATTTCAGTTATAAAAGTACAAAACTGTGATTAAACTCAACTGAAGGCAAGCAAACAAAATAGTTCCACCAAATGAAAATAAAAGCTTTCAAGCTCATGAATATATGGATCCAGAGATTGACTCTGAAGTCAGCAATAAAGAGAAAACCAGAAGAGTTATGTCAAATGGGCATTTTTGCCACAATCTCCCTTCTGTGACCCATGTTTCATATTCTCCATACCAAAATCTTACTTCATGATGAGAACAGAATAACTTCTTTCCAAGGGGAGTAATACAAAGCAGTTAAATCAGACCATCTTGTTACACATTTCATTGCAGTGTATACAGGCAAACGAAGTGTGATCCTTCTAACATACTGACATACCTACACCTGTTCTCAGATGCTGTTGCTTCTATTAGCTGTACTTCCTACCTCCCTAAGGAATAATTTATGGTGCCTATGTCAACAATTGCCTTCACTAAGATTATTTTAAAGATCTTTACAAGGCAGTCCTTTTTATAAACTTGCTTACAAAGGATTAACATGGTGGCAGTGAGTCTCCACATGCTTAAAACTGCTAGAAGCTGCAATAATGAAAAGACCTAGAGCTTTTGGAAAAACGAAAGGAATTAACAAAGCAGAAACTGCTCCAAAGAGCTTTCCACTAGACACAGAGCTGACTGACCTATGTGATAGGTTTTCCAAAACTGCCACAACCTGATGTTTTCCACTTAACTTGGTTATACACACACACACACACACACACACACACACACACAAACACACCAAAAAAAAAAAAAAGTTAGCTGTTTCAGGGGTTCCCAAGTACACCACGTTCAGAGATGAACTAAAAAGAACTCACAGAACTCAGTACTGCTAAGTCTCACACTCACAGATAAAGTTTATTACAGACACACAGTGAAGATACACAGTAGGATCATTTGGAGAAAAGACACATACAGTCTAGTGGAATCCAGGTGCAGGCCTCTTTATGCTCTGACCATGAGGGGTCACACAGAATAAACTTGTGTGTCATGTTTCTGCCCAAGGACTAAGTACTCCCAAGTTTTGTAAGTACCCGCTGCCTAGCACCTATCAAAACTCTAGAGTCCCAGAAGGAAGGCGGTATTTAGCATAAATCATACTGCTTGCACAGTCTAGACATCGTGAACCACCTTCGCGAGTTAGGGAACAGTGGGTATACTCCCTAAATCCAAGTGCCCAGACAAGGGCCAATCTTACAGGTAGTTCCTTCTAAAGACAGCACATCACAATTAAAGATTCATTTCAGCCAAAAAGAATAATCTCTCTCTCAAGAAAGCAGATGCCTATAATAGAATTAAAGAGATTGTGGGTCTTTTTACAGTTTAACCCACATTGTTCTGATTGCTTTAACTATAAATCCTCATCAAAACCAACCATAACAACTAAAGGAATAGAAATTTTGTTCTAAGAAAGAGAAAATCAGAGAGAATCTTTATTTTTTTAACATCTTTATTGGAGTATAATTGCTTTACAATGGTGTGTTAGTTTCTGCTTTACAACAAAGTGAATCAGTTATACATATACATACATCCCCATATCTCTTCCCTCTTGTGTCTCCCTCCCTTCCACCCTCCCTCTATCTCACCCCTCTAGGTGGTCACAAACCACCTAGCTGATCTCCCTGTGCTATGCGGCTGCTTCCCACTAGCTATCCACCCTACGTTTGGTAGTGTATATCTGTCCATGCCACTCTCTCACTTCGTAACAGCTTAACCTTCCCCCTCCCCATATCCTCAAGTCCATGCTCTAGTAGGTCTGTTTTATTCCCGGTACATGTAGAAGTATGAAATTAGAACATTCCCTAACACCATACACAAAAAAAAACTCAAAATGGGTTAAAGACCTAAATTTAAGGCCAGACACTATCGAACTCTTAGAGGAAAACATAGGCAGAACACTCTATGACATCAATCACAGCAAGATCCTTTTTGACCCATCTCCTAGAGAAATGGAAATAAAAACAAAAATAAACAAATGGGACCTAATGAAACTTAAAAGCTTTTGCACAGCAAAGGATACTATAAACAAGACCAAAAGACAACCCTCAGAATGGGAGAAAATAGTTGCAAATGAAGCAACTGACAAAGGATTAATATCCAAAATTTAAAAGCAACTCATGCAGCTCAATAACAAAAAACAAACAACCCAATCCAAAAATGGGCAGAAGACCTAAATAGACATTTCTCCAAAGAAGATATACAGATTGCCAACAAACACATGCAAGAATGCTCTACATCATTAATCATTAGAGAAATGCAAATCAAAACTACAATGAGATATCATCTCACACCTGTCAGAATGGCCATCCAAAAATCTAGAAACTATAAATGCTGAAGAGGGTGCAGAGAAAAGGGAACACTCATGCACTGCTGGTGCGAATGTAAATTGATACAGCCACTATGGAGAACAGTATAGAGGTTCCTTAAAAAACTACAAATAGAACTACCATACGACCCAGCAATCCCACTACTGGGCATATACCCTGAGAAAACCATAATTCAAAAAGAGTCATGTACCAAAATGTTCATTGCAGCTCTTACAATAGCCAGGACATGGAAGCAATCTAAGTGTCCATCAACAGATGAATGGATAAAGAAGATGTGGCACATATATACAATGGAATGTTACTCAGCCATAAAAAAGAAATGAAACTGAGTTATTTGTAGTGAGGTGGATGGACCTGGAGTCTGTCATACAGAGTGAAGTCAGAAAGAGAAAAAGAAATATCGTATGCTAACGCATATATATGAAATCTAAGAAAAAAAATGTCATGAAGAGACTAGGGGTAGGATGGGAATAAAACAGAATCTTTTAAAATTCAAGGCAGATCATGATCCTCCTCTGCTCAAAACCATGAAATGGTTCACCAATCATGTGGTAAAAGCCAAAATCCTTACAACAGTTTAAAAGCCCTTTCGTGATCAGCTACTCCTTCGCTTCTCTTCCCTCAACTCCAGCCACCCTGACGAACTTGCTCTTCCTCAAAAAGTCCAGGCACAATCCTGACTCAGGGCTTTTGCTCTTCCTAAGCCTCTCCCTGGAATGCTGTTCCCCTAAATATCTATACCTCTCACTCCCACATTTCCTTCAAGTCTCTGTTCAAATGCCACTTTCTCAGAGAGAACTACCCATACCACCCCATTTTAAATTGCACTACCTTCACAAATCCAGCCCTGAAGCACTCCCAGCTCCTTACCCTTTTTCTATACCACACATCATTTTCTAAATACCATATAATTTATTATGCTTCATTATCTGTCTCCCCCCCACTAAAATATAAGCTCTACTGAGGGCAAGGATTTTTGTCTCTTGTCCACTGCTGCATTTCCAGCTGAATCACAAAGGAGAGAAGTCATACATTTAACCTGACATAGTAGGAGACAGGGAGACACTGAATTTCAAACAATGTGGGAAAACTCATGACCGGTGGGAAGAGTAACTTAGTGCAAATAGCTAGATCTTCAAGTTTGGTGGTGCCTGGGAGATCAAGTCACTAGAAAACGTGGAAGGGATTAAATTTTTTTTCACTGAAAGGATGACAACAGATGGCACATTCAAACAGGGTTATTATGGGCTTCCCTGGTGGCGCAGTGGTTGAGAGTCTGCCTGCCGATGCAGGGGATACGGGTTCGTGCCCCGGTCCGGGAGGATCCCACATGCCGCGGAGCGGCTGGGCCCGTGAGCCATGGCCGCTGAGCCTGCGCGTCCGGAGCCTGTGCTCCGCAACCGGAGAGGCCGCAACAGTGAGAGGCCCGCGTACCAAAAACAAAACAAAACAAACAGGGTTATTAAAGAGTTTTAATAAAAGGAACTATTTACAAGGATGTGGGCACAGTTATGGAAAACCAACAAGGTTTGGTGAACCATCTTGGGGCTAGAAAAAGGGAGCCTGAAGTAGCAATAGGATGGAGTGATTACCAGAAGCCAGAAAAGACCCAGAGCTGTAAGGGAGGGCCACTGGAGCAGACCTGTAGCCCCCGATAACCTGTTTGCTGAGTATGTGTACTTGGGGGACAGGAGGAACAAATATCTTGACCTCACCTTTCTGTCACTCTCCAGACCTCCTGTTGGTTTCTCCCACTGTCCAAACTCAACATGAAGCCAAAGAAGAGAGTACACAGTTCTTTAAGAATCAACCTTCCAAGAACACAAAGGGAGGAATAGAAAGCCATGGAGTGAATCAGGAAGGGCAAAAAGAGAATATCCAGCAGAGATAACCATTTTGTAAAGCTATCTGCAAAAGACACAATGCTTCAATGTGTTTACCAGCATCTTCAACTTGCTATGTTCAAACCTTCCTTCTAAATCTCCTCTTCCCATTTTCGGTGACATCACCATTCTCCTACTCACACAGTAATTCTGATTCAACTACTCCCTCTTCCTTATTCCCCCCACCATATCCGATCATTTGCCAATTATACTTTCACAACTTCCCTCAAATTCCCTTTCAGTCTATTGCCAGTACTACTTCTTTGTTCATGCTCTCATTTTCTTACCTGGTTAACATCAGCTGTCTTAGAGGCCTTAGCACCTGAAACATCACTCAAATGCCATCTATTATACTCAGTGTTATTGATTAATCTTTCTAAATTAGTCCTTACTATCACTATTGTTTCTCAAAAATCTTTAGTGACTTCCACCAACCGCCAGATAGACTACTCAAAGACCTCAGTAATATGGTCCCAACTTTTCCCAATTTATTTCCCACAACTCTCCTCTACCCTTAATACAAATTAGCCACTTGTATTTGGAAGCTTCATTTGTAAAGGAAGTTTTGTGCAGACTGGCCATTGGAATCAGACTTGGATTCAACTCCCAGATCAATCATTTCACCAGCTGGGTGGCCTTGGGAAAGTTTCTTAACCTGAGATGAGCTTCAGCTACCTTATCTGTGAAGCAGAAGGTTACTGAATGGATCAAGTGAGAACACCTGCAAATGTACTTAGTACAATGTTTAGCACAGAGTAGGCACGCCCATATCTCTGCCTATTTGTCCCTCTAACTAAAATTACCTCTTTCTCCCCTCACCTTCTCTATGTGGCCAATTTTTTAAGTGAAATACCACATCTTCCACAATGCTTTTCTTGAACTTTCTTCCTACCTGGAAGTCACTCTCAACACATTATTTATCTTTCTTATAATAACAAATAAACACACATAGCTAACATGGTTCATATCTCTCCTACTAGAGTTGAAGCAGCAGAGGTATAGAGGGTTCCCACATCCAAGCTCACCCAGCAAATCAAGAGCAAGGCCTAGGTTAAAAACCAAACCTCAGATACTGAATGCTCTACAGACTACATACGCATGTCATTACTTTTTTAAAGATAGTTATTCATTCACCTCGTTAACTGTGCAAATACCTTGTGGTTGAGGTGGGGGTGAAAAAAGGTACACTTTTGCTCATCAGTCACATCCCTTATCAGAAGTATATTAAAATTACTATATACCAGAGATGATAGTATGCCCTTTACATGTATTCTTTCACTGAATTCCTTCAACAACTCTGTGAGACAGGTATTAATAGTAGTCTCTCCTTTCTAAAGACAAGGAAACTGAGGTTCAGGCCAATTAGCTCAAGATCATGGAACAAGAAGGTGACCGGGTCAAGAAAATAACCTGTTCTACTTGATACCAAAATTTATGTCCTTAAGGACTATGAAATACTAAATCAGACACCTACTGAGGCAAATTACATTTGCAACATAAGCATCAAAGGAAAAAATATACCTTTCATATGGTATCCAAATAACAAGTAACCAATGAAGGAGTGAGACTATTTTAATCAGAGGATACATACTAAATGACAATGGGACTAACTCCAATTTGTTTGTATGGTGTGAACAATCTGAGATGATGCCACGATGCTGAAAAGGATGCAAGATTTCAAAAGAAATAGAATTCCCAACAGAATGCAAGTTATGTGAAGACAGGAACCCTGTTAGTCTCACAGCTGTGTATCTCCAGACCCTAGAAGTGTTTTGCACAAAGAAGGTAATCAATACCTAATGAAACTGACAGTGAACACTGGGAAATAAGCATACTGTCCAAATGGTACAAGTTCACTTCAGATAACTTTAGAGCAGTAGAGATGACACAAACCCATTACAGGTAGAATTTTTTTTTAAGCAAACCTTACAAAGTGGTAAAAGAATCAAAGGGGCCAAAGAAAATCTGAGTAGAGAACGGAGCACAGAACTAAAAAAAAAAAAAAAATCTTCTTGAATCCTTTTTTTCCTCTCTGAAGATTCAAATCATTCAGCTCCAGGTGCAAGTTTTAAAAGTATATGGAATAGGTCAGTACATAAGAGACTCAACTGCACTTTTTAGCCTTCCTAATATGGGATTCCTTTCTCAAAAGCAGCTTTCTGATATCTCCTTTTTTATGTTGTTTTACCTGGTAGCATTTAACTTCTCATTTAGGAAGAATGTGAAGTTCACCCACAAGTAGGCTCCAAATGTCAAAGACTAATTTTCCCACATCAGTTGCGTGCCTCTCTTGAAAATGAGCAATAAATCATATTTCCCAACGAGATACTTCCACACATTATACTTAGTAAGAGACTATATTTAAGCACCAAGAACATTCAGGATGTGCTAACTTCAAATTCAATTTGAAGCTAATAATTCACGCCCAATTATTCTTCAGACTAACCCTGCCTCCCCACAAATTATAAAACTGTTAATTTTTAAAACAAAATTTACAGTACATACTAAGCTTTCAATTATAGCAAATTAAGTTTTATCAGAAACTGTTGGGCTTCCCTGGTGGCGCAGTGGTTGAGAGTCCGCCTGACGATGCAGGGGACACGGGTTCGTGCCACGGTCTGGGAAGATCCCACATGCCGCTGAGCGGCTAGGCCAGTGAGCCATGGCCGCTGAGCCTGAGCTCCACAACGGGAGAGGCCACAACAGTGAGAAAGGCCCGCGTACCGCAAAAAAAAAAAAAAAAAAAAAAACACCTGTTTACTGCAAAAGTTACTAACAAAACTGTATTTTAAAATCAGCTAATGTCAAAATATTGGGAAGACATATTAAAGGAAGAAAATGGAAGAATAGTGAGGATACTGTTAACTATGGCTTAATAAAGGGGGTCTCCAAACTATGAATTACACTCCTTACTGAAATATTTAGTGATCACTTCCCATTTAACATCTCAACTGATCTGTATTTCTATCACTGAATATGTCCCATCTCCCTTAAGCTGATTCTATCAATGCTTAGCAAAAATCGTTGAGTCATAAAATAATGCAAAATAAAAATGGATGATGTGCTTCTAAAGTCTTCGTGGTCCAGCAATCTAAGAAAAAAACTGTAAGGAGCCCAATACATCATGCTCCGTGTTTTGGCATAAGCTGTGGAACACCCTTTACCAACTCATCTACCTAGTCCTAATGTGAAGACTAGTCCAAATGTTAACATTTTTCTTGACCTACAAAAAGTCATCACTGTTGCTCATACCTATCTCTGACTAAAATGTTCACACTCTATCATGATATTTCCGCTACTCAAACAAAACCTATGGGTACCTTGTGAGCATGGGCTGATCCTCTTTGGTACATTGCAACACAAGCCCTGCAAAAGTAGTTTTAAATTATCATCAGAGGAAATATGGAAACATGCTAATCAATAAATTATAGTGCCTCTCTACTATAGAATACCACAGTTATATGAGACAGAACTGTATGTACAGATATGGGTGTCTTTGAAGTTAATATATATATGTATGTATATATAAAATGACTCAATTCTTGTTCCTAAAAAAAGAGAAATGTACCTCCCTGCAAATAAAAAGAACTAGAAGTAGACAAACTTGTTAACATAGGCTATCTACATGTACTGGGAGAAAACAGGAAGGAACAATATAATGGTCTTCATAGGCCATTAACTGTTTTATCATGTATAATCTAGCTTTGAAGTTTTTCAGTAAAACGTTTTAGTTGAATATACCCTAAGGCTTTTAACAATGCTGCCAATAAGCATGTATCCTTCCCTGAATATACACTGAGAACTAAAAAATACATGATACCAGAGAAATGCTGCATTCTGATTATCCAGCACATTTAATTCTAACGTAGCCATCTCATCAACTAAATGTATATGTGATGAACAAGAACATGATGTGCAACAAGAATCACTGCATTATTTGTAACAGCAAGAGAAGGAAGAAGCCTCATGTCCATCAACAGCTATGGTACAGCCATGCTATGGAACATTATACAGGTATTAAGAAGGATGAGCAAGGTCTATTTGCCGTGATATGTCAATGATATACATATAAACTGCAAAACTATATAATCCTTTTAAAAATTAATGTAGGTACATACAAAACAGATCTAGCTGAACATACGCCTATTAACAAGGATTACCCTCGAGAAGAGAGTTTGCTCATATTGGCAGGGTTTTTACTCATTCTGTTTAGTTTGGTTTACAAGCAGTTATTTAATTATACTAATTTTTGAAAATACACCAGCCTCAAGAAGATTCAGTAACATGTTTCTTCTATTTCCTAGTAATACTGGTATTTTCTGTGACTTGAAGTACAATCCAAATATGCAGTATTATACTTTTTAAAATAACACAGTAGAAGAAAGGGACTTTTTATTGGAAAAAAAATTTACAATGTATGTTCACTTTTAATAGAAAGCATTAGACAAAGGCACAGCAATGTAATCTGCACTGCAATAAGACACTAAGGAAAAGGCATTGTCTTACACTGGTTTAGAGGCAATCTTTGTTGCCCTGCTTCAGAAAAAAAATAAAGCCTTCTAAAACAGGGAAAAGAAATAATTTTTCCCAGTGACCAAAATCTTAACACTGACTCAGAAAGTTGTTTAAAATGGAAGAAACAGACTTACCTCTTCTAAGTGCAAATACTGTCTTTTGGGGAATAATCCTAAAATTATCCAGATGCAATTTTGCTTAAATCAATTCAACATCCAAATGCCCACTTTCAATCAGCAAAGACATACAACGTTTAAAGTGCAAATTCTCAAATTTGAGAAAATTAAGCACACTTAAAAGATACATAAGCCTACAAACCAAATAACTGACACTGCCATTTCTGGTCTTGAAGGAAATAATAGCAAATTCTTAAGTATCCTCAATCCTTTAATCTTGCTTAAAAACAAAAATTTATTGTGAAGGTTTAAGTATGAAATCTGCATTCTAAATCACTAAGTTATGGGAGGAAACAATCAGTATATCATCCTGTTTTGTTATCACTATGAACGTTAACCATTTGCAAGCTTTTTAATATTTGAAATTACTATCAATCTTTTAAACCACTTCCAACTAATGATTACCATTGACTTTATACTAAACACTGTAAATGCAAAAGTTCTTCACGATAGGGAGACCAAAAAAAAGGTTCATTTTTATTTTTCTAATCTTTCAAATTAAATTCAAGCATAGCACAAAAATTATATTCAATACTGATTAGGTTCTGTACCACCTCCTCCCATGAAGTCTTAATTAAATTTGAAGTAGTAATATTCAGATAGTTCTTACAGGTGAAAGAAATCAAAACGTGTAAGAACAAATAAGTCCCACATGCCAAAAATGCTTGCATAAAATTGACAAGAATTCTAAGACTAAATACCACTACTTTTACCTTCACTAAATACCAATCCAGATTATAAATTTGTAAAGGTATATACATGACAATGAAGTGGTAATATACCATGAACAGAACACTGTCATTTTTCTAATTAAGAGAAAATCCTTTAACCTAATTTTTTTTACAAGTCACTACGTTGGAAATACAAAATGATAGTAACCTTATTACACTTTGAAAACCCTACAAAAGGTGGACTATTCCAATTGAACCAGAAGAAACAGATCTTCCCCTTAAAACTGAGTAAAATAAGAGTAATTATGATTAAAAAAAATTTAAGCATATCATTTTCTGTATCTTCGAGAACCCCCCCAAAAGCTGGGCCAAATTACATGAAGAAAGACAGTATGATGCATTTTACTAAGAGTAAAAAACAGAAATTTAAGCAAATTGTAAAACCATGTGAGTGCAAAATTTGACTATGTTGCTTATTTATTCAATACGCAAAAATATCTATCCCATTTGTTGTAGAGGTATGTAAGTATTTGTACCAAGTATCAGCTACCCTTTGTCAAAGTGACTACTAAGCAGGCCTTAAGCAGCCTAGCAATCTTGACGGTTCTTCCTGTCTCCTGAAAGCAGAACCCTAGCAATTAGAAAAAAGAATTTTGGCAAGAATTAAATCTTAATATACAGCAACAAGAATTAAGAGGAAAAGGGTCAATATATTTTTTTTACTTTAAAGCCCAGTAATCTCCCTTCAGAAAGCTTTAATACAGCTAGTTTTGGGCTTTCAACCACAAAACTCCAGTCAAATATTTTACCATAACATTAAATCAAAATGTAGGTACTAGATTAACAGGTACTCTGAACCCACCCACCAGGTTATACATACTCTCACTCAATCATGTAAAGAATTGAATTCTTTATTTGTGATATCCATAAACGTTGCTATTCTATGTCTATCCAAGAAGGCAATTTTCTCTGGTATCACTGTTTTGTTTTGCTTTTTATAAACAACAACTTGAATTCTATTGCATGAAATAGCTACAAATATACATTTGTTAACCAAGCAGAAAACACAGATATTTTGCTTTACAACTTGCACCTAAGATACCAGTACACGAAGCTGGTTCATTAGTCGTCATAGCAATATGGGGCCACTGCCCAAGCTATGCATAGCAGTTTACATTTTCAAATCTCATGTAGAAAGGGCAATTGTGATATTGACTGTTAACTACATTCCTGTAAAACCCATTTTAGTTACAAGTAAATGTATAACCGAAGTCTGCACAGATTTTTGATGGCAAAACTTCTAAATCTGACGCAACTGTCCTAAACAAGTTTTTAAACGAATTGTTTTGCAGATATACTGCCATTCTGCCAGTAGATGGTGCCACAAAGGTTGGGGGAAGGATTTCCATAAGGACAACAATTCAGCTAGAGGGGAAAAAAAAACGTCTAAACCTGCTCTGAAAATACAAAAACGCTTTTAGTTTGAGGATAAAATATAACCCTTATTTGTAACCATTCATTACAGACAAACCAGTAAGAGGGATGAAACTAAGCCATCTGAAATTTTTTTAACAGTTTATATGAATGAAAACACATGCTTAATACAAACTATTTCTTTAGAACTACACGGTACATACTTTGAGGTAAATTCTCATAGAAAGAAGTGACCAACCATGTCAAGATGATAAGCAAATTACTTAGTACAAGAGATGGATGCAAAGAAACTAAAGATTTTTAAAAGCCACATCCACCACTTCAAAAGTTTTACCTGTTAGGGATAAAATTCAACACGTCACTACCAGGGCAACAGCAAGAAGAAAAAAAAAAAAAAAAAAACCCACAGGACCTTTTAAAAGTTTCTCGAAGTACACATCAAGAATTAAGAATTAACAAGAAAATTTTTCAACTAACATCCCTTAAAACGGTACGGAATGGATCCTAGAAAAAAATGTTAGACATGTACGGTCAAACACAATGATTTATTAAAAATAAAACGTAAAAATGATTTTTGTACATATGCTTCCAAATTTCGGGCATGGGATCCAAGGGATTTCATAGAAAACGCTGTAGCCAGATATCAAGTCCTTACAACAAAGTAAACTAACCCGCCCAACCCCCGCCCAGGTTTTGCTACAGAATCAGCAAGTTCACTCCCTCCCCCCAAAAAAAACACAAATTAAAACAAGACATCTTGCTAGTATAAAAACGACCAAGGTCCAAGTAATAATAAAAAAATAGAGTCCATCAATGACTGTAACACAAAAATGTGTATGTGGGGCCAAGTCCATCTTCAGAGGGAGACAAGGGAGGTGGCAGGCAAACAGGGCAACACCCCCAAGGGTGAACAGCCTTAGAAGTGGCTTCCCCAAGGGCAAAATGGGGAAGGCGGTGGGAGGGGAAAGGACTTAGGAGTCGACCCTAGTTGGGTGGTTGAAAACAGCTACCCCTATAGCCACTCCCAGGCATTAAAAAATTTTTAGAAGGAGCTGCCTCCATACCCACCCCCACCGCCATAGCCACCTCTGTAAGGTCCACTGTTACTGCGACCTCCCCAGCTGCTGCCTCCTCCACCGCCGCCGCCACCGCTCTTCATGGGCCCATAGGACGACTGGTGCTGGCTGTAGCTACCGAAGCCGCCGAAGCCGTTACCGTAGTCGCTTCCACCGTAGGACGAACCGCCTCCGCCGCCTCCGTAGGCGTTATAGCCACCGCCGCCGCCGTAACCACCGTAGCTGTTGTAGCCGCCACCGCCCTTAGACAGGCCGTTCTGGTCACGACCACCGCCCCGACCCCGGCCGCCCCGGCCGCCCCGGGAGGAGCGGGAGCCGCCTCCGCCCCCACCGGAGTGGATATCCTCCTTAGGGACAGCCTTCTTCACCTCCACGCGATGGCCCTGGATCGGATGGAACTTGACCACCGCGGCCTTGTCTGCCGCGTCGTGATTCTGAAAATACACGAAGCCGAAACCACGCTTCTTGCCGGACTGCTTGTCGGCAATAATCTCGGCCTTTTCCACGGTGCCAAACTGCGAGAAGTGCTCTATCAGGTCGCCCTCGGCCACGTCTCCCTTAAGGCCCCCGACAAAGAGCTTCTTCACCTTGGCGTGGGCACCGGGCCGCGCCGAATCCTCCCGGGACACCGCCCGCTTCAGCTCCACCGTGTTGCCGTCCACGGCATGGGGCGAGGCGGCCATGGCGGCATCGGCCTCCTCCACATTGGAGTAGGTCACGAAGCCAAAACAACGGGAGCGCTTGGTCTGGGGGTTCACCACTACCACGCAGTCCGTCAGGGTCCCAAAGGCTTCAAAGTGGCCGCGCAGGCCCGACTCACTCGTCTGCACGTTGAGGCCGCCGATGAACAGCTTACACAGCTGGGAATTCTCCATCTCCACGGCCCGGGCCTTCCCCCCGCCCTGCGAGCTCCGAGGTTTCGCCGTCGCCGTTATCGTTGGCTAAGGCTTCTTCACAGCTTGGGCCCAGCCGTCGCTGGAGCCGCCCCCGCCGGTCACCGACGGGGAAGGGAAGAAGGGAAGGGAAGGGAAAGAGGAAGAGAGGAAGGGGAAGGGAAGGGGAAAGGTGCCGGCTAGAGGGCGAGCCGAGGAGACCTGAAAGCAAGCAAGGCCGCCGCTACCGCCACCTCCGCTCCCTTATCTGGGCACCACACAAAGAGGCCGCTGAACGCGCGCGCACCCTCGCCGAGGCGTGCGTCACCGCGGACGTACGACAGCCCAGGGCTGCCCGCCAATCCCCGCCTCGCTCTCATTAGTCCCGCCTACCGCGCTGCCGCGCCGCTCTAGGTCACGGACTCCCCGCCCTCCGCGGTCTATTCAAGCCCTCGGCCTGCGCTGCTCCCACCATCGCCTCTACCGCCCTGCTTTCACCCCCGGGATCCTCAGTGCGCCCTGACTAGGGACTCTCTCTGCACTTAGCGAACCTTTGCGATTCATTTGCCCCCAGCTCCGCGGCTGTTCCCGGTGATTTTCCCCCTCCCCTAGCCGTATCCCCTCGCCAAACTCCGCAGTGGCGTTCGCGCCAGCCCCTTGAGAGACATGTCAGCTCAGCCAATCACGGCGATCCGCCCGCACCCACTTCCGTTTTCGGCAGCTGCTGGACGGGCGCGCTCCCCGGTGCGCGCTGGCCCCGGCGCCCGTAGTATGCAGAGCTCTATTGCCACCCCCACGCCTCGTCCCGTCCTGGGCTGGCCGCGGGGTGGGAAGGGGAGCTGGGGTCGAGCCGGGGACGTGCTGGGGGCCGTTCCCAACGGATGCGGCCTGGGGCGCCACGCGCGGGCTTTTTGAAAACTTGACTGTCGGGGTTAGGGGTCTGGAGTTAACTTGCCGTGTTTCGGCCGGGCCGCTACACCTGGCGTCTTCGCCCCTCCCGTCCGCACAAAGATGGAGGAAAGAGGCCTAGTCGGGGAAGGCGGTTATTAATCGTTTATAGTGGGCCGAAGCGGCGATTAGACTAAAACGCCGGCACGTGGCCCTGCGCAAAGGAGAGTACAAGGCTCTGTGAAGGACAGCAGTGCGCCTCCAGACTTTCCGACCAAGGCGTGGCACGAAACCCCCGCCACCACTAGGCCGTGAAGCCCTCCCGCGACACCCCTCTCAGCCTCCCTGCACGCATTTCAGACAGAGGACATTTTCATATTACCCCAGTGTACACATCTTTTTATGTGTTTACGTTATCTGTGAGAGCTTCCTTCCCAACTAAAACGTTAGGTTTTTAAAGGTGTTTCCAATCGGACTGGGAGCCGAGGGAGTTAAACACATTAACACTGTATATTAAGTATTACGCACCCCTGAGAACTGCCTTACGGACCCAGATGGGAATGCAAGAAAGTTACAGTGGCTTCCATTTATTGAACCTTTTGTGTGCCAAGCAAGATACAGGGAGTGCGACATGGTGTAAGACATGTGACCGAAAGCCCAAAAACCATGTGGTATAGTAAAAGAGGAATTCCTCACTGTATCCTGGAATGGAATGTATTCAGAAATGATTACAGAGGTAGAAGTTGCACTGAATCGCAGAGTCAAAGGCTAGATAACATTTCTGTAGGGAGTTTATCTGAACAAAATCTGGAGGAAATTTATAAGCTCCCAAGGACAATGAGTGGACCAGTTTGGATCAGGAGGTTTTTGACAGAAAAAAGGATAATAAGGGTCTTGGTATTATGGAATGTTTTGAAATTTAGCTTAAGGAGTATGAATATTATTTCAAAGGCATATAGATAGGCTTCAAAGTTTGGGGACAATCTATAGTCTGGCTCTAACACCTAACTAACCATGTGACCATCGAGTTGTGTGACTTCAGACAGGTCACCTAACCTTTTAAAAATTATAAGTTTTATTATCTGAAAATCAGAACATAAAACACCTACCCAGTGTGGTAAAAATTAAATGAGATTCTGCATGTAAACGCAGAGCACAGTGCCTGGCACATAGTAAGTGCTCAATGTATCCAATAAATACTATACCGAGTGCTGGGAACAGGGCAGTAAACAATAGACAAAAATCTCTGCCCTCATGGAACTTACATTCTTCTGGGGAGAAGCAGACAATAAATAAGAATGGTATACAGCATGTTAGATAGTGATAAGTGCCATTGAAAAAATTAGAAGGACAATAGGAAACTACTACCTTGTCATTACAAAACAATTCAGGTATGTCAGGATTTGCTAACCAACTGATAAAGAATGAGGAAAATAAAAGCATTCCAGTGTTTGAAATCTGGAAGCCAAAAACTGCAGCATAATAGAACTAGAAAAATCTAACAAAAGAAACTATTTTGGAGGAAGTGGGGGAGATGATGAACATAGTTGTTAATGTTTAAGGTGATACTGGGATATTCATGGGGCACTGTTTTCTGGAATGCCTAAGACTATAGCTCAGATGAGAGATTAGACCTGAAGAAATTTAGTTTAGAGTAATCCAAATAAATGTAAAACAGTAAAAGGTGAATTTCTGAAAGAGAATAAGACCATAACTTATTTTTCCATCTAAACTGTAAATTCTAAACTAACAGTTTTTTCCTACATTGTTTTGAAATAATCCTCCATACCACCTTATTGACGACCCATTATTGGTTTAATTTCTATTGACTAGGAAAGCTTCAAAGAAGTGTATGTCTAGTATAAGCCTTACATATAGAAGGAGGGTAGGGATGATGGGAGAAAACACAAGCATGTTTGAGAGGCTTTTAGAAAGCCAGGATAAATGCAAGATAATTGGGATGTTAGATTCTTTTCAGAGATTGGATTGGTAAAGCTAGGGACAGTGAATAAGCAGTGTTATATAAACACTTAAGTGATGCTGTCGCTTTCCTACCCCACCGATCATTCAGGAGAAAAACATTATTTTTTTCTACTTTACCTTTTAGATCATTGCCTCAGTATGGTTCTTGGCTTTACCTTGCTTACAGGTATGTCAGCCTTCCAAAACAAAAAAGTTTAAAAATATAACTGAAATTTAGACAACTTTTGTTTTCCATTCCTCCTGCAAATGTGATTACAAAAACCTAATTGAATATGGTGTTTAAACAACTCATAGAAATGCACAATAAAAAGGGCATATTTTACTGTACCTAAATATACCCAGAAAAAGAAAAAGAGAAAAGGAAAGAATGAGCTGAAGAAGAGGGGGGAAACTATGGCCAGCTATATTTTCAGAAAGCAGCAAACTCTGCTTTTTTTTTTTAAGTCAACTTTTTATTATATCCAAGAGTTTCTTTTTGCAGTTAAGAGTTCTGTTGTGGCCTGAACTGTGTCCCCACCCTCCCCTCTATATTCATATTTTGAAGCCCTAGCCCCCAGTACTTCTGAATGTAACTATAATTGAAGATAAGGTCTTTAAAGAGGTGATTAATTTAAAATGAGGCTCTTAGGATGGAGCCCTAATCCATATGGTTAGTGTCCTTATAAGAAAAGGAAGAGACACCAGAGGCATATGTGCACAGAGCAATGACCATGTGAAGAGGCAGCGAGAGGGTGGTCATCTGCAAGCCAGGAAGAAAGATCTCAGAAGATCTCAACCCTGCTGGCACCTTGATCTTGGACCTCCAACCTCCAAAAGTTGGAGAAAAAATTTCTGTTGGTATTTTGTTATGGCAGCCCTAGCAAACCAATACATGTTCCATTTTTATTTACTCAAGGTACCTTCCAAAAGGGCAGTCTGCCATTTGTGATGAGGTACAGTCTTTCTAATGGACTCTTTAGAAACTCACATCAACAGCCTTAAAATCTGACCCATTCTTCTGAACCAGTAATGATGCTTCTGGAAATTTATCCTAAGGAAATAATTAAGGATCTGTGTAAGAGTTCAGCTACAACATCTCAATACTGTTTAAACTAGAAAAAAAAATAGGAAACTATCTAATTGCCCCCAAATAGCTAACTAATTAAACAAATAAGGAAATAAATAAATAGTTCAGGTAAGAATATTATGAAGCAGTTAAATTGATACTGTATAGGAAAAACAATGACTGGTACTTGGGTATGAATCTTACACCATTATGATGATGTGTGAACGGTCACATTACTTATTTTACCAAATCAAATTGTCTGACTTTAAACCACATACTTGACAGAATGGCAATAATGTCAACATGTCATTATTGGGGCTCCTCTCATCCTTTTCCACTCAAAGGCACTTGCCTCTCATTCCATCCCCTCTTGGGTAATCTAAGAGCAATACCCTTGATAAAATGCTTTTTGTTTAAAAAAAAAAAAGGTGGGGGAGACAATGAGGACTGAACTTAAAAGACTCTCCTAAGGCAAAAACATACACAGACATATTCAATCTGTGTATATATTAACTGTATCTTGTTCCAGTGCCTGTATATTTTCTTGCCTCAGGTGCAAAATCTAGGCTTTTAGAAGGGATTTATATTTGTTTCCTCCACATGGGAGGGGATGTCAAAGGAGGAGGGCTTGGAAAAAGACAGTTTCCCAAGTCTAGGATAAATGACCACACAAAAGGTACAAACTTCCAATTATAAGTCCTGGGGATATCATGTATAGCACAGTGACTATAGTTAACAGTACTATATTGTATATTTGAAAGTTGCTAAGAGAGTAGATCTGAAAAGTTCTTATCTCAAGAAAAAAACTATATGTGGTGAAGGATGTTAACTAAACTTATTGTGATGATCATTTTTGCAGTATATACATATTGCAAATCATTAAGATGTATAGCTAAAACTAATACAATATTTTCTGTCAATTATACCTCAGTTTTTAACATTAATTTTGAAACAAAAGAAATGACCAGAAGCTTCTGAGTTTTTGTCCATGGGAGGAAACAGTGGCCCAGCCAGTGTACAGCCCATCATTCTACTTTACCCTCCCCCTCTACACACACACACACACACACACACACACACACACACACACACACACAGAGATAACAGTGCAGGCTGAACACTATCTTGAAAGCAAGGGATATCACCTTAGTCTTGGGACCAGATCCACATCTGTAGCCCCAAATAAACCTGGAATTCTTATATGTAAAACTCCAATAATAATGGATATTTAATTGCCAACCACTTGGGTGGGAGGTTGGGGAAGGTTACCAGAATTAAAGGATGTTATGGACTGAATGTGTCCACCAAAATTCGTATGTTGAGGCCTAATCCCCAATGTGCTGGTATTTGCAGGTAGGGACTTTGGGAGGAAAGTCATGAGAGTGGAGCCCTCATGAATGGGATTAGTGCCCTTATAAAGAGAACCAAAGAGCTTTCTAGCTCGCCTTCCATCATGTGAGGACACGGCAAGATGACAGCCACTTATGAACTGGGAAGCAGGCCCTCACCAGATTCTCAATCTGCCAGCACCTTGATCTTAGATTTCCCAGCCCCCAGAAATATGAGAAATAATTTTTGGTTGCCTATAAGTCACCAAGTCTGGTATTTTTGTTATCTTGGCCCAAACAGACTAAAACAGAGGACTTAACAAATTGACATTTCTCAGACTACCTCTTCCCTA
Source organism: Kogia breviceps (assembly GCF_026419965.1). NCBI lineage: Eukaryota > Metazoa > Chordata > Mammalia > Artiodactyla > Physeteridae > Kogia > Kogia breviceps. The sequence goes on from NC_081313.1 coordinate 115,120,656, forward strand.
AAGAACACACACCTAAGTACAAACATATCCACAGACCCACACACAGAATATGAGCCTTGTAAATTGAAAGTATTTAGAACATTCTATTTTCATTTATTCATCATTCCACTTAATTCATTCATAGGCCAAATGCTGTGAATAAAAGTCCCTGGCCTTCAGGAGCTCAACAGTCTTGGAAAAGAGGGGAAATCAACAGTAATACGTTGAGAAGACAGACAGATGTTGCAAATATAGTGTGTTAAGATAGAAATGGGCAGAAACCCAAATTTCAGTAAATCCTTCTAATAGAAGGTAACTTCAGAAGTAGGTTTAAGAGTTAGTTAGGCCTACTAGAAGGTAATGGCATTTCAAGTACAGGAAACAGTGTGTGTACATGCTGTGTTTGGAGTCACACAAGTAGATGATCAAGGGTATGATGGTGTATGGTATATTGGCTTGTTGCTTCTGTAACAAATTACCACAAACTCAGTGCCTTAAAAAACACAAATTTATTATCCTGTAGAGTAAGGAAATCAGACAGATGTCTCACTAGGCTAAAATCAAGGTGCTGGCAGGGCTGTGTTCCTTTCTGCAAGCTCTAGGAGTGAGAAGGCAGCAGTCTGGAAGCCAGAAAGAAAGATTTCACAAGAAGCCAATCCTGACGGCACCTTGGTCTTGGACTTCTAGCCTCCAGAAATGTGAGAAAATAAAATTCTGTTGTTGAAGCCACCCAGTCTGTGGTACTCTGTGATGGCAGTCCTAGCAAACTACTACACCCACCTAGAAAAGAAGTGCTCTCAGCGTCCATTATTCAGGAAGTCAGACCTCACTCATCTGTTCATGCAAAGCTTCCTGTACACATCTTGCCTAGATAAGATTACACCAGATTCAGTGTTTTACCTATGAATTCCATAACAAGGTCACAAAATTACATTCCTTAAAAATTACATAAATTATTCATCTTTTGGTTTTGAATTTTACGACTTTCATTTATATTTCTCTTAAAGTTTATTTTTTTAGTGCACTGTTTTCACTAGTCCAGTAAGAACTTCAATTTTTTTAATATTTATTTTCTTCAGCAAATTTTATACAGAATATTTTCCTCTCCAGGAGACATGTATCGGATCCATGTGAAAATGATGTTTTTTAATCTTACTTGTTAAGTCCATTTCAACTTCTAGTTTTAGCCTATAGTATAGTTTGAAATGTGTATAACAGCTTAATAAAGCTCTTTTCCTCACTTACACAGAAAAGGGAAACAATGTGCATTGACTGAGATCAAATTTCCATCAACCTAAAGAGTGGCAAATCAGAGTAAGATTTAATTTGTGAAGTATTCTATACTCAAACCTGTGAATAAAGTAATATTCATACTACCATATACATTTTAAGTCATCAGGAATCTGGTCCTTCCTAATTTCTAAATATACACTGAACAGTGCAAAGAACAGGTTAGTCTACTCAGTAATAAGCTGTAAGAGTGGTATTTAGTTGTAGTTGTTCAGTGAGTTCAGATTATATACAGAGCCTTTCTGGATCATTCGGGATCTGAACATTTTTAGTCAAATGATATTTATTATCATAATTTCAGCACCTTAATATTAGAGAAAGGAAATTACATGCTCCTTTTTTTTTTAAATAGAACTAGGAGAACAGTGGAAAAAATAAAAATAATTAGCCAAGATTTATACAAGCAACAACAGTATACTAATGATTAGCAGCTATGAAATCAAGAATCAAATGCTTCCTGAGGAACCTATTCCATATGATAATCACTGACTGAGATCTCTCAATATATTTAGTTGTGATTTGTTTGTTTGGGATTGACTATCTGTACAGCATAATTTACCTAAAATCTGTTTTACTTTGCTGCCCAGGATTCTAAATATGGCAAATTTTCCAGCTTCTGAAATAACATATAAAGCACTTTTCATTCATAGGAATCAAATAAAGCGATTTCTTTCAAGGATTAAAAGTGCATATAATTCAGTTCAAATTCTAATAATTTGTTAATTCCCATCATTGGTTTTGAGGAGTTTATGTTTCACCAAGCTCTGATATGATTATCTACTGCATACAGCCAAAATATATAGTAATACAATTTCTAAGTTTCATCACAAGGTTTTGATCATGATTTTGTAGAAACACTGAACTGATCTGATCTTACTGGCACATTCAAAAGTTCTACCAAAAATAGTAAGTCCCATTATATCTAAGCAATGTAATGTCAGTAAGGCTCCTTTATTACCCTGTATTTCTATTTTAAAAGAATCTTCTTACTCTACATTCTAGAATCACAAGAAGAATAGAGCATGAAGAGATCTTTTATTGGTCATCCAGTCCAAAACTTTCATGTGCAGATGTGGCCCAGAGAGTTAAAATGACACGCCCAGGGCCACACAGACAGCGACAGAGTCACAACTTCTAATCTGCAGTCAACTGGCTTTTTCACACATGGCTAAGCCTATAACAGTCTTGCTCGTATCGTTTCTGTATCGGCTTCCTTATTTGGAAAATAAAAACATCATTAAAGAAGGAGTTGGGTTGTCATTCTAGCCATCATTTATCCGAAGTCTACTGAAGTAGACTCAATTCAGAGCTCAATTTCTCCTGGCTCAAATTAAGATTAAAAGAAATACGAGGTTTGGGTATTTGAATGACAACTTGTACCTGGAAGATAAAGCTGTACGAAAACTGGAATTAAACCAGTATTCACCCCATAGCCGCTCCCAGCCCCAAGTCAGCTGCAGGAGCACTGGGAAAGCGAAGAGAACATTTGAGTCTACCAAATGTTGGGCTGGCTTATTCCTTCCTTCCCACCACTTCAACTTTGGGGTTAGAAAAAATAATAGAAAACCAAGCTTGTTGAGGTATATTGAGTCCATCTGGCATTAATTTCTGGAGGCACATATCAAACTGAAATATCTCAGCTGTTTCACAGAAAATGTACAATTAGACTAATGCCGAATTTTTCTGGGGAAAAAAGTCTTTTCATGTGTAAGTAATTTCCCCCAGATCTTGCGAGCTTTAAATGTGTATGGTGAGTATAAAAGTTACTTCACAGTCTAGGAGAAGGAAACATTATACTCTTTTTCTATTATCAAATCTCATCTTAAGCCACCACTCCTCAAGTTGATAGAAATTCAACCTCAATCAATACTAGGGTCAAGTCCCACCCCTAGGATAAAGACTTCAGGTTGTACACAGTCCAGAATACTTAGGGACAGCCCCCTGGTCTTTGGTCCAGATTGGTCCCTCCTGATAAGACTACATGGTCCCTTGCAGGAAAGTGACTCTGCTGTTTCCTGAAACTTACCACCCAGCTCAAGCTGGGACTCCTTTTTACCAAGGCTAGGAACCCCAACAGCAAAGGTTCAGCTTCCCACTGTACCACAAAGCCATTCCACACTGAGGACAGGCCGCATCCCCAGGGGATTACAAAAGAGCAGCTCAGAGGAACTGGATGCTGGTCGCTGATACTCATGGAGCCCTCCCTCCCCAAATAAATTGCTCTTTGAGGTCTCCATCGTAGACTCTCCCTCTTAGGCTCTTGCCTCTCTCTCCTCTCCTCTGGGAACACCTGACATAAGCCCTTCAATGAGTTCAGGCTTTTTTTTTCTTTTTTAAAATTTTCCTCTCTTTATTCCAGCAAATGAAAAATAAAAATAGATGAAATCATAATATCACTAAGTCTGAGAATAAACATCAAAACTTGACTGCTTTCTTTCTTTTAAGGCAGAACTACAGGATGAGATTTTTTTTTTACTTTTTATTTTATATTTCCAATATAAAATAGTTGATTAACAATAGACCTGCTAGTCTCAGGTGTACAGCAAAGTGATTCAGCCATACACACACATCCAATCTTTTTCAAATTCCGCTCCCATCTAGGTTGCCACGTAATATTGAGCAGAGTTCCTTGTGCTACACAGTAGGTCCCTGCAGGCTTTAAAAAACAAAAGGCAATTGTAATTCTGCATTGGTCCAGTTGAACAAAAGCTCAAACAAAGAAAGTAGAAAAGTATTCTTGGAATAGGGCAGGAAAACAGAATAAAAAGCAAATTAATATTTCAATAAATTATCTTATCACATGTGTCTATTGTAAGGTGTCCTTTTTGCTAAATCATTTGAAAGCAGGTATGATATGACAGAGGCTACATTCTCCATCCCTACTCATGTTTCTGAGGAGTGCCTCCTGCAGGCACAAGTTTAGGGCAATTTGTGATTGAATTCTCAGCTCAAGAAGCATCGTGTGCAGATTTTAGACAAATGATTATTTGTACCAGTTGGGGAGCATCTTCTTTGACATTATGCTCTTGCTTGTCAGTTTTAGGGTCATAGAAGTGAATATATCCCTTATGTCAGTGAATGGTACCACCGTCCAGCTGAGGTTGTTAGAGGTCTTTTCCTTTGACAGCTGCCCCACCACCAATTTCACACTTTCCAGATGTGCAGAACTGCTTGTAATTCTCATAAAAGTCATGTTCTCTGAGCTCCAGGCCTTTGTATATGTGACTCCCTCTGCCTAAAATAATGTTTCACAGCCTTTTTCATAATTTGTTGCAAACAAAAAAGGATAATATTTATATAACACACAGAGATAAACTGGAAGGAATGTGGAATTATCTATATGGGCCTTGTTGGAAGAAAATTCAACAGAGAAAATATTTAATAAGATATCAAAACATTTTAATGAGAAACTTTAGTTTGCTCATTTAAACATAACTTTATTCCTTTCATGTTAAAATAATTCCGAACTTAAAAAAAGAGTTTGCATGATAACACTATAAATAACTTTTTTCCCCTGAGAGTAAATTACTAACATGATACCCCAGTGCCCATGCTACCCAGATGCCCCCTTCACTTCAATCAAACTCCAACACCTCGTGCCAGACTGCCGCTGTCACCACTATCCTGTGCAGACAACCTCCTCACCTCTCTCAACTCCCAACAACCACACAAGCTTCTACCACCCTCCTCCTCATAAGCACCCTCCTCACTTCACTCGGACTCTGATACACCATGCCAGGCAGCCAACAGCCCACCATACTCCAATGCAGATGCCTTCCTTGCTAACCCTACCTAATGGTTTTTTAATTGGACTACTTAGGAAGGATGAAAAGAAGGTAGGAAAATCATAAGGTAGAAAAACAGGGAAGGAGAGGGGAGGGGAGAAAACTGGTTTTATAATTGAAATGACCAGGTGTAATTCCTGATAATTTATTTAATGATAATCTCTCCAATTTTTGACAATCACCATCCACAAGAAACTTTATTCATGGGTAGGTAGATGAAAATATAAAAGTTTTTATAACCATTCTAAAATGAACCACAACTGAAATTATACTTTAAAAAATCTAGTACTGGGGCTTCCCTGGTGGCACAGTGGTTGAGGGTCCGCCTGCTGATGCAGGGGACACGGGTTTGTGCCCCGGTCCGGGAAGTTCTCACATGCCGTGGAGCGGCTAGGCCCGTGAGCCATGGCCGCTGAGCCTGTGCGTTCAGAGCCTGTGCTCTGCAACGGGAGAGGCCACAACAGTGAGAGGCCCGCATACCGCAAAAAAAATTTAAAAATCTAGTACTTCTGCATTTCCCTTCACTGGCAAATGAAAGCATTACAGGCAGAGGGAACAACTAGCATAAAGATCCCAAGGAAGAAAGAAGTCGAGTGGGCTGGAGATTATTGACAGAGCAGGAGAGTGATAGGGGAGATTTCTTGTGCTAATGCAAAAGGCTTTCAAATTCAATCAAACTTTTATCAAGGCTTTTAAAGTAACGAAGAAGCTCTTATTTGCAGTCTATACTATAAACTATAGAATAGTTACCTTGTAGTTACCCTCAGATCCCAAGTGTAGAGACAAAAGTATCTGATTTATATATGAACACAATAATTCAGGGCCACCATCCCAAGCTGTGGCCACCAGGATCCTCTGCCCAGCCCCTCTGCTTCATATTCCAGACCAGCTATACACTATACTCATTGGACTCTTGGATCACTATGTTGTTCCATTGACTCCATTGTCTCTTGTCCTTAACAGGCAGCAGTTGGCTCCTAAACAGATGTCCAACTGGTAGATGACATCCTTGGGCTGCACTCAGTACCTTGCATCGTGACAGCAAATGCAAGATATCCTTAAAAATATTTGTTAGTTGCAGGGATGATGGGTCTTATGGTCAAACACTGCTCCATCATAAATGCCCTCTAAGGAGTTCAGCACAGGGATGCTCTTGACACTGTTCCCAGGTCGTACCTGAGTATATCAAAGACTGAGGGGATTAACATCTACTGCATGCCTATAATCCATCCTATCACTCTCCTGCTCCATCAGTAATCTCCAGCCCACTGGACTTCTTTCAGATTGGATATTTCTGGCTCCTTTTTCTTCCCTTCTGTGCCTAGATAAGTCCTATTCTGATTCAGAACTCAGTTTAGAAGTTCAAAATCATTCATTCATTCAATTAACAAATATTTAGAAAGAGAAATTAAGAAAACAATCCTATTTTCAATTGCATCAAAAAGAATAAAATACCTAGGAATAAGTATAACCAAGGAGGTAAAAGACCTGTACACTGAAAACTATAAGCTATTGATGAAAGAAATTGAAGACACAAATAAATGGAAATATATTCTGTGCTCATGGACTGGAATAATTGATATTGTTAAAACGTCTACACTCCCCAAAGCAATCTACATATTCAATGCAATCCCTATCAAAATTCCAATGGCATTTTTCCCAGAAATAGAATACATAATCCTAAAATTTCTATGAAACCACAAAAGGTCCTGAATAACCAAAGCAATCTGGAGAAAGAAGAACAAAGCTGGAGGCATCACAATTCATGGTTTCAAACTATATTACAAAGCCATAGTAGTCAAAAAGGTAGGGTGGTGGCATAAAAACAGACACACAGATGAATGGAGCAGAATAGAGTTCAGAAATAAACCCATGCATATATGGTTAGTTGACTTACAATAAAGAAGCCAAGAATATAGAATCAAGAAAGTACAGTCTCTTCAATAAATGGTACTGGGAAAACTGGGTAGCCATATGCAAAAGAATGAAACTGGACCACTATCTAACATCATACACAAAAATCAACTCAAAATGGATTAAAGACTTGAAAATAAGACCTGACACTATAAAAAGAAAGCACATGGAGTAAGCTCCTTGACATCAGTCTTGGTAATAATTTTTTAGATTTGACACCAAAAAGCAGAAGTAAACAAGTGGAACTATATCATACTTAAAAGCTGCTGCACAGCAAAGAAAATCATCAACAAAATGAAGAGGCAACCTACAGTATGGGAGAAAATATTGCAAAATCATATATCTGATAAGAGGTTAAGGTCTGAAATATATAAAGAACTTATACAACTCAACAGAAATAAACCAAACTATTCAATTTTTAAAAGGGCAGAGGATCTGAATAGACATTTTTCCATAGAAAACACACAAATAGCCAACAGGTACATTAAAAGATGCTCAACATCACTAATCATCAGGGAAATGCAAATCAAAACCACAATGAGGTATCATCTCATACCTGTTAGAATGGCTGTTATCACCAAAAAAAGAAATAAGTGTTGGCAAGTAGGTACATAAAAAGGAATTCTTGTGCACTGTTGGTAGGAATGTAAATTGGTGCAACCAATACAGAAAACAGTATGGCAGTTCCTTAAAAAATTAAAAATAGAACTACCATATGATCCAGCAATTCCACTTCTGCAAGAAACAAAATCACTATCTCAGAAAGATATGTGCACTCCCGCTTTGTGACCACCTAGAGGGGTGGGATAGGGAGGGTGGAAGGGAGGCCCAAGAGGAAGGGAATATGGGGATATATGGATACATATAGCTGATTCACTTTGTTATACAGCAGAAACTAACAGAACATTATAAAGCAATTATACTCCAATAAGGATGTAAAAAAAAAAAAAAGGAAAGGAAGATATGTGTACTCCCATATTCACTGCAGCATTACTCACAATAGCCAAGCCATGGAAACAACTGTCAGTCAAAAGATGAATGGATTAAAAAAATGTGATATATATATATATACACACAGTAGAATATTTTTATCCATAAAAAAGAATTACATTGTGTCATTTGAGACAACGCAGATGGACCTTGAGGGAATATATGCTAAGTGAAATAAGTCAGAGAAAAACAAATACTGTACGATCTTATCTATATATGGAATTTAATGGGAAAAAAACAAACTTATAGATACAAAGAACAGATTAGTGGTAGCCAGAAGCAGGGGGTAGGGGCTTCCCTGGTGGTGCAGTGGTTAAGAATCCGCCTGCCAATGCAGAGGACATGGGTTCGAGCCCTGGTGCGGGAAGATCCCACATGCCGCGGAGGAACTAAGTCCATGAGCCACAACTACTGAGCCCACGTGCCACAACTACTGAAGCCCACGTGCCTAGAGACCGTGCTCCACAACAAGAGAAGACACTACAATGAGAAGCCTGTGCACTGCAACAAAGAGTAGTCCCCGCTCACTGCAACTAAAGAAAGCCCGCACGCAGCAACAAAGACCCAATGCAGCCAAAAATAAATAAATAAATAAATATTTTTAAAAGAAAAGGAAAAAAAGAAGCAGGGAGTAGGGGGAGAGTGGAATAGGTAAAAGTGGTCAAAAGGTACAAGCTTCCAGTTATAAGATAAAAAGGTGCTGGGGGTATAAAGTATAGCATGGTGACTACAGTTAACAATACTGTATTGCATATTTGAAAGTTATAAGAGAGTAGATCTTAAAAGTTCTCATCACAAGAAAAAAAGTTGTAACTATGTGTGGTGATGGATATTAACTAAACTTACTGTGGTAATCATTTCACAATATATAAATACATATCGTACACCTAAAACTAGTATAATGTTTTATGTCAATTATATCTTAATAAAATTTTTTTTAAAAAAGAAGATATTTGGGCTTCCCTGGTGGCGCAGTGGTTGAGAGTCCACCTGCCGATGCAGGGGACACGGGATCGTGCCCCGGTCCGGGAAGATCCCACATGCCGCGGAGCGGCTGGGCCCGTGAGCCATGGCCACTGAGCCTGTGCATCCGGAGCCTGTGCTCCGCAATGGGAGAGGCCACAGCAGTGAGAGGCCCGAGTACCACACACACAAAAAAAAAAAGAAGATATTTTAAAAGTGTCTACCAGGCACCCTGTTAAATTCTAGGAATGCAGCCCTGAACAAAATCGACAAAGCCCTGATTGCAAGGATTTTACAGCTGGTAAAGCAGGTGTTGGGAGAGCAGACAGACAATAAATAAACACACACAAAAAATTAGAAACGATAGGTGCTGAAACACAAATGACAAGAAGAAGCCAGTCATGTGAAGAACAAGGGAAGAACCTTCCAGACAGAGTAAACAGCTAGTATAAAGGTCCCAAAGAAGAAAGAAGGCCAGTGGGCTGGATACTACTGACAGAAAAGTGGTAGGAAATGAGGATAGAGATCTAGCAAGGGCTAGATCATGCAGGGTCTTAAGTCAGGCAAACAAGTTAAGATTTTAAGAGCAATAGAAACCACTGAAGGATTTTAAACAAGGAAGTTACATGATGTGATGTCTTAAAATGTAAAAGATAACTGGTGGCTATATGAATTATGAACTGTAGAATAGAAGCAGGGAAACTAGTAGGGGTCTACTATAGTAATCCAAGGAAGAGACAACGATGTCTGGGACTAGGCTAGTCTGGGACTAGGCTAGGAGACATAAAAAGAAAGAGTTGAATTCAAATACACTATGATACCAGAGTCAAAAGAAACTTGCTGATGGACATGATATAGGGTATAAGAGAATAAGAATCATCAAGAATGGCTCATAGGGGCTTCCCTGGTGGTGCAGTGGTTAAGAATCCACCTGCCAGTGCAGGGGACACAGGTTGGAGCCCTGGTCCGGGAAGATCCCACATGCCGCGGAGCAACTAAGTCAGTGCGCCACAACTACTGAGCCTGCACTCCAGAGCCTGCGAGCCACAACTACTGAAGCCTGCATGCCTAGAGCCCATGCTCCACAACAAGAGAAGCCACCTCAATGAGAAGCCCGCGTGCTGCAACGAAGAGTAGTCCCCCGCTCACTGCAGCTAGAGAAAGCCCGCGCACAGCAACAAAGACCCAACGTAGCCAAAAATAAATAAATATTATAAATTAATTTTTTTAAAAAAAAAGAATGGCTCATAGGCTTCTGGCTTGAGCAAGCAGGTGGACAGAATCCCACCTACTGAAATTTGGAAGACTGGGAGAGGATGCAGGCCTGTGGATGAAATCATGAGTTCTGTTTTGGACATGTTATCTGAAATTCCTATTAGACATCAAAGAAGAGTTGTTAAGTAAGCAAATGGATATAGGGCTCTGGAGATGAGGGCAGGGTCAGGGCTAAAGACATAAATTTGGAAGCAATCTGCACATAGTATTTAAAGACATGAGACAAGACGACACGGCAAGAGTGTATAGACAGAGAAGATATCTCAAGACACAGACCTAGGGCACCCCAACATTTAGAAGGTTAGCGGAAGTAAAGGAGAATAAAGAGGAAGAAGAGGTAAACACACAAACGCGTATAAGAAAGAGCAGCAAGTGAGATAGGAGAAAACCCAGGATAGTATGATGTCCTGGAAGCCAAAACAAGGAAGTGTTTCAAGAATAAGGTCTGCTGTAACAGAATACCATAGACTGGGTGGCTTAAATAACAGAAATTTATTTCTCACAGTTCTGGAGGCTGGAAGTCCGAGATCAGAGTGCCAGCATGGTTGACTTCTGGTTAGAGCACTCTGGTATAGTCTTTAACTGCTTCCTCACATGGCTGAATGAGAAAGCGAAAGAGAGGAGAGACAGACAGACAGAGACAGAGACAGCATGTATTCTGATCTCTTCACCCCCTTACAAGGGCACCAATCACATCATGGGGTCACCACCCTCATGACCTATATAACCCTAACTATCTCCCAAAGGCCCTACTTCTAAATACCATCACATTGGGAATTAGGGTTTCCACATATGAGTATGGGGGAGGACATAAACATTCCGTCTATACAAGATTGCTATAATCTAAAAGATAGACAAAAACGAGTATTGGTGAAGATGTGGAAAAATTGGGAAATTCATGCATTGCTGATGGAAATGTAAAATAAAATGGTACAACCACTGTGGAAAAGTCTGGTGGTTCTTTAAAAGGTTAAACATACAGGTTCCATATGACCCAGAAACCCCACTCCTAGGTATAAATCCAAGAGAAATGAAAACATATGTCCACATGAAAACTTGAATACAAATGGTTCAGAGCAGCATTATTCATAAGAACCCCAAAATGAAAGCAATCTAAATATCTACCAACTGATGAATGGATTATCAATCTGTGGCATATTCTTACAATTGAATATTATTTGGCAATAAAAAAAGAATGAAGTAGTACTTATACATGGTACAACATGGATGAACCTTGAAAACATTTTGCTAAGTGAAAGAAGTCAGACACAAGGCCACATATTATGTGATTCCATTTATATGACATGTTCAGAATAAGCAAGTCTATAGAAACAGAGTTGATTAATGGCTGCCTATGGCTGGAACAGGGAAGGAGGGGGAAATAAGGAGTGAATGCTAATGGGTACAGGGTTTTTTTTAGAGGAGACAAAAATGTTCTAACATTAGAGTTGGTGATGGTTGCACAACCCTGTGAATATACTACAAACATTGAGCTGTACAATTTAAATAGGTGAATAGCATGGTATGTAAATTAAGGAAAGGTCACCTAAAGCAAATACTGCTGAGAGATCAGTTAAGATTAGAATAGAGACCACACTATCGGTTAGCATCAAAGTCATGTGTAACCTTGACAAACAAATGTTTAGTGGAGTGATGGAGACAGAAGGCAAATAGGGTGGACTGAGAGGGCATAAGTGAGGAAGTAGAGTCAAAGAAGTTTTGCTATTAAGGGTTGCAAAGAAACAGGGTAATGAAACAGAGGGATATTGAATAAAGGGAGGGTTTGTTTTCATAAGATGGGAGATAATACAGCATGTTTGTTGATGAGAATGAATCGATGTGGAGGCAGCAATTGACAGTGAAAGAAAGAAAATGTTTGCTGTTGAATCAAAGTCCTTGAAAAAGGGATGATTAAAAAGCACAAATGAAAACACTGGCATGCCTTCACTTCAACAGGGAGAAGGCAGAGAGCTGAGGCATACATGTCAGTAGACTGTAGATAGCGTTAGGAAGACGAGAGGTGCTGCTATTTTCTACATGAGGCCTGAAGCAAGGTGACCAACTTAGGGTAAGGATGTAAAAATGTATTGATTATATTGCTGTATAACAAAATTACTCCCCAAAACTTAGCAGCTCATGACATCATGTTTTCTCCACAGTTTCCTAGATTTGATCTTTGCCTAGAAGCCAGTTCTTAAACTTAGAATCATTGCTTTTCGGAGATGCTAGAAATAATTTTAAGACCAGTAAGTAAGTCCTGGCTTCTTTGTGTTTAACCAGCTTTTCTTTAGCATCTCTCTTAACATTTCACTATAAGCAGCAAGAAGAAACCAAGAAATATCTTCAACAGTCTGCCTGGAAATTTCCTTAGCTAAATCAACAAGTTCTTTATGTATATTTGCTACCTTCCACATTAACACAGGTGAGAGTGTTGCTAAACTTTCTGCCTCTACATATATATGATCCCCTTTCCTTCAGTTTCCACTAATATTTTCCTCACTTCACCCACAGTCTCCTGAAAGGCCATAATGTATCTCCTAACAAACTATTTAAGCCACTTAAACTTTTCTCTTACATTCTCTTCAAAGTCTGTTCAGCTTCTGCCTACTGCTTAGTTCCTAAACTACTCCCACATTTTTAGGTTTTTGTTATAGAGGAATTCTACTTCCAGTGCCAAGTCTGTATTAGCTCCCTATGACAAATTACCCAAACTCCACAGCTTAAAACGACAAATATTTATTATCTCACTGTTTCTTTGAGTCAGGAATTTGTGAGGTGCTGAGCTGGGTGATTTTGGTTCAGGGTCTCACGAGAGGTTGTCATCAAGATGTCAGCCAGGACTGGAGGATCTGCTTCCAGGAGAGCTCACTCACATAGCTTTTGGCAGCTGGCTTCAGTTCCTTGCCATGTGGCCCTCTCCATAGAGATGCTTTGACATGGCAGTTGGCTTCCCCTGGAGTGAGCAATTCGAGAGACAGGGAGAGCAACGGAAGCCACATGCTTTTTATGACCTAGTCTCAGAAGTCATATATAGCCATTTTCTTTATTCTCAGCTTCATTGGGGTATAACTGACAAATAAAATTGTAATATAAAGTGTGCAATGTGCTGTTTTGATATGCGTACATATACCCAGTCACTTCTGCCATATTAGTTTGTTTGAAATGAGCCACTAGGTCCAGCCCATACTCAAGGGGAGGGGAATGAAGCTCCATGACTTGAAAAGAAGATAACCAAAGAATTTGTGGACGTACGTTAAACTACCTTTAGGAGGAATGGAGAAAGCGTGCAAAGAGAGAAGGTGAGAAATACCTGTTTCTGAGAGTAAGAAAATGAATATAAGATTACTAGAAAATTCAAAAGATTTCCAGAAAATTTTGAGTTTCCATTTAAGATCTGTGATAATGAATTTAAATAACTAGTCAGGGGACTTCCCTGGTGGTCCAGTGGTTAAGACTCCAAGCTTCCACTTCAGGGGGCACGGATTTGATGATCCCTGGTCAAGGAATTCCCGCATGCCGTGTGGCTCGGCCAAATAGTCAGCCCCTTGAATTCATTGGCTGGATTAGGTGTCTCTTTCACATGCTCCTCCACCATCCTATGCTTGCTTCTATTATATCTTTTATCAGGAAGATCTGCAGTGTCTGTTTACTTATCTGTTTCCCCAAACTAAATGATTAATCTTTTAAGGTCAAGGACTGTGAAATAGTCCTCACATGATAGGTATTCAATGACTATTGGTAATATAACTTAATCTGTTCCAAACACTTGCCTTTAGGCAAGAATAGAGGAAAAGGATGAAAAAGGAAGCCACAACATAACCTCGAAGAGAAGAGTGAAAATAATAGGGTAATGAGCACTTGAAGGGTCATAACATAACCTGGAAAGAGAGGAACAACATTTAATTTGCCAAAGAAACTAGTCTATTACCACCTTACCTCCAGTTTTTTAGGTTTGCCACTAGCCCAAATTCAAGCTAGCTCTACACTCCTCCCAATCTGAGCTTCCAGACCCAATTCTAATCAAAACATGGGGTGGAGGCTTATATTAGTTTTACTATCCTTGCCATAACAAATTACCTCAAATCTAGTGGTTTAAAATAACACAACTTGGGCTTCCCTGGTGGCGCAGTTGTTGAGAGTCCGCCTGCCGATGCAGGGGACACGGGTTCGTGCCCCGGTCTGGGAAGATCCCACATGCCGCGGAGCGGCTGGGCCCGTGAGCCATGGCCGCTGAGCCTGCGCGTCCGGAGCCTGTGCTCCGCAACGGGAGAGGCCACAACAGTAAGAGGCCCGCGTACCGCAAAAAAAGTAAATAAATAAAATAACACAACTTATTATCTTACTGTCCTGTATGTCAGAAGTCTAATGACACTGGGCTAAAATTAAAGTGTTAGCAGGAATGCATTCCCTTTTGGAGGCTCAAGAGGAGAAACAGTTTCCTTTGTTCACATTCCTTAGCTCATGCTCCCCATCCCCCTCCATCTTCAAAGCATCAGTGAGTCTATTTGCTTTCACACTTCAAATTTTTCTTGCTCCTTCTTTCACTGTCCTATCTATCTATCTATCTACCTACCTATCTCTTTCTCTCTCTCTCTCTGGCTCTCTGACTACAACCAACAAAGGGGCTCACATGATTAGACTGTACCCATCCAGATAATACAAAATAGTCTCCCTATCTCAAGGTCCTTAACCTTATCACATCTATAAAGTACTTTTTGCCATGTAAGGTAACACATTTGTAGGTCTGGGGATTAGGATGTGGACACCTTTGAAGGGTCGTTATCCTGCCTACCACAGGGTTACAGACACAGAAGAGGAGAAGAAGCACAGGGAGGAGTAAAGGAGGCCACACATTTGTACAGGTCATAAAGCCAACACTGATTTAATAAAGAGAAGCGCTGAAGGAAAATTTTAACTTTAATTACTCAGTTTACTTAGCACCACATATGAGGTTGAAAATGCCAGATGCTGAAGCAGGGCAAGGAAGGTAAGAAAAAAGGTAGAGAAGCCATAAAATACCATAGGCAGACAAATCTCCACGCCCTCAAACTACTGCTGTGATTTGATGGTTTCAATGTTTGGAATCACAAACACACACAACCATTTATTGCTTCTCTTCAGTATATTACATTACAATTTTCAGTATAATATATGTTATATATATTTTTAGTATAATATATTATATATGTTTTCAGTATAATATATATTCAGTATATATTTCAAAATAGTTGAAATTCCTTATTTTCCCTCCAAATGCAACGCTCCATTCACATACCACCAGATGGCAGAGAAGAGCAAAGAATAAATTCCAAACTACCAAACAGACAGACAAACCCAAAACCCAAAACAAAAAACAAAAAACCATTTTCTCATACTTGAAGAAGGCCAGCCCTCTGGTTAGGCGGCAAACCCAAACATCTTAGAATAGAAAAACACCTTATTTTTTTTAACTTTTTTATTATTTCAAACATACACAAAAGTGGAAGGAGTAGTGTAATAAATCCCCATGAATCCATAAATTAGCTTCAGGAATTATCAACACATGGCCAATCTCATCTCATCTATATCATTCTCTTGTCCTCTCTCCATTTTTCTTATACAGTAGGTCCTTGTTGGCTATTTAATATAGCAGTGTGTACATGTCAATCCCAAACTCCCTAACTATCCCTCCCCTCAAGGGAGTCTGTGAGTCTGTTTCTGTTTTGTAAATAAGTTCATTTGTATCATTTTTTTAGATTCTGCACATAAGCAATATCATACAATATTTCTCTTTCTCTGTCTGACTTAACTCAACATGACAATCTCTAGGTCCATCCACGTTGCTGCAAATGGCATTATTTCATTCTTTTTAATGGCTGGGTAATATTCCACTGTATATATGTACCACAACTTCTTTATCCATTCCTCTGTCAATGGACATTTAGGTTGCTTTCATGTCTTGGCTACTGTAAACAGTGCTGCAATGAACATTGGGGTGCATGTATCCTTTTGGACCATGTTTTTTCTCTGGATGTATGCCAGAGTGGGATTTCAGTATCATATAGCAGCTCTGTATTTAGTTTTTTAAGGAATACCCATACTGTTCTCCACGGTGGCTGTACCAATTTACATTCCCACCAACAGTGTAGGGTTCCCTTCTGTCTACACCCTCTCCAGCATTTATTGTTTGTAGATTTTTTTGATGATGGCCATTTTGAATGGTGTGAGGTGATATCTCATTGTAGTTTTGATTTGCATTTCTCTGATAATTAGTGATATTGAACATATTTTCATGTGCTTGTTGGCCATCTGGATGTCTTCTTTGGAGAAATATCTATTTAGGTCTTCTGCCCATTTTTCGATTGGGTTGTTTGTTTTGATGATATTAAGCTGCATGAGCTGTTTGTAAATTTTGGACACTAATCCCTTGTTGGTCACATCATTTGCAAATATTTTCTCCCATTCTGTGGGCTGCCTTTTCGTTTTGTTTATGGTTTCTTCTGCTGGAAAAGCACCTTATTTTTAAAGGCTTGAAGAGACATGAATTTCACAATTTTCCTCTAATTGATATTTGGACAACCTGTTAAAAATGTGTATCAAAACAATATAGCCAAGATGACCTCAGAATAGTAGGCAAGTTATAAGTTCAGAAAAAACTAAGAATCATAGTAGCTTAAAAAGAAGCTACCAAAAACAAAAATTTTTCAAAAATCCAAAACCCACTGCCTTGGCCCTGACCTCCTTGAGGAAACTTAATGGTTGCCTCCTGATCAATCCCATGTGGCTGACCCTCAAACTCAACTTGTCCTACACTGAACTCACCCTCTTCCTTCCATACTCTCTCTTCCTCCTAGTCCCTGTTTCAGTTAAGAATACTATCATCCACTTGGCTGCCAAAGCCAGAAATCCTCAGGTCATCCTTGTTACTTCCATAATCCTCACACTGTAAAGAATGAATATTTTATTATCCCTTTTTCTTCATCTACTGGTTTGGAAATAATGCACTGCTTTTATTTTTTTTAGCAGTTATCCCAGAAATTACTGCATGCATACTTAACTTATCAAAGCTAAAATTAATGAATCTCTTTATCCTATGCTTAGGTGATATGAGTATCATTTAAAATGCATTACCCCCCTCCTGGATGACATTATTGTTGTTACTGTTGTATATTTTAATTTTTTAACCCTACTGGGACATTATTATTACTGTTTTATATAATTAGTGTTTGTTAGATTTACCCCTCTGTTTGTTACCTTCTTTCTTTGTTCTTCTTCCCTTCTTTATCTCAGATCTTCCCTTGGCATCACTTTCCTTCTCTCTGAAGGACACCCTTTGCAATTTCCTATAGTGAGCATCTGCTACAGATGAACTCTCTTACCTTTTGTTTGTCTGCAAAAATGTCTTTCCTTTGCCCTCTTTTATTGAAAGATATATTTGTCTAGTATAAGTTCTAGATTGGCAGATATTTTGTCAGTCCTTTAAAGATAATCATTCCATGGATAAAGAAGATGTGATACACATGCAGAAACACACACACAAAATGGTATACTACTCAGCCATTAAAAAAAAGGTAAAACTTACCAACAACATGGATGGACCTTGAGGGTTTATGCTAATTGAAAGTCAGATGGAGAAAGACAAATACCGTATGATTTCACTCATATGCAGAATATAAAACACACACACACACACACACACACAAAATAAATGAACAAACCAAACCAAACAAAAATAAACACATACATACAGAGAACAGAACAGTGGTTAACAGGGGATAAGAAGAGGGGTGGGGGGAGGGCAAAATGGGTAAAGGGAATCAACTATTTGGTGACAGATGAAAACTAGATTTTTGGTGGTGAGCACGTTAAAGGGTATACAGAAGTAGAAATATAATGCTGTACACATGAAATATATAACGTTATAAACCAATGTTACCTCAATAAAAAATTTTAAAAATAGATAAATAAAATAAAGATGCCATTCCACTATCACCTGGTTTCCATTGTTGCAGTTAAGAAGCCAACTGTTAATCCAACTGTTGCTCCTTTGAAAATGATCTACTATTTTCCTCTGGTACTGCTAATACTGTTTGCCTATTGTTTGCTGTAATTTCTATGATGTGTCTTGGGTGGATTTCTTTTTATTTATCCTGCTTGAAATGGTAGAGCTTCTTCAATTCATTCTAAAATACTTTCAGTCCTTACATCTTCAAATATTGCCTCTGCCTCATTCTTTCTCTCCTTTCCTTATGAAACCTCAACTAAATAAATGATAAACCCTCTTACTCTATCCACAACACATCTTAATTCCTCTTCCACATTTTCGGTCTTTTTGTCTCTCTTCAAAGCATTGATAATATCTTCTGATGTATCCTCTAGTTCATTAATTCTCTCTTTAGCTTTGTTCAATCTTCTGTCAGACAGTTCAAATGAGTTTTTATTGGATGATTTATTCATCATTTCTGGAAGTTCCATTTGGTTCTTTTTCAAATATTTTATTCTCCTTTTTATAATTTTCTATTCCCTGCAGACAGTTTAGGCTTGTATTTTATCTCTTTTAACACTGTAAACATACTTGTATTAGTCATAGAAGGCTAAGTTATGTGACAGTAATAAGTAGTTCCAAAATCACAATGGCTTACGACCACAAACACGTATTATTTGCTTTCTCTCTATGTTCAGCGTAGGTCAGCTGCAGTACTGACCCACATCTTCTCTGCTGTGGGACCAAGACTGACAGATAAGCCATTATCTGAAATATTAATGCTTGTCATGGAAGAAGTGAAAGAGATTATGGCCAAGCACATGCTGACTCTTAAATCTTCTGCTAGAAAGTGACATGTCACTTCTGCTCACATTTCAAGTACAATCCTCTTGTAAGGAAGAGCACCAAATCTCATGAGTAATAAAAAGTCTATCACAGCACACCTTATCATTAAATATTCATTTCCCACCACCTGTCACATACTAATAAACTTATCTCCTCCCCAAGGGATAAAACCCTAAAATTCCACACAGTCACTACTTTGAGCCTAAAGTCCAAGATCTCTGAGTGATATGTGTTCATCGCTATATAAGGTCTAGATGAGGTTCATTTGAATTAATAATACACATTATCTGTTCCACCCCACCCTGATAAATATACAATAGTGGAACAGGGTCAGGATAATTGCAATAAACTTCCACTTGGAAAGAAGAAAGATAAAAGAAACAATTCTAGGGCTTCCCTGGTGGCGCAGTGGTTGAGAGTCTGCCTGCTGATGCAGGGGACATGGGTTCGTGCCCCGGTCCAGGAAGATCCCACATGCTGCAGAGCGGCTGGGCCCATGGGCCATGGTCGCTGGGCCTGCGCATCCGGAGACTGTACTCCGCAGCGGGAGAAGCCACAGCGGTGAGAGGCCCGCGTACTGCAAAAAAAAAAAAAAAAAAAAGAAAGAAACAATTCTAAAATCCCACCAGGCAGATGATTATAAGGGGTCCTACTCTGAGGTGGGGGGGGGGGGATATTTCTTGAATAGGTCCTGATTTCCATAATCCATTGTTCCACTCCCTAATCCACTGTTCACATGGCCCTTGGTTCTGCCCTTTGGCAGAACATTCCGTTTCAGTTATTCTTAGTCACTGTAAAGAGGGCATTTTAAAATATGTCCTCCTTGGGGACTTAGCAGCTTTCTTTGCATGTTTCCTTCCTATAGAACATTGGGGCAAACAGTAGCAGACTCTTTTAATCCCGTCGGGTGGTATTTTTGATGTACAATTCTTTCTCAAAAATATGCTTGGGGCTTCCCTGGTGGCGCAGTGGTTGAGAATCCGCCTGCCGATGCAGGAGACACGGGTTCGTGCCCTGGTCCGGGAAGATCCCACATGCCGCGGAGCGGCTGGGCCCGTGAGCCGTGGCCGCTGGGCCTGCGCGTCCGGAGCCTGTGCTCCGCAATGGGAGAGGCCACAACAGTGAGAGGCCCACATACCGCAAAAAAAAAAAAAATATGCTTGGTTTTTTATGTATTTTATTTTAATCAGCTCCCTATACTAATAGCCACACCCACAGTCCTTTTTAAGACAATCTCCCCTCATTAGAATCCATTCAGATACTTGAGCCTATCAAGCTTCTGTTAGGAAAGACACACCTCTAGTCTCTTTTCCTTGATCATTTTGTCAAACTAAAAAGAACTTAATAAACATCACTTTGATCCACTCATACTTTTTTTTTAGTTGCAGCACGTGAGATCTTCATTGAGGCATGCGGGATGCGGGATCTTTAGTTGAAGCGTGTGGGATCTAGCTCCCTGACCAAGGATCAAACCCGGGGCCCCTGCATTGGGAGTACCACAAGGGAAGTCCCCATTCATAGGTTTTAACAATGAGTGTATGTTCACATCCTTCATGTGATCCTTGCTTTAGAGGTTAAGTATTTTTAATCAAAGTTTATCATTCAAAGGTCTTAGTTTTATCTTTTAATAGATGGAAATGAGATCACTTACATCTTCCAAACCTGTAAGTTCTGAACTTCTGTGCTCTCTTAATTTCCTCTCAAATTAAGGAATTAAATTCTTTTTTGACTTGCAAATAAGCCAATTCTTTTTAAATCTCTTTCCTGTCATAGCTTATCAAATGCAACCAATATTAACTAACTCACTCTACAAACATTCTATTTTTCCCAAAAATCTTCCCATAAAGAAAACTATAGGCCCAGATGACTTCACCATCAGTGCGTATAAATATTCAAGGGAGAAATAAGTCTAATAACATCCAAATTCTTTTAGACACTAAAAAAATAGTGTATTTTTCCAATTTATTTTATGAAGCTAACATAACTCTGATACTCTAACATAACGCCACTAAGAACAATAAGAAAAAGGAGAACTTACAGGTACGCTCACTGAAGAACATAAATGCAAACTTCCTAAACGAAATATCACACAGAAAACTGCAATGTATAAAGAGGATAAGGCATCATGATTAATTTGTGTTTACAGAAATTACACAAAGTCGATTAAGCAATAGAATATCAATCTTATTAACCAAACAACAGAATAGAGGAGAAACGATGATTATCTTAATAATGACAGAAAATGTATTTGATGGAAGTTAGTACCTAGTCAAGATTTTTTAAAAATAAATCTTAGTGTCCTGAGAAAAGAATTTTCTTATCCTAAAAGCAGCATTTACAAAAAACTTAGAATAAACAATACACTTAATGGTGAAATGTTCAAAGTTTTGCATTTAAAGAATGCCTGTTGAAACCACTTTTTATTCAACACTGTACTGAAGAGCCAGTCCAGTAAAGCAAGTATATGAAATTTTTAAATTGGGTTTGGAAAGAGAGAAACAAAACTATCATTATTTGCAGATGATAGGATCACAAATGAGGAAAATTTAAGACTATCTAAAGACAAATTATTAAGACATTTTAGTAAGATGACTGAATATAAAATGAATTTGCAAAATCCACTTTATTCTTATATATCAGCAACAATTTAAAAAATGAAAAACATTTTAAATACCAACTACGCTAGCATAACAAATATGAAATATCTACAAATAAATCTTTAAAGATATGCCAACCTCGATATGGAAATTATAAACTTTATTGAGAGAATTTACATACCTGAATACATAGAAAGATATACCACATTTATGGAATTTGGAAGACTCAACACTGGAAACATTTCAACTCTTCCAAAATGAAGTACAGATTCAATGTAATCCCTATAAAAGTCACTAGCAGTTTCTTCGTAGGATTTAAAAGCTGATGCTAAAATTTATAAGGAAACACAGAGGATCTAAAATAGCCATGATGGACCTAGAGTCTGTCATACAGAGTGAAGTTTAGAGGATCTAAAATAGCCATGATGGACCTAGAGTCTGTCATACAGAGTGAAGAGAAAAACAAATACTGTATGCTAACACATATATATGGAATCTAAGAAAGAAAAAAAAAAAGGTCATGAAGAACCTAGGGGCAAGACGGGAATAAAGACACAGATGTACTAGAGAATGGACTTGAAGATATGGGGAAGGGAAAGGGTAAGCTGTGACAAAGTGAGACAGTGGCATGGACATATATACACTACCAAACGTAAAATAGATAGCTAGTGGGAAGCAGCTGCACAGCACAGGGAGATCAGCTCGGTGCTTTGTGCCCACCTAGAGGGGTGGGATAGGGAGGGTGGGAGGGAGGGAGATGCAAGAGGGAAGAGATATGGGAACATATGTATATGTATAACTGATTCACTTTGTTATAAACCAGAAACTAACATAGCATGGTAAAGCAATTATATACTCCAATAATGATGTTAAAAAAAAATAGATGTGATTAATGGGATTACTGAAATTGAAATATAATTTTTCAGATTCTTAAAAAATAAATAAATAAATAAAAATAAAATAGTCATGATGCTTTTGAAAAGCAAAACAAGCTGGGAGGACTTATTCTATGATAACAAGTCTAATAAAATACAGTAATTAATATAGTGTTATACTGACATGAGTGGTTAAAAAGACAAACAGAACAATATAGCCAGAAATAGACCTATACCTATTTAGTCCCTTCATAAATGACAGCGATGGCACTGTAAAGTACTAGGGGGAAAGACTGCCTTTTCAATAAATGGTTCTGGAACAATCAAGTATCTATGAGAACAAAATTAAACTGTACTTCTACTTTATACCATCAAAGATCAGTTCCAAGTAGATTATAAACCTCAATGTGAAAGTCAAACTGAAAAGCTTTTAAAAGATTATATAGGAGAATATCTTCATGACCTCAAGACAGGGAAGAATTTCTTAAATAAGATGCAAAAAACACTGAAGATTTATAAATTCAACTCCATTAATCTTTGTTGAACTCTGGGGTGAGAAAGAAGATAATAAACTGGATCAGAAAATGATAGCAAAGTAAAAGGTTAGAGGGGTACACCCAAATTGACTGAAATGCCACAAAGTTGGAAAAGAAGTCATTTAAAATGGCAATGGGGAGCTAGAAATAAATAAATAGAGAGATAAATCAATAAAGCCGATTCTTATTATATGCGGTACTTATGGTCTATAGAATTGCCATGAATGCTAAATTAGTGAATACTAAAACATTGTTCCTAGGGGAAATATGGGGTTAGGTTTCTGTGAGCCTCTAGTCACATTTTCATCAACTGATCAACACATAACCTTGTTTTGAATGTTTCTGTTTAAAGATACTTTATTTAATATACTCATGGCAGAGCCATATAACTCGTGTTTGAACAAAGCTCATCTAACACATACATTTTCTCTGTAAGGCCCATCATAGCCTTCTTGCACTTAAGGACAATAGATAGCACTTCAGCACTACACTTGGGGGACCATTTTAAACAGTGAAATCACCATCAAAAAGCATAAAAGTGTGAAATAAACTAAAAAAAGGACATCTGTTTACAGTATGAGAGCTAAAACAAGAAGGGAGAACAGCTGCTTTATTCAAACTCAATGTGCTCCTTGTGTGATGCAAATTTTCACCACTCTGCACATGTCTACAAATGACCTTGAAAGCACTGTGAGTATTCATTTTGGGGTTACGAATAAATTTTAGTGAGTAGGTGAATTTGTAAATATGTAATTCTTGACTGGGGATCAACTGAATATATATATATTCTCTGAGAAGCACCATGTGAAGCTCTGAATTAAATGGGCAACAGGGTGCAGGAGGGGCACACTGCCTGGAGGGGCTTATATTTTGAGAATACCTAAGGATGATAGAGATGAAAGAAATATTTGGAATTAACAGACCCCAAAATTTCAAATGAAACTCTAATAAAAAGTTCTTTGGGAGGTTTTTATTATGCTTTGACATATTTGTCTGCCACAGCATCACAGGACACTGATTAGGTCTGGATATACGGATATATTCAACATGTTCAAATATTACTGTATCCCAGACTGTTACTTCCTTGGGATAATCTCTAAAAATGAATGTGCGCTAATATTTAGCCACAAATAAAGTTGCTATTTATAATTTGGTGTTGTTTGTAATGGGGGGGACCATCAATAGGAAACTTGTTAAATTACGGTCTACCCATAAAATGGATTATTACTGTTAAAAGAGTATTATCAGGAGTATGTCCTGATTTATGTTACCAATTCCCACACTTACCTCTACTCTCCCCCTCCAAACCTGATCAACCATCATCAAAGAGAGATAGGAGAAGGTGGGATTCTATAACAAGATAGGTATAAAAGTAGGCATTGTCAAAAAAATAAAAATAAAGGATTATTTTAGCTGCCATTCAACAATCAAGCTACCCACCAGCTCACAGAGTTCTTCCTATAGAGTAGAGAAGACACCGTGTCCCCCAACAAAACATCTTAAAATTGGAGTTGGGAAGGACCTGATGGATTGTGGGGAAGGAGAGAGATGGGAGATAAAGTTGAAAAGGTAGACAGGAACTACCTCATATAAGACTTTGTCAGGAATAGTAAAGAATTTGGATTTTCTTACAATAGCAAGTAAACACTGATGAAAGGCTTTAGGTAAAGAAGTGACATGACCTAATTTATATTTTATCAAAATTCACTCTGATACATTGTGGAGAAAGGATTGGAGGAAGTAAAAGAAAATGTTGAGCAACAAGTAACTATACTATTTCTTTAGTCTTGGTGAGAAATGATGATGGCTTGGATAGGATGAGCACAATAGTAATGAAGAGAAGAGGATGGATTTAAGACACATTTTGGAGGAGATAATCCTCTAAAATGCTAAAATTGATTGCACTACAGTGGTGATATTAAGATTATTTTCCCCCTCAAGTTATTTCCCAAATTTTTAAAAATAATGTTCTTATATTTAAAATAAAAAACATTTACTCTAAAATAGTTAAACCTTGAAATAAACAAATAAAACAAGATACATCTAAACAGACTCATGCCTAATACTTGCAGGGTCCAGGGCAAGATTATAAATGGAAGCTCATACCATATCTCTAAAAATTCAAAAGTTATAAAACAATCTATTAAATAAAATGTTTAACCTACTTAATTTGATAAAAAATGTGTAAATCAATAATTTTTATACAACTTAAAGTTGACAAAATATCAAAGACAATTGAATTTAAGTATTATTGCACATGTCTGGATATAATGATGAGCTAGCAATGTATGAATGAATTAATAAAGACATACTTAATGCATAAATTGTAATATATTCCATAAAACTTATTTTTCTTACTTCAATATCATCAAAATCACTAGTTATGTTCTTATAAACAAGCTTTTCTCATAATCTGTGTCTTATTGCCAATAAGGATCCACAGGATTAAAAATAAAATGTGGTTTAGAATCAACAGGAAGACACTGGAACTCACCAAAAAAGATACCCACACCCAAAAACAAAACAGAAGCCACGATGAGACAGAAGGAGGGGCGCAATCACATTAAATCAAATCCCATAACTGCTGGGTGGGTGACTCACAAACTGGAGAACACTTATACCACAGAAGTCCACCCACTGGAGTGAAGGTTCTGAGCCCCACGTCAGGCTTCCCAACCTGGGAGTCCGGCAATGGGAGGAAGAATTCCTAGAGAATCAGCCTTTGAAGGCTAGTGGAATTTGATTAAAACACTTCAACAGGACTGGGGGAAACAGAGACTCCACTCTTAGAGGGCACACACAAAGTAGTGTGCACACTGGGACCCAGGGGAAGGAGCAGTAACCCCATAGGAGACTGAACCAGACCTACCTGCTAGTGTTGGAGGGTCTCCTGCAGAGGCGAGAGGGCGGGGCTGTGTCTCACCATGAGAACAAGGACACTGGCAGCAGAAGTACTGGGAAGTACTCCTTGGTGTGGGCCCTCCCAGAGTCCGCCATTAGCCCCACCAAAGAGGTTGGGTAGGCTCCAGTGTTGGGTCGCCTCAGACCAAACAACCAACAGGGAGGGAACCTAGCCCACCCATCAGGAGACAAGCGGATTAAAGTGTTACTGAGCTCTGCCTACCAGAGCAACAGCCAGCTATACCCACCACCACTCCCTCCCATCAGGAAACTTGCAAAAGCCTCTTAGATAGCCTCATCCACCAGAGGGCAGACAGAAGAAGCGAAAAGAACTACAATCCTGCAGCCTGTGGAACAAAAACCACATTCACACAAAGATAGACAAGATAAAAAGGCAGAGGGCTATGTACCAGATGAAGGAACAAGATAAAACCCCAGAAAAACAACTAAATGAAGTGGACATAGGCAACCTTCCAGAAAAAGAATTCAGAATAATGATAGTGAAGATGATCCAGGACCTTGGAAAAAGAATGGAGGCAAAGATCGAGAAGATGCAAGAAATGTTTAACAAAGACCTAGAAGAGTTAAAGAACAAACAAACAGAGATGAACAATACAATAACTGAAATGAGAAATAAACTAGAAGGAATCAAAAACAGAATAACTGAGGCAGAAGAACAGATAAGTGACCTGGAAGACGGAATGGTGGAATTCACAGGTGCGCAACAGAAGAAAGAAGAAAGAATGAAAAGAAATGAAGACAGCCTAAGAGACCTCTGGGACAACATTTAAAGCAACAACATTCATATTATAGGGGTCCCAGAAGGAGAAGAGAGAGAGAAAGGACCCGAGAAAATATTTGAAGAAATCATAGTCAAAGACTTCCCTAACATGGGAAAGGAAATAGCCACACAAGTCCAGGAAGCACAGAGAGTCCCATACAGGATAAACCCAAGGAGAAACATGCCAAGACACATAGTAATCAAACTGGCAAAAATTAAAGACAAAGAGGAATTATTGAAAGAAGCAAGGGAAAAATGACAAATAACATACAAGGCAACTCCCATAAGGTTAAAAGCTGATTTCTCAGCAGAAACTCTACAAGCCAGAAGGGAGTGGCATGACATATTTAAAGTGAAAGGGAAGAAGCTACAACCAAGATTACTCTACCCAGCAAGGATCTCATTCAGATTTGACAGAGAAATCAAAAGCTTTACAGACAAGAAAAAGCTAAGAGAATTCAGCACCACCAAACTAGCTCTACAACAAATGCTAAAGGAACTTCTCTAAGTGGGAAACACAAGAGAAGAAAAGGACCTACAAAAACAAACCCAAAACAATTAAGAAAATGGTAATAGGAACATACATACCTATAATTACCTTAAACGTGAATGGATTAAATGCTCCAACCAAAACACACAGGCTTGCTGAATGGATACAAAAACAAGACCCATATATATGCTGTCTATAAGAGAGCCACTTCAGACCTAGGGACACATATAGACTGAAAGTGAGGGGATGGAAAAAGATATTCCATGCAAATGGAAATCAAAAGAAAGCTTAAGTAGCAATTCTCATATCAGACAAAATAGACTTTAAAATAAAGGCTATTACAAGAGACAAAGAAGGACACTATATAATGATCAAGGGATCAAGCTAAGAAGATATAACAATTGTAAATCTTTACGCATCCAACATAGGAGCACCTCAATACATAAGGCAAATGCTAACAACCATAAAAGGGGAAATCAACAGTAATACAATAATAGTAGGGGACTTTAACACCTCACTTACACCAATGGACAAATCATCCAAACAGAAAATTAATAAGGAAACACAAGCTTTAAATGACACATTAAACCAGATAGATTTAATTGATATTTATAGGACATTCCATCCAAAAACAGCAGATTACACTTTCATCTCAAGTGCACATGGAACATTCTCCAGAATAGATCACATCTTGTGTCACAAATCAAGCCTCAGTAAATTTAAGAAAACTGAAATTATATCAAGCATCTTTTCTGACCACAGTGCTATGAGATTAGAAATCCATTACAGGGAAAAAAACGTAAAAAACAAAAACACATGGAGGCTAAACAATACATTACTAATTAACCAAGAGATCACTGAAGAAATAAACGAGGAAATCAAAAAATACCTAGAGACAAATGACAATGAAAACACAACAATCCAAAACCTACGGGATGCAGCAAAAGCAGTTCTAAGAGGGAAATTTATAGCTATACAAGCCTACCTCAAGAAACAAGAAAAATCTCAAATAAACAATCTAACCTTACACCTAAAGGAACTAGAGAAAGAAGAACAAACAAAACCCAAAGTTAGCAGAAGGAAAGAAATCATAAAGATCAGAGCAGAAATAAATGAAATAGAAACAAAGAAAACAATAGCAAACATCAATAAAACTAAAATCTGGTTCTTTGAGAAGATAAACAAAATTGATAAACCATTAGCCAAACTCATCAAGAAAAAGAGGGAGATGACTCAAATCAATAAAATTAGAAATGAAAAAGGAGAAGTTACAACAGACACCGCAGAAATACAATGCATCCTAAGAGACTACTACAAGCAACTCTATGCCAATAAAATGGAAAACCTGGAAGAAATGGACAAATTCTTAGATAGGTATAACCTTCCAAGACTGAACCAGGAGAAAAAGACAATATGAACAGACTAATCACAAGTAATGAAATTGAAACTGTGATTAAAAATCTTCCAACAAACAAAAGTCCAGGACCAGATGGCTTCACAGGTGAATTCTATCAAACATTTAGAGAAGAGCTAACACTCATCCTTCTTAAACTCTTCCAAAAAACTGCAGAGGAAGGAACACTCCCAAACTCATTCTATGAGGCCATCATCACCCTGATACCAAAACCAGACAAAGTTACTACAAAAAATGAAATTACAGACCAATATCACTGATGAATATAGATGCAAAAATCCTCAACAAAATACTAGCAAACAGAATCCAACAACACATTAAAGTATCATACACCATGATCAAGTGGGATTTATCCCAGGGATGCAAGGATTCTTCAATATACACACATCAATCAATGTGATACACCATATTAACAAATTGAAGAATAAAAACCATATGATCATCTCAATAAATGCAGAAAAAGCTTCTGACAAAATTCAACACCCATTTATGATAAACACTCTCCAGAAAGTGGGCATAGAGGGAACCTACCTCAACATAATAAAGGCCATATACAAAAAACCCACAGCAAACATCATTCTCAATGGTGAAAAACTGAAAGCATTTCCTCTAAGATCAGGAACAAGACAAGGATGTGCACTCTCACCACTATTATTCAACATAGTTTTGGAAGTTTTA
Organism: Kogia breviceps; assembly: GCF_026419965.1. Lineage (NCBI taxonomy): Eukaryota > Metazoa > Chordata > Mammalia > Artiodactyla > Physeteridae > Kogia > Kogia breviceps. The sequence goes on from NC_081313.1 coordinate 115,149,933, forward strand.
GCCACAGCAATCAGAGAAAAAAAAGAAATAAAAGGAATCCAAATCGGAAAAGAAGTGAAACTGTCACTGTTTGCAGATGACAAGATACTATACATAGAGAATCCTAAAGATGCCACCAGAAAACTACTAGAGCTCATCAATGAATTTGGTAAAGTTGCAGGATACAAAATTCATTCACAGAAATCTCTTGTATTCGTATACACTAATGATGAAAAATCTGAAAGAGAAATTAAGGAAACAATCCCATTTACCATTGTAACAAAAAGAATAAAATACCTAGGAATAAACCTACCTAGGGAGACAAAAGACCTGCACACAGAAAACTTTAAGACACTGATGAAAGAAATTAAAGATAATACAAACAGATGGAGAGTATACCATGTTCTTGGATTGGAAGAATCAATATTGTGAAAATGACTATACTACCCAAAGCAATCTACAGATTCAATGCAATCCCTATCAAATTACCAATGGCATTTTTTACAGAACTAGAACAAAAAATCTTAAAATTTGTATGGAGACACAAAAGACCCCAAATAGCCAAAGCAGTCATGAAGGAAAAAAACGGAGCTTGAGGAATCATACACCCTGACTTCAGACTATACTTCAAAGCTACTGTAATCAAGACAATATGGTACTGGCACAAAAACAGAAATATAGACCAATAGAACAGGATAGAAAGCCTGGAGATAAACCCACGCACCTATGGCCAACTAATCTATGACAAAGGAGGAAAGGATATACAATGGAGAAAAGACAGCCTCTTCAATAAGTGGTGCTGGGAAAAATGGACAGTGATGTGTAAAAGAATGAAATTAGAACACTCCCTAACACCATACACAAAAAAAAAACTCAAAATGGATTCGAGACCTAAATGTAAGACCGGACACTATATAACTCTTAGATGAAAACATAGGAAGAACACTCTTTGACATAAATCACAGCAAGATCTTTATTGATCCACCTCCTAGAGTAATGGAAATAAAAACAAAAATAAACAAATGGGACCTAATGAAACTTACTTTTGTAAAGTAAAGGAAACTACAAACAAGACGAAAAGACAACCCTCAGAATGGGAGAAAATATTTGCAAATGAAGCAACGGCCAAAGGATTAATCTCCAAAATATATAAACAGCTCATGCAACTCAATATTAAAAAAAAAAACAACCGGGCTCCCTGGTGGCACAGTGGTTGAGAGTCCGCCTGCCGATGTAGGGGACTAGGGTTTGTGCCACAGTCTGGGAAGATCCCACATGCTGCGGAGTGCCTGGGCCCGTGAGAAATGGCCGCTGAGCCTGCGCGTCCGGAGCCTGTGCTCCACAACAGGAGAGACCACAACAGTGAGAGGCCAATGGGAGAGACCACAACAGTGGGAGGCCCGCGTACTGAAAAAAAAAAAAAAAAAAAAAAAAAAAAAAAAAAAAAAACCAATCCAAAAATGTGCAGAAGACCTAAATAGACATTTCTCCAAAGAAGACATACAGATGGCCAAGAAGCACATGAAAAGCTGCTCAACATCACTAGTTATTAGAGAAATGCAAATCAAAACTACAATGAGCTATTACCTCACACCAGTTAGAATGGGCATCATCAGAAAATCTACAAATAACAAATGCTGTAGAGTGTGTGGAGAAAAGGGAATCCTCTTGCACTGCTGGTGGGAATGTGAATTGATACAGCAACTACAGAGAAGAGTATGGAGGTTCCTAAAAAACTAAAAATAGAATTACCATATGACCCAGCAATCCCACTACTGGGCATATACCCAGAGATAACCATAATTCAAAATGACACATGCACCCCAATGTCCATTGCAGCACAATTTACAATAGCCAGGTCATGGAAGCAACCTAAATGCCCATCGACAGGCAAATGGATAAAGAAGATGTGGTGCATATATACAATGGAATATTACTCAGCCATAAAAAGGAACGAAATTGGGTCATTTGTAGAGACGTGGATGGATCTAGAGACTGTCATACAGAGTGAAGTAAGTCAGAAAGAGAAAAACAAATATCGTATATTAACGCATATATGTGGAACCTAGAAAAATGGTACAGATGAACCTGTTTGCAGGCCAGAAATAGAGACAAAGATGTAGAGAACTAACGTATGGACACCAAGGGGGGAAAGAGGTGTGGGGTGGTGGTGGTGGTGGAGGGGATGGGGAGTGGGATGAATTGAGAGATTGGGTTTGACATATATATACTAATATGTATTAAATGGAAAACTAATAAGAACCTGCTGTATAAAATAAATAAATAAATAAAGCACTTGGAGGGGGAAAATGTGGTTTATTCAAAATATATAAAATTTGAAGATACTGTCATAAAAAATATATACTAAATGTGAAAAATCAAAAATTAAAATTATTTTCACATTTGTTTTTAAATGTTATCTTTTTTCCAAAGTTCTCAAAATTATCTATAAAGTTAATACAAATTGTAATTAACAAATACCAAATTTTAAGTAAAATTATTATAATAAAACAGAAAGTCATGTAATTTTTTTAAAAACTAATTAAATCCTATTATATATTTTTACAAAAACAGAACTACTCACAATTCTAGGATTCAAGGCTCATCCATTGCCACTGTCAACAACTGGCATCACATGTATTATACCTGGACTTTCATGTACAAAATTTAAGAGTAATATAATTGCTTATTATTGTAAAATATTCCTCAGCTGCCATGGACCACTGTTACAAATATCACCTTAATTTGTGAGTAGAACCACAAATTGGAATACAATGAAAAACAAGAAAATGGATAATTAGTAGTACTGGAAAACAGTAATTCATTACACAAGAATCTATTTCATTTATGCTAAGTTAATTAGTCTTTCCTCTCACCTAAGAACTTCTGTCACTCAAAGCATCCCCATACTACAAAGCAGTATCCATAACCAACATCGAGAGCCCATAACCTTCATGATATTTGGACATAATCACCTTTATTTTTTGAAGGCATGGGGTAACTGATGGAGAGAAGTGTACCTTGGGCCTGAATGGTCTTAGTCTTTTAAATGCTTAGAATTACAAGTTGTGCTCTGCCAGTGCTGAGTGCTGGAACCAAGATGACACTTTTTTTTTAACCTGTGTGATATGTGGGTCCTCTAAGTACAAGACCCAGCAGGGCAGGTTGTCCTCTGCCCCAAGTCTTAACGTAGTACTGTAAAGCTTTAGTACGTAAATAGGTCCTCTAGGATCTACTGAAATCTAAGGAAAAAACAATCAATTCAAGCAGGTTAATCCTAACAGCTTTTCTTTTTAAAAATGCTTATAATGAGACAGCTCTTAACAAAAACAGTGGTAAAGACAACTTCAGCAGGGTGAGAAAAAAAAAGAAAGCCTTTCTTTACCAAGCTTTTAGTGTAATCAATTATAACACAGATGACTGAGACTTTGAGTTTAGACACTACTTATATTTTTCAAGATGCTCCTCAATCTTGACTTTCCCTAATATGTAAAAGTATGGGCTCAGAGAATCACCTAATGGTTTAGTTTAACGCTTATCAAGGCACAGCAGATTAAAGACAATAAAATGTGTTTTATAACTAAATATAAAGCTTATAATATAATGAGAGAAAAAGTAACAAAGCAGCAAGAGCTTCAGAAAGATGGGAGAAACAATCAGGGGCTTAAGTTCTTTTTTTGGATACTTTGCTTGTTGTCCAAGGCTGTTAGCCTAAAAACTACCTTTTGCAATTAAAACAGTGAATTTTAACTGAGGCAAACAAAACTCAAATGCTTGCTAAATTTTATCACCAATAAAGACAGCACAGGATTATATCAAACATCCCCTTAAAAATTAAAAAACAACTGTTTTCACCATTTCCCAATATCTCATGCTCATTCTAGGCTTTCTTTGGGAAGGGATGCAAAAACAAAACAATTAACTTTGCTCTTAACCTGGATTATATACTTCTACTAAGGGAAACTTTAAAAAACAACAATAACTTCCACTTACTGAATATCTACTATGTGCTACCATTTACCCTCAAAATAATCCTGCCAGACAGATGGCAATATTCACCTTACGGAAAAGAAATCAAAAGCTCACAGAGAAGCTCAAGGTGACCCAGGTTAGGTAACATGGGACAATCTGGGTTCAAAGCCAGCTCTGTCTCACTCAAGCTGCCTCTCAAAACCTTCACCAACATCACAGACAACTAAGATGATCTCTTAGTATGTTAATACTAAGTTATTAGTATGCTAATACCTCACTGCTAGTTACTGCCACTGTTCTATGTAGAGAAAAGATATTTGTTTTTTAATAAGGCCTCCAAAGTTTGCTACTCTCTATATTTCAAGTACAAACAGATAAATAAGTAGTGGGGATACCAGTAAAAGATGACTGGGGGAAGACGAGGTATGGGCCCTGAACTACTTTGACTCTTCAGGTTTCCACAGAGGAGGAGATTGGCTTCCACTCCTGTAGCGCACATCCCGACCCCCTGCCACATACTCCACCCGGCCAGTCACCTGTCAGGGTTCTATAAAACACAGATACATGATTTCAGTGTTGTTGACTGCTTGGTAATTTTGAGTTTTTACTTAGTTAGTTTGGTGTATTGGGTAGGGAAATAGAACTGATTTGCATGGCTTAGTTCTAAAATTTGGGCTCCATGAATGACTCTTTGAGTTAGGAAATACTGCAAAATGTTGCTAGTCTATCCACTAGGCCATGTCAGAAAGATCTTCAACCACACTTGATATTCCATAGCCCTGCTTCTCAAAGTCTTTGAACACACTCACTATAAGGAAATACTTCTTATATTTCATTGAAATCTCACTTTTCAGTCTTTTGTAACAGTGAGGAACAGCCCCCTCTTGTAATAATCTTTCAAATACAGAAGAGGGCTTTTCAGTCCCCACTTTTATTTAAGAAGCTTAGTTGTTGTCAGTTTCAAAGTGCTTGATGAAAATCTTATTTAATAATATACAACTTTCCTGGGGAACTTAGGTTAACTTTTATTTTATTTTATTTTATTTTTTTTTTTTTTTTTTGCGGGCCTCTCACTGTTGTGGCCTCTCCCATTGCGGAGCACAGGCTCCGGACGCGCAGGCTCAGCGGCCATGGCTCACGGGCCCAGCCGCTCAGCGGCATGTGGGATCCTCCCGGACCGGGGCACGAACCCGTGTCCCCTGCATCGGCAGGCGGACTCTCAACCACTGCGCCACCAGGGAAGCCCAACTTTAATTTTAAAAGCATTTTTATTAGTCTCATAAACTATAGCAAAATCAGGAATAAAACCCATCTCTTAACTGATAGTAAATTCTCTAAGAACAACCACTAATGCTTATGAATAATTTTCCAGAAATATTTAAATTAATGTATGATTTTGGCATATGTATACACGCCAGAAAATGCCACAGATTTTCATATGCACTCTTATTATCATCTCTATAAGATGACTGAAAGTAACATTTTGAACACATCTTATAAATAGCTCCATCTAATATCACTGCTGCTGTGACTCCTGACTCCTCCCTTCTGGCTCTTCAGTGGCCTTCAGATCCTAATGGATTCCTGAGCTTGATCTTCTGTGCAATGGTTTCAACTCTGGAAGCAGCTTCTGAAGCTATAGATTGTTTAGTGGATAAATAAGCCAAGAAGGGAGAGGGGCATGTTATGGCTTGGACAGGGGGCTGACATGTCATCTTTTGACATAAAAATAAACTTAGAAAAATAATCATGGAAATGAAGAAAGAAAACATGTAAAAGATGAAAAGAATAGCGACAGAGACAGAAATTTCCAACAGGTAAGAAACGGGGAAACAAAGATCTAAAATGCTAAATAAAAATTTTGCAAGTATGTTTTTCAAATATTCTTTTCATGTTAAAATAATCCTGTTTTTAAATATGTGAAGATCATTAAAAATTAGAACTGTTGTATGTTCAGGCCTAATTATACCGGATGTCTTTTGCTTATGTAATCTGAAAAACAACCCCACAGCTTTAAAATGCACCATTGGAGGGCTTCCCTGGTGGCGCAGTGGTTGAGAATCCGCCTGCTGATGCAGGGGACACGGGTTCGTGCCCCGGTCCGCGAAGATCCCACATGCCGCGGAGCGGCTGGGCCCGTGAGCAATGGCCGCTGAACCTGCGCGTCCGGAGCCTGTACTCCGCAACGGGAGAGGCCAAAACAGTGAGAGCGCCGCTTACCGAAAAAAAAAAAAAAAAAAAAAAAAAAAAAAATGCACCATTGTAAAGAAATTATCGAAACAAATCACCAAATGCTAGTATTGGCAAAATGGAGTTTTCATTACTTTTTGTTTACCTGTTTGTAAATAAACTTAAAAACCTGGATACTTATATTCATTGGCAGAGTTTAGCTCTCCTTTCTTTATACATTTAATGTGTTGTTATTTTAAGAATTAAAAGCCTCAACATTCCCAATAATGAAAAGTTCAGTCATTAACCTCCATGGAAAATTAAAGATTCAAACAATTCAAACAATCTGTATTGGCTTGATTTTTAAAGTAACTGTTAGGCTCTGGAAAATGAAATGTGTACATTTTCTACTGAAATTTTATATGGACTCAAGCAACTGTCAAATTCAAGGAAAAACAGATAAACCATCTCCAGCAGAGAAAATCAAAGTACATGTAATAAAACTCTAATGTTACCCCCAAATCTTAAAAGCACACATTTCTGCAATAGATAGATGTAAAATGTGATTTGGGGGGAATGGGTGAATAGTTGAGTAGAATAAGGAGTTTGCACAGTATAGAATAACCAGGCAAATTACACTTTTATAAGGCTGTGAAAGAGTAAGCATTTGTTTCTTGATGCTTCTTATGGTTACTTAACATAGTAGTTTGTTCTTAGGGAAAACTATAAGATGTGTCTTTACAGAGATTCAAGTTCTACTTGTTTTCATGGAACACAAATAATTTGATTGATTTTAAGAAATGACCAAAATAAACTAGAAATATTACTTTGTGTATGGTTTAGATAGTAGAAGTCCTATTACTGGCTTTGCTATTAACTATGCAACCACGAGCAAGTCACTGGGTCTTAGCTGCCATGTTTGTAAAGTCAGAATTAAAGTAGAGTACAGGACTGCTGTTGTGATCAAATAAGACAACCCACCTTGTCAGTACTTAAATTCGTTTTTAAAACTTGCAATTGAAGTAGAGTTGATTTACAATATTGTGTTAGTTTCAGCTGTACAGCAAAGTGATTCAGTCATACATACATTTTTTTCAGATTCTTTTCCATTATAGGTCATTACAAGATATTGAATAGAGTTCCCTGTGCTATACAGTAAATCCTTGTTGCTTACCTATTTTATGTATAGTAGTTTATATTATATTCCTATAGTAGTTAATTTTTTTTTTTTTTTTTTTTTTTGCGGTACGCGGGCCTCTCACCTTTGTGGCCTCTCCCGTTGCGGAGCACAGGCTCCGGACGTGCAGGCTCAGCGGCCACGGCTCACGGGCCCCGCCGCTCCGCGGCACGTGGGATCCTCCCGGACCGGGGCCCGAACCCGCGTCCCCCGCATCGGCAGGCGGACTCTCAACCACTGCGCCACCAGGGAAGCCCAGTGGTTAATTTTTAATTCTACACTCCTAATTTATCTGTCCCCCTCTCCCTTTCCCTTTGTTAACTCTAAGTTTGTTTTCTACGTCTGTGAGTCTGTTTCTGTATTGTATATAGATTCATTCGTATTATTTTTTAGATTTCACATGTAAGTGATATCATATATTTATCTTTCTCCGACTTGCTACACTTCATATGATATTCTCTAGGTTCATCCATGTTGCTGCAAATGACACTATTTCATTCTTTCTTATGGCTGAGTAATATTCCATTATATATATATATATATATATATATATATACCACATCTTCTTAAACCAATCGTCTGTTGATGGGCACTTGGCTTGTTTCCATTCCTTGGCTACCGTTAATAGTGCTGCTATGAACACTGGGGTGCATGTGTCTTTTCAAATAGAGTTTTCATCTTTTCTGGATATATGCCCAGGAATGGGGTTACTGGATAATATGGTAGCTCTACTGTTCATTTTTTAAGGAACCTCCATACTGTTTTCCATAGTGGCTGTATCAATTTACATTCCCACCAACAGTGCAAGAGGGTTTCTTTTTCTCCACACCCTCTCCTGCATTTATCATTTGTAGATATTTTGATGATGGCCCTTCTGACCAGTGTGAGGTGATACCTCATTGTGGTTTTGATTTGCATTTCTCTAATAATTAGTGATGTTGAGCATCTTTTCATAGCACTTAAATTCTTCAGTGAATAAGTAAATGCGGTAGTACTTTAGACAAATTAAGCTCTAAACAAGTGTGAGATGTTATTTGCACCAACACAGCCATAGAATCTATATTCGTAGAGGCTTAAGGAAAAGGAGAGAGAGTTCTTGCAGTGTGATCCTGCACTACTTTGGGACCCTCACATACATAGTTGGAGGGTGGGGATGCAAAACTTCACTTTGCCCAAGGCCACAGGCTCTTTGAAATTACATAAGGAAATTTTTTAATATAAAAGAAAATGTTCTGCTCACCTGATTTTAAAATTAAGAACAACAAATACAGAAGTTTCTTCAAGAAATATAAAACAGGAGGTAGCAGAAAATAGTGGAAAGAGCATGGAACTCTCCAAGAAGCAGGAAACTAAGGCTCTGGTCCCTGTTCTGCCAGTAATTAACTGCAAAGCCACAACATCTGTCAAATGGGAGGGGTATATTAAAATACCTATAGAGTTTCTTCCAGGTCAAAACACCATAGCACCAAATGAAATATAAGAGATAATCTAAAATGTGCTTTAGTTTTTCTGTGTTATGGATAATTAAGGGAAAGGAGGAAACAGAGAAGAGAATAAGGCAGATAGGCAAAAAGGGAGGAAGATAATGAGAGGTAAGGAGAAAACACACAGAGACCAAGGGGCAGACACACAAACTCTACCCCCAACACCTCCCCCCAGCCCAAAAAAAGAATTGTATGAATACAGACAGAAAGAAAGACACACACACAAAAAAAGACATTCAGATACAGAAATAAATATGCATATGCAGACTTTGGCAGAGTAAAGCTTTTATTTTATTCATCTTGAAACTTTTAAACAATAAACTACAAAAAAATGTGTAATGTAATGCTGTACTTTTGCATTAAAAGGTATAAACAGAGCCAGTTCAAGGCATGTGCCTCATGAGCATATCTAGATATAATCGAGTTGAAAGATTGAAGACTACCTACTTCTGCCATATGCTACTCATATTTGGGGGCAAAATATCAGTTGGTAATTTGAGATCTCACATCTTTGGGGGTCATTTGCAACCAAACAAGCCAAAGATGAACTTTCCTAAAATAGAAATGTATCCCAATAATTTTTTTATGAATCAAGGCTTAGCATTACTTTGCTTCCAGATAGGCAAGATTTAAGTATTTTAACTTAATAGTTACCAATTATGTAAAGTGTAAATCCCACACTGCCATTCAAAGTCCATATTGGGGGTTTACTTGTTAATCTTCTCTGAATTGTAAAGAGGGCACTGGATAATGTAACTCCAGCACTCCCCTTTGATTCCCTCCCAGACGAGGCCCATCTGACCTTCTGAGCTTCAAGCCTCCGTAGGAATTTATAGACTGGGGAACTAATTTGTACTTTGCTACTAATCATTATAGAAGAGAGTAGAGGGGTCTCTACTAAGTTTTAGACCTGCTATTGCAGGGTGGTGAGTGATACTCATTCACTCAGCCCAGACAACCCAGATCAACAAGAATGGGCAACACAAGGGTTTCCAATGTTTATTCCCATCTCTATTACCAAACTGCTAGTAAATCTGCAAAACTGTATGAATTTCCAAATCTGTAAACAGAAAACTGTTATTCAAACCTAATTTTGCAAGGTTCATAGGAAGCTTTTCTTTATTGTAGACAGTAAGAGCTGGGAAGCACAAGACTTTGCTGGTTTTGTAAAATAGGCCATTTTAAAAATTTCATTAGACAGATAAAGAAATTGAGGCCCAGAAAAGGGGAGTGATTTGCCCAAGATCAAAAAGCTAGTTAGGGCTTCCCTGGTGGCACAGTGGTTAAGAATCTGCCTGTCAATGCAGGGGACATGGGTTCGAGCCCTGGTCCGGGAAGATCCCACATGCCTCGGAGCGACTAAGCCCTTGCGTCACAACTACTGAGCCTGAGTGCCACAACTACTGAAGCCTGCACGCCTAGAGCCTGTGCTCCGCAATGAGAGAAGCCACCACAATGAGAAGCCCACGCACCGCAACAAAGAGTAGCCCCCCGCTCGCCACAACTAGAGAAAGCCCACGTGCAGCAACAAAGACCCAATGCAGCCAAAACTAAATAAAATAAATAAATTTATTTTTTAAAAAAAGCTAGTTAGCAGCAGGACATGTCTCCTGACAGGAAGTATAGTGCTCATGCTAGCATACCCATATGTATCTGTACATCTGTACACTGCCTATTTCCTTTTCATCCCTTTCCTCCTCCAAGTGAAGCTTGTTTGGTGGCAAGTAAACAGTTTTCTATTTCTCATTTATAGTGCTAGTCCACTGACTGTCACAAAGGGCTTAAATCTATCTTGACATTTCCCTTCAGCCAATATCTGTGAACTCTAATTTTGTTGAACCCCTGAATCATCCAAGCCCTAAACTTCATCTCAAATACCTCTGTTTACAAGTTTTGCTATTTCTACTCATCCACAGCACATTTGGACCATAGATCAGTTCTTTTTGTCCTTCTTTATCTTTTATCAATGCCATTTATGTTGTTTTCTTCAAATTCCTAAATAATAAACCAAGATAAGGGGTATGTTTTTCCTGTGCTCTCTTTCAACATGTCCTCTTTGGGTCAGAAATGTCACCACCTGGAATGGCAGGGCATTCACCATGTCTGTTGTGCATCCTGGTATGAATAACTCCACTGAATTTGACCACCCTAAGCCATGCTGAGCCATAGGATCACCCTTTCCTCTAGAAATCAGAAAAAGAAGAGACCCAAAGGAAAAGAAAACTGAGGGAATGCTTTCTAAATAAAGTTAATTCTGAGTAATAGCTCACTAGGCACTAGCTACCTTTGCTTGATCTCTAGAATCTGAGCAATGTACCCAGAAACTGCTTGTGCCAAGTCTGGCTTTAACCCCAGAGAATGAAAGAAAGAAAAAGAGGGGAAGCCATATGCTGTTCCATAGCAGGCATGATCTGGGAGTCTAGCCCCCAGACTTAAGGCTATAGACTAGCTCTGGGGAGTGGAACTGACAAATTTAATTCAGCACACATATACTGAACACATACTATATGCTCTACATTGGGCATGAGCAACAAATTCAGTTGCGTGATCTCATTTAGTCCTCACAACAATGCAGAAAGACATTGTTTATCCCCATTTTACAGCTTTAAAAAACTGAGCCGTAAGGGTAATTAACTTATGTCAAAGTCATACAGACACCAAACAGTGATGTTCCAAGTGGAGCCTAACTCCAAACATAGTACTCTGGCCTCCACAGCACACATATACAAAAAAGACAGAAGGTGATAGGGATGGAAAGATACCTTTGAGCTACCTCATATAGTTAACAGAATGCTGTGGCATTCCCTTTCGCATTATCTCTAAAGATTATACTGTTGGGACAAATAAAACACCCTGAGACGAAAGGAAGGCAAGGATACAGAGACCCTCTGGATATCGCTCTATGTACTCTCAGGGACATTATTCCACCTATAGAATTGTCCAGGTTGTTAAGAACTTGCATTAATTTTCTAGGTTCTGTTTAAATTTTTAGGATCTCAAGAGCTTACTCAAGTCATTCATGTATTTCCATCAAGCAGACAAAGAGGAAGACTAAACCCTACTAATCACTTATTGGAAGACTCAGAGCAAAGTTCTTTCCAAGAACTGATGGCCAAAATATCCACCCATAATATAAATAAGCTTAGAAAAGTTCTTCTTACAACCCTGACATGATGGAACTTTTCCTAAACCATCCAGCATCTAATAAAACCAGTATAAAGAGCAACAGCTCTGCATTTTTCTACTCTGTCCTGTAGACCCCACTTCCCTAGCCTTGCTCCTAATTACTCATAGTCTATACTGTGATCTTAATCATGGACTTTTTTGGAAACCTCTCTCTCATTATTATCATCTTTAAGAAGCAGAGAGAAGCTCAGAATGTCACCAACATACTGTACACCAATCTCTCCCTCTCTGACATCTTGGTATGTGTCATGTACATTCCTCTTACTACACGCCGATGGATCACTGGATATTTGGGGATATCATGTGCAAACGCACCTCCTCTGTGCATAGTGTCTCCATCTCTGTGTCCATATTCTCACTTGTGTTAACTGCTGTTGAAAGATATCAGCTGATTGTGAACCCTCGGGGCTGGAAACGCAGTGTAGCTCACGCCTACTGGGGTATCACATTGATTTGGCTATTTTCCCTTCTGTTGTCTATTCCCTTCTTCCTGTCCTACCACCTCACCCATGAGCCCTTCCAAAACCTCTCTCTTCCCACTGACCTCTACACCCAGCAGGTGGCCTATGTAGAGAACTGGCCCTCCAAAATGAACTGGCTCCTCTTTACAACCTCCCTGTTTATGCTGCAATATTGTGTGCCTCTGAGCTTCACTCTCATCTGCTACCTGAAGATTTTTATCTGCCTCCGCAGGAGAAATGGGAAAGTAGACAAGAAGAGGGAAAGTGAGAGCTGGGTCAGGGAGAACAAGAGGATCAACACGATGTTGATTTCTACTGTGGTAACCTTTGGGGTCTGCTGGCTTCCCTTGAACATCTTCAAGGTCATCTTTGACTGGTATCATGAGGTCCTGATGAGCTGCCACCATGACCTGGTATTTGTATTTTGCCACTTGATTGTTATGGTTTCTACTTCTATCCATCCTCTGTTTTATGGCTTTCTCAACAAAAATTTCCAGAAGGACCTGGTGTTGCTTATTCACCACTGCTGGTGCTTTGCACCTCGGGAAAGATATCAAAATATTGCCATCTCCAGTATGCACACAGATGAATCCAAGGGATCATTAAGATTAGCATCAATAAGTATATAAAAACTGGTAACACTTAATGCTAAAGCCCTTCTTATGTGAGAGATGGAGAGGTAATGGCTGGGGATAAGGCAAGATGCAAAAGAAGCCAGAACTAAAAAAAATTTTTTAAAGCAACTTTATGCTAATCAGTTTTGCTTTAGGCCAGACCTATCTGTCTCATATATCCACCCAATACAAATACAAACACACACCCACAGGGGGGTGGTGCAGTGGTTGAGAGTCCACCTGCCGATGCAGGGGACACGGGTTCATGCCCTGGTCCAGGAGGATCCCACATGCCGCGGAGTGGCTGGGCCCGTGAGCCATGGCCACTGAGCCTGCGCATCCAGAGCCTGTGCTCTGCAACGGGAGAGGCCACAACAGAGGCCTGCATACCACTAACACACACACACACACACACACACACACAACACGTGTGCATGCACATGTGCACATCACCCTCTTCTCTTAGGAGAATAATAACTCACACACCTAGCTGCCATCATTGTGGCAAAGAATGACAGTGAGAAAGCAAGAGAGGCAAGGAACATTGATGGCTGGGGAACAAAATTCCCAGATATTGTTATTCAATGGAATATCCACAAGAGTTATTATTAATGACATGCCCACTAAAAACAATGCTATATATATCTCCTTAGTGCTGAAGCAATTCCACTTTCAGATATGGAAATTGTAACTTTCAACCATGTAACTATTCAACTAATTAGCAATGTCAGAAAGACCCCTATTATAATTTACTAATTAGCTGAGTTTGGATTGGAAGTTGAAGGAATGGTTTTAAGTTAACATTTAAACTAAGTATTGTAATTATAATTAATTATATAATATATATATAATATATATAATTCACATGCCTGAGTCAGATTCTCTAGTTTATGACAACAGTACATTTTCTTCACTAACAATGCTATTAGTGCCACTAGAACTGGTCACAAACTCTTTAGCACTCCAATTATGCTCAAATCACATAAACTAACTTATTAATGGCCAATGTAGATAGAGCTTTCATTACAAAATGACTTTTTATCTCTAATTCTTTATGTATATTAAATAGGGGTTATTATGACTCTATCATTGGGTCTGATGAACTTCATTAGGAACACTCTTATAGTTAGCTCCAGATTTTTTAAAGCCTCTTGCATATCTTATAACTTAAACATTTTAAAAATATCCCTCATCCCTAGAGTCACTTAAATAGAGAATCAGCTAGATTGTCTTCAAAAAGAATACTAAACTACTGTTCAAATTACCTCAATGACTTTTACTAAATGATGACCGGCTTTATCTCTTCCTCGTATACGTCTCCCTATTAAACTGGGGCTGCAGCTTATTTGTATGTTAAAATGTAACCATATTTTCTTCTTTCTTTTGAATAAAAGGTAATGTTTCTCTGAATACTTGTGATTTTTCAATTGTGTGTGTTGTTTTTTTCCACATTAATCTCCATATTTTCCCCTCCTGAAATATCTTTTCTCTCTCCCCTTCCCCGCTCTGTCTCTGTTTCTCCCTCCTCTCTCCTTCCCTCCATCTAGCTTTTCCTTATCTTCAGGATTTCTATTCTCTCTGATATATCATTTTGGGGAAAATGAACAAAAAAAGCACTGCAGGATACCCAACAGAAATAAAATGTAACAGTATCACAGTATTAGCTGCAAATAAAAGCTCTTATCTAAAAACCAACTTCAAATGGTGTCAGTTTAGAATCCTAAAGGTACAGCTGCATCCCCTTAGCCCAGAAAACAGCTCTCCCTAGATACTATTTCTATCTCTTCTGACAGACAATGGTTAATATATACTATAATTAAGATCCAATGTGATATTTTACTTACTTGGTAAAGATACAATGATTCTAGTTTCCATTACTAAACAGATTTAGACCAAGTCACTGAAAGCAGGAAAGGGCTTTCATCAAACTCTGATACCACCCTCTCCCCTCACCCAAACACAAACACCTGGGCTCCTCCAACCCTGGCACCCCACCCTGAGCATTCACAAGAGATCTCCAATCTGTTCCTAAATATTATAGTGCTCTTCCTGGCTCCATGATAAGAACTATTTCCTTCTCCAGTAAAACTGTTCTGTCTTTTCTTCTGAACTTTTCTTGAGCTTTAATGAAATAAAAGTCACTAATGACATAACTATCAATTATGGTCTTTTGCATTGCCATTTGCAGAAACATGGATGGACCTGGAGATTATCATACTAAGTGAAGTAAATCAGAAAGAGAAAGACAAATATCATATGATATCACTTATATGCAGAATCTTAAAAAATGATACAAATGAACTTACTTACAAAACAGAAACACTCACAGGCTTAGAGAACGAATTTATGATTACTGGGGGAAATGCAGGGGGGAGGGATAAATTGGGAGTTTGAGATTGACATGTGCACACTACTATATTTAAAATAGATAGCCAGGGCTTCCCTGGTGGCGCAGTGGTTGAGAGTCCGCCTGCCGATGCAGGAGACACGGGTTCGTGCCCTGGTCCGGGAAGATCCCACATGCCGTGGAGCGGCTGAGCCCGTGAGCCATGGCCGCTAGGCCTGCGCGTCCGGAGCCTGTGCTCCGCAATGGGAGAGGCCACAGCAGTGAGAGGCCCGCATACCGCAAAAAAAAGATAGCCAACAAGGGTCTACTGTATACAACAGGGAACTTGGCACAATATTCTGTAATAACCTAAGTGGGAGAAGAATTTGAAAAAGAATGGATACTTGTTTGGGTATAACTGAATCACTTTGCTGTACACCTGTAACTAACACATCATTGTTAATCAACTATACTCCGATATGAAACAATTTTTTAATTAAAAAAAACAGTAGTCTTTCTTGGGTTAATTTTTTCCTCAAAAAAGTAGTGAATTAACTGTAGTTTTAATGCATGCTTTTACCTGTAAGGGATTTTCATTCTGACAGATGGGAGAGCACAGGTCTATAAGTAGCTACTTAGGAAGGTATAATGAGAATATAAGCCAAGTGTCATGTGGACCCAGTGGAGGTAAAACACATTTTTGAGAGTAAACAAGGAAAGACTTCAGGAAAGTCTACCATACTGTTTCTGCAGCATTTGTGGATGGTGCACACCAATTGGTCTACTGTTGAACCACTTGGTGAATGAAATAAGGCCTCATTTTCTCACTTGTCTCTCCCCCAGTTGCCAGCGGGGCCTGTATTCTCCCTGCTAGGGATGTGAGACTGGAACTTGACGATGTTTGCCTGATAGCCATGCAAACACAATTCCCTCTAGCCAGTGCTCCAAATATCTGTTCCTCTGTCTCCTGACCTCAAATCATTTTAGATTGAGAGCAATTTATCTTATCTTTAAAAGTTTCCAGAAAAGATGTCTATTAGTGGGATGTATGTGTCTGCCTACTGAACCAGAGCTGAATGAGAAAATGCTAATACATCCTGCAATTAGTTCCCTAAGTTTTCTCTCTGACTGTTTCTAAAGATCCCCCAGATAATTTCTAACAGCGGATCAACAACATAAATGATCCAACATAACGAATACCCAAATGTGGTTTAAATACATATGGTGCATATTTTTCTACAATGGAGATGTAATATCCTGAAAAAGGTGTAAATAACTTGACAGAGCAATAAGCATGAGGCTTCATTTTTGTGTGTGTGAATATTTTCTCCCATTCTGTAGGTTGCCTTTTCATTTTGTTGCTTTGAGTATTTCTTTTTTTAAAAATTGTCATTACTTGAATTGGGAAATTGGAATTGACATATATATACTATTGATACTATGTATAAAACAGATAACTAATGAGAACCTACCTATAGCACAGAGAACTCTACTCAATGCTTTTTTGGTGACCTAAATAGGAAGAAAATCCCATCCCCAAAAAGGGGGGATATATGTACACATACAGCTGATTCACTTTACTGTACAGTAGAATCCAACACAACATTGTAAAGCAACTATACGCTAATAAATTTTTTTTCTAAAAGCAACAATAAAACCCACTTTAGCTTCCCTTCAAGAGGGAAGAGATATGGGAACATGTGTATATGTATAACTGATTCACTTTGTTATAAAGCAGAAACTAACACACCATTGTAAAGCAATTATACTCCAATAAAAAGGTTAAAAAATAAATAAATTAATAATAATAAAAGAAAACTACAGGCCAATATCACTGATGAACATAGATGCAAAAATCATCAACAAAATACTACCAAACAGAATCCAGCAGCACATTAAAGGATCATACACCATGATTAAATGGGGTTTATCCCAGGAACGCAAGGATTCTTCCATACATGCAAATTAATCAATGGATACACCATATAAACAAACTGTAGGATAAAAACCACATGAAAATCTCAATAGATGCAGAAAAAGCTTTCGACAAAATTCAACACCCCTTTATGATAAAAACTCTCCAGAAAGTACGCATAGAGGGAACTTACCTCAACATAATAAAGGCCATATATAACAAACCCACAGACAACATCATTCTCAATGGTGAAGAACTGAAACCATTTCCACTAAGATCAGGAACAAGACAAGGTTGCCCACTCTCAACACTCTTATTCAACACAATTTTGGAAGTCTTAGCCACAGCAATCAGAGAAAAAAAAAGAAATAAAAGGAATCCAAATCAGAAAAGAAGAAGTAAAGCTGTCACTGTTTGCAGATGACATGATACTATACATAGAGAATCCTAAAGATGCTGCCAGAAAACTACTAGAGCTAATCAATGAATTTGGTAAAGTAGAAGGATACAAAATTAATCCACAGAAATCTCTTGCATTCCTATACACTAATGATGAAAAATCTGAAAGTGAAATTAAGAAAACACTCCCATTTACCACTGCAACAAAAAGAATAAAATATCTAGGAATAAACCTACCTAAGGAGACAAAAGACCTGTAAGCAGAAAACTATAAGACACTGATGAAAGAAGTTAAAGATGATACAAATAGATGGAGAGATATACCATGTTCTTGGACTGGAAGAATCAATATTGTGAAAATGACTCTACTACCCAAAGCAATCTACAGATTCAATGCAATACCTATCAAACTACCACTGGCATTTTTCACAGAACTAGAACAAAAAATTTCACAATTTGTATGGAAACACAAAAGACCCCGAATAGGCAAAGCAATCATGAGAAAGAAAAACGGAGCTGGAGGAATCAGGCTCCCTGACTTCAGACAATACTATAAAGCTACAGTAACCAAGACAGTATGGTACTGGCACAAAAACAGAAATATAGATCAATGGAACAGGATAGAAAGCACAGAGATAAGCCCATGCACATATGGTCACCTTATCTTTGATAAAGGAGGGAAGGATATACAATGGAGAAAAGACAGCCTCTTCAATAAGTGGTGCTGGGAAAACTGGACAATGACATGTGAAAGAATTAAATTAGAACACTCCTTAACACCATACATAAAAATAAACTCAAAATGGATTAAAGCCCTAAATTTAAGTCCAGACACTATAAAACTCTTAGAGGAAAACATAGGCAGAACACTCTATGACATAAATCACAGCAAGATCCTTTCTGACCCACCTCCTAGAGAAATGGAAATAAAAACAAAAATAAACAAATGGGACCTAATGAAACTTAAAAGCTTTTGAACAGCAAAGGAAACCATAAACAAGACGAAAAGACAACCCTAAGAATGGGAGAATATATTTGCAAATGAAGCAACGGACAAAGGATTATTAAACTCCAAAATATAAGAACAGCTCATGGGGATTCCCTGGTGGTGCAGTGGTTGAGAGTCCGCCTGTCGATGCAGGGGACACGGATTCGTGCCCCGGTCTGGAAAGATCCCACATGCCGCGGAGCGGCTGGGCCCGTGAGCCATGGCCGCTGAGCCTGCGCGTCCGAAGCCTGTGCTCCACAACAGGAGAGGCCACAGCAGTGAGAGGCCCACGTACCGCAAAAAAACAAAAACAACACCAACAAAAAACCAGTTCATAAAGTTCAATATCAAAAAAACAAACAACCCAATCAAAAAATGGGCAGAAGACCTAAAGAGACATTTCTCCAAAGAAGACATACAGATGGCCAAGAGACACATCAAAAGATGCTCAATATCACTAATTATTAGAGAAATGCAAGTCAAAACTACAATGAGGTATTACCTCACACCAGTCAGAATGACCATCATCAAAAAATCTACAAACAATAAATACTGGAGAGGGTGTGGAGAAAAGGGAACCCTCTTGCACTGTTGGTGGGAATGTAAATACAGCCACTATGGAGAACAGTATGGAAGTTCCTTAAAAAACAAAAAATAGAACTACCATATGACCCAGCAATCCCACTACTGAGCATATATCCTGAGAAAACCATAATTCAAAAAGAGTCATGTACCGCAATGTTCATTGCAGCACTATGTACAATAGCCAGGACATGGAAGCAACCTAAATATCCATCGACAGATGAATGGATAAAGAAGATGTGGCACATATATACGATGGAATATTTCTCAGCCATAAAAAGAAATGAAATTGAGTTATGTGTAGTGAGGTGGATAGACCTAGAGTCTGTCATACAGAGTGAAGTAAGTCAGAAAGAGAAAAACAAATACCTTATGCTAACACATATTTATGGAATAAAAAAAAATGGTTCTGAAGAACTTAGGGGCAGGACAAGATAAAGACGCAGACGTAGAGAATGGCCTTGAGGACACGGGGAGGGGGAAGGGTATGCTGGGATGAAGTGAGAGAGTGGCATTGACATGTATACACTACCCAAAGTAAAATAGATAGCTAGTGGAAAGCAGCCACATAGCACAGGGAGATCAGCTTGGTGCTTTGTGACCACCTAGAGGGGTGGGACAGGGAGGGTGGGAGGGAAACCCAAGAGGGAGGGGATATGGGGATATATGTATACATATAGCTGATTCACTTTGTTATACAGCAGCAACAAACACAGCAATATAAAGCAACTTTACTCCAATAAAGATGTTTAAAAAAAAAAAAGAATAGGGAGAGAAATGTGCAGGATGAATATATTTGTCAGGACAGGCTTGTACATACTACAGTAACAAACAACACCAAATCTCTCAGGTCAGGGCCTGAGACTGGGGACAACTTCTGCTCCACATAATTACTCATGGACCCAAGATATTAAGGTTCCACCATCTTGTAGTTATACTATCTGAAATACATAACCTTTTCAGTTACTCAGGCAAGGAGAGGGAAAGATGATGGGTCTCATACCAGCAATTAAGTGCTCTGGCCTAAAAGTGATATGCACATCACTTCCACTCAAAGCCCATTGGCCAGAACTATTCATATGTCCTTACCTAAATGCAAGGGATGAAGAAATATAATTCTCCAGTGTGCCCAGAATAAGAAAACCAGATATGGGTGGACACCCTAAGTCTCTACCACAATGGAGCCAAGGTTATTGGTATCTTGATTCAAACGGGTCAGCCAATAGCCTTTACAAAGGATCTTGAAGGGCTTTACAATACCTCCTGATTATCATTCTTCATTTTCTAAATGAAAATGATTATCATTCTATCATTATCTATCATTCTACCATTTTTCATTTTCTGAAATTCTGGGGATGACCAGTTTGTCAGTTGGCCCTTAAGCTTTGATTCTTCTCACGAATATCTACTTGCTCCAGGTGACCTCACTTTGGTGCTCACAGAAGCACTTATAAATTTACAAAAAGCATTCCCTTATAGCTTCTTCTCAGTACTATAAAAAGGCTTCTTTCCATTCTAAATTATTTCTTTTTGTCCTGATTCTTACCTTCTTGACACAGTACCCATCTTAAACATGTACTCCTAAAAATGGTCAAGAAAAAGATAACTGAGGGACTTCCCTGGCGGCGCAGTGGCTAAGAATCCGCCTGCCAATGCAGGGGACATGGGTTTGAGCCCTGGTCCAGGAAGATCCCACATGCTGCAAAGCAACAAAGTCTGTTCGCCACAACTACTGAGCCCACGAGCCACAACTACTGAGCCCGCATGCCACAACTACTGAAGCCCTCATGCCTAGAGCCCACGCTCTGCTACAAGAGAAGCCATCACAATGAGAAGCCTGCACACCGCAACTAGAGAAAGCCCGTGTGCAGCAACAAAGACCCAACGCTGCCAAAAATTAATTAATTAATTAATTTTTAAAAAGATAACTGAAAATAAAATTCAATATCCTTGAGTCTGGGATATTGAAAGCCCAGAACAAGATGATCAGCCACTATCTGTGCTTAAATGATCTTGTATTTTTTAAAAGGAAAGCTAAACTCACCCCTTGATTTTCCCAAGGTGGCCCTTCCATTCCAATTAAAATAGACATTTATTTGTCCACAACATATAGTCACTGCAGTCTCTGGGCCTTTGCCCCATGGTGTTCTTCTTCTGTTCTGAAAAGCAACCAGTTTTTTTTATAATTAGTTTTTATTGTTTTATTTACATTTTTATTGGAGTATAGTTGCTTTACAATGTTGTATTAGTTTCTACTGTACAGCAAAGTGAATCAGCTATATATCCCCTCTTTTTTGGATTTCCTTCCCATTTAGGTCACCACAGAGCACTGAGTAGAGTTCCCTGAGCTATAAAGTAGGTTCTCATTAGTTATCTATTTTATACATAGTATCAATAGTGTATATATGTCAGTCCCAATCTCCCAATTCATCCCACCCCCCACTCCCCCTCTTGGTGTCTGTACGTTTGTTCTCTACATCTGTGTCTCTATTTCTGTTTTGCAAATAAGATCATCTATACCATTTTTCTAGATTCCACATATATGCCTTAATATACAATATTTGTTTTTTGCTTTCTGACTTACTGTCACTCTATATGACAGTCTCTAGGTCCATCCACATCTCTACAAATGACCCAATTTCATTCCTTTTTATGGCTGAGTAATATTCCACTGTATATATGTACCACATGAAAAGCAACCAGTTTTGATCCATAACTTCCTTCAAGGTCTAGTCCAAGGTTCACCTCCCCTAAAAAGCCTTTTCTCAGCAGCCCTGACTCACACTGTGCCTCCAGTCCTTGGGCCCCTCAGTGCCTGTAAGCAAAGCCACCTATTCCTGCTGCCCACCCCTTCTCTATTTCTACACATAGTACTCTGCTTCCAGGCGGCTGGCCTGTCCCAAACAAAACTGTGAGCACCTCACCAGCAGATTCAGGCCTTTTCATCTCTTGACTCTCCCTGAGTGTCTAGCATGGGGCCAGATCTACTTGCTAAGTAAAGAAAAGATAACCTAGAGAATTTCTATCAGCTAGAGAAGATTCAACCTTTAGAAATTACCCAAATTTCTCAAATCCTAATATATAACAGAATTGAAAATCCCTTTGTCCTCTTAACCTTGCCAGAGCAAGGAAATTAAAAATTGGTATACACGAAGGATAAAGAAAATACTTATTATTTACCTTCTCATGAGTTCACATTCAGCATGTTTTCTTACAAAGTTCCAAACAGCATCACTGTTTACAATTACTAAGAGCCGCATTCATCAAGTAGATACAAAATATACTACTGATCATTTCTGTGGCTAGATGTTTAGATCGCTTTAAAGTATTATATATGATATGATATGATATGAGATGAGATGAGATGAGATGAGATGATATATTACATTACATTATATAAGAAATGACACTGTGATCAAATGACACTGTGATAAAACTTTGACTGTGTTTTGGATTATTTCCTTAGGATAGATTCCTAAAAGTGGATCTGTCAGGTCAAAAGTTACAAACATTTTTATTATGCCTGATGTATACTATAAACCCATGACAAATTCTTAAATACCTTTTGGCTCTAGGATATTATAATTCTACTGCTAAGAAATGGAAGCCCCCAATGGTAAACATTTTTTAAGGCAGGCAGAATGGTAAAAGTCAAGAAAGCAAGACTCTGGAATCAGATTGCCAGAGTTCAAATCCCAGTTCTATCACTTGCTATCTATATAGACATAAACAAGTTACTGAATCCTTCTGAGACTATGTACATAAAGAACAGGGTCTGGCACGTAGTAAGGGCTCAATAAATGTTAATCATTATCATTGCTTTTAGATTACCAAAAAGAAGATGAATCTATAATTCAAAAAGCCAAGAATTATTCTCAAATAATACAGAGGAAATAAACATAAAACAAATGACGAAACAATACTCCTGTACCGAGAACATAAGTAAGCAGGTTCATTTACTGTGAATACTATTTACACTACTGTGGTTATTAATTACATATAAATAAAAATAAATACCATTTTATTGAGTGCCTGTTCTCTTTAAAAAACTTTACATACACTGTCTCATTTAATTTAATCACCACAACAACCCTGTATGGTGGTAGTATTAATAACAATAACAATGAAAGCTAATAATTTCCAACTGCTGATTATGTGCCATGCATGGCTGTAGATAATAATTTATTAATCATTATAAAACCTATGAAGTAGGGTTTTTCATTTTACTATTATCCTCATTTTACAGACAATATAATTGACGTACACAGAGGTTAAAGAACTTGTCCAAGGTTACATAGCTAATAAGGTAGATATTATTCTATCCACTTTATAGTTAAGAAAACTGAGACTTAGGGACTTCCCTGGTGGTACAGTGGCTAAGACTCTGCACTCCCAAGGCAGGGGGCCTGGGTTCAATCCCTGGTCAGGGAAATAGATCCCACATGCTGCAACTAAGAGTTTGCATGCTGCAACTAAAGATACTGCATGCCACAACTAAAGATCCCCCATGACACAACTAAAAGATCTCACATGCCACAATGAAGATCCCACATGCTGCAACTAAAGACCCCACATGCCACAGGGAAGATCCCGCACATGGCAACAAAGATCCCGAGTGCTGCAACTAAGACCCAGCATAGTCAAATAAATATTTTTTTTTAATGAAAAGAAAAGAAAACAGAGATGTAAAGAAAATCGTCTATAAAGGTAAGTAACTGGGGCAGGCTTTGAACCAGTATCTGTTAGACTCTCAATCCACATTCTTTTGTTCTACCACTCTGCCAACTTTATGTGGATTTTCTGGGTACAGAGAATGCCCTATAAAGATAACAAATGTTTAAGGCTGGCTTCCCTCATTCTTGCCTTCTTTTTCCATAAGCCATGGGATACTGAGGACAGTCTCATTTTAACATGTGCCTCTGAGAATATAATTGGAAAGGCAAGCCCAACATGAAAGCCCATATACTGAAATGTGTCCTTTAAAATGATTCTTTCTTTCTCCCGAGGCATTATGTGTTGTAGTCCTTTGAGAATGCGTACCTGAGAGTTTCTAAGGCTCACCTTTCAGATACTTGGGGATTCCTAAACAGGTGCTTACGGCAACTCTTCTTCAAAAGGTTTTTCAAATGGTTGCTACAGAAAGGTCTCCTATTTCTCTCTGCCTCAGAAAGTCCTCAAAATTCTCACCACTTGGAGAAACAAAAGCTGCTTCAAGCCTCCCAAAACACCTGGAAAATACTCACATTTATAAAGAGACTGAACCCACAGGAAGAAACTGGGATTGAAGTCTTAACTCTTGAATAAATTGATTGCTTCATCTTGGACAAACTATTTCCCTTCTCTGTGCCTCAGTTTCCTCTTCTGCAAGATGAGGCATTGGATTAGATGGTTTTCCAGGTCCAGTAGAGCTCTGATTCAAGGATGAAAATTAAAGTGGGTTTGGAGTCTATAGCAGTGCAATCCCAGGGAGGGGAAAGTTGTATGAAAGTCCAAAGCCCAGATTTGCAACCATTAACAGAAACAGATTTGCAAACATTAACTGAAACCCACCAGGGCTGGTTTAACTTCAACAGAGAAGGAAAGTGCCCTGGGATTATGATTTAAGAATGCAAGTCCTGCTTTCTTGAGACGCGCCTCACTAGGAAAGTGTCAGGGGCACCGTGTCCCCGTGGCAGCCTGCAGTTGGCGGCTTCAGCGTGGCTCGGAGCCAGGCCACGCTCGAGGCCTGCGTCACCATGGCCACAGTTCCCAAGTTGCTGCAGCAGCAGGAGGAGGACCACAGCAAGCTGAGATCTGTATCAGTAGACTTGAATGTTGATCCCTTGCTTCAGATTGACATACCTTATGCACTCAGTGAGAGAGATAAAGTCAAATTTACAATGCACACCAAGACCACACTGCCCACGTTTCAGAGTCCAGAGTTTTCTGTTACAAGGCAACATGAAGATTTTGTGTGGCTACATGACACTCTTATTGAAACTACAGACTATGCTGGGCTTATTATTCTGCCCGCACCTGCAAAGCCTGACTTCAATGGCCCTTGAGAGAAGATGCAGAAACTGGGAGAGGGTGAAGGGTTTATGACCAAAGAAGAATTTGCCAAGATGAAGCAAGAGCTGGAAGCTGAGTATCTCGTGGTCTTCAAGAAGACTGTGTCTTCCCATGAAGTCTCTCTTCAGCGGCTCTCCTCTCACCATTCTCAGTAAAGATCTCAACTTTCACATTTTCCTGGAATATGTTCAAGATCTAAGTGTTAGGCGGAAAAATACCAAAGAGATGTTTGGTGGCTTTTTCAAAAGTGTGGTGAAAGCACTGATGAAGTCCTTTTTTCAGGAGTTATGGAGGTAGATGACTTCTTTGAACAAGAGAAGCATTTCCTCAGTAACTATTATGATAGGATCAAGGGCTCCTTTGCAAAGGCTGACAGAATGACCAGCGCTCATAAAAATGTAGCAGACGGTTACATCCACACCGCAGCCTGCTTGCATAGCCTGGCTTTAGAAGAGCCCACAGTCATCAAAAAGTATCTACTGAAGGCAGTTGAGCTATTTGAAAAACTTAGGAAAGTAGAGAGTCGAGTCTCCTCAGATGAAGACTTAAAGCTGACAGAGCTCCTCCAATACTACATGCTCAACATAGAGGCTGCTAAGGATCTCTTATACAGATGCATCGAAGCCCTCATTGACTATGAGAATTCAAACAAGGCGCTGGATAAGGCCTGGTTAAAAAGCAAAGACGTCAAGCTGGCTGAGGCACACCAGCAGGAATGCTGCCAGAAATTTGAACAGCTTTCTGAATCTGCAAAAGAAGAGCGAATCAATTTCAAACAAAAGAGAGTGGCAGCATTTAGGAAGAATCTGATTGAAATGTCTGAACTGGAAATAAAGCATGCCAGGAACAACATCTCCCTCCTGCAGAGCTACATCAACTTGTTCAAGAACCAATGAACAAAGGATGTGAATGTGAAGAAAGCCAGCATCACTCGCACTCAGATCATTACCACGGAAGATTTATTACCTATGACTTTAATTTAAAATTATGTGAATAAATATTTTGATTTCTAAAGATCTTAACACTTAACCATGTTAGTTTAAAAATATTTCTATTGCATGCTACTTGGACACAACTAATCTTTATGCATTTAATACCTCAGAGTGGGTAGAATCTAAGTACTGGGTTCTCCTCTAATTTGTCTTTCATAATTAAGAAAGGATGCGGGAATCATGCCTTCTGGAGCCTGTGTAAGGAGTGGCCTGGCACATGCTGCCTCACTGTTCCATGTACCCATGCCCCTACAAACCGGTTACTTTAGGGTAGATGCCGATTATAGCAGATAAGTCAGCCACCTGTTACAGGTAAGAGACATTCCATCTCTTCATTAGGTAATTTTCCCTTTCTTACTCTCCTGGTTCTTTAATCACCTTGAGTTGTTTGTACGATAACAAGAGCAAGAAAAATCTCATATCTTTATATACACCCTTTGCAGCCCCATTTTTGTAGTAGGAGAAAGAAATATCTTAAGGGTATAAGAACAAGTAACAAGGCCTAATTTAGAAGATGGCCAGATCTACATTAAGAAAGATGTGAAACGCTCCTTAACGGGGTATGTGTGTGCTTGGTCTTTTTATAAAGTGTACAATAAAATAATAATCCATGCTCTTAAAAAAAAAAGAAAAATGCAAGTCCTGGGAATTCCCCGGTGATCCAGTGGTTAGGACTCTGCGCTTCCACTACAGGAGGCACAGGTTCTATCCCTGGTCACCTGTAAGCCGCACGGCACTGCCAAAGAAAAAAACCAGAATGTGAGTCCTTTGAGAAATTATTTAACGTGGACTTGAAGGATTTGGTGGAGGAATGTAGGCAGTGGTAAAGGAATAAATCTTCTTCAACTTTGCAGAAAAGAGCAAAGCAACATCAAATCCCTTTCATATGTTTTTCCCTGTGTTAAAGACAGGAGCAAAGATGGGCTCCTGCTGCCACCTTGTGGCACATTGGACAGCTTAGAAGGAAGGGTTTATTCAATCTGGGTGCCCCCCAGTCTAAAATACCCTCAAGAAACCACATCTTCTTTCTCCCTTACAATTACACAGAGCTTGATTACTCACAAAACACTTTCAACCCTATGATCTCATTTCATTCTCCCAGCAACTATGTTGAGTGGCAGGAAGGAGTTCTAACGCCATTTTACCAGACAGACTATGTGATTTACCTACCGTCACAGTAATTGGCGGTCAGGACTTGAACACACATCCTGACTCTAAATGAGACAGTTCATTCACTACTATGTAGGAGTGGGGATGAAACAGGTTTAGGTATGCTCTAGGCCTAGGAATTTGAGAGAGAGAAGCTTGGGAAAAGGAAAGCTCAATTTCTTGTGCAGACACAACTAGCCACAGGCTACAGTCAGGCTGCATGTCTATAGAAAAAGACATTCAAATAAGCCTGGATTCCTGCCTTTCTTCCTGGTTTGCACATTCTTGGTTAACATCTCTAGCCACTCCAGCTGGCCTCCCTCCCTCTGCTCCCCAACCCCAGCCTATACATCGGGGCTCAAGACTTATAGCTAAATGCTGAACACCAAATACATCCCAGGCAAGGGAGCCACAACATCCAGAAATCAGCAAGAACTACTGGGAGCACTGCTGTGTCCCTGGGTTAGAGCTCATAAGATTTGTGGCTCAGACAAAATCTTCTTATAAGTTTTCGTGGGAATCGCAATTGGCTTGTCTCATAATGATGTCATGCTCACTGAAACACAGGGGCAATGCTGGGGTTACATGATTTACCAACTGGCATATAGGAATGGCCTAAAATTAATGTGAGTGTCCAATTACTCCAAGGCAACCATAACTTCTTTGATATGGAATTACAAAGCCCAGTGTCTAAACCTTCCACTACCATAGGCATTCCTTTTGGTTCATTCATTCAGTCATTCCCTAAGTGAGTAGAGCACATTCACCAAATGAGTAGGGCACTGTTATAATCCCTTTGATTGAGATTTTGTTGCCTAGTGGTGAGCAGAGGGAAATAACAAAAGAACATAATTACAAATGCATGTGAGATATATATATTAAATACTTGGGGGTTAGGAGGGAAAAATAAGATTCCTTCTGGTTTGGGTGTTAGGGGATTGGGGGCAATAAGTGGATAAAGAATTATTTCACAGATGCAGAACACAAAACACTTTGCAGTCTGGCCTTTACAAACCTTCTCTGCCTTCTCTCCAGCTACTACTTTGTTCTTATCCTACCACATTCCAAACATAAATTTTCTTCAGTAATTTAAGGATTAAGAGTTTGGGCTTTGGAATCAGATAGATCTTGGTTCTAATCCCAGCTCTGACACATTATACAACCTTGGGCAAGGCTGGAACTTCCCCAAGCCTCAGTTTCCTGATCTGCAAAGTGGAGATTACAGTAATACTCATTTTAAAAGGTTTTTGTAAGAGTCAATTGATATCATGTATGCAAAGCACCTAGCTTTGTGCTAGATGCACAGTAAAAACATAGTAAATAGCAATCAATATTGTTAGTTATCTCTGTGCCTTTGATCTTGTTTTCTTTGCCTGAGATTCTCTTCATATTCTCAGACTGTTTTACCCCTATTTCTCTTTTAGAGCCATCACAAAAGTCTATTTTCTTCAGTGCCCAGGTCCTGCTAGTGGTCCCTGAGTTCAGAACCTTTGTTCATACCTACATGACTGTGTTTATGTGACATCAACTTATATTTGTTTATGTCTGTCTTTCACGTCTGTGAGGCTCCAGAGGGCAGCAACTGAGTCTTATTCATTATGCACTAGCACCTAAGAACCATACATGACTCATGGTACCACTAGAGAAATTACTGTTGAATTAATAAGATTATATTTGAACTGGATCTTAAATAAGTAGGATTTTTTTTTTTTAGTATTTATTTATTTATTTGGTTGCATTAGGTCTTAGTTGCAGCAGGTGGGCTCCTTAGTTGCGGCTGGTGGGCTCCTTAGTTGCGGCTTGTGGGCTCCTTAGTTGCGGCACACGGGCTCCTTAATTGTGGCATGCAAACTCTTGGTTGCGGAATGCATGTGGGATCTAGTTCCCTGACCAGGGATTGAACCTGAGCCCCCTGCATTGGGAGCTCAGAGTCTTAACCACTGCGCCACCAGGGAAGTCCCCAATAAGTAGAATTTAAAGCATACTTCCGAATGGCCTTTTAAATGTGAATATTAACCTATTAATGTTGTACATTAAACCACTGGAACCCACTATATTGAAAAACAAGCATTAGCCTTAAGATGGGCTGACAGCATCACCCACCACAGTACAGACAAAAGAAGCAAGAATTAAAATCCTGAAGGCTGTGGAACAAAAACCACAATCACAGAGAGTTAAACAAAATGGAACAGCAAAGGATTGTGTCCCAGATGAAGGAACAAGATAAAACTGCAGAAAAACAACTAACTGAAGTGGAGATAGGCAATCTTCCAGAAAAAGAATTCAGAATAATGACAGTGAAGATGATCCAGGATCTCAGAGAAAGAATGGAGGCAGGTGTCGGGAAGTTGCAAGAAATATTCAACAAAGACTTAGAAGAACTAAAGAACAAACAAACAGATGAATAATACAATAACTGAAATGAAAACTACACTAGAAGGAATCAATAGCAGAATAATGGAGGCAGAAGAACGGATAAGTGATGTGGAAGACAGAATGGTGGAAATCACTGCCACAGAATAGAATTAAGAAAAAAGAATGAAAAGAAATGAAGACAGCCTAAGAGACCTCTGGGGCAACATTAAACACACCAACATTCACAGTATAGGGGTCTCAGAAGGAGCAGAGAGAGAGAAAGGACCTGAGAAAATATTTGAAGAGATAATGGATGAAAACTTCCCTAAAATGGGAAAGGAAACAGTCACTCAAGTCCAGGAAGTGCAAAGAGTCCTAGGCAGGATAAACCCAGGAGGAACACGCCAAGACACACAGTAATCAAATTGACAAAAATTAAAGACAAAGAAAAAATATTAAAAGCAACAAATGAAAAATGACAAATAATATACAAGGGAACTCCCATAAGGTTATCAGCTGATTTCTCAGCAGAAACTCTGCAGGCCAGGAGGAAGTGGCATGATATACTTAAAGTGATGAAAGGGAAGAACCTAGAACCAAGAATATTCTACCCAAAAAGGCTCTCATTCAGATTTGCTGGAGAAATCAAAAACTTTACAGACAAGCAAAAACTAAGAGAATTTGGCACCACCAGACCAGCTTTGCAACAAATGCTAAAGGATCTCCTCTATGTGGGGAAGAGACCAGCAACTTAAAACAATCTTGTACACATATAGATTGCTGTATCAAAACCTCATGGGAACAGCAAACCCAAGAACTACAATAGATACGCACACACAAAAGAAAAAGCAAGCCAACCTCAACACTAAAGATGGTCATCAAACCACAAGAGAAGACAACAAATGAGGAAGAGAAGAAAAAGACCTACAAAAACAAACCACAAACAATTAAGAAAATGGGAATAGGAACATTCATATCAATAATTACCTTAAATGTAAATGGATTAAATGTTCCAACCAAAAGATACAGACTGGCTGAATGGATACAAAAATAAGACCTGTATATATGCTGCCTACAAGAGCCCCAGTTCAGACCGAGGGACACATACAGACTGGAAGTGAGGGGATGGAAGAAGGTATTCCATGCAAATGGAAATCAGAAGAAAGCTGGAGTAGCAATACTCATATCAGAAAAAATAGACTTTAAAATAAAGACTGTTATACAAAGAAGGAAACTACATAATGATCAAGGGATCAATCCAAGAAGAAGATATAACAATTGTAAATATCTATGTACCCAACGTAGGAGCACTTCAATATATAAGGCAAATACTAAGAGCCATAAAGGGAGAAATTAACAGTAACATAATAATAGTGGGGACCTTAACACCTCACTTTCATGAATGGACAGATCATCCAGATAGAAAATCAATAAGGAAACACAGGCCTGAAATGACACATTAAAGCAGATGGACTTAATTGATATTTATAGAGTATTTCATCCAAAAGCAGAATAATACACTTCTCAATGCACACGGAATATTCTCCAGCACTGACCACATGCTGGGCCACAAAGTGAGCCTCTGTAAATTTAAGAAAATTGAAATCATATTAAGAATCTTTTCCAACCACAACACTATAAGATTAGAAATAAACTACAAAAAAAAACCAGTAAAAAACACAAACACATGGAGGCTAAACAATATGCTACTAAACAACCAATGGATTACTTTAGAAATCAAAGAGGGAATCAGATATTTTTCAATATCTGCAAATCAATCAGTGTGATACACCACATCAACAAACTGAAGAATAAAAACCATATGATCATCTCAATAGATGCAGAAAAAGCTAATGACAAAATTCAGCACCCATTTATGATAAAAACTCTCCAGAAAGTGGGCAAAGAGTGAACATACCTCAAAATAATAAAGGCCATATAATGACAGAACTACAGTTAACATCATACTCAACAGTGACAAGCTGAAAGCATTTCCTTTAGAACCAGGAACAAGACAAGGATGTCCACTCTCACCACTTTTAGTCAATGTAGTTTTGGAAGTCCTAGCTATGACAATCAGAGGAGAAAAAGAAATAAAAGGAATACAAGTTGGAAAAGAAGAAGTTAAACTGTCACTGTTTGCAGATGACATGATGCTATACATAGAAAATCCTAAAGATGCTACCAGAAAACTACTAGAGATCATCAACGAATTTGATAAAGTTGCAGGTTACAAAATTAATTCAAAGAAATCTCTTTCACTCCTATACACTAACAATGAAAGGGCAGAAAGAGAAATTAAGGAAACAATCCTGTTCACCATTGCAACAAAAAGAATAAAATACCTAGGAATAAATCTACCTAAGGAGACCTGTACTCTGAAAACTATAAGACGCTGATGAAAGAAATCAAAGATGACACAAACAGATGGAGAGATATACCATGTTCTTGGGTGGGAAGAATCGGTATTGTGAAAATGACTATAATACCCAAAGCAATCTACAGATTCAATGCAATCCCTATCAAATTACCAATGGCATTTTTCACAGAACTAGAATAAAACTTCTTCAAATTTGTATGGAGACACAAAATAGCCAAAAGCAATCTTGAGAAAGAAAAACGGAGCTGGAGGAATCAGGTGCCCTGACTTCAGACTATACTGCAAAGCTATATTCATCAAAACAGTATAGTACTGGCACAAAAACATAAATATAGATCAATGGAACAGGATAGAAAGTCCAGAAATAAACCCATTCACCTACGGTCAATTAATCTACAACAAAAGACGCCAGACTATACAATGGTGGAAAGACAGTCTTCAACAAATGGTGCTAGGAAAACTGGATAGCTACATGTAAAAAAATGAAATTAGAACATTCTTTAACACCATACACAAAAATAATTAGGATTAAAGACCTAAATGTGAGACCAGACACTAAAACTCTTAGAGGAAAACATAGGCAGAACACTCTCTGACATAAACTGCAGAATATTTTTTTCAATCCATCTCCCAAAGTAATGGAAATAAAGAGAAAAATAAACAAATGGGACCTAATTAAACTCAAAAGCTTTTGCACAGCAAAGGAAACCATAAACGAAAAGACAAGCCACAGATTGGGAGAAAATATTTGCAAATGATGTGACCGACAAGAGATTAGTCTCCAAAATTTACAAACAGCTCATGCAGCTTAATATCAAAACAAACAACCCAATCAAAAAATAAGCAGAAGACCTAAACAGACATTTCTCCAAAGAAGACATACAGATGGCCAGCAGGCACATGAAAAGATGTTCAACATTGCTAGTTATCAGAGAAATGCAAATCAAAACTACAATGAGATACCACCTCACAATAGTCAAAATGGCCATCATCAAAAAATCCACAAACAATAAAATACTGGAGAGGGTGTGGAGAGATGGGAACCCTCCTGAACTGTTGGTGGGAATGTAAACTGGTGCAGCCACTATGGAGAACAGTATGGAGGTTCCTTAAAAAACTAAAAATAGAGTAAATATGATCCTGCAATCCCACTCCTGGGCATATATCCAGAGAAAAACATGGTCCAAAAGGATACATGCACCCCGATGTTCATTGCAGCACTGTTTACAATAGCCAAGACATGGAAGCAACCTAAATGTCCTTTGACAGAGGAATGGATTAAGAAGATGTGGTACATATATACAATGGAATATTACTCTGCCATTAAAAAGAATGAAATAATGTCGTTTGCAGCAACATCAATGGACCTAGAGATTGTCATACTGAGTGAAGTAAGTCAGAGAAAGAGAAATATCCTATGATATCACTTACAAGCAGAATCTAAAAAGAAATGATACAAATGAACTTAGTTACAAAACAGAAACACTCACAGACTTAGAGAACAAACTTATGGTTACTGGGGGGAAGGGTGGGGAGAAGGGATAGTTAGGGAGTTTGGGATTGACATGTACACACTACTATATTTAAATTGGACAACCAAGAAGGACCTACTGTACAGCACAGGCAACTCTGCTCAATATTATGTAACAACTTAAATGGGAAAATAATTTGAAAAAGAATGGATACATATATATGTATAACTGAATCACTCAGCTGTACACCTGAAACTATCACAACATTGTTAATCAACTATACTCCAATATAAAATAGAAAGTTAAAAAATTTTAAAAAAATTTTTTAATAAAATAAAATAAAAAGATGGGCTGACAGGACCAAAGTGGGTCAAAATTTCATTAGGGAAGGCTGGGATGGCTGCACAGATGAATAGATGGAATCTGGAGCCCAGGTGGATGCTTAGGAAACAAGTGCAGGCCTTCCTTGGGTAACTAGGGGCACTTTGGGGGTCTTCAGTGGAGGAGGGGAAGGAATCCCTTTAAGAGTGGATAGGAGATTCAACAATAGAAAGAAGAGGAAAACAAAAGACAAGTATCTTTTTCCAGGATGACCCTAAGAGGAAGACAGCACATTATGTTATACAGCAGATCACCATATACTCTAAAAGGCTTAGTCTAAATTATAGCTTTCTGCCTGCTCATCATGAAACCATCACTTTATCTGCAGAGAAGCAGTCTTGTCTTTCATTACAACAGAATCAGAGGTCTCCAGGTCCTCTTAAGGTGCTTGGTAATTTTTCAGCCATCATTTTTTCAAATATTTTTCTGGTGTCCCTGCCCTTCTCTAATTCCAATTATATGTATGTTAGACCACTTGATATTGTCCCACAGTTCACTAATGCTTTTTTTTTTTTCAGGCTTTTTTCTCTGTGCTTTATTTTGGATAGTTTCTATTGTTGTCTTCAAGTATCTAACCTTTTCTTCTACTGTGTCAAATCTGCTGTTAATCCCATGCAATGTAATTTTCATCTCAAATACTGTATTTTTCATCTCTAGACTTGGGTCTTTTTTTATATCTTCCATTTCCTCTCCTTGTTATACTCATATTTTCCTCTACTTCTTGAACAAGTGAAGCATATTCATACTAGCTCTTTTAATATCTTGTCTACTAATTCTATGATCTCTCATTTCAGGATTCTATTAATTAAATTTTATATTTTGACTGTATGATCGTGTTTCTTTGCACATCCAGTAATTTTTCACTGGATGCCAGACATTATGTCATTTCCCTTCCTTTACAGATCACAGTGCTGTGATGTCTGTTGTCCAATGTCTGAAAACTATTCTTTTCTGTATCCGGTTGGGTTTTTTAGTTGTTTAGAGTGAGAGAGTAAATTCTCTTCTTGATACTCATCATTGCTGGAAATGGAAGGCTTTGCAAGCTCCAATAAATTAATGTATCTAGGCATTAAGCATCAATGATTCCTAACATCACAAAAAGAGAGATAACTAGACATTATGTGCTTCCTAATGATACAATGTCATCTGTAGTTTTGCAAAAAGGTATGTAACAAACCTGAATATGACCAAGCCTCTAGATCCAACTACCAATTTACAGGAAATATAGAAGACAAAGGAACATCTTAAACTACACAAACTATAGGGATACAATCAACAAAATAAAAATTGCAGGAAGCTCTATAGGACAAACAGTTTTTTCAACAATTTAAATTACAAGAAAATTTAAAAGGTGAGGGAAAGCTGTAGATTAAAAGAGACTTAAAAGATACATCAATCTACTGTAATGTGTAGACCTTACTTGGATCCTGATTCAAGCAAACAAACTGTAAGAAAAAATTATAACACTTTTGAGACAATTGGAAATGTGAACTTAGACTAGATAATTGATGGTGTTAAGGAATTATTATTTATTTTGGTTCACCTAAATTATTAAACATAGATTATGGTATTATGATTATGCTTTTTAAATGACTCATCTTTTAGAGAAACATTCTGGTATATTTACAGATGAAATAATATAATGTTTAGTATTTGCTTCAAATTAATATGGTAGAGGGCAGGTGAGTGGAAGTACAGATGAAATAACATTGATCATGAATAGGTAACTGAAGAAGCTGAGTAATATATATGTTTAAAATTTTCTATTACAAAAGAATTACAATTGTTTTAAGGATCATAAAATTGAGACATGAGTTCTAAATCTGGCACTGACGTCATTCTGCTCTGCACCTATGGACCAACCACTTCTCTCTAGGCTTTAGCTTTCTCTATAAAATATGAAATATAAAGCCCATTCCAATATACTTCCCATTATATCCACTTATGAGCTATGTGACATAGGAAAGTTACTTAATCTTTTTAAGCCTCAGTTTCCTTATCTGTAATGAGTGATGAAAACAGCAGCTGGTTTTCATGACTACTGCGTTAGTTAAATTGGGTACCGTATGTTAAAGCCCTCATCATAGTGCTTGGCACAAAGTAAGCACTCAATAAATATTATCTATCATTATTATTACCATCTCTTGCTACATTAAGAAATAATCGATGAAAGGACTCTATAGTTTATTACTCCTTTATCCGTTCTTTCTCCATATCGCCTTTCTTTAGGACAAAGGTAGGAAAATGTGAAACTTCCCCTCTAAAATATTTGCAACAATGTGCCCACCAGCACAAGCCAGGGGAGAAAGAGCTTGGCTCTCCTCAGAGTCACTGCTCTGGGTCTGGAAAAACAGAGGCGTCACTTTCATCATTTTCAGAATATAGTATGCAGCTGTTCTTCTGGTATGCCACACATCCTGAGGTTGCTCCCAAGGGCTAAAAACAGAGCTCAGGCGATTAGCCCAGGGCAGCCAAGATCATTCTTTTTCAAGGTGGCCCCATTTCAAATATAATGAGCACTTTGTATGTACCCCCTTTTTAACCAAGAGTTGGTCTTCCCCACGAGACTGTGAGCTCCTTGAGGGCAGGACTGTGTCTAGTTTATCTTTATAGCTTATGCTCCTAACATAACACCTGGGACAGAGCAAGTACTCAACAAATATTTGCTGAATGAAGGAATTAACTGTTTATTCTTTTGTTTTATTTAGTGTGGGACAGGAATGGGAAAGAAACATTGATAGGCACACAAAGAACCAACTGTTGGAAGAATCTTTCTAACAGTATTTGTCAGGGTGTACAAACTTGTTCACAACTTCTAATTCATTTCTTCTCCCTATTTCCCACTACTTCCCACTATGCATCTTTTATAACTTCCCTCCACTCCCATAAACTATCAAATACACCCTAAATATTCTTCCTCTTGAGCCCATTTTCATACTATTCCCTCCATCTGTTAATATTTCTCTCTCCCTCTCTCTCTCATCTGAATATATGCATCCTTCAAGACTTGGCTCCACTATCTCCCCTTCCAAGAAGACTTTCTAAGCCACTACAACTTAAAGGGATATCTTCTGTATTTCCTATAACACTTTAGATTTAGCTTCAGGCACTCATAATATTACATCATATGCTGTGGTTATTTGTAAAGCTTTCAAAACTTTTATAAGATTGAGGGAAAGAGTCATCTTTAAATTTCTTAGGCATCCAGCATAGTGCTTTGTACACACCAGGCATCTGATGTACGTTTAGTGCATTTACTGGCTAAACTTTGCAGAGGAAGTAATATAATCATTGGACCCAATTTAAAGTATAAAACAAGTGAGCCTTTAAAAGGGTGTTTTGTCTATAAGATCTTTTTCCTTAAAAAGTTAACACATTGTTTTGGAAGTTTTAGTACCCTATTATTACCTGTTCTATTAGGCAATATCCTCTACTTTTAGAAACCAAAGGGAAAAGTGTCATACGGCTATATATATTTTTTTAATCAAGTGCATTTAAAAGAAAAATTCATATCAGTAAAAAATAATAATTTCACATTTTCTTCAGACCCCAGGATGACAGCCTGGAGTATCAAAAACCCAAGATTGAGAATCATTAGACAACTGTATAAGCTTGGCTAGGCCCTTGGTTTTCCCAACTATCATCCCCAAACTACTTCTCAGCAGTTACAGGGCACAAAGTAAAGAAAAGCATGGAGAAACTGTAAAATACTAAATAACCGTAGGCTATTATGCTTCTCAGAGGTAAGGGTTAGGATAGAAACAAATCTCATTTCTTAAAATTAAGGGTGAGCTGAGGCTTCCTTGTTACTTGGATAGTTGCTTTATTATCTCTTCTAGATGATACACTCTACCACTGCCATCATATATTTACCACCTTGTTGCCTTTCCTTTTTTTTTTACTCCTTCTAGATTAAAGATTAATATATATAAACCAATTACATTCCCCACCACCCCTATCTTCAGCAAACAACTTCATTGTGGCCTTATCGGTGCTGTTTCTTAAACTTATTATATTTTACTGCAGGAGCAGACTTAGATTATATAGTCTAACTTTTCAATTTTCCACATGAGGACTCCAAAGTCTAGAAAGAGTATATGACTTGTTCAAGGTAGTGTCAAAATCCATAATAGAAACTCATTTTCTTAATTCCCAGTTCTCAACATTACACCCAACAAATGTCTCAGCACACAGATGGCCATTAATAAATATTTTCTTGAACTGAAATGAATGATTGCTTTCTCTTTATTTGACAAAACTAGCTGGCCACCCTGTAGAATGTAGAAGGAAGAGGTGAAAGTGGCATCCTGAATACTACGGCTTAAAAGGCAACTTGGTATAGACTGGAGTAGGCTGCCCGAGTTCTGATTTAGGCTCCACCACTGCCCATCTGTATGATCTCGGGAAAATTGCTTTACATTTCTTAGCCTCAGCTTCCTCATTTGCAAAATGAAGGTAATCACAGAAACTATCTCAAAAGGTTGTTTATTCATTCAATGACATTTGTTGAACACCTGCTCTGTAACAGATACTCTGTTCGATGGTAGAGATACAATGCACAAGAAAAAAAAGAATCTACCCTTAGGAGCTAATATTCTACTAGGATTACAAGATATAATGTACATAAAATGCCTAGTAGAGAGCCTGGTACCTAACAAATATTCAACAAATGTTAGATGTTGTTATTGTTATTATTAAAAACTGTACTATGTATCCACGTTTAAAAAGCAAATCAGCAAATAAATCTTACAAAGAGACAGCCCCAAGCAAGACTTTAATGCATGGAACAGCTCACACAGTAGTGTTTCACAAGGACAGATACTATCACCATGGAAACATTTCTCTGAGTTCCTTAAGAGTACTTGCTTGATACTGTGGAAGGTTCAGGCATGGTCTGTGAAAACACCTTATAAAGAGCATCACTTAGGGAGTGGAGAAAATCCTAATTTTGTCCAAAAAACATAACTTTTTCTATAGAATCATTTAATAAACTTAATGTATAAAATCTTAAATTAAGAAACATAAACTAAGGGATAATTACTTGTATTATAGTGGGAGTTATCAAAGATATCTTTTTAATAGCCAGCTTCCCTAGCATATTCAAAACATGATGTTACTGTTCAAAATTCTACATGATTAACAAGAACATGAAAAGATAGGCAACACCTTCAGTCATTAGAGAAATGCAAATCGAAACCACAATGAGATACCACTTCACACCCAGTAGAGTGGCAATACTTTTAAAAATGGAAAATAACAAGGGTCATTGAGGATACAAAGAAATTGGAACCCTCATACATTGTTGATGGGAATATATAATAAAATAGTTGTCTCTGTGGAAAACAATTAGGTGGTTCCTCTCAAAAAGCTAAACAGAGAATTACCATATGATGTCACAATTTTGCTCCATGATACATACCCAAAAGAATAAAAAACAGGTACTTAAACAAGCAGATGTTCATGCATGTTCATACTAACACTATTCACAATAGCCAAAAGGTAGAAACAGCCCAGATGTCCATCAACAAGCACATGGACAAACTGTGGTACATACATACAATGGAATATTATTCAGCCATAAAAAAGAATGGATTACAGATATATGCTACAATATGGATAGATATTATGCTAAGTAAAAGAAGTCAGATACAAAAGGTCACATATTATATGATTACATTTATATGAAACATCCAGAACAGATAAATCCATAGACAAAGAATGCAGATGTGTGCATGCCAGGGGTAATGGGGAAGGAAGAGTAGGGAAAAACTGTTTAATAGATAAGGTGTTCTACTTGGAGTGATGGAAACGTTTTGGAACTAGATAGAGGTGTGGTTGTACAACACTGTGAATGTACTAAATGCCACTGAATTGTTCATTTTTAATATTTATTTATTTATTTGGTTGGTTGATTGGTTGGTTGGTTGGTGGTCTTAGTTGCAGCAGGCTGGCTCCTTAGTTGCAGCTCACCAGCTTCTTAGTTGTGGCACGTGGGCTCCTTAGTTGCAGCAGGCAGGCTCTTTTTTAGCTGCAGCTTGTAGGCTCCTTAGTTGCAGCTCATGGCTCCTTAGTTGTGGCACACAAGCTCCTTATTTCTGGCATGCGAACTCTTAGTTGCAGCATGCATGTGGGATCTAGTTCCCCAACCAGGGATCGAACCCAGGCTCCCTTCATTGGGAGCACAGAAACTTAACCACTGCACCACCAGGGAAGTCCCCTGAATTGTTCATTTTAAAATGGTTAGTTTTATAACAAACATTCTAAAAAAGAAAAAAAAAGTTAGTTTTATATTACATGAAATTCATCTCAGTGAGTTTTTAAGATGTTATCCACATGGCCTATAAACACAAAAATGTGACCAAAAGGGCTTCCCTGGTGGCGCAGTGGTTGAGAATCCGCCTGCCGATGCAGGGGACACGGGTTCGTGCCCTGGTCCGGGAAGATCCCACATGCCGCGGAGCGACTGGGCCCGTGAGCCATGGCCGCTAGGCCTCCGCGTCCGGAGCCTGTGCTCCGCAACGGGAGAGGCCACAGCAGTGAGAGGCCCGCATACCAAAAAAAAAAAAAAAAAAAATGTGACCAAAAAAATTACAAGTGATGGCTTAGCCATCTCAGAAACCCATGTAAACAGGGCCTATATCTATTCACAATGAAGGAAGAACAGAGAGCTCTTACTAAAATCCTAGTTCCTTCCTGTTAAAGGATAATTATTTAAGGTAAAATTATGACTGTCATATAAATATAAAACAAACACATGTCAAGGTTTTATTTAACTAATTAATTAAAGACAGAATCAGAAGATGTTAAAAACTGGTTCTAGAGGTAGCCAGAAATGCTGAAATTAATTTGTTAACAGATGCAAAACTAGCCTCTTGGAAGAGGTGGTCAACTGCACTTCCACAAAACAAAATTGGTTTGCTTTTTTATAAACAAGAATAATTTGCATTACCCTCAGTTTTCTACAACTTTATAGAGTTTAAAACAGTTCAAAGACACTGAAAGGTACAGATCACTACAGAATCAGATAACTTGGAAGAACATACTAGTCAATGCCTAGCATTCTAAAGGATTCTCAGTAATTTTTTTTTCAAATTTCACAATTTTTCCCGACATTCTTCTGGCATTCAAGGTAATTCACTACTTTGGCAAATGGCTTCTCTTTTTTGACTTGAGGTCCTTGTCTGTTTTAAAACAGTTTTTTAAGGAGTAGTTGGCTTGGATGACCTGAAGCTTGCCTTGATCTTTGACAGCCTGGTAAGAACCAACTTCCAGGAGCCAGATGCTCAGTCACAGATTCCTACAGCTAACAGAGACTTTTAAGCCATCAGCACTCATCATTACATCACATAAATTACTTCCCTTCTGATGGTATATGCCATCCCTTGACGAGGGAGACCGTATTTCTAATGAATCATTCCAAAACAATTTGCCTTTTTGCAGTGCTACTGGAAATGGGATTATACTGAATTCCCCCAGCTTCTGTCATGACCAAGAAGCATCATTTAATTTTTAAACAACTGACTGAAACTAGAGAGAGAAGTAGTCTGGAGCTATGAAAAAAAACAAAAGAAAGTAGTTGGCCTACAGGAGATGCTCAAAAAATACTGGCTGAGTGGGATGGCTTTGGAAATTTTTATACCATG
Source organism: Kogia breviceps (assembly GCF_026419965.1). NCBI lineage: Eukaryota > Metazoa > Chordata > Mammalia > Artiodactyla > Physeteridae > Kogia > Kogia breviceps. The sequence goes on from NC_081313.1 coordinate 115,191,608, forward strand.
TATGTGGAGTTGTGATCAATTGCACTTAGTTTACTGTACTGTAGTAAGGCTGTATTACTTAGGGATTACTTACTCAGTGACACTAAGGACTGCACTTAGGATACACTTAGTGTAAATGTAGCATGACATCTGTTTCTTCCTTTTGTTAGCTCTTCCATAGCACTCTCCAGCTGCTCAGTACTGGGCACACAGTAGGTCCTCAAACAAAGCTTGTTGCTAAATCATAATTTACGACAGAGTGGAAGTCTATACTTATCACAGAAATTTTCAGCTTACTCATGATAACAAGAAGTTTCTCTATTTATTGGACCTACATTCTTTATATTTTAGGTGTATTGATCAATCCAGCACAATCAAAAGCACATCTACCAACAGCACGTAAAACAGAAGTCTTAAGCTTCGAAGAAAAAATGTGCTGTTCCACATACCTCTCCACAAAGATCTACAACCCTGCATAGATCCTCCACCAAAGTCAATGCTGATATTAATATGACATTTCTGAAATCAGTAAAATTATAATCCTGACCCAAGCAACTGTGAGCTATCTCCTGTCTTCTGGATTGAGAGGAAGGGCAGCTTGAATTTCCTTGAAATGCCAATACCAAAATTCTTTACATTCCAGCTAAAAATGCTTTGCTCACCATGAGACTTTGTCTTCTGCCCTGCCTTTTATCTCCTGGTTTCCATTCAGATTTGATGTATAACTATTAGTGGTTAACTCATGGTCATATATTTTTTGGTCTTCTGTTGCAAGGATGTGCACTCCCCAAGTGTCATTAATACAAAGGCTGCACCAAATACAGTGGAATAGATAGACCCTTCCCCAGTCCTTCCAGTTGATACTCTAGCCTCTCTGCCGACAGCTGTCATTCCAGTTTATGCCCCTCCTTACCAGACAGCAGGGATCTACCTCAAACAAACCCAGCCCTGAGGGGCTCTTCCTGTGAGGACAACAGGAGAAGAAAAGCACACAGACAACGTGGAGGCTGTGAGTACCTTTGAAACCAAGGCTGCTGTCTGGGTTTTCTCATATCATAGTGATCCTACAGATGAGGAAAATCAAATATTTCTAATTCCTTGGGCTCAGGACAGAGAATACAATCCAGATGCTTTTAATTTATAAGAAGTCAGTACAGTGACTTCCCACCTCTACTCACAGGACCAAATATATTCACTCACTCACTAGCTCACTCATTCACACAGTCATCAATATACACTTACCTAATGTCTATTATTAAAGCACTAAGAAAAATGCAAGAGGGGGTTCGAAGATATATTGGAATTCAGCATTTCCTGGCTCCAAACATCTGGAGGTGCTGAAGTCCCTGCACTTTCCAGCACTCCTCTTGGTCAGATGTACCTTCTGAGTGCCAAGCATACTAGAGAAAGAGCAGCCCTTTTGTTGTTTCAATGTTACCTGGTTCTTGACTCTACATCGGGGAAGCCAGGCAGAATTTGAAGAAAGGCCTGCAAAAATGCTGCTGGTGACTTTAAGACTGGAAATGACAACTTGCTGGGAAAGATGAAGAGAGGTTGTACTGATATAGCCAGAAGGAAAGGAAGAAGGTTGTGTGGAGGAAACAAACAAACAAAGAGTAATGAAAGGAGGACAGTGAATAGTTGGTCTCTACCAGGGATGACACCTTTTATAGCTCAGCTCAAAAGGTCCAGAGCCAACACCTACCTGCAAAGGCTCCCTGGAGGCAGCTTGACTAAAATGTCTATAATGTACATTATGCTAAATGCAGGGAAATGGGTAGACACACAATGAGCATTACTGAATAACTATTTCATCTCTCCTTCCAGCCCACAGATTTAGTCAAAAACCTAAGGAAACCCAAGGAATTTGTTTTTGTGTACTGGGTCTGTGGTTGATTTTTTTCTCTCACTTCTCTGCCATATTTTCAAAGTTTTCTAAAATGAAAATGCATTTTTATAGAAACATTTAAATAAATTATTTTATAAAAATAGAACAAACCTCCAGACTTGGAGAGAGGGCCCTGGGTCAGACTGCACATTGCTTAGTGGACCAAGAAATTCCAGAGCTCCCAGGGCTCTTAACACCAATTGTTGTCAACATCTGAATCTGTTGGCTTTTCTAAGTCCAGCAGTTAATAAGAGGATAATAATAATAATAAGAAGAAGATAGATAATAATCTATCTTCCTTAAAGACTTGTTCTGAAGGTCACAAGATAAATGTGTGAAAGCGTTTTGTGAGTATCAAGTACTGAATCAGTGTGACACAGTATTATTCCAGTTAAAGGCAACTTTCTATAAAATGAAAAGATGGTAGGGATAAATATAAAGAAGGTAGTGATTTATATGAATTTCCCCTCCATCTGAGTTCAAACGAAATCCACAGAGTAATTCTGACTGGCAAAGGCTCTCTGTTCAGGACATCCAAAGCAACAACAGAAACAGAAATTCAGCAATAAGAATATTTCTTTACTCCATGTCAGGTGACTTGGATGACTGTGAAGTCTTCAAGTCCTAGAAATGAATACCTGAGAGGTCTTACCACTTTTCTAACTCTGGTGGACTCTGACCACTTGGGGGAAACACTGAAACCCAACTGATATGTTAGAGACCTAGCAAAGTTATATTTGAATCTAGAAGAGATCGAGTGATTTCCCCTGAGACTGGCCCTGAGTTTGTTTCGAGTTCTCACCTGCATGTATTTAGCTCTCTCCCACAGGAGCTGGAGGGACTAATTAATTGATGCTGACAAGAAGCAACATTAAGTACAGGGCTACAGACTTTTACTAACACTAGTCCATGGCCAAATATGTTTCTCATTCTGGCTCCTATTTGCAGTGTGCATTAGAATAGATGATGTCAACACCAGCCGAGAAGACAAGTTATCTCAATACTCAACCCCTGGCAGGAGAATTTGTGCCCTGATTTATTTTTAGTGCTTTTCTACCTTAGTAATCCAGTCAGCTGAAGAAAAGCTAGCAACCAGACTGTTCTCTGAGCTCACCACCCTTATTTATCCCTTAGCAACTAGCAAGACATTTAGTCACCTGGGGGAGAATCTACTAGGAGTTTGGGGTCCCATCATTTGCAAATTTTTAGAGGACACAGAGGATTATTATCCTAACCCAAGTGGAAATGTGGGCTTCACTATTTCATTGGTAGCAACTTTTTACTCAAAAGAGAAAGACAAAGAAAGAGAGGTTCCTAACAAAAACAGGTATGTATAGCCTATCGTTTTTATCAGCAGGGTGGAAGATGGGGTGAAAAGCAAGAATTGTGCTTTACCTTTTATGAAATGTTAGAACTTAAACTAGAGCACACATTATTCTCCTTATCTTAAGCTTCAAATTGGACTGTTGCTAGGAGTTCACAATGAATAATAAGTGCCTGTTCACCAAGATGCAGAAAGGGAAGCATCAAAAGATTAATCAATACTTTCACGTTTTTGCATTTGGATTTAACCCCAAATATTTAACTTTATTTCAAACTCATACAGCTTGTGAGGACAGATTTATCCAACACCAGCTGTCCTCATATTTAAAAGCTGCTCCACAAAGATAAAATTAGAATCAAGGGAGGATCATATTCCTCAGCAAGAATTCTGCTCTATGCCCCACTGATGCCCTGAGCCACAAATGACAAACCAAATACCAGCATTATTGTTGTTTTTCTTGGACATTTCCTAAGAAGCTACAGTGTGGTAGAAACAGTATACACTGCACAAAAAACGCATGAGCCCCAAACTCAGAATTGTACCCATGGGTATATATAAATTTATCCCCAAGGTTATTTCTCACCAAAGTGGGAGGAAGGCATGTACTGTTTTGACAGAGCAGGGAGTGAAGTCAACTATCACACATACCCCCGCCCCTTTTTTTTCTGGAGCTTTCCACTCCAGGAATTTTCCAAACTTGTATGAGGCTTAAATTAGACTGAAGTCTGAGTAAGATACTACTGTTCATTAAATCAAATAGAAAGACCAAATGTCATCACCTTGATATTAAATATTTGGTGTGACAATATATTGTGTAAAAAAAAAAAAAGAAAGAAAAAGAATCTCGAGATTCTAAAAGACTGTTAAATATTTTCCTTGAATGAAGTCTAACTGTAAAAGTATAGCTGTAAAAATACATCGTTAATGTTCTATGTGCAGTTTGGAAGATCATATTTCTCAACAGGCATTTTACAAGAGCAGAAAGCAAAAGTAACCAATAAACACAGAAAAGTTGTACAACCTCATTCCAGATTACAGAAATGCAAGTCTACAAAACAATGAGATGCCCAATTATGAGGATTACAAGGAAGTGATTCTCAACTAATTATTGAGAATGTACCATTTTAGAAAAGGGTAATGTGGCCGTAACTATTAAAATTCAAAATGCATATGCTTTTTTCCGCTGTAATTCCACTGCTATAGATATACTTTAAAAAGCATGCAAAGGTGTATTTATAAAGATGCTCACTTAAGTATTGTTTTTAACAACCCAGATATTTTTCAATAGGGAACTGATTAACTATTATAAACTATATAAAAATTCTATGTAGGAATTTAGAAGAAAAAATTAGATTTTTATGTGCTATTATCAAAGATGACCCAGATATATTAAGTGTAAAGGCAAGGTGTAGAATAATACAAATAGTATGATTACATTTCTGAAAAAAGAAAATTAAATTATATACATAGCTATATATATATGATTAAATATCAGAAAGAATATTAAAAATTGTTAATAACAAATTAGAGACTAGAAAGGGTCAGCTTTTTTAATCTTTATTTTTTATTGAAGTACAGTTGATTTACAATGTTTCAGGTTTACAGCAAGGTGATTGAGTCTCTTTTTCAGATTCTTTTCCATTAGGTCAGTATAAGATACTGAATATAGTTCCCTGTGCTATATAGCAGGCCCTTGTTGTTTATCTAGTTTATATATAATAGTGTATATCTGTTAATCCCAAATTCCAAATTTAGCCCTCCCCCCACTTTCCCCCTTGATAACCATAAGTTTGTTTCCTATGTCTGTGAGTCTATTTCTGTTTGGTAAATAAATTCATTTGGATCATTATTTTAGATTCCACATATAAGTGGTATCACCTAATATTTCTCTTTCTCTATCTGACTTACTTCACTTAGTATGATAATCTGTAGATCCATCCATGTTGCCGAAAATGGCATTATTTCATTCTTTTATAGCTGAGTAATATTTCATTTTGTGTGTGTGTGTGTGTGTGTGTGTGTGTGCGTGTGTGTGTGTGCGTATATATATATATATATATATATATCACATCTTCTTTATCCATTCCTCTGTTGACAGACATTTAGGTTGCTTCCATGTCTTGGCTATTGTAAGTAGTGCTGCTATGAACAATGGAGTGCATGTATCTTTTCAAATTAGAGTTTTCATCTTTTCCAGATGTATGCCCAGGAGTGGCATTACTGGATCATATGGTAGTTCTATTTTTAGTTTAAGAAACCTTCATATATTCTCCATAATGGCTACACCAATTTACATTCCCACCAACAGTGTAGGAGGGTTCCCTGTTATCCACACCCTCTCCAGAATTTATTATCTGTAGACTTTTTGATGATGGCCATTCTGACTGGTGTGAGGTGATACCTTATTGTGGTTTTGATTTGCATTTCTCTAATAATTAGCAATGTTGAGCATCTTTTCATGTGCCTTTGGCCATCTGTGTATCTTCTTTGGAGAAATGTCTATTTAGATCTTACTGCCCATTTTTTGATTGGGGTGTTTGCTTTTTATATTGAGCTGTATGAGCTGTTAGTATATTTTGCATTATTAATCCCTTGTCAGTCACATCATTTGCAAATATTTTATCTCATTCTGTAGGTTGTCTTTTTGTTCTGTTATGGTTTCCTTTGCTGTGCCAAGGCTTATAAGTTTGATTAGGTCCCATTTGTTTATTTTGGTTTTGTTTCCATTACTCTAGGAGATGGATCCAAAAAAAACATTGCTGAGATATATGTCAAAGAGCATCCTGCCTATGTTTTCCTCTAGAAGTTTTATAGTGTCCAGTCTTACACTTAGGTCTTTGATCCATTTTGAGTTTATTTTTGTATATGGTATTAGAGAATGTTCCAACTTCATTCTTTTACATGTAGCTATCCAGTTTTCCCAGCACCAATTATTGAAAAGACTGTCTTTTCTTCACTGTATATTCTTGCCTTCTTTGTCGTAGACTAACTGACCATATGTGTGTGGATTTTTTCTGGGCTTTCTATCCTATTCCACTGATCTATGTGTCTGTTTTTGTGTCAGTGCCATACTGTTTTGATTACTGTAGCTTTTTTAGTATAGTCTGAAGTCAGGGAGCATGATTCCTCCAGCTCCATTCTCTCTCAAGATTGTTTCAGCTCTTCAGAGTCTTTTGTGTTTCTACACAAATTAAAAATTTTTTTTGTTCCAGTTCTGTGAAAAATGCCATTGGTAATTTGATAGGGGTTGCACTGAATCTATAGACTGCCTTGGGTAGTATGGTCATTTTAACAATACTGATTCTTCCAATCCACGAACACAGTATATCTTTCCATCTGTTTCTATGGTCATCAATTTCTTTCATCAGCGTCTTATAGTTTTCAGAGTGCAGGTCTTCTGCCTCCTTAGGTAGGTTTATTCCTAGATATTTTACCCTTTTCGATGCAATGGTAAATGGGATTGTTTCCTTAATTTCTCTTTCTGATATCTCATTGTTAGAGTACAGAAATGCAACAGATTTCTGTATATTAATTTTGTATTCAGCAACTTCACCAAATTCATTGATGAGTAGTTTTCTGGTGGTGCCTTTAGGATTTTCTATGTATAGTATCATGTCTTCTGCAAACAGTGACAGTTTTACTTCTTCCTTTCCAATTTGGATTCCTTTTATTTCCTTTTCTTCTCTGATTGCTGTGGCTAGGACTTCCAAAACTATGTTGAATAAAAGTGTCAAGAGTGGGAATCCTTGTATTGCTCCTGATCTTAGAGGGAATTCTTTCAGCTTTTTACCACTGAGTATGATGTTAGCTCTGGTTTTGTCATATATGGTCTTTATTATGTTGAGGTAGGCCCTCTATGCCCAGTTTCTGGAGAGTTTCTACCATAAATGAATTTTCTTAAAAGCTTTTTCTGCATCTACTGAGATGATCATATGGTTTTTATTCTTCAATTTGTTAATGTGGTGTATCCCATTGATTGATTTGCAGATATTGAGAAATCCTCACATCCGTGAGATAAATCCCACTTGATTATCATGTACAATCCTTTTAATACATTGTTGGAACTGATTTGCTAGTATTTTGTTGAGGATTTTTGCATCTATGTTCATCAGTGATATTGGCCTGCAATTTTCTGTTTTTCTGATATCTTTGCCTGGTTTTGTTATTGGGGTGATGGAGGCCTCACAGAATGATTTTGGAAGTGTTTCTTCCTCTGCAATTTTTTGGAACAGTTTCAGAAGGACAGGTGTTGTTAACTCTTCTCTAAATGTTTGGTAGAATTCACCTGTAAAGCCATCTGATCCTGGACTTACATTTGTTGGGACTTTTTAAATTACTGATTCAATTCCAGTACTGGTAATTGGCCTGTTCATATTTTCTATTTCTTTGTGGTTCAGTCGTGGGAGATTGCACCTTTCTAAGAATTTGTCCATTTCTTCTAGATTGTCCATTTTATTGGCATATAGTTGCTCATAGCAGTCTTTTATGTTCCTTTGTGTTTCTGTGGTGTCAGTTGTAACTTCTTTTTCATTTCTGATTTTATTGATTTGGGCCCTCTCCCTTTTTTTCCTAATGAGTCTCACTAAAGGTTTATCAGTTTTGTTTATATTTTCAAAGAACCAGCTTTTAGTTTCATACATCTTTTCTATCTTTTTTTAGTCTCTATTTCATTTATTTCGGCTCTGATCTTTTTATTTTTTTATTTTTATTTTTTTTATTATTTATTTTTGGCTGTGTTGGGTCTTCACTGCTGCGTGTGGGCTTTCTCTAGTTGCGGTGAGCAGGGGCTACTCTTCGTTGCGACACGTGGGCTTCAGTAGTTGTGGCTCGCAGGCTCCAGAGCACAGGCTCAGTAGTTGTAGCATGTGGGCTTAGTTGCTCTGCGGCATATGGGATCTTCCCGGACCAGGGCTTGAACCCGTGTCCCCTGCATTGGCAGGCGGATTCTTAACCACTGTGCCACCAGGGAAGTCCCTCTGATCTTTATGAGTTCCTTACTTCTAATAACTTTGGGTCTTGTTTGTTCTTCTTTCTCTAGTTGCTTTAGGAGGAAAAGGTCAACTTTTATTTTTCACTTTATACCTTCCGTACTCTGCATTTTTAGAATTTTTGCCCTAAGCATCTACAACTTTTACTCTTTTAAATCTTTTGGCACTCACAGGATTGTTTCAATTTTCTGGAAGATTCAGTTACATAGAACATCCCAAGTTCCTAAAAATACATTATGAATCAAAAGAATTAAATTATACTCAGGATAGTTTTAGTGCTGACTGAATTTTACGGTACTCTACTTCTCTAAAATGTGGTAATTCCTATAGCTTGGTAGAACTGGCCGGAATTCCAAGGGATTGGCAGGGATCTCTTGGAATCTGGGCAGAGAAAAGAGATTTATGATCCAAACAACTTCCAGCCCCCAAACCCAGGGTCAGTCTTTAAGCAGATAGCTTCCTTATTGCCAATCTTCTCCTCTCTCTTTTCTGCAAGTTTCCTCATCTGGCATTAAGGGCCAGGAGTTGAGTCTCTGCTACTTGATACCTAATACGAAACTTCTACCCCATATGTTCTATACATGATGACTAATAAATCTCCCTTAAGTCCTATCAGGTCACTCTATACCCAGTACAGACCTGCAATGATTCCTTAACCCATATCATCTAAAACCTTACCCTGGCATTCAAAGCTCTTGGAGATTTGATCCTAACCAATCTTTCCAACTTTGTCTCCTGTTAAAATGACTTACTTGTATTTCCTATGCATGCCTCACATTTTAACCAATGTTAAGACACTTTGCCATGCTATTTGTCAAAGTGTCGTCTGTGGACCAACAGCATCAGTTTTATCTGGGAGCTTGTGAGAAAAGCATGATCTCAGGCCCCCACCCAGACCTACTCAATTAGAATCTGCATTTTAACAAGATTTTCAGGTGCTGCATATGTACATTAAATTTTGAGAACCACTGTAAAACTATTAAGTGCTTTTCTTTTTTTTATTAGCTTTTTAAAAAAATTATTTATTTATTTTTGGCTGTGCTGGGTCTTCGTTGCTGTGCACGGGCTTTTTCTAGTTGTAGTGAGCGGGGGTTACTCTTCCTTGCGGTGTGCAGGCTTCTCATTGCAGTGGCTTCTCTTGTTGTGGAGCACGGGCTCTAGGAGCAGGGGCTTCAGTAGTTGTGGCACGTGGGCTCAGTAGTTGTGGCTCGTGGGCTCTAGAGCACAGGCTCAGTAGTTGTGGCACACAGGCTTACTTGCTCCGCAGCATGTGGGATCTTCCCGGCCCAGGGCTCGAACCCGTGTCCCCTGCGTTAGCAGGCAGATTCTTAACCACTGCATCACCAGGGAAGCCCTCGAGTGCCCTCTGTGGTGCTTGAGGGATTGTTATCATCATTATTTATTTCCCTGTAGAATATGTAAGCACCTAGAAAGCAAAGGGTTATCCAAATTATGTACCTAAGGTATGCTGTCCAGCCCTCAGAAACAAAGGACTACACTGAGCAGATACTCACTAAATATCTATGGATTGACTAATTTGGTTTCAGTTCTGCAGCTAAAAAAGTAACTAGAATCACCATCCTTCACTCTGTTGTCTGACAAACCAGACCCAACATAGACAACATATGCACAAAAACACACAAGGACATACACACACAGGGCCTTTTATGAACAGGATTTTTCACAGGAGAGGAAACTGCAAAAGAAAGGGATGTTAAAGCCTGACATGAATATCAAAATTGTTTCGGGATCAACTAGACAGTCACTGCTGTAAGTCCCCTTTAAACTAAAATTGAGGAGCTAGATTTACTTGATGGACTCCAAGGTAATATGGGGCTCTAAGAGTCTATGATTCCAAGGGACATCACTTTTGTACTGTCCCAGAAGCTACTGTAGGGACCAGGGACAGCCCTGAGATTAAGTCTGACACTGCAAAGCCTGACTTCCTCTCTCAGTCCTCTCTAAACCCCAGCTTCTCTACTACCTCCTCAAAAAGCTCCTGCTCAAAAAAAAAAAAAAAAAAAAAAAAGCTCCTGCTCTACACGTTTGTCTACTATTATGACACTTCCATCTCCTGGCACTTCCAACTGCCCTTGCCTCCACAAGCTTGACACTGTCACACTTCTCTCTCCCACTCTGTATTCAGCTTCTTGGTCTCTCACACAGTTCAATATTGCCAAGGTGACAATGAGCTAATTAAACTCTGCTAAAAGAAGGAAGTTAGGGAAGAAAGATGTCCTGATAAGCTGTCCTAATTACCCTTGCCCCCTCCCCTGTGTATTCTTTGGTAACTTTATTTTTTTTAATTTATTTTTTATTGAAGTATAGTTGAATTACAATGTTGTATTAATTACTGCAGTACAGCAAAGGACTCAGATATACATATATATACCTTCTTTTTCATATTCTTTTCCATTATGGTGAATCGCAGGATATTGAATATAGATCCCTATGCTATACAGTAGGACCTTGTTTATCCATTCTATATATACCAGTTTGCATCAGCTAATCCCAAACTCCAAATCCAACCCTCTCCCACCCCTCTCCCCCTTAGCAACCACCAGTCTATTCTCTATGTCCTTGATTCTATTTCTGTTTCATAGATAGGTTCATTTGTATCATATTTTAAATTCCACACATAAGTGATATAATATGGTATTTGTCTTTCTCTTTCTGACTTACTTCACTTAGTGTGATTATCTCTACTTGCATCCATGTTGATGCAAATGGCATTATTTTGTTCCTTTTTATGGCTGAGTAGTATTCCACTGTATATATGTACCTCATCTTCTTTATCCATTACATCTGTCAATGGACATTTAGGTAGTTTCCATGTCTTGGCTATTATGAATAGTGCTGCTATGAAGACAGGGGTGCATGTATGTTTTTTAATTATACTTTTTGGCTTCCCTGGTGGCACAGTGGTTAAGAATCCACCTGCCAGCGCAAGGGACACGGGTTCAATCCCTGGTCTGGGAAGATCTCACATGCCGCGGAGCAACTAAGCCCGTGCACCACAACTATTGAGCCTGAACTCTAGAGCGCTCAAGCCACAACTACTGAAGCCCATGTGCCTAGTGCCTATGCTCCGCAACAAGAGAAGCCACTGCAATGAGAAACCCGCGCACCACAACAAAGAGTAGCCCCTGCTCGTCGCAACCAGAGAAAAGCCTGTGCACAGCAACAAGACCCAATGCAGCCAAAAATAAAATAAATAAAAAATAAAAATTATAGTTTTGTCTGGATATATGCCCAGGAGTGGGATTGCTGGAGCATATGGTAATTCTATTTTCAGTTTTCTGAGGAACCTCCATACTGCTTTCCACAGTGGCTGCACCAATTTACATTCCAACAGTGTAGGAGGGGTTCCCTCTTCTCCACACCCTCTCCAGCATTTATTATTTGTAGACTTTTTGATGAAGGCCATTCTGACTGGCATGAGGTGGTACCTCATTGTAGTTTTGATTTGCATTTCTCTAATAATTAGCAATGTTGAGTATCTTTTCATGTGCCTATTGGCCATCTGTATATCTTCTTTGGAGAAATGTCTCTTTAAGTCTTCTGCCCATTTTTCGATTGGGTTGCTTGTTATTTTGTTGTTGAGTTGTATGAGCTGTTAGTATATTTTGGAAATTAAGCCCTGTCAGTCACACTGTTTGCAAATATTTTTGGTAACTTTCTTGAGAGAACTGAAGTGGGGTATCATTACACCATATTCTGTAGTGAGGGGGGCTGGACCTAGTAAAAATTTGCCCTTTGGGACTCAATATTTTTATTTACTGAACACATTTTCAGTTCTGCCTCTCCCAAGCTCTCTGATATGGGTCTTTGGAGCTTTAACCCAAAGCTATTTCATATCCCCAAAATGGGATCAATATACTCACCACACATCTCTCTCACACTTTGCAAACAGCTTTTTACACACTTTCCGGTATGATTTAGCTCAACACCACATCTAATTTCTTACACATCTAAGTAATACACAGAGACCACTGTCAGAATTAAGTTTCTGACCCAGTGCCCTGTATATGAGAAGATTATTAATGGACATCTCTGTTCATATCCGTATAAGGTCCCTCCTAAACCCAAAGCTTTAGAGCTACAGTAAGCAAGACACTGGGGTATTAGAAGAGGGATAGAAACACAGAACAGAAGACAGAATCAAGAAATAGATCCATACAAGAGTAACTAACTGAATTTTGACAAAGGCTAGGCTTTTCATTGGAATTTAGATCCCCTTTCCTCCTATTTCCTAAGGAGTACACAGGTCAAGAAGTATATTTCTGGGTTTCCCTGGTGGTGCAGTGGTTGAGAGTCCACCTGCCGATGCAGGGGACACGGGTTCGTGCCCCGGTCCGGGAGGATCCCATGTGCCGCGGAGCGGCTGGGCCCGTGAGCCATGGCCGCTGAGCCTGCGCATCTGGAGCCTGTGCTCCGCAACAGGATAGGCCACAACAGTGAGAGGCCCGCGTACCGCAAAAAAAAAAAAAAAAAAAAAAAAGGAGTATATTTCTTATAGTAGCGGTTAAAAGCCCTCTGCTCTAGATATGGACTGTGAATATTTTATTCCTGGCTTCACCACTTACCAGCTATGTGTGTTTGGGCAATTTGTATAACCTCTCTAAGCTTATGTTTCCTTATTTGTAAAATGAGAACAATGATATCTCTGTAGCTTGGGGGTTTTATGGGAGTGAATGAGATAACGCATACAAAGTGGTTAGTACAGTGCTGGTGATTAACCTCATTGTAAGTTTTTAAAATCAAGCTCAGAGAGGATTGTTGTACGTGATCTTTCTTTTTTTTTTTTTTAATTTGCGAAGCCTGCTTAATGCTACAGATTCCCCTTCCCCTCTCTAGGACTCTTCTAGTTACACATAGCTCTAGCACATGCCACTGTCCATGTGCTGGGTAATCTGACTCCCAGCTAATGACAGTATGTGGTCTTAGCTGTCCTTGTGCACATAGCATTCCTCTTGGCAATAACTCTGTATGTGTGTGAGGAGGACAAACAGAAATGGAACAGCCTCTTTTAAAAATCGAGCATGATCTTATAACATAAAAACGTATGTACTTAAGCCAGTAGCATCAAAAAGGACAAACATCCTCTTTCTATTTTAGGCTAAATATCAAAGGAAATAAAAATTCTAGGGTTAAATATCAGTCTCTTCTGAATTTAGCAGGATGTGAAAGACATTAGAAGGAATCTAATCTCCCCCACCTCTAAGATGACTTGACAACTGGCTTGTCTGCTTCAGAGTGTCACCACTGAGGAGGGTGTCATTTGTGTTAAAATAATGGCTCTTCCTGTTTAAAGACAAAAGGAGGACTGGAATGTCTTCATGGAGAAATCTGTGTCTTTGTCTGAACCTGTCTATCAGAGGACTGGTATAAAACAAGTCAGTACTGATGTGGCCTTGAGGGTGTGATAACTTTGGAGGGCTACGTCTAAAGGAAGAAAACACTATAAAGTGTGTGCAAGAAAGGGTTGTGGGGCTGAGGAGAGTTTGCAAAATACAAACTTTGTCAACTTGTCAAAAGTTGGATTGAAAGTTGCTGACTGTTTCCAAGACAGTAAGACTCTTAACTCTAGGCAACTTTTCTCGCAGCATCTCTGACCAGCAGTCACTGCGGGTGCTGGAAAATGAGACCAGAAGTGTTGCAGATTATTCTCCTGGAGTCTAGGTCTCTGCCACCATTGCTCCTTTGCCCCAGAGCTGGTTCGGTTTCAGTATTTTATCCTCAAATAAGAAAAAAAAAATCTTAAACCCAATCTTTCACTAAACTTGAAAGTTCTCTAACAAAACAAAGTGGCTTGCCATATAATTCAAACCAAACATCTGTTTATCTTAGTATTTGAGCCCTAAGGTCTGAATTTATTGTATAGAAGGACTCTACAAACTGAGTCTTTTAAAACTAGTTCCTGTACTGCCATAAATGAGGGTCCAAGAAATAACAACAAAACAAAGTGGGGAAAGTTTTTCTTTAAAAGAGAGAGAGATTCTTAGAACACTTGCTCTTAGAGCCCTAAACCTGCAAGTAAGAAATCCAATTACCCTCAGGTCACCATGCTGTGAAAAGCCCAAGCCATATGGAAAAGCCCTGGAGGAAGAGACATCACATGGAAAGAGAGAGAGAGAGGCCAAGTAGCACCAACATGCCGCACTTGTGAGTGAAGAAACCATCTTGGATAATTGCACTCTCTAGGCCCAGCTGCCCCAGTTGAAAACACATGGATCGGAAATGAACTGCCCAGCTAATGCTTCTTGAATTCCTGACCTACAACATCAAGTAATGGTAGAAAGATCATATGCCCCAAAGAGCCCCTCAGTGAGCAAGAGTTTCCAGACATGTCCCAGTTGTTTCCAAGCCTACTAGGATCTTACCATCAGGGGGAGGAAGTAGTGACATTCCTAATTCATGATCAAGCCTCATATCCTTTGATGGAGAAGCAGTCTGAGAAAGGCCATGAACAATATGGACCTTGACAATAGGAAAATGAGTATGGTACAGGTTCACTCACAGAGATATCCAAATAGAAATCTGTATGCTAGTTAGAGTGTAATAGCTATCCTTTAAAACAGCTTTATATCAAAACACCATTTAGCTACTGGAGAAACCATGAGAACCAGCACAGTGAGTATTTAACATGGAAAGACATAATTGATAATCTCCTTGGCACTGTATAAAATCAAGAAATTTGACGAAACATTAGGAAGAGGCAAAACATTGAATGTAATTAAGTAAAATTTCTAGTCATCTAGAAAATAGCAACCCACGCTTGACATTAGTTTAACTGTGTTGAAAATAAAAAGAAGTGGTTCCTTTTGCTAAAAAGCAAGAGAGGGAATTCCCTGGCGGTCCAGTGGTTAGGACTCGGCGCTTTCACTGCCATGGCCCAGGTTCAATCCCTGGTTAGGGAACTAATATCCCGCAAGCCATGTGGCATGGCCAAAATAAATAAGTAAATAAGTAAATATAAACAAATAAATAAATAAAAAGCAATAGAGAGAGAACAAAAGACAGAGAAACGTGATCAAATGTGAAGGCAGGGGCTTCTCTGGTGGCGCAGTGGTTGAGAATCTGCCTGCCAATGCAGGGGACAAGGGTCTGAGCCCTGGTCTGGGAAGATCCCACATGCCGTGGAGCAACTAGGCCCATGAGTCACAATTACTGACCCTGTGCGTCTGGAGCCTGTACTCTGCAACAAGAGAGGCTGCGATAATGAGAGGCCCACGCACTGCGATGAAGAGTGGCCCCCACTTGCCGCAACTAGAGAAAGCCCTCGCACAGAAATGAAGACCCAACACAGCCATAAATAAATAAAATAAAATAAAATAAAATAAAACACGTGAAGTCAGTATGGTAAATGATCAAGAGATTTGGAAAAATAAAGACCCACAGTTGCTGGGAAATGGTCTAGATAAACCGGGGAAGAAATGATAAGGTGCATTTTTAGAATTTCCTGTGTACCAAAACATCCTTAAGAACTTTTCAAAACCACCAGCAAATTATTCAGTCTACCCTCAGAACGGGAGAAAATATTTGTAAGAAAGCAACGGACAAAGGATTAATCTCCAAAATATACAAGCAGCTCATACAGCTCAATATCAAAAATAAACAAACATCCCAATCCAAAAATGGGCAGAAGACCTAAATAGACATTTCTGCAAAGAAGATATACAGATGGCCAACAAACACATGAAAGAATGCTCAACCTCATTAATCATTAGAGAAATGCAAATCAAAACCACAATGAGGTATCATCTCACACCCGTCAGAATGGCCATCATCAAAAAATCTACAAACAATAAATACTAGAGAGGGTGTGGAGGAAAGGGAACCCTCTTGCACTGTTGATAGGAATGTAAATTGATACAGCCACTATGGAGAACAGTATGGAAGTTCCTTAAAAAACTAAAAATAGAACTACCATATGACCCAGCAATTCCGCTACTGGGCATATACCCCGAGAAAACCATAATTCAAGAAGAGTCATGTACCAAAATGTTCATTGCAGCTCTATTTACAATAGCCAGGACATGGAAGCAACCTAAGTGCCCGTCGACAGATGAATGGATAAAGAAGATGTAGCACATATATACAATGGAATATTACTCAACCATAAAAAGAAATTAAACTGAGTTATTTGTAGTGAAGTGGATGGACCTAGAGTTTGTCATACAGAGTAAAGTAAGTCAGAAGAGAAAAACAAATACCGTATGCTAACACATATATATGGAATCTAAAAAAAAAAAAATGGTTCTGATGAACCTAGGGGCAGGACAGGAATAAAGACGCCAATGTAGAGAATGGACTTGAGGACATGGGGTGGAGGGAGGGGAAGCTGGGACGAAGTGAAAGAGTAGCATTGACATATATACACTACCAAATGTAAAACAGATAGCTAGTGAGAAGCAGATGCATAACATAGGGAGATCAGCTCTGTGCTTTGTGACCACCTAGAGAGGTGGGACATGGAGGGTGGGAGGGTGATGCAAGAGGGAGGGGATATGGGGATATATGTATACATTCAGCTGATTCACCTTATTATAGATCAGAAACTAATACAACATTGTAAAGCAAGTATACACCAAAAAAGATGTTAAAAATAAATAAATAAGTGTGATGGAAAACATCAAACATACACACAATTCACAACTCCTTTTCTGACTTAACTCATGTACCTCCTTCCTCAACTGTTCTTCCTCTCTCCTTGTGTTCTGTTAGGAATAATATAAAATTAAAAATAAATGTCTTCCACAATATCTGTTGCTTTGTGGACACTTCATATTAATTATCTTTCTGTGAATAAAGGTAACTTACTATGGCATTTATTATCACACAGGAGATAAATATTTAAAATACATACTAAGTCGTAAAATAGGCAAACAAAAAAAACTGGAAAAGCAAACTCATCCATCAAATCAAATAACTTAAGTAACATTTAAAAAGAATGCACCAGGGACTTCCCTCGTAGCGCAGTGGTTAATCCGCCTGCCAATGCAGGGGACATGGGTTCTATCCCTGGTCCGGGGAGATCCCACATACCACGGAGCAACTAAGTCAGTACGCCACAACTACTGAGCCTGCACTCTACAGCCCATGAGCCACAACTACTGAGCCCACATGCCACAACTACTGAAGCCCATGTGCCTAGAGCCCATGCTCCACAAGAGAAGCCACCGCAATGAGAAGCCCACGCACCACAACGAAGAGTAGCCCCCGCTCCACACAACGAGAGAAAGCCCACGCACAGCAACAAAGACCCAATGCAGCCAAAAATAAATAAATAAATTTATAAAAGTAAAAAAATAAAATTAAAAATAAAAAGAATGCACCAAATTTGGCTTATTGTGTGAATTTTCACTAAGTATTCTAAGGGTGACATTTTGAAACATCTGAAATACTGTATGTTGCTAACCTGCCTTACCTCGCTCTCTTTCCCCAATTTTTGCCTAATATAGCTAATATCTGAGTCTTCTGTTGTTCACTTTTAAATAGACCTGATGTTCTATTTCTCAGACCACTGGACCTACATTACATCCATGAAGCTGGTGTAACTCTGCAGACATCCTATTCAGGCAGTTATAAGGGCCTCACCATTGTTCATGATCTCTATGTATCCTGTCATCTTTCCAGAGTAAGATTGCCAAGGTCTTAGACTCTTCATTTGGTGGAGTCTAATTCTGTTCTCTTTTCAAAGCACTAGGGTTACACTCAGCAAAGGTTATGATTTACGTGAGACATGAAGCCTGCTAGCGTAACTCATCACCAAAGTAAAATCCCTAGCTATTTTTTCTCTCAAGGACATCCCCAGTGCTATCTAAAGTCAAGAAGGAACACTTCAGGACAGGTCACATATAGGGCCTACACATATTCTGAATCCACATTTCATTTTGATACTCTAGAGGGTGGTATTATTTCATAGCAGTCAAGCAAAAGGGTTTTTTCTTTCTGAAAACCTCCTTTTCTATCCCCTAGAGGGAAATACATGAGAACCAAATGTAATGACTGCAGTGGCTTTAGCAAGAGAAGTCAATATTTAAGAGTGGGCTTTTTAAAGAAATATTCCTTTTCTGGAAGGAAGAGGGATGCTCTCATGTTTGGTTTGGTTTTATCACTAACCCAACTTAGTTCTGAAAGATTTGTTTTCATAAATAAATCACATTTTAAACTGTTTAAGTAATTCCTAAAGCACAGCTCATTTTTCAAACCTCTGCATTCTGGAGTGGCAGTTTAAGCCACAGACCTAAGTGCTGACTGGTTTTGCCTTTAGCGCAAATGTTCATCTTTCTTTCCCTTATGCTCTGGTGGAAGTTCATCTACTCCAGTAATTATGAAAATCAGAGATTTTAAAGCAGGATCAAATATTTTAAATATTTAAAAAGAAACCTTCTCATTTCTTATTAAATATAACTGAGACTCTAAAGGGTCTTGCCCAAGTCATGTAACTAATTAATGATAGATCTAGAATCAAAATCTAGATTTCCTCAATCCTGAATTAGTACCCTCTCTCCCATATTATCTGGCCTCTCTATATTTTTATCCATTCCTATATCATCTTCAGACATAGACTATTTAACTCATGCTAACCAGTGGCATATCCTAAAGTAAGATTCAGGACATTTCATGGTTCTATTAGTTATCACTGTCTCCTTTCATTGGCTGGATGATCATGGACAGAAGATGGGAAATCCTGCCTGGCCTGTTCACCCCACTGATTAAATGACAACATGGGCTCTCTGGTGCCTCGCACATAAAGTTTGATTGTTCATGCTTAGAACAGGAAGCATCTGGAATGTTAGGGGGCCTTACCTTCATAAGAACTGGATATTCTCTTTTTTTCCTCATTAGCCTGGGAGCACAGGACAATTTCAAGGTGGACAAAAACCTGAATCTCATCCACCACTGAAATTATTCTGCTGATGTTTTCTAGCTTCTCCTTCAAGATGTGCCAAGGAGCTTAAAGGAAATTCTAGCCTCTTGAACCAACTGACCTTAATATTTATTTATAACGTATGTTTCTTCCAAGAAGTTCCAAATTTTCATATACACTTTTACTTAATTCTGCTCTTCCTGTAAGGGGAAGAATTTCATTTTTATTTTCCTGCCACAGCCAGAGTTTCCCTGCTGTTTATAGGGTTTCTTTCCGGGGTCTGATACTTAAAGGTTAGAATCTCTAGAAGCCACAAACATTCTCAACTGATGTCTCAGCCAATATTGCTAACAAATTCATTCATTCGACCAATATTTATTGACTATCTCCTATGTGCCTGGCACTATTCTAGGCACTAGGGATACAAGAGTAAACAAAACAGACTATGTCTCTGTCCTCAAGGAGCTAATATACCAAGTAAAACGACTGTTCCATTACCCAGAGAATTCAGAACCATAAAAATGCTCTATCCTGATAAAAGAAAAAAATCACTACAGTTTTAACTACTCAGACTAATATCTGCAGTTTTACATTTATCTGGTAATAGAGTCAATTTGCTAGAGGCCCATATGGATTGCACTAGAAAACAGATTTTGATTCTAATCCTGACTCTTCTACCAACAGACTGCATGAACTTGAGCAAATACATAACCTCTATGACCCTTAGTTTTGTTCTCTGAAGATGTTAGACAAGATTTCCCATGTCTTCTCTTGGTTTGCAGTTCTTTTTTGTTTTTTGTTTTTGGTTTTTTTCTGGTTTTTTTTTTTTTTTTGCGGTACGCAGGCCTCTCACTGTTGTGGCCTCCCCTGTTGTGGAGCACAGGCTCCGGACGTGCAGGCTCAGCAGCCATGGCTCACAGGCCCAGCCGCTCTGCGGCATGTGGGATCTTCCCGGACCGGGGCACAAACCCATGTCCCCTGCATCGGCAGGCAGACTCTCAACCACTGCACCACCAGGGAAGCCCCTTTTTTGAATTTTTTTTTTGTGGTACGTGGGCCTCTCACTGTTGTGGCCTCTCCCGTTGTAGAGCACAGGCTCCGGACACGCAGGCTCAGCGGCCATGGCTCACGGGCCCAGCAGCTCCGTGGCATGTGGGATCTTCCCGGACCGGGGCACGAACCCGTGTCCCCTGTATCGGCAGGCGGATTCTCAACCACTGCGCCACCAGGGAAGCCCCTTTTTTGAATTTTTAAAAATATTTTTATTTATTTATTTGGCCATGCCAGGTCTTAGTTGCAGCATGAGGGATCTTCATTGCCGTGTGTGTGGGATCTTCCTTGTGGCATGCGGGATCTTTAGTTGTGGCATGCAGGATCTTTAGTTGCAGCATGCAGGATCTTTAGCTGTGGCATGCAGGATCTTTTAGTTGTGGCATGCAGAATCTTTAGTTGCAGCATGTGAACTCTTAGTTGCGGCACGTAGGATCTAGTTCCCTGACCAGGGATCGAACACAGGCCCCCTGCATTGGGAGCACAGAGTCTTAGCCACTGGACCACCATGGAAGTCCCTGCAATTCTGTAATTGGTTAACTTCACCTAAGATGGCTGGTGTGGTGAGAGGACTTACTTCCAAGATTAGAAGAGGAGGAATCTTTCTTTTCTTTTTTTTGAATTAATTTTTTCATTGGAGTATAGTTGATTTACAGTGTTGTATTAGTTTCTGCTTTATAGCAAAGTGAATCAGTTATACATATACATATATCCACTCTTTTTTAGATTCTATTCCCATATAGGTCATTACAGAGTACTGAATAGAGTTCCCTGTGCTGCATAGTAGGTTCTTATTAGTTATGTATTTTATATACAGTAGCGTGTATAGGTCAATCCTAATCTCCCAATTTATCCCTTCCCCACCTTTCCCCCTTGGTAACCATAAGTTTGTTTTCTACATCTGTGACTCAATTTCTGTTTTGTAAATAGGTTCATTTGTACCTTTTTCTAGATTCCACATATAAGTGATATCATATGATATCCAACTTTGTCTGACTTAATTCACTCCGTATGACAATGTCTAGGTCTATTCATGTCGCTGCATGAATGAAATAATGGCATTACTTCATTCTTTTTTATGGCTGAGTAATATTCCATAGTATATGGAATATACCACATCTTCTTTATCCATTTCTCCATCGATAGACATTTAGGTTGATTCCATGTCCTGGCTGTTGTAAATAATGCTGCAATGAACACTGGGGTTCATGTATCCTTTCAAATTATGGTTTTCTCCAGATACATGCCCAGGAGTGGGATTGCTGGATCATATGGTAGCTCTATTTTTAGTTTTTTAAGGAATCTACATACTGTTCTCCATAGCAGTTGTACCAATTTACATTCCCACCAATGGTGTAGAAGGGTTCCCTTTTCTGGAAGAGGAGGAATCTTTCCATATCAACTGTTAATATTTGTGTGATGGGGTTGAGGGAAATGGCACAAATCAACACATACCTCCTAGGACAACTATTCACAGCAACTCCTTATGCAATAATCTATAAAATCAATCAGCTCCACGCCTACTATCTGGACTAGATACTTTGGGGATGGGAAACATACGAAATGACCCCTGATCTTAAGGAATTTCCAGATGAAAGTATGCAATAGTAAATAATTAAAAACAGAAGTGTATTATAAGGAGTTCCCTGGTGGCCAAGTGGTTAGGATTCCAGGCTTTCACTGCCGTGGCCCAGGTTCAATCCCTGGTTGGGGAACTGAGATACCGCAAGCTGCACAGTGCGGGCCCCCCAAAACAGGTGTCTTATAAGGGCTGTAAGTTCACAAGAGAAGAAAAATCAAAGACAGCTAGATTAGAAACCTCTGAGGAAAGGTGGAACTTCCCCTGGATCTGCATATAACAATCACCATCACAATAATAATAGCAGTTAACATTTATTGAGTGATTGATATGTGGCACAAATATGAGTTAAGTGCTTTTGTAGGCTATCTCATTTAATCCTCAAAACAACCCTAGAAATAAACACTATTACTGTGCCTGTTTTACAGATTGGGAAATTGAGGCTTAGAGGGAAAGCTAATATACCTAATAAATCGCAAATCCAGGCAATCTGATCCCAGAGCATTCCATGCCATTGAATGGTTATGGAATGCTTTCCCCACACGAGATAAAGAGAAAAGCACAGTACTAGCACATCAGTTAGTGTTCCATGAATGTTACTTCATTTTTCTACCCATCCCCCACCACTATTCACCGGCTAACTCCCATCCCCAACTCACACACATACACACTTTGTCTTTTCCAATTTTAACATTCTTCAAAACCGAAGGTCCACCCTGGGCAGGAAGTTTTCCTATGCTGGTCAAGCTTCTGTCTCCTTTGAAGTCATAGCACTTATTTCCAACAGCCTGTGGGGTGATTACATGCTGTCTTGTTATGTCACTGGCACTATTTAATGTCTCATGACTTTAGTGTTTCTGATGTCTTATGGTTATTACTAAGATAGTACCTATATTATTATTATCATGCATCTTTTGCATTAGTGAGCTTTTCATATACTTTCATTGTGCCAGCTAACTCTAAACTCTTTTGTGTTGCTCCTGGGGTCTTGGCATAGGAGACATCAGGAAGTGTTCACTAATTCAAAAGTTTGAGGTGTTTGTGAAGTTTTCATTCATTACAAAAATGATCCAAGTCAAATAAATACAGCTAACACTTCATGGTTTGATTCAACTCTGTTTAGAGAGTCCATAGTTATAAACTCTTTTTGTGCCCAATTTTGGACATAAAGGTAATCTGTGCATGTTTGCAATCCCTTGAGGTCACAGAACTAAAGCTATCTTCTTCTGAACTACCAAAGAAAAATTCTATCTGTTCTTTGAAAATTAAAAAACAACCAACTAACCTTTTTTAAAAAAGCAGTTCCAGTTCACAGATTTATTTTTTTTAATATTTACTTATTTATTTATTTTGGCCGTTGCCGAGTCTTAGTTGCGGCACACGGGATCTTCATTGCGGCATGCAGGATCTAGTTCTCCGACCGGGAATGGAACCCAGGCTCCCCGCATTGGGAGCGTGGAGTCTTACCCACTGGACCACCAGGGAAGTCCCCACAGATTTATTTTAATCTTACAAATGTATTATAAAATACGGTATGCTTAGAAAGGAGTAAACATAATATATAGGTAATATTTAAATAATAATAAAATGTACATTCTGTAGCCATTATCCATCACAGGAAATAAAACATGAAATAGTAAATCTTTTATATCACCAAAATTTTAGTCTAAAGCAAACTAAGTCCAAGATGGTTATAAGGGGACTTCCCTGGTGGTCCAGTGGTTAAGACTCCATGCTTCCAATGCAGGGGGCACAGGTTCAATCCCTGGTCAGGGAACTAAGATCCCACATGCCACGCAGTACAGCCAATAAATAAATAAATAAATGTTTTAAATGGTTATAAAGCTTCAAGATGATAAAGGGGTTTTTTAAGACTAAAAAAAGACACCAGCTATTACAGGATTATACATTGAGATTAGAAGGAGATTAGATAAATCTAGTCCTAATGACAGTATCAAATACAAGACTTTTTAAGTTGGAACTATTATTTTCATTGACTACATAGCCTGGATTTTTGGAATAGTTACAATTTCATTCCATTTCCATAAACCAATTGCTTTCTGGAAATTACAATATTCTGTTATTCAAACTAGTCTACATCTGCCAAGCTATCTCTTCTATCTGGAAATAAAAGTTCTTTGTGGGGTCATGTGATCTAAATGTTGGTTTCGGTAAATAAATCAGCATAGATAAAATGAAAAAAAAAAAAAAAAGCATCAGCTTACAGATTTAGGAAATCCTGACTCTAGTCTCTGCTGAATTATTGGCTTTCCTGAAGTGAGCACTAGACTTTCAAGTAGCTAATACAGAAGGAAATACAACCAATATTAAGATCCACAGTATCTATGAGGAAAATCGAAACCAGTAGCACAGGAGAAGCCCAATTATTCCTGATTCTAAGAATTGAGATATATTTCTCTATTAAAGCCTCAAAGAGATAATATGAACATTGACATCCCTTCCTTATAGTAAGCACAGCAATGTGTTTCAATGGGTTTCTTTTTTTTAATTGAGTTATAGGTGATGTAGAATATTATATAAGTTATAGGTGTACAATATAGTGACTCACAATTTTTAAAGGTTATACTCCATTTATATTATTGTAAAACACTGGCTATATTCCCTGTATTGTACAATATATACTTGTAGTTTATTTTATACATAATAGTTTGAATCTCTTAATCCCCTATTCCTATACTGCCCCTCCCTCCTTCCTCTCCTCACTGGTTAACAACTAGTTTGTTCTCTATAACTGTGAGTTTGCTTCTTTTTTGTTATATTCACTAGTTTGTTGCAATTTTTAAATTCCACATATAAGTGATATCATACAGTATTTGTCTTTCTCTGACTTATTTCACTTAGCATAATATCCTCCAAGTCCATCCATGTTGTTGCAAATGGCAAAATTTCATTCCTTTTTACGGCTGAGTAGTATTCCATATATATATACACACACCATATCTTCATTATCCATTCATCTATTATGGACACTTTGGTTGCTTCCGTATCTTGGTAACTATAAATAATGCTGCTGTGAACACTGGGTTGCATGTATCTTTTCGAATTAGTGTTTTTGTTTTTTCCAAATACATATCCAGCAGTGGAATTCCTGGGTCATATGGTAGCTCTATGTTTAGTTTTTTGAGGAATTTCCATACTATTTTCCATAGTGTCTGCACCAATTCACATTTCCACCAACAGGGTATAAAGGTTTCCTTTTCTCCACATCCTCTCCAACATTTGTTGTTTGTGTTCTTTTTGATGATAGCCATTCTGACAGGTATGAGGTGATATCTCATTGCGGTTTTGATTTGCATTTCCCTGATGATTAGCAATGTTGAGCATCTTTTCATATGTCTGTTGGCCATCTGCGTTTCCTCTTTGGAAAAGTATCTATTCAGATCTTCTGCCCATTTTTTAATCAAGTTGTTTTTTTGATGTTGAGTTGTATGAGCTGTTTATATATTTTGGATATTAACCCCTTATCGGTCATATCATTTGCAAATATTTTCTCCCATTCAGTAGGTTGTCTTTTCGTTTCATCAACGGTTTCCTGGGCTGTGCAAAAGCTTTTAAGTTTAATTAGGTTCAATGGATTTCCTATAACAAATATGCTGAAGACTTGAAATCAAAATGCAAATTCAGAGACACTAACATATGCCCTCTGAAATGTTTTTGGGAAATAACTCAGCACTTCTTTTGGATGCAAGCATCATAACTCCATAAAGGTAAACATCTGGAATTTTTACACTGCAAACATTAAAGAAGTTCCATCCTTAGTTAAGAATTCAGATGTTCTGGATTGATCTGCCGTTTGTAATTAATTTGCTGGTCCTAGTGTGAATACAATATACTTGAACTAAATTTCATTAAATTTCCATCAGATTTAGATAGAATTTCATTTTTCTCTTTCTTTTAGGTAAGTACCCAGAGAAGTAAGAAAACATTTTCTCTCTGGGATTATGCTTGGAAAATGCAACAGAAATGTCAGAGTAAGTACAAAATGTGAATGTGCATATGTTGCATATGAATATAGGGAGAATTCTACTTTTAAAAAAATATACCAATTATCAACTTCCCGAAGTGCAAAGTGATTATTTGCTTTATAAGTTATTTCTTCTGCACAATTTAAGTGTTTAGTGACAGCCCACTGATTTCGGGACTAAGACAAAGGAAATTTAAAGCAAAACTACCAGGAGGCATAATCCACTAATACTTGGTCAAAAACAAAAATTACTTGAATTATTATGCAAATCAAAAGAAAAATAAGGACTAAAGGTAAAAAATGTCAAACATTTAAATGTATTTTCAGTGAGGCACTTCTATCAAAGCCACCTCTAATCTTTCTTTAACTGGATTGTGTTTGGTTTTGTTTCCCCCACAGGATAAAGAAGAAAACCACTAGAGTTTCTCTGACCATCAGTTCCCCTGTTAATGAAACCTCCAATATCAGATCAAGTTATTCTACCTTAGTTCAACCACTGTGTATTGACCCCCAGAGGGTAGGTTCAGTTTTAAAAGCTTTCTGAGAGGTTCCGGTAATGGAGACACAGGCCCAGAGAGGAAGGAATCAATGCAACTTTCTTGAAAAGCACACATAGGGAGAGCCTCCAGCTGCATGACCTCAGAAAGAACAAGAAAGAAATCTATGGGTCTCAGAAATAACTCCACAGTAGTCCTGTGGGTTTGCCATTTGTCTGTGTGCCAGACCATAAGGGACAGTTGGTTTCTAGGAGCTCAGTCCCATAATAGAATATTCCAACTATCCAAGGAATGAATTCCCTTTTAATTAAAAAAAAGGGGGAAATGCTTTTTCAAAAATCTAAAAGATACAACAAGAACAACTGTATGGAGAAAGGAAAATAATCTAGTCAGTAAAATTTAGAAGTTATTTAAACCTTTAATACACAGTCTCTAAATACTCATTTCTCAAATGTAATCTCCCAGTGTTGTATTTCACCATCTCAGCTAATGGAATGCTGGAGGAGAGAGAAAAAAAAGGGTGGCATTGGAGCAGACATCCAAACTGACATTTAAATTAGGAGCATCATCCTTTTCAGAAAGTAAACTTAGGGTGTGGTCGGTAACAGCTAAAAATGATCCAGTTAGTCCATGCCCACCATGCACCTAGGTTTTGGGGCCCTGACAACATGGATGATAGTGTCTCTTCTATTTCTTAAACCAGATGCAGAGTCCCTGCAGCAGCCTGTCGGGATCCACTTGTGTAGTAGCCCCTGTGTTTACCAAGGTAACCTATCCACACTGCATAATGCAGTTTGGATTTTATAGATAAATTGTGGGGATTATCAAAGGTGAAAGAACAAGGAAAGAAAACTAGAAAAGGACCTCAGAGATTATAATTATTTTATATATGAGAAAACCGAGTCCCAGAAAGCATGAAATTATTGTTCAGTGTCACAGAGCAACTCATGGTTTATCCTATACTCTTTAGATTTTTGCTCTGTGTCAATCCTCCAGCTCTGGAAGAAAATGCTTAGACTGTCCTTTCCAAGCAGACAATGCTCTGCCTGACCTCAAGATTCATCAGATTCTCTTAACTGGCCATAAGATGCCCTTCTGAAGTAGTCAACAAGCAAAGCCATATTTACTTCCTGCTTCGGTCACAGTCAGAGATCAGGATTGAGAAGCCTCCTCTATCACTCACTGGAAACAGCAGGATTCAATCTGTTAGGTCAAACCAAGCTAAGGTTGATATCTTCTCTGGGCTCTCTGTTCCAAACCTAACAGAACTGGAACTATTGCCATTGCTGGCCCAAGGTATGAGAAGCATAGCAGGGACTTAACCAGATACAGGATGGGAGACACAAAAAACAATGTCATTAACAGTAAGAAGCACTACTATCAATTCTGGAAGCCCACTTTCAGCAGATGCCATGAGGCACAAGCGTCTATTATTTCCACAAGTCTCCTGCTGCATTCCTTCCCTGTAATATGCAGCCCTGGGCATCAGGCTCAAGGGCAGGGTTGGTGGTCATTATGTCTTAACTAGGTGTCACCTGATAGAAGGGCCTCTGATCCTCTCTCTCTCTCTGATCCGAGGGCCAAGTTATAATCTGAAATGTAATTCTAGATTCTAGAGGACCCTGGAGCTGAGAATAGGAGAGGACAGAGATTAGGATTTAAATTTAAGGGGTAAATTTACTACAAATGCCACTCGTTCATATGCATTATGAGACTATACTAGCTATTGTTAATAAACACTTCTTATATATATATAACTCTTCATTCTTTAAAGAAAGTTTTCAGATTATTTCTCTGAAATGAGCCTCAAAACCTCAAGTAGGCTGAGCATTTTACTAGCCCTATTTCACAGACAAAGAACATGAGTTCTACAAAGGTTAAGAGTCTTCCAAGTTCCTATGATGAGCTTCAACCACCTAGTGGCAAAGTTGTGATTTTGGCCCAATTCCTCTAAGTCATGATTCAGAATCCTTAACAAATTACAATACTGCCCATGCTGCTTGACCAATAATAAAGATTAAATCTGTGACTTCATAGGTACTCATAAAATAACACAACAAATTGAAGACTATTCAAGTAATTGGTTTTCTATCTTGAAAAATGGCTCTTGGGGAAGTGAAGAGCCAACTTTCCATTAAACTCCATGAAACTGAGATAAAAACTTATACCTGACTGTAAAGCACACTATAAAGCACAAAAGATGCCCAGCAAGCTCCTTATTTTGATTAAGGTACAGTCAGTTGTCAATAATTATGATGAAAAGCATGCACACTTACTGTAATTGGCACCCCAAATCATTGTATATGGTGAAACAGTTTCTTCCATTCTGTGAATTCTGTGTTTATTCTTCAGCATCTTCAAGACATCTCTACAACCAGAGGTCAGTGTGTCGTGTTTGAATGCCGAGTCCAGGCCACAGCCACAGTTCAAGTTCACTGGTACAGAGAGAAAGAGCAGATAGCAGACTCAGATGACTTCCGAATTCTGAGAAAAAGTACAGTGATAAGCTTTTGAATTTACTTTTCATTCTGATTAACCTTGAAATCTAATTCATCTTTTAATGTTTAATAGCTGATTTGTTACAGGCTCAAAGATTGCTACTGCTAAACAATTACTTCAAATCCAAATGATTCCTCAACATAAACAACCAAAAAAGAAAACAAAACAAAACAACTGTTTTGTTCTGATTAAACAATAGTTTTAATAGCTGTAAAAAGACTAGTTTGTTTTCAGAGATTAACCTTATCTTCCTAAACAGTTCTTGGTATTCAAACAAGAAAAAAAATGTGAGAATAAACATATTTTTTGAAGAGCAAAACAAATGAAAACTGGTGCATAACTTTCTAAATAGTTTATTGTGTAAGTTTCCTACCAAATAATTAATTTAGGGAAGGGTAACAAGTATGACGATCTACCTCATGCTAAACACTGAGTTTATACTTTATGAACAATTTCTCATTTAATACTCACATCAATATTTTGAGGTATGCGTTATCATCTGTATTTTATAAGCAAGAAAACTGAAATAAGAAATGTTAAACACCTTGCTGAAGGTCACAAAGCTAGTAAATGCTGCAGCCAAGGTTCAAGTCAAGGTATTTCTTGCATCAAGTGAAGAAAATATACTCACTTAAATATTAATTCAAAACAAGTGAACATTTGCACATCACATTTAGGAAGAAACACCTCTATTACACAACATGGTATTTCTCTTAAAATAACATTTATTGCATTTTCTGAAACTAAAGTAATACATATTATAATAAATCTAGAAAAATATAAAATGTACAAGAAATTTAAAGTTACATTCTTACCACCCAGAGAAAACTATTAACCTTTTGTGTAGTTTTCTACAGTGATACTACAGTATTTTTATAATGTAATATTCAACTTTATTTTAATTAGAAAGAGTAAAAGAAAAGGATTTTCTCGGGAGAAAAAGGCCACCTCAGGATTAGTGTTTCAGCAACAGTTCACATCCAGAGAAGAGATATATCTGGTCTTAATTCCTATTAGAAATGAAGAACTAAGGCCCAGAGAAGTAAAGTAATTTTCACAAAGTCAGAGCAATCTAGTGGTAGAACACAGGTGAAATAGTTTTTTTTCTAGCACCTTGCCAAGTGTTCATTCCATTATGCACCTTTTCTGAGTTTCTAGAGAATTTACAGCCTGTGACTCAAGATTTCAGTCAACGTTGTATTTGCTTCAAGTTATTTCACACATGGTCCCTTCTCCCAACTAAGCTGTCATCATTTAAATTCTCTCTCTATTCTTTTATCTTTCAGAAGCTTGTTTATCATCCATTCCTGGTAAGTACAATTTTTCAACATCTTGATAATAAATAATTAAACCAAATTTAGCATCAGAAGACTCTGTCTCCTAAGCCACTTTTGCCTTCAGGAGCAGTTTTGAGGCTACCCTATGCCAACTCTTGAACTGATACAACAGAAGAAGCAAGATAACTGGGATTTATCAGTGTATTTATTCATTTATTCATTCATTCAACATGTATTTACTAGACACAGGTTATAGCCAGGTTCCGTTCTTCACACTGAGGAGTCCCTGCCCTCACAGGGCACAAATTCTTCCTCTAATTCCATTTGGCATATTATTTGTGCCTCATGAGCAACATACAGAGGCAGTAAGGAGGTGTCCTGACATCATATATCCAAATTGTTGACTGTCCAAGAAGTATGTGTGGTGCCCATCACACAGTGGCCATCAGTCTAACTACCATGGCAATAATAATCTTTAGGTCAGTTCAGAAAGTCTTTCTATAGGACCTTTATGCTAAGCACTAAAGCTACAGAAATCTAGAATTCAAGAGATAAAAGTATAATCCCTGCTTTTAAGAAACTCATAGTCTAGTAGAGAAAACAGATGTGTCTAAGAAGTAGGTGTTAGGGACCATGCTGGGATTATTTTAGGTTGTATTTTTAAGATTTATCTTCATGAGCCCACTCAAAGACACAAAAACGAATCAGATGGATTTTTTTAAATCTTAGGAATACAATATTTATTCCCAGTACCTATTCTCCCTGACATCCTCTCACACTGTTTGTTAATTTGAGGGATCCAAATACTCTGGTCAAGTTGACTCTCTCCCCTTTCCAGAGGAATTGTGCACCTTAATTATTGCAGAAGCATTTCCTGAAGATTCTGGGGAATTCAAGTGCATTGCAGAAAATGAGGCTGGGACTGTAGTCTCCACAGCAAGACTCTTTGTTTCTCCAGGTAACTCCTCTGGATCACCCTGCTCAAATTCAGCCCTGAGCCAAGAGGAAGATTCTGTTTCTATCTGAACTGGTGACTAATTATATTTTTCAGAAGGAAAAGAAGTGGAGAAATCAGAGAGTTCTACAAAGTCACCCATGAGGAAATTTTCTCCAAAACTGGCCTCCTTTCCCTGGAGCAGTGACAGCTACACAAAGGGCAAAAATCCAGACAGTACTCCAATAAAACTTATGCCAACTATTCCTGAAACAGCCAGTCACAATGAACATGAGATCCAGGTTCCAAAGGAGGATTTCTGTACCATCAAGGAAAATTCCTCTGAGCTACAACCACAATGGTAAGGGCAGACAGACCTAACATTCACTCATTCAACAAATGTTCTTGGGTCTATATATAGAACAGTGAACATGACAAAGCTCTTGCCCTCAGTGAGCTTGCATTCTGAGATGACTCACTTTACCTGTGTCATTTCTCCCTTGCCCTCCATCATGCATTTCACCAGGGCCTAAATAGTAAGTCATGTGCTTAGATCCACATTTAAGGGTTTGGTATAGAAACTTATCAAAAAAAAAAAAAAAAAAAACCACCAACAATGCTGAAATGGCAAAAGATTTTGAAGAATGGGATCTTGAATTCAACGTCCTATCTCAATACAAATTGGTAAAACATTTTGTGATACACGTTTCTTCACCGTTAGTCTTAGAATACAGACACAATTGTCCTTGCATTTAGAGGACAAATTGTAAATGGAAAGATAATTCAGTAAGTGAATTTGCCAACCAGGCTATGTTTAAAAACAACATAATCCGCCACCATTCCCAGTCCCCAAAGACAAACCTCAAACGAAAATACTGATTTTTTTAAAACCTAAAAATTGATACTTGGAGACTCCAAGTCATTGGAGGGACTTCCCTGGTGGTCTATTGGCTAAGACTCTGCACTCCCAATGCAGGGGGCCCGGGTTCAATCCGTGGTCAGGGAACTAGATTCCACATGCCACAACTAAGAGTTTGCATGCCACAACTAAAAGATTCCCGCATGCCGCAACTAAAAGATACCACGTGCCGCAACTAAGACCCGGCGCTGCCAAATAAACAAACAAACAAATAAATAAACATTTCTTTTTTTTTAAGTTATTGGAGACTAACAGACCTGGAACAGTGTGTGAAGTACATAGTAGGAATTCAATAGTAGCTATTACTTCACTGCATTGTTTTTTTATGGAGATCAGTGTTATCTCCAATAACAGCCTATGACTGTGATTTCTCAGTTGGTCTCCTGGAATCCCTTTAGCTTATAGGATCACTAGTCACCTGGGCAGTAGCTACCCCTATAAATAAAGATTCCTCATGGGATCAAGGAAGAATGGGTGTGTGGAAAAATAAATAAGACTGCAATTTATTGAACAAACATCTATTAAGCACATTGTATGTGTTTTGTCAGTTTCTGTGCCTTGGGAAAATAGCCAATACTCGTATCCAAAATTTTTCTCCATGAGT
Source organism: Kogia breviceps (assembly GCF_026419965.1). Taxonomy (NCBI): domain Eukaryota; kingdom Metazoa; phylum Chordata; class Mammalia; order Artiodactyla; family Physeteridae; genus Kogia; species Kogia breviceps. The sequence continues at coordinate 115,224,007 of NC_081313.1, forward strand.
ACCTGTGTTTATCAGTGAGCCTTTAGGACTTAAAAAGGCCTTGAATTTATAATATGATATCTTTCATATGAGACTACTATCTTTTTCATTAATAAAATCATTTGTGGGGACAATTATCGGGCAAAAGTTCCATGAACGTTAACAAGTTTTTACTGAATGTCTACCATGAGCTACATTGTCCTAGACAAGATAAATAAGCAATAAAGAATCCCTCCCTCAGAAAAAAAACTTAACCTAGTTGAGGAGATACATTATACCACATAATAGGCCACTGTATGATTTCCTGTTTCATTTGAGTCTCTCAGCAACCCTGATTTAGGTTAGTAAAACTGATACTATCTTTGTTTTTTCAGTTAATTATTAAAGCTCAAAGAGTTGAAGCAACTTGTCTAAGGTTACACAGCAAGTATGTAGTAGAGTGGGCACTCACACTCAGGTCTCCAAAATAGATAATAAAAAGGTTAATGTGTCTAGAAAGCTGTAGAAGATCAACCAAATTAATGTTATCATTTTTAATGTTCGACTCCAAACCCGGTGTCCATTATTATTTCTTGCTTGAGAAGAATAAGATTGAGTCAACTGCTACAATGGGACTCCCTTTTGCTATAGGTCTATGCAGAACTTCAGTAATCATAGTGATTAATGCATAACCTGAAAATGAATAAAATATTCTTCATTTTTTAGTCCTTTCATCTTCAATATGACATTTTCCTTCTCAGTTGAGACAGCAGAAATTAGCCTCATCACACACATCTGACCTCTGATTTTAGAAGCAGCTCACAGCACCATTTTTACAATCACATATATACTTCACATTTTAAAAAACAACAAGGGATGAATGAGTGACAGTTAAACAGCTACCCTTCCACTGATGATGAGACAACAAGGAATTCCCTGGACATGCAGCAAGAAACGTTTCAGTAGGAAACATGTGAGATAGTAGGGAGTTACCTACATCTTGTGAGGCATTAGAATGATTTACCAGAGGCCCTTACTGATAATTTAGAGATAGAAATGGAAAAGGCTGTCTCTGGGGTGCAGGCTGGAATATGGTCCACCCACCTGACATCTTAATATTTTGTTCAGTTTTAGGATGATTTTTCTCAAATAAGCAACTAAACATTCAAATAGCCATATTTGTGAGAAAACATAAAACACCACTCAAAAAAGCAAACCAAATATTAAAAAGTAGAAAAACAGATTCATGGTAAATTACTGAATACAGACTCTTAACTTTCGAGAATGGTGTTACAAGGGATCTTACTTACCTTTCCTAAACTATCCCTTGATCCCCTAATTGTAGCAAGAACCTTAGCTTAGATGTACCATGGAGCTACCGCACTGTAACAAACGTTGTACCTTACAAAGGTCTAGGGAAAAGAAGAGGCAAAGCTTAAAGGATAAAGAGTAAATAAAACTAAAATTCTTCCTCAACTATGGAACATTTAGAATCTGCCCGAGGCAAAATTGGGGATTTCAGTTTGTCCTGAGCATCTTCCCTACTTGGCTGGTAGGGTATATCTCAATCAAACCCTGTTCTTGGGAAGAACTAAATATCAGTCACATACACCACATTTAAAGTGCTCAGAATAGGGCCATACTCAAAGTAAATGCTATATGTATGTTATTCTTGTTATTTTTATTGTCACTTGCACTTACATTTTAAGTCTCTCTAATTTAGATTGAAAGGCTTTGTCCCTATTAATGGAATCTGAAATATCAGTGAGCAGATGTGGAGAAACATTTTGGGTGATTCCTGAAATAAGACTTTGTAAGCGAACGCCTACTCAACAAGTCTAGTATGCTTTTTCTACTAAGTAACGGCTGTGTGCCCAGGTGGCAGTTATCAAACTTTCTCTGAACACCAAAGGAAGGTACACCTACATGGTCAACTGTGAAGAATTTTAAGCAGCTCACATGTGCTCAAACATCTATTTGTTGGATCCTAACGTACATGATAATGACATCAAGACTGGAGTACCCATGAGGGAGGGGAATAAATAGATATGCTTTAAGCAATAATACCATACCAAAGCTAAAGCCACTAAATAGGGATAATTCCACTTGATTAGCCTGATCCTCATGCCACCTTCCCCTCTTCACCACCTTTTGCTGATTTGAAGGTTTCTTCCTCTGTAATTATTTACTTCCCTGCACAAAAATGGAAACTTAAATGCTAAGATGGTCTCCTTGATGAAAAGAGAAAGGAAGCTGTGTAACTGTAAGGAGTAAGGGAAATAAAGAGAACTAACAGTACAGAGCCCTAACTGTAAACACTGCTTGTTTGGTAGTTTCTTAAGTGTTTCAAACTCTTTTAGAATGAAAGTATATAGTCAAGGAGGCATATGCTATACAGATTCAGAGAACTTGCTAAAGAAACCAAATCGCGTTTTTCTACTTCCCCACCTACCCAGTGACATAACACCATCATCCTGCTCTCCTGGCCTTTGCCCAGACACACTCCCTCTCTTGAAACAAACTGCTTGAACCCCACTCCATTCCCCCTCCCATTTGGCAAGAGAAAAAAAAAAGGCCTTCAGATGAACAACTATCCAATACAAATCAGTTTGGAGCCCATCCATCACTGGTCTTATTTCTGGAGAAGTCTTGGCAGTTAGAATGTCAGTCTTAGAATACTATTTCCCTTTTAGTCCTTTCTTCAACAGGGAAGATCAAAGCCCCCACCACAAAAAAGAAAATAAGTTTTCTTTATACTTTTTCCCATTTCCCAATTCTTTGCTCTTCCCCCTATATGAGCTTGCTAAACCTCATAGTCAAAGTTCACATCTAAAATAAAGAGGCTTGCAAGAGCAGCTCATGTAATCCCACTCCTTAAATATCACTAAGACATCTGAGATATTGTTTAGATTGTGGACTCTTACTTTGACATGCCAGCATAGGTAGATGGACAGGCAACCACATCAGATGTCACTGTTTGGCAGCTGATAAAAGTCAGCAGTGCTATAATACTAAGCACAGAGCCACTAGATTAGTCTGTGAGGGAAGGGGATGCCTCTTTCTTCCCTTTAGTAGTAGGTTAAACCGAGCAGGCACTCTCTGGAACTCGGGTAAGTCCCTTCTTTATTCCTGCTTCAGTTTGGGGTTTTGTTTTTGTTTTTTGTCCAAATCAGAACAGTATGTAAAAGGTGATCTTCAGATAAAAAGTTCAAAAGCCACAAGATCATAATGGCATTATACAAAGATTTGAAAAGAATGTGACCTGTTCATTCCACTGAAATTGGAAGGCATTATGAAAAGGGTAGAAGGAAAGACAGTTGTGTGTCATTATTTTTAAATAATCATTTTTCTTTGAAAAGGGACACTTGATCTAACTGTAACTGTGGTAATGTCCTACAGCTTCAAAATATCCTCAGTTTTTTATGCAAGTCTGTGCTATATTAGAGATGAGGGGAAAAGTCAAGATTTTTCTAAATAGGAGACTTAATAGTACTTTATTCATAAAATCTTTGGAATTTATTTAACATTATTTGGAATAAAATGATACTGTCATATAATAGAAGGCATTATAGAATTGAATTGTTGAACAGTAACTACAAACATGAAGAAAAACCTTTCAGAGTTACCTGTGTGAACATCTGTGTAAAATTTTGTTGAGACATGAATAAAATAAAACTTTTGAAAGAACATATTTTTAATTGAATTCTTTTTTAATAACACTAATTGTTAACTATGTAGGCTGATACCAAAATGTACAAGATAGTTGACCTTCTAAAACTATATGTAAAGAAAAATAGGGAATTTTCTGGAAAATATATACTGGCTATTTGTTAAACAGTTTATTCCTTCCTTGGTATTTGAAATTAATCTGAATGATTTGCCTGCCCAAAAAGGAATTTAAAACCAAACACTGGATTCAATTCTGCAATGGAAAAAATAAACCTGTAACTATAAAACTACTTGCCTTGAAATAGTCTTTTTTCTTTTTTTTTAGAGTATCTAATTAAAGCCTCCTTCTGGATGTTTTTCTCCAATAATGTAAAGGCCTAATATAGTTAATTACTAAAATGCACTCTAGTTGAATGTGCTTGTATTCATAAACTCAAAATTAAGAAATGTATGATTTTTTAAGTGCCTTTTTCAATAGAATCTTTCTCTTGGCTGTTTAGTTGCATTTTTGTTCTTTCCTAAAACTGCTAATTTTAATATAACTCTAAACTACATGCACAACCTAAGGATCAAGTTATTTGGTTTAGAAATTTTTCATTAAAAACGATACTTTCTTCAAGATAGGAAACTGAATAATTATAAGACTATGCTTCAATGATGACAAACAATTTGGTTAATTTTATTAGTTAAAAGTTTGATTTATCATTACCTCAGAGTTGGTTTATATTATATGAAACTAAATGTATTTTGAACTAAATTACTTGATATTTTAAATAAAGACAGAATCAGTATTACAACAATTTATGGCGCTAGTTTTTGTGTGTAAAGTCTATATACAGTCCTGCCCAGATTTGCCTTACTAATGGAAGAAATCAGAAGCAAATATAATTCTCTCACTTCTCTATAAAGTAGAAACTAACACAACATTGTAAAACAACTATGCCCCAATTTAAAAAAAAGAAGCAAATATAATTCTTTAAGGTTGATTATAGTGACAAATGATTATCAAAGGAAAAATGGGGAACTACTGTCGGAAGTCAGGAGTGCCAATGCAGAGCTAAGTAAGAAAAATGGCACCCTTCTCTTGGGAAACTATAGGCTAGCTTCACAGTTGCCTTACTTCCCTTCTGTACATCCTGTTTGCCATTTCAAAAAGAAAAATAATATAGGAACTAAAGCAATTTCAAAATTAGTCTAAAATACATATTAAACATGTAAAAATAATTTAAAGTGAAACTAAGAGACCAATAACTAGATAATACAATCTACAAATAACAAAAAATTACAAAGGGTTCTGGAATACTGTCAGTAACATACATTATATACACACACAGAGACACATGAATACAGTCACTCCTTAATATCATCTAGTTTGGTACTATGGTCAATTGGGAATCAAAGGGAGAAAAAGAAGCAGTGAATTATAAGGTAAAACAAAATCCACTCAAGGTTGACAACAGTGAAAAACAGATGTTTGCTCTACTTTGTGAAACTGTAAAAGGGTGAAGGAGCAAATACGGACAGTAATGTTCTTTACAAAAGAAGCACATTGCTCCCCTTGATTCACCACATCATTCATCACAGATCACCAGGGCATGAATTAACTGGAGTATCAGAAGAGCTGTTCATCAGTTTTGATGAGCAAGGGGAAGAATTCAGACTGAATAGAAGCTGACATGTTATATATTTACCTGCTAATAATTTTAAATTATTAACTCTCTGTGGTTAATGAAACTGTAGCCTCTGGGCAAAAGCTAAATGTGAAACCATAAAATTATCACACTGAGCAACATCACAGGTTTTCTTTTCATAAATAACCACTTGGCAAACTCAAACTCAAACTTTTCCTACATCTTGAAGCCCCTGGGCGTGCTTTAAGAATCACCCAGAGGCAAACAAACACTAATGAATTCTTTTTTCTTATTTTCAAGGGGAAAGTCACTTGTGCAAAGACAACAGATAAAGGAATGGGAAGTCTAGAAGCCAGGAAAGTTCCACCTTGAGGTGACTTTGAAAGCACATAAGCTTTAAAAAAACAAGCAAAAAAAAAAAAGCACAGAAACTCTTAAAGACCTTAAATAAACAGTACTGTTTTTTATGCAAATACTGTAACTGAATCATCTTCTTCTTTTGAAGGAACAATATTCTTCAAGAGAAGGCCACTCTATCAAAGCCAGGAGCACAGTATTCCCAGGATCTCAACAACGAGGTGCAGACCAAGGTTGCTTCTGATTCACTGCAACCTTCTGTAACTCCAGGCTTGCAGCCCCAGATTCGGGACCCCACCCTGCCAGGAGCAAATCATTATAAGTTGCCTTCAACTTCCATAAACCAGCTAAGCATGTTTAACTACGAACGTCCAAAACACTTCATCCAATCCCAAAACCCATGTGGCTCCAGACTGCAGCCTCCTGGACCGGAAACCTCCAGCTACTCTAGCCAGACCAAACAGTCTTCTATTATCATCCAGCCCCGCCAGTGCAAAGAGCAAAGATTTTCTGCCTCCTCAACAGTGAGCTCTCACATCACTATGTCCTCCTCTGCTTTTCCTGCTTCTCCTCATCAGCTTGTTGGCTCCAACCCAGGCCAAAGGGTTACAGCCACTTATAACCAGTCCCCAGCCAACTTCCTCAGCTCCATATTACCATCACAGCCTGATTACAATAGCAGTAACATCCCTTCCACTGTGGACTCCAAGTAAGTGAATTTTTTAAATATATATATATAGAGAGAGAGAGAGACAGAACTGTGTATACCGTGAGCTTGTATCTGGGGGAGAAGGGGAGATAGGTTATGTTCGCCATTCTTCACTATCTAAAAAGTCAATGTAACATCAGAGTCTCATTCCGTATTTCTCCTAGAACACCTTGAACCAGGGTACTGGCAATAAGTCATCTGACCCATTCTCCAGTGTCCAGGTTGAGCCGAACACAAATCACCTATTACATAACACAATTACTTACCTACTATTTTCCATCTTCAAAAAAAATATTTCTAACATACCCAGGAACAGTGAACTACTCCCCCAGCTCTAAGTTAAGTTCCTCATGCTGTAAATTTAATTGCTCTGGTTCTGAGCTTAGCTGAGGTGAACACCTGTCTGCTCTTCTTCAGATAGGATTTCCTCTCACATAAGCAGAGGCTATTAAGTTTCTTCTCAGTCTTAGTCTTTTCTTCCTATCCATTTTCCCCTCTGATCCTGAACAACCACTTGGCTAAAAAGAAAATATGGGATTCAGACACTGAAGTATATGAATTTTCCCTATGATCAGAAGAAAGGACTGAATAGGTAAAAGCTCATGACCTTAAGGTTTCCTCTGGTAATTAAAACCACACTTCGTTCAAATTGGTTAGACCAACCTAAATACAGGGAAGAATACCTGAAGCCTTATGCAAGCATGTACTATTTCCACAGCCCTAAAACTGTCCTAGGAGAACCTGATATGAAGAAGGACAAAGTAGTTGTGCTTTTTTTGAAACATGAACTGAATACTTTGTGCTTATGCAAACTTTGGGCTCAGTTTTCCTATTCCTTGGCTGGCAAGAACATCAGATAATTAATCAGAGGCATCTGAAAAACTGTGTGATGGAATATATTCTGTTGGTTATAGGCTTATCAACAGATTTGCTGAAATTCTTGCTAATTTCTCTCAGTTTTCTCTAGACGCTAATTTTTCTAGAGATTCCTATTGCTGGTGACAACTCTGGAAACCTAGGTGAACTCACCAGAGCAATTCAACTTGCAAAGAAACCTTTTCAATATTTTTAAAAATAAAAACCAGGAAAGCCAAAAACATTTGTTAGAATCCTATAGATACTAGGTTGAACCATGTGAAATAGTTAAAAATTTAACTGATAGTTAAAAATCTTTGACTGACAAAAAAGGCATTCTCATAGGTTTGGCCTAATGATTTTTAAAGATGCCTTCAAGAATTAAGAGACCACTCTTTCTCTTCTATCTCAAATTCCCATTATACCCATTATCACATATTGTAGATTTTTCTTACTTACATTTTACCCATATAATCTTTTTCCATCTAGCTTTCAATTATTTCCAAATTTCCTGTATAAGCATGTTTAAATCTAAAATAACTCTTTCTCACTAAAATATTTTTCTTAGTAAAGGCTTTAATCCTATTCCAAATTCCTGCCCAGAAAAGAAAGACACCAAATAAATACTAGTGAGCCTCAACCATGTACCTAGCTCTCTGCACAGAACTAAGAGAAGAAGGAAGGAAAAAATAGAGAGGATAAGAAATAAAGCACAGAAGGACCCCAAACCAGAGATCAAAGATCCAGCTTTAGCTGCTCCATTTTCAGCAACCATAGATAACTCTTTTAATCTTCCCACAGCCACTTGATACCAGTTCAGTGTCCAGCTGCACAGGTGGAAAGCTCTGGCCCTTTGAACATTTGTGCACAACTCCCTCATTTTTATGATGGGTTGAAGTTTGCCCTGTCTTCTATAATAATCCCTTGGATTCTGACCTAGAGAAGTTTGAAAGCTTTATTTAGCTTTTCATCAGTAGGAAACCCTTAAGCAAATGTTTTATTCAGTTGATCAAATCACAGACTAGAAATTTAGGGGAACTCTTTAATTTTAACTATTCCTTTCAAAAAGCTTGCTGTGTGACATTCCTCAAGTTTTCCTTACCTGCTCAGTGATTCAGTTTTCTGATCTGTAATAAAAGTAAGGATTTAGGTGATTAATGATAGGGGGGAAAAAAACCTATAAAGCACTGTGCAAGTATAATATTAGTTTCTAATTATGAACAGATATCAAGTCCTAACACTTAAACCATCTGAACTGGTAATAATGCAGGTATTCAGTGAATAAAAAGGTGACTGTGATTCTCAGGCTTGGTTTTGATAGTCCTTCAGGATTTCTCAGATATATTACATCATATTATGACAGTCTGACAAAAGAATTATTTAATGCTAATTCACTTTAACCAAACACATATGACTGGTTTTTTTTTAAGCTGGAAAAACAAAAAAACAAATGGGCTATTCTAACTTCATACAGTTGGAGACATAGTAGATCTATAAAACCAAAGAAATTTTACCACTTTGACCTGGGAATTCAATCTTAAAACAAAACAAAAACATCTCACTATTTATTTAAAGACTTGGTTTGGCTATTTGCTTCACTGAACAAATCAGATACAGACAATCCTGAATATCTGAAATACAAGGAGGAAAAATGTACATAATCAACTTTCAATACAGAGCATCTTGAATACAATGGAAAATATTCATTCACTGAACTGATAGTGAGTATTACCTCACTATTTTGCAGGCTTTGTGTTAGTGGATACAAATAATACAAGGGTGAGTAATAAAACATTTTTTTTTCTTCAGTGTATTTACAATCTAGAAATTACTAACCAAGCCCCCAAAGCCTGCAAAAATTAAAACTCTGGCTCCACTCAGAGGAAATACATTTCCACTTAGCTTACAAGTTCTTTTAATGATCCTTGAGAATTTTTGATCAGGAACATGTCAAAGAACAGACCAAGGCTGCCTCATCTGGATATCTGGATTTATTATGATAATGGTAAAATATTCATTGAGGGCAGTGGCCAGTTTTCCCACGTTAAATAGATATAAGCTAGCACCTTCAGAGCCCTAAATAAATAAGCTAGGTAAAATCTGAATAAACCCTGTGAAAAGTGTGAGCTACCTAACAGATCTAAAAATATAGGACTCCCTAAATACCACCCCTGTCCTCTATCAGAATCAGCAGGGGAACACCAGGAGGGTGCAAGGACATCTTAGAAGAAAATTTAGGGTTGGAATATGAAATAAGGATTTAAACCAAACTCTTCAACTGCCAATTAAACTTGCTTTTTTCCCCCTAACCCCTTTTTTTCTCAGTTTACATTTCTTTGTTCCTCCTCTAACCATCCTTTCTCTAAAAATCACTTATGCAATGCTGAAGAAACTGTTATTACTGTACAAGTTGTTAATATAGTGCCATACTTGGATTGTCTGGAATATGAAATTAATAGGAAGTAGAAATTAAAATGTAAACTGTAGACTCCATTCAAAGCAAGAGAATATTCACTAAATACCAGTGGTTATGCTGATAAATGTTTAACAATCAACTCTGGAGGAAAGAGCCACGATTTGTGGTATTTACCAATTTCCCTGGTATAGATACTCCCACCACCACCAATTTCAAACTTTCAACATGAGCTCACAGTGAGCTGGGAAAGAGACACTAAAAATCAGTTCTCTTAAGCCCATAGGAGTCAGCTCCAGCACATCGCTGCTTACTACCCACCCATAAATCAAACTTAGGAAATTCAGCTGGAATATTGGAAGAGCTCTCAAGCTGCCAGTAACTAGACTTACTCTCACTTCTTTAGGGAAGATCTTCAAGGAAGGACATTCTCCTTATGTCTAATCTAAATTGCTCCTCCTGCTGCTAAATTTTCATTTGCCAAGATGAAAAGAAACAAAAACAAAAAACTGCTAGTAACCATTCTTATAAAATCCTTCTTGACTGTTATTAGGGCAACTGGTGTTTTAATAACGCCAGCAGTACTAAATGGTAAATTCAACCTACCTAAAAGTGACTGACAAAATGATGCCAATTCTATTTTACATACCACACCTTACTTTAAAGATCTTCTTTTTAAAAAATTTTTTTTCTTTTTAAAGCTATCAACAACCCTCAGTTGGCCAACCTGTAAATGCTAAGCCATCCCAAAATGCAAATGCTAAGCCCACGCCAAGGACTCCTGACCATGAAATACAAGGATCAAAAGAAGCTCTGATTCAAGATTTGGAGAGAAAGCTAAAATGCAAGGACAACCTTCTTCATAATGGAAACCAAGTGAGCAAGATGTCTAATTTGTATTTTAAAAAAAGCCAATACAACTATAAAATCTAATCTTAGTAAGAATGTTGTTTCTGTCTCACAGATCTATGTCCATATAATCAGCAAGGTAGAGGAGTATCTAAAAACAGGGAATATTTGGATCCTATTCTGTATTTCTCTGCATGAAATCCCCTCTAGGAGTTCAGTAGTAAAAGAATGAAGCAAATGAAAAAAAAAATCTGAATGATTCAATTTTGTTTTAAGCATTACCATAAAAATATGTCTGATGACCAAATAACTAATGGGAAATGCTGTCAACCTGACTTTTTCATGTACTTTGGTATATATTATTGATGGAAAATAGCTATAATTCTTATTATACACATTGTATTAGCCACTGATCTCTGAAAGAGTACTACTGTATGCCATTAATCCAAATACATTTAACATACGAGTTGCACTGCTCTTAACCAGAAGTTAGTAAATCAAATAAAGTGTTCACTTAATAAAAGTTATTTCTGAATCTGAGGACATACAGTACTATATTCAAAGACAGAGCCAACAGGAACATGCAGAACAAGGAGGAAGACAAAGAATTTCCCTTTATTGGGGAGAGAGAGCCTTATTTAAGGGTGATAATGCTTGCCTTTACTAGGAGAAGAAAGTAAACAGAGATGAATATTACAGATGAAGGAAGTGGCACTAGAACGAAAGGAAAATGCTTTGAATGAAAGAAAATGTTTTTTTTAAAAACACTGTATAGGGCTTCCCTGGTGGCGCAGTTGGTTGAGAGTCCGCCTGCCGATGCAAGAGACACAAGTACATGCCCCGGTCCAGGAAGATCCACATGCCGCGGAGCGGCTAGGCCCGTGAGCCATGGCCGCTGAGCCTGTGCGTCCAGAGCCTGTGCTCCGCAATAGGAGGGGCCACAACAGTGAGAGGCCCGTGTACCGCAAAAAAATAAAAATAAAAACACAGTATCTATCATTCAATAGGCATAACTATACTTCTTTGGTATAATTCTTGGTGGTTTTAAGGTAAAGCTATACAAATAACTTTTATTAAATCTCATTACTATCTCCTTTATGATTTATTTCCTTAAAGCGGCTAACATATGAGGAGAAGATGGCTCGTAGATTGCTAGGACCACAGAATGCAGCTGCTGTGTTTCAAGCTCAAAATGCCAGTGAGGCACAAGATCCAGCACAGGTAAATTAAAATAATCTTTATCTAACTGGAGCACTTTTCTTTTGTGTGATTTTTAAATGTCTGCTTTTCTAAATGCTTATAAATAGCATTTGAAGCAAAAGTCAATTACTTCCATACTCCTTCACGTATAAAAAGTAGAGGCCACGATGGGTTGAATATATACACAAAAATTTTTAATTTTACCCCATTTTCTGGTGGTTCTAGTATCTGCATATGAAATGTTATAAAGTCAAAACACCAGAAGACTAATGGTGTCACTTTTCATCTGGACATTTAGGGGTCAGTTAAACCTAGGACTCTCCCTACAATGTCTACATGGACAGAAAATTTATGAGCTGTAAATCTTTCACAGGACAAAAGTTAAAACTCTAAACCAAAGTAATTATAACCTTTTCTCATAAGCTGTTTATCATTTCAATGTTTTAAAATAGACTCATGTACTAATGAAACATCCAATTCCTTTTGTCATGTTCCTGTATCTTAAAATGATTCTTATTAAAAACAAAACAAAATAAACAACAAAAACCTTATGAGTAATGGATTAACAGCATCCTTTCCAAGGGATTAACTTTATGCAGAACATAAAGTGAATATCCCACAGGCTTGTTCCTGATCAACTTAATTTTAACAAGTTAACCTCAAAGAGAAGTGTACAGCTGGAGAGGAAAAATGAACTGCTATTGCTCTTTCTATCTTCCTTCTGTAGTTACCTCATTCCTTCCTAAAAAGTCCACAAGAAACTGGAAGCCAAACTGAGCATTCATGAATTCCAACCTTCTACAGTATAGGAAGATGAAAATAAGACTTTTGTTTCTGTTAAATGTGACTACATCTACTGAAAAGGATAGAGCAGGGTCTAGCACAGCAAGTAACTAGAACCTGAGAACAGAACTTAAATCTCTTTTGAAGAGTTTACACACTCATTTATTCAACTAATTTATATGAAGTAACTACCATGTGTTGGGCTCTGGAGTTGGTACAGGAGATTACAGCAAGAATAAGACACAAATATATCTCTATTAGAAGAAATAACCCAAAGTAACATTAGATTGATGATGGTTTATGTTATAAATTAACAGTGTATGATTTCAAGGTCAAGGATGTATTGTTTTTCTCATTCATTCTTTAAAAACTTTAAAATGAAGGTGAAGGTACCAAGAAAAGAGATAGCAGCAAAACATATTATGAAATCAGAAAAGAAAAATCTTACGTTTTTTGGTACACTTCAAACAGTCTACTTAAATAATACAAAATGTCATCAAATTACATATAACTGAAATATCACACCTGTGAATATGAATATATATATGTTCAAACCACTACAGGAAAAAGTCAAAAACTTAATTTAGATATTATGAGTTTAAGTGGATTATTTTTTACCAAAAAATTCATTGATCTTTTGACATTTGGCTTAGAGAAACTCAAAGCCTAGCCAAAAATTATTACAGAGTTGTAAGAATTTTGTTCTAGAATGACAAAATACATTAAAGTTCATCCCCAAATAAATTATTTGTACTGATCTGCTATGTTGTTTTTCATATATTTGGGTAAGGACTATATTTTCTACTTCTTTGTATCTCTCACTATACCAAGCACAATGAAACATACGGAATAGGCACTAAATATTTAATCAGTTAATTCTATTATAAATTCATCAGTTCCTGATTTTATCCTCAAATATGAATAATTTTCTGATGCTCAGATATAAATTCTAAAAGATTATTGCTTAAATTAAATACACCCTTATTAGGCAGGAAGTAATGTTGCTTTTCAAAGGCTTTTCATAACTCTACACACAGCTTCCACAGTGTCCATCAGGATTTTGTGCCATGAGCTAAAAAGAAAAGTATTTTCCAGTCTAATATGTGTTTACTGATGTTGGTGCCACTTATGAGCAGTAGGCATAATACCCTGTATCTACTGCCAACAAAAATGACTTCATGACTATTCCTGTTTTACCAAAGGACAATCTGTACTATGTGCTCCCATTTCAAATACACCAGGGGGACTCATCATCCTTTGTCATAAAATCATCATCTAAAAAATGAACCACCATCAATTCAAAGTCTAGTTAATTTTCATAAATCATATCTATTGAATAGTCTTAATTCTGGGGATTTCTTGCTAGAGTATTAGAAGGTTAGTGTACTTTTTTTTTTTTTTTTTTTGTGGTACACGGGCCTCTCACTGTTGAGGCCTCTCCCGTTGCAGAGCACAGGCTCCAGACGCTCAGGCTCAGTGGCCGTGGCTCACAGGCCAGCCGCTCCATGGCATGTGGGACCTTCCCGGACCGGGGCACGAACCTGCGTCCCCTGCATTGGCAGGCGGACTCTCAACAACTGCACCACCAGGGAAGCCCTGTACTATATTTTAAATGCTGAACAGCTAAATATATAGAACTATCCATAACAGTACAAATACAGCCACAACAGAAATGTTCCTTTCAACTACGACTACTAAATTCTACTTCATTTCAAGCTAACAATGGCATGTTAACATTATCACTCTGTTTTAATTTCAAGCAGCACAATTCAGAACATGCACGACTGCAAGTTCCTACATCACAAGTAAGGTAAAAAAAATTTTTTTTAATTTTTAAGAAATATACATTTTGCTACCTAAAATGTTTTCAGCTTAAAAAATGTAATATTTACAAAGCCCTCAAGCTTCTTACATACTTTTTATACAAAGCAATGTGACCAGAGGGGATAGCAGGTTGGAAGGGATAAATTAGAAGTTTGGGATTAACAGATACACACTACTATGTATAAAATAAATAAACAACAAGGACCTACCATATAGCACAGGGAACTATTTTCAATGTCTTATAATAACCTATAATGAAAAAGAATCTGAAGAATCTATATATATATAATATATATGTTATATATATATAACTGAATCACTTTATTGTACACCTGAAGCTAACACAACATGGTAAATTAACTATACTGCAGTAAAAAAATATGGTTATAAAAAAAGAAAAGAATGTTTATACTGCTTTAGAACCAATTGAAAAAAAAACAATGTGAATTTTCTAATGTCAAAGATGACAATAAAAATTTTTACCTGTTAATTACCACAACTATCTCAGAGGAAACTTTTTTAATGTTTTGGTGAAATAAGCCAGGACCATGTTTCCATGCTAAACAACTTTTTCATAACAATGGAAACCTGATTCTAATTATACAATCTTTGCATGTGACTACAATTGTCCATGGGGTACTCTGCATTTTAATAGATCAGTTTCTTCATCAATTCATGGCACTGAAAAAAGAAACAAAGATGTATAATTTGTACCAGATGTTTCTAAATTGCTACCACTTCTAATAGTCATCAAATATGCCACAGCTAAATACAGCTCTGCACTCTCTCCATTGTTACTACACTATCAGATCAAACAGCATAGACTCTAGGGTTTCAAATTTGATGGCTAAACTATATTTGCATGAAAGGAAGAGCAATGACAACTCTTCTGCATAGTGATTATTAAAATATTTTTGTAGAAGTAGATCATCTTCAAGGGGAGATGTGAATGATCAGGATGCAATCCAGGAGAAATTTTACCCACCTCGTTTCATTCAAGTGCCAGAGAACATGTCAATTGAAGAAGGAAGATTCTGCAGAATGGACTTCAAAGTAAGAGAAAAGTTCAAAAATACTGGAGAAAAATTAACAATGGTATACTAAGTTTTGAAAAATGTCCTCCTCATCTTCATAGCTTTCTACACAGCTTGACAAGAAGTATGTATAGTGGATAAGAACACAAACTCTGCAGCTAAATTCACCTGGGTTAGAATCCTGGCCCTGCCACTTTACAGCTGTGTAACCTGAGACAAGTCACTTAACAACTCTATGCTTTTGTTTCTTTGGGAATAACAAATGTATCTACCTCATAAAGCTGTTTGAGGATTAACTAAGTAAACAGGTATAAGGTACTCACAATAGTGCCTACCACCTAATACTCTATATAAATGAAGCTTTCAAAGCAGGAAGATTTCTAAAGTAGAATGCCTCTTTAAGAAATTCAAGTCACCCTGCTCTCTCTTGGCCTAGAAGAATTCTTCAGGCTAAAATAACTTATTAGAAAGGCCTACATTTTTATTATCCTCATTTTGGAGAACTTTTTCTTATAAATGTTTTTTCAGATTCCTTATGAATGAAAGTCAGTGTATGGATTTAATTGTCAAGGCTTATACGAAAACACTTAACAAAATGCCATTTATACACCAGAACTACAGCTCAAGAACACTCAGTTTTGGAAAGGTTACTTGGAAAGGTTATCAGCAAGTCTCATATATATGGGCCTCTGGGACTTCATTCACACTTGCCATTAGCCAGAAAAGCCATATGACTTCCATATTCCTTGTGGAGACCAATATAAAATAACTTAACATCCTTAATATAGTAATTACGAGATCTTAAGGAGCCTGAGGTTGTTTATGAAAGAGCTAGATGTGTTTTGAGATAGTATGAAAATACTGTATTAATTTCAATGGTTATAGTTTTTACTATTTTGTTAAAAATTATTGAAAGAAAATATCTTTTAAGCTCTTGTTTTGCATTTTCAATCACAAACCCACTCAGATACTGAATTGTTAAAATTCATAAATGGACAAATGGGTCCCAGTGATCTATACTCTAAAATTCTATCATTTCCTTGTGTTTTCATTTCTAGGTTAGTGGACTACCAGCTCCTGATGTGTCATGGTATCTAAATGGACAACCAGTTCAATCAGATGATTTTCACAAAATGATAGTGTCTGAAAAGGGTTTTCATTCACTCATCTTTGAAGTGGTCAGAGCTTCAGATGCAGGGGCTTATACATGTGTTGCCAAGAATAGAGCAGGAGAAGCCACCTTTACTGTGCAGCTGGATGTCCTGGGTAAGCTCTCAAAGAGATCCTACAGAGCTCCTTAAAATTTTGTAGAATCAAAAAAGAAAGTGTTAAAAAAGAAAAACCCCAAGGACTTTATATTTAAGGTTAATGTCTATACCATACAACCCAGTAGAACACCAATTTTTATGTAAAAGCCACGGTGGGCAGGGGTTGGTGTTCTTGAGGGAAACTCAGTGAAACTAGAATGACAGATCTACCACTAAAGCTTTTCTGGAAGAGAAATAAAGGTAAAATTTCAGACAAAGAAGGTAGTATATTCTAGACATATTTCTAAATGTACAGTATTTGTAGATATGATTAAAGGGTCTTAATATGAAAAATTTTAGTCTAATCATTTATCTGGTCTACAGTCTAAAATAATCAATCTGACTCACATTTTCACAGAATTGTTATAATCACACATAGTTTAAAACTGAAGGGTAAATGTCAACTTTTAGCCTTAGACTATGCACTCTTTACCAGGAAACTAGTCTCTAATTATGACAATAAAAACATGCTTACTTGCTTTAGAAAACAAGTATGGTAAAACTCATATATCAAATTTGTCTTTAGGAGGGCAGTTCTCATAAAACTAACGTCCTGTTTTAAAATATTACAATTCAAGTGCTCTAAATATATCACATTTGCAATGACTTAAGCCACAATATACTGCATAAGCGATATTTTGCTGTAATTCACTGCTTATTATATAAAAACTTGATCAAGTTCAAGGATGGGCAATCTTGAGTTTGTATTCTACCCAGATGAATGAAAAATCTTTATGATTATTCTATGATATAATAAGGGCCCTCAGACTAAGGGAAAAACTAGTGATCTGGTAATTTATACACACACACACACACACACACACACACACACACACACTCCAAGTGATTAAGCTTAGGGCAAATCCTTTCTGTGCCAATAGCTCCAGAAATACTATAATGTTAGAGCTGAAAAAGACTTTGGCCAGCATCCGTCCAATCTCCTCGTTACTCCTTCAGAAAAGTTAGGGTTATAGCATTATAGTATCAGTTCCTCTTTTCCCTCAGGTATTTGAAGAAAACTAAAGACATAATTATTATTGGCATTTGTATATTATTTTGTAGTTTACAAAGTGTGTCTTCATTCATTATCGCAATTGATCCTCACAATAATTTTGTGCTTTGGTGGGCACAGCAGTAACTATTTCTTGGGTATCATTTTACAACAGATAAAATTTAGCCTCAGAGAAACCAAACAAAATTTTCCCCAATGTGGCGTAGCTGGTGGGGCAAACAGAATTTGAACCCAAGTTGCTGGTACTCTTTCCACCACTCATGCTGCCTCCCTATAGCTGAGATGATCTAAACTTGACTTAAATTCTTCCAATGAAACATGATTATAAATTCAACGCATCATTACATTACTGTTTTAGAACTATAAATAGTATACAATATACAACAGTATTGCATATTATTTTAACTACTGCTGAAACATAAAGCTTCCAATCCTGTCGTTAGTACTTTTTTAAACTTTTATATCAGCATACAAACTTCATAATATTTTGGTTTGACTTAATATTGTTTATAATATTTCAAATACGTGATTTTTTATTAATATGTAGCAAAAGAACATAGAAGAGCACCAATGTTCATCTACAAACCACAGAGTAAAAAGGTTTTTGAGGGAGACTCAGTGAAGCTAGAATGCCAAATCTCGGCTATACCGCCACCAAAACTTTTCTGGAAAAGAAATAATGAAATGGTACAATTCAACACTGATCGAATAAGGTAGGATAAGTATTTCTAGACTTTACTGTACTTGGGTGAATCCAGTTATACATTGAAATGCATTATAAATGGCAGGCATCTGTAACCTCAATTTGTCTAATTTTAAAAACATATGGATGAAACTAACACAATATTGTAAATCAACTATACTTCAACTTTTTTTTTTTTTTTTTTTTTTTTTTGTACTATGCGGGCCTCTCACTGTTGTGGCCTCTCCCGCTGCGGAGCACAGGGTCCGAACGCACAGGCTCAGCGGCCATGGCTCACGGGCCCAGCCGCTCCGCGGCATGTGGGATCTTCCCGGACCGGGGCACGAACCCGTGTCCCCTGCATCGGCAGGCGGACTCTCAACCACTGCGCCACCAGGGAAGCCCTATACTTCAACTTTTAAAATATATATAGAGAGAAATATAATAAGCCTCATTAAGCCAGATTCCACTAATCAGAAAGTTAAGGGATAAAGTAGGCTAGGATTTACCTTTTTACTAACAATAAAAGAATATGGCTCAAGGAAATAGATGATACAAACAAGACTGGGGGGGTGTTTAATTCAAAAAAACCCATAGCTATTTGGCAATGACTAGCTACAGAATCAGAATTTCCAAATGGTTTTTTTCTTCCTATTAGTCTGACTCTGTAGGTCACAGGCATCATAAATAAATTCTCACAGGAAAATTAATTCCTTTACTTTCAATTTTTGTTTCTTTCCAGTTTATATCACGATAACTCTGGAAGAGTTACTTTACTGATAAAAGATGTAAACAAGAAAGACGCTGGGTGGTATACTGTGTCTGCAGTTAATGAAGCTGGAGTGACCACATGTAACACGAGATTAGATGTTACAGGTATCTCACGCTGCTATACAGTGCTATGTCAAGTGCTATAAAGAACTTAACTGGGAAGATTTAATAAGAAACATAAATTCCAGCATAGCATAAATTCTGAAGGATTCTCCCCATACATAATCAGTTTTGATTTTTTTTTTTTCTCCCTGTCCGATAATGACTACCTAATGCAACCCATTTGTTTAGGACAAGTTTTCTAAATTAACGTTTATTTGATCCATTTCAGCCCGTCCAAACCAAACTCCTCCAGCTCCTAAGCAGTTACGTGTCCGACCAACTTTCAGCAAATATTTAGCACTTAACGGGAAAGGTTTGGATGTGAAACAAGCTTTTAACCCTGAAGGAGAGTTTCAGCGTCTGGCAGCTCAATCTGGACTCTATGAAAGTGAAGAACTTTAATAACTCTACCAACACTGGAAAACACAACAATTACACTATTAGCAATATATTCAATTAAATTTTTGAAATAAATCCATAGCTGTATTAACAGATTATGGTTTTAATTAGGTAATACAACTAATATATATTTATAATGCGTTTATCCTTTGACTCTTGCACATTCTGTTTACCTCTCTGGTTTGTGAAGCCTACAGAAAATCTGGGTTTGTAATTGTAGATGAAGATCTTAAAAAATGTGGGATTTTAATATTTAAGTCATACTCATTTTACAACTACAGGTTATAAATGAATATCAACGTTTTAAACACATCTAATGCATAATAAGATTTACTGGTACTGCTTTCTAAATACTGTTTTACCCGTTTTCTCTGATAGGAATACTAACATGATATAGATTATCTGAGTGTTCCTTAGTTTTATGTCAAAAGAGAATAAAATTTCAAATATTTAAAACAGACTGTCTCCTCTTCACAAAAGTCTAGATCTTTAAGATAAAACTGCTGGCTTGTACCTATTAAGCGACACACAGCAAAACCTATGAATAACAAGTTCCAAGAGACCAACAATATTATACCCTAGAACAGCTTGTCTTGGTGAAGCTCACTTACAGCTAATTCCTCTAGAGAGGGAACTAGACTTTTTATGGTTTGCACTTCGAAGGCAACCAGAATAACTTAAACCATGACAGAATCTCTCCTGAAATTGTGATTTTGTTTTAACCAAATAGGTTTCTAATTCTTCAAGATCTTTGAGTCTGTTGAGCTCAATGGATTAAGAATAAACTGCAGAGTCATCTACCTAATTCTTATATTTAATGTAAATTTGAATACCTATATTTTGGGCTTTTTTCCTCCTACATTTCTAGTTCAGATAACCTACTACTTTAGAAAACAATGTTGCCAGCCTCTGAGAGTCCAAGTACAGGAAAGGGCAAATCCTTAAAACTATTCTTAAGCTAGGCCAGTAGCCCTTTCTTCTTCTCAGGTCTCATTTCCACTGGCTGCTGGCCTTCTGCTAGACCTCTCCTATTCCTTTTATCATTGGTAGTCTTTGACCCTCGCTGCTATGTGGCCCAGTTTTCCTTTTTACCTGACATGAAACAGCATTTATCAACATCACCCTACATCTCTTTCGGAGAAATAACAAAAGTGGCTTTATTTTTTACTTTCAAAACAGTTTGACGGGTTTCTTAGCTGGCTGCCCTGGGGTTTTCCACTGAATTCCTTTTTTATTTTCCTTTTTACCAACCTAAGAATCCCTGCCCGCCTCCCCCCACTACCTCATATTCTGGCGGGCTTATGAATGCCTTAATTTACAACCAAATTTGCCCTTTTCTATAGCTGGTTTACAAACCTTCTCACTTTTGCAAAGCTGCTGGGTCAGATGTGAGTCTGGGCTCCCAAAGACTACTGTTTTGGCCTACACTTTTACATTATCACTGAAGAACTTTTTTTTTTTTTTAATCTATTTCAACGTTCTCTTAAGCCATATTGGGTGGAAAGAGGGGTGGAAGCTATTTCTAGCAACGGCTCTCGATTACTAATAATCAGTGTCTGCAAGCTGCAGCGGCGGAGTGGGGTCTTGGTTACAAATTCGGGCTTTGGCGTCGAGCAAACCTTGCCCCAACGGGCCTTTGGTAAGTAATTTATTCTCTTCAGTCTCTTCAGGTCTAAAATGAGAACAAAACACATACCTTTCAGAAAGGGGCGGTGTGAAGACTAAACAAGCCAAAAGATGTTAAAGAGTCAAGAATGGGTAGCCCATTATAATTAATTACTACGATTTTTATGATTAACCCCAGGCCTAAAGCCAGGTTTGCCCTAGAAGTCGGTGCTCCGCAGGACACAAACATCACCGTGCTCAAGCCCGCCTCACGCAAAGCCTTTCGGTAAAGGCATCGGTGCGCACGCGCGCTGGCATCTTCTAGCGCCGCTTGCTCCCGTCGTGGAGCTTGAGGGCTCGCGCAGGCGCATGAGCTAGGCGCGCACCGTGTGAGTACCGCGCAGGCGCCGCCAGCCTGGAGAGGCGGAACGGGCGTTGCCGTCCAAGTTTGCCATGGCTGAGGCGTCCCGGTGGCACTTAGGCGGTGAGGGGTGCCCCTAGGGAGTGGGTGGGGCAGGGCGGAACGGGCTATTGCAAATATCCTGCAAGGAAGTCTGTAGACCCACATGTATTCACGTGAGAGATGACCTCCAGAACGGTTAGCCGTCGCAGCCTCTCCTTGAGAAGCGGAAAGGGACTGTGGACCCATTTCACAGACAGGAAAAGTGAAGCCCTGAGGGAACATCTCGCCCCTTGCCGGAAGCTGGAGCTGGGCGCTGCCACATGCTGTATAGTGGCCTTCTCTAGGCCAGTCTTAGAAGGCCTTTGTTGATCTAGGGAGTAGTGGCCTTGGCAGAACCCCAGGCTGAGTCCTTTTCCCCCCTCCAGCAGGAGCCAGCCATCCCAAGAAGCAGGGTTGACAGGAGGAGAAAACGATTAGGGACAGAGGAGGGGGTTTTGTTTGCTTTGTATTTTGCTTTTTCACTTTAAAACAAGACTGGTGAGGAAACATCCGGGTTATAAAATTCATTATATACGGTCATAAAATGATTGCCTACTATCACCATGGGAAAATGTTAGTAACTAGTCCTTCTTCATAAAAGTGAGAGTAAAAACATAACCAGACGCCATTGGAGCTTTACTTCACACAGTGTTAACAGCTAAAAGCGCCTGTGTTTTTCCATCCCTATTATTTATATATATTATAAATTAAGGAAAACTTTTGTTTTATATCTCACAGGAACTCGAAAATATAAGCTGCATTACAGAAAGGAAGTAGAAATGAGAACCACACTTCAGGAGTTCTTACTCTACCTTATTTTTTTAATAAACGTATGTATATGTAAGTACACAAATGTAGATGAAGACACTGAACTAAGAAGTTATGTGCAGATGAAAAACAAAACATGGATTTTATAAAACCATAGGCTTTCAGACTACTGAAACCTCTCAAAAAATAGTGACACACACACACACACAAAAAAAAGTGACATATTTTAAACATCTTAAATTCATTTAGGTTGACATTATTTCCAATTCTTAAGGGGCACAACTTTAGGTCACAGAAGTAATAAAAAAGCTTTCGTAGTCAACACTGATTGAATTAATTATTCCTTTCTGTTGGCAGTTCTGTCTTGAATATAATTATTCCCTTGAGTTGCCAATTCTTGATTTATTTTAGAGGGATACAGATACATTAGCTTTGCTCTAGTTTCATAGGTCAAACTACAAATGAGGCCTAAGAAGTTAGTCTTGATGTCTGCTTTGTTCTTTGCCCTGGGCTGTTGCAGAGTTAATAGTAAAATATGCTAGTTCTGAGTCACAGAAGATATGAATCAATGCAGATCTTTAGGGAGGACCAAGAAAACATCTCAACCTACATTCCTCTTATCTGTGGGTCAATATCATTGACTTAATCAGTATTAAAGAGCATTTTGTCTTTACAGCACCCAACATATAGTAGATGCAAGCTCACTGACTGGACTTATGTTGGTACAGCATACATAGTGGCAATTATATATCGGTTAACTAATTAATTGGTATTCTAGGGGTGAGCTTGAGTCAGATCTGGATTAAAAAGACAGCTTTAGCCAATCTTATAAATTAAGATATTTTAGATTGGTTTTTAACTGCTAATTACAGAACACATTTGGGGAGTGGAAAAATATTTAAAGATCACTCATAATCCCATTATTCAGGGTTTTTTTAAAAAAACACCTTTTCATAATTAGGAAAAATTGGAAACAAATCTCCAACAGGATTTGTTTAATTTTTGGTATATACACTGAATTACTATGCAATGTTAAAGAATGGCATAGGCTCATGTGTTGCCATGGAATGATGTTGCAGATATATTATTTCTTAAAATAAAGGCCTTCTAGCAAAAAAAAAAAAAGACATATTTAGTCTATACCCTGCTCTAAAACCCACCCACTCACCCCTAGGAAGAGTGAGAAAGAATACTAGTCAATGTTCTTTTCAGTCTTATCATGTGCCAAACATAGTTTTAAATGTTCCACATGAATTATCTCACTTCTCATAACAAGACTATGAGGTAGGAGATATTATCCCTATGGTGGGACTCAAACCATTATCTGTTTGATTTTAAAGTTCATAGCCTAAACTACTCACTGTATTATGTTGCCTACTCTCAATATTAGAAAAAAAAAACATCTTGCAGAATAGTATGTATAATGTGATCTCAGTTTTATAAAAATAAAGTTATTTTCTCTTTAAGTGTGTATGCATTTAGAAAAATCTGAAGAGTATATGCCAAACCTAATTCTAGCAGTGGGATTACAGGAAACTTCTTCCTGTTTTGTATATTTTCTATTTTAGTTTTTTTATTATTGCTCGTATAATTAGAAGAATAAAATTGAATTTTCAAAACAAAATTGAGAACAAATTACAAGTACATTTTTAATCCTGATAAAAATTGAGTTTTTAAATGTAAATTTTTAAACAAAAAATTCTTCTCCTTAGTGACTTTTGGGATGGTAAACCCACATATGTATTACTTAAACAAAGTTATGTCATCTCTATTTTTGGACACGTCTGTGCATGGTGAAGAAAGAACCAACTTTAAGTCTATTCGCAACATAACTGACTTTTGGAAGGTAAGATGTCATGTGACTGGATGAAGTAGCTTTAGGCATTGTATAAACAAGCTCTTGGCACACATAGTAGGCACTTGATACATATTTACTGAAGGAATGAATAAAAATAAATGTCATTTCTTTAAACTATTAGAATCAATCAACCACTAAGTGTTTATTGAGAACCTGTGTTCTCAGTGTGATAGAGTTCTTATAACTTTAAAAAAGTGATATTTATTTTTTTAACATTATCGTTGCATTTGGGAAATAGGAGATTTCTTATGTGGGAGTTAGGATCCAAAGTCAGTCTAAAATTGTACACAGTGAAAATTACCATTAAAAATTCCTTAAATTGCCCATAAACTAAAATATATGTGATTTTGGTATACAGGCCTATACTCATGTGTGTGTTACAGTAATGTACAGTATATAATAAAGAGTACATTTACAAAATATAATTTTATAGTGTTTTTAATTGCATAAGAGTATCATTCCTTTAGCATTAGAACAGACTTGTTTTTTCTGTTACACTTAACTTAGCAAGATGTTCACATTATGAGGAAAGAACAATTAAGGGAACAGCAGTTTCAGGTATCCCATGTCACAAACATTGGGACATAACAAGGAAGAGGTAGGGAAGGCTTTCCAGAGGTGATCACAATTCAGTTGAGTTTTAAAGGATGAATAACAGAAGACCATCCTAGGAAGAAAAAACAATATGTACTATAAGTAATTCATCACATGGAACTATGTTTGGCATTATAGGCATATAGGAGATGAGGTGGAAAAGACCAAACTATGAATTGAACAGAGGTCTAATCATGAATGCCATGCTAGGAATTTGAAACTTATCAAGGAGACAATGTCATTTCCTGAGAGTGAGAGAAGTGTGAGATAAGGCAAATGAGTAGAAGTCATTGGTTTAGGCCAAGTGAAATATGAAAGAATGATAGGAAATTTTCCCTAAGACAAGAAGTGGAGCCCAACTGCTTCTTTTTTACTGTGCTGTCTTGAGATACATACGTGGCCAATGGCAAATAAGACAAAGGCAGGAAAGAAAAAATGAACCCTAGGCTTAGGATCTCTTAGAAGGAGCACATAGTGACAGAGACAGAAGCAGTCACCACCACCAGAGTTGGAGAGGAAAGGGGGGACACAGATAACTTCGAGGTGAAGTCATGAATTATGGCTATGACCAGTCCTGATATTCATGTATTGGGGGAGAGTTTTCAGTATACCCCTCGGAGAAGAAGGGTTATGGAACTAAATGAGTCAATACCTGTAAAGTGCTTAGAGCAGTACATAGTAAGTACTCAGGAAATGTTAACCATTTTCGTTATCATCAACATCATCATTTACCATTACCATTATTAATGGTGGCTTGGCTAAAATCACTGATTTTTATATTCTTATGGATAACATTATGAATGTAGATTCTGTTATATACTTGACATGAAATATTTTTCCCATAACATTTATTTTTCTATATGAAGTTTATGGAAGGACCCCTTTTGGAAGGCCTGTACTGGGACTCATGGTACAATAACAAGAATTTGTATGACTTAAAGAACAGCAGTCGCATCTACTATGAGAACATACTTTTAGGAGTCCCCAGAGTCCGTCAACTAAAAGTCCGCAACAACACATGCAAGGTCCATCCATCCTTTCAGTCCTTGATGAATGAATGTTATGACAAATACACTTTTGAAAATGAAGATCTGTCTGATTTTGGCCTTAAATATGATACTGAGTAAGTAGTATAAAATTGTACGTAACTTTTTTTAGCAGTTACCATTGTATCTTCAAACAATTGTGAAAACATATTTATTTTCCAAATAATACCAATAGGGGCCTGGCAGGTAAGGAGACTGTTTCAGTAATAGTATCAAAGGAAGACTCCGAGATGCAGTGTTTAGAAATGGAAGAGTAAACCTGTTATTTTTTTGTTTACAGCAGATGTAAGGTGTTTTTTTTCCAACTGTGGTAAATGAAGTGCTAAGTCATATTGGACACAGGGAAAAGCACCCATTTTTGCTTTTACAAAACTCAATCAGCTTTTCTGGCTCTGGCAAGGTGCCCTCAAACACATTCCAAATGCTTCTTGGGATCCCTAGGGAGTGTCTTTGGTGTACTCTGTTGCTTTCTCACTCTGGCTTACTTCAGTGATACCTTCTATTGTTGCCAATGTTGAAAAGGGGCAGTTATGTTTTACAGACACTGCATCTGATGATACCTGCCAAAGATCTTATGGCCATTGTTCTCCAAAGTGGCTGAGGCTAATGCTAGTATAGACTCACGTCTATACTTTATATTGAAAATGTAAAAGCCCAAAGCCACTGACACTACCTCCCCTTAACACAGAAGCTGCTGGTACCATTGCTTTTAAGGTCATATGAAAATCATAGAGGAAAAAAATATATCTTTTTAAAAATTTGATATTTATCAAAGTGATGAAGTATTTACAGAGTCCACCCTTTCCTACTCAAAATTCCCACTCCAGAAGCAGCCACTTTTGTTTCTTCTTGTATATATATACTTCCTATTTCTGAATAATATGCTTATACTATTACTTGATTTTATAGTTTTATATATCTATTGTCTCTATCATGGAAAGTGTCTGTCATATATCCCTCTTATGCCACTCCCTCCACATACACATTTCCTGTTCCTCTTAGCCTGTAGTTATACCGTAATTTTTGTTAACCATTAGTCGATGTTTATTTTATAAATATGAACAGTGATTACATTTCCTTTCTTGAACAACTACCTCTCTACCCCTAGGATTGATCATTGCTTTGTGGGTTTTGTTGACTTATTTTTTCTTTCTATGAGTTTTGGGTGTTCTTGAGGGCAACAAAGTGCTTGTATAATTCTTATAAATCTAATAAATTCATAAGTGTGGTGATATATTCTCTTAAATATTATACTATTATAACAGTACTACACACTATTTCCCTTTCAATAAAAAATTACAAGGTAAGTCAACTATTAATTACACATTCAAATTTGATCTCAAGACTAATCTGTTAGGTATTCTAATATTCCAAATTTTCATAACAACTACAAATAATTTAAATACCAAAATTAACATTATGGATTTAGAATTTTAATTCGTGTCATTTCCTGACAACCAAAATAAGAATCAATTTGTTTGTTTTTCTTTCTAAAATGTAATGTTCATTAATTAAAACCAGTATAAAAAATTGGAAGTAGGAGAGGGTTGGTGTAATAATTGTTCTTGTTTCAGTTTAACAATCATATGGAAAATGCTCAAACATACAACTATGGAATTTTCATTAAAAATGAGTATTTTATCTTAGTGTTGTCACTTTTTTCTTCTCTGCTGAAAACGAACATGGTGTTACTAACAGAAAAACAAGTTTAAGCAGAGCATCTTTGGATAATTGTTCAGATCTGTTTTAGGAGACTGAATAGGGACTGAAATGAAGAATCAAAGCTTTACTTTTTGATACTGCATAACCAAGTTAAAAGTAGAAAGAATGGAAACAAAATTTAGTTATACAGATTTTACTTTGTGTACTTTCATTAAAATAAGATACCTATATAATATAGACATTGTAACAAAGTTTTTGTTTATTGGGCATTTATAAATGGTATATGATCGTTAAAACACAGACTGTGAAGCATCTTTTTCCCCATACTGAGATATTTCTGAATCAAAACCCTGGATATTTTTGTCCTACTCAAAGACTAAAGATCTCATAAGATAACAGAGACAACATGTTAAAGAAAAAATCCGTCATTATTTTCTAGATTTCAAGTTCCCTGAGGCAACAGATGGATTTTTTTTTTTTTTTTTTTTTTTTTTTTTTTTTTTTTTTTTGGTATGCGGGCCTCTCACTGCTGTGGCCTCTCCCGTTGCGGAGCACAGGCTCTGGACGCGCAGGCCTAGCGGCCATGGCTCACGGGCCCAGTCGCTCCGCGGCATGTGGGATCTTCCCGGACCAGGGCACGAACCCGTGTCCCCTGCATCGGCAGGCGGATTCTCAACCACTGCGCCACCAGGGAAGCCCCAGATGGATTTTTAAAAAATTTTTTTCTCATAGTATGTAGTCCAGTGTGTTGCCCACAATAAGCACTAAAAAATGAAAACATATTCAATCTTAATCCTTTTAGCTTAATCCTTAACTCACCATCTTGCTTCAAAATTACTATAATACTTATGAACTTAGTACTACTTTTTTTTTCAACTACTACTTTGAACCAAAGGTTAACTTAAATTCTTAGATACTTCTCAGTCAGGCTTTCTCATCTCTCCATTATTCTTTTTATATCTAACAGATGGAAGTACTCCTCTGCTCCTAGTATCTACTCCCCTTGGCATTGGGGATTTACTGGTGTTTACCGAAATGGGGGATATAGTTTCACTTTATCAAAATCAAAATCTGAAACCCGAAACAAGTTCATTAATCTTCGAATGAACAGCTGGATCACAAGAGGCACTAGAGTTATTTTTATTGATTTTTCATTATACAATGCTAATGTAAATCTGTTTTGCATCATCAGGTGAGTTACTCAAAACCTCTTATTAGTATACTGAATTTAAAAGGCACCCAGAGCCCTCATTAGGGTTCCAGTTTGTGCATATTTGTACTGAGATTAAAATCATAAGCTCCAAAATAAATATAATGTAATTCTTCCAATAACGATAAAGAAGAAAGAGCAACATCATACTCATTGTTTCACTGTTTCAGGATATATTCCAGAACATGGAGAATTACATACAATAGGTTAGTTTTATATTGCTTAAGAATATGTAGTCTTATTTATTGTCATTCTGCAGTTGGACATATCTAACATTTAGTCCTAATGATTTCTTCCTTTAAATCAGATCATTCAAATCTGTTGATTTCCTTTCAGAATGAGCTTCTTTATTAAGTTACTCATTTTTGTCTCAAGAACGAACAATTTAAAATTCAAACAATATGTAACAGTAGCCAGCATCCTAGAAATGATTACAGCCGATGGTGATTTGCAGAAATGGCCCCAATTCTTCACATCTTTGCCATGTAAATTTGCAGTGCCCTGTCACCCAGGGCAGGGTGCACTGCCCCAGAACTTGATACTGGGTTCAACCAGGTGACTTTCTTTGGTCAATGGAATATCAGCAGATATGATATAAGCAGAAGCTTGAAAAGGGTTTGTAAATTAAAACTTACTCTCTTGCACTTCTGCTATTGCATGAGAAGGACATGCCTGGGCTAACCTGTTGGACCCAAGAAAAAGATGACAGACATCCCCTCTCACAAGGAGGAGGACAGAGAACCAACCAAAGAGAAAAAATTATTTCTGTAGGTATGATTACCTTAGGTAATCTGCCTAACCTGGACCATGCTATTTGGCTTAGGCCTGGGTTCTAGAATCAAACACTGTCAAAGCAAATAGGATTACCATGATTGAATCTGCCTGGGGATTGAATTGGCTTCTTCTAAGGGATCTGAGAATGGGTGAATGCCTGATACAATTAGGGTTCTGTTAGAAAGGAGGAATGGGATAATGAACGCTAGACAGGCAAACAATAGTGTCCACTAAGTCTCAGTGAGCCACTTTTTTCTCATGAGTCTTACATTTTTACTGTGGAATATGGAATTGGCATTTACTCTGATACGGGAATTTATCCCCTGTGCAACAGTGATGGTGAAACATAATCATGGCCTTTAAAATTTGTAAAAATGAAAACAAATGAATTACCATCAGCAGCCAATGGACATTTTACCTTTTATGTTATAGTATTTTCTTTCAGGGAATCAGCTTCTTACCAACATTATTCACCCTTCCCGATAGTCCTGGTGGGGATAAAGTGAAGAATACAAATCACTTCTATGTCCTAAATAAGAGTAGAAACAGTGGGGTAATTGGCTTAAAGTCATATAAAGAATCTAATACTAGATTAAGTCCATATTTTCTAAGTTTTGTGCTTATTCTATGTTACCTTTAATTTTTTTTCATATTTATTTATTTATTTGTCTCTGCTGGGTCTTAGTTGTGGCATGCAGACTTCTTAGTTGCAGCATGCATGTGGGATCTAGTTCCCCCACCAGGGATCGAACCCAGGCCCCCTGCATTGGGAGCACTGAGTCTTACCCACTGGACCACCAGGGAAGTGCCATCTATGTTACCTTTTAAAATGTTATTTCTTAGAAACGTTAGCACATTTTGAAACTTTTAACTGGTAGTATATCTAATCAGTAGTTGTATGGGAGCATATTGCTTACACTAAGACCTTATCCACTTATTTTCCCTTTGTACACATATCTGGCAAACTAAACTGAATACTCATCATTTTTTGCTTTTTGCTTTTTGTTTACTAGTCTACACTTTAGATCAAAATACTGAGTTTCTTTCACTTCACTCACTTACCCAACGTTGTGCACATACTATACGCAAGGTGAAAAAACAAATAACTGTTTTCTATTTGTTAACTGGTTGTTTTGTTCTTGGTTTTAGTGGTTTTTTGCTTTTGGGGCTGTACCTTATTCCAGTACCAATAAGATTTGCTAATATCTTTAGGTAGGAATAATTACATCATGGCATTGTGATAGAGATGCTGGTTCCTTAAACTACTGTCAATTCTTAATTATCTGAAGTTGTGGAGAACACTAGAAATACAGTG
This sequence comes from Kogia breviceps, assembly GCF_026419965.1. Taxonomy (NCBI): domain Eukaryota; kingdom Metazoa; phylum Chordata; class Mammalia; order Artiodactyla; family Physeteridae; genus Kogia; species Kogia breviceps. The sequence goes on from NC_081313.1 coordinate 115,254,836, forward strand.
AACTGCCACAAAATCTTTTTATATTTAGTATTGGAATTAATTTTTATATTTCTATTTGCATATAGATCTTTGTATCCAACATCCAGTGCCTAAAGTTAAACAGAAAATATTTGCTTTAGTAAAATATGTTATCTTGACATTTAGAAGCAATAAGTATCTCTGATAAGCTAAAGGGGGAGAGTGTATTTCCTTCCTCTGAAATATTAAAAAATTATGTATTTTGGGGAGGAGTCCTGACTAATAACAGTAACTAACAGTATAGCATGTTCTTGAACATCATCTTGTTCTCCTGTAGGGATAAATTAATATCCCAGTTATGAATGAGCAATCAAACCACAGAGTAAAATTAATGTCTAGCTAAAAATCACATCTTTCTTTCTCATTTACATTGGTCTTTGACCACTGGGAATTTTCAAAGTACCAAAAAAAAAGTGGAGCATTAAAAAAGAAGTAATGGAGGAAGTGACGTCATGCCAAGGGCACTGGCTCCCAGAGGCACAGGCAGGAGTTGGGGGGCTAGAGCTCTTTGGCACCTAGGTTGAAACTAGTTTTGCATGTCTGAGGTCTCAGCTGGGAGACTTGAAGACTGGGTCTGTGATCATCTGAAGGCTCATCCACTCACAAGTTGAGTGGTTGATGCTAATGGATGCTGAGGAACTCAGCATGTGAAAATATGTGGGTTTATTCTATGTGAAAATATCACATGGACTAGTTTGCACTTCCGAAGACCATGGTAGATGGATTTCAAAGGGTGAAGACTAGAAGTAGATTTACAATATTTTCCTTTGGCAGAACAGAATTCCATTAGAGCAACTTTCATTGTTAGAGAGAGGAGAGAGAGAGAAGCCTCGTTTGTTGACGTCACTTGGTTCATGAAGCCTTCACCTAGAAGTGAAGCTGCTGAACAAACCTTGAGAAGAATCGTCTCCTGCTTCAATCTGCTGCTGGATGGGAACTAATCAGAGAGAGAGAGAGGCAGAAGACGGAGAGGAGGGCGTCCAACGCTTTCCCGATCACAAATCTCACCTCCACTCCAACTCCCTTTATACTTTTCTTGCAAAAATAATAATAGAAATAAGGAGGTGGTGGGGTTTCCAAAAACAAAAATCGTAACCTTCAACCATGTGGGGAAGGCAAAAATCCCATCCACCTCATCTCTCAGTTTGAAGGTAAAGTTGTACCGCACACAATCATGATGTTACTTAAGAGTGCTCTTAAAAGAACATGTGTGTGGCTGACAGGGTCATGGTGCTCCGGCCAGCTGTCAGGCCTGTGCCTCTGAGGTGGAAGAGCCAAGTTCAGGACATTGGTCCACCAGAGACCTCCTGGCTCCACGTAATATCAAACGGCGAGAGCCCTCCCAGAGATCTCCATCTCAATGCTAAGACTCAGCTCCACTCAACGACCAGCGAGCTATAGTGCTGGACACCCTGTGCCAAACAACTAGCAAGACAGGAACACAACCCCACCCATTAGCAGAGAGGCTGCCTAAAATCATAATAAGGTCACAGACACCCCAAAACACACCACCAGACACAGTCCTGCCCACCAGAAAGACAAGATCTAGCCTCATCCATCAGAACACAGACACCAGTCTCCTCCATCAGGAAGCCTACACAACCCACTGAAATAACCTTAGCCACTAGGAGCAGACACCAAAAACAACAAGAACTACGAACTTGCAGCCTGTGAAAAGGAGACTCCAAACAGTTAAGTTAAGCAAAATGAGAAGACAGAGAAATACACAGCATATGAAGGAGCAAGGCAAAATCCCACCAGACCAAACAAAGGAAGAGGAAATAGGCAGCCTACCTGAAAAAGAATTCAGAGTTATAACACAAAAGATGATCCAAAATCTTGGAAATAGAATGGAGAACATACAAGAAACGTTTAACAAGGACCTAGAAGAACTAAAGAGCAAACAAACAATGATGAACAACACATTAACTGAAATTAAAAATTCTCCAGAAGGAATGAATAGCAGAATAAGGCAGAATGGATAAGTGACCTGGAAGATAAAATAGTAGAAATAACTACCGCAGAGCAGAATAAAGAAAAAAGAATGAAAAGAATCGAGGACAGTCTCAAAGTCCTCTGGGACAACATTAAATGCACCAACATTCAAATTATAGGGGTCCCAGAAGAAGAAGAGAAAAAGAAGGAACTGAGAAAATATTTGAAGAGATTATAGTTGAAAACTTCCCTAATATGGGAAAGGAAATAGTCAATCAGGTCCAGGAAGCGAAGAGAGTCCCATACAGGATAATTCCAAGGAGAAACACGCCAACACACATATTAATCAAACTATCAAAAATTAAATACAAAGAAAAAATATTAAAAGCAGCAAGGGAAAAATAACATACAAGGGAATCCCCATAAGGTTCACAGCTGATCTTTCAGCAGAAACTCTGCAAGCCAGAAGGGAGTGGCAGGACATATTTAAAGTGATGAAAGGGAAAAACTTACAACCAAGATTACTCTACCCAGCAAGGATCTCATTCAGATTCAACAGAGAAATTAAAACCTTTACAGACAAGCAAAAACTAAAAGAATTCAGCACCACCAAACCAGCTTTACAACAAATGCTAAAGGAACTTCTCTAGGCAGGAAACACAAGAGAAGGAAAATACAATAACAAAGCAAAACAATTAAGAAAATGGTAATAGGAACATACATATTGATAACTACCTTAAATGTAAATGGATTAAATGCTCAAACCAAAAGATGCAGACTGACTGAATGGATACAAAAACAAGACCCATATATATGCTGTCTACAAGAGACCCACATCAGACCTAGAGACACATACAGACTGAAAGTAAGGGGATGGAAAAAAATATTCCATGCAAATGGAAATCAAAAGAAAGCTGAAGTAGCAATTCTCATATCAGACAAAATCGACTTTAAAATAAAGACTATTACAAGAGACAAAGAAGGACACTACATAATGAGCAAGGGATCAATCCAAGAAGAAGATATAACAATTGTAAATCTTTATGCACCCAACGTAGGAGCATGTCAATACATAACGCAAATGCTAACAGCCATAAAAGGGGAAACTGACGGTAACACAATCATAGTAGGGGACTTTAACACCCCACTTTCACCAATGGACAGATCATCCAATATGAAAATAAATAAGGAAACACAAGCTTTGAATGATACATTAAACAAGATGGACCTAATTGATATTTATAGGACATTCCATCCAAAAACAACAGGATACACTTTCTTCTCAAGGGCTCATGGAACATTCTCCAGGATAGATCATATCATGGGGCACAAATCAAGCCTTGGTAAATTTAAGAAAACTGAAATCATACCAAGTATCTTTTCTGACCACAACGCTATGAGAGTAGATGTCAATTAAAGAAAAAAATCTGTAAGAAATACAAACACATAGAGGATAAACAATACACTACTTAATAACCAAGAGATCACTGAAGAAATTAAACAGGAAATAAAAAATACCTAGAAATAAATGACAGTGAAAACGTGACGACCTAAAACCTATGGGATGCAGCAAAAGCAGTTCTAAGAGGGAAGTTTATAGCAATACAATCTGACCTCAAGACACAAGAAACATCTCAAACAACCTAACCTTACACCTAAAGCAATTAGAGAAAGAAGAACAACAACAAAAAAAACCAACCCAAAGTTAGCAGAGGAAATAAATCATAAAGATCAGATCAGAAATAAATGAAAAAGAAACGAAGGGAACAATAGCAAAGATCAACAAAACTAAAAGCTGGTTCTTTGAGAAGATAAACAAAATTGACAAACCATTAGCCAGACTCATCAAGAACAAAAGGTAGAAGACTCAAATCGATAGAATTAGAAATGAAAAAGAAATAACAACTGACACTGCAGAAATACAAAGGATCATGAGAGATTACTACAAGCAACTATATGCCAATAAAATGGACAACCTGGAAGAAATGGACAAATTCTTAGAAAAGCACAACCTCCGAGACTGAACCAGGAAGAAATAGGAAATATAAACAGACCAATCACAAGCACTGAAATTGAGACTGTGATTAAAAATCTTCCAACAACCAAAAGCCCAGGGCCAGATTGATTCACAAGCGAATTCTATCAAACACATAGAGAAGAGCTAACACCTAACTTTCTCACACTCTTCCAAAAATATAGCAGAGAGAGGAACACTCCCAAACTCATTCTACAAGGCCACCATCACCCTAATACCAAAACCAGACAAAGATGTCACAAAGAAAGAAAACTACAGGCCAATATCACTGATGAATATAGATGCAAAAATTTCCTCAACAAAATAATAGCAAACAGAATCCAACAGCACATTAAAGGATCATACACCATGATCAAGTGGGGTTTATCCCAGGAATGCAAGGATTCTTCAATATATGCAAATCAATCAATGTGATAAACCATATTAACAAATTGAAGGAGAAAAACCATATGATCATCTCAATAGATGCAGAAAAAGCTTTCAACAAAATCAACACCATTTATGATAAAAACCATCCAGAAAGTAGGCGTAGAGAGAGCTTACCTCAACATAATAAAGGCCATATATTACAAACCCACAGCCAACATCATTCTCAATGGTGAAGAACTGAAACCATTTTCTCTAAGATCAGGAAAAAGACAAGGTTGTCCACTCTCACCACTGTTATCCAACATAGTTTTGGAAGTTTTAGCCATAGCAATCAGAGAAAAAAAAGAAATAAAAGTAATCCAAATCAGAAAAGAAGAAGTAAAGCTGTCACTGTTTGCAGATGACATCATACTATACATAGAGAATCCTAAAGATGCTACTAGAAAACTACTAGAGCTAATCAACGAATTTCATAAAGTAGCATAAATTAATGCACAGAAATCTCTTGCATTCCTATACACTAATGATGAAAAATCTGAAAGAGAAATTAAGGAAACACTCCCATTTACCACTGCAACAAAAAGAATAAAATACCTAGGAATAAACCTACCTAAGGAGACAAAAGACCTGTATGCATAAAACTATAAGACACTGATAAAAGAAATTAAAGATGATACAAATAGATGGAGAGATATACTATGTTCTTGGATTGGAAGAATCAACACTGTGAAAATGACTCTACTACCCAAAGCAATCTACAGACTCAGTGCAATCCCTATCAAACGACCAATGGCATTTTCACAGAACTAGAACAAAAAATTTCACAATTTGTATGGAAACACAAAAGACCCCTAATAGCCAGAGCAATCTTGAGAAAGATAAACAGAGCTGGAGGAATCAGGCTCCTGGACTTCAGACTATACTACAAAGCTACAGTAATCAAGACAGTATGGTACTGGCACAAAAACAGAAATGTAGATCAATGCAACAGTATAGAAAGCCCAGAAATAAACCCACACACATATGGTCACCTTATTTTTGATAAAGGAGCAAAGACTATATAGTGGAGAAAAGACAGCCTCTTCAATAGTGGTGCTGGGAACTCTGGATAGCTGCATGTAAAAGAATGAAAATAGAACGCTCCCTAACACCATACACAAAAATAAACTCCAAATGGATTAAAGACCTAAATGTAAAGCCAGACACTGTAAAACTCTTAGAGGAAAACATAGGCAGAACACTCTATGACATAAATCACAGCATGATCCTTTTTGACCCACCTCCTAAACAGATGGAAATAAGAACAAAAATAAACAAATGGGACCTAATGAAACTTTAAAGCTTTTGCACAGCAAAGGAAAACATAAACAAGACCAAAAGACTACCCTCAGAATGGGAGAAAATATTTGCAAATGAAGCAACTGACAAAGGATTAATCTCCAAAATTTACAAGTAGCTCATGCAGCTCAATATCAAAAAAACAAAAACCCAATCCAAAAATGGGCAGAAGACCTAAATAGACATTTCTCCAAAGGAGATACACAGATTGCCAACAAACACATGAAAGGATGCTCAACATCACTAATTATTAGAGAAATGCAAATCAAAACTACAATGAGGTATCACCTCACACTGGTCAGAATGTCCATCATCAAAAATCTACAAACAATAAATGCTGGAGAGGGTTTGGAGAAAGGGGAATCCTCTTGCACTGTTGATGGAAATGTAAATTGATACAGGCACTATGGAGAACAGTATGGAAGTTCCTTAAAAAACTAAGAATAGAACTACCATACAACCCAGCAATTCCACTACTGGGCATACACCCTGAGAAAACCATAATTCAAAAAGACACATGCACCCCAATGTTCACTGCAGCACTATTTACAATAGCCAGGTCATGGAAGCAAACTAAGTGTCCATCGACAGATGAATGGATAAAGAAGATCTGGCACATATATACAATGGAATACTACCCAGCCATAAAAAGAAACAAAATTGAATTATTCAATTCAATTGAGGTAGATGGACCTAGAGTCTGTCATACAGAGTGAAGTAAGCAGAAAGAGAAAAACAAATACCATATGCTAACACATATATATGGAATCTAAAAAAAAAAAAAAAAAAATTGTTCTGAAGAACCTAGGGGCAGGACAGGAATAAGGACGCAGACGTAGAGAATGGACTTGAGGACATGGGGAGGGGGAAGGGCAAGCTGGGACGACGTGAGAGTGGCATGGACATATATACACTACCAAAAGTAAAATAGATAGCTAGTGGGAAGCATGTGCTTCCCACAGGGAGTTCAACCCGGTGCTTTGTGACCACCTAGAGGGGTGGGATAGGGAGGGTGGGAGGGAGACGCCAGAAGGAGGGGAATTGGGGATTTCTGTATATGTATAGCTGATTCACTTTGTTATACAGCAGAAACTAACACAACATTGTAAAGCAATTACACTCCAATAAAGATGTTAAAAAAATATTAATGAATTGAGCCCATAACTCTGAGAAAACATATTTTGTACAAAATAACTGATTAAAGTACACGTCACTGACTAGAAATTTCAATCACATTAGGTACTGAAATATAAATCCTTGAAATGCAGTGACTTTCACAAACCTCCTTTTACAGATTGGTGGCAGAATTCCCTGCAACTGGAGGAATACTTACTTCATGGCAGTTTTACTCTGTGAAGCTCCTTAGATATGTTAGCTACTATGATTATTTTATTGCTTCCTGTGAAATCACATTTTGTGTTTTTCTTATTGTCTTCACAACACAAGAAGTCAAAAAAATAAAAGATTTTAAATCTGCCTATTTCAAAAGTAGTTGGAACTGGCTAGAATTTCTACTTTTGGTGGTAAGTATATATTCACAGATATGGTTGAAGGGAATCACATCTGAACCCACCAATGAGAGAGGTGTACAAAGCACCTCCCTCATCTGGGACTTATTTTAAAAGCTGTAAATATCAATAATAAAATGAACTGTCATAGTACATACTAATGGTGTGCCTCCAAAAGGGAGAAATTTTTTTTTTCTCTCTCTGATTTGGTCGTTGGCAGGACTAGCATAAACCTAGAGGAATAAGTTATTCCATACATATTATGATTTAGTGGGCACAGTAGGTCTCCCTACTCCCACTCAAAAACATGTATTCCTCTCAGGGCCTCGTGTTGAAAATAATGATTCTTTGGGGGCAAGGTCCTTTAAAATGTACTCTTGTATGTTGCCTAAATCTGCTTTCCTCTTTACACTGAATTTTTTAAGAATAGGCAAAAGACAAGCCTAGGCAGAATACTGAAGTGGGGATAAGGTTTGAGCAGCCAGAGTGTAGCTTGTAGGCACAGAGGATGCCACCAAGATTGGGGGAATAATCCTTGAAGAAATTCCAAAGACTGCCAGTTCTTATCACTGGAAAATACTAAAATAAACATAGAGGTGTGGGTAGGGTGGAACAAATCATAAGAGCTTGGTTTTAGGAACAATAAACAAATATTCTGGCTTATACAACCCGATCTTTCACTCTTATTGGCCCTTAGTTATAGCCAATCCAGTATATATATATTTGTTTCTCAAAACCACATTGAAAGTTTCTCAGAGTCAGAAAGTGTGCCATCTACCTCTCTGGTAACCACAATAATGCTTAACGTAGGGCATAGCATTAAATGTTTAACTGAGTATTTTAGGGAAGAGAAATCAAAGGAAAATTTTCATGACAGTTAGAAAACTCTGATACCTAAGATAATCTGGTTCTAAAAGAGTTGTTAAAAAGCTCTCAAGGGGTTTATTTTTTTGGAGCTGTAAAAAAATTTTTCTTGGAGTGTTACATAGTGAAAAATATTAAACTCTTAGGTATCATGTAGTTATATGGAGCAGAAACTCTTACAGTCTAGTCAGAATTATATAATCATTTTATACATTTGTGTTTTATGACTCAAAGAAACAAAAAGTCATATAGATTAGGATAGCCAGGCAGTCAGTATTTTGCTACTTTTATGATAATTATGCTACCTTAAACTTCTATAAATTGAGGCTTACTTTCATTTATGTAAAAGCCTGTCTTATCTCTCCCTCCCTTTTTGTTGAACTTTTGATGAACTTTTTCATGTGTTTATTCATAGGCTGCAGGAGATTTAGAGGTAATCTCTAATTTAACACTTCTTGTTTTCCCATTTAGTTGTGTTTTGTGGCCGTTTTCTTCAACTCATACTGTAATATACAAACTTTTCTCTTGCTTGGACAACTGTTAAAAAGTACTGAAAAATATTCAGACTTCTATTTTCTTGCATACTGGCACATTTATTACAACAATATAATTGCCATAACCATCTTCTTTGCCTGGATAAAGGTATTTATATTTTATCAGATATAACAGATTAGATATATTTTATTATATTAGATAATAAAATGGGAACTTAAACTACAAAGTTATGAAAAAACAAAAGGATATTCTTAACTATACAGTAATTTTTTATACAGTAATTTTTAAAGTAGTTTGGCTTTGTAATGATTGCCAGCGAATCCTCAAACACTCTGTCATGAAGCATCTCTTTTAATTTCAAGCAGATTTCTTCTGAAATTAATTTACTCTAAGTCATTATAATCTTTAATATTCTCCTATTTTAATTAACTTTGTTCTTTTTCAGATATTCAAATTCATAAGCTTTAATAAGACAATGTCTCAGCTGTCATCAACCTTGTCCCGCTGTATCAAAGACATAGTAGGATTTGCCATCATGTTTTTTATAGTATTCTTTGCTTACGCTCAGTTAGGATTTCTTGTTTTTGGATCACAAGTTGACGACTTTTCCACTTTTCAAAATTCCATGTAAGCTCTTAGCATGAATGTAATTTATGCAGTTTTATCCAGTTTATTAAAAAAATCATGAAAAGGCCTATAAGTAGTGACATAAGCTTTAATAAATTAAAAAATGGTTTGATATTTTCACTGATGGCTAAATATCTGTCACACTCAAAGTACAGTTAGGCATTGAAAGATCCAAATGGATGGTGTTATCCACTTTTCAAGTGTTACCAGGTTCAAGCTAGAAAAATATTTTTTTACTTTTCAATAGAAGTGAAAATTTTACCTAAGATAAAAGAAATTGGCTCCATGTCTCTGTAGTATTTATTCTCTGGGCAAAAGAAATCTTAAGTGTTTTCTTTAGAGGGCTCTATCTTTAGAATCCTTTTATTGATATTGACCTGATTATCCTTTGCTGATCTGGCAAAGCTGAATTTTAAAAATAGCTTTATACACATAAAACAATCAGCAGATAACTAACTCATAGAACTGATTAGGTAGAATCCCTAGAAAAATATTGTCTTTAAAAGTGAATAATTTTAATAAATTTACTTTCGTTTTTGAGTAGGTAAAACAAGTTCTGTCTGTGTAAAAAAAAATTATGATAACCTGAAATATCAGTTCTCAAAATGTGTTCTGTGCAATCTAGACCAAGACTGTCTGGGGGAAATGGCTTCACTTTGCATCACTCTTGGAAATTCATAGTGCATGGTAACATATGGCTCTGAGAAAAACTGCAATAACTTTCCCTTTAGTTAAGAATTCCTCAAACTTGTCCATGGTCCTTTTACTCAATTTGGGGCAAATTCTGGTCTGAAAAATTTCTTAGGTTGCCCTCTTTTCATCATCCACATGTAAATACTGTATTATCTAAGTACCAATTGCATGAAATTTAATATTTTTCTGAATAACCCTTTACTAAATCAGTAGTGGAAAGAGTGGACTAGCAACCAAGAGGATATAATTCTACTTTCCAATTCTGCCACTAGCTACTTAACTTTTCTAGACCTTAATTTATTTATCTGTAAATAAAGGGGCTGGACTAAATCACTCCCAAAGGTCCTTTCCAACTTCAAATGACCTATAATTTGAGAAGTCTAAATTGCTTATCCAGAGTGAATAATGTTTGCAGTTCCAACAACTTCTTGGTCCTTTCCTAGGATCTTTTTTTTTTTTTTTTTTTTTTTGCTGTACGCTGGCTTCTCTCTGACGTGGCCTCTCCCGTTGCGGAGCACAGGCAGGCTCAGCAGCCACGGCTCACGGTCGCAGCCGCTCCGCAGTATGTGGGATCTTCCCGGACCGGGGCACGAACCCGCGTCCCCTGCATCGGCAGGCAGACTCTCAACCACTGAGCCACCAGGGAAGCCTCCTTTCCTAGGATCTTAATTCAAGTGTTAATAATAAAACTAAGTAGTATTGGACATTAACTATAAATGTAGTAATTTACAGAACCTTGGAAATTTGTGTTACCTTGGATAGTGGGAGGAAAGAAAGTATAAGGCACAAAGTAAACAGACAGAAAATTTTGAAATGGATTAATGAGGGGACTTCTACTTTTGGTAATGATGTGCTAGGTTATTCAAATCAACCTCTTCACAATTTAAAAAGCTGGATGAAATATAGGAAACATTTAAGAACTAATAAAAAAGTGAGTGGCCAAAATCAGAAAGCAAGAACCCAGAAAAGTAAACTCAGCATCCAAAGCTACTTCTGCCCTGAAGGCTTTTTTTTTTTAACTGATAAAAATTTTAAATTGTGTTATAGCATAACATAAACTTTACCATCTTAACCATCTTTTTTTTTAACCATTGCTAACTGTACAGTGAAGTACATTCATATTGTTCAATCATCACCATCATTCATCTCCAGAAATCTTTTTATCTTGCAAAACTGAAACTCTATACTCATTAAACAGGAACTCTCCATTTCCCTCCCTACCCCTGCCCCTGGCATTCATTCTACTTTTTGTCTCTATGATTTTGATTACTCAAGGTACCTAGTGGAATCATACAGTATTTGTCCTTTTGTGACTGATTTATTCCACTTAGCATAATGTCTTCAAGATTCAACAATGTTGTAGGATATGTCAGAATTTCCTTTTTGAAGCTGAATATTCCATTGTATGTATATACCACATTTTGTTTATCCATTAATCTGTCAATGACACTTGGGTTGCTTCCATGTTTTAGCTATTATGAATAATGCTATGAGAACATGGTGTACAAATCTCTCTTTGAGATCCTACTTTGAATTCTTTGGGGTACATACCCAGAAGTAGAATTGCCGGATCATATGGTAATTGTATTTTGAATTTTTGAGGAACTGCTATACTGTTTTCCACTGTGGCTATTCCATTTTACCTTTCCACCAACGGTGCGTGTTTCAATTTCTCCACATCCATGTCAAAAATTGTTATTTTGTTATTTTTTTTTGATAGTAGCCATCCTAATGGATGTGAGGTGATATCTCATTGTTTTTGATTTGCATTTCCCTACTGATTAGCAATCTTGAGCATCTTTTCATGTGCTTATGCATATGTTGGTTCACTTGATGGGCATCCCACAGGTCCCTTAGGCTCTGTTCACTTTTCTTTAAACTTTTTTCTTTCTGTTCCTCAGACTCAATAATTTCAATTGCCCTATCTTCAAGTTCACTGATTTTTTTTCTTCTGCCTATTCAAATCTACCTTTGAATTTCTCTAATGAATTTTCATTTCAGTTATTGTACTTTGCAGCTCTAGAATTTTTTTGGTTTCTTTTTAGGTTTTCTATCTTTTTATTGATATTTCCATTTTATTCATACATAGTTTTCTTGACTTACTCCATGTCTTCTTTTAGTTCTTTGAGGATCAGTCTGAGGTGTAAACTTAAGGTCTTCTCAGGCCTTTTCTGAGCCTGTGCCATTCCTTGGGCATGCACGGTGACCATCTAATTTCCTCCATATATGCAGTTTTTTTTTTTTTAATGTCCTAGTCTTTTTTTTTTTTTTTTTTTTTGGCTGTGTTGGTTCTCTGTTGCTACGCGTGGGCTTTCTCTAGTTGCAGCGAGCAGGAGCTACTCTTCCTTGTGGTGCATGGGCTTCTCATTGTGGTGGCTTCTCTTGTTGTGGAGCACGGGCTCTAGGCATGTGGGCTTCAGTAGTTGTGGCTCACAGGCTCCAGAGTGCAGGCTCAGTAGTTGTGCAGCACGGGCTTAGTTGCTCCGCAGCATGTGGGATCTTCCTGGACCAGGGCACAAACCCATGTCCCCTGCATTGGCAGGCGGATTCTTAACCACACCACAAGGAAAGCCCCATGAATGTCCTAGTCTTTAATATCTGGCTCCCAAAGGGGAAAAAGAGAAAAATGAAGGAGGGAAGGGCATTGGGCCTCTCAATCCCAAGGACATTGCTTCAGCCGGAGAGGGAGGGTCTTGCAACAATGCAGGGAGATGCCTGCCTTTGTGATCAGAAGCAGCAATCAGCAATCAGAACACAGACCCTGATGTTTGGACAACGGGTCCTTCTTGTCCACCCTGGCTCCCACAAGCTGTGTACAAGCTGCTCTAGAAATACATGCAGGGCTACCTGCCATGGGCTGGGGGGTAGGAGATGGGTAGCTGCTGCCAAACTAAAAGTTTAAATTGACCCACACTGCCCAATCCTTTCCTGGAAGTTGTAAGCCTTCAACAGACTCCAGAGTTCCATAATAGTTTCATCAGAGAGATTGTGCCACTGTTGTTGTCTAGGTGGTGAGACAGATTCCTAGTGCTTCTTACTCTATCTTCCCCAAAACCTCCACCATGAAGGCATTTTTGTTGATCCAGAAGAAACAGTTGAGAAATTTTGTTTCTAGTTAACCTCTCAAGGAGGAGACAGAAGACAAACCCAAGGCCTGTGTGTGTGTGCTGGGGAGTGGGGTTGGGGGAGAGGAGGAATGTCTGATAACCTCTCCACACATAAAGCAGGGAGCCTGAAGTGCTACAGCCTCAAGTTAAAAGTAAATCCCTCAGAGTGACTTGACTTGAAGTCTGGGTTTAATCACCTAGGTATCCAGGGAACCTCATGTCCTGAATTTGGATTTAAGATGGTCCCAGGCTGGAATGCCCATATGCACCTGCAGACACACACACAAAAATACCTCTCTGGAGAAAGATATTTCATCCTAAGCCCTTCAAGTATAATTTACTGCTCATGGTCAAAGATAACTTGGTATATAAGGAGGAAAAATTCGTAAGGAAGAACCAGCAGATACAACAGAAACAGTCTCAAAGACTTCAAATATTGGAAAAATCAATAAATACTTACTATATTTAGAGAAATAAAACACAAGTCAGAAAATATCTTTAGAGAGAGAACAGGATAGTGTAAAAAGTGACATACTTGAAAAAGTATCAAACAGAATTCTAGAAATGAAAATTAAAGCAACTGAGATTAAAAGCCCAGTTGACAGGTTTGATAGCAAATGAGACATAGATGAAGAGAGAATGAGTAAAATGAAAAATAGGTGAGAAAAAATTTAAAAGTGGCATAGAGAGGCAAAATGTTCAGAAAATGACAGAAAGGATAGAATGAGAAGGCCTAATATATGTTTAACCTGAATTACAGAAGATGACAGTAGAATAGAGGCAATATTTGGAGAAGGCTTAGGAATACCTACCACCCAGTCATGCCTGCAAGTGAGAGACTGGGAAGTCAGATTAACCATAAATGGTATATTATGAAACAGTCTGTAAACTATTTTAATTCAACAAGAGAGAACTGTAGAAAGTTAACAGGGGGTATCAAGAAGTTAAAAAACTGTTTTCATTCAGTATAACCTGTATCCTGAAGAGTCATGGTGTTCCTTTTAGCTTGGGGAGGGGGAGGGGAAAGGAATAAACTAAGCTCCAATTGGCTTAATTTGCGTGATTAAGAGGAGAAAAGTGACAATTACATTGCATTTGTAAGTCTCCAGTTCCTATGTGATTATAACCATTCAGTAATTGCTTAGGTTTTTGTTATTCACACTATTTACAGAGCAGAGGTATGTGGACACTTTCTGGAGAGGAGAAATGCTGACTTTAACGTATATAAACACAACTTAAGGATAAAATATTAAGTTAAAAACACTAAAACAGAACCTCATATTCTCCTATGCCAGAGAGGGAAAAAAATTTTTTTTGATTTGCTGAGAAACTTCAGTCTCCTAATTCAGCATTTCTCCTTCTATCTTGTATAGAAGAGCATTAGAATCCAGTATTAGAAGCTGGATAAATACTGTATGTATGATTTAGTCAGGTCTCAGGTACTGAGGATGAAATTCCAGAAAACTCTGAGTCCTAGGACTCCAAATAGCTGATTTCTTTGAATACATTTTCTTCTTTCATTGTACATAGTCCTATGCTCCCTTCATGTGATTGGCAAAAGCAACAAGGAACAAGAAACATTCCGCCCTTTGACGAATCATGCAGTGTCTGCATACTATTAAAAACTCCTTCCCAGGTCTCCCCTTAAAATAAAGAACTCATATATATTTATCATATATATATCATATATATATATAATTTATAACATATCCGTGGTGTGTATGGCAATACCATTGCAAAATAATGATGAGAAGACAAAATAAGACTGCAGGTTATGAAATCCTAATTCTACCTCTGCTACTACAATGCTCATTCAAAGCCTTAATTTCTTAATTTTTCCATCTTTAAAGTTAATAAAATGAAGATTTATAGTATTTTCAATGCTATTTCACTTCAAAGCCAAGCTTTTATACTTATTGGAGAAAATAAAATAAACCTCGGGATCATGTGTGAGGATCACTACCAGCACTTGAGACTTAGCAAGTAACAAACTGTTGCCATCCTTATTTCAGTAGAAGAGATGCAAAAATTAAGCAGACCATTGATGTTAGAAATTGTAGGGCTCTTGGGTCTATGTACAAGTTGAAAATCATTTATTGGAAAAGGTCAAAGTATTCTAAGTTTTATAAGGGCACAGGAATGGCTAAGGAGGCCACTGTCAAGACAAGCTGGTAAGCAGGCATATCTCAAGGTTCAAATCTTGGAGGTGAACAATGGGTTCACATTGGTTGAATAAATTGAAGCCCATCATTTCCTGAACTATCTGTTCAGCTATTAAGTCTTTGTCTTTTTTTAGGGGAATATTCTACATCCAATTTTATAGAACTCTGTGCTAACAAAACTAAAGCCAGAGAACATATGCCATATGCAGCTAGGTACTTTCCTAGGCACATTAGTAACCCCCATCTGTTGTCATGTATGTATTAAGAGATATAGTATTTTCTAATGTTTTTCTTTTTTCCCATAAAAGATTCACACAATTTCGTATTGTTCTTGGAGATTTTAATTTTGCTGGTATTCAGCAAGCCAGTCATATCTTGGGACCCATTTACTTCATCACTTTCATCTTTTTCGTGTTCTTTGTCCTGCTGGTAAGAATGACCATATATGTTCCTTTTTTGCTTACATTTTTCAGAATAAAAAATATAATTACCAATTTAGAAGAAATTATAGTATCACTGCTTAGATGTCAGAACACTTTACATTTATTAAGAATGGTGTAGATTCCTAGTAATCCAGGGGGTCCAAATGTTTTCAAGCTGTCCAATGGAGAATGTGATCATAATAGTTAAAATCTGGGTGGTTATTGTGTGCCAAGAGTGTACTAAATCTTTTACACATATAACTTGAAAGTTCCAGGTCTCTCCAGCCTGGGACATTTCATACCAGTAGGTATGAATTAGGCCATTCATATTCTGCCCATATTGCAACAGCTTTTGGCCATTATGGCTGAAAGCTCACACCCTTGTAATTTTTAGGAGTCCCCAGGATGGGTCTCTCACATGTGCTCAGGACAAAATCTATTTGGCCTTCCTAATCAAGGAATCTTGCCTTTCTACTTAAGGCACTGCTACTGTCCTCCATGAAAACATTTTTTTTGTCACACACAGCAGTTATGCCCTGATGGTGGGCAACAGTCCTCACAGTGACAGATCTGAGCCACAGTGAAAGGTGGAGAGGTGAGCTGGGAGTTAAGAATACCCTCTCCACAGTTCTGTTTGTGTTATTTGGACATTAATAGTTGTAAGAGCCCTAGTAAAATTGTGCATTTAAACAGCTCTATAGAATTTTAAAGAAAAAAAAGAAATACCCTTATGAACATGTATTATTCTAAGTTTTCTTCTGATATGTAACATTAATAAATTTATATATATATTATTAACCAATGTATATGCACTATTTTACATTCTGCTTTTCCCATTTACCATAAACATACTTGTACATATCCACACACTACACATTTCCCATTCTACTATATTATATATAGTCTGCATAGCCATATCTCTTATTGAGCACGAGTTACTTTTAAAATTTAAATCTAATTTTACAAATCCCAGCACTCGACAGTCATTAACAACATTTAAACTAAATTTTTATTGAAATACTTCATTTGAATATTTCTCCCCAGAACATGTTCTTGGCAATAATTAATGATACCTATTCTGAAGTGAAAGCTGACTATTCAATAGGCAGAAGGCCAGATTTTGAACTTGGTAAAATGATTAAAAAGGTATGTCAAATTCTTCTAATCAGAATTCTAAGACCAATCTTGTTCAGTTTATACTCTTGTAGTTTGAATAACACTTAAGCCCCAAGTGGTAGTGCAGGGAGGGCATTTGGGGTTTTTTGTTTTGGTCCACAGTTTACTTGTATTTGTATTATTTCAGTACCAGGAGAAATGTTCTCTGGCTTCAAAAATGTGACTAAAATTATTTCAGAGTTCAATGTATCAAAAAGCTACTGAGCACTAAATGCAAAGCACTTACTCTCTTCTTCAATTTAGATGCTGGTAAATTCCTACGAACAATCTGAACTCAGAACTCCATTTGCCTTACCTTCCTCACTTTCTGTAGTGGTAACACTCTCCTCAGTCACCCCTGGCTCAAAACCCTTGAGCTTTTTATTTGTCCCTTATATGGTCTGTTGCCAAGGCTTGTGTGTAAAGTTCACCTCTGTAGTTTTTGCTCGTATTTGTGGAACTCAAGAACACTTTGAATTCTAACTGCCACCAATACATTAGGTACTCAGTACTTTTCACCCGGACTTCTGTATGGTAACATCTTCTTAACTGTTCTAGCCTCCTTCCTGTGCCAGCCTAGTTTTGATCATATCACTTCTCTGCTCAAAATTCTTCAAAGTTTCCCTGGGCTTGTCAAAATAAGTCCAAATTCTTTATTCAAACATTCAAGGGCCTTTTCTAGTCTCACAGTCTCAACCTATCTTTATTCACTATTATTGAACTAACTATTTTTACCTTCTATGCCTCCATTTACAGCACTGTATGCCCCAGCTGTTTTGAGCACAGTGCTGTTTACCATGCTTGCTCTCATTGTCTCCTCTGGGCCTCTGCTCATGTCATTCCCTGACTCCCCAGGAACATTCCCTCTGCTCTCTTGCTGACATTCTGTTCTCCCTGTCAGAGCAATCTTCCTTGTCCTCTCAATACCGACCTCACCGTGAACTGCAGCAGAGTCATGTGTGTACCATCTTGCCCATCTCTGCATACCCACAGCTCTAACCATAGCATTTCACACAGAAAAGGTCCTATAAGCTGTGGGGTTAGTGGGGCTTGAGAACTCTGTCCAAGAACTTACCTGTAAAAGTAAACTATTAATATGTCCCCCAATGAACTTAACTGTGGGTTTTTTCATCTTTTATCTCTTTTTTGTTTGTTTTTTGTTTTTTGTTTTTTGTCGTACGTGGGCCTCTCACTGTTGGGGCCTCTCCCGTTGTGGAGCACAGGCTCTGGATGCACAGACTCAGTGGCCATGGCTCATGGGCCCAGCCGCTCTGCAGCATGTGGGATCTTCCTGGACTGGGGCATGAACAAGTGTCCCCTGCATCAGCAGGCGGATTCTCAACCACTGCGCCACCAGGGAAGCCCCCATCTTTTATCTCGATTATGACGTTGGTTATGCGCATTAATATCATTAATGCAATAAATGTTAATAATATTTTTTAAAGGTTTTTTTTTTTCCAAGTTCAAGTGTGATTCCCTCCAGCTTTTCTACCAGCAGGCAGAAACCATAAGTAGTGACAAGATGAAAGAAGATAATCATAGTATTTGCCTCTACATTTCTTTAGGGCAGCAGTCCCTAAAGTCAAGCATTCCCTATTTCCTTTACCTTGATCAAAAATTAATACAGGGCTTCCCTGGTGGCGCAGTGGTTGAGAATCCGCCTGCCGATGCAGGAGACACGGGTTCGTGCCCTGGTCCGGGAAGATCCCACATGCCGCGGAGCAACTAAGCCCGTGAGCCATGGCCGCTGAGCCTGTGCGTCCGGAGCCTGTGCTCCGCAACGGGAGAGGCCACAACAGTGAGAGGCCCGCATACCGCAAAAAAAAAAAAAAAAAAAAAAAAATTAATACAGAATATTATTTTTATGAACTTTTAAACTTTTAAATTATGCTCAGAGTTACCACAATGCTCTCGAAAAACTCAAACTAAAGAAACCTGAAACAGATGAAGACAAGAAAAGGTAAGATGAATTTTCTTCAATTTTTAACTTACCATTTTAAAGCTCTGTATTATATTAGAAACTTACAGTGAGAGTAAGGTTTTGATTGCAAAACAACCACCATTCAATGTGCTGATTCTAAATCAACTGTCAAAACATCCAGTAGCACCTCATAATTTCTGAGAGTGTCATGAAACTCTAAGCTAATTTAAAATTAATATAAGGCATGCCATGCCACTCAGAAAAAGGTTTAACAGAAAGCTGGACAGGATAGTAAAGTCCCTCTAAAATACTAGGAAATGATTTTAGTCTACATTAAGTGCATGCTTTTTGCTATCGAAGTAAAAAAATTTTTTAAATATTTAAGAATGTATTTACATTTACTGAATAATTTAGTGTCAAAATCTGGCAGTGGGATATAATAGAAACATGTTTTTATAGCTAGAGATATGATATAGAGAACTTATTAATGACCACATTGTCCAAATAATTAGTGTTATCAGAAAGAACAGAAATTAATTCAGATCCTTAATACAGACCTGGTTATACTTTATACTGTCATTTTCCTTTTTACTGTCATATATCTCTGATTTTTATTTTATATTCTCAGTAGGAAAAGCAGAGATTTGGCTGAACAAGCTAGAAGAGAAGGCTTTGATGAAAAAGTAAGATTTTACTTTTTTCATAAAGAAGTGATAGCTTTATTAGAAAAAGTTCTGATTTAAGAACTGAATGATTTGCTTTTTTCAGAGCAGTAGTTGCCACCTCCAAATTTCTCCCAGAATCTAGATCCTTTCTTATTTAGGACTAATTGTTTGGATTCCAGATACTCCTTTCTCTCTTATTGGTGCTCTTAGCCAGATTCCCTCGTCCTACAGCTGTACCTTACTGTGGGATTAGCACACAGGGTTTAGTGAGTATACTCTATTGAGATGATTATATAATTGTTCTCTTGTAATCATTAATGTGATGCATCACTTTAATGATTTTTCTTATATTTCAAAACTGTAACATATATTCAACAAATGACTAAACATATATGTGTTTAATAAATAATTATGAAGCAAACCTCCACATACCACTACCACCCAAGTGAAAAAATAGAACATTGCTCTACTTCTGGATCCCTCCCACCCCCCAATATATTGAGAAAGAGGACAGCAGGGTCAAGAGATTGGAATAAGCAAAGAAGTATGTATAATGGAGTGAGGTTTCTCATTATCAGACAACGGAAATGCAAAAATGGAAAGGCTGAAGGTTAAAATGAACCTTGTGGTGTTGGATTAGAATTGCAACTGTGTGTGTGTGTGTGTGTCTGTGTATGTGTGTGTGCACGTGAATGTATCTTCTAACTCTGTCCACTGAGAAGGCTAGTGTGACATCCTAGTAGCAATGACACAACGAGCGTCCAGATCTTGGTTTCCAAGTACCATTCTCCTCTAAAAGGAACCAGGGCTCCTTGGAAATACAGTTAATTCCAGGACTGGAAAGTATAGGTGCTTCATACTGTACTCCATGTAGAACGATGGAGATCTGTTAAAAGGACACAAAAGTCAGCTTGAGTGGGGATCCCGCTGGCCGAGTGTGGGATTTTAAGCACTTAAGCACTTATTTAAGCACTTAATGAATATTAATTTAAACCCACGGAATAAAATAGGATTCCATGAGTCCACACTGATCTAAACATATACATGAATAAAAATCTGAGGAAGAATAGGACATTTCCATACCTCTCCACAAAATACTTATTAATTACAAAAAGAAAAGGAGGGCTTCCCTGGTGGTGCAGTGGTTGAGAATCCGCCTGCTGATGCAGGGGACACGGGTTCGTGCCCCAGTCTGGGAAGATCCCACATGCCACGGAGCGGCTGGGCCCGTGAGCCATGGCCGCGGAGCCTGTGCTCTGCAATGGGAGAGGCCACAACAGTGAGAGGCCTGCGTACCACAGAAAAAAAAAAAAAAGAAGAAAAGGAATAACATTACGGTGAAAAAGTCTGGAAAACAGAACCTTAATCAGTACTGGAACAAGTTGAAATTATATGCCACCTGATAGGACACTAAGAAAACACAGGATCCCTTCTGTAAAATTTCTGCTGAAGATGCATAACGCAAAGAACCATCACACAATAAGAAACTGAGGGACATTCTATGAAATACTGGCCTATAGACTTCAGAAGTTTCAAGGTCATGAAAGTCAAGGTAAAGCTGAGGAACTACACTGGACTGAGATTAAAAGATGGGTAAATACAATGCATAATCATAGACTGGATCCTTTTACAATACAGGGCATCATTGGGACGCTGGTAAATTTGAATGGGGGACTGAGGATTTAGATGGTAATAATCTATCAATATTAATTTTCTGATTCTGATGATTATACTGTGCTTATAAAGGAGAATGTCCTTGTATGCAGGAAATACACACTGAAGTATTCAGGGACAATAAGGCATTCATGTTGGCAACTTCAAATACTTCAGAGGATAAAAATTATTTGTATTGTTCTTATAACTTTTCGGTAAGTTTGAGATTCTTTTAAAAAACACAACTATAATTCAATAAACCATTTCTGAAATAAAAGACAATGTATATTGAAAGACATCCTATGTACCTGGGAAAATTTACCTAAAATGAACATGGGACTTATCCAAGCAAAATATGGATTTACTTACAAGGAAAAGAGAATTAGGTTAGCATAACAACATTCAACACCATAAATCAACAGAACAACACCTACAATATAGCAAGGAAAGAAAATGTAAGCCAAGGCTTTTTTATATGCAGCAAAGCTGTGTTTCAAGTATAAAGGCTCTAACAGTTTTGAACATGTAAGAACTTGGGGAATACCACTGTATTCCTGAGGATTCTATGTGAAGATCATCTTCGGCCAAACAAGAGATGACTGAGAAATTTTTAAAAAAGAAGGAAGAGAGAAAGTATAAAGTAGAAAAAGCTAACTGATTATTTCATATGTAATAGCTAAAAAGCTGAAGAATTATCATTTAGAGTTAATAGCCAAAAAGAAGAAACTTTAGCATATTTAAGAGCACAGTAGTAAGTTTAAAAGATATTGTTTTATTAATTTTAAAACACATTTTTCCACATTTTAATATCTCTGAAATCAAGATGTGCCTTATATTTGACAATGTGCCATATTTTAACTGGTGGCACTTTTTTCCCTAAGTGGTACATAAAATAATGGTGTAATGGTCTTATGATAGACTCCATCTCTCAGATACAACAAAATACAGTAATATGATTAAATATACTTTGGTAGTAGAGGGAAAAGAAATGAGGAGGAAGAAATTATAACCTAATTTTTTTTGTTGAACTTGTTTGGTTCTTGTTGAGGGAACCAAAACAAGAAAGAGATGACGGAGGATGTATAAAAAGATACATGAATAAAAACAGAGCACTAAGACAAAAATACATACATTCTTAAAGGGAAGCAGTACCAAATCAAAAAAGAAAATTGAAAATATGCCACATGGTAAAAGATTGTAAATATACCTTAAAACAATATAACTGTGACCAGATATACCTGACACATCAGTAAAGACAAATAAGCTTAATTTACTTAAAAAGAAAAAGAAAATATTTTCAGATTGAATCACAGAGCAATACCCAATTCTATGATATAGCCTAAAATATATACCTAAAACAAAGTGATTTAGAAAAGTTAAGTATAAAAGCATGGGCCAAGGTATAAAAGGCAAGGAAAAGTTATCATAGAACACAATATAAGTCAAGGTAGAATTCTAGAAAAAAGTTCTAAATGAGATGAAGGGCACTTTATAAGGCTAAGATCAATTTTAATAGTTATGATTATCTATGCAACAATAATACAGCATAAACTTCCATAAAGTAAAGACTACTAGACTTATAAAAGGAAAAACATACAAGAATACACTAAAAAGTAAAGAACAGATCAAGAAAAATGAAAGAATTAAAAATATATATAATGAATAAAGTGATCTTACAATTATGTATTAAACTCTGTACTCCCAGAAGATACACCTGTTTTTCAAAACCCCTTCATGAAAATAGATATATTGGGCCATAAAGAAAACCTCAATAAATTGAAAATAAAATTTATCAAAACTGAGCCCAAAAGAGATTTTTAAAAGCTTAAACAAATCCATTCTGTAGAGGAAATGAAGTCATCAAAGAGCTACCTCTGAAATAAATCAGGCCCAGATGGTTTCATATGGAAATTTTACCAGATTTTTAAGGAATAAATAATTTCAAGCCATTTGAGCTGTTCCAGAGCAAAGGGAAAATTGAAAACTTCCAAATTATTTTTATAAAATAATTTTAGAATCACTATATGGTGATTCTAAAACCTAGTGAAGATTGTATCCTCCTCAAAAACAAAACAAAACAAAACAAAACAGAAAAAGAAAATATCACTTATAGGGACTTTCCTAGTGGCGCAGTGGTTAAGAATCCGCCTGCCAATGCAAGGGACACGGGTTCAATCCCTGATCCGGGAAGACACCACATGCTGCGAAGCAACTAAGCGCCTGTGCCACAACTACTGAAGCCAGCGTGCCTAGAGCATGTGCTCTGCAACAAGAGAAGCCATCGCAATGAGAAGCCCGCGCACCACAACAAAGAGTAGTCCCCATTCACTGCAACTAGAGAAAGCCTGTGTGCAACAATGAAGACCCAATGCAGCCAAAATTAATAAATTTTAAAAAACAAAATATCACTTATAAATCTTGAAGCAAAAATCCTAAATATTAGCAAACAGAATCCAACAGAATACAATACCATGATTCAGATAGGGTTTATTCAAAGAATGGGAAGATTATTCAAAACTGTAATAATTAACTAATTACCATAATCCATTCTATTTATAGATCAAAAAAAGGAAAACTATTATTTTCTATAGATGCTGGGTATTTGATAAGATTCAACATCCAACTTTGAGGGGGAAAACAAAACAGGAATCAATGGACTCCTCCTTGACATGATAAAAACAAATTTATCTCATCCCAAAGCTAGCACCTTATCTAATAGGGAAAGGACAAGACAAGGATGTATTGGAGGGATCAGACAAAAGAATTAAGCAAGAGAAATACATGAGAAGTACAAAAGTTGAAAAGGAACAGGTAAAAACTACCTCTGTTTGAGATATGATTCTCTTTCTCAGGCATACAATGAACTGAAAAATTATGACAAAAAGAGATTAAGTAGTAGGAAAAAATAATTTACATAGTCATGTCATATATGCAAACATCAACCAGCTCATTAAAAATTATAGTAGAAGAAACTACATTAGCAACAAAATAGAAAATTCCCAGGGACTAATTTTAAAATGTTTAAAACCAAGATATGGAAAAATTTAAAACATTCCTCAAGGACAAAAATACACCTGACCAGGGTTTCCCTGGTGGCGCAGTGGTTGAGAGTCCGCCTGCCGATGCAGGGGACACGGCTTCGTGCCCCGGTCCGGGAAGATCCCACATGCCGCGGAGCAGCTGGTCCCGTGAGCCATGGCCGCTCAGCCTGCGCGTCTGGAGCCCTGCGCTCTGCAACGGGAGAGGCCACAACAGTGAGAGGCCCACATACCGCAAAAAAAAAAAATACACCTGACCAAATGACATACTCATTACATGTATGAGGACCTAGTCAGGAAAATGGAAACCATACTATACATTTCAAACAGAGAAAATTTATTACAGGGAATTGGTTACACAGGTATCGGAAGATAGAAAAAGTGAAAACACTGAAGCAACTCATAAGTAATAACTGTAGGAGGATGCTACCACTCCCATGACTAAGGTTACAAAAGGTGGGTTTATTGGAACCTAAGACACTTAAGGGGCCTGAAGCTGTTGCTCAGACCTCTGAGGTCACCCCCATCCCACCCCTGCTGCTCCTGATACTTCTGAGGGAGTATGATGAAGCTCGTGCTGGGTATGCCAAAAGAAGCTGAACAACTGCAGCCTGGAGCCAACTACCATTTGCGGAAGCAATGCTGATAGAAAGAAAACAAGAAAACCCTTCTCCCCTCCATCATCCAGTAAGGCAGAACCTAACAAATCTGGTAGCAAGACAGTCTAGGGAATGAGGTTTGCAAAGCCTGAGATCCAGCATAAAGAGCATAGGAGAGCATAAGAGTTTAGGAGGGCAAATTTTGAGTTGATAGATAGTAGCTGAACGGTCAGCGGAATTCACCCCCTTTTGGCTATTTAGTACACATCTGTACTTCCATAAAATGACAATAACTATTTCTAGCTTCCATCTAATAAGACAGAACTATCCTCTATGAAAATGGAGGCCCTCTTATTCTTTCACCAAAAGGGAAGAAGCAAAGTCCCAAGAGTAATTGTATCCATCTCTGGGTGATGATAAGACCTTTTATACTCGAATCACAATTCCTTGAGAACTTAATGTTTAAACTACAGAGTTTTAGACATGGAAGTATTAAAAGGCACCGCTCAGAGAATTCCTGGGTCCCAAACACAGCCCTCTCTGAACCCATTTTGTAGCAGCACCAATTTCCCCTTGGTAATTGGGATCAGTCGCCTCAATCACTTCTTAGCCTGCTGGTTCGGTAGCCTGAGGAATACCAAATAGCCAGGTGGCTGTCTCAAACTCTTAAGTCAATTGTTGTGTCCCTCAGTGGAGGCACGCTGTCTATAAGGGTCTGTTTCTTTGGACCTTCTCTGCTACAACCAGTCACCAGTTAGGGGCCAGTCAGAAAAACAGAAACACACTAGGCAGCTCAAAAAGAGGGGGTTTACTTCACAGAATTCATTTCTGAGGCATGAGAGGTCTGTAAGAACCACTGTGGAACAATGAATTAATCCAGAAACAACTAAAAGCAGCAGCTACCACCTACAGGAAGAGGTGGGTTGACTAGAACCTAGGAGCTTGAGCAAATGCCACCACATAGTTGCCGCTCTATGAGGAAAGGTATTACTTTCCTGTGAATGTTGAGGAAGGCTTCATAGAAAAAGCGATGGTTGAGATGTGTTTTTTGAAGGATGCATCGTTTACCAGGCAGTCTATTCAATGCATATTACTAATGCATCCACATTTTAACAGACCACCAGGTCTATTAAATATTTCTATTAGAAATATTTGTGGGGCCCACCACTTTTTTAACATCACATTAAAAGTACTGGTAAATATGTCAAAACATAGGTGCTGTAATGTGGCTGAAATAAAACTAGAAAGATTGAAAACCACCCTTTCCTACTTCAGATATGTTGGTTTAAAGACAAACACTTTCTGATATATAGCACAGCTCCTATGGCCAGAACAGCATCCATTTATCAGTTAAACAATGTATGAACTTGGGCATCACCATTCTCTCTGAGGAAGGTAATCAGAACCCTTATACAGGGATCCACTTTGCTACTTAACATTACCGTTGGAGCAGGGCAATAGCATACCGATTTACTGAGAAGTCTTTGCATCGTATCTGGGTGCACTGTCTCTTCTTTCCCTCTTTTTCTAGGGCTGTTTCTATTTTCCATAACATAACAGAGCATTTTTCCTAAAGTTGGGAAAAAGGTATTTGGACACTAAAAGGAAAATGGGTGGGTGGTGAGCACAAAGCACAGAAAGGACTCTTTAGGATCAGAGAAGGATACAGCAAGAATCTGTTCTGGGGTATGTGGACAGATTGACGCAGTAATTATGAAGAGGAGATTGGGAATTGTTAGGAGTCTGGCTGAGAAGCAGCTGGGAGGGCAAATAATACCCACAAATGTACTTTGATGTACACTTGCTTCATTATAGAACAGAGGTACAGAAAAGAACATCCCAGCTTTGGCCAAGTGAAGAAGGGAGAATATCAGCTGGAGATGCAGAGGGGAAGAGGCAGTGAAAAGGGAATAAGACGATATTCATAATTGAAAAATCCCCTAACTCTGCTAAACAGTTTTAACACCAAGTTCTCTGAGGTGACTTTGCTAATGCACAGACCCAAATATCACGCAGGGCAAAAAGCCAGTGGGGCTCAAAATCACAGCCCTGGAGAGTAAAGTTTAAGATTCTCAACCTTGTGATGCTTGTGTGCCATGGGCCTGCAATAGAGAAAAATTTAAAGATTGCAGCTTACGCTTTTTCCTGTAACTTTACAGGAGATTCAAAGTGCAGAGCAGATGAAAAAATGGAAAGAGAGGCTTGAGAAAAAGTATTATTCTACAGAAATTCAAGATGACTACCAGCCTGTCAATCAACAAGAATTTCGAGAGTAAGCATTTGTTCTAACCAAGGTACTATGGGATATCGTGATATGGGGACTGGGGATATTCCACAATTTTCCTGAACCCAGAATCTCATTCTGTTAAGATGCCACTTTTTTCCCCCAATTTTTTACCCAACTTTAAAATGACACAGAAAGCATAAAACTCCATTTGTTTAAACGTAAGGTGAGATCAAGACCAACTGCTTTTGTCCTTACATCTCAAATAATAGGAACTGCCATTTATACTTGACATGCATAGCAGATACTGTGCTCCACACAGCTTTAGAATATTAGATCCGTAACTGGCCATACTAGGCATGTTTGGGGCGCTTAAAATACTATCTTCCCACTCAAAGTATTTCACAATAGGCGCTAATAACCTGCTGTCTCTTTATGTACAAAAATGTTACTGACTCATTCTCTACTTCCTTCTAAATTATCCTCTAGCCTCTTTTTATATGCTGTGGAGCTGGAGAAAGAATTACACTACGTCAGTTTAAAACTAAACAGAGTGATGAGAAAGGTTTCAGCTCTACAATATTGAGGCAAGTGGAGGTGAGAATCTGTGATACAATCATGGAACATTTCTAACGATTTATTCCTGTCCTGAATTATTTCCTAAATTTGTCCCCATTTTGCGTACATTTTAAAAGCACAAAACTAGCTACCATCAAACTATCGTCAGGGTCAATGGTAATCATCAAATGATTTCTAAGAATGGGACCCAATATATAATCCATGTGTATTACAACATGCCTCCACAGTATACACATACAGGTACACATGAAGACTTTTATAATGAGATTTATTATTAAATTCTAGGAATGTGAACGGAAAGTATAAAATAATATTGCTTTTAGTTCTTAGGGCAGGTCTCTAATTAATAGTTCAATAAGTCAGTAAAGATAGTTTTCTCAATGTTACACAGAGTATTAGAACTGTTGGTATTCTCATCATGTGCCATGTTCTAACTTCTCTAGCCAAAGGTAAATTAATAAATGCTTAGGATTCTAGAAAACCATTATATAAGACCCCAAGTAAAATAATCTCACCTCCATTCTTCCCAGTTGGAAGTCTCCTAGAAAAAGGCAAAGTATAGAAGAACAAACTTCCCAACGACCTACAGAAATTTCACTAATATCTTCAAACTAGAAATTCATCTAGACAGTTTCTAAAGTAACACATTTGAAGTTTCCCAAAAGTGCTTCCTCAACTACTTTAAAAGTAAACTATCCTTTAAAACATAAAAGAGGCAGGCAGGAGTATCAAGGTTATAAGAAGTTATGTTTGAAAAGTGTAAATGAGGGTGTTGCAAAAGCCCTGTATGGATGGTTGGGAAGTTTTGGAAGGCTGGCATTTTGGAAATTGGAAGGAAACTTTTCTAATATAGGTTACATAAGCCCTCCTAGAAGAGCCATATGTTATATGTTCTCTTAGCCCAAGTAACAACATTTGACCATAGACTTCCACACTGTGCTCGACAATCCCTGTACTGTAAAACTCAAATAAAGGAATTGTTAAATATACCCACCTTCCTTAAGCCAAGCTCTTCTCTTATAGACTGTATGTCAAGTTTTCTTAATAAGATAATTCACTGCAACAAGAAATGCTGACTATTCTCTCTGCATCTTCTCCCTAGATTTCCAAAGAGAATCAACAACATGGCCTTTCCTTGTCTTACCACTCCCTAGAGCTGTAGACAGTCACGTGGTTTAGTAACCTTGCTGTCTCCCCACATGGTCCCTGGTTGGGGTAATTCAAACAAAGCCTGAGAACATTAAGGCAAAGGAACACTTGAGGGTTTTATTTCTTCTCTTTAAACATCTAGTGAAAAAAACAAAAAACGTTTACAATGACTTAGAACGTTAAAGTTCTTTTATTACAAAAGTCTATACAATGAAGTGCCAAACACAGCAATGCAATTATACTTGTAGTCATATATATCTATATATTGCTTGTATATAGATATACAGTTTTTACTTGTACCAAAGTAAAATTATCACAAACTGCCTAATTCTACCACTTACTACTGAACTATGACACACAATACTGTCACATAGCATAAGTGCTGCCATGCCACTTTTTATCTATTCTACTCACAGCCAAACATTAACAGTGAATAACCAACATCATGAAGCAGCTGTTAATTCTAAAATGAAACCAGTCAGGCCACTGACTTATAAAAATATGGTACTCATATAGATTTAGCATTATAAAGAAGGAATATATTATTTAAAACATTTAAATAGTGCATATGGACATTTTTGCATGTGGTATATAAAATAAAACATTCATATAAAACAATATACAGTGCACATTAAATAAGATGTTCAGATATACTCCTGTTGGAGACTGAAAGAAATTAACTAAATGTACACTGCATGATGACTTCAAATCAAAGTGACATCTTTTGGTGTTCTCAATTTCACGTTTCTAGGTGTACATCGTGAATAATCTAGCTGTATCAAAAGGAAACCACACAAAAAGGGCTGGATTTAGTGCTTTATTCCCCAATGACACGTTCACTACCAAGGAACATTCCCTCCCCCCAAAAAAGGCATTGCACACACAGGTGAAATGTGAAGTACTAGAAATGCTACTTATTATCAAGCTACTTCATGTGCTATGTAATAGTGCCAGAAGTGTGAGGTTCATGCTTCCCTCACCTTATTAAAGGATGCTGCAAAAGTCCATTTTTGTATGTAACAAATTATGAATATTAGCTAGTTAAGAAAACCATGCATGAGTCACTGCATGCAAAACATGGGCACAAAGTGAGACACTCATCAATCCAAAAAAGCACCAGGAAAAAAATTAACACTTAGATTAGCCTGATCAGAATATGCTGTTAATGACTATCATATTGTTAGCACAAATAAAGTCACCATTCTGTGAAAATAATTAGCAGAATTATACCAGGAAAGAACCTGAAGAAAAGCCATGCAAAGCCAGAGAAAAAAAGATATGCTTAGAGTGTATGACAAGGGGCATACCACAATACACCTGTAACCAGCTGCTTTAAACAGCATGTGATTGAGCAAAAGGTGATCCCTTTAGAGGATGTCTTCTTTATAGATTTTGCTGATTAAAAAAGAAAAAAAAATGACGCAACCCCTAGAAGGTACATGTAAAAATGCAGTGGTATAGCCCTTGTTAAGAATAGATTTACTTCAGGCATAATGATTCTTTTGCCAATTTAAGCCCACTTGATTGAACACACAAATCTGAGCACCATCAGAGTTCCTACATACTGACATGGCTATTTTCTCACATTATCTGGAGGTGGGTGGGGGAAAAAATGCAGGATCTAATCCAGACAAATCACATCATCACCAACTGATAAACTGTAACTGAGGAAACAAACAGTAACTTAAGTCCCAAAGGCAGCATGTGATATAATTCAGTTCTGTGTGTGATGTGTGGCGTATGTTTTCACTATACTAATAAGCAAGGTCACTTTTTGGTCTACCTGCTGTTATCTTCATCCAGGAGCTGTGTGACCACTGAATTGCAAAATTCTGCTAACATACTACCTGTGAGAAAGTGTCACTTTGGGAATTTAACAGAAATATGTTCCACAGTAGGACTTGAAATTTCAGTTGATTTTGGTTTTCTAAGAAAACACAGAACATAGTTGCATATGTGCACATTT
This sequence comes from Kogia breviceps, assembly GCF_026419965.1. Lineage (NCBI taxonomy): Eukaryota > Metazoa > Chordata > Mammalia > Artiodactyla > Physeteridae > Kogia > Kogia breviceps. Next base: position 115,285,358 of record NC_081313.1, read on the forward strand.
ATAGGCTTTTCTTTCAAATTTTCAGTCATTCTGTAAGAAAAAGGCAACTGAAGAAGAATTCAATGTGAAGACTTTCCTCTCAATTTTCTTGAGTAATGAAAAACAAAAGAATAAAGTTGGTAATAACAAAAAGCTTCTATCTCCAAAGTTCTTAAAGTTGAAAAGATAAAATATTAGTCTTTTACTAACACGATGTATCTGTAGTACAAAACAATGAAGAAAAGTGGATGTTTGCTAAAGGTAGAGGGGCAGTCTGTGGTTAACATGGAACATCGCACTCCCTAGACAGGGTCTACTTACCCTCCCATCATTTCTCTAGTGGCACCACCAGCGAGTACAAAATGAGACTCTGTGAGTGCCTGACAAAATGAACTTAAGTACCAGCCAAGTACACATGATGATAGCTTCAGGGAATACAACTGATTTTATGATGTTTTCAAGGACCATATTTTATATGGATTTTGAAGAATCTTGTTTGCTGATAAGAACTTCAAGAAGCCTAAGCTTGGCTTTAATTTTCTTGTACTCCCTGTACTCCTCAAGCACTGGAACACGATCCTCTTTCTGGGCATTCCTAGGGGAGAAAATAAAACCTAGAGATCATCTGGAAAATAAAGTCCCAGAAGTTGTTGTAATGAGAGACAGAATATTACCCAATACAAGCTCAAATAAAAAACCGTTCTGCAAGAAGAAAAAAGATTATTGGACTAATTCCCTTAATCCCAATGGAATATTCCTAAAACACTTCTAATTTTGATGTATTTCTCTATTGACAGATTAATTGATGATATTAGTATCAATGATGATTGTAGGTAACTACAGATAATCAAATATTTTAATAAGACATGCGCTACTAGACTCTGCCAGGTCTGTGAGTGTATATTAAGTGCTAGAGGCTACGCTGAGTCATTTCATACATTCCATACATTACTTAACTCTGGCTTCAGTGAATTAAGATGTAAAAGTAAAACATCTTACTGGTAGCGAAAAAATCATTTTTCTTACTTTATATTACTGACCCAATGCAATTCAGTATAATAACCAGGTAAAGCATCAAACTATCCAAATTACAAGCAAAGTTTTTTTCCAAAAAGACAAAGAATTAGAAGGTACTTGGAAAACGCACTTGAGATTTTTTTAACCATATATGCCAACCTACACAGAAGACTCTCAAACACAGTAGTCCCCTGCCCTTATCCATGGGGATACATTCCAAGACCCCAGTGGATGTCTGAAACCAAACCCTATATATACTATACATACATACCTATGATAAAGTTTAATTTATAAATTAGACACAGTAAGAGATTAACAATAACTAATAATAAAATAGAATAATTATAACAATACCCTGTAATAAAAGTTATGTGAATGTGGGCTCTCTCAAAACATCTTATTGTACAAGTTTAAAGCCTTTTCCATACTAACTAAGCACTTATCACGCACTGTGGCCATAACTTCCGCAGTTTGAGGTATGACAGCAAAACTAGTACGAATTTCTTTTTCCTTCTTCACAATTTCATGGATAGATTCATTCTTATTATATAGATCGGAGCACCTCAGCACATGATTTTTTTTCGTACCCTCACTGAGTCAAGAACTTTCCCCTTTTCACCTGAAGTACTCTGTGGCTTCTCTTTGGCATATCTGAATTGCTAGCATCACTACTCTTGCGCTTTGGGGCATTAAGTAAAGTAAGGGTTACTTGAGCACAAGCACTGAGATACTGTGACAACTGATCTGACAAACAAGATGGATACTAACTGACTAAGGGGCAGGATATGCTGGACAAAGGAATGCTTCACGTCCTGGATGGGGCGGCATGAGATTTCATCACACTACTCAGGACGGCACACAATTTAAACTTTATGAATTGTTTATTTCTAGAACTTTCCATTTAATATTTCTGGACCACAGTTAACCATGGAGTAATTGAAACTGCAAAGAGAAGCTTAAGAGGGGGAACTATTATAGAGCTATTGGCTTGGTAAGACCATCGGGTAACAAGGAAAAACTTTTCTGAGGCCTGAGATAAATAATCCTCATTTCTGGCCACAATCTGAATTAGAATGTATTTTTCTTACTTTTAAGAGTCCCAGTGGGTCAACTGTGTATTACCCAGTTAGATAAAGGCACTTGCCATATTTTATTATAGGAGCCACATGACTGCCACACTGATACACACCTTGGAAATATGTGCCCTAGAATGACACAACATGCAGTCTAAGCAGCAATGGTCTCAGTATAAGAATCCAAACTAGTTAGGATACCACTCATATTTGGGACCCTTTCTAAAAGGAGATCTCATTTCACAAACACTTCCAAAAGGGTGAGGATACTGAATTAAGGAACATAAAATAACTGCCACTCAACTAAGCATTCTCTAAGATAATCCTGAAATATTTTGTCAGATGTTGTTTACTCCAGCTCTGACTTTTTCTTTCCATTAACAGCAGGGCTGCACAGTATAAAGGAATGTTTTTTACTGTTATTTTCAATGCTAACATCCTTATATGCACAATTTATTTCTATTCTTATATATTTCTTTATTTCAACATATGGGCACTTGTGAGTTTAAGAAGAAAGAAGATTCAATTTTGTGATGCTCAACAAACCTTCCATTTTGTTGATAAAATGCTTCTTCAAATTCCCGTAATGTTTTACGCAGTTTCTTTTTTTCAGCTCTGGCTTTCCAAAGTTGTTCCAGTAATTCGGGCCTAAAATTGAAATGGGAAGAAAACATTTGAAAGGGCACTTTTGATTCATTATATTCTTAACAGTGTTTCTAACCTTGGCTGCAAAATCAAGCCAGCTGGGGAGCTTTTAGAATATACCAATGTCTTAAGTTTCACGTTGGAGCGACTAAATCAGAATAGCTGCTGGTAGGGCTCTGCAGAAGTACTTAAAACAAAAACAAAAACAAATCAACTTCCCACGTGATCCTAAAGTGATGCCAGGGCTATGAACTAGAACCAAAGGCCACATCAGGTAAGGAAGCTGAAAGAGTACAAACTAACAAACGACTCTCAGCTAGTTCCAGCATTTTGTCATGCAGCAAACGTAGGATTTTAGTTTTAATTTTTAAAACACACTAATTTTCAATAGAGAAAATGTGAATCATATATATTTGTAAAGCACACTTTTTAAAATGGGTGTATTTCTTTTCTTTACTCAATTATTTAACACTGAATTTCTTTGCATATAAATTTTATTACATGAATAGGCTAAAATCACAAACCAGGATACATACATAGAAGCTGCTCGAGTACTTGACAATCGGAGATCTAGAGCCAGTCTTTCTTGATTTTCTTCCATATCAGATTCTGAGTTTTCCAATGAAGACTGTGCCTGTACAGCAGTTTTCAAGATATCAGTTAACTCAGAGGACAGACTAACACCATCTTCTTCTTCTTCCTAAAAATATATCCAGAGAATCAAACATGCCATGATTTCAATTTTTCCTTTAGAAAGAAGATCAGAGAATAATTTCTCTTAAGGATTACCTTGATTTCTTCAAAAAAATGTGCAGTTTCTCCTTCTATGATTGGCTGTAACATCTGACCCCTTCGCTTGGTGGATGGAGATCCCTGGAACAATAAACATATAAGTGGGTTACATTTTAAATATTTTAAATGTTCAATAAAGATTCACTTCACTATTACAGTTAAAATAAAGTTTAATAGATCTTAAACTTTTTTTTCAAAATTCTAACCATATACTTTAAATTTTTTTAGGAATTCCTTACTAAATTTATTTTTGCTTTTTTCTTGTTATGTGTCCATAAGAGTGACAAATGATAATTTATGTCTAGGTAATTCTGAAAGAGCTCATTCAATAAATGTTTTTAAAATTCTGAATAATAATGTGACATATTATTTATTTAATTGGGAGCATTTTTCTTTTTAACAAAGCTGTCAACATTTTTGGTCTGAAGACCCCTTTATACTCCTTTTTAAAAAATAACAGCTTCATTAAGATATAATTCATATACCATAGTGACTTCCCTGGTGGTTCAGTAGCTAAGACTCTGTGCTCCCAATGCAGGGGGCCCGAGTTCGATCTCTGATCAGGGAACTAGATCCCACATGCCACAAACTAAGAGTCTGCAGCTGCAACTAAAGATCCTGCATGCCGCAACTAAAAGATCCCGCATGACACAATGTAGATCCCGCCCATGTGCTGCAACTAAGACCCAGCACTGCTAGCTAAATAAATAAATAAATAAATAAATAAATAAATAAATAAATAAATATTTTTTAAAGGATATAATTCATATACCATAAAATTCACTATTTTAAAGTGTACAATTTAGTGGTTTTTAGTATATGCACAAAGTTGTACAACCATCACCACTATCTGATTCTAGAACATTTCATCACCCCAAAAGGAAACCCTGTACTCATGAGCCCTCTCTCCCCAGCCCATGGCAAACAACAATCTACTTTCTGTCTCAATGGGCTGGTCTATTCTAGATATTTCATATAAATGGAATCATATAATATGTGGCCTTTTGTGTCTGGCTTTTTTCACTTAGCACAAATGTTTTCAAGGTTTATCCAGGTTGTAGTGTGTACCAGTACTTCATCCCTTTGTATGGCTGAATAATATTCCACTATATGGATATACCCCATTACGTTTATCTATCAGTTGGCTGAACATCTGGACTGTTTTTACACTTTGGCTATTATGAACAATGCTACTCCGAAGATTTGTCTACAAATTTTTGTGCGGACATATGTTTTCAATTCTCTTGGGTATATACCTAGGAAGAGAATTGCTAGGTCATATGGTAACTCTATGTTTAAATTTCTGAGGAAGTGCTAGCACCATCTGTTGGAAAAATGATTCTTTCCTATTGTCATGGCTTAATTTTTAGATTCCAAATTTCTCTTTATGACAGTCATATTTAGGTGTCCATAAGATCTAGAAATGCTTCCTATAGACAGTTTTTAAAAATAAATAAATGTGTGGAATTCTAAGATGGTTTTCATAAATAAATTCAAAGACTATTTATACTATTATGGAATTATGAAAATGTCAGTGACACACAAAAAATAACTTGTAATCAAAAGATAAAATCTGTATTAAACTATCTTATGTGTGAAAAGAATATAAACTATACAGGATTCACTGTTCAAAGAAAACTGATTATATCTAAATACTGTTAAGAGACGGCCAACTAAAAAAACAGCTAGTTAAAAAAGAATGTTTATACAAGAGCTAAATAAAAGGTGCTCAGAAGGCCACTGTGAACATTCTAATAATGAGTAGCCAGAGAGTCAAAGCCTAAAGGGAACCCTTACTCCAAGAGGCCATCAACATAAAAATGGCCTGCAAGCTTAAGCAAACCATAAGCTCCAGAGAATTAATTCCTAAGAGATGATGCAGAATGGGCACATGCTGTTTTCTATTTGAGCCTGACAGACATCTAGAGCCATACCATCTAATGGTTAATTTGGGGATAGCACTTAATATGCACGTAAGCATTTGAGTTTTCACTTTTTCTCAAAAAAATGCACATATGTATGAATAAGTATTATTTTAATAGACTTTTTTGTTAAAAAAGATGAACTTCAAAAAAATCAGTTTACATTATTGTGCAATTAAGTGAACATCATCATGATGGCCATCACAAAAGTAATGTATTTTCAAAGGCATGAATTTAAATGGAAAGAAATTAGGCAAGGGTCTGAAATACGAGTTTTTAATTCTACAAGTAGGTGACCCTGGGCACATCACTCCTGAGTTTCAGTTTCATCATCTGTGAAATGCGGCTACGTCCTCTCTACCTGTTGTGACTTAACTTGTCAGGACTTAATGACATAATCGTAAGTAAAAATGCTTATAAGAGTTCCTGGGAGGTAATAGTAGGCATTTATTATTAATTTCCTATTCTTTTAAAGCAGTAACCTCACCTTACATACATAATTCTTGTTACCTTGGCTATGTATTTCTCTAATATACCACCATAATAATAATTTTTTTTAAGAGTAGGTTTTGGTATAATGAACTATATAAATATTTGCATGTTTTACTTACAAGGACAGGAGTGATGCTAGCTCTTGTCAGCATCTGTTTTACAAGTCTGTATCTATCATAAAGAGGTTTAACAATGTGCCTTTCTTCCCTGGTTACCTGAAGCAAGAAAAATGGAAATCACCTAGTCATCAGAAATCTAAAATTTCTAAAACACTGAGCAATATGACTTTCCCTGCAATTTTTAAAAAGTTATTTTAAATAAGTAGGCAATCTCCCAAATGTAGGAAACAATGCTCTATGAAACAGCTCTGAAGATGTGGGCCACAAAAGTGATTCATGTTCTTTAAGACAGAAAATCAAATCTTTTCAGCAAGAGAGACATTACCGGCCTTCCATGTTGACTTTCATAATAAAGAAGACTTTTCTGGAGAGAAGTTTTCTCTTCTACCAAATGATCTTTTGTCATTTTCTAGAATAAAAAAACAGAAAAAACAAAAATAACACCCTCCCATTAGCAGCATCATTCTCTTCCCCAGCACAATGTAAATAATTTGGTTGAAAGGGCAGCCCATTACAACTCTTGCTTAGGTTAATAAGAACACATCTTTTGCTTATGGATTTGCAGGCAATGTTTTTCAGTCTCTTGGAGAATCTGGTCTTCTAAAACAAGGTACCAACCGCTTTTGGTGGTTTGATTTATTATATTTTATCTGAATAAGTCATGAATACCAGAGCTTAGTACCTTGGGTAAGTTACTTAGCCTCTTTTTGTTCAACATCCTGATCTGTAAATGGGGATACTTCACCTACCTCACAGAGCTCTAATGAGGACTAAATGAGTTAATACGTTGTAAAGGCATTTACACAGTGCCTACTCAACACACAATAAACAAAATAAATGCCTATTACTTTATTTAATTTTGCACATAATCTTTTATTAGCATTATAACTATAATTTTGTTGCATGTGGGCACATACACAAAACACATGCACACAACAAGCACAGGTCTTAAACCTGGTGTTTCTCCTAAACTGTTAAAATCTGGCAGCAGTATAGTAGAAAGATCCTGAGAAAAGCTCAACAATGTCAATTTGTGAACCCTAGACTTCTACTCTATGACGTCAGTTCCCCTTCATCTGGCACTTTCTTTATACTGAAAATAAGATACTCTTCTCCCATCTTTCAGTACTCTAATGGTAGTAGGCAGGAATCCCAAACTTATTTGCCCATAACTCCTTCTCCCTTTGTTCCACAGCACGACCTTTGAACATACCAATGAACCAATGTTCCACAGAATACACTTTAACCCAAATAAAACTCTCCAATTACTCCTAGGACTAATTAAAACTACCCTGTTTGTCATCAGAATGAAAATTAGAGGTACAAAAAAAACTTCAGTGGATACATACTTCCTGTAACAAGCGTTTTAGATTATGTACGTTCAGTAGAGAATAGCTGGGTGTAGACTCTGTAAAACATTGTGATTTCAACCTCAAGCTTGAACCTGAAACCTAGGAAAAGGAATGTGAATAAAGCTAATCCAATCAAAATCATTTATAGGAAAGGGGGTGAGGAGGAGAGGAGGCTGGTATAACATAAAAGCAAAACCAAGAAAAATTGGGGGAACTTCTCTGGTGGCACAGTGGTTAAGAATCCTCCTGCCAATGCAGGGGACATGGGTTCGATCCCTGGTCCGGGAAAATCCCACATGCCGCAGAGCAACTAAGCCCGTGTGCCACAACTACTGAGCCTGTGCTTTAGAGCCCATGAGCCACAACTACTGAGCCTGTGAGCCACAACCACTGAAGCAACAAGAGAAGCCACCGCAATGAGAAGCCTGTGCACTGCAACAAAGAGTAGCTCCCACTCACCACAACTAGAGAAAGCCTGCATGTAGCAATGAAGACCCAATGCAGCCAAAACTATATAAAGAAAGAATGAAAGAAAAACTGGGGAGGGGAGCACCTAGAATTTCTAATCCAGCTCTGTTTGAAGGGAGAAAGACTCCAATATTTCGATCATGAGGTGTACTCTATTGTCAAGATAGGAATGCACATCAGGATTCATCACTGCCTGGACAGAAGTTCACCGAAGACCATCTACTTCTGTAGTCCCCCAGCAAATTTCATCTGATAAATGATCTTGGTTGCCAAGTGCTTTGACCCGGACTGCCCTAGGCATAGGCTATACTAAGTAATGGTTCTTCATAAAAATGCATTCAATTAGTCCTCATAACCATATTGTGTTAGTACTTTAATGGACATAATCGCAGTCACATGGCTGTTGAAGGGACTCAGAGGCAGAATGCACATAATATAACCAGTCAGGAACTGGCATAAACTAAGAGTTTAATACGTACAACTACTAAGATACAAGGCCAAGATTGAAACTCAGGTATATTTCGTGCTCTTAACACACTCATCTTGCTAACTGCCACCAATATAAGTGAACAGACCACATTCTAGTTTTTTTAGTTTTATTATTTCGACTCAGGCACTTCTGTTGTGCTGATAAAAACATGCTTCTATAACTACAAACCTGGAGAGTAAACTGAGGCCAGCAGACTACCTAGACATCTTTATGTCACTATTGTAATTATTTTATTTCAGGTATTCTAAAGGCTAGTCTGGGCAAAAACCATAGCTCAAGATTACTTTGATATCTTCTGGAAGACACCTCTCAACACGTTTTTCTTTCAGTCTTTTCAGAATAAGTTCAAGTGTTGCCTCCTTAGATGGCTTCTTCTCCTTCTGAATGACCCGGGATTCATCTTCATTCTCTTCATCTTCATGGTCTAGAGAAGAGCCAAAGCTTTTTGGAAGAGTGTTACTACGTGGACGTGTCTGAGGTACAAACTCTCCATCAGAGGTTTTGTGTTTTGCATCTACATTTCAGAACCAAGAGGGTAGATCAGTAATACTGATTTTAGTTAAAATGAAGCTAGGTCAAAAAATATGCAAGAGATGCAAAAGCAAAGTATACATCAACAACCCACAGGCTCAGATATTTCAAAGTCACATGAAATATTTAAATTATATATATACACCGAGAGAACTATATGGTTTTTCTTTCAACCAAAATTCATAGAAAGCCGACTAAAGTAAGGTGCTCTGATGAGCATACAGTAGTAAACAAACACACATGGTCTGTTGTCATGGAGCATGTATTCAGGAAGTAAAAATCAAAAACTAAGTAATCAGATTAATAAACAAAATAATTTCAATGAGTGCTAAAAAGAAGATAAAATAGAATGATGTCACAATGTTAAAGAAGTGTGCTTTTTGGAAGAGCAACTCCTTTGGATGGAATTGACAAAGAAGGCCTTTCTGAGATGGTGACATCCTAGTTGAACACGGATTTAAAAGGAGCTAACCTAGCATAGAAGATTTAGGGGAAGAACATTTCTCCCCAGTTGAGGCAATAGCCAGGGCAAGGTTCCTAAACCATAACGTATTTAAGGAACAGAAAATGAGGAAAAGTGATAAAATGGGAAAAGGGCAGAGTATAAAGGGCCTTGAAAGCCTGGGTAAGGGGTTTGGACTTTATTCTAAGTGGAAAGGGAAGCCCACTGAAGAGCTATGAACAAGATAGTAACATAGTTTTTATAAAAGATAATTTTGGCTGCTATGCAAAGAATGCACCGTAGACAGTAAGACTGGAAGAAAACTGGGAAATCAGGAGGCTAATAATTTAATGACACTCATTAGTAATACATTCAAGGTAGTGATTCTCACTGATGGCTGGAAACTGGTGTTAAACGAGGAAATTTTTGACAGAATTTTAAGGGAAAATTCTGAAGAAGTAGGAGAATTTATTTAACCATAAGAATGTAAATAAACTCAATGACAACAGGGACCCTGTTTGTCTTGTTCACTGCTACAACCTCAGAAGTCTTCAAGTACTTGGTATTTACAGACACTAAAATTTCTGTTGAATACATTCAAATGAATAAACCAAAATGTGATGCTCCAGATTACAAACCCACACTTGGTACAGATAATTTTTTAGGTATTAACAATTATTAAAAAGCATGTTCACTAAACACCCAAGAAGGAAATATACCTTAGCAGGTGCTATACTGGACTGACACCCAGTAACACATGACCTAGTTTTTGATTCAAGACGACTTACAATTTAGTCTTCATAGTATAATTATTCTTAGTCTTAGATGAAATACCCACCAAAAATTCTTAATACCTACCCAAACCCCAAACTACTTAATATTTGAAATATGTTTCATATAAACTTCATAATATAATATCACCTGTGAATATATAATCTAGGCTACCCTCCAAAAGACTATTACTAATAAAAACACATGAAATACATTTGGAAGAATGTAATATAGTATTGCAACTTTGACCATAACTACTAAAAGAACAAGAGAATTTTTACTTTGCCAGATAGTGTCCAAGATTTAAAATTATCAAAAATTATAACTATAATTCTCAGATATTATTAGAAAGAATATTTTAAAATGCAATTACATTAGAAAAATTGCACATTTTATACCTTTGATTTGCTTTCGCAGTTTGGTGAGCTCTGTCATCCATTTTAATACCTTTGGATTGGCTGCTATATCACTGTAGGAGGGCTGAAAAATTAAGAAGACAGAACACTGATTAGGCACTCATCAACCCCCTACCTGTACTAAGTCCCTCTCTGATAACTGCCTTTGCCCAAAGGAGCTGCCTGGCCCAAGGTTACAACCCTTCCTCCAGAGCAGCCAGCATCCATGACTGGTTATGTGGGATTAAAAAGGCCTGGCGCCCTCATCTCAATTCAGGTCAATCCCGAGCAGCCATCCTAGCTGGAGACCCTGTGGAATCTCCTCTACTAAACCATGCTGGCCTCACTCCTTACAGCTGCGAATCTCCTTAAACACTCCCTTGGAAATCACATGCACTGAAATCTCTGTCTCAGAATGTTTCCTAGATGATCCAACCTAAAACAACTCTACCACTATAAATCTACTCATAGATAGACACTGTTCTTTCATAAAGATAGTATTTTAAGAGACTTGTTAACACCTCAATAAAATTAAGATATGAAATTCTAAAAGAACCAGAATCCATTTAAACCTTTGTGGGTAAGCAATGGTTTTTTGTTTTTTGTGTTTTTTTGCCACGCTGCACAGCACGCAGGATCTTAGTTCCCTGACCAGGGATTGAACTGGCCCTGGATTGAACATGCCCTCTGCAGTGGAAGCGTGGAGTCTTAAGAACTGGACCACCAGGAAGTCCCAATGGTTATTTTAATTTATGCCCAAACAGTATTTTATAGTTCCCATGGCAGAGATTTCACTCTATCCTCATTTCATCTTACTTTAAGTAGACAGGCCAAGATATTAAGTAAAGCTCTCTCAGAGGAGGGCCTATCAACTGGCAGAAGCCAGATTTGAATAGGGGTCTTCCGACTCCAAGTATAGGACTTTTTCCACTTCACATGTTCTAATTATTAAATATCTCATCCCTCCACCCCCACCTCCCCTGGCTACCTGTGGTTTTTGAGAGAGCACAGCATTAACGTGATTTGTCAGTGTAAAGTATTTGCTTTAAGAATTCTACAAGCTGTTTTCCAATAGAAATATAAAAATGCAGTGGTGCAATGGCAAGAATACTGGTCTGGAATCAGAAGGCTAAGGACCTATATAATCTCAGATCTACATGATCACTATTTCTCTGGGCATCTTAGATTTGTTCTCTCTCCCAGGAAAGAGATGCACTAATGCTCTCCAAGAAAGTCCTCCAAGTTCCAACAGATCTACCTCACAGTGGACAATGCTACAAACTTACCTTGCTATTTCTTTCCCTTTCAAACTGTTCCTCAAATTGTCTGATTTTTTTCTGAAGTTTCTTGACTAATTGATATGGTGTTCTGTCTTCTCTTTTTTCATCTTTTGAACTAAAAGATGATCTTCGAATTCTGAATTAAAACAAGAGGCAAATACTGCTAGTTAAATTTTTAAGTTATCGACACCATCTCTCTTATTATCCTGATAAAACATGATACTATTACCAAGAAGTATGTTTTTAAAGTGAAATTAAGTCCCTAACACTAAAGGACAGATAGTAAAAAGAAACTTAAACTATGTTAGAAACCACAAAATTAGCTAACACAAGTAGCAATTAAAACAATTGGGAATCATTCAAAAGTTGTTTGGGCAAAGGCAGAAGAGAATCAAAGACATCTAGCAGCTCAGAGCTCTTTTGGTGTTCAATCTGCAAAGGAAAGGTTCTAACTTTCAGGATCAATTTTAAGTTTTGACAATAAAAACATCTAGGATTGGTGAGCTCCACTTGCGGCTTCCCTTCCAGAGTTCTATATTTCAGTCACAAATGAATAAAAACACCATGGAAAGATGTCTTATTGGACAGCAAACCCCCAAAATACCTCAATGAGTTCAGAATTTAGGGGCACCCAAATTAAAAAATTACAAAAGCATGCTTCATGAAATAGGGGAGAAAGCTCTCAACTGCAGGTCTGGAGGATTAAAATCTCTCAAAGGACCTGGGTATGTGATAGGATTCACCTCCCGTAAGAACATAAAAGTCATATACCTAGCAAAAGAAAGTGCTTTCGATGAGGAATCCAATGTTTCTGGATCATGTAGGAAACGCTGGCTTTGACCAAAATCTAAACTCCGGTGCGATAATACTGGAGGACAGTCCTCTTCCAGAGGATGATGATTCATTCTTCCAGCTTGTGGAGAGAGTTGAGCTTCTCCAAACTCAGAGTCTTCCTGCCAAGACTTAAAAGCAGGAAATGGCTCTGCAAAACAAACACAAAGAATAGTACCATGGGTCTCTTGGTTCCACATGGAAAAAACGTCATGCACTATCAGCTATATATGTTCTTTAAACCTTTATCATTATGTAGTGGTTCATATAATAATTATGGGATACTAGGGTCTTCATAAAGCCTACTATAATTTAAAATTGTCTGAGCTTCATTTTTCAGCTCAGAGTTCTAATTTCACATAAGGAGTTACACTTTAAATTTCTGAACCCAGTCACAAAGCAAGAAGGGACACTGTCAAGCTCCTTAAAATTAAAATGTTATTTTTCAAGTAGGGAAAAGTCTTCATTTAGAAACAGTCAACACTCATCAGTTAGGAATTTAACTTAGCCAAATGCTGCCAGATGAATAAATCATCCCTCACTGTAAAATGACTATGTTAAGAACTGGAAGCTATTCCCCATGCTATTCAGAACACTTACCAAATGGAGTTCTTGGACTCCAAAAGAATTCTAACCTTCCCAAACAAAAGCAGCTAACTCACCTGACAGTACCTGGCCTCTAACATTAAACTGTGGTGGTTATTTTCTGCTACAGGATTCCTGTGTATAATACATATTTTAATAATTAAAGACCCCAAAGTATGACCAAGACAAAATTTAATAGCACTACTCCCTCTTAAGCGCATTTATTTTATTGGAGTTATCATCCTGTATGTTCTCAAATGAAGCCATGTTAAGATATTTGATGTCTTTGCACAAATAAGGTTTGATTACATACAGAACACATATAGATAAACACACAATCCACAAATATATTCCAAATACAAAATTATCTTCAAGTATCACTGGATTCAGGGTGGGGATTGGGACTTTTCCATCTACACATTAACTTTATAACTATAGCATAAAACTCTGATACTGTGGCTTTTAATAGCAAAAATTAGTTAAGTATTTCTGGAGGCAAAAATGGCTTGACAGTGTCAGAAATCAAGAATGATGTTTTCTTTCTCTTTACACAATACCTACGGATTGCTACTAATTTAGTTTAACTTTATGCATTAGCAATTTAAAGCATTACTTTTTTTCAGGGTAATAAGAACATAATTAATTTAGTTTTTAAAGCCCAGATCAATCTGATAACTAAAAATTGAGTACTAAGCGTGCAATCCCATAATAAACCCAGCAATAAAGTGATTTTCAAAACAACCCTTGTACCTGCTTCCCAGAAAATAAGTAACTGGTAATAAACATTTTATGAGAAATCTCCTGATTTAAGAAAAGAAGGAACTAACAAAAACAATATTTTCTGGGTATCATCTTCAACCCAGAATAGTTTTCCTAATATATGAGGACAGCAGGAGAAGGGCTAATAAAAAGGCAAACAAAATGAACCATAAAAAGTCAAAAAAGCTAAACTATGGCGAACCATACTTACCCTCCCCATCTCTCTGCAGATGCATTGTTTTGAAATCAATGAGGGGAAAAGTGATAGGGCATGACGCTAATAAAATGGAAAAAATGGCAAAAAATACTAAAGTGAACACACAGCACAGTCAGAACAAACCATACACATAACTAACACAAAGCCAAAGATACCAAAAACATTTATTTCCCTAAAACCAGTTAGGCATTCTGCTCAAAAACTTTATTCAAAGAAATTACTACTAACCAAACTTTAAAAACAAACACAAACATACATTTCCGTTTCAGCAAGCAAGGCAAAAAAAAAAAAAAAAAATCAATGTAGTGCTGTTCTATTAAAACTCAAACATAAAACTGAAGAAATGGAAACTTAATCAGGTACTGTTGAAGCTTTTCAGTATAAATGATTTGACAGAAAAATATTTCCTTTAGTTTGCTCTTTGAAAAGATCCTACTGTATTTCATTCAAGAGTCAGCAGGAAAGAATCTGAAGTAAAGATGTTGTCTACTTCCATTAAAAACCAAGATCTTTGGATGGCTGCTACAAATGCATACTGGTGGCAGACATGAGCTACCTGCTTGCTAACTGCATTCTGCTGACTACCCTTTGAACAATACAAAAAAACAAAACTCACATACTTAGGAAGAGTGAGGTGGTCCTCCATTTGAAGTCACCCTACTTCTCTATTAAGAGTCATTTCAAAAGGGGTATGTCTCTGATTCCAAGGTATGCAGGGTCTAAAGTAATTTGGTCTCTTAAGGAAAACTATTATTTTAGAATATCTTGACTCCCAGTTGTAGAAAATCAGTCTCTGTATTATGGGGCACAGTTGGAAAGAACAGCATGGTCTGCTAACAGCTACTCTCCCAAGCACATGCAGAGTTCATGACTGAGAAGTTTACTCAGATATCTACTGCTCTTGGCTCTCTGAAAGTCACTGACCCTTACTCCTGGAAGAGCCAGAAGGAGGTCTACAAGGACTTGTCACAGCTGTTGAGCCAGGTAGCTAACAGGGCAGTTCAGACACTGAAAATCAGGGATCAGGAGTACATAGTGACCTACTTTCCCTACCACCACAAGTTGTAAAGGATGGATTCTGACAAGGCAACAAAAGAGAGCCTACCACCAGGGTCTCTTTGGGGAAGCCTCCAGAAAGCTGAAGCTGGACAGAGAATGTCCTATCTCCTCAGACAATGGAAACCAAATGGTCTTCTATGCTTAAAACTTAAGATCAGAACCCTCAGGACAAAGACTATAAAGGGCTATTTATTTGCATCCTCCAAAAAGAAGCAGGATTAAATCCTCTGTCAGAATCCCAGCTTCATCTTTCACAGATTCTTTTCCTACTACAGCTCAAGGGATGCTCTGTTGACCACCACTCCTTTTCAGTGACCATGCCAGGATAAATAACTAAAATGGACATCTGATCTTCACTGCCACCAGAATGCTAACATATCCCTAACTCTGGGGAGCATCTTCATAAATTCCAAACATCCTGAATAACCCAGAACAAAGTAAATGGAAGACAACTTCCTGATTTAGTCTAAGTTAAGACACATAATATGCCATTAGGCATGCCAAACATCTAGACCAAAAAAGGGGGAGTGGGGGGAGGAGGAAAGACAGCAGTAAGGATTGGCACAATCGTTTGTTTGGGGCTTTTAGAAAATTGGCTATACCTTAAAAATAAATAAATAAAAATGCTCCTACTGTGATCAGGTACATAGACTTGAGGTGGCAAAAGGAGTTGGTGGTATTGGCATTGCAATTCCTCTTATTATTGCTACTGTATGTCACTGGCTAACTTGCCAAAGGTGAGATTCCCAAGGGATCTTCATCCAAGTGAACAAATATATAACTAAGATTTCTGAGTGGTCTCCTTGTCTCTTTACATAGGAAGGTGTATAATCCAGAGGCCTCCTGGATCCAAATTTGCTGCTTACTTCCACTCCCAACTGCAACATTTTATTTGAAAGTTTACAAACACACAGCGAAGTTGGGAGAATTTTAAACAGACATCTATATACCAATCACCTAGATTCTACCATTAACATTTTACTATACTTGCTTTATAACATTCCCATTCCATTAACCATCTTATTTTCTTCATGGATTTCAAAGTAAAGTGTAGATACCTGTATACTTCCCCATAAACACTTCTGCATGCAAATCATTCACTGAAGTTCAGTATTTATTTATACTTTTTGCTTCTTTTGATTAAAAAACTTACATACAATGAAACGCAAGTCTTAAGTATACATCTGCTGAGTTTTGACAAATACATATACCCATGTGGCTTGCCTTTTTAAATTAAAATTAAAATTTCTCTCCTTTGTAAAATTTGTTAGGACCCTGCTCCCATACCTTCATAACCTAACACAGAGATACAGGGATACAGTACAATATGTGCTTACAAATAACCTTGAAGATAATTTCTTTTTAAATGTATTCCTGATGATTATAAAGAAAAGGTAGCTATACATAAGCCCTCTGTTTAAAGTGGTGAGATCCCCAAGCCCTAACATACCAGACTTTCAAAAACTGGGAGACAGCACCTGGTTTAACAATTAACAAAATCCTATCCTTGATTTTAGTTTTTTCATCAGTTTTAACATCCATCTTCAGAGCTAATGGATATCATTCAAATGAAAAAATAAGAACTTCTAGTTCAAATGAGATAGTTGCCCCATAATTTCATTAGTGCATTTGAGTAAAAATAGTCACTCACTCTTATATGAATCAAATAAAAATGAATAAGGTTGCTAAGAAAAGGGCAGTAATCTCATTACTGCCTTGGGTAATTTCAGTTACAAATAGCATTATCAGGAAAATAATGTGTGTGGGTAAAATTACCTTCCCATTTATCACCGTCAGAAACATTCTTCAGATCTAAATGTGGAATTTGGACACATGCTGCCTCCCCTTGAACACCAACACTTTGACCTCCTGGCACTTCTGATTCAGTGTTGGCATTCAAATCACATATCTTGCTACTAGAATCCTGTATTTTAAAATAAAGAATACATTTCACAACCAAGAAGCTTTTCACACCAGCTTAAAGACAACCAGCATATATCCTTGTGTAGTCTTCATTAGTTTACTGTGCCTACAGTTAACTGTCCCACTCCTACCACTCAAACTATTTTCAAATACGAATGTGCAGTTTTATAATACATCTTACTGGAAGACAAAGTTTGGATCCTAAATTGAGAAAACTGTTTTCATAACTAAGTTTCTTGTAACCAAAAGTGGCAAATAACACAAAAACAAACAAAAAAACTAAAGTGGCAAATCAAGTTGCTGCTTAACTGTAAAACATTTGGTAAGAGTATTTACATTTCAATCCCCTTTAAACCTATTAGACCCAAGAGTTAAAGGTCAGATACAATAACTGGTAGATTAAACCTAGTCGAACTTTTAAGAACCATAGAGAAAAATAATTCTTACCAGAATGATGTGTGACAATTTATCACTGTCAAATGACAAACATTCTTTCCTAAAAATCAAGTAAAGTTATTAGTCTTTTAAGAAAAAATTGGTTACTATCATTGCATATTTCTTACCTAGATTCCTCTCTTCCTCATACAGTTAGGATTTACAGGGTGAAGGCATAAAACAACTGGACATATGCCCATTCTTTGGAGCCTTATTATTTGAAAATCACACACTACTGAAAAGATCCACAGAATCAGTTCAGGTTTAGAAAAATTAAGTAACATTTACCACCCCTTTACACAGCCACTCCCCCAAAAGAAAAACACTTTAAAAGGAAAAATATAATCCACAATAAATAAAAACCAAAAGAACTGAATGTATAATGGAAAAGATTTTATAAAAATAAATATTAGTTTTAACCAAATAACTTTATTCTCTCCCACTCTGGGACATTTTTTTCCTTTTTAAAGATTTTTTTTTAAAGGTATAGCTATGTACCTATATTTTAAATCTGATGGTATTCTATTACCATCAAAACAAGGTTACTACTTCTAAACCTCTCCTTCCTAAAAATACAATGGTAACGTGTAAAAAGGAAATTTATAAAATCTCAATTCACTTCTTATTCCCCCATAAAAATTAACCCCCATCTAGAACAAGTGTTAAAGCAAGCTGTCACAAATGATCTCTACCTATTTGACCAGTCAACACAGTATCTAGTATCACAGAAGGTTATCAATATGCCGACTGTGGGAAAGTTCTCCTCCCCAAAGACACTGTGGCAATTTACAAAGATACTCACTGGTGCTGCTCCTACCCTGCCATAAAAGAGTGTGCATAAAAGAACTGCAAGAAGACAGGTCTTGATCTAAATATGGATTCTTGCTGAGCATAAAAAACAAACTAAATTCCCTGGGAAGCAAAAGCCCTCTTTTGCTTAGAGTGGGAGCAAATGGGGGGATGAGCTAAATTCTACCCTAACAAGACTAAAAGACCTAATCACCTAAATTTGAGAAACATTGAGTGTTAAACATGCAAAATGTAATCCACTTAACCAAGAAAATCTTTGGGTCTAAAAACAAGTTTGCTAACCTATACATAAGTTGAAGGGGAAAGAGCTTTCTTGAAAAAGATTGAGTCCTCACTAAATGATCCTTATTGTTCTACCAAATCCAGATGTCATCATTCTGGGGATGCCTGTTAATGCTGTTAATCTTTTATCTTCAGCCCATAGCTCCAATATTCCCTGGGCTGGAAGAAGATCATTCCTGCCTCCTGAAAGGAAGCACAAGGAACTGCTGTAAGCAGGAAATCTGTGGACCTTCAGAGTATGGGGACGCTCCAGAGACATGGCTCCAAAGAATTTATGTGCCCTCAGAGAACAGGTTTCCTACCCACAATTAAGAGAGACAATGGCATTAATGCAAGTTTACCCTTGCCAACAGGCTATCAGCAAATTAGTAATGTTGTATGGGACTTCTCAATATTTACAATCTAGTCTCCAACTTCATTACTAATGTGTTTTTAGAATATCAAATCATCATTCTGAAGAAAATTGTAACACACTTCTTAGCAATGTCTTAAAGAGTCATAAAAAGAGTAACGACACCCAAAACCTACTTTAAAACATTCTAGAAAGCTTCTGTTTAAAGGGACTTTATCTATCAAGTAACTATGGGGACTACATATGGCTGAAATACTCATTGCCTCAGGGATCCCCCTTTCCATTACTGCTAGCCAAGGACCTAAACAAGCACCAACTGCATAGGACTGTACTGGGACACATGGAGGAGTAGTTAGAAAGGGAACAAAAACATCCCTACATATTTGTTGATGCAACTATGTTAAAAACTTTCAGTTAGCTATCCATAGTTCCAAGACTATGAATTAACTCCCTGAAATGTATTCAGAATATCAATAAACTCCCAAATTGTTCTACAAATCAGCTGAAAGTTTTAAGTGTCTCCAAGAAAGCTGTGTTCTTCCTTTGAACATTTTCCAAGTTATAGCTAATGTCTGTCTGAACCTGCATCTACTCTGAATATTTATGGACATTTAATATGCTTTATACTTACCATCAAAAAAAGACATTTGTTTTTTTGGATCATCTAAAATGTATGTTATAATGGATAGATTCATCTAAAAAATTCACCCCAGAATCTGTAAAGAACTCCAATTCTCAAAATGAATAATTAATTAGCAACAACAAGAGAAAATGCTTACCTCTCAAGACAGCCATCTTCACCATCACCATGGTCACTGCATGGCTCTAACAGTATACCTACAGTCTGACAAAAAGAACACACCACCGTATATTAATGGAGTTCCCATCACTTACATATGAGAGGAAGTTCCCAATCTAAATTAGGATATTAGATTATAAGTTAGTCAAATGCCCCTCTTTAACTACTACTTAAAGTAGTCTATAGATGTTAGCATCTCTTTTTACAGAGAGTAATTTATCTTCCTCAAAACCCGAGTCTTATGTGTGTTTCTGTGTGAGTGTATAAAATGAGGACCCTGCATTTCCTGCTACCCCAGTGGGCAATAGGTACTGCTACTACTATCACATTCTTTTTCCTTCCTTAGAATTCTCTCCTCTGAAAATGATGGTCTGCTACTTCTCTTTCTCCTCAGCCATGAACATATGGGCTGGTTAACTTCCTAGTAGGTAACAGAGGAGTCATGTAGTTCACCAGATCCCTTTATTACATACAATTGAAATAACACCTCTGAACCTCAGAAACACATGAGAAGGCCCCTGCATTTTCCAATGGGCTTAGTGACATAATCCCATGCTTATTCCTCCCTTAAAATAATACCAACCAAGTCTAGAACAAATGTCTTGTGCATTACTTCAAACTATGTAAACTTTTTAGTGTCTTTGATGATCACCTCTGAAATCAACAAAAGCTTTGATCTTCTTAGATTCTTAAGGAACTACCACTTGTGCAGTTTTGTTTAATATGAAAGACAGTCTGTAAAAAGCTATTAAAATACTTCTCTCTTTTCCAACTACATATCTCTGTGAAGCTAAATTGGCCTCATGCACTAGAAACAAAAGAACCTATAGAACAGAGAGAATGCAGAAGCAGGTACGAGAATCCAGCTGACTTCTGTTAAGTCAGACAGACATTACAAGACTTGTAGATATGTATAACAATGCCATGCCTCAAAATAACTATTTTTTAAAATAGCTGCTTTTGAGCACAAGCAAAAAAAACTACAATCTTGCAGCCTGTGGAACAAAAACCACATTCACAGAAAGATAGACAAGATGAAAAGGCAGAGGACTATGTATTATATGAAAGAACAAGATAAAACCCCAGAAAAACAACTAAATGCAGTGGAGATAGGCAACCTTCCAGAAAAAGAATTCAGAATAATGATAGTGAAGATGATCCAGAACCTTGGAAAAAGAATGGAGGCAAAGATCGAGAAGATGCAAGAAATGTTTAACAAAGACTTAGAAACATTAAAGAACAAACAAACAGAGATGAACAATACAATAACTGAAATGAAAACTACACTAGAAGGAATCAACAGCAGAATAACTGAGGCAGAAGTACGGATGAGTGACCTGGAAGACAGAATGGTGAAATTCACTGCTGTGGAACAGAATAAAGAAAAAAGAATGAAAAGAAATGAAGACAGCCTAAGAGACCTCTGAGACAACATTAAACGCAACAACATTCACATTATATGGGTCCCAGAAGGAGAAGAGAGAGAGGAAGGACCCGAGAAAATATCTGAAGAGATTACAGAGTCGAAAACTTCCCTAACATGGGAAAGGAAATAGCCACCCAAGTCCAGGAGGTGCAGAGAGTCCCACAGACGACAAACCCAAGGAGAAACACGCCAAGACACATAGTAATTAAATTGGCAAAAATTAAAGACAAAGAAAAATTATTGAAAGCAGCAAAGGAAAAATAACATACAAGGGAACCCCCATAAGGTTAACAGCTGATTTCTCAGCAGAAACTCTACAAGCCAGAAGGGAGTGGCATGATATACTTAAAGTGATGAAAGGGAAGAACCTACAACCAAGATTACTCTACCCGGCAAGGATCTCATTTCAGATTCGATGGAGAAATCAAAAGCGTTACAGACAAGCAAAAGCTAAGAGAATTCAGCACCATCAAACTAGCTTTACAACAAATGCTAAAGGAACTTCTCTAAGTGGGAAACACAAGAGAAGAAAAGGACCTACAAACAAACCCAAAACAATTAAGAAAATGGTAATAGGAACACACATATCGATAATTACCTTAAATGTGAATGGATTAAATGCTCCAATGAAAAGAAACAGGCTTGCTGAATGGATACAAAAACAAGACCCATACATATGCTGTCTACAAGAGACCCACTTCAGACCTAGGGACACATACAGACTGAAAGTGAAGGGATGGAAAAAGATATTCCATGTAAATGGAAATCAAAAGAAAGCTGGAGTAGCAATATTCATATCAGATAAAATAGACTTTAAAATAAAGAATGTTACAAGAGACAAGGAAGGACACTACATAATGATCAAGGGATAAATCCAAGAAGATACAATAATTATAAATATATATGCACCCAACATAGGAACACCTCAATACATAAGGCAACTGCTAACAGCTATAAAACAGGAAATCAACAGTAACACAATAATAGTGGGCGACTTTAACACCTCACTTACACCAATGGACAGATCATCCAAAATGAAAATAAATAAGGAAAGAGAAGATTTAACTGACACAATAAACCAGATAGATTTAATTGATATTTATAGGACAGTACATCCTAAAACAGCAGACTACACTTTCTTCTCAAGTGCACATGGAACATTCTCCAGGATAGATCACATCTTGGGTCACAAATCAAGCCTCAGTAAATTTAAGAAAACTGAAATCATATCAAGCATCTTTTCTGACCACAACACTATGAGATTAGAAATGAATTACAGGGAAAAGAACGTAAAAAACACAAACACATGGAGGCTAAACAATACGTTATTAAACAACCAAGAGACCACTGAAGAAATCAAAGAGGAAATAAAAAACTACCTAGAGACAAATGACAATGAAAACATGACGATCCAAAACTTATGAGGTACAGCAAAAGCAGTTCTAAGAGGGAAGTTTCTAGCTATACAAGCTTACCTCAAGAAACAAGAAAAATCTCAAATAAACAATCTAACCTTATACCTAAAGGAATTAGACAAAGAAGAACAAACAAAACCCAAAGTTAGGGCTTCCCTGGTGGCACAGTGGTTGAGAATCTGCCTGCTAATGCAGGGTACACGGGTTCGAGCCCTGGTCTGGGAAGATCACACATGCCGCGGAGCAACTAGACCCATGAGCCACAACTACTGACCCTGCGCGTTTGGAGCCTGTGCTCCGCAACAAGGGAGGCCGCGATAGTGAGAGGGCTGCGCACTGTGATGAAGAGTGGCCCCCGCTTGCCACAACTAGAGAAAGCCCATGCACAGAAACAAAGACCCAACACAGCCAAAACTAAATAAATAAATTTTTAAAAAACCCGAAGTTAGCAGAAGGAAAGAAATCATAAAGATCAGTGCAGAAATAAATGAAACAAAGAAAACAATAGCAAACATCAATAAAACTAAAAGCTGGTTCTTTGAGAACATAAATAAAATTTGTAAACCATTAGCCAGACTCATCAAGAAAAAGAGGGAGAGGACTCAAATCAATAAAATTAGAAATGAAAAAAGAGAAGTTACAACAGACACCGCAGAAACACAAAGCATCCTAAGAGACTACCACAAGCAACTCCACGCCAATAAAATAGACACCCTGGAAGAAATGGACAAATTCTTAGATAGGTATAACCTTCCAAGACTGAACCAGGAAGAAACAGAAAATATGAACAGACCAATCACAAGCAATTAAATTGAAACTGTGATTAAAAATCTTCCAACAAACAAAAGTCCAGGACCAGGTGGCTTCACAGGTGAGTTCTATCAAATATTTCGAGAAGAGTTAACACCCATCCTTCTCAAATTCTTCCAATAAATTGCAGAGTAAGGAAAACTCCCAAACTCTTTCTATGAGGCCACCATCACCCTTATACCAAAACCAGACAAAGATACTACAAAAAAAGAAAATTACAAACCAATATCAATGAGGAATGTAGACGCAAAAATCCTCAACAAAATACTAGCAGACAGAATCCAACAACACATTAAAAGGATCATACACCATGATCAAGTGGGATTTATCTCAAGGATGCAAGGATTCTTCAATATATGCACATCAATCAATGTGATACACCATATTAACAAACTGAAGAAGAAATACCATATGATCATCTCAATAGATGCAGAAAAAGCTTTTGAGAAAATTCAACACCCATTTATGATAAAAACTCTCCAGAAAGTGGGCACAGAGGGAACCTACCTCAACATAATAAAGGACATATACAACAAACCCACAGCAAACAACACTCTCTATGGTGAAAAACGGAAAGCATTTCCTCTAAGATCAGGAACAAGACAAGGATGTCCACTCTAACCACTATTATTCAACATAGTTTAGGAAGTCCTAGCCACGGCAATCAGAGAGGAAAAAGAAACAAAAGGAATACAAACTGGAAAAGAAGTAAAACTGTCACTGTTTGCAGATGGCATGATACTATACATAGAGAATCCTAAAGATGCCACCAGAACAAGTTGCAGTGTATAAAATTAATGCACAGAAATCTCTTGTATTCCTATACACTAATGATGAAAAATCTGAAAGAGAAATTATGGAAACACTCCCATTTACCACTGCAACAAAAAGAATAAAATACCTAGGAATAAACCTACCTAGGGAGACAAAAGACCTGTATGCAAAAAACTGTAAGACACTGATGAAAAAAATTAAAGATGATACCAACAGATGATACCATGATATACCATGTTCTTGGATTGGAAGAATCAATATTGTGAAAATGACTACACTACCCAAAGCAATCTACAGATTCAGTGCAATCCCTATCAAATTACCAATGGTATTGCTTAATGGAACTAGAACAAAAAACTTAAAATTTGCATGGAGACACAAAAGACCGCGGATAGCCAAAGCAGTCTTGAGGGAAAAAAACAAGCTGGAGGAATCAGACTCCCTGACTTCAGACTATACTACAAAGCTACAGTAATCAAGACAATATGGTACTGGCACAAAAACAGAAATGTAGATCAATGGAACAGGATAGAAAGCCCAGAGATAAACCCACACACCTATGGTCAACTAATCTATGACAAAGGAGGCAAGGATATACAATGGAGAAAAGACAGTCTCTTCAATAAGCGGTGCTGGGAAAACTGGACAGTGACATGTAAAAGAATGAAATTAGAACACTCCTTAACACCATACACAAAAATAAACTCAAAATGGATTAGAGACCTAAATGTAAGACTGCACACTATAAAACTCTTAGAGGAAAACATAGGAAGAACACTCTTTGACATAAATCACAGCAGGATCTTTATTGATCCACCTCCTAGAGTAATGGAAATAAAAACAAAAAATAAACAAATGGGACCTAATGAAACTCACTTTTGCAAAGCAAAGGAAACTACAAACAAGACGAAAAGACAACCCTCAGAATGGGAGAAAATTTTTGCAAACGAAGCAACGGACAAAGGATTAATCTCCAAAATATATAAACAGTTCATGCAGCTCAATATTAAAAAAACAAACAACCCAATCCAAAAATGGGCAGAAGACCTAAATAGACATTTCTCCAAAGAAGACATACAGATGGCCAAGAAGCACATGAAAAGCTGCTCAACATCACTAGTTATTAGAGAAATGCAAATCAAAACTACAATGAGGTATCACCTCACACCAGTTAGAATGGGCATCATCAGAAAATCTACAAACAAAAAATGCTGGAGAGGGTGTGGAGAAAAGGGAACACTCTTGCACTGCTGGTGGGAATGTAAATTGTTACAGCCACTATGGAGAACAGTATGGAAGTTCCTTAAAAAGCTAAAAATAGAATTACCATATGATCCAGCAATCCCACTACTGAGCATATACCCAGAGAAAACCATAATTCAAAATGACACATGCACCCCAATGTCCATTGCAGCACTATTTACAATAGCTGGGTCATGGAAGCAACCTAAATGCCCACTGACAGATGAATGGATAAAGAAGATGTGGTACATATACAATGGAATATCAGCCATAAAAAGGAATGAAATTGGGTCACTTGTTGAGACGTGGATGGATCTAGAGACTGTTGTACAGAGTGAAGTAAGTCAGAAAGAGAAAAACAAATATCGTACATTAACGCATATATGTGGAAACTAGAAAAATGGTACAGATAAACTGGTTTGCAGGGCAGAAATTTAGACACAGATGTAGAGAACAAACATATGGACAGCAAGGGGGAAAAGCGGCAGGGTGTGTGTGTGTGTGTGTGTGTGTGTGTGTGTGTGTGTGTGTGTGTGTGTGATGAATTGGGAGATTGGGATTAACATGTACACACTGATGTGTATAAAACTGATGACTAATAAGAACCGGCTGTACAAAACAATAAAATTTTAAAAAATTTAAATATTGAAAATAAGTGAATAAATATCCTCATAGTTTAAACCAAAAAGAAAAAGCTGTTTTTATTAAGAAGAAAAAAACCTTATTTATGTTATCTTGAGTGAGTTTATTGTTGTTTTTAAGTAATTTAATAAACATTTTAATTGCTCACTTTTAATTTCTAATATACTAAATATCAATAGATATACCTATGTAAACAAAAGCTTTTTGGGATCCTCAGCAATTTTGAAGAGTATAAAGAGGTCCTGGGACCCACAGTGTAAGAAGCAATGACCTAGAAATCAGACTTCAGCAACCTTTATGCTCTGGAATATAACTTTACATTCTTAAATATGAAGGTTTTGGGGACCATGAAAAACCATTACACAGACCCTATATCTTACTTTTTTTATTTTTTATTTTTATTTTTTTTTTTTTTTTTTGCGGTACACAGGCCTGTCACTGTTGTGGCCTCTCCTGTTGTGGAGCACAGGCTCCAGATGCGCAGGCTTAGCCGCCATGGCTCACAGGCCCAGCCAATCCACGGCATGTGGGATCTTCCCGGACCGGGGCACAAACCCGTGTCCCCTGCATTGGCAGGCAGATTCTTAACCACTGCACCACCAGGGAAGTCCCATGAATGGCACTGTTTACAGAACCAGAACAAAAAATCTTAAAATTTGTATGGAGACACAAAAAACCCCGAAGAGCCAAAGCAGTCATCAGGGAAAAAAAACGGAACTGCAGTAATCATACTCCCTGACTTCAGACTATACTACAAACCTACAGTAATCAAGACAGTATGGTACTGGCACAAAAACAGAAATATAGATCAATGGAACAGGAAACAAAGCCCAGAGATAAACCCACATACCTATGGTCACCTATGCTATGACAAAGGAGGCAAAAACATACAATGGAGAAAACACAGTCTCTTCAATAAGTGGTGCTGGGAATAGACAGCTACATATTAAATAATGAAATTAGAACACTCCTTAACACCATACACAAAAATAAACTCAAAATGGATTAAAGACGTAAATGTAAGGCCACACACTATAAAACTCTTAGAGGAAAACATAGGCAGGGCTTCCCTGGCGGCACACTGGTTAAGAATCTGCGTGCCAAAGCAGGGTACAAGGGTTTGAGCCTTGGCCTGGGAAGATCCTACATGTCGCGGAGCAACTAAGCCCATGCTCCACAACTACTAAGCATGACCTCTAGAGCCCGTGAGCCACAACTACTGAGCCCATGTGCCACAACTACTGAAGCCCATGTGCCTAGAGCCCATGCTCTGCAACAAGAGAAGCCACTGCAATGAGAAGCCCACGCATCAAAAGGAAGAGTAGCCCTGCTCGCAGCAACTAGTGAAAGCCCGCGCGCAGCAACAAAGACACAACGCAGCCATAAATAAATAAATAAATAAAATTTTAAAAAGAAAAAAAAACATAGGCAGAACACTCTATGACATAAATCACAGCAAGATCCTTTCTAACCCACCTCCTAGAGAAATGGAAATAAAAACAAAAATAAACAACTGAGACCTAATGAAACTTAAAAGCTTTGGCACAGCAAAGGAAAACATAAACAAGACGAAAAGACAGCCCTCAGAATGGGAGCAAATATTTGTAAATGAAGCAACTGACAAAGGATTTATCACCAAAATTTACAAGCAGCTCATGCAGCTCAATATGAAAAAGAAAACAACCCAATCCAAAAATGGACAGAAGACCTAAATAGACATTTCTCCAAAGATATACAGATTGCCAACAAACGCATGAAAAGATGCTCAACATCAGTAATCATTAGAGAAATGCAAATCAAAACTACAAAGAGGTATCACTTCACACTGGTGAGAATGGCCATCATTTAAAAATCTACAAATAATAAATGCTGGAGAGGGTGTGGAGAAAAGGGAACCCTTTTGCACTGTTGGTGGGAATGTAAATTGTTACAGCCACTATGGAGAACAGTATGGGAGGTTCCTTAAAAAACTAAAAATCAAAACTACCATACGACCCAGCAATCCCACTACTGGGCATATACCCTGAGAAAACCATAATTCAAAAAGAATCATGTACCACAATGTTCACTGCAGCTCTATCTACAAGAGCCAGGACATGGAAGCAACCTAAGTGTCCATCGAAAGATGAATGGATAAAGAAGATGTGGCACATATACACAGTGGAATATTACTCAGCCATAAAAATAAACGAAATTGAGTTATTTATAGTGAGGTGAAGGGACCTAGAGTCTGTCATACAGAGTGAAGTAAGTCCGAAAGAGAAAAACAAATACAGTATACTAATACATATATATGGAATCTAAAAAAAAAAAAAAAAAAAAAGGCTCTGAAGAACCTAGAGGCAGGACAGGAATAAAGACACAGACGTAGAGAATGGACTTGAGGACACGGGGAGGGGGAAGGGCAGGCTGGGATGATGTGAGAGAGTGGCATGGACATATATACACTACCAATGTAAAACAGATAGCTACTTGGAAGCAGCCGCATAGCACAGGGAAATCAGCTCAGTGCTTTGTGACCACCTAGAGGGGTGGGATAGAGAGGGTGGGAAGGAGACGCAAGAGGGAGGAGATATGGGAATATATATATATATATATATGTATAGCTGATTCACTTTTTTATAAAGCAGAAACTAACACACCATTGTAAAGCAATTATACTCCAGTAAAGATGTTTAAAAAAGAAAAAAGGAAATGAATTACAGGAAAAAAACTGTAAAAAACACAAACACATGGAGGCTAAACAATATGCTATTAAATAAACAAGAGATCACTGAAGAAATCAAAGAGGAAATAAAAAAATACATAGAAACAAATGACAATGAAAACACTACAACCCAAAACCTATAGGATGCAGCAAAAGCAGTTCTAAGAGGGAAGTTTATAGCAATTCCACCTCACCTCAAGAAACAAAAAAAAATCTCAAATAAACAATCTAACCTTACCCCTAAAGCAACTAGAGAAAGAACAAAAAAAAAAACCCCAACGTTAGTAGAAGGAAAGAAATCACAAAGATTAGAGCAGAAATAAATGAAATAGAAACAAAAAAAAACAATAGCAAAAATCAATAAAACTAAAAGTTTGCTCTTTGAGAAGATAAACAAAACTGATAAACGTTTAGCCAGACTCATCAAGAAAGAAAGGGAGAGGATTCAAATCAACATATTTAGAAATGAAAAGGGAGAAATTACAACTGACACTGCAGAAATACAAAGGATCGATCATAAGAGACTACTACAAGCAACTAAATGCCAATAAAATGGGCAACCAGGAAGAAACAGACAAATTCTTAGAAAGGTACAACTTTCCAAGACTGAACCAGGAAGAATTAGAAAATATGAACAGACCAATCACAAGTAATGAAATTGAAACTGTAATTAAAAATCTTCCAGCAAATAAAAGTCCAGAACCAGATGGCTTCACAGCCAAATTGTATCAACCATTTAAAGAAGAGCTAACACCTATCCTTCTCAAACTTTTCCAAAAAATTGCAGAGGGAGGAACATTCCCAAACTTGTTCTATGAGGCCACCAACAATCTGATACCAAAACCAGGCAAAGATATCACAAAAAAAGAAAATTATACCCCAACATCACTGATGAACACAGACGCAAAAATCCTCAACAAAATTCTAGCAAACAGAATCCAACAACACATTAAAAGGATCATACAGCATGATCAACTGGGATTTATCCCAGGGATGCAAGGATTCTTCAATATATGCAAATCAATCAATGTGATACACCATATTAACAAATTGGAGAAGAAATACCATATGATCATCTCAATAGATGCAGAAAAAGCTTTTGAGAAAATTCAACACCTATTTATGATAAAAACTCTCCAGAAAGTGGGCACAGAGGGAACCTACCTCAACATAATAAAGGCTATATACAACAAACCCACAACAAACATCATTCTCAAGGATGAAAAACTGAAAGCATTTCCTCTAAGATAAGGAACAGGACAAGGATGTCCACTCTCGCCACTCTTTATTTATTTATTTTATTTATGTATTTTTGGCTGCATTGGGTCTTTGTTGCTGCGCATGGGATTTCTCTAGTGGCGGCGAGCGGGGGCTACTCTTCATTGCGGGGCATGGGCTTCTCATTGCGGTGGTTTCTCTTGTTGCGGAGCATGGGCTCTAGTCATGCGGGCTTCAGTAGCTGTGGCTCACAGGCTCTGGAGCACAGGCTCAGTAGTTGTGGTGCACGGGCTTAGCTGCTCCATGACTTGTGGGATATTCCCGGACCAGGGTTCAAACCTGTGTCCCCTGCAATGGCAGGTGGATTCTTAACCACTGTGCCACCAGGGAAGCCCTAGCCAGTCTTATTCAACATAGTCCTGGATGTCCTACCCACAGCAATCAAAGAAGAAAATGAAATAAAAGGAATACAAATTGGAAAAGAATACGTAAAACTGTCACTGTTTGCAGATGACATGATATACATAGAAAATCCTAAAGATGCCACGAGAAAACTACTAAAGCTAATCAATGAATTTGGTAAAGTTTTAGGATACAAAATTAATGCAAAGAACTCTTGCATTCCTCCTATACACTAATAATGAAAGATCAGAAAGAGAAATTAAGGAAACAATCCCATTTACCATCGCAACAAAATAATAAAATACTTAGGAATAAACCTACCTAAGGAGGCAAAAGGCATGTACTCGGAAAACTATAAAATACTGATGAAAGAAATCAAAGATGACATAAACAGATGGAGAGATATACCATTTTCTTGGATTGGAAGAATCAATATTGTGAAAATGACTATACTACTGAAAGCAATCTACAGATTCAATGCAATCCCTACCAAATTACCAATGGCATTTTTCATAGAATTAGAACAAAAAATTTTGCAATTTGCGTGGAAACACAAAAGACCCCGAATAGCCAAAACAATCTTGAAAAAGAAAAATGGAGCTGGAGGAATCAGGCTTCCCAACTTCAGACTATACTACAAAGCTACAGTAATCAAGACAGTATGGTACTGGCACAAAAACAGAAATATAGATCAATGGAACAGGAAACAAAGCCCAGAGATAAACCCACACACCTATGGTCAACTAATCTATGACAAAGGAGGCAAAAACATACAATGGAGAAAACACAGTCTCTTCAATAAGTGGTGCTGGGAATAGACAGCTACATATTAAATAATGAAATTAGAACACTCCTTAACACCATACACAAAAATAAACTCAAAATGGATTAAAGACCTAAATTTAAGACTGGACACTATGAAACTCTTAGAAGAAAACATTGGAAAAAACACTCCTGGATATAAATCACAGGAAGATCCTTTTTGACCCACCTCCTAGAGTAATGAAAATAAAAACAAAAATAAACAAATGGGACCTAATTAAAGTTAAAAGTTTTGCACAGCAAAGGAAACCATAAACAAGACGAAAAGACAACCCTCAGGGCTTCCCTGGTGGCGCAGTGGTTGAGAGTCCGCCTGCTGATGCAGGGGTCACGGGTTCGTGCCCCAGTCCAGGAGGATCCCACATGCCGTGGAGCGGCTGGGCCCGTGAGCCATGGCCACTGGGCCTGCATGTCCGGAGCCTGTGCTCCACAACGGGAGAGGCCACGGCAGTGAGAGGCCCACATACCACTAAAAAAAAAAAAAAAAAAAAAAAAGACAACCCTCAGAATGGGAGAAAATATTTGCAAACGAATCAATGGACGAAGGATTAATCTCCAAAATACATAAACAGCTCATGCAGCTCAATATCAAAAAAACAAACAACCGAATCAAAAAATAGGCAGAAGACCTAAATAGACATTTCTCCAAAGAAGACATATAGATGGCCAAGAGGCATATGAAAAGATGCTCTACATCACTAATTATTAGAGAACTGTAAATCAAAACTACAATGAGGTATCACCTCACACCAGTTAGAATGGGCATCATCAGAAAATCTACAAACAAAAAATGCTGGAGAGGGTGTGGAGAAAAGGGAACCCTCCTGCACTGTTGGTGGGAATGTAAATTGTTACAGCCACTACGGAGAACAGCATGGAGGCTCCTTAAAAAGCTAAAAATAGAATTACCATATGATCCAGCAATCCCACTACTGAGCATATATCCTGAGAAAACCATAATTCAAAAAGACACATGTACTCACATGTTCACTGCAGCACTATTTACAATAGCCAGGACATGGAAGCAACCTAAATGTCCATCACCAGATGAATGGATAAAGAAGATGTGGTGCATATATACAATGGAATATTAGCCATAAAAAGGAACGAAATTGGGTCATTTGTAGAGATGTGGATGGACCTAGAGTCTGTCATACAGAGTGAATTAAGTTAGAAAGAGAAAAACAAATATTGTATATTAACACATATATGTAGAATCTAGAAAAATGGTACAGATGAACCTATTGCAGGGGAGGAATAGAGATGCAGACATAGAGAACGGACTTGTGGTGTGGACACAGGGAGGGAACTGGGAGATTAGGATTGACATATATACACTACCATGTGCAAAACAGATATTTAGGGAACCTGCTGTATAGCTCAGTGCTCTGTGATGACCTACATGGGGGGATAGTGGTGGAGGGGTGGGAGGGAGGTCCATAGTGAAGGAATTAATGTATACATATAGCTGATTCACTTCATTGTACAGCAGAAACTAACACAACATTGTA
This sequence comes from Kogia breviceps, assembly GCF_026419965.1. NCBI lineage: Eukaryota > Metazoa > Chordata > Mammalia > Artiodactyla > Physeteridae > Kogia > Kogia breviceps. The sequence goes on from NC_081313.1 coordinate 115,318,147, forward strand.
AAGCAACTATACTCCAATAAAAAGAAAAAATATATAGATGCAAAAATCCTCAACAAAATATTAGCTAATCAAGCACCTAAAAAACTATTAAAAGAACTATGAACAACAACCAAGTAGGATCTATCCCAGGTATGTAAGGCTGGCTCAGCATTTGAAAATCATATATCATCAACAGGCTGAAAAAGAAAAATCACATGATCTTATCAAGAAATGCAGAAAAAGCATGTGACAAAATCTAACACTCACTCATGTTAAAAACTCTTAGTAAACTAGGAACAGAGGGGACTTTTTCAACTTGATAATGACTGTCTACAAAAAACCTACACCTAACATCAAACTTATTGGTGAGAAACTCTATAAATTTTCTGAGTTCAGGTATATGGCAAGGATGTCACCTCTCACCACTCCCTTTCAACACTGTATTAGAAGTCCTTGCTAATACAGTAAGGCAAGAGAAGGGAAAAAAGGTTAGCAGATTGGGAAGGCGGACATAAAACTATCTTTGTTCACATACGACATGATTGTCCATGTAATGTAGAAAATCTGAAAGCATTAACAAAAACAATCTCCTGGAACTAATAAGTGATTATTACGTCGAAGGATACAAGGTTAATAAAAGTCAATTGCTTTCCTATACACCAACTGCATTCTGAAATTAAAACACAATACCATTTACATTAGCACCCAAAAAAGTGAAATATTTGGGTATAACATTTATATGAGGGGGACTTCCCTGGTGGTACAGTGGTTAAGAATCCACCTGCCAATGCAGGGGACACAGGTTCGAGCCCTGGTCCGGGAAGATCCCACATGCTGCAGAGCAACTAAGCCCATGCACCGCAACTACTGAGCCTGTGCACCACAACTACTGAAGCCCACGCACACTAGAGCCTGTGCACCGCAACTACTGAGTTCATGCACCACAACTACTGAAGCCCGAGCACTCTAGGGCCCACGTGCCACAACTACTGAGCCTGCGTTCTGCAACTACTGAAGCCCATGCGCCTAGAGCCTGTGCTCTGCAACAAGAGAAGCCACTGCAATGAGCAGCCCGTGCACCGCAACAAAAAGTAGCCCTTGCTCACTGCAACTAGAGAAAGCTCACATGCAACAAGACCCAAAGCAGCCAAAAAACTTTTAAATTAATTTTTTAAAAAAGATCTATATGAGAAAAACTACAGAACTCTTAGGCACTAAATCAAAGAACTAAATAAATACAGAGATATCCCATTTTCATGGATTGAACACTCAATATTGTCAAGATGTCAGTTCCTCCCAATTTGATGTACAGATTCAATGCAATCCCAATCAAAATCCCAGCAAGGGGCTTCCCTGGTGGCGCAGTGTTTGGGAGTCCGCCTGACGATGCGGGGGACACGGGTTCGTGCCCCGGTCCGGGAAGATCCCACATGCCGCGGAGCGGCTGGGCCCGTGAGCCATGGCCGCTGAGCCTGCGCGTCCGGAGCCTGTGCTCCGCAACGGGAGAGGCCACAACAGTGAGAGGCCCGCGTACCGCAAAAAAAAAAAAAAAAAAAAAAAAAAATCCCAGCAAGTTGTTTACGGATATTAACAAACTGCTTCTAATCTTTATGGGGGGAGGTAAAAGACCTAGAACAGCCAACACAATACTGAAGGAAAAGAACAAAGTTGGAGGACTGATACTACCTGACTTAAAGACTTAATATAAAGGAACAGTAGTCAAGACAGTGTGGTACTGATGAAAGAATAGACAAAGAGATTAATGGAACAGAACAGAGAGCCCAGAAATAGACCCCCATAAGTATAGCCAACTGATCTTTGACCAAAAAGCAAAGGCAATATAATGGAGCAACGATAGTCTCTTCAACAAATGGAACTGGAACAAATGGACACCCACATGCAGAAAAATGGATCTAGGCAGAGATCTTACACCCTTCACAAAAATTAATTCAAAATGGATCATACACCTAAATGTAAAACACAAACTATAAAACTCCTAGAATATAACACAGGAGAAAACCTAGATGACCTTGGGAATGGTGATGCCTTTTTATTTTTTTTGTTATTATTTTTTGTGTGTGTGTGGTACGCGGGCCTCTCACTGTTGTGGCCTCTCCCATTGCGGAGCACAGGCTCCGGACGCGCAGGCTCAGTGGCCATGGCTCATGGGCCCAGCCGCTGTGCAGCATGTGGGATCTTCCCAGACCGGGGCACGAACCCGTGTCCCCTGCATCGGCAGGCGGATTCTCAACCACTGTGCCACCAGGGAAGCCCGGTGATGCCTTTTTCGATACACCTCCAAAAACACAATCCATAAAACAAGTAACTTATAAGCTGGACTTCACTAAAATTAAAATCTTCTGCTCCGCAAAATTTGATATCAAGAGAATTAGAAGACAAGCCACAGACTGGAAGAAAATACTTCGCAAAAGACACACCTGATAAAGGACTGTTATACAAAAAAAGCAAAGGACTCTTAAAACTCAATAATAAGAAACAACCCTTGAGACACAGATGTAGAGAACAAACATATGGACACCAAGGGGGGAAAGCGGCTGGTGGTGGGGTGGTGGGGGGGATGAATTGAGAGACTGGGATTGACATATATACACTAACATGTATAAAATGGATGACTAGTAAGAATCTGCTGTATAAAAAAAATAATAAAATTCAAAAATTCAAAAAAAAAAAGAAACAACCCAATTGAAAGCTGGGCCAAAGACCTTAAAATACTTCTCACCAGGGAATTCTCTGGTGGTCCAGAGGTTAGGACTTGGCACTTTCACTGCAGGGGCCGGGGTTCAATCCCTGGTTGGGGAACTAAGATTCTGCAAGCGGCGTGGCACAGCCAAAAGAAAGAACGAACTAAAACTCAATAACAAGAACATAAAACCCAATTTAAAAAAAGACTTCTCACCAAAGAAGATACACTTCTTTATATAGGAGATGGCAAAGAAGCATATGAAAAGATGACCCCACATCATATGTCATCAGGGAAATGCAAATTAAAAAACAATGAGATACAACTACATACCTATCAGAATGGCCAAAATCTGGAACACTGACAATACCAAATGCTGGTGAGGTTAGAGAGCATTAGGTATGCTAATACAATGCTGGTATGAATGCAAATTGTTACAGACATTTCAGAAGACAGTTGGCAGTTTCTTACAAAATTCATACTGTATGATCCATCAATTGCACTCCTTGGTATTTACCCAAAATAGTTAAAAACTTAAGTCTACATAAAAACCTGCACACAGATGTTTATACCAGCATTATTCATAATTGTCAAAACTTGGAAGCAACCAAGACGTCCTTCAGTAGGTAAATGGAGAAATAAACTGTGGTACATACAGACAATGGAATACTGTTCAGCACTAAAAAAAAAATGAGCTATCGAGCCACAAAAAACACACCGAGGAACCTTAAATGCACATAACTAAGTAAAAGAAGCCAATCTGAAGCTACATACTATGTGATTCCAACTATATGACATTCTGTAAAAGGCAAAACTATAAAGACAATAGAAAGATCAGTGGTTGCTGGTGGGATGGGGTATGAACAGGCAGAGCACAGTTTAAAAACCCGGTATATTATATATTTTTCCAAACCCATGAAATGGACAACACCAAGAATGAACCCTAAGGTAAACTAGACTTTGAATGATTATGGTATGTCAGTGTTAAGTTCACTCTTGGTAAGAAATGTACCATTCTGGTGAGTGATGTTGATAATGGGGGAGGCTATTCATATGTGGGGGCAGGGAATATATGGGAAATCTCTGTACCTCCCTCTCAATTTTGTTCGTAAACCTAAAACACCTCTAAAAATAGTCTCTTAAAAAAGAAAAAGAATTCCTGCTTTCTTAAAGTAACTAATACACCAACTTCATTCAGCAAATCTACTGAGTTGCCTACGATCTGCCAGGTGACATTTATTTGTTTGGTCATATATTCCACAAATACTTAATGAATACATACTATGTGTTCTAGATAATGGGGATGTAATAATAAACAAAACAGATGAAAATCTCAGCCCTCATGAAGTTTACAGTCTAATGATGGGAAACAAACTAACAACAGAAATGTGCAATGGTGACAGAACTATTAAGGGGTAAGGGGGGAAGACAGTGAAGAAGGACAAAAAGTTCAGAGACTAGATGGAGGCAGGTCAGTGAGAAGGCCTGCTAATACATAGAGTAATGAGATTTGGCCTGGGAAGGTAAAACTGAGGAAAAATATGCAGGATCAGATGAGGAAACAAGCCATAGGGATATGTGGGCAAATAGCAATCCAGACAGCACCTTAAGACTGAATTGTCTCAATAATAACTGTCCATCAGTCCATGTTTCCCTACTGCCTATTGCTATATTTTTATACCTAGATGGTACTGGAAGGTTCTGAGATGAGAACTGACATTATGTAATTTTCATTTTAAAAGGATCACTCTGGCTGCTGCTCAGAATAGACCATAGGGTAGAAAAGAGAAGATCAGTTAGGAGGCTGTATGAATCTAAGTGAAATGATTGGACCTGTGTGATGGCAATGGAAACACTAAAAATGGTCAGACTCTATACAAACTTCGAAGGTACAATCAATAGGTCTTTGTAACGGACTAGACGTACAGTAAGAAAGAAATCAAGGACGACCCAAGGCTTTTGGCCTATACATGTGGAAGGAGAAACTGCCGTTTACTGAGATTTTAAAAACAAAAGGAAGAACACATATGTCAACAAGATTACAAATACAGTTTGGTGCATGTTAAGATGCATATAAAATGTTTATATGGTGTTTATAAGATATTAAGATGTTTATAAGATATTCAATGTTGGGTACAACAGCTGGGTATAGGAATCTATAAAGTTCAAGAGAGAGATCTGGACTAGAGATAGAAACCTGGGAGCCTTTAGCATAGTTGTAATCACATAGTATGACTAGTAAGCCTTTTCAGATTGGCTTCTTTTACTTAGTAATGTGCATTTAAGGTTCCTCCGTGGGTTTTTTTGTGGTTTGATAGCTCATTTCATTTTAGTGCTGAACAGTATTCCATTGTCTGTATGGTATTTAAAACCATTAGACTAAATGAGATTACCAAGGGAGTGAATGAAAATTAGTGACCTGAGAACTGGGCCCTGGGCCATACTAAATTTCAGACCGTGAAAAGCAATCAGCAAAGGGATAGGGCAGCCAGTCAAGGAGAAAAAAAAAACCAGAGGAGTGCAATATCCTGAAAGCCAAGTGAAGAAAATGTATCCAGGTAGTAGGCATAATTAATTGAATCAAACTGTGCTCTTACATCAAGTAAAATGTGCAAAAGACATAATTAGTGATTTGCAAGAACAGTTTCAGAGGAATGTTAAGGGTAAAGGTTGCCTGGAGTGGATTCAAGATAGAATGTGAGGAGAGAAATTAAACAGACACAGACAATTCATTCAAGTAATTTTATTATAAAGGAAAGCAGAAAAATGGTGGTGTAGCTAGAGTGGGAAGAAGGGTCAAGAGAGGATTTTTTCCTAAACATGGGAAAAGTAACAGCCAAAATATTTTACACTGATGGGAATGATCCAGTAGACAGGCAGAAACCGATAAACCAGGAAAGAGCAAAGAGACAACAACAGAAGCAATAACCAAGAATAGATGAAAAGAGATTAATCGAATACACCAGTGGAAGTAAGAATATTAATACACAAGTAATATACAAGTCCAGTAAAAATAACAGCAGCTTAGCTTCTGTAAAATGTTTTCCAGTTTATAAAATAACTTTATACTTTTACTTCTTTGGATATTTATAACAATCCTCTAACAGAGGTATTACCTCCCACTTCTATAAAGAAAAGCAAAGAACAACTCAGAGAAGTTAGGTAACTTGGTCAAAGTCATACTGCTGTTAAGAGGCAAAGCCAGAATACAAATCTCTATAAATTCCTTATTAAAGGTATGTTAGCTTATGATTTGGAATAAAAACATGCTGAAGAAAATTTCCTCATTCATTAAGTATATTATCTTAAAAAGTGTTAACAAGGAACTTCCCTGGTGGCCCAATGGCTAAGACTCCGTGCTCCCAATGCAAGGGGCCCAAGTTCGATCCCTGTTCAGGGAACTAGATCCCACATGCCGCAACTAAGAGTTCACAGGCCGCAACTAAAGATCCCGCATGCCGCCATGAAATCTCGTGTGCCACAAGTAAGACCTGGCACAGCCAAATAAATAAATATTTTTTAAAAATAAAAAAATAAGAATAAAAAGTGTTAACAAAACTAAACTTTGAAACATGTCTTAGAAAAATGTTGTTTTGTACATTGAAATTATTTTAAAAACGTTACTATGAAAAATTGTGACAGTGAAAATTTACTTTTTAAATGATGTTCATGGGTTTTCCATAATTATGAAAAGATCTCATGTTCTTTAGGAAAAAATCTGGGACATACAGGGCTTTTAAGAAGAACAAAATTCAACCATTATACCACCAACCACCTTAGCTAACACTGTAATTTGTTTCCTTCCAGAAAAGTATTTTAAAATAAGGTGTTTTATATTTACTTCTCTACTCAATGATGGTTCCTAACCTCTACTGAGAGTATGTATGTTCCTGGGACTTATGATCAAGACAAACATGTGTAACAGCAAAGATATTGAACTATGGCTTCTGGTAACAAAGGAACACATGAAGCAGTCAGAATTGTAATCTAGTACACCTAACACAGAGATTTTTAAGTCTTAGCATTTCTTACCTGGTTATTTTCTTCATCCTCAAATACAAAATCTTGCTGCATAACTTCATTGTCTAAATTAGTGCTAGCCACAGGTTCTGAACAGTCTCTGTTACGTTCACTGGCATTAATAATACCATCAGCAATATCAACCCTAGTAATGAAAATTAAAAAGTCAGATCAGGCCACATGTTGAATACGTAGTGCCTTTAAAATAAATAAATAAAAGTAACAATCTGAAACTTTTCCTTGTCAAAGAAAATTTGTCTTTTTCATAAAGAGCCACAGTTTATCTTGCCAAGTTAGATTATTAAGTGTACAAAGTTTATTTTTGTCTCTCCATGGGGTGTTGTGAGGAACCTACCTGGTTTGAACCTACCACTTTGAATATTTTCAAAAGCAAATAAATGGTTTTAAAAATAATTTATGTGCCAAAATAATGATTTCCCTTATAAATGCATACTCTAAATCATAATAATGACCTGTATATCGATTAAAATACAAGTCTAGCAGTAGGTACCAGAGTGTCCAACACCTTATCAAGTACAATAGGAATAGCTTCCTACTGCATATTTGTTCATCTTATATAATTTAAAATATGCACAACACTGCAGGTTTTTGTTTACAAAGATGATACCACTATTAATGAGAATGAGTTATTTCCATAATACTATATGAGAATGGGCATAGGTTTTCAGGATCTCTAGCTAACCTAAGGGCAAACTCCAAGAAATCTGCTTATATTATATCCTTTGAAACATTTTCCTACTATTTCCAACTTTTAGATACTGCCTCTTGCCTTCATATTCAACTCAAATACTCCCTACAGATCCACTTGTATAGTTCAAATCATGCCTTTAAAGCATATAAATCAGGGCCATCATATCGAGCTGCACAGGCTGGTGATGCCATCCATGCAGACTACATGGCACACCTGCAGTTGTACAATACCATATTCCATAAACATATTCCAAGCATTGGTTTTTATATCCATTCATTTTTCAGTTTCATTTCATACTTGATAGCTAGTCTAGTATACCTGATACATTTGGCCTTTTAAAAATCTAACTCTTAACAACAAAAACAGAATTCTACCCAGTCATCAATTTTTTTTGCCTTCCTATGAATTCTCCAAATTTGGGTACATCTTTCTTAAGATCATGATCGATGTTGCTCTGTAGATCTGTCCCCAGAACAAAAACTGATCAATGCAAACTATGAAATCATTGCACTGTGGTCTCAGAGAAAGGAACCTATATATCCTAAAGTGCAGGGCTGAGGTAACAGGAAAGGAGATGAAGTTTTTGTCATTTAAAGGTAACAAGTCAGATGAAAACTGGAGTAACATCACACATCACACAATACATAGAGTACTTTTAACTTACACAAATTCAATTATTAACAGCTAACCTAAAACAACAGCATGTAGGGAAGGCAAAGGATGGAGGTAGGTGATAAGTTAAATAGCAAAGGATAATTCCATCTACCATTTCACTCAATGACCATGTGCACCAGGAGTGATGTCAATCTGCTGTCCCTGTACCTATCTGTCTAGATAACTGCATGTCATGGTGTGCCCATTTGGAAAACAGAATATAGTTCTACTTTTTTAAAAGTTATTTTTCATATAACATGGATCCTAAAAGTAAGCTTGCTACTTCATCTGGTGTTCACAGGCTGTGTTGGACTTAATGCCTGCTACCTTAATGGAAGACTTATGAGAGTTTCAATGTTAAGAAGTATCCACAGGGGCTTCCCTGGTGGCACAGTGGTTGAGAGTCCGCCTGCCGATGCACGGGACACGGGTTCGTGCCCCAGTCCGGGAAGATCCCACATGCCGTGGAGCGGCTGGGCCCATGAGCCATGGCCGCTGAGCCTGCACGTCTGGAGCCTGTGCTCTGCAAGGGGAGAGGCCACAGCAGTGAGAGGCCCGCGTACCGTAAAAAAAAAAAAAAAAAAAAGAAGAAGAAGTATACACAATTTATATGCAAGTATATAGAAAGTCACTTTTCACACTGACTTTCAGAAATGCTCAAGTAAGATGACACCCCATCATTTAAGGAAAAATACAGTTTTTTAAAAGAAAAAACAATTTTATAACTCAATAAATAACAGTAAAATGTTTTAAAAGTTTCTTACTGGTTATTAGATCCTTCCCCATCACAATTAACACTTCCTGCTTCATTATTACACACCAGACTTTGCTGTTGTAAATTCTTAAGATCATGATCTATGCTGCTCTGCAGATCAAAAAGGTGCTGTTCCACAGCTGCTCTAATTGTTCTTTCTAAAATGCTATAAAACAGAACACGTTTTAGTGAGAAGCAGTCACTTTAACTAGTTATTTGGTCACATAAACACAAACTTTAAAATGTACAACCAGTTAAAAAAAAAATTATAATGGTATTTAAATGAACAGGCTAGAGGGGAAAAAGAAATAGGAAAACATAACATTGGCTTAAATTTTAAAATGAAATTTGCCCAAATAAGATATACCAATCAATCATGTCACTATTACTACTGAGGCATGAATGATCACTTGGCCCAGTAATTCACTCCTCACCTCAACATATATAAAGCCACTTAAAAAGACTTTTCAGGGAATTCCCTGGCGGTCCAGTGGTTAGGACTCCACGCTTCCACTGCAAGGAGCACGGGTTCGATACCTGGTCGGGGAACTAGGATCCCGCATGTTATGTGCCATGGCATGCATGCATGCATACATACATACATACATAAAGCAGCCATTAAAAAAAAATACTTCATAAAAAAGCTCTTTTGACATTTTCAATCATTTGAGAAGATAAAAAAAAATCATCTGAAAAAAAGTTCATCTTTATTTTGTATGTGAGTGTAATTCATTCCTTCTTCATTTGTTCTGACTGAAGTACATAAAATACTGGTTTCACTGCCTTATGTACAATCCTTCCTCTAAAGTAAGTACATGATTTTAATTTCTACAGTTTAGTAATATATTTTTTAAAATTTTAAATTAGGGCTTCCCTGGTGGCGCAATGATTGAGAATCTGCCTGCCGAGGCAGGGGACACGGGTTCGTGCCCGGGTCCGGGAGGATCCCACATGCCGCGGAGCGGCTGGGCCCGTGAGCCATGGCCGCTGAGCCTGCGCGTCCGGAGCCTGTGCTCCGCAACGGGAGAGGCCGCAACAGTGAGAGGCCCGCATACCACACACACACAAAAAAAAATTTTAAATTGTCTTCTGTAAGTATACTACTTACTCTGCAGAGGCTGGTAAGATGCTGACAGGAGATATATGGGCACTGTAATCAAAGAAAGAAATCAGCTATAAAATTTTCAATACTAAATGACTATAAAATGTGGTGAAAACTGCCACATTTACACTACCCTTGATACACCCAGGAGAACATGCACTAAGTTTATTATTCTAATTTTCTAAAGAAATTATTTTTCACATAAGAAGACGCTTAAAATACATACTCTGTGTGGGGTGGGGGGCGGTGGAGGACAGGGGGGCTGCAACTACTTCATCTGGTGCTTACCTGGAAGGAACACTGACCTGTTCCAAGCCTGAAGGGAAAAAAACTGACTACTGGGCCAAACAAAAGTACCCAACTAGGATAGTATGGAGGCCTCAGTGTTGGCCCTGTACTCCTTGCCAGAAGTAATAGCACATGCTCCTACTCAGAGGATATTCTCAAGCTACAAAAATAAAAGGCAAAATAGAAACTAAAATTCAGGCCATATCATTCACTACGCTGGTAACAAACTTTCCCTAGCAAATTTTGTACCACAATATCTACTGATACTTATAAAAACAGACAGTAGACTCATTTTTACCACAGTTATCGAAAGAACAACTTAAAACCCACAATGAGATATGGATACTACTAAAATGTTTAAAATTAAAGTGTTGGTGAGGATGTGAAGCAAATAGAACATTCACATAATGCTGGTGGGAATGTAAATGTTCCAACCACTTTGGAAGCCAGTTTGGCAGTTTTCTTATAAAACCTACCAAGTGACCCAGCAATCGTACTCCTGGGTATTTACACAAGAGAAATGAAAGTTTAAGTCTATTGGAAGACCTCCACAAGCATAGCAGCTTTATTCATAACAGCCAAAAACGACAATCAACCCCAAAAGGTGAATGGATAAACAAAGTGTGGAATATCCCTAAGGATATCCCATGGAATATACTTAGCATTTTTCTATAAAAGTCTTGAACAACTTATACATACAATAACATGAATCTCAAAAAACATTACACAAGCAAAAGAAGCCAGACACAGAGAGTACCTATTCTATGAGACTCCATTTATAAGAAATTCTAAAACAGGCAAAATTCATCTATATAGTGACAGAATGCAGATCAATAATTGCCTGGGGCCAGAAACTGTGGGGGTCAGGGGGAGAATTACTATAAAGAACTGTAAAGAAGCACATGAAGTGATGGAAACAGTCTCTATCTTGACTACCATATATATGATTATAGATGTTCATCATTCATAAAATGAATACATTTTGTTGTGTGAAAAATACATCTCAGTAAAGCTGATTTTCAAAGGAAAAAAATCAGTAAGAAAAAAAACTAATCTACAATAATCGAAGTCAGATAGTGGCTACTTTGGGGGAACAGAGAGATTGGTAGCATTTGAGAAGGGACAGGAGCAGGTACCCAGGTGGTGGTTATACAAGTTGAGTTCATTTTTTGATAATTCAATGGCCTTATGATTTGTGAACTTTTCTGTATGCAAATGATTCTTCAATAAGAAGAATCATTTTTAAAAAGTAAATTTCATTTTATGAAGATCCTCTGTAAAATGTGCCGACAGATACTTTAACCAACATGAGGAAGAATGTCTATCAGGTTAATAGTCTCAGGATTGTCTGTAGGAAACCAAATGAACACCATTTACCATTCATCCAACAATCTTCAGGTCTCCCTTAAGCAAACACATCAGTAGCAAACTGCACCACTGCTTTATCAGACAACAGTAAGCCATCCTGGTTTGGCACACATAACCTCTCTAGCTTTAAAAAAAATTTTTTTTAACTGCCAATATTATACTAGTTTTCATGAATGAGTTCTTCTTAGCTAAATGCTTTCATGATGATACCCTCAAGGAAAGTACTTAAAATTTTTTTCATATTTAAATGAAATCATTTTCATTTCTGAAATCAGGAAAAGCTGGGGAGAAAAATCACATATATGTGCACGAAAAACAGTGTAGCCATCAGTCTATTTCTAGCAGTTTCAGATGAACTGAAAGTTAAATATTTAGTGACTTCTGCAGAAAAAAAACAAAATACAAAAAATGATAAATGAGGCTTTCCCCAAAGGGTGTTAAAATGTCAACTAGGATATTAGATCTTTTTCTGATATTTTGCTACAATGATTTGTTGATTATATTTTTAAATTTGGTTATAGGTTGCTATTTCATTATAAAAGTTAAATCTGGTATATTTTCCTTAGTAACTTAGCAGTCTCTAAGTTTAGATAATTTGTTACCTATTTAAGAAACATTCATTTTACTTTTAATACCGTTATCCACTGACAGTGTAGTATGTTGAATGGTGTGAAGAAAATATATACATCTAACATCACATTCTTGTCACCATTTAATTTGTGATTTCTGGTGAGCTTTTACTGTATCTTACAACAAATTCTCAAATAGTTCCAATTCTCAACTACATAGTCCATCAGTCTGTTACTAAAGCCTTCTATCATGTTTTAACTTTTCATAGGGTTTACATCACCTCTCTGTTCTTTTTCAAATTTGCCATTGTTAGCCATCTACTCATTCTCCCAGAGGGATTTTCTCACCCCTTTTTATTAGATTAGATTATCAATAAAATGCTAGTGGATACATGGACACAGGACACTTTACAAAGAATCAAATAAACAAAAGAAAAATAATCACTCAACATCACTAATCATCAGGGAAATGCAAATCAAAACCAAGAGAAACCTAATACCTGTCAGAATGGCCATCATCAAAAAGAATACAAATAACAAATGTTGGTGAGGATGTGGAGAAAAGGGAAACCTTGTACACTGTTGGTGCGAATGTAAATTGGTACAGCCACTATGGAAAACAGTATGGAGGTTTCCAAACACTCAAAATAGAACTACCATACGACCAGCAATTCCACTCCTGGGTATATATCCAAAAAAAACAAAAACACTAATTCAGAAAGATACATTAACTCCAATGTTCATAACAGCATTATTTACAATTGCCAAGATGTGGAAGCAACCTAAGGGTCCATGAACAGATGAATGGATAAAGAAGATGTGATGTATGTGTTTACACACACACACACACACACACACACACACACACACACACACACAATGGAATACTACTCAGCCATAAAAAATAGCAAAATTTTCCATTTGCAACAGCATGGATGGACTTGGAGGGCATTATGCTAAGTGAAATAAGTCATACAGAGAAAGACAAATACTGTTATGATATCACATATGAGGAATCTAAAAAAATAACACAAGTGAACTTATTTATGAAACAGAAACAGACTCACAGACACAGAAAACAAGAGGAATGAAAGGGGAAAAGGGGAGGAGGGGAGAGATAAATTAGGGCCACCTGTATCAGACTCTCCTGGAGTAACAGTGTTATTTTATTGGAGATCCAGACCCTACTCTAGACCTCAAATACCATAAAACAAAAGTAAATAAGATAGTATGGTACTGGCACAAGAATAGACATACAAAACAGAAACAGTCCCATGCCTGATTTAGAACAAAGATGCTACTACAGAAAGCAGGGAAAGAACAGTCTTTTCAAAAATGAGTACTGCAACAATTTGGTATCCACACTGAAAACGGTAACTTGGCAACCTGTCATACACTACAGACAAAATTCAATTCCAGGTAGATTACAGACCTAAACAAGGAAGGTGAAATGATACAAGTTTCAGAAGACAATACAGGGGTGTGTATTTAGGAAAGGATTTCTTAAACAGGACACAAAAAGCATCACAAAGGGAAAAGAATGATAAGCTTGATTAAAATTGGGAATTATTCATCAGAGGACACAATACGAGAAGGAAAAGGCATAACACACAATGAGGAAAATATATTTACAACATATATTTTTAAAGGGCTCCTAAAAAAGGGCTTCGTTTTCAATAAGAAAAAGATAACCCAACAAAAAATAGGAAACAGACTTGAAAAGGCATCTCACAAAAGAAGAAACTGGCCAATACATATATGAAAAAGGGATGGACTTTATTAAAAAGACAATGAAGTACTCAAGAATGAAGCAATGGGAAGGCTCACACACTGTTAGAATGAGAACTGGAGAAAGCACTATGGAAAACAATTTAGCAATAGTTACTTAAGTTGAAAAATGTGCATGCATGTGTGCACCAGAAGATGTGTACAACAATGTACACAGCAATGTTACTCACAATAGTCAAAAATAAAAATAATCCAATTTTCCAGCAACAGTAAATTGCATCATTGTGGTGCAATCATATAATGGAATAATTTACAGCAGTGAAATGAACAAACCACAGTGACATGTGACCACATGGATAAAATTCTCATACCATGTTTAGTGAAAGAAGCTGGATCAAAAAATACATATAGCAAGTTTAATTTTCATAAAGCTCAGAAATATATAAGAAAGTGATTGCCATGAAAGTCAGCATAGTTATAACCTTTAGTGGCGAGGGAGGAGATCAGGATTGTGAGAGCTACCAGGGTGCTTTCAGTGCTTATTTCTAGATCTGGGATATTTGGATATTTGCTTTTTACTAACCTGTTTTGATATACATTTGTTTTATGCCTGTTTCTGTATGTATGATTTCTTTCCCAGTTTAAAAAAAAAAAAAACTTTAAGAAAGTAGATTCCTCGGTCCCTCCCCAAACCTCTGAGGTAGGACCCAAGAGTTTACATTTTTAATAAGCACCAGTGATGATTCTTATCCATACTAATAAACTTAAGAAACACTGGCCGAGATCTATATCTAGCCTCCCCAAAGATTAAACTTTAATAATATTTTCCAGGGACTTCCCTGGTAGTCCAGTGGTAAACAATCTGCCTTCCAATGAAGGGGACGCGGGTTCTATCCCTGGTCAGGAAACTAAGATCCTACATGCCACAGGACAACTAAGCCCGCGTGTCACAACTACTGAGCTCTAGCAACTCAAGGAGAGAGCCTGCGTGCCGCAAACTACAGAGCCCACACTCTCTGGAGCCCCAGTGCCACAACTAGAGAGAAGCCCGAGTGCTGCAACAAAGAGACCATGTGCCGCAATGAAAAATCCTGCATGCCTCAACGAAGATCCCATGTGCCGCAACTAAGACCCGACACAGCCAAAAACATAAAGAAAATAAATAAGTATTAAAAAATAATATTTTCCAGTTATCTAAAGGAGCCAAACAGAACAAAAGTTGTAATGGTCTTAAATTCAATGGGTAAAGACTTCCCTGGTGGTCCAGTGGGTAATACTCCACGCTCCCAATGCAGGGGGCCTGGGTTCAAATCCTGGTCGGGGAACTAGATGCCACATGCTGCAGTGAAGATCCTATGTGCTGCAACTAAGACCTGGCGCAGCCAAAATAAATAAATAAACAAATATTTTTTTAAAAATTCGATGGGTAGGCAGAGGATTTGATCTTTCAGTTTCCTATCCCTTTTAAGTGCTATGGGAATTAAATTTAAAATATATAAAAGTAGTCATCAGCAAGCTAGATTATTAGTATGAAAGTAAAGATTCTTTGGCCCTGAAGAATAGGCTAGGACAATCAAATAACCAGCTGCTTTCAATAAGAACCTTCTCCCTACCCCGAAAAGCTACAGTAAACAAATCAAATAAATAGATTTTGTACTTTATGAGTCACACTGAGGCTACAAAGTTGACTGTAAAACTGTTTTCTGAATTTCTGAAAGAAAAATGACTGATTTAGTTTTCAGATTTCAAGGAGTTTAATTATTCTTTATTTTCAGACTTTTGCCAAGTTCTGTGGGGAATAAAGCACTTATGTACAAACCAAGGCTAACATACACCTATGGCTATAAAAAAGATTTATCAATATAGTTATGCATCTGCAGAAGCAAAATAACTAAGTATCATAAGAATGTGAGTTCTGATTAATAAAGACACACAAAAAATAAATGCTGACAAATTCAAGGTCAAATTACTTAGGTACTATAGACAGATGCCATAAAGACCACTTAAAAATCCTAACTGTTTTCATTAAACCACCAGACGACAAGGGCAAACAATAAATCACAAGGGTCACACGTATTTTAGGCTACAATCAAGTATAACGTTAAAAACTGTAGTCATTCTGACCTTCTTCTCCCTTCTGCTGTTAACTCTATTTTTAAATCTGTCTAGAATCACATAATCTTCTTGAGAACACAAAATCAATCTTGCAGCCATTTATTCCAATTACTAATTTTTTGTAATTCAAATACAATTATCATAGGGAACTACTATTAATTTAATTTCCCAATTGTAAATATTTAATATTACAAATAATACTTCAATAAAAGTACTGTAGCTCTGCTTCAATTAAATCTGATAAGGATCATTTTACCTATGTAACACAGCCTTGCAAGCCATTCTAGGCACTGTGGCATCTCCTAACAAAAACATAAGGTAAAGTGACTTCAAATATCATAAAGGATGGTGACAGGCTTATAAAAACTGCTGAGCAATCAGAATTGCAGTCTAAACGGAAGCAGGCTGCAAAATGAGGTCACTACTGACAAGGAGGGGCCCAATCAACAGTCCACAATTTTTTTCCCAAGTACTAAATAAGCAACTTGGTGGGAGATAGGGAAAGGGGGACAAAATTTTGAATCTGGCTGGAACGCCGATAAAAATATTTAAGCCTAGCTCAATGTAAAGCAGAAAAAAAAAGTCTGTTTGTTTTCATTAATCACACTATACCAAGAGTTATAAATTACGACAAATATGCCATTGCTAAAACAGCTGCACAATAGGTAGAGAGATACTGTTCACTCATCATCCATTTTCAGAAAAGCATTAATGGTTAATTTTTCAAATCTAAAATTAGGATAATTTCCAGATAATTCATGCCAGAGCCCCACTAAAATGACCATTTAAAAAACTGTGGTTTCAAAAAATAACTATATAAAACAGGGACTTCTCTGGCAGTCCAGGGCTTAAGGCTCAGCACTTCCAACGCAGGGGCGGGGGCGCAGGTTTGATCCCTGGTCAGGGAACTAAGATCCCACATGTTGAGCAGCACCGACAAAACAAACAAACAAGCAAGCAAAAAACAACCCAAAACCACATATCCCCTTCCAGTCAAAAGCAAAACGTATTTCTTCACTTTCCCCATCAACTTGGGAATACCCTATACCTATGACAAGAGTAAATTGGAAAGATGCCTTGCTATTAGAAAGTTAGTCAATAAGTTATAACAACCACAAGTCTTTAAATGTCAAGTGCATAATTTTCAGGGCAATAGGAAGGAGGAAGAGAACCTGTCAATATCTATTATGCTCTGATACTCCAAAAAATGTTTTACTTTAATAAAATCACCTTATGACCCAAAGCATAAATTCTACTTTTTCCCACCCAACATTTCTGATACTCCCACCAAAGCACATTTTCCTCCTCTTCGCACTTTTAAGTGGAATCTAGCTGGCGAAAATGTGAACTGATTGTCAACTGAAATATTCTGCAAACTGCTTATTTAACAGAATTAAAGGAAAAAGTTACTACATTTCTCTCACCCCTATAGTCAGCTGAAGGCATATTTCTTCAACAATAAGGTACCACAGAATGAAGTGCAAACCAATTTGCCTCAACTCAGAGCTCTTTCTTAATCACTACACCTTCTTTCCTGCATCACACCTAAAATCGAACCATCATAAGCTAGTGAACTCACCAAAATGAAGCCCCTACCATCAACAGTACATAAAAGATCAAATTCCTCACTCTTTCTAAATTCCAAGTTTTAGCAAGGCATTAAATTAAAAGCACAACTTTAAATGAACTTTCAATTAGTTGGTTTTTTATTTGTAGTTCTGGAAGCAATATAAATTAAAAATTAACTAACCTCAAGCCAAAATAAACCTTTCCAATATAGCCTAGGAAAAAGACTGTGAAAAGCACAGGGAAAATAAAGAACTCTTTCAGAACTCTCCAATCTCTCTTTAAATTTTTAAAAGGTTAAGATTCCCCTAACATTTGTATATGTAAATAAATCCAAATACTAGATAAACATGTGAATACAAAGCAATAATTTTTCATCTACAGATACAAGGCACTTCAGAAGCAAGCTTGAGATTTCCATGAACTTCATGGATAAGACTGAGCCTCAGAAGCAACCAAAACTTCTGCTTTTTATGCACCCTAGGCTACCCACTCTCTAAATCCCACTTTTTCCACTCAACTCAGCTCAAATCTCAAAAACATATGGTTAATGGCAAACAATGTATAGAAATAACAGATGCATAAATAAGTCAATCAATACAACTCATACATGAATATTTAAACCACTGGTTCTCAAAGGGTGTTCCATGAAACAAAAGATCAAAACTGTTTTCATAACATTTGCCTTTTTCACTGTGCTGATATTTGATGATACAAAATCAACGGTAGAAAAAGATTCCTTGGGGTCTTAGCATAAGTCCAGGCAAGTGGTATCAAACTATACCATGGCCATTGCATTCCTCATCACTACCCGTTGTGATCTTTTTTAAAAAGGAGCCAGGCAGTGGTTGAGTCCGTCTGACAATGCAGGGGACACGGGTTCGTGCCTCAGTCTGGGAAGATCCCACATCCCGCGGAGCGGCTGGGCCCGTGAGCCACGGCCGCAGAGCCTGCGCGTCCGGAGCCTGTGCTACCCAACGGGAGAGGCCACAACAGTGAGATGCCCGCATACTGAAGAAAAAAAAAAAAAAAAAAAAAAGGAGCCAGTCCTTGATGAAAAAGTAATACATATTATTAATTTTATCTCAGCCCTTGAGTACACTTCTTTTTAATATTTGGTGTGACAAATAGGAAGTACACACAAAGCAACTCTGCTGCACAGCTTAGTACAATGCTTGTCTTGTTTGAGTTGAGAAACGAACTTTTACCATGGAATACACATTTTTACTTGAAAGACTGACCGACAGACTATGGTTATTCCAACTTGAATATCTGGCAGAAATTTTCTCAAAAATGAGCAAGACTAACAGTACTGATAAAATTTGGGTTTTCAAGCAAAATTAGAATTCTGGAAAACCTGTATCCTCTACCATAAGCTCAATAGCATCCCAATACTTAAAAGATATTTTGACACAATCAATAATGATATTAAAGAATATACATTTTGATATTATATAACAGAATATATCACTATTTGGAGGCTCTGAATAACTCAGTAAGGCAGTATTTTCCAAACAACCAATATACCATATCACAAAATTAAGCATGGCTAAAAGATTCAAAGTACAAAACAGACTGATGGATCAGAGTACAAAAAATTCAGATATGCTTTCAGGTTCCACATTACAAATAACCTTTAAGAAACTACCACTTACCAAGTTTTGGTGTATTGTCAAAGAAGAATATCCACAATTATCTGAAAAGGCTATAAAAATTCTCTACCCTTTTCCAACTACATACTTGTGTAATGCTAGACTATCTTCACGTTACTTCAACCAAAATAACATATGGCAACACATTAAATGCAAAAGAAAATGTGAGAATCTAGCTACCATCTTTTAAGCCAGACATTAAAGAGATTTGTACAAATGTAAAACAATGCCACTAAAAATTTTTGAGAGATTCTGGAAAAGTTACTTTTGATTAAAAAATTTGGGCTTCCCTGGTGGCGCAGTGGTTGAGAATCCGCCTGCCGATGCGGGGGAAACGGGTTCGTGCCCCGATCCGGGAAGATCCCACGTGCCGCGGAGCGGCTGGACCCGTGAGCCATGGCCGCTGAGCCTGCGCGTCCAGAGCCTGTGCTCCGCAATGGGAGAGGCCACAACAGTGAGAGGCCCGCGTACCACAAAAAAAAAAAAAAAAAAAAAAAAAAAAAAAAAAAAAAAATGAGTTCATTACTACTTTAAAAAAATTTCTCAGTTTTGGTTCCTAATAAACACCAATAGCTATAACCCACAGTAACAAAAGTTCTTTGTAGTCCTCAAATTAAACCAAAAAGTTCGAGAATCGATGAATTAAAATAGAGAAGAAATCTACCAACAAAAAAACCTGTTAGATCATAAACAGCTGTATTTCAGCTACAAATACTAAGCGTCTTCCAAAGTACAACTCAACAAAGAACACTCCCAGCAGTTTGTTTTGTGTGTGTGTGTGTGTGTGTGTGTGTGTGTGTGTGTGTGTTTGCGGTATGCGGGCCTCTCACTGTTGTGGCCTCTCCCGTTGCGGAGCACAGGCTCCGGACGTGCAGGTCCAGCGGCCATGGCTCACGGGCCCATCCGCTCCGCGGCACTTGGGATCTTCCTGGACCGGGGCACGAACCCGTGTTCCCCGCATCGGCAGGCGGACTCTCAACCACTGCGCCACCAGGGAAGCCCTCTCCCAGCACTTTAAATATGCTGTTTTAATTTATAATATGGTAAATAACCAGAGGTATAAAATCAGCATAACAAAAGTCTTCAGAGTCCTCAATAATTTGTAAGAGTATAACATTTGAGACCAAAATGTTTGAGAACTGCTAAACTGTCACTTAATGTTTATTTCCCTTAGGTTTCTAATATATCTTCCCACAGAAATACAAAGTAGGCTACCTAATAATTCCATAAAATGCTTGCGAGCAGCCTGAAAGAAAAACTCAAAGAGACAAAACATTAAGTTAGCTAAAGTTCAACCTCTAGTTTCATGTAATACAGTATCCACTAACTCCCTAAAATGAATTTATTAAGCGCTCCCTATTTTCTAACCCTGTGCATTCTAGGGTATTTCTCCCCTACCTTTCTTTCATCAAAGGTGGATATCAAAGAATGTATTTTTTACCTTTATGCAACCAATCAGCCAAAATTAAAATGTTAATGTATAAATATTAACTGAAATTTACAGATATCAACACTAAATCTAGAAGACCACTGTGACAGACACATCTATTTTTGTTGCCTCATATCCCTATCCCTTTCTTTTGGTATTAGACCCATGTTTCTATGGCAAACTAGCTCCTCCCTCCATCCAATGCTCTTGGTACATGCATAAATTACAATGACCCAGCTCTACCTTGGCCAGGAATAGGCACATGACCCAATTTAGGCCAGACCTTCTCCCCTGCTACCCCACAGGAATCTGGTCTTGAGCAGAATGACAGATGAAAAGAAGTAATTGGAAATCTAACAGCAACAGCCACATGCTGAAGAGATTCTTCCATGACCCTCTGTTACTAAATTCTCCAAAGCTGCCATGTTCTTCTGCTTTTCCTTTCAACTCTGGGACCTATCCAGCATTCTTCTAATAAATTACCTTTTTTCTTTCCATTAACCAAGATCTGTTTCTACAACTTGCAATTAAGGAATCCTGATTACCACCAATCTCTAATGATTCCATCTAAAAATGACTGTGTTTGGGACTCCCCTGGTGGCACAGTGGTTGACAATCTGCCTGCCAATGCAGGGGACACAGGTTTGACCTCTGGTCTGGGAAAATCCCACATGCCGCAGAGCAACTAAGCCCATGCACCACAACTACTGAGCCTGCACTCTAGAGCCCGTGAGCCACAACTACTGAGCCCACGTGCCACAACTACTGAAGCCTGCACGCCTAGAGCCTGAGCTCTGCAACAAGAGAAGCCACCACAACAGAGTAGCCCCCACTAGCCCAACTAGAGAAAGCCATGTGCAGCAATGAAGACCCAAAAACAGACCCACTGCAGCCAAAAATAAATTTAAAAATTAAAAAAAAAAAAAAAATGACTGTGTTGGAGGGAAGGTGGATCCACTACAAAGCTAGACAGATGATCAAAAAGAAAAAACTATTGGCATCATGCATTTGAAACAATATTTAACCTTGCTGGTAATTAAATATATAAAAATATTTAATGAATTTGCTCTCTAAATCAGCACTATCCAAAAGAAATTTTTACAATGATAGAATTGCTCTATATCTGCATTGTCCAATATGGTAACCACTAATCATATATGGCTATACTGAGCACTTGAAATGTGGCTAGTACAACTGTGGAAGTGATTTTTTTTTTAAATAAATTTATTTATTTATTTTTGGCTGCATTGGGTCTTTGTTGCTGCATGGGCTTTCTCTAGCTGCAGTGACAGCAGCTACTCTTCGTTGTGGTGTGCAGGCTTCTCATTGTGGTGGCTTCTCTTGTTGCGGAGCGTGGGCTCTAGGCGCACAGGCTTCAGTAGTTGTGGCTTGCGGGCTCTAGAGCGCAGGCTCAGTAGTTGTGGCGCACGGGCTTAGTTCCTCCGTGGCATGTGGGATCTTCCCTGACCAGGGATCGAACCAGTGTCCCCTGCACTGGCAGGTGGATTCTTAACCATTGCTCCACCAGTGAAGTCCCTGGAAGTGATTTTTAAATTTTATTTAATTTTAATTGTTTTAAGTTTAAATTTAAATAGCCACATGTAGCTAGCTAATGGTTACCTTATTGGAGGGCATAACTCTAAATTAACAAAATAAAGAACACCAATTTAAATCTATTGTTTTCAGGTGCTCAAGAAAATATTGCTAATGGTAATGCAAAATGGGCCAAGTCTTTTAAGTAGTCTGGAAATACTTATCAAAAGCCATAGAAAAATTTACTCTTTGAGCCTAATAAATTTATCCAAATAAGTCAAAAGAAGGAAAAAAGGACCCAAGAACAAAGGTTGTAGAGTAGTATAGCAATGACAAGGTAGCTGGAATAACTCAAAGTTCAGAAAAAAGAATGACAGTAAATATATAATTAAGATACAGTTAAATAATTTAACATATAGCTTATAAATATTGTAATATATAACTAAAATATAGTAAAGAATGTCATATAAACATAGAAAAGCAGAAACAAAAAGCTAAATTGGGGCAAAAGAGTGAATAAACTTGTTAATATACCATAACTATAATCACATGTGAAGAAACTATACATAATATAAAAATCTAGAGGGCCACAGAGAAATGTAATAGTTGTATTTAGAAGTATACATTTTAATCTACTTTATAATTTTTCTAAATGACACTGAATAGTTCTTCCCTTAAATTACTACTTATTTTTAAATGACATTTTGCTGCCTGATTCTTAAATTATTTCCTCTGCTTTTTTAACCACCGTTCTATTGAACACAAATTTAATGAAAAATATCTAGTGGCCTAAACAAATAACTGTCCCCCTAATTAGAAAACCATGGAGCTTTACAGAAAACTAAGGACAGAATTTAGCAAACCTAGAGCTACCTATGGGGAGTTAAATTCTCTAATGCTTCCTAAACAGTGTGTCCAACAGTCCCAGCTATGTGCTAGGATAGTGCCTCCAGCTTACCACATTTACCAAGTTTACCCAGTATGCCCTATAAATATCACTTTATACATGGAAAGGATTGGAAAGCACTATCTTAAAGGATCACAGAGTCCTCTCCTTACAGCCTAGTTCAATCTAGTTCTAGACTAGGACCTGGAAATATAGTCAACTCAACCACTGTATCTTTCTCTAGCAATTCTACTTCCAAAGGTTCTGAAACTTTACCCAACCCAACTAATACATAATAATACAAAAACAAATAAACTTTAAGAGGAAATATACATAAGAGGTTATATTTTTAAAGAAAGGTATAAATGCTAATAACTGAAAACTCCTTAACGAGGTTTCTTCTTTAAAATTTTCTTATTGTTCTTTTTCATATACAAACTAATCTTTCATATACATTACAATCTGTGTGATTTAGTGCTTCAGTGAACTTACATCTAGAATGAAATGCTCAAAACTAAAGTCCTTTCAACTGAAATACTACCTTGTTGATGCTGTAACACTATTTGGTTCCAGGATGTTTTCAGTCATCCTTAACTGTACCACCTCTGGCATGTCATCTGATTTTTCTGCACCCTCTTCTGGAAGTTCCTCTATATGTTCCAGCTTTTCATCTTCCTCTTCTTCCTCAGAAAGTTCATTAACCTATACAGATAGAATTAAATGAGAATTAAAATTTAATGAAACTGTTAACTGACATACTATTCTAAGAAAGACATACTATTCTAAGAAAAATTTAAATACAACTCATTTTTCACTTCATTTCCTAGGACCAATTTCTCTTACAAAGTAAACAGCTGCCAACTTCTCCATATTAGAGTAAAATATCAAACCAAACATAACATTTTAAAGCGGGAAGTAATGATTACATTACTATATCACTAGGAATATGCCTGCAAACTATGAAAAACCCTGCATGCTGTAGTAATTAACATTAAGAAAGCTTCATTTTCTAACCAATCAGATTTGTAAACCTGTCAGCTACAACAAAGACTTCAATTGATCTCTCCAATTTCCAAGTGCACTGAACAAGTGATTTTAATATAGAATAAGTGTGAAAAAAGAAGGGCACAGAAATTTTGCCTTACGGTCTTAACTATGCATTAGAAAATAACAGCTAACTTCTAAGTGATTCAGACTGAATTCTTCATGAAAGACTGGACCTTACAACAAGAAAGAACTCACTGTTTTGACCATTAAGCACAACTCAAGGTTATAATTCTCTTTCTGGCAAGGGCTATAAAACATTTTCTATTATCAAATTGGCTACATAAGTAAACAATCACTAATAAAAAGACACAAATATCTGAGAACGAAAACCAATAAAATATTTTCAAATGAGAAACATTTGTGGAGCTATCCCATAGAAGAAACTTATAAACTAGTCATTAAAAACGTTAAGCAGTAAACATGTACTTTTGTCCATCCTAGCCAAATGTGCTGGCAATACCTAGAATAAATTTACTGCTACATGTAACAGTGGTGTTTTTCCTGACACACAGGCAAATACAGTTGCTAGAGAACCCTCAGAATGAAAACTTCAACCAGAAGAAAGGTAATTACACTGTGATACTCTACCAATTCCTAATCAATGAGTACTGAAAATCATTAGCCTAAGTGGTTATTTACTGAGAGGTAAGATTTATACACAAAGGTGAAAATTTCAAATGATAGGTCAGTTTTTAAATGGGATCAAATGGAAAATTACTCTCTATCTATGTATTTAATAAATTAGTGAAAAATCAAGAATGTATTTAATCAATAGCTACCTAGTAATCCAAGCCCCCCAAAAAAACTGGAAAGAAAATATCATTTTCAGGTTTGGGTGCAAGAGTAGAATATTAAAAAAAAAAAATTAAGACGGTTATTTAAACTGAGAATAGATGAATATTTATTCAGTACACAAATACTTCGTAAAGAAGTACTGCAATTTTAACATGTTACATTACACATTTTAAAATTAGTTTATGCCTACAGTCAATAGCTCTTAGTAACTACAAAAGCCTTATACTCAATTATACTGAACATATTATATTCGATTCAATAAGCTTTATGTAAATTAATTGACATTCCCTAGTATCTTCACCAGAAACCATCAACTAAGATATGACATGAACAAAGTCTATGCCTATGGATTTTTCTTCCCACCCCCACCCCCCAACCCCGAGGCCTTCCAGTTTAACTTCCTGCAGTAAGAATTGACTAAATTGGTTTGGCTAAGAGTAAAAATTATAAACTTATATAAAAATACTCTCCCTCTCACCCCACACTTATCTTCAAAAATTCTTCTTGATCTTTCTTGTCAACTTGACCTTCTGCTTATCAACACTCTATTCTGTTCATAAATTATTCTGAACCTGCCCTATATATGCAGCTGCCTCAACTCCACTTATGGAAAACCCTCAGCCATACTTACATCTCTTCTTTCTTTGACTGCTGTAATTCCCTTCTCTAGGGCCTCGTGAAATGCCTGCTCTCCAGACTCCAGCTTGTGGAGAACGCTGCTACCTGCCTTCTCAAACGTATAAAGAAACATAATTATCACCTACATCTTCAAACCACTCTACTGGATTCGCAATCATTCAAGGATGCCATACAAATAACCTATTCTCTAACTCTGGGTCATTTCTCAAACACTCCCTATTCAACATCTCCAGTCATCTCTCAAACTTAAAAAAAAAAAAAAATCTACTACCTTGAAAAGGATCTAACAGCCAAATACTTGGATTAATGGGATGAAACTCTAAAAGTAGAGAGTGCTAAATAAACTTTGCTTCCTTCAAGTTATCAAAATCAGGGGAAAAATCAAGGCACTGCCATGACAGACCAGGTCTGCCTACCTTTTTAAAATACGTGGATAACAAATTAGCAGCATTTAAGTTATGCCAACTTTAAAATACAACCAAATTGTGCTGAGTTTGAGATTTTACTTTCACTCGATACCTGATTAATTCAGCTTCACAAGTCAAAATTTGACTTGTGAAGTAATGAAATCTGTTTTAACTTGTGAAGTTATGAAGTTATGAAATCTGCTTTAAAAATAATACTTTCAGAAATCTGTTCTTCTATTACTTGCAACCCAGTTATAATTCAAAAAATTAATAAGAAAATAGATACTGGCAATTAGCAACATGAGCCAAGGTAATTAATATATATCACTGTCTCTCAGGACTCACTGCACTACCATGTTTATTGAGAATATTCTGTTCAATATGCTAACATCCTCTTTTCTATTCACAGGCAAACCTGCAGAATTCATCATTATTTCCTGGTGTTAATTAACCACAATTCTATTTAATGTAATGCACAATATATTTTAAGTCAGTTTTTGTAGTGCTTAAAAAATACAGAAATATAAATGCAATATATGAGATATGAATATATTTCAGTTTACATAAGGAAGCTGCAGGATAATACAAATATCAGAGAATTACACCACAAAGTAAAACATAATCAACATATACCCTGCAGACTAGAGGAGTCAAGATATAACCATTAGATCAAATTGGCATCATCAGTTTCTTACAAGTCAAATCATCTTGGAAAAGTAGAAAATGAATAACACAAACATATGTATATTATTTCACTGTCAGCAGCCATTAATTTTTTTTAAAAAAATAAACTGCTGAACTAAAATATAAAGGAAAGAAAGGTGGCACACAGAATTCCCCAAAGATGGGATTTCTTACAGGTATCAAAAAGCATTAAAGGTTTAAGGCATATATATCTACTTGTCCTCTTCTTGTCATTTTCTTTTAAGCAAAAATACTTTTGAACAGCTATGTCAGTTCTTTATTTTAACCAAGTTTTTTAAGTCAGGTACTGTATATGATAGTTGGAAACCTTCAAAAAATATGCCAGAAGTTCCATGGATCACTGATTCAGATTACCAAATTCTACTCACCTGATTTACCTCACACACGCACATACACACACACACACATTTGATTTCATCCTCAGTTCATAAACTATAAGTTACAATTTGGCATCTTTTACTGTTTTCTTAAAAGTTTCTGACACTTGAGAGAGAGGAGAGGAAGGAAGGTAAGGAGGGAAGAAGAAAAATAGGGAAGGAAAGTCAGACAAAGATAAAAATGTTTACATGAAGAAAACATAAAAAACTTAAGGAACTGACCTACAGTCAAATTAATCTATGACAGGGACTTCCCTGGTGGTCCAGTGGTAAAGAATTCACCTACCATTGCAGGGGACACAGCTTCTATCCCTGGTCAGGGAACTAAGATCCCACATGCCACACATGAACTAAGCCCACACACCACAACTACTGAGCTCACACGCCTCAACTAAGAGAGCCTGAGCACACAAACTACAGAGCCCACATGCCCTGGAGCCTATGCGCCACAACTACAGAGCCCACATGCCCTGGAACCCGTGAGCCACAACTAGAGAAAGAAAACCCGCACACAACTAGAGAGAAGCCCACATGCCATAACGAAAGAGCCCATGTGCCACAACCAAGACCCGACACAGCCCAAAAAAAAAAAAAAAAAAACTATGACAAAGGAGGCAAGGCTATACAATGGAGAAAAGACAGTCTCTTCAATACGTGGTGCTGAGAAAACTGGACAGCTACATGTAAAAAAATGAAATTAGAACATTCTCTAACACCACACACAAAAATTAACTCAAAATGGATTAAAGACCTAAATGTTAAGACCGGTACTATAAAACTCTTAGAGGAATCTCTGACACAAATCACAAGCAGTATCTTTTTGGCTTCATCTCCTAGAATAATGGAAATAAAACAAAAATAAATAAATGGGACCTAATTAAACTTACCATAAACAAAACAAAAAGACAACCTTCAGAATGGGAGAAAATATTTACAACCAATACAACCGACAAGGGATTAATTTCCAAAATATACAAACAGCTCATACAGTGCAATATCAAAAAAAAAAAAAATCAATGGGCAGAAGATATAAATAGGCATTTCTCCAAAGAATACACACAGATGGCCAACAGACACATGAAAAAATGCTCAACATCGCTAATTATTAGAGAAATGCAAATCAAAACCACAATGAGGTATTACTTCACTCCAGTCAGAATGGCCATCATTAAAAAGTCTATAAGAAATAAATGCTGGAGAGGGTGTGGAGAAAAAGGAACCCTCCTACAATGTTGGTGGGAATGTAAATTGGTACAGCCACTATGGAGAACAGTATGGAGGTTTCTTTAAAACTAAAAATAGAGTTACCATATGATCCAGCAGTCCCACTCTTGGGCATGTATCTGGAAAAGATGAAAACTCTAATTCGAAAAGATACATGCAACCTACTGTTCATAGCAGCACTATTTACAATAGCCAAAACATGGAAGCAATCTAAATGTCCATTGACAGATGAATGGATAAAGATGTGATACACACACACACACACACACACACACACACACACACACACACACACACACAGAGAGGAATATTACTCAGCCATAAAAAAGAATGAAATAATGCCATTTGCAGCAACATGGATGGACTTGGAGATTATCATAATAAGTGAAGTAAGCCAGAGAAAAACAAATATCACGTGATATCACTTCTATGTAGAATCTTTAAAAAAAAAAAGATACAAATGAACATATTTACAAAACAGATATAGACGCACAGACATAGAAAACAAACTTACAGTTACCAATGCAGGGGATGGGCAATAAATTAGGAGTTTGGGATTAACATGTACACACTACTATACAAAAAATAAATAACCAACAAAGACCTACTGTATAGCACAGGGAACTATACTCAATATTTTATGACCTATAAGGGAAAAGAATCTGAAAAAGAATAGCTACATAAATATATGTATAACTGAATCACTATGCTGTACATCTGAAACTAACACAATATTGTAAATCAACTATACTTCAATAAAAAACAAAACCAACCAACCAACCTAAGGAAGGTATAACCCCCAAATATTAAAAAGACTTATCTATAAAAGTTCACAACAGTAGAGAAACCCTTTTAAATAAAAGCTGGGCTACCCAGGAAATAAAACTCCTAATTCACATAATCTGAGCCAACACCTATGAGAATGAATGAAAGTCTGTATGATAAACTTTCAAGAGATGCTACTTTATAGTTTAAGAACAAATGAAGGGATGTAATCCACTGTCCATTAATAAACAGCATAACCATATAATTAATCATCTAAACCTGGATACATTTGAATGAAAAGAGGAGCAACTAATAATTACATTAGAAAGCAAATATAAACTAGGACTACTCTGAGAAAACCAGGATATACTATCACCTTTTCAAGTGGATATAGGTACTATGAATCAAATAAATTATATGTTACATCCATACAATAGGGAACTACACAGATGTTTAAAAAAACGAATATGTTCTCTACATTCCAATAAAACATCACCAAGATACACTGTTAACTGATTTAAAAAAATAAGGTGCAGAACAGTGTGTATGGTATGCTACTTTCCTGTTAAAAAATACTTAGAGGAAATATTTACTTATATTTGCATAAAGAAATTCTGAAAAGACAAATAAAAAAACAATGAGAGGAAGAAGGTGGGCATGCGTAAGAATAGGACATTTTACTGTGTATTTTACCTTGTTTATTTTTAACCAGGTGAATTATTAGTCATTAAAAAGAGGTAGTAGCCCCCAACCCACACTCAAAATATAACATCATAGATTTTAATATAAAAGTTTGCTTGACAAATCATTTCACTTAAGCACAAAAGAAAAACCTCCAGATAGATCTATATCACGAATTCTAAACCTGAGAAGTCTGAATTAATGTGGATTTACAGTCACTTAAAATTAGTCAGAATCAATATTATCACTTCTTATAAAGAAGAAATTAGAGGCTTCCCTGGTGGAGCAGTGGTTAAGAATCCACCTGCCGATGCAGGGGACACAGGTTCAAGCCCTGGTCCGGGAAGATCCCACATGCTGCAGAGCAACTAAGCCCGTGCGTCACAACTACTAAGCCTGCACTCTAGAGACCACAAACCACAACTACGAAGCCCGCATGCCACAACTACTGAAGCCCACATGCCTAGAGCCCATGCTCTGCAACAAGAGAAGCCACCACAGTGAGAAGCCCGCACACAGCAGAGCAGCCCCCACTTGCCACAACTAGAGAAAGCCTGCGCGCAGCAACGATGTCCCAACGCAGCCAAAAATTAATTAATGAATTAATCTTAAAAAAGAAGAAACTAACTAGGATCCTTCTGCAGTCTCAACCATCAAGGCATAGCAGTAACAACAAAATATATGTTGTTTGAGAAATGTGTTTTAAATTCGAGAGTCACAAGATTTAAAACATTATCTGTAACCTAAACTATTACTCTTTTGATGTTTCCCATTAATGACAATGTTTGCACTGCTAAACTAACTGACTTGGTACTTCAATCAAGAAAAACATTTTTAAGTTTCTGTCAACTTTGTATTCAACCTTTCTCTCTACCTTCTAATTCTCAACCTTTGCCTGCATACCTCTATGCAAGCAGTTTCTTTGCAAAAACAAAAGCACAATATTCTTACAAAATAAACAATGCTTAATTTAACAGAAGAAAAACACAAAAATGTCCACAAAAGCTTTTCCATACACTCTGGTTTCAATTACTTTTCCATATCCAAATTGAGACAAGAAGTTGTTCAGAAAAAAGATCATATTCATATACTACATGGATATATTACCTATGATTACATATAATAATCAAGAAAATTACTTCCAGTTTAGTACTTAAAAATTCCACCTAAATTTGGGCCAAGCCCTTAAGAGCAAATTCTTTAAAAAGCAACAAAAACAAAAACTCCCTCCAAGCATCTTTTAAATATTCTCACCTGTTCAGTAATTGAACTCAAATCATTAGATGAAAAATCTTCCTCTTCATTCTCAAAAAACTCATAGTAATTTTCCAGAAGTCCAGCCATTATCCTGCTCACTATTTCTTGTTCTTTCAGATCTTCCACATCTGTGTAAATACTAAGAATAAAAGTCCAAACTGAATTGAGAGTTCTTAAATCAATCACAAGTAAAGTTTGAAGACAACCAATGAGTCACTTTATAGACCTGAGCGATTTATGCCATCATTCTGTGCCTCAGTTTTCCCATCTGTAAAGCCTACCTAACTTATGCCCTGTTCACAGAAATGCTGGAAGGATTGATCAGATCTACTACAAAAAATAATGGTTCATCAAGCAACCTATGACCCTTGGGAGACAGTACAATGATTCTATTTCACAAATATATATATATTTTTTTAATCAAACAAAATTTGTGAAAAAACTTACTGGAAGACATCTGGACCAAAGACAGCAGCCAAAGAGTTTGCAGACCAAATTTCTTCATGATGTGATGCTACACTGGCTAAAAATCTACACAGAAACTTTAACAAACTGTAATTAACAGGTGGAAGCTGCTGCAAGAGGAACCTCAACTTTCTTCCAAATTCATCTTCGTTATTATAATCTACAAAACATAATGACGGGTTTCTTTAATGAAGTAAAAGCAAAGCTCAGATATTTTGCCAGGTTCACATTGCTACACCCATATAACCATTTTACTATAACAATTACAAAACCTCTTCACTTCCTCTACTAGAGGCCAAATGCCTTAGGGCTTTGCATTTCACTTATTAAGTGGAAGAATTTGAGAAGGTAAACAACCCCTCAACTGTTGGAGGATGTCTTCCTCATCTATTACTCACTGGCCCCAATTCTCTATTTTTTTAAATTCTCATCATACTGTCCTCTTGCATGACTGTACCTGTGTTTCCAAATTAGTGCCAACTCTTAAGAAGTCAAAATGCGCTGGCCAATATCAGTCAACACCAACCACTAATTAGCAAAGATGATAAGCAATTTAAACAGCTAATAGTATTAGAATGAAAGAAAAAACAAGGAACAGAATAAGAGACAGACTTTCTTCTTTTAACATTCTGAAAAGAACAATTAATTTCAGCAATATCAACAGAACTAAATAAGAAAGAATTCCACTTCTAAGTTGTTTTTCTCCTCTAAGTTGATGTTGTTTTCTGTTTACCAAGTGAATTTTCAACTACCAGAAGCTAGGCCCTGTGTTTAGGTGAGTTTTCATTAACAGAAATTAGGCCTGTATCAACTCCCTGACTGGTGAGGGCCCCACTTAGGAGAAGTAATTTCTCAGAGTTACCTGCAAAATAAAGTAATTTATTGGTCCAATAGAGAAAGCTAACCCAATTATATTTCATTCTTTATTTTTCTCGAGGTTCTTAAAATTAATTTAAAAATTAATTCTTGGGGAAAAAAATTCTTGGTAAAAGGTTATGATCATAATATTGGCCATCTCTGCAAAATAACACAACTCTAAGATGTTTACAGGAAAGGCTATAGTCACATGAGTTTTAGTTAAAATTTAAAATGCAACCAATAAGAATTCTTTGATATTTCATAATATTACCAACTGCCCAGGTACTCTGACTTTATAATTGGTTGGAACAGTCCTGGAATTAATGATTTTTAGATTACTGTGACAATTGCTGGAAATTTTTAACAACCTAAATTTAGCAGAAAAGGATTATTTAAGAAAAATCACATATATCAACTCAAAAAACATATGCAAGCAATTAATATTATCAAAATGATGACTACATCAACACTGACAAATTCTACATAACATCCTCTCTCTAGCTACACAGCACTTACCATCTAACATACCCTTGCATTTATTTTGCTTATCATCTATTTTTCCTCTAACTCTCCTTATGCCCTTTTAGAATTTTTAGCTCTAGATGGCAGAGATTTTTAGCCGGTTTTGTTCACTTCTGCATTCCCAGAATTCAGAACAGTGCCTGGCACACAGTGGGGGTTCTATAAAAATTAGTTGAAGAAGCTGAATAAATACACAATAACTGAAAAAAGATGCCGCCTTGATGAGGTGGTAAGATTGTGGGCTATACTGGTTTTAATTGAAATACTGTTCATGCTGCTTTACTTTTGTTAGTGAATGTTTCTAGTATTCAAAAATATGTATACCTACCAGCCTCCTTCTAAAATATTTATACCTACCAGTCTTCAAATAAGGCAGAGGAGCATTTCCGTATGTGTTTGTATTAAAAACATACCAGCTTAAATTTTTTTTCCTTTTGAGCCTTCTTCTTAGTTAGATCATAACCAGGAAAAATATATGTAGGTATCAAAGAAGATTCCCCTAAGAATTCTTTCAAGCATTTTAACAGTTTTTGTAAACTTTACAACAAATTCACAGAACTGTGAACTGTGTTCACATAGTGTATAAGTAATTGGACAAACTATCATGGGCTAAACCAATTGTTGTTAACATCTGACAATGAATGGAATGGCTGTCATAACTTGGGGGAAAGGGGTACTAGTGCTATCTAGTGGACAGAGGCCAGGGATTCTACTAAATATCTTAAAATTCAAGGATAGCCCCTACACTAAAGAATTATCCAGCCCCAAATATCAGGAGTGCCAACGTTGTGAAATCCTGGTCTAAATAAAAGATCAAACCACACCAGAAATGCCACTTTGCAATGTCCTGCTACCACAGAAAATGAAAACCACTTTTTAAAGAACACTAACTCGGGGCCTTCCCTGGTGGTCCAGTGGTTGGGAATCCACCTTCCAATGAAGGGGACGCAGGTTCAAGCCCTGGTCAGGGAACTTAGGATCCCACATGCCGCAGAGCAAGTAAGCCTGCACAACTCATCTAAGACCCGATGCAGCCAAATAAACAATTTAAAAATACATTTTAAAATAATAAAAACTCAAATGCAACTACATGCTGCCTC
This sequence comes from Kogia breviceps, assembly GCF_026419965.1. NCBI lineage: Eukaryota > Metazoa > Chordata > Mammalia > Artiodactyla > Physeteridae > Kogia > Kogia breviceps. The sequence continues at coordinate 115,352,045 of NC_081313.1, forward strand.
CATGATCGTAAAAGCATTAATCTCATGTATTTGTGAACGTCAATTAAAATATTAACATAATAGTTGCCTACAATAAATGGAGAGAGGAACTTTTTCCAGAGACCTAGACACCTTCCCAAAAGAATTATTGAAGGATGAGGAAATAGATTTTATCACAACAGAAATGCAAATATCACCTCAAATACTGCCACACCTATCTGCATAGCTATTAAAGAAACAGGTGTATACATGGGTGTGTGCATGCATACATACCCATGCTAATGGTTATATAAGTGGGGAATGGAGGAGAATGGTGGATTTCTTATCACAAATGGGCCACAAGCATTTTTGCATGCCTAAATTCCTTCACATGTGAATGCTGACATAAGAATAATTAATCAGTAAGATATATATTGCAATTCCATAAATAACACAGTGCATGATGCTGTCATACTTTTAAATGAATACCAATCAAAATGACAATCCTACTGACAAAACAGCTTCTGATTGGTAGCATCAATGAGAGGCAGTAACTTTATCATCATTAAATCTTATTCCACCTATTCATTTATAAATTTTCAGTCAAAACTGAAAGATTATCTGATTCTTGGAACTTAAAAAGACTTGTCTACAATTTGCTAACACAGGGAAAATGGAACGAATGGCTCTCGAGACACAAAAAGGGCTCAAAAAACTCTAACACATCAGTTTCATTATATATTTAATGAATGCAAAGTGCTTATTAGGTGACCGAATATAAACATTTGAAAAAATTCCTACTCCTAAGAAAAGAAATTTGAAATGGATTCAGAAATTCAGAACAAAAAAATATAGTATTTGTTGAGAGAAAAAAAGAAAAAAAGGTGACATTATTGATGACACTTCATTTTGAAACCTGTTCTTTGATCCAGGTGGCACAATAAAAGAACAAAACTGAATCAGGCTAACCATTCCTGAATAGAGCAAGTACAAAGTGAGAGCCCTATCATCTAGCTGTAGAGAGGAAAACATACATAAGAGGATCATAAAATATCTTTGTATTGACCTTTACACACAAATAAGAGGCATCCACTAATTCAGGCTCGAGTTTAAATTTAAGAAAAAGATGGATAAATACTCTCAAAAGGAAATCCCCCTTCTCTGCCCATACACTGCTTAAGGATACACACAAACATACAAAAAGTCCAGCTCTGACAGAGATAGGGATTAAGGAAGTAGTTATAATTTTTCGACATCACTGAATTTCTGTAGAAGCCCCAATTCAAAAAATCAAAGAGATTCCATAACACAAACAAAAGCCAGAAAAAATAATTTTAAAATCCAAGAAATGTATCATACAGTTGACCCTTGAACACAGGGGTTAGGGATGCCGACCTTCCATACCATTGAAAATTTGTGTATAACTTTACAGCAGGCCCTCCATAGCCACAGTTCTGCATGTGTGGATTCAACCAATTGCAGATCATGTAGTACTGTAGTACAAATTTATTGAAAAAATATGTATGTAAGTTCAAACCCATGTTTTTCAAAAGTCAACTGTATTATATGCCAACTTCAAAAATTCTCCTATATAACGAAGCATGTCACTCCATTATGTACACATAAATACCAGTGAATACCATCTGGCTCAAGGAAAAGAAGCATCTCCTCACTTCTTGGTTCTTTTACCTTTCTGCATACCTCTACCTTTATTTTTCTTGTGCATCCCAGCTAAGCCTTATTTTTAGTCACCACCAAAAAACTAACCCAACAGAAACAAACCAATTTTTTTCTTTATTTGGCTTGTAGTCTGATGTCCAATTTGATATTTTATTTCCTTCAGGCGGGTGTCCAAGAACAAGCTTTAGGTATATTCCAAACTTAGAATCAAAGCTGTCTTCTGTTTTTTGCTAGGATGTTCCATCAAACCAAGGATAAACATAGTAACATCACCACTAACCAACAACACTGACTTTTATGGGTCATTCTGCCACACATATTTTTTTTCTTCTTCCTTTTCCCTCCTACTCTTTGTTCTTATCTCCTGCCTTTCCTCCTTCACCTTATCACTATGTATCTTAGGCTAACTAAGACCAAGCATAAAAACTAAATAGCACTACAGGAATCTAAGAGGTTGCAATTCCCTTAACTAGATAATACAGCCCCAAAGAGCATATGTCCCCAAATGGGAACTTATGAAATTAATCTCAGAATTACTATAATTACTGCTTACATGTCAAGATGTCTAAAAGGTAAAGACTTTGAAATTAAATGTTAAGCCACTGACTGATAAGATTCAATTGTTACCTTGAGAAAGCTGCATCAAGTGAATATGCAAACTGCCAGGGATAACAGGTTCAGGAAGTTCTTGAAGGAAAAACCTAAGAAGACTAATAGCCGAGGGAACATCTGCTTCCTTAACCAAATCCACCTCTTCTCCGCTGTCGTATCTCTGCCGAAGCCACTCCACTGTCTCAGCATTTCCATTGACTTGAAAAAGTCCTTGTTGCTCCAGACCTCCTACATTAGTTCAAGGCAAAAATCAAATAAGCCTCAACTTAACTACCATATATATTCATTCTCCAATCAACTTAAAATATTCATACTTTGGGAAAGCCCTTCTTGGCTCCCCTGATTGGGCTAACCACCTTCAAACTACACATCTAGAAACGTATACTATCTCTGTCCTGAGGGATACTCTATTTTATCCCACCCCCTTATATCCATTAAAAATATTACTATCACCCCTCCCACTAAAATATGCTCTAAACTGGGCATTTCTGAGTATATGATTTTTAAGTAATAAAGACACACTAAAATGTTAAAAAGAATTTCCATTGTTCTTCCTCACTATATTTTGGACACTGAATACCGAAAAAAAAAATCCAAGGTCAAAAATGGATAAGTTGTGTTTATTAAAACAAAGCCTAGCCCTCAAAGTAAGGAAATGTATACCATGTTCCTCAATATAGTCCACTACGTGGCGGACTATGAATGGAACCTCATTGTCTGGATGTCCTCCCTGCTGCAGCTCATCAAGTGGAATTCCAAATATTTTGTTAGCAAGAACGGAGTTGCAGTTATTCAAGGAAGGGGAGGAGCTCTTCCTCATATCTTTTTTGCAGCCAGAAATCAAAGCTGTCTTTTCTGCCAAATAAAAGGAAAAAAAAAAAAAAAAAGACTATAATGATTAACAGGTGGCAATATGACTAAATACATTAAAGAAAAAGGCTTTACACCTGAATGTGTTCTCATCTATTAAATATGTTCCAGTTACCAGGCCCACAGTGTGTTCTACAAATAAAGCTCAATACAATCATCTAAGCATTTTCTCTACCATGTGAAGTTAGTTCTGAATGTTCCCTTTAGTGTTTGTATATTTACCAAAAAATGGCAAAACTGATCATTAAACTTTGCAGAGGACGTTAATATCTCAAAGACAAAGTAAGGGGCAAATTTTGCTCCAACAGGACCTTAACTGACCAAGCTTATTAACGACATGAGTAAAAAGCCAAACCTAATCATTTCTGGACTCTGCTCTATAAAGGTCATCTAATCACTCAATTCATAAGCACCCAAAGAGGAGAGAATCATTTTTTAAAACATGATGGACTAATAAGGACAAGATTAACCAGTTCTTATTTCTACATGACAGAGAAGCCACAATATGTTTTTATAAACAAAGGAAATTTTTCAGTTCTAGGCATCAACCTTCAATGAAAATGTTCTTTTATCAATCCTGCTGTTTCATAATTATTCAAAAGAAAAACTTCCATAGCCCGGCTAGTTCAGAAGAAATAAATAATTTGTCTTTGCAGGAATTGTGATCAATAAAGAAGCAGTGGGAGAAAACAATGTTTCCAATTTATGAAGCATCAAAGAACAAGTACAGTAATCTCAAAAAAAATTCATTTTCTAAAATAATCATTTATGGGAATTCCCTGGAGATTCAGTGGTTAGGCCTCCATCCACGCTTCCACTGCAGGGGGCACAGGTTCGATCCCTGGTCGGGGAACTGAGATCCCACAAGCTGTGCGGCATGGCCAAAAAAAATTTTTTAATAAATAAATAAATAAAAATAAAATAATCATTTATTATTTTATGTGGGGAAAGGAGTATTTTTAAAGGAAAGGAAAACTTTTTTCAAAAGTTGATAATGAACAAAATGGGCTTTTTTCATCACCTCAGAGAAACAATTCCTTTCATACTACAAGAGAAAGATAACAGAGCAGGAAAAAAAAAAAAAAGCTCAATATTCTAAAGTTCATACAAATAAGGTCCATATGTATAACAGGTATACCCAATGGATCAAGAGACATCGTGACTGGAAAACAAATCCATCTAACTTACAGAAACAGTAGAAATTAACTTAGGGGCAGCAAAATGCCATAAATTTAAATAGTTTTAGACAAGCAAAATCCATTCTTTAACACATCTGATGCCAGGTAATAACTATAAAACCTTAAGTTAATAATCCAATAGCAGCAATAGTAGATAAACTCCAAAATCTCTGTGGATATATAAGTATGGGATAGTTACCACTGTGGAAACTTACCTTTGAGTACTTAAACACCTAAGTTTAAAAAATGGTTTCTGCACCAGCTACCCTCACTGAGCAAGCATTCTTTTGTCATTTATGGCTGTTTGAGATTATGGCAGAAGATCAGCCTGTAGTTCCTCATTGAAGAAGCACAGAACTCGATCAGTACTTCAGCAGTTAATCTAGAAGAAAAAAACAGTTCTTTTAATTTCCCACAACATCTTTAACTGTGAGAAGAAACTAGAATAAGCAGTGAAGTCCATTTAGGAAGGTCCCTATAATGAAAAGCATTCTTCTGCCTAAAAGATCTGTCTGTGACCTAGTTAGAGGCAAAACCTTGCACAAGCTTTTCAAATTATGATGGCTAACCTGGGTATGAATCTTTCTGCTAAAGATAAACAAATAAAGGAACTGCACAGGACAATCTCTGACAGTACACATCTTCAGGGACTACACCATTCTAATAACCCATTTTTCCTCAATGGACCCTTCATTTGTACACACACACACATCCCACCCAGTTCTATTCCATCCTCATATACTCAGAACTAAACACGGAAGCATTTTTAGGTCAAAGAGTGGAAGACATGAGTTTAAGCTTGGAACTACAGTTATATACTTTACTCTTTTCTTTGTATACAACAAATATTTTGTTAACAAGAACATAGTTGTCTGAGCTTTCTAATTCGGAGAGGCAGTAGCACATGATGGAAAAGAACTAGAAAGGCACATATTCAAATATCACCTCCATCATTCTGTAGATGTGATCCTGAACAGCTTCCATGTCTCTAAGCCTAGGTTTCCTTATATAAAATAACACCTAAACACATGTTACATTTCACTGAGAAAATACATGCATGCATTAGAAAGAGAATCAGTTTCCTTCTCTTCTTTACATAATGTTAAAAGACCAGCAAAACAGGCCAGGGAGAGACAGGAGAGAGGTGAAAACCTGTTCGGCAGTATGTTTAATATTTGGTCTCATCTTGTGTAAATTCTAATATATTTAAAATCTAACAAGTTCAGTAAACTGCAAGATTCTGCTCAAGAGGCTTCAGGTAAGCAGAAGAGTATTATCATTCAGTGTGGTTTTCAAAAATGTCTTAATAGTTACATATACCTCCAGGAGGAACATTAAAAACCAAGGGGAAGGAAAACCACATTCCCACAACAAATCTTCAGTAGATGATTACTTCCAAAACATCCTGAAATGCCTGCTAAAACATGTAGTCTATTCATGTGAAAAACAACTTCAAAATTTATATAAGATCCTTTAGGGAGGTTAACTTCAGGGATAAGACATTTAATGAACTTACATTAAAAGTCAGGTTGATACCCTCATGACATAAAGGAAACGGGATCTGCTTGATGTACAATAAATGAAGACTCATTAGAAGACTTTGTCAAAGGCAAGTTCTAGGGACTTCCCCGGTGGCCCAGTAGGTAAGACTCTGCGCTCTCAATGCAGGGGGCCTGGGTTCAATCCTTGGTCAGGCAACTACGCCCCACATGCCACAACTAAAGATCCCGCATGCCTTCAATGAAGATCCCATGTGCTGCAACTAAAACCCCACGCAGCCAAATAAATAAATTTTTTTTTAATGGCAAGTTCTATATCACAAAAATGGCTATTCAGGTTTAGTGTACTTGTTAGTGAAACCAGAACCAGTTATATCATCCTGTGTTTTCTACTACTCCCAACCTCTAAGCAAACAATCTGAAAAGCACATCTTTCCTAAGGCAATGCTGGGTAGGAATCCATGAGTTTATCAGTACAAATTCATCCTTACTACTGGAAAAACAAAGGGCATCATCATGATGATGAAAACTGCAGCAGCGAACATTAAATGAGTAGTTACTGATACTATGTGCCAGGCATTTCTATGCACTTTACACGTATTGATACGGTATTATGACTTATTTTAATGAGACACTGCACAGAGGCTCAACAATTTAACCACAATCCACCCAGCTAATAAGGGTCAGAGGCAGAATCTGAATCCAGGGAGTGTAACTCCTAAAATCCTTGCTCTTTATTACTATACTATACTATCAAATTCTGATGATTTAAAGTACCACAGACTCTCACATTTTATCACTCAAACTGACCACAAAGTCTTATATATATTTTAGGAGGTCATTCATTCATAGCTTGCTAAAAGGTACTTTTGTTTTGTTTTGTTGTTTTTTGCTAAAAGGCACTTTTAAAGCATGCCTATGTTCCGAGCCCTAGCAGCCAACGACTATTCACTTCAGACCTCTATCCAGAGAACACTGCTGAAGGTATTCAGACTAGAGTGGCCCAAAATAACATTCCTGCAAAATGCAAAGTTGTTTCTGACAAGATTTAGTACTGCTTCCTGTCCCTTTTCAGAGCTTAAATCATGTAAATATTTCCTTTATATGTGTACTAGGTTGAAGTGTCTCCCCAAAACTCATGTCCACCTGGAACATCAAAATGTGACCTTATTTGAAAATAGGATCTTTGCAAATGTAATTAGTTAAGGATATCAAGATGAAATCACCTTGATTTAGGGGAGTCCTTAATCCAATCACTAGTGTGCTTATAAGAAGGAGACAGGACACACAGAGACACACAGAGGGGAAGAAGGCCATGTGAAGACAAAGGTGGAAATTGAGTTATGCTGTCAAAAGACAAGAAATGCCAGGAGCCACCAAAAGATGGAAGAGTCAAGGAAGAATCTCCCTTCAGAGGGAGCATGACCCTGCCCACACCTTGATTTTAGACTCCTGGCCCCCTGATCTGTGAGAGAAATTTTTCTACTATTCTAGATCACCCCATTTTTCATAATTTATCATGGAAGCCCTAGAAAACTAGTGCAACATCTAAACTACAATATCCTGTTTTTGAAGAAAAGAAAAATGGAAAAAATAGCAGCAGGTCAGGTACCACAGAAAAATATGCCAAAGAGATCTGATGAAATGTCTGAACAGATACAGTCAATAAAATGCAAACAAAGCAGTTAATTAAAGGCTTGACACAAGAGAATACAATGTGCAGACTTTCAAAATAACCAAGGATTTCTGAAAGCATAATTTTATTATAAATTAAAACAGCAAAATCATTTTAAATACAAGTGACAGTTGCCTAGCATGATGGTACTGACAACAAATAAGAAACCATTTTGAATTTTATATCACATATTTTACCATGAGACAAGAGTGATAAAAGATAATGCAATTAAATGCCAATTATCAATAAGCTGACTAATGGGTACATTCAGGAAAGTGTACCTTCATATACTAGCTAACAACCTGAGTTCTGAGAAGGCTCAAAATACTTCTATACTCCATTCATATACATATGCTTACATATACATATATATCAGAGGTCCCCAACCCTGGTTAGGAACCAGGCCACACAGCAGGAGGTGAGAGGCAGTCAAGCGAGAAGCTTCACCTGCCGCTCCCCACTGATCCCCATTGTTCGCATCACCTCCTGAACCATACCCCCCATCGCTCACATTACCACCTGAACCATCCCCACCCCCGCACAGTGGAAAAACTGTCTTCCATGAAACCGGTCCCTGGTGCCAAAAAGGTTAGGGACCACTGATACACATGACAGCAACAAATACACCTTTCTTAACAGCAAAGAACTTTAAGTCTTAAGTATCAGGACTTCCTGGTGGTGCAGTGGTTAAGAATCTGCCTGCCAATGCAGGGGACACAGGGTCGAGCCCTAACTCCAGAAGATCCCACATGCCACAGAGCAACCAAGCCCATGAGTCACAACTACTGAGCCCGCACTCTAGAGCCTGCAAGCCACAACTACTGAGCCCATGCGCCACAACTACTGAAGCCCTTGCACTCTAGGGACCATGCTCCGCAACAAGAGAAGCCACAGCAATGAGAAGCCCACGCACCGCAACAAAGAGTAGCGCACACTCACTGCAACTAGAGAAAGCCCACTTGCAGCAACGAAGACCCAACACAGCCAAAAACAAATAAATAAAATAAATTTTAAAATGTGTTTAAAAAGAAAAGTCTTAAGTATCTAATAAAATTAGTAATGACAGTTTTTTTAAAAGGATATAACACCAATATCAATACCACGGACAACAGAAGATAGCATTAACTGAGCTATTACTGAGCCAGGAACTACCTTAAGGGCTTTAAATATATTAATTCATTTAATCCTTGCAACAATCCTATGGAAGTACATACTTTCATTATATCCATTTTACTGATGAGAAAATTAAAAAGCACTGAGAACTTTTGGGGGTGATGGAAATGTTCTATGTCATGATTGTGGTAGTGGTGGTTACATGCTTAATACACTTGTCAAAACTTATTAAGCTAAATATTTTAAATTAGTGAATGTGATTGTATATAAATTACACTGCAATAAAGCAGAAAAAATTATAAAGAGAAAACTCACATGAATAAAGGCACAGCATCATTTTAATAGATTAACTATTGAATATTAAACTATTTTTATTATAAAATATGATATTTTAAAATATGCTTTTCCATCCACAAAAGGAAAATAAAATACTTTTTAATGTATTTGTTGTGGTTTTTTAAACTAATTATTTATTTATTTATATTTGCAGTACATGGGATTTATTTGCCACACACGGGATCCTTTAGTTGCAGCACGCAGGATCTTTAGTTGCAGCACATGAGATCTAGTTCCCTGACCCGGGATCAAACCCGGGCCCCCTGCATTGAGAGGCAGAGTCTTAGCCACTGGACCACCAGGGAAGTCCCCAAAAATATAATATTTTTTTAACCACATTTCAAGAACCAATCCTGTTTGGCCCTTCTACGCTATCTAGCACATCCAGAAATTACTACAATTTCTATACAGCATAACTAAAACAAAAGAATAAAATGCTGAAGACTTTATAAATTTTAACACTAGCTGAAAGTCTTTTCAGAGCAAATAATTTTACAAAACAGTATAATGGTAATAAGAGTAGATCTGCACTATACTAATAAACTTTCATCCTTTTACAGATAAAACAACCTGTGGTAAGAGGGGTAGCTGCAAAAATAAATTATCACTTGCAAGTAAAATTGTTCTACCTTCAAACTGAATAGAAAGGAAAAAGAAAAGTCACTTTTGCCCAAAATGCTTTTGACAAAACAGGGATACGATTCACACAGAAAAGTTTAAAAGAGCTACCTCAATCATCTTCAATAATCGCTAAAACAGGACTTCCCTGGTAGTCCAGCAGCTAAGACTCCACACTCCCAATGCTGGGGGCCTGGGTTTGATCCCCGGTCAGGGAACTAGATCCCACATGCTGCAACTAAGAGTTCACATGCCATGACTAAGAGTTCGCATGCCGCAACTAAGACCCAGCGCAGCCAAATACATAAATACTTTCTAAAAAATTGCTAAAACAGGGCTTCCCTGGTGGCACAGTGGTTGACAGTCTGCCTGCCGATGCAGGGGACACGGGTTCGTGCCCCGGTCCAGGAAGATCCCACATGCCACGGAGCGGCTAGGCCTGTGAGCCATGGCCGCTGAGCCTGCGTGTCCAGAGCCTGTGCTCTGTACGGGAGAGGCCACAACAGTGAGAGGCCCGTGTACCACAAAAAAAAAAAATTCTAAAACAAAACAAAACCAAAAAATGCGCTATCACTAGTATCAAAAGAGGGAAAAGCCAAGAGGGAGCTGAGTCTCAATAAAGATGGTAAACTTTGGGAACAGAGATAATGTACCCCTGCTCCACGCATTCATCTTTTCATTAGTAAGCTCTAAGCAATTTATCAAACAAAGGAAAAGGCACTTCTTTCATCCTGACTGAACAAGGATGGTACTACAAAATTTGCCAGTATGCTAAATCTGTGGTTCCCTCCTGGCCTGAGAAACTGACAAGGCATCAATCTGTCTGATCCTTAACAGTACCAAGCAAACAGAAAAGTTAAACATCTCAACAGCATATAAACTTATCTGTCAAATGTCCATAGATGCTACTTTGATCAGGAAAATACCAAGTCATTTAAATCTACTATTAAATTCATTTGAAAAAGAATAGATACATGTATATGTATAAGTGAATCACTTTGCTGTACACCTGAAACTAACATAATAGTGTTAATCAACTATACTCCAACATAAAATTAAAAGTTAAAAAATAAATAAATTCGTATTGGCTTGGCCCTTAAGTAAGTTATCAAAGTATATATAACTGGGCTTCCCTGGTGGTGCAGTGGTTGAGAGTCTGCCTGCTGATGCAGGGAACACAAGTTGGTGCCCCGGTCCGGGAAGATCCCACATGCTGCGGAGCGACTGGGCCTGTGAGCCATGGCCACTGAGCCTGCACGTCCGGAGCCTGTGCCCCGCAACGGGAGAGGCCACTACAGTGAGAGGCCCGCGTACCGCAAAAAAAAAAAAAAAAAAAAAAAAACCACCACAACAACAACAAAACCAAAGTATATATAACTAAAAGAGAATTCAGGACTAGAAAGTTTGCTTATTTATTTATATATGTATGTATTTATGGCTGCGCTGGTATTTATTTATGTATGTATGTACGTATTTATGGCTGCGTTGGTATTTATGTATGTATGTATGTATTTATGGCTGCATTGGTATGTATGTGTGTATGTATTTATTATGGCTGCCTTTGGTCTTCACTGCTGCACACAGGCCCTCTCTAGTTGCAGCGAGTGGGGGCCACTCTTCGTTGCAGTGTGCGGGCTCCTCCTTGCAGTGGTTTCTCTTGTTGTGGAGCACAGGCTCTAGGGCACGCGGGCTTCAGTAGTTGTGGCATGCAGGCTCAGCAGTTGTGGCTCGCGGGCTCTAGAGCACAGGCTCAGTAGTTGTGGCGCATGGGCTTAGTTGCTCCACGGTATGTGGGATCCTCCCAGACCAGGGCTCAAACCCGTGTCCCCTGCACTGGCAGGTGGATTCTTAACCATTGCGCCACCAGGGAGGTCCCAGGACTAGAAAGTTTTTTTTTTTTTGCGGTATGCGGGCCTCTCACTGTTGTGGCCTCTCCCGTTGCGGAGCACAGGCTCCGGACGCGCAGGCCTAGCGGCCATGGCTCACGGGCTTAGTTGCTCCGCGGCATGTGGGATCTTCCCGGACCGGGGCACGAACCTGTGTCTCCTGCATCGGCAGGCGGATTCTCAACCACTGCGCCACCAGGGAAGCCCTAGAAAGTTTTTAAAGAGAGCTCTAATACTCAAAAGTTGAGGAATTTCTTTGCCTTAAAAAACAAAAAAGTTTTGGTGGGAAGAGAGATTGTCCTGTGATTTCTACCCATTTCTTGAGGCCTGCGGAAATGAACCTTTATGTACTTATAGTTATACAGAAAATAGAATAAAATTAATACCAAACTTGCTTAGTAAAAAAAAAAAAAAAAAAGATTATAAAGTATTTATCACAACAATTATTACCCCTGTGCCTGAGGATTTGTTCATCTGTGCACACTTTAACCTTTAACATACTTCTTGAGGGAAATATCCTCCTCCATGGTGATTCCACAAATCTACAATGAGCAATGAATCAAGTATATTTTGTATAACTACACTCCCCAAATCATGGTACTAGATACAGCACATATATTTTACAGATTGCAACTCACTAAACAAAACATTTCACCTTGAGACAGCTCTCTTATCCCTCTTTCATGCAAAGTATTCAGGCAAGGGTTTCATGGCCACAGTCAATTATTTTATAAACCCCCATGATTTCAAGCTTTCAAAGCAAAACAAAAGTAATAAAGCCAAAGTGAGATAAAATCCCCTGTAACTAAGTCCCTTCATCTATTCTCCTCACTGATATCCTCATCAAATCTAACCTGAATTCCCCTGCACAAAATTCCTCAACTGTTTTCCAATGCCTAGAGCCCTGCGCTCCAAATTTTTTGAACAGGAAAAAGATTATGTGCATACCTCTCATATATGTATGTGTATTTCTAAAGTAGAATAGTGAATACCCTAGTATATTATGCACATAATAAACATACAGAAAAATAACATTTTAATAATTCCCTGGCAGTCCAGTGATTAGGGTGCCACTGCAAGGGGCACGGGTTGAATCCCTGGTTGGAGAACTAAGATCCCACATGCCTCATGGCGTGGCAAAAGAAAAAAAAAAATTGAACATTAAAAATAAGTAAAAACAGGGCTTCCCTGGTGGTACAACAGTTAAGAATCCGCCTGCCAATGCAAGGGACACAGGTTCGAGCCCTGGTCCGGGAAGATTCCACATGTCACGGAGCAACTAAGCCCATGCACCACAACTACTGAGCCTGTGCTCTAGAGCCCGTAAGCCACAACTACTGAAGCCCGCATGCCTAGAGCCCGTGCTCCGCAACAAGAGAAGCCACTGCAATGAGAAGCCCGCACACCGCAACGAAGAGTAGCCCCCACTCGCCGGAACTAGAGAAAGCCCACGTGCAGCAACAAAGACCCAACTCAGCCAAAAATAAATAAATAAGTAAATAAATTTATTTTAAAAATAAAAAATAAGTAGAAACATAAATTTTACTCCTCCACCTACACACACATTTTAATAGGTCATCCTGTCCATTCAAAGTGCCAGCACCTCACTTTTGAGACCAGTGACCTATAGCACTGGTTTCCTAACTTCATCTGGGGATGGGGAAAGTTTTGTTCAATATACAGATATTCAACATACAGCCACAATCCCAATCTAGCATCCATGAGAGCCTGGCCTGGGCTCTTTGTATGTTTAATAAGCTCTTTGGGTGATTATAATACATACAAAGTTTTAAGAACCTCTGACGTACACAGTAAACTGCAAACTCTATTACGTGGTGTACAAGTACTTCACCTACCAGTAAAATCTTCTTCCCTGCCACTCCTACACCTCACTCTACTCTCCAACAATACTTAACTACTTGAAATTCACAATCCACATCTCCCGAGCTGTGCACATTGTTTCGTCTTGGAGCCCTAACTCAACACCATGACCAATTCCATCTTGTTCACCAAACTTCCATCCACCATCAAGTCTCAACTCCAGCTTCCTCTGTCAAACCTTCCCTGACTTCCTGAAGCAGACAGTTCTCCTTCCTTTTGCTCCTAAGGTATCTCTTACCTTTTTAGTAAACATCCCATAGAATCTAAAAATATGTCTGTCTCTTTTTCAAAAGAGAGGATCCTTGTAGGTAGGAACCCTGTCATTTCATCTTTGTATCACCTCTGTATCATCTTTGTATTGCCTCATACAATACCTAACACATAATTTAATGTTTAAAATATATGTTGAGGGACTTCCCTGGTGGATGGCACAGTGGTTAAGACACTGTGCTCCCAATGCAGGGGGCCTGGGTTAGATCCCACATGCATGCCACAACTAAGGAGCCCAGCTGTCACAACTAAGACCCAACGTAACAAAATAAATAAATAAATAAACAAAATATATGTTGAATAAAAACATAAATAAGAAGCAAATAATACTGACTATTCAAATTTAAGAAATTAACAAGAGGAGAACACCTCCTTAAGTGATTAAAAACTAAATAAATACATTTCTATATATACATAGTACATATATACACTACCAAATGTAAAATAGCTAACTAATGGGAAGCAGCCGCATAGCGTAGGGAGATCAGCTCTGTGCTTTGTGACCACCTAGGGGGTGGGATAGGGACAGTGGGAGGGAGATGCAAGAGGGAGGGGATATGGGGATATATGTATATGTATAGCAGATTCACTTTGTTATACAGCAGAAACTAACACAACATTGTAAAGCAATTATACTCCAATAAAGATGTTTAAAAAAAACAAAAAACATCAAAAGTGGCTGCCATATCTACTCCCAGCAATAACCAAAGATAATCAAATCAAGAAAGGAAAGCACTTTAAAACATCTTTATTTATTTATTTTTGGCTGCATTGGGTCTTCGTTGCTGCACGCACGCTTTCTCTGGTTGCTTCAAGCTGGGGCTACTCTTCATTGCGGTGCGCGGGCTTCTCATTGCAGTGGCTTCTCTTGTTGCGGAACACAGTCTCTAGGTGCGCGGGCTTCAGTAGTTGCAGCACGTGGGCTCAGCAGTTGTGGCTCACGGGCTCTAGAGCACAGGCTCAGTAGTTGTGGCGCATGGGCTTAGTTGCTGTGCGGCATGTGGGATCTTCCCAGACCAGGGCTTGAACCCATGTCCCCTGCATTAGCAGGAGGCGGACTCTTAACCACTGCACCACCAGGGAAGCCCCTATAACAACTTTAAATGGAATATAATCTATAAAAATATTGAAACACTATGTTGTACATCTGGAATGTATAATATAATAATACTGTAAATAATATTAAAAACAAATCATATTGTAAATCAACTATAATTTTTTTAAAATTATGGAAAGGACCTATGATTTATGGAATACCTATAAGCACTTCACAAGTTATTTCTCATACCTAGAAGAATGCTATGAGGCAGGCACTATTCCCATTTTACATGTACTGTGAGCCTCAAGTCTGAGTTAAACTTCAAAATTTGTAAATGGTGATGCTAGAATGTGCTGCTGGATCTAACTTCAAATCTTTCTAATGACAGTAATTTAAGTCTTAAGAAACCAGAACAATAAAATGAGCAGTATTACAAAGGCAAAAAGACTTCCTCTCACATTTACTTGTAAATCAGCCACAATTCTGATTCAAAAAGCCAAGGAAACCATAAGGTACCAGAAGTTAGTCTCCAACATAGATAAACTTCCCCAAAGGATGAAAGATGACCTTTTGAGATATTTATCGGTCAGATGTAGAGTTTTAGAAGATTCACATATCAGTGCATGAAAAACAGGTAAGAGTGGTAGAGGGATGTTTAATCTTACTCATGAAAGTATAAGAAAAGGTGACACTTTAAATGCTGTCTCTGATGAAAGGGTAAGCCTGTAATGTACTGGAGCAAGCTGGCTCCCAACAGGTTCCTTTACCCCACATTCACTCCAAGGTCACTGGTCACTACTTTAGCATGATCCTCTATTAAGTCAAAGTGAGTTATGTGTTAAATAAATTAGCTCTTCCCACTAAGTACCAACACAATGCCTGCCCCCCCAAAAAAAAACCAGCTCTACAATTTAGAGGGCAACACAAAATACCTGAGAAAGCATATATACGTAAAGAGCACATATTCCAGTCAATTATATGCATGTATATAATCTCAATTTTGACAAATGTTGACTCTTCAAGACTCCTCTATCCTGGTAACTTCACCTTTCATGTTTCTCCATTGAAAACATGCTCACCTAGGGCCTACTAATGAGTACAGTCTTAAGAAGACTAGCATATCATTTCTTATTGCTCTTTAATACAAAACTACAATATAGTTTTTTTTTTCTTTTTCTTTTTTTTTTACCATTGGAGGTAATTCCACAACTTGTTCTAGCCAAATGGGTCCCTTGAGAGAACAACATTCTCTTTTTGCACTGACTTGTGTAAAAACTGCTCTGGAGGGAAAAAAAGGAACCTGGGATATGAACAAAAAAGCACTGACTATACTTATTTTTTGTATCTGTCTTTTCCACTTGATTATAAACTTTGAGAGCAAAAAATATGATTTCATCTTTATTTCCTGGGTTGTGAACACTACACAACCGCAGAACTCCAGTATCTGAAATGATGCTATCATTTCTGGTATACTTTCCAGTTCACTATCCAACTGAATCCTCACAACCATCCCCTGTGAGATAAGCATGGCAGATTATCACTTTTCCTCAGAAAAGAAACAAAAAAAATCTGAGAGAGCTGTAGAAACTGGTTTAAAGTCACTTAACTAGTGAGTAGGTCACTAAACTAGTGAGTAGAACTCTAAGTCTGCTGCCCTTTAGGCTGATGCTCTTTCAGGCAACAATGATTACAACCAAAACTGAAAATATTGTTTGAAATTTCACTGAAATGTATGAAATGATACTTCGTAAAGGTGATTCATAAAACACTTAAATATTCTGTACTTGCTAATCAAAAATCATTATTCAAACACTAGAATACTCCTTAACAGAAAAAATATATATCTTTTGAAATCATTTGTTTCAAAAGTGATTCTATAATGAACCACAATATGGTCTGCTTTTCCTATAAAAATTCTCTCATCTTATCTGATCCTAAATTTGAGCTCCTTCACCTTTCCAAATTTTTAATCCATTATGACTGGTGTCCAAAAAGGACCTCCTCCCACTCTTCCCCCCAAATACTAAGCACCTACTATATCAATCAACAAGTGTTTTTCAGTTTTATTTTTACTTTTGCTTTTCAATTACATGGAACAGCAGCCTGATACATAAAAGCAAAAATACATATTTTAAGGATAAGTAAACAACTCAAGTTTTTCTATTTTTCTATTCCAGAAAAGGGCAATAATAGAAACCGGACAGACATCTCTCTGAAAACTGTTTAAAACCAAAAATATAAGAATTATTATACATCATATACAAAAGAAAAAGAAAATATACACTAAAGCTAGGTAAAAACCTGTCTGAAAAGATTTAGGGTATTTCCTTCTCTAGTAGAAATCTAATAAATGTCATTAAATTATCTCATCAAGCCACGGCATCTTCCTCAACCTAAGACTTTTATACATGCTGGTTCATTTGCCTCAAACACTCTCCCCCTCACTTCCTCCTATTCATCTTCGGCTCTTACTCAAGTCCCATTCTTGGAGGGGCCTTCTCCAACCCATCCAACCTAATGATATCCCCTGTCAATTTTTCTTAGGACATGTTATTCCTTGGCTCCAAAACATTCATCACAAATTTTATTATATAGTCCTTTCTGTGTTTGTTTAAAGTTTCTTTCTCCCAACAGAGTATAAGTTCCTTCAAGTCCACTGGTGGGTTTTATTTTTTTTTAAAGCAGCTTTATTAAGGTATAATTTACATATCATAAAACTCACTCTTTTCAAGTGTATAATTTAATGTCTAGTAAACTTACAGTTATGCAAACCACCAAGTAACTGCTTGGGTTTTGCTCCTTCATGTATCTCTAACATTTAGAAGGAGAAAAATAAATATCCAGTGAATGAATAAATAAATTTGATGTTACTCTTAATGCCATTACTATTAATATCTCATGTGAGTATGAGTTGGTGCATTAAACCTGCCTTTATTAAATTCCATTCCAAAAATCCTTCATTATTTCCATGTCCAATCAAACTGGCTCTTCTATAAGGCCCCAAAGTGAACCTCCTCACATACTGGCATTCTGTGCCACTTGGGACACTGATACAGGTCAAGTTCATGTGTACACACTACACTTCCTTTTTCTCCATCCAGTAATCCCCTCCTCTGCTCCTAGCCATGTTAACAAAATACTTTATAAACAAAGGAAAGTTCAGGAGCATTAATCTTACTCATTGGTGAGGATAGGATCTTCATTTAATGCGTGCCCCTTTGTAATGCTGAGGTTATGGAAATAAGTTCTCGGTATTGATATATACCTAATTGAGAGCTTAATATAGTGTGACTTACTAAATAATTGGAAACCTTTTTCAGATGTAAAATCTCTGTTGTTTATCCATGTGTAAAACAGAAATTTTCAATTTCTATTTATTTATTTATTTGTTTGTTTAATTTATTTATTTATTTTAATTTTTTTAGCCGCACTGCGTGGCATGCAGGTAGTTCCCGACCAGGGATCAAACCCATACTCCCTGTGGTGGAAGTGCAGAGTCCTAACCACTGAACTTCCAGGGAATTTACCCCAATTTCTATTTTTTAAATTTCAGTATTGCATTCATTTTAAGAACAAATAAGGTTTTCAGATAAAAGATTTAATGCACGTACAAAATAACTTTTTAAAGTAACTTTTTTTTAAAACTAATTCAACAACAAAGGAACAAAAACCAATTTAAAAAATGAGCAAAGGGCTTAAACAGACATTTCTCCAAAGAAGATACACAAAAGAAAGAAGTGCAGCATCACTCTTAAGGACATGCAAATCAAAAACCACAATGAGGGGGCTTCCCTGGTGGCGCAGTGGTTGAGAGTCCGCCTGCCGATGCAGAGGACACGGGTTCGTGCCCCGGTCCGGGAAGATCCCACATGCCGCGGAGCGGTTGGGACCGTGAGCCATGGCCGCTGGGCCTGCGCGTCCGCAGCCTGTGCCCCGCAGCGGGAAAGGCCACAACAGTGAGAGGCCCGCGTACCGCAAAAAAAAAAAAAAAAAAACAAAACACAATGAGATACCTGTTCACCCCCATTAGGATGCCTATTATCAAACAAACCAACGGAAGTAACAATTGTTGGGGAGATGTAGAGAAACTGGAACCCTTGTGCACTGCTAATGGGAATGTACAATGGTGCAGCAGACCTGGAAAACAGTTTAGATGTTCCTCGAAAAGTTAAGCACAGAATTACCAGCAATTCCACTCCTACGTATATATCCAAAAGAATCGAAAGCAAGGACTCAAACAGATACCTGTACACCAAAGTTCATAGCAGCATTATTCACAAAAGCCAAAAAGTGGAAACATCCAAATGTCCATCAAGAGATGAACGGATAAACTAAATGTTGTATATACACACAATGGAATACATTATTCAATCTTAAAAAGGAAGGAGGGCCTCCCTGGTGGCGCAGTGGTTGAGAGTCCACCTGCCGATGCAGGAGACACAGGTTCGTGCCCCGGTCCGGGAAGATCCCACATGCCGCGAACCAGCTGGGCCCATGAGCCATGGCCGCTGAGCCTGTGCGTCCGAAGCCTGTGCTCCCCAACGGGAGAGGCCACAACAGTGAGAGGCCCGCGTACCACAGAAAAAAAAAGGAAGGAAATTCTGATACATGCTACAATATGAATGAACCCTGAAAATGAACTAAATGAAATATGCCAAACACAAAAGGACAAATGCTATATGATTCCACCTATATGAGGTACCTAGAATAGGCAAATTATAGAGACAAAAAGTAGAATAGAGGTTACCACGTGCTAGGAGGAAGAGGGAATGGGGAATTGCTGTCTAAGAGTTTCTGTTTGGGATGATGAAAAAGTTCTGGAAATGAACAGTGGCAACGGTTGCACAACACTGTGAATGTACTTAATGCCACTGAATTGTACACTTAAAAATGGTTAAAATGGTAAATTTTACGTTATGTATATTTATCACAATTTTTTTCAAAGTATAGCTACAATTTATCCTATTATGTTTCCCAACACTAAAGTCAGGGTACAACAAAGGGGAGCCATGCACAGACTGAGGTTATTCAGAAATAATAAAAGTAGCTGTCATTTTATTGATGGGGAAAAACTGACAACTCACAATATATCCATTTCAGTCATTTTCTCTGTCCTAAAACAATGGCATTCTAATAAAAACACACTTCATACTAATACAAGATATAAAAAAGAGGTAAAATTGCATGCGGGGGGGAGGAGATATGTAGCAACTCTGTACTTTCTGATTAATTTTTTTGTG
The DNA here is from genome assembly GCF_026419965.1 of Kogia breviceps. Lineage (NCBI taxonomy): Eukaryota > Metazoa > Chordata > Mammalia > Artiodactyla > Physeteridae > Kogia > Kogia breviceps. The sequence goes on from NC_081313.1 coordinate 115,371,900, forward strand.
AACCTAAAACTCTAAAAATTGCCTATTAATTTTTAAAATAAATATAAATTTTAAAGATAGAGAAAATAACAGAATTTATATACTCATATTAATAAATAAAACTCTACATATACAGTTAAAAACTCACACACAATGTAACATTTACTTCACCTAAGTAAGAATTTTATGACACTGATAAGCCTTTCCAAGCATTTAAGATGTGTTCCAGATCCCTAACTGGTAACACAATCAAACTATTTAAGATACTGCCCAAATTTTAAAAGCGGCAGAGATTAAGAAAGTAAGAAGGAGCTCCCGATAGATATACAAATAATAACCAGTTCATTCAATTCCATTCAGCTCGTACGCACTTACTAAATGCACAGTACCTGAGAGACACCCAGGCCAACAAGTATTGCATGCAAGGTTACGAAAAGGAAAGTTGAAGACAAGCCTCACATTAACCCAGAAAGTCAGTAATTCAAAACCATCCTTTAATGTCCACTTTTAAAAGTAAGTGCATCTCAGCTATTTAGTGTTCATAATCTGCATTACTGTGGTTCCGGTTGCCATTTTTAGATTATCATCAACTTGAAAATAAAGTAAGTGCCCAATCTTAGGTACGTTTTTCATTGATTAGACGGCATAATGGGGAGCCGAACGAAATGCCTTTCTAAAAGTCAGTTTGATTTTTAATTGATTTTTAATTGAAGTTTACCAATTTCCCATTGGGCAAGTGTGCCAACTGATTCAATTTCCTAATACCTTATCTCGGAAACCAGGCGCCTCATCTGAAACAGCGCTGTACCCTCTCTAGCCTGGCCTATGCAGAATGCATTCTCGACAAGTCCCCAGTGCACCAACAGCCCAATTTTGGCTATATTCTCTGAACGATCTAAGGAAGTCAGCAACCACTCATCTCACGTGATCTTAAAAAGGGGCGCAGTTGAGCCCAGATTAAATCACACTTTTTTTTTTCTGCATCAACTTCACTGCCCAGCTTTAAGGAAAAGGGCAGGGAGGCGGCGCAGGTCCGGTGTGCAAAGGAGGCTAGCAAACAAGGGTGGGGAGCTGTGCCTTCTACTTTGGGGGAGCTAGGTGAGAAGGCACACCCGCTCACGAGCACTGCAGCGGTTGAAAAATCGAAGACTGCCACACCCCCTGGCTGCCAGGGGTACATCTTCACCTTCTCTTGTTCTAGGAGAAAGGGGGCCCTCTCTATGGAATGCCGCACCTGCAACGGCACTGCCCGGGATCCCCCGCACCCCGAGGTGCAAAGCCCTTGAAGCCAGCGCGGGTGGGACACGGCGCTGGGGGGAGGCAGAAGGGGGAGGGCCGCGGCTACAGGAACCAGCGCATGCGCAGTACCCGCCCGTTCACCTACCGTTGGAACCTCGACGCCCAGTTCCCCGGCCGCGGCCGCTTCTCCAGAACCCGCGGCAACTGAAAGAGGGCGAGAAATGAGGCCTCAAGTGGCTCCGCAGCCAGCGAGCTTCTTCTTGTGGCCGCCACTGGCGGGAGGCTGAAGCGACGACTGTGGCGCAGGGCCAGCCCGTTAGGCGACCCCCGGATGCCCCCGGCGGTGGCGGCGGCAGAGACGCGGAGGATGGGGCGGGAGCGGAGACGGAGGCTGTGGCTGAGGCGCAGAGCCTCCCTAACGGCGAGCGAGAGGAGAGCGGAGGGCGCAGGGCGGAGGGCGGAGGGCTGGCAGGGGCTGGGCCGGATGTGACGTACATGGAGGGGCGGGGAGGGCCGGCGGGGGGTGGGGCGAGCGCGCAGCGAGGGCGGGCCTCCCCTCAAGACCCGCGGCAGCAGCCCTGCAGTCCGTGGGCTTTAGAGCCGCCGGGCTTCTCCCACCCCAAATTTGGTCCCCTGAGTTAGGATGTGATGTGAGAAGCAGGGCGCGGGCCTGAGGGAGGTGTCTGAGGGTCCTCAGTCTGGGGAGGTTGGAAAGAAGATAGAGGAAAGTGGGGAGAGCACGTAGGTGTCATGAAGGTCAAATCCGGCAGCCCGAGGTCACTCCTGGTCTCTGCGGAGGGAGCATGCCCACCTGCAGGAAGCCAGAAAAACCCGGGTGCCGTTGTCTAGGTGAAGAGCGCCGAGACATTAACAGAAACCTCCGGGCAGACTGAAGCGGTGGTGAGTCACGGTCCCATTCTCAGCGATGGAGCTTAGATGAGGGACCCTGTCCGCCTCCACCCTTCCTCTTCACCTAAGGACAAGACCTAGACTCCGGAGAGAACGTAGATGCCTCTGGTGCCGAAAGCATCTGGGAAAATGAAAGTCAACAGGCTATATGCTTACAGAGAGCTTCCTATACAAAACCAGAATTTCAGAGGCAGAGCTGAAAGGCAGAAAGAATGAGGAGCTCTCTGAGCCTGGGGTATCTGTACTTGCTTGCATAGCCACCCAGACCGACCGTGCAGCTCCCACGCGTTCACAAAGGTATGAATATTCAAACAATCTCGTTTTTTGATTTAGTTTGTTTAGGGCTTTGAGATCTTCCATTGAGTAAAACGCAGTGTTCTGCCTTTAGACTCCTTGATGGAGGGTAGATAGATCCACACCTGCACAAAGAACTCTGGGTGTCTGTAAAAATATAAACTACCACAGTTCAGTTGTCCCCTACCTACCTGAGCTGGAAATCAGAAACCCGGAAAATGTAAGACAAGAACCCTCATAGAACTTGGGACAAAATTTACCTGACCCCCAAAAAAAGAAAGAAAAGAAAAGAAAAAGTCACCCTATGAGATGATCTGTAAATGTGTTACAGAGGTCAGGGTGGCTCCCAAATTTCATCAGAGAGAGTAAAATAAATCATCTGTAACCTAAGTATCACATGCCCAGTTGATGCTGTCATAAGAGACGGGTGGGGTCCATTAAGAGTCTAGAACCAGCAGAATCTGAATAAGAATGTACTGTGGGCTCGCATTCTGTCTAGGAGAGGGGCTACTGATTCTAATGACCGGGACCAATACCCATCCATGATCAGAACAGTTTAAAAAAACTTAGTTCAGATTCAGTCCCTCACTCAACAAATACTTATTGAATGCTGACCATGTTCTAGTCTCTTAGGACATATCAGCAAATAAGATCCCTGTCAGTGAGTTTCTATCCTAGTAAACTTAAATTCTAGATATCATTAAAGAACATACAAAGACCCATGCTCTGATTCCACCCACACTTATCAGGTAGTCTTCCCATCACTCAAGGGCTCTCAATTAAATCAACGCACGCAGTAAGAAGCAATTGTCCAAAGCACATGACTGGTACTACTTATACTAGCAATACAGTTTTTCTCAGTAAATTCACATCATGGTTCATAAATCAGCTTCTGTTCATTGGGTTGAATTATAAAGTTGTTTTACCCAAATTAAATTCTCAGAGCCTGATTAAGCCTGAATAAAGTGAAATATAAGTGTCTGAATCTGCCAAACTGAGGACCACACTGACTCTGGTTTCAAAGCAGCCCAATCAAGATGCAACCTATGCATTCAGCCTTGCATCTCTCTTTAAACGTCATAAATGGAAGCTTTACGTGTGATTCCATGCTTGAAGAACAGGGGCAACATGTCGCTTCTAAATCTTAATCATAGGGCTTCCCTGGTGGCGCAGTGGTTGAGAGTCTGCCTGCCGATGCAGGGGACACGGGTTCGTGGCCTGGTCTGGGAAGATCCCACATGCCGCGGAGCGGCTGGGCCCGTGAGCCATGGCCGCTGAGCCTGTGCGTCCGGAGCCTGTGCTCCGTAACGGGAGAGGCCACAACAGTGAGGCTCATATACCCCCCCAAAAAACAAAAAAAAAGCTAGTTTTTAAATCTTAATCATAAGCGAGTAAAAATATCATGAGAGGAAATCATTAGAGTAAAAACCCTTCTGAACCTGCCCTGCCTATGCAACACAGGCTCTTGTTGACATAACTGACAGTAATAGTTACATTACTCTGAGTATGAAACCCAAGACTGTAAGCACCCAGACGACAGAGAGACAGAGACTCCCTTGCATTTGTGTGCCCTACTCCCAAAGTATGGGCTCTCAACAAATGAATTGATTCAAATACCATTTTCCCCTGTGAAACTCAACAACATATCCTTGGAAAATATCTTTTCCAGATCCTGCTTTATAATATGTAACCAGTACATTCAACATACAGGATTCAGGGGTATAATTTTTAAAAACAAAACAAAAAAACCTTTATTTTTAAATTTCCTCATCCCTTTAAACCTGTGCAGTGGAGCCAATGTGTCATATACCTGACTCAGATAGATTCCATGAACTCTGTGGTCCCTATTAGGAATAGAAAGTCCTATGGTTATTAAGTCAGAAAGTGAAACTTCTCTCTTCACCAGCTTGGGACAGCTGGCTAACTGCTTGCCCTGGAGAGGCATCATGCTGGGTATTTCTTGTTCTCTCCCAGCTTACCAACCAGAGCCAAAGGGGTGGAAAAAGAGGAAAAGAAAGGGGAGCAGGAAAATTTGTAACTTTTACTTCCATGTGGATGGTTTCACCCTCGGCCTGGTAGATGCTTAAAGCTGCCTTTTTTTTCTGATGGATGCTTTTAAGGTTTTCAGAAACCACCACCATCCCCATTCTTTGGTGGTTTCTCATCCATAGTAACCCTGGTTGGTCTGAGCAAAAGCATTTTATTCTGGCAGTTTTTTTACTCTTTCAGTCCCTAAGAATCTGGTGGTCCACCTCCAACTTCTTATCTCTTGAAACCTGTTTTTCTCAGTAAGGACCTGTCAAATAGAATCTAAGGTAGCTCTCACAGTGGCCCATTTGTAAGTGGCTCTGGGACCACCCCACATTGTGCAAGGTTATGCACTCCATACCCTAGGGAGTGCCTGCCATGCACATCACCCGTGTGGATTTGTATATTTATTTTGACAGTATTCCAGCAGGTGGCAGTAAAGTGTTTTGTCCAAACTAAATTAGTGAGATTATTTTCCAACAGATGGATGTGAAGTGTGGCTGAGGGAGAGCTTTTTTTCTGATGGTGCTGTTTAGGCTAGCGGCAGCTTTGTATTATCCACACCTGGTCCACGCGAAGCTCTCATCCACTTCTTGCCCAAAGAAACTTGGAATATAGGCCAATCCCAGTGCAGCTTCAGCATTCCTCTGCTCTGCTGCCAGAACAGCTGCCAGCCTGTCTCGTCCTCTATGTTTTTCAGGCAGGAGACAGACGCAAGTCCTCTGTGCCCCTTTAACTGCAAGAGACACATCCCAAGTACAAGTACTCTGAGTAGTTCCACTGAAGGTCCCTCTCACTAGGCTTGAGGTAAGAGGCAGGCAAATGTCTGTGGTAAGAATCACAGCATACCAGCAACCAACAGCAACAGTATTTCTTTCTCCAAAGAAATACTCCTCAGTAATTCTCACCTGACCTTTTATAACTTGTGAGTTTTTAGAGTTAGTTATCTACCTGATTTTGCCTAAATCCTCTCATTTCTTGGGATAGTCCATTTCAGAACTCACTTTAGTTAGTTTTTTCTTTGGAGGGGGTGGAGGGAGTTGTTTTTTTCTGTAATATCTTGGTGCTTTGGTTAAAACATTGTTCTCAACTGGGGATAATTTTTATGGCCAAGTCTGAAGACATTTTTGGTTATCAAAACTCAGGAGGTACTATTGGTATCCAGCGGGTAGGGGTCAAGGATGCTGCTAAACATCCTGCAATGTACAGGGCAGCCCTCCCCACAACAAAGAATTATCTGGCTGATAATGCAACTTCAGATTTAATATCTTGTAACAAATAGAATTTCTACGTTTGGGAGTCACTAAGAGAATACTTTAAAATTACATCACTTTTTCTTCATTCTTCCTACAAATGCTTTACCAGTAGATGTAGAGGTCACAATTTAATATATAACTAGTGTTAGAAACAGCATGTCAGATAGCTGTTTGGCCAGGATGACAAGTGACTGTTATATTTCTAAGACTTATGAAGGTGAGGCCTGCCAGGAAGATTATTACTTGAGTTGAGATTTTTTAGTTATTTCTTTGCAAAATGACTTTCATAGCCCAGGGAAACAAACATTTTATCCAGTTTGTCTGAGCAGAGGCTTTATGCTTCTCAGAAGTCAAGTCCTAGGTCAAACCACTATAAAAGAAATACCTTTGCACCAGCCCCATACCATGTCCTAGATACTAGGGAAGACTTCAGCATGTGTGCCTCTCCAGGGTCACCAGTGTCACTGGGATGAGACTTGAAGTCAGGGAGTAGCTGCCTCTTTAGTCACTTTACAACAGATACCCTTATTATTCAAAGAAAATGCAAATGGACTTCTTTCCTGCCCACCCCACCCCCCAACCGTACCTAGATTAGTTTGATTGAATTCAGCTCTTTCAGATGTAGTAGAATGTTGAGCCCATCTCATACCATCAATAAGGAAACTCATTATTTAGTTGTCCTCTTCACCCTTACTGATCTCATCTCTGACCAAGGCTATTTAAGTACTAGCATATAGATTAATTTTGTTCAGTCAAGGCTGCTATTATCTTTTTTAGTACAATGTTCATAAGAAACTGGAGCCACAGTAGCCAGCAAGAGCCAAAAAGACATATCCCATCACCTCCCCCACACCCCATCAACATTATTACTTAGAAAGGAAAATAGACACAACAAACATTCAGTACTTATGAATGTTGGGCTTGGAATAAGAACACTGAACTTGTAATAAGAAAACCTACATTTGAGTTCCAGCCCTGTCACTTACTAGCTATGTGACTCTGGTCAAGGTACTTAACCTAAATGTACCTTAGAGTCCCCATTGGAGAAATAGGAAAAATAATAATGAAATGAATTGGCATGCATAAAGTGTTTTATAAGCTGTATACTATAATTTTTTTACTCCTCTCTCCTATACTGCTTTCAGAGACCTAAAGAAGTATCTGGAAATGTTTTGCTGCCATATCTGGGTTTTTATTGCTAGGGATGAGGCCCTATGTGGAAATTTTTCTTGGCAGAAGTTACTAAATACTTGTCTATTTATTTTTAATGAAATAAGAACCACCAAAACCCCCCAAACTCTTGATACTGTTTCTAACATCTTTTGTACCTTGGGAATTACAATAAATACAATCATACCTCCTCCCTAATTAGAAAAATATTTACAGTGCCCACTAATAGAATTAGACATAAATGTAGATAAGGATGAGAAGATACTTGCAGTTTTGTGTGTGGGAAAAACTGCTGCACAGGGAGATGAGGTTGTAACTACCCTGACTCCTGCAGAGCAGTAAAATGCTATCAAATTCAATCAAACTTGGCCAATTCATTTTTTTGTTCTTGAAGTACTCACCACTACTGGCAAAAAAGAGAAGACTAAATCCCTCAAATTTAAATCTTCTGATAAAGAAACTCACCATCAGAGAGTGGTATTGCTGGGTCTTCTGAGGAATGCAGTGGAAATCTGTCTGTGTCACTTTCCCCAGGACCATTGTGCCAGTGTGCAAGAATGCCTGTTCTTCATAAACAAAAAAAATATTACTAGCTGCAAAGAGAAGAAACTGTTCCAGGGTGTACGAATCCCACGCCAACCTCCAAAATAATGGCAAATACTGTTCTTATCTTAGCAACCCAGGGTAACCGTTATGCATTTATTTATTCACCACATATTTCCTGAGCAACTATTAAGGACCAGGCACTGTGTTAGGGGTTGTAACAATGATCTCTGCCCTTAAAAAGCTTCATCTTACATATCTCTGGAATAGAATGTTTTCAGAATGGAACCAAAGTTAACATGATGTTGATTTCAACTTCTGTATTCACTCACACAGCCACTGGTGCCATCCAGCTTGGGGAGCTGGAACAATTGACAGTAACTCTCATCTTTGCCAAGTCCACATTTTTGGCCTGATAACTCAGAATTCAGTGTATGACAATGGTATAAGCCAATGAGATCATCAGCTATAAGACTAAGTTGTTTTGGTTTCTTATTTAAATTTCTATGGTTAAATAAATACTTTTTCCACAGTGGGAACTTTTATTGTTTTTTTTTTTTTTTAAAGAATTAATATTCCTTTCTCCTCTTCCCTCTCCCTATATCCTTGTAAAGGAAACAGAAAAGACTATGGCCTTTACAATACCATGGGACTTCTGCTGCCCCTTTAGCCAGAAATTCAGGTAGGAAGGTCTTCTCATTCTGCATACCCTACCTCTTCCTTAGAGGCCTTATGCTTTTGAACCTTCATACCATTTGACCAGCCAGGTTCCTCAAAGTCCTTTCATGAGGACCACACCTTCTGTGGCAAACTAACAGCACAGATATTTTCAGATTGCGATCAAACTACAACCACATTTTGCCAAACATTTACACCTGACTACTCTTTTCCACTAAAGACAAGGGTATAATGATTTGCAGAAGCATTTAGTGTTTCCCCAATCCCCAAGCTCATCAGCAGAGAGACTCTGAAGCATGAAGCCTCATACCCTTATTTTAGCCTTTCATAGTGAGAGAGAAACTAAACTGTGTACACAGGGGAGAAGTATTATAGTTATTATGCATATGTCTTATTATCCCTATTGTGTGGCACTGTCTGTATCCTAAATAAGTGTCTTACCAAATACAACTATTGTAAAAACACTTGTTGAAAAAAGAAATGGCCCTTGGTTTAACCAAATTTGTTATTTTAAATAAAGTTTTGGGCTTCCCTGGTGGCGCAGTGGTTGAGAATCCGCCTGCCAATGCAGGGCACACGGGTTCGTGCCCCAGTCCGGGAAGATCCCACATGCCGCAGAGCAGCTGGGACCGTGAGCCATGGCTGCTAAGCCTGTGCGTCCAGAGCCTGTGCTCTGCAACAGGAGAGGCCACAACAGTGAGAGGCCCGCATACCACAAAAAATAAAAAATAAAAAAATAAAGTTTTGTTATTTGTTTCTTCTTACTTTATATGCATTGTTTCCCTCCATCTGGAATACTTTGATACTTCTTACTCATTGATACATGTAAGTACATTAATTGAGCACCTAGTATTTGCAAAGTACTATGCTAAGTTCTGGAGACACAGCAGTATACACATTGGACATGATTCTTGCCTTGTGGTGAACACAGTGTAATTATGCCCATTGCATGGCAAACTCCCACTTATTGTTTAATATGCCTGAGTTCAGTTTAAGTGTCCTAAGTGTCACCTTACCTAGGCAGCCTCTGTGACCTCATCTGGATTGAATAAGACATCCCCATTCTCTGGGCCACTGTCATCTTGCCCATATATCACACTGTCAACCTCCCCTAAGCTAAGACCTCCCCAAAACTGAAGGGCTACATCCTCAGTAGTAGATTAAGGAAAAAACCTGACCTACAGAGGGAGAGGGTAAGGATACCTGACTGTCTCCACATTAACTGTGAATGGAATAGAAAAAAAAGAAAACAACTCCCCTCTGAGAATTCCTAAACAAGTTTGCAAGCATATTGTGGGGGGCTAGAATTTCACACTACCTGTGTGACCCAGAAAACCTTGAGCTGAAAACCATGAAGGTGATCACTTTAGTGCCCCAGGCACCTTGTGTAAGCAAAAGTAAATCTTCTCTAAAAATCCTACAGGTAAGGTTCCTATAGAAATATAATCGCATATTAAAATATCACTAAAAACACAAGGAAATAATGAACTTCAGAATAATACCTGCAACGACTACGAGTATTCTAGTTATCAAATATATATAAAGAAAGTGTGTTTGTGATATTCTTTGTCCACAGTTTCTGGCACAGAGCTTCTAAAACCCTTGTAATTTCCTAAGTGGTAGGGATAAGAGAATTGTATTATGTTATTCATAAAAAGTCCCTTTCCATCATCCCTCAGTTTATGCTAATTAGGTGATTTATGGTGGGGCCCCTATAGCCTCAGGATAGGGCTGATGCCAGAAAGACCAAAGGATTAGAGGGTTACAATTTTCATCCCTACACCTGAGCTCTTGTGAAGGGAAGGGAGTTGGAAATTAAGCTCTATAAAAACTCTGAACAACAAGAGTTGATGAACTTCTGGATTGGTGAATGCATCAATGAGCTGGGACAGTGGTACACCCCAGATTTCTCAGGGACAAAATCTCTTTAAGTTCAGGACACTTCTGGATCCCACCCTAGGTAACTCATTTGGCTGTTCATTTGCATCCTTTATAATAAACCAGTAATAAAAAATAAAAGTGTTTCCCTGGGTTATGTGAGCCATTGCAGAAAATTATCAAACTTAAGAAGAGGGTCATGGGAACCCCTGATTTGTACCCAATTAGACAAAAGTGTGGGTAACTTGAGGACCCACTACTTGTGATTGGTATCTTAAGGGAGGGGAGCAGTATTGTGGGACTGAGCCTTTAACCTATGGAGTCTGTGTTAACTCCAGGTAGTGTTAGATTGACTAAAATTGTAGGACACCCAGTTGATGTCAGCAGAGAATTAGAGAATTGTTTTGTGTGGAAAACCCACACATTTGGTGTCAAAAGTGTTATAAGTATAGAAACAGTTTTTCCATTAGAATGTTTAGTATTTTTAAAGGAATTAGAGGAAATAAAGATAATGAAGAGGGCTTCCCTGGTGGCGCAGTGGTTGAGAATCCGCCTGCCGATGCAGGGGTCACGGGTTCGTGCCCTGGTCCGGGAAGATCCCACATGCCGCGGAGCAACTAAGCCCGTGAGCCATGGCCGCTAGGCCTGCGCGTCCGGAGCCTGTGCTCCGCAACGGGAGAGGCCACAGCAGTGAGAGGCCCGCATACCGCAAAAAAAAAAAAAAAAAAAAAAAAAAGATAATGAAGAAATAAGAAACTATCAAAATTGATCAGGCAGATTTGAAAAAGAGCCAGATGAACCTACAGAAATTTTTAAAATATGATCATTGAGATTAGTAACCCAAAGGACAAGTTAACCATCAGATTTGACAGCTGAAGGGAGAATTCGTGTTCTGAAAGATCATCTGAAGAATTTGCAAGATATAACACAGAGAGACAAAGAAATGGAAAATATAAGAGGTTGAGGTGCATGAAGGATAGGGTAAGATTCAACAAATATCTAATTAAAATTCAAGGAGATAATAGAGAGAATGGAGGAAGGCAGTATTCAAAGAAATAATGGCTGAACATTTTCCAGAATTGATGATATTCTAAATTCTGGAAGATCAAAAATTTCTATGCCAAAAAATTTAAATGAAATCCACACTTAGTCACCTCATAGTGAAAGTTCATGACATCAGAGAAAGAGGGGATCTTAAAATTAGGCAGAAGAAAAGACAAATTAATCTTCAAAGAAATGACAATTAAGCTGACAACTGATTTTTCAACAGCAGCAACAGAAGTCAGAAGACATTGGAATGTATCTTCAAAATGTTAAGAGAAAATTGCCATCAACTCCAAATCCAGTGAAACAGTTTAAGGATAAGAGCAAAACAAAAACATTTTCAGATAAACAGTATAAAAGAACTGAAAAAATTAGATAAAATTCAGATTTAAAAAAAGAATTTACTACCAATAGATGTTCATTAAAGGACATGCCAAAGGATGTACATATGGAAAAAGGAAAGTCATCCCAGAAGGAAGCTCCAAAATGCAAGAAGTAATGGTGACCAAAGAAAATTGTAAAACATTCTGTAAATCTAAACAAATGCTAACTGTCCAAAATAATAGCAATATGGGACTTCCCTGGTGGCACAGTGGTTAAGAATTCACCTGCCAATTCAGGGGACATGGGTTCGATCCCTGGTCCGGGAAGATCCCACGAGCAACTAAGCCCATGCGCCACAACTACTGAGCCTATGCTCTAGAGCTCGTGCACCACAACTACTGAAGCCTGCATGCCACAACTACTGAAGCCTGCATGCCTAGAGCCTGTGCTCCGCAACAAGAGAAGCCACCACAATGAGAAGCCCACACACTGCAACAAAGAGTAGCCCCCACTTGCCACAACTAGAGAAAGCCCGCACGCAACAACAAAAATCCAATGCAGCAAAAAATAATAATAATAACAAAATAATAGCAATAATGTCTAAATTCAACTATTTCTGAATAATTGTACATATACTGGAAGAGGATGAAAGGAGTTAAAGTATTATAAGGCTTTGTGTTGTCTAGAGGAGGCTAAATGTATTAAATTTATAATTTTTGCGTTAGATATGCCTGTCAAAATTTCTATGTAATCACTAAAATAAATAAAACAGTATGTATAACTTGCAGTTGATTACAGGGGATAAAATGAAATGGAGGGAACTTAATTCAAAAAAAGGATAAGAAGTTTTAAAAGCACGACAAATAGTAAAAAACTAGCAGGAACAAATCCAAGTATTTGAGTGATTACAATTAATATAACTATATTAACTTCTCAAAAGGCAAAAAATGTCAAACTAAATTTTTAAATGGCGTTAAATGCTGTTTACTGCAAACATAATTAAAACATAAGAACACAGAAAAGTTAAATTCTTTTTAAAGATTAAAAGTATATATTTTTATCTATATACATACATATAATATATACACACACATATATATAATATATATTCAGACTAGTTAAATATACATGTACTCTAAACTTTATCAATGTCACACATACCCAATAAAATATGTGCACATAGGCATTGAAAGACATACGTAGAAATGTGCATATGTGCTTTTTTCATAATGGCAAGAAAATGGAAACTCAAGTAGCTGTCAATGGTAGAATAATGAATGACAGATTCTGGTGTATTTATACCATATACTATACAACAATGAAAATGAACAAACTATAGCTACGAGCAACAACATGATGAATTCCACAAAAATAATTTAAATGAAAGGAGCCAGACACAAATGCAGACTGTATGATTTCATTTAAAAAAATTTCAAAAGCAGGGAAACTAAACTATGGTTTTAGAATTCAGGATTTTGTTTAAGGAGGGAAACCTTTTGGGGGAAGGAAGGAGTCAGTAATTGGGAGAGGAGTTATGAGGAAATACTCTATATCTTAGGAGGTGATTATATGGGTATATTCACTTAGGGACAATTTATCCAGCTGTCTTATGATTTGTATGCTTCTCTATATGTACTTTATACTTGAAAAAAATCCTAAGTAAAAATTAGCTCCCTACATTTTTTAAAATTAAAGCTAAATATAACAGTGTTTTTTCAAAAAGAAAAAAACTAAATCATCATGTTTAGGGATACATATTGAGGTGGAAAAGCTATTTATTTTAAAAGGGCCAAAAAGTAATTAACATGGAGGTCATGGTAGTGGTTCCTTTGGGAGGGAGGAGCAAGAATGGGTTATCTGGGTTGTAAACAAGGTTCTATTTCTTGATTTGAGTGGTAGTTACATGGGAGTTTGTACTAAATTATTATTGAGCTCTGTATATCTTAGTTTTGGGCATTTTTCTACATGAATATTTCACAATAAAAATACTTTAAAACAAGCTTCAGAGAAAGTAATTATAGGAGAATGTCTTCATGATTCTTAAAACACAAATTCTGGGGCTTCCCTGGTGGCACAGTGGTTGAGAGTCCACCTGCCAATGCAGGGGACACGGGCTCGTGCCCCGGTCCAGGAAGATCCCACGTGCCGCGGAGTGGCTGGGCATGTGAGCCATGGCTGCTGAGCCTGCGTGTCCGGAGCCTGTGCTCCGCAATGGGAGAGGCCACAACAGTGAGAGGCCCGCGTACCACAAAAACAAACAAACAAACAAACAAACAAACAAATTTTGTTACCATAGAGAAAGGAGTAATAAATTCAGCTACATTTTATTTGACACCATAGAGAGAGTGAAAACACTAGCCAAAGAACTGGAAAAGTTAATTACAAAGAATTCAACCCAAAAAGGAGTATTATCCATGTTATATAAAGAACACCCAGAAATCAAATAAAAAATTTTAAATGCAGACAATCCAATGTAAAATTGCACCAAAAGAAACATTTTTTATAGGTTCTGCACATACAAGGAAATTCAAATGGCCAACAAATATATGAATAATATTCAACCATATTAGTAACCAGGGGAAAAGCAAACTAAAATGAAATACAACTGTAGATCCACCACAATATACCCATCAGAATGGCTGAAATTAATAAGTCTGACAATACCAAGTGTTACCAAGGATGTGGAGCAATAGATTCTGTCATTCACTAACAGCAGGAAAACAATTTAGCATTATCCACTAAAGTTGAAGACCAAAAAACTCTGACTAAGCCTTTCTACTCCTGAGTATATATCCTGGATAATTATGTGCATGTAGTACCAGAATACATATGCAAAAATGTTCACAGCTATAGTGATTGTGATAGCCCCAAAATGGAAACAACACAAAATTCCAACAACAGAAGAATGGACCATTCAATGAAATACATACAGCAATGAAAAAATGAGTGAACTAGACTTAAACCTACAGATAACAGCATGGCTGAATTTTATAATACACAAGGTAAATAAATACAAAAGAAACATACAGCATGGCTCTTTTATATATTTTTAAATGAGACAAAACTCAATTATATTGTTTGGAGGTACAAACTTTTTGGTAAAGCTATAAAGAAAAGGCAAGCAGCTTATTACCATAAAAGTCAGGGTAGTGGTTTATCTCTAAGAGGAGGAGAAATGGTAAGTGATAGACAAGGACCACGAGGGGAACTTTGGGGAAGGGGTGCTGTCTATGTCCTATTTCTTGAACTGGGCACTGGTTACACAGATGTTTGCTTTAGAATTCTTTTTTTTTTTTTTTTTTGCCGTATGCGGGCCTCTCACTGCTGTGGCGACTCCTGTTGCAGAGCACAGGCTCCGGACGCGCAGGCTCAGTGGCCATGGCTCACGGGCCCAGCTGCTCCACGGCATGTGGGATCTTCCCGGACCGGGGCATGAACCTGTGTCCCCTGTATCGGCAGGCGGACTCTCAACCACTGCACCACCAGGGAAGCCCTAGAATTCTTTTCACACTGTACATTTATGGTTTCTGCTTTTTTTTTTTTTTAACCGTGTTCATTTTACAACTTAAAAAGTTGGAAACAACAGGGAGTTTAACTGGTAGTATCTGAATTACCTTACTTGCTCCTCAAGTTCAACTTGAAGGTATTGATAAATGCCCAGAGTTTAACATCCAGAGAATATATTTAATGTTACTTTGTGTCCAAACGTTGTCACTAGATCAAACTAAGAGTATTTATTCTTTTCACTTGTTCAGAAAACAACTCAGACAAATATGGAGTGAGGTATTTGTAAAAAAGAACCAAAAGAGTAAAAGTGTTTTAGATGGTGGGTGATTTATCCTGTAAACATACTATAATTACAAATTCAACCTGGAAGCCTCCTACTTTTTATACTTCCTTTTCTTCCTGGTCTTTGTTCTCTGCGATAAGAGGGCCAGATCTCTAACAGGTTGGGTAGTGGTTGGGGGTGGGAGAGGTGAGTGAGATAAGGAAAAGACCTTTATCCTATGGTTAAGGACCTGGGTGGAGTTAGTTTCAGGATGCTTCAGACAATATTATCAGAATATTAAATGCCATCTCCACCCTTTTAAATACTTAGGGTGAGCATTTCACTCACAAAATCTTTCCTTGAATTCAGGTTGATACTCCTATTTGAAGACTGTTAAAATGGGTCACAGAAAAAGAGCTACTCTCCCAGGATTAGATAACAAAATGGAGTAAAATTTCATTCCCTTTGACTCCAAGAATCTCATTCCGTGAAGCTCAATCATGAAGGGCAGAGGACTGTTGCTTACAACTAAATTATGTTTAAAATCAGATTGATTACCTACCTGCTCCACAGAGCTCCCCAAGTAACGTATTTACCTTTGGAATGCTGTCACCCTCAACTCTCAGAGTCCACAGAATGTGTTCCAGTTCAATTCTCTTTTAGAAGTTTCTCCCCACTAATTTTCCTCCATGTGGTTGTAGGGTCCCATACATGTGTACAAATGTCTCCTTCTTTAACCAGTTAGCCCTGAAAAAACTTCAGAGAGTTCAGCCATACTGGGTATACCCTCTTACTTTTTTGTTGTCTAATTCTTAAGAGTATGAAAAGGAGCACAAATTTATGCACAAAGACTAGCCTGGTTGTCAGAGACAAGCACTCTCCTATCCCTACTGCACCCACAATTACTTCATCCTCTAGCCTCAGTTTCCGTATTTGCACACAGCCTAGAATCAGATGCTTCTTCCCTCCTTCCCAGGAAGTTTAGACAAATTTTGATACAAAAGCAGAGCCAAGGGCTCTCCAAGTTCTTTCAGAGACACAGGTAGATGATTGTTTCCTTGTAAAAAGATCTACACCAGCTACTATAATGCAGACAACACAATTTCCCAGAACGGAGGTAGAGTAAAAGGCAACAGAAAGAGATGAGATGGCTGGAAAGAAGCCCCAGTTCCCCTAATCTCATCCCTCCAGCTTTGTTCAGGAGCTATAGAGGCAATCAGCCTGACTCACTGACAGCACTACTTCTCTCAGGTCAAAGAGCATTAAGAAGTGAAGCACTGCTGGGCCCCATAGTCAGGGCGTGACAAGCATTATGGGATATATATGTCCCAGGACTGGCTGGCTTTTCTCTCAGCTCCTCATAGTCTAGCATCATCCTCATCTCACTCATGTTCTCATTGCTGAGAAAGGGCCAGACTAGAAGACACCCCTGCGGCCCCAGGTAGAAGAGCTGGCTCAAGTTGCAGGATATCTAATTGCTTGAGAAGGGGAACCTGAAATTTTCCCCAGTGGCTCTAAGCATTTCTGTAAGCAACGTCTGTTTTCAGCAACTCCCTGCACCAGCCATGCTACAGAAAGATTTAGTGGAGCTAAGTGAATGGCCAGAGAGAAAAGCTGGCATTATCCCTAAAACAAGCCCACTTCACTTCTCAGCCTCTGGGAGAACACCAAGTAAGGAGAAGAGCAACCATCCAATCAAGTGTGGGATGAAAGCATTACCTCATCAGGGTGAGCTCCCATTAGCTGAAATTACTCCGGATAAAGCTTTCATGGGAGTAAATGAACCCTTGTCAGGAACTCACACCCCACCCAGGGACCGTTTTCCTCCCCTATAGCTTCTTATTTTTAAATTAAGAAAAGGGGTGGATGGGGAACAACAGACCATTCCCTAACATTTTTCATAAGCATACATGGTATTGAGAAGGTTTAGATCTTCTCTCCCCCAAAATTATTATTCAGTGACTTTTGGACAAAAATAGGGGGTCATCTGCAACAGATTGGTAAGGGAAGTTGGAGAGGAGGAGGCAAAAAGAGTGAATTATCAGTCGTGTTCTGAACCTGCAGTGGAACTGTCAGAGGGACAAAGAAACAAAAAGAATAATAAAAATCAAAACACATTGGAGGAGATGGCAAGACACTGACTTGTTTTGCAACTTAAAGTTATCCTCATAGCTACAGCTTCTGTTTTTAATGAAAACTGCCAAAAGTTATCCTGTTTTTTTAAAGCAAATAAATATAAGCAGCAAATTTCTAGTTTGTGACTTAAATCCAGTAATGAATAAAGCTCTCAATAAACCTGTCTTCCTGCTATCAAAACCCCATATTTGACAGAACCAAGAACAAAAGTTTGTTTTATGTGTGCTTCAGAAACTGTTTGCATTTAGTGATTAAAGGGAAAGGAAGGCACATCTCCTAAGATAGACTTGTTTCTATCACACAGAAATTAGCTGTCTAGGGGGCTTCCCTGGTGGCTCAGTGGTTAAGAATCCTCCGGCCAATGCAGGGGACATGGGTTCAAGCCCTGGTCCGGGAAGATCCCACATGCCGCGGAGCAACTAAGCCCATGTGCCACAACTACTGAGCCTGTGCTCTAGAGCCTGCAAGCCACAACTACTGAGCCCACATGCCACAACTACTGAAGTCTGCACACCTACAGCCTGTGCTCTGCAACAAGACAAGCCACCACAATGAGAAGCCCATGCACCAAACCGAAGACCCAATGCAGCCAAAAATAAATAAATAAAATAAATAATTTTTTTTTTAATTTTTGAAAAAAAAAAGTTAGCTGTCACCTAAGAACTGATTTGCAAAAAAGGCCATGAAAACAAGTCTAATTTCAAATATAGAGAGTTGACTATTTGAGAAGGGAGTTCTGTTCCCATATTAGAGGCAGAGGCTATTTGGGAACATAATTATATCTTTTATTCTAAATTGATTTAAACTTAAAATTGACAGAATATAGGGAGCAGATTTGTTGTGGTTTGTTGTTGCTTTCCAAAGGGCTTTAAAACAGCTATTTTTTAGTGAAGTAGTCTAAACCAATGACTAGTTTACTATTGCTACAATGTAATTCACACTCAAGATTCCTTCTGCTTTGTAGCCAGGCCTACTTTGAGCCCAGCCCAGACTGCAATCATCAGGTTCCAAACATGTTGGAATCTGTGGCAAAGTCTTCAAACTGGAATTCTACAGCAGCAATTTAACCATGTTTAAAGACCAAAATTCTCTGGAGAGAATGGATTCTGACTTGGGGATATCCTTGGGGATAAATTATGCAGGGTATAGGTCACGAGGAGGACCCAAAAGAACACTGAAAAAATGATTATTCACTTTGGTAGTCATGTCCCAGGTGCCTTGTAAAACCTTTTATCTTTGACACCTTCACTCATTCAGGTGACCTTTATTCAGTACCTCCTACGTGCTGTTATTATAAAGATGTGTCAGACTCCTCTTGATTCAAGTTTGGCTTCTACCACTACCAGAAATAAACTATAAAAGATAGCTCAGTGTTCCCTTATGCAAGGTTCCTTAATAATTTTTACCATCTACTGAGCACCTACTGTGTGCCAAATACTTTTCCATATGTCAGAGGTCCTCAAACTTTCTCTTTTCTCAGAGCCCATCGTGTCTCAGCAAGTTTTCCACCATTCCCTTAGGCCAAAAGAAATACCTAACAGCTCCATTTATTAAATAATTTGATCTAAACAAGAAGCATTTATATACTAAGGACTTAGTAGTTGTTTGAAAAAAATGATACATGTAAATTGAAAGGAAACTATTATTTCTATTTTATTCTTAAATAATCACAATTACTTATTAATGAGATGTGTGCACCTATTTCACACTGCTCAACTTCTTAATCACACTGGACACCACCACCCTTACTTAGTGTTCCATGTTGATTTTTACATGGTACTTGCTTTTTATCACACTGAAAACCCAGCTTTGTGAAGATACAAGCATAAGGCATGACAGAAGGTAGCACAATCTAATTTTGAAACTCTTAACTACCTCTGGTACCCAATGTACATGTGTTTCCCTCAAATTTTTGAAATATCCAACTGTGGTAACCATGTGAGTTCACTGCAGAGGCTTAGGGTGCCTAAACACAGTTTGGGAACCATGGACGTATGCCATTTCATTTTATCTTCACAACATTTCTGCACTGCAGGTACTACTCTAATTTTTAGATGTGGGAGTTGAGGTTGAGGACAGTTAAATAATTTACAAAGTTCACATAACTAGTAGGTGGTAGCACTGGGATCTAGGTCTGCCTGACTCAAAACCCACATGCTCTTCCTGTTAGCCATGCTGCCTTTCTCCTCTCTCACTAGCTTTGCAGGATATTAGAATCACAGACTATCAGAGCTGGAAGGATCAGAGGGATGACCTAGTCCCAGAACTCTGGTTTTACAGATGATCAAGACACACACTGCTTAAAGGCAGAGCTGGAGCCCAGGCCCCCAGACTCCTGGTCTAGAGTTCTTTCCATAGCATCAGGCTGATTCCCTAATAGATGAGTGTAAGAGGAGGGAAAAAGTGTCCCCAAAACATATCTGCCCCATAAGAGGTTTCCATGTTGGGGTTCACGTTTGGTCAGAGGCAAAGGATGTGCCCTCCAAAGATCAGAGGCTGCTGTCGGGAAAGCAGAAGGTAACTTTTCCCAACCACTGCCCACTTGACAGCTATAGAAGAAGCAGGGGAAATAGAAAATATCTTAATTTTCTCTCTGCTAGTGATATGTTTTCAGAACAGGAAGCTCTGGATTCAATTTTTTTGTCAGTGCAAACATAAAACTATTTCCTGGCCAAATATTAATCCTCCCCCCTTTTGCATGCTCTTCTGGAATATATCTCACACCCTTCTTCTGTAGAAACCAAAAACTGAAAGTACTTGTTCAGGAGTGGATGGCAGAGTCAGAATGATGATGATGATATTCAACTAACACTCACTGGACTTGTACTATGTGCTCCAGGCCAGGCACTGTGTTGAGAGCTTTACACTTATTATATTTTCAAATAATTTATTTCAAAATATAATATATACACAGAAAATGGCATAGGGCTTCCCCAGTGGTGCAGTGGTTAAGAATGCACCTGCCAGTGCAGGGGACAAAGGTTCGAGCCCTGGTCCAGGAAGATCCCACATGCCACGGAGCAACTAAGCCCATGCGCCACAACTACTGAGCCTGCACTCTAGAGCCCACGAGCCACAACTACTGAAGCCCGCGCGCCGAGAGCCTGTGCTCTGCAACAAGAGAAGCCACCACAATGAGAAGCCCGCGCACCGCAGCGAAGAGTAGCCCCCATTCACAGCAAGTGGAGAAAGCCTGAGCATAGCAACAAAGACCCGATGCAGCCAAAAATATATAAATAAAACAAATTAATTTATTTTAAAAAATGAAAATGGCATAAAGCATATATATATAAAATATATAGGGCTTCCCTGGTGGCGCAGTCCGCCTGCCGATGCAGGGGACGCGGGTTCGTGACCCGGTCCGGGAAGATCCCACATGCCGCGGAGCGGCTGGGCCTGTGAGCCATGGCCGCTGAGCCTGCGTGTCCGGAGCCTGTGCTCCGCAACGGGAGGGGCCACGGCAGTGAGAGGCCCGCGTACAGCAAAAAAAAAAAAAAAAAAAAAAGAAGAAAAAAATATATATATATGTATATATGTCTGTATTTATACCAATAATGATAAAGCAAATACCCATGTAACCATCACCCAGATCAAAAACTAAAACATTGCCACCTCAGAAGCTCCTCCCCCAGTCACAGCCCTCACTTTCCTTTTTAGAGGTGAACTATATATTGACTTTTATAATCATCATTTCTTCATTTTTCTTTACAAATTTACCAACTGTTGACAGAGCCATAAATAAAATGTGGTTTTGACCATTAACAGCTTCCTTCCAGGGCCCTGCCTCCCACTCCAGGTTCCCCTGTTGTCTCTAGGCTGCGGCTCAGCATTTCTACTTTGACTGCCCTGCACATCTTCTTGGAAGATCGTCTACTTCCTGAATTCCTTATTCAATTCCTTCTTAAGGAACAGTGCATGGGAAGTCAAAATCAAAACTGCATGTCTGAAATGTCTTTATTGTATCCCCAAATTTGATAGATAGGTTGGCTCAGAATTGAATTCTAGTTTAGAAATTGATTTCTATGAAATGTTTGAAGGCATTTCTCCATTGCCTTTTCTAATGGTGCTTTTGAGACTTCTGATGTCATTCTTATTCCTGTCCCTTTGTGGATGCCCTGTGTTTCCAATCTGGAAGATTTCAGGATCTTTTCTTTATGCCTGGTTCTGGAGTTTGGGAGTGATTGATGCTGTGCAGCACCAACCAGATGCCCCTTCAGGAATGCAGTTACTCCCCCCAACTTCTGGGAATGCTGCCATGACCATCGGCTGTCAGCCCTCTTTGGAGAATGCCTTGGCTGAAGAAAACTTCCAGGATCAGCCTGTATAGAATAGCTGACAACAAGGTCAGGGGAGGGGTGAAGGCCCAGCTTCCTCACCTCAGCTGGCGACAATTCTGCGCACCCATCCCAGCTCTAGAGCTCCCCATGAGAGGTCAGCTGAGGTCTTCACTGGGCCTGCACCACTGCCCAAGTTCTTCCTCTGCCCTTTCCTTCCCCTTCCTTCCACATGTGTTGATCCCAAGAGCACTCTCCTAAGTGTCCTGCCTGCTACCCTTCATCGAGAGTTTCTTCCCAGAGAACCCAACTTGCAACTACAACATGCCTTGCTGTGGGTCTTGTTTTCATTCATCATGTTGAACAAATCCGTAGGCCCCATATTCTTGCTAACATTTACCTCCACTATGAGTATGTTGGCATACCCATTTTAGAGATGCACAAACTCAGACTATGGAAGTGAAATAATTTGCAGAACAAGGTCACAGGTAGTAACAGGTAGTACAATAGGTAGGAAGTAGCAGAAATGGGATTTGAAACCAGGTTTGTCTTAGGGCAAAACCAGTGCAGTGTTCGTTTCTGGAGTGACTGTGGGAGTTTTGGCTACACACACTGAGTCCCAAGCTTGTTGAAGAGGAAAGAGGAGCAGGCAGAATCCAGGAACACAGCATGAACATAGTTACCTTTATTCTTTCAGTACAAGCCACTTTGTTCCCATGGGAGAAAGTCGATTCTGCCTGCTGCAATGGACGTTGTGCCTTCAGCTACCATGGCATCCATTCAGATGAAAGCTGAGTGTCTCTACATAAGCAGCTCTGATAAATGTTGGGACAGGAGCACATGTAAGAAAGATAAAATGAAGTGGGGAAACAGAGGTTCTGCCTAGTGTGTTTCTCTTATGACAAATATTTGGTATTTAATTTTATTGCCAGCAAAGCTCATGTGACATTGGGAAGATTCCTTCTCTCTGGGCCTCAATTTTCCTTTGTATAAATTAAAGGTTTACAACAGATAAATCCCATGGACTTTAAAAACCTCATGAATAAACCACAAGTTGAATACCTATTACCAAGACATATACCTTCATTCAACAAATATTTATTGAATGCTTGTTACGACCCAGGCACAGTTCTAGGCACACATAGAACACACGGTTCTAGGGATATATAAGTGAACAAAACAAATGAAATTCCCTGGACTGAAGGATCTTACGTTGTAGTGGGACACTTACTTAGTGCTTACCTTGTGCCAAGCAGAGGTTTGAGCACTTGTAGACATATCAACTCTTTTAATCCTCATGACAGCATTTTGAGGTAGGTACTATTAACATCATTCCCATTTTACAGCTGAAGACAGAGGTGTAGAAACATCAAATTGTACTTGTTACAAATCTGCGATGTGAACCCAGGCATTCTGGCTTCAGGGGCTAGGCTCTTATGTTATGCCACCACTGACTCTGGAAAAGTCCAATGGAACTACTTTCAAACTTATTGGTTTTGAAATTCTTGCCAAAACATGATGACCTTGTAAAGCTAACATAAAAGGCCACTTTCAGAACAGTACTTAGAAGATTTACACAAGAAACATTTTCTATTTTATGTTAATAGAAATTCAAAGACAAATCATTCTTTCAGTAGCCAAGTGAAATTCTAAATAGAAATGATAACCACATTTCATTCCAGCATGATTGTATAGACTATAACTTAAATGAATATAGTGCCAGCTGAGAGCTTTAAGAAATTTATTTTTCTTACTAAGTTTCTTATTTTTGGTTTACATATTCCTTGAAACAATCTGACAACTAGAATAATCACCTACACTTTATTTTGTAGGTGACAGCTAATAATTATAAAACAGATGTTCCTCAACTTATAATGTGGTTACATCCCAATAAGTTGAAAATATTATAAGTCAAAAATGCATTTAATACACCGAGCCTACCTAACATCACAGCTTAGCCTAGCCTACCCTAAACATGCTCAGGACACATTAGCCTACAGCTGGGCAAAATCATCTAACACAAAGCGTATATCATAAAGTGTTGAATATCTCATGTAATGTATTGACTACTGTACTGAAAGTGAACAGAATGTTTGTTTGGGTATAGAATGCTTGTAAGTTGTTTACCCTTGTGATCACATGGCTGACTTGGGGCTGTGGCTGCCCAGCATCATGAGACGCGTTATCACTAGCCCCGGAAAAGACCAAAATTCAAAATTCAAGGTACAGTTTCTACTGAATGCATATAGCTTTCACACCATTGTAAAATCGAAAAATCTTAAGTTGGACCAGTCAGGGATGTACATTGTACGCTGATACTAACTTATGTCACTGACAGAAGGATCTGTAAGAAAGAAGAGTCTGTATAGGAACTTGCTGGTCTCTGAGCCTTCAGATGCACCCTCTGTGGTGAGATTCGTTCTGCCCAAGCTCAGGGCAAGTTCCAAGAGAAAGTCTGGATGTCAGGGCAGCCTGGGCAAATTTCCAGATTGCTCTGTCAGGTTTGGAGGGGCTCTTTGATATCATCTTGTCAAGGTATCTTACTTTACCATTTCAGGAGGAAACTGAGGCTCAGAGGGGTATAGAATTAATGGCAGATACAAAGCTAGAGCCCAGGTGTCCTGATGGGATGATCAACTGTCCCAAATTTCCCCAAAACGTGGGACTTCCAGTGTTAAAATAGGGCAACTTGAGGGAGAAACAGAATGAATTGGTCACTCTGACTCTTAGTTCTGGCTATCCACTGCTTTTAAAAATATTTTCAGGATGCTGCATCATTCCCTGCTGGTCCCAAGCTCGGGAAGAACCTTTGTCTTTTTCCTTTGACTTCCCTTTTGAGTTTCATGCAGAATTTTTAAGACTGTATCCTCCTGCCTATTGCCCATTTCTCTCCACTCCCTCTCTCGTTTTCTCTGGGAAAGTGGAGTTTGCAGGGCAAGCAGGGTGATAGTCATATAGGAACTAAGAAGGACTGATTTCATCTCTAGAAATCCAAGAACACCTGAATGGTCCAAATGATATCCAGAGAGTGAAGCAGTATCCCTCACAACCCATGAAAGGCAAGAGCTGGCCTCTGTGTAGGTAGACAACTCCTGAAAAGATGGGATTTCACAGCCAGGGATGGCTCTGACTGCCCTCTCTCCACCAAATACCTCTTCTTCCTAATGACTCAAGCCAGTAATTCCAACATCAGAGTTTCATTCATGCAACTTAAGCCAAACAAAGGCTTATTAAATGAATTCCCCTTGCAAAGGTTAATAAATCAGTGATCAATCTCTCCAAATGAACAACTTCCTCAGAAACTCTGACCACTTCTCTGCTTTCTAATGCACTCATCCTGTTCTGTGTGTATACAGTTCAGGCTCACATGCTCATGAAGATGTGGAAGACACAGCTCTCCAACAGTCTGCATTTCCTCTGCATACACTCCCTTCTATGTCCCCCTCAGGCTGGGGATGTCTCTCCATCCAGCTCCCATTATAGGGCCACATGAGAGCAGTGGCCCATAAGATAAAGTCTAAGCTCTTCTGCTTACTTGTGAAGACCTGTCTGATTTGCTTAAAAAGGTATGCTCTAAAGGGCAGGGCCTTGGTAAGTAGTTTCATGGCTATATTCCCAGCACCTAATCTGGTGCCTGGTACACAGAGGTGCTCAAAAAATACTTACGTTGATCAACTAACTGATTCAACTCTTTCTACATGCATTTATCACCCCAGACTTCCTGGCTAGAACCCTTCACTCACAAACTTCAACTCCCCCTGACCTTGCACGTACATTCAGTGGTCAGAACTGCCTGTTGCACCTTGGTTCTTGTACTGCTTACTCTGGAAGTCCCCTGCCTTCATCTCCATCCACCTAGTCTATCCATCTTTCAAGTCCTATTTCTGCCAGGAGCCTTCCTGAGTACTACACCCCATCATGATTCCTCCCATGCCACATAGCTACTACACTCATCATTCAACTGGCATTCTACCCCTCAACTTAAATTGTCCTGGGATTCCACACTACCATGGTATAGCAACCTTACTCTCTTCATCCCCTTGCTTCCTTTGCTGGTGTCACTTTGCTGAGAATCTGTCTTTGGCCCTCTGCGCTTTTCTCCCAGTTCCCTCTCTCTGATGCCTCATACAATCTTACAGCTTCAACTATTTCCTCTCCACAGTAGAATCCCAAATCTAGACCTTCAAAATTCTGTCCTCTCTCCCCAGCTCCTGAGTCAAATTTCCAACTACCAATGAAACATTGGTAGTTGGAAATGGGCTCTGCTGCCATCACCTTTCTCACCAAATGAAGCCCTGACTTCCCAGGTGTTACTATCACCCTTCTCTCCAGTCAAACAGGGTGGAAAATGCAGCCATTAGGGATGAGGGAGAAAGGTAAGTACTATCAACAACGATAACAAAATTAATCAATATGCAATCTTAGAGAGAAATGGAGGGACTTCCTTGGTGGTCCAGTGATTAAGAATCCACACTCCCAATGCAGGGGGCCTGGGTTCGATCCCTTGTCAGGGAACTAGATCCTGCATACTGCAACTAAGAGCCCACATGCCGCAACTAATTGTCTCGCATGCCGCAACTAAAGATCCCACATGCTGCAACTAAAGATCCGCATGCTGCAATGAAGATCCTGTGTGCTGCAGTTAAGACCCAGCACAGTCAAATAAATAAATAAATTTGTTATAAAGAATGGAAAATTTTATTTGAGCCAAACTGAGGATTATAACCCAGTAGAGAGTCTCTCAAAGAGTTATGAGGATGGTTCCAAAGAATAAGGGAGGAGGTCAGTACACATGCGACAAGCAAAAGTTGCCTGTAATCAAGCACACGTCTCTCGTAATTTCGACCAAGGTTTGGAAGGCATTTCATGACCAATTTGTCCCATGGCACTAGGAATGCTAGGCAAGGATTCTCAGGTCAGGCAAGGATTTCATTGACAGTCCACTCAACGTGCTATTACTGGACTAGGCCCTGTTAACAGTAACCAAAAGCCTCTGGACTGCCTATCTCACTAGTTTGTTATGGTCCAGGAAATGGTTCCCTCTTGTTGCTTCTTCACATATCTAGAGTTACACTATCACACTCATTGATCTTATAGAACTATATATTTATAGTGGTCAATTGTTTGTAATCACCTAATCATCATTAATTTTATCTGAGGCTCAGTCACACATTTGGTAATGCAAGAAACAATAATCTTATAAAATAGGCAGAATACAAGTAATATAGCTAGTAACATTAATAAGGTCATAAGTAAGTATTTCAGCTAAGAACTTCCATTAGGTGTGGCCCAGTAACTATCCAGGTCATCTGACCAGTCTGTCCTGCACCAATTGCTATCTTTAAGGGAAATTATATATTGGCATTGTACATAAAGTTCCCTAAAGCTGTCTGCACATACAAGGCAAGTGGTAGGTCATCATGACCCCTTCAAGAATTGAGAAAGGAATGTTATCTTCTAAGGAATTACATGGCTGGCACCAGAAGGAGAAAAATTGATCTTTACAGTTGAGTCAGTTGAATAGGCATTTCTGTCATTGGGGAGGTCTGGTTAACTCATAATGCAGATGTACAACACACACTGGAGGGGAAGCAGGAGGCCCAAAGGAGCAGGGAAAAATTTTATGTTTAAACTTTTCTTGTCTTGCCTTAAAATGGGAATTTTATTTCATCAATAGAAAGACATAGTCAATTCTCCTTGAGAAGATCTCTCAATCTTTCTCCCCACCCACCCCCAATTCATTGTCCACACAACAACCAGAGTAATCTTTTTAAAAAGTGAGTCAGATTCCCCTCACTCCCATACATACACTTAAAGTCCTGCAATGACTTCCCATTGCACCTAAAATAAAGGGTCCAGGTTATCTGGCTCCTGCTGCTCCCTTCACCCCTCAGGTTTCTCTCTCCTGGACTCCATCACGTGCCCTTGGGGGTCCTCTGCTCCTAGGGACCCTTCTCCCTCTACTCTCTGCATGGCTGACTTCTTGTCTTTAAAAACCTGCTGCAGGACTTCCCTTGTGGTCCAGTGGTTAAGACTCCACACTTCCACTGCAGGGGGTGCAGGCAGGAAGTTCCATATGCCTCACGGTGCAGTCAAAATAAATAAATAAATAAATAAAAATCGGCTTCACTTTTAACCCAACCCCTGAGTACTTTGAGAAATATCAGAGGGCTACTTCTTGTCTCCCAAATACAAGGTTACACTTGAGTTTGTGTCTGGAGTGACCTGTGTCCTCCTCTCTACCCACTTCCTGTTTGTCTTTCAAAGCTCTGCCAATATCACCTCCTCTTTCAGACCAAGCCCAGTGAAATCACTCCTGTCATGAATGCCAAAGAACTTAGGGTCAGAGCCATCATTCAGTACTTATCAGATCCTCTCCTTATTTCAGTATTGTCAATTTTTTAAAAATGTTTTATGCATATTGTTTTATTTTCCAGATATAAAGTTTCTTCTGAGAACAAGGACCATTCTTTATATCCTGAATTGCAGCAAGCTCACTAGACCAATTTACATTTGTACAACCTTTTAAAATACCTTTTATTTATTTTTGGCTGCATTAGGTCTTCATTGCTGGGCACGGGCTTCTCATTGCAGTGGATTCTCTTGTTGCAGAGCATGGGCTTTAGGCACACGGGCTTCAGTAGTTGTGGTGCGTGGGCTTAGTAGTTATGGCACACGGGCTTAGTTGGTCCGCGGCACGTGGGATCTTCCCGGACCAGGGCTGGAACCCATGTCCCCTGCATTGGAAGGCGGATTCTTAACCACTGTGCCACGAAGGAAGTCCCTAAAATACCTTTTAAAAAGCTAATGAATAGGGCTTCCCTGGTGGCGCAGTGGTTGAGAATCCGCCTGCCGATGCAGAAGACACGGGTTCGTGCCCTGGTCCGGGAAGATCCCACATGCCGCGGAGCAACTAAGCCCGTGAGCCATGGCCGCCAGGCCTGCGCATGTTCGTGCCCTGGTCCGGGAAGATCCCACATGCCGCGGAACAACTAAGCCCGTGAGCCATGGCCGCCAGGCCTGCGCGTCCGGAGCCTGTGCTCCGCAACGGGAGAGGCCACAACAGTGAGAGGCCCGCATACCGCAAAAAAAAAAAAAGCTAATGAATATATTTTTAAAATTGTAATAATTTTAATGATAATTCACATTTGAAAATCAAAACAATATAAAAAGATTTGAAAAGTCTTCCTTACATCTTGTTCACATCTACCCGTATCCTACCTATCTCATTTTTGAGTCTACAGGAAACAACTTTTATTAGTTTCTTATGTATTATTCCTGTTTCTTTATGATAATGTGGAAAAATATTAATATATATTCTTCTTATTCCCTGTACTTATACAAAAGGGACACACTCTCCACATGGCTATGTACCTCACTTTTTTCACTTAGCAGTGTATCCTGGAAATCTCTCCAAAACAGTACATAGAGAGGAGATATTACTATTCTAGGGCTACAGAGTATACCATTGTGTGGATAGTTTATTTTACTCATTCCCTGTTACTGATTTGTTTCCATGTTTTGCTATTATAAATAATACTCCAGTGAATAATGTTGTACACGTATCATTTAATACTTGTGAAGTTGTGTCTGCAGATAGATTCCCAGAAGCAGAATTCTGGATCAAAGCGTAAATGCATCTATAATTTTTGCCAATATCTTCAGATTCCTTTCTCAAGGGTTACGGCATTTTGCATTCCCTTCAGCAACGCAAATGAGTCTTACTATTTCTACACAGCCATGCTAACACAGAATGTTATCAAACTCTTAGATTTTTGCTAGTCTGACTGGTGAACAAGGGTGTAGTTTCTACCTGCATTCCTCTTATTATGACTGAGCTTGAGCATCTTTTCATATTTTGAAGGGCCATGTTTGTTTCTTGGCCTATGAATGGTCTATCCATGTTCTTGGTCAATTTCTCTATTGAGTTATGATCTTTTCTCAGTTTCTAGGCTTACTCTATATTAGGTAGATTAACCTTTCTCTGTAATATTAATTATTAATCTTTTCCCCCAATTTTTCATTTGTCTTTTAATTTTATTTATGGCATGATCAATTATTCTTGAGGAATAAGTAAATTACCAAAACTGAAGAAGTAGAAAACCTTTGTAAGATCAATTACCATAGAAGAAACTACAAGTTTTCAAATCTCTATATTATTTTTTAAAATATTTATTTATTTATTTACTTGGCTGCGTTGGGTCTTAGTCGTGGCATGTGGGATCTTTGTTGTGGCATGCAGGATCTTTTGTTGCAGTGTGCCAGCTTCTCTCTAGTTGTGGCGTGTGGGCTCTAGAATGCATGGGCTCAGTAGTTGTGGCGTGCAGGCCCTCTAGTTGTGGTGCACAGGCTCTAGAGCGTGCGGGCTCAGTAGTTGCAGTGCATGGGCTTAGTTGTCCCCTGGCATGAGAGACCTTAGTTCGCCAACCAGGGATCGAACTCGCATCCCCTGTATTGGAAGGCAGATTCTTAACCACTGGACCACGAGGGAAGTCCCTCAAATCTCTATTTTAAAGAGGGTACCACGTTCAGAGAGTTTTACTGGTGAATTCTATCAAACTTTTGTGGAACAAATAATCACTGTATTATTATTAACTGTGGTTGAATAAAACACATAATATCAAGGAAATGAGAAGACAAGTCACAGACTGGAAGAAATATTTGCAAAAGACAAACCCGATAAATGACTGTTATCCAAAATATAAAAAGAACTCTTAAACTCAACAATGAGAAAACAAAAACCCAATTAAAAAATGGGCCAAAGACCTTAACAGACACCTCATTAAAGAAGATATACAGATGGCAAATAAACACATGAAAACATGCTCCACGTCAATATGTTAACAGAGAATTGCAAATTAAAACAATAGTGAGGGGACTTCCTTGGTGGTCCAGTGGTTAGAATGGACCTTCTAATAAGAATCTGCCTTCCAAAGCAGGAGATGTGGGTTCAATCCCTGGTTTGGGAACTAAGATCCCACATGCCACCGGGCAACTAAGCCTGCGTGCTCTTGAGCCCACATGTCACAACTAGAGAGCCTGCATGCCACAACTACTGAGCCTACATGCTCTGGAGCCCATGCACCACAACTAGAGAGAATAGCCTGCATGCCACAATGAAAGATCTTGCATGCCTCACTGAATATCCCACATGCCACAACTAAGACCCGATGCAGCCAAATAAATAAATAAATAAATATTTTAAAAATAAATAAATAAAACAACAGTGAGGTACCACTACACATCTGTCAGGAGGGCCAAAATCCAAAACACTGACAACATCAAATACTGTCAAGGATGTGGAGCAACAGGAACTCTCATTCACTCCTGGAGGAAATGCAAAATGGTACAGCCACTTTAGAAGACAGTTTGGCTGTTTCTTACAAAACAAATAGAAGACCTATGTCCTCACAAAAACCTGGACTGTTTTATTCATAATTGACAAAACTTGGAAGCAACCAAGATGTTCTTCAGCAGGTGAATGGATAAATTGTGGTACGTGCAGACAATGAAATATTATTCAGTGCTAAAAAGAAATGAGCTATCAAGCCATGAAAAGACATGGATGAATATTACTAAGTGAAAGAAGCCAATATGAAAAGGCCACATTCTGTATGATTCCAACTACATGACATTCTGGAAAAGGCAAAACTATGGAGACAGTAAAAAGATCAGTGGTTGCCAGCATTGGGTGGGAGGGTAAGGAAGGAAGAAGGAATGAAGAGGCGGAGCACAGAAGATTTTTAGGGCAGTGAAAATACTCTGTATGATACCATAATGATGGATACATGTAATTATACATTTGTCCAAATGCATAGAATGAACATCAGAGTGAACCCTAATGTAAACTATGGACTTTGAGTGATTATGATGGGTCAGTGTAGGTAGAAATGTACCATTCTGGTGAGTAATGCTGATAACAGGGAAGGTTACACATGTTTGGGAACAAGGGGTATATGGGAAATCTCTGTACCTCCTTCTCAATTTTGTTGTAAACTTAAAACTGCTCTAAGAAAATTAAGTCTTTAAAAGCTATTTTATATATATACACACACACACACACACACACACACACACACAAATATACACACACAGAAATCAGATCAGGGGGTGCCAGGAGCTGCGATGGGGGAGGGGTTGATTATAAAAGAGCACAACAGAACTTGGGGTAATGAAAATGTTCTCTGTGTTGATTGTGGTGGTTACTACATAACTGTATATATTTGTCAAAATTTCTATATACTTAAAAAGGATAAAGTTTACTATATGTAAGTTATGCCTCACTAAACTTGACCTTTAAACATTTCTAAGAATGTATATCTTTTAAAATTCATTGAACAAATATTTACTGCATGTCAACTATGTGCCTGGTATTATTGTAGGCCCTGGGGATACAAAAGTGGCTAAAATAGACAAAATTCTGTTTTCATAGTGTTTATATTCTGTTGGGAGAAACAGACAATAAACAAGATTAATATGTAAAATATCTAGCATGTTAGTGTTGGTAAGATTTGCTATCAGAGTAGATATGGGGTGTGAGGGAGAGGAGCCTAGAATTGCCCTTAACAATTGAAAGACAGAGTTGCCATTTATTGAGATGAGAAGACTGGTTAGAGGATCAGATTGAGAGTGAAGAGGGAGAGAATGGGAAGCTCTGTTTTGGACATGTCACATTTGAAATGCCTGCTAGATAGCCAATTAGGCCTTCCTGGAGGATGTCCAGCAGACAGCTGGATATACAAGTTTGGAGCATAGGTGAGGTCTGACTAAAGATATAATTTTGGAGTCTGGAAGGACATGCAGCAATCTTCCTCTCATTTTAAGAGGGCGGTCCCAAGAATAGCGTTGGCTCTTAAAGGCACAAGAGGACAAATTAAGAAGAAAAAAAAAAATAGAATTTTGGGATAGCCACCATATGGGAGTAAATACAGATAAAAAATAGAAGATGTCTGAGGAATGAGCCTCAGTGCTCTCCAATATTAATAGGTCTGAGAAATGAAGAGGAACCAGCAGACTGAGACAGAGTGGCCAGAGGTAAAAGGGAAACCAATCATCTCTGGAGTCCTGGAAGCTGAAAGAAGTGAAAGTTACAAGATGGAGAGTGAATGATCTACAACAACTCTGGATTCGGCAATGTGGAGATCACTGGTAATCTAAAGTAGTTTCAAGGGAACAGTGAGCGTGAAAGAAAAAGTTAGAGAAGTTTGTAAACATTTAGAAACAAGCACTGTTCACTATAATGTTAAAACTAAAATGTTAAATCTGCTCTTCCATTTTTTAACAGTTCCAAGTACTTAAGAATGGTCCTTTCATTATCTGTCCTGATTTTTCCTTGGTTCTATTTCCTGGGTTGGGCAGGGAAAGATGAAGTCAGCTGCTGGAAGATAGTCCCTGCTAAACACTGGCAGAAATTGATCTTACTCAGACCATCCCAGTTGCGTTTCACTTCCCCAATTTATATTTTATTTTTAAGAACTCTGACATAAAACAACAAGTACGTGTATTCTAGTTAAACATTGCAGGTTGAATACATGCATTTATTGTCTCTTCCTCACAAAATAGTAAAGGGATTTCTTTTAAGCACAAAACTCCAAAGTCAAAGAGGAGCCAAAAGTAGAGGGAAAACAAAATTCGGAAAGGTGGAAAGCAACTGAATTTACAAGTCTTGTGAAACCAGGAAAAAAAGTCTTGAGAAACTTTTTTTTATTGCAATCATGAAACAAGAACAAAGAATATGAGAAAACTCTTATTTTTTCCTAGAAAATAAAACAACAAAAAAAATGGAAAACAGGAAAGAAGAGATAAAATGAGAGGATCAGTCCAGGAGGCTCAGTAACTCCGCCTCCCCAAACACACACATAAAAAATAATTGTAGAAAAAGAAAACATAGAAAATGAAAGAAATTATCAAAGAAATAATATAAGACAGTTTACCAGTCCAAAAAGACACGTTTACAGATTGAAAGAGTTCATGAGTACTAAACACAAGAAATGAAAATGTTCTACACCAATGCCACATCACTGCGAAATTTCAGTGTGCTGGGGATAAAGAAAAGTTTCTAAAAGCTTCTAAGGAGGGTGGGGAGAAGAACAGGTAACCTACAAAAGACTAGCATTCAATACAGCATAAGATTTCTCAACAGCAACCCTGGAAACTAGAAGACATTGGAACACTTACCTCAACATTCTTTAGGAAAATTATTTCTAATCTACAATTCTATACCCTACCAAAATAGTAATTTAAAAATTTTAAATATCAATCAAGTGAGAGTAGAATAAAACTTTTCAGATATGTGAGGTCTCAAAAAATTTGCTTCCTATGCACCCTTTCTCAGGAAGCTACTGAAATGTTATCTACCAAAATGAGGGAGTAAACTGAGATTAAAAGACATAAGATTTAAGAAACAGGATGTTCAACAAAGTGGAGAAGCAAAGTGAACCCTCATCCTGATGGTGAAAGAAGACACTAGGATGACAGCTATGCAGTATGTAGAGAAGTAACTAGGCCAGATTGGAGCAAATCTGAGAGGTAAATGAGAGGTCTTTTGGGTAAGGGCAGAATTTACATAGAAAACTAAGCAAACAACAACAAAAACAGATAATTATTAATTCCAGGGAAAACAAAAAGACACGTAGGGAAAGAAAAGTAAGCCTGATTTTTTACATGACTCTCCTCTAAATAGTATACATGATCATAATGTAAACGTTCAATATTGACCTAAGTAAATTTAACTATACAAGGAGATGGAAAGATGAGAAAGATGCATTTGTATTTGGTAAGTGGGAAAAGAAAAGAGAGGCCAATCCTCACCATCCATGGTGGGAAGTCAACAAATAATACCTAAAATTGAAAAAAAACAATAAATAGGACACGAATAGGTTTTTTAGAAACATGGAGATAACACTAATAGCACCAGATAAAAGAATTGAAAGTTGTTGCTTCTTGAGAGGATGGTGCGGGTATAGTTGAGGCTGCTGCTTTTCCTAACAAATCTTATAGACTACTTATATTAACATGCTTAATTTTTTATTTAATATAAAAATTAAGAGAAAACAAGTTAGATTAATATGTAGTATCACAGAAAGGGGTCCATGATATAAAAGTTTAAAAACCAAATTAAGGAATAACAACACAATTCTATTTTTTAAATTATGTATGTATTTACAAACATTTGTACATGCAAAGAATCCACACTAAACTGTTCATAATGGTTATTCACAGGGAGTGGGATGGGGGAGACTCATTTTTTTTTTTTTGAGACTCATTTTTTACTTTACATATGTCCATTTTGTTTACTTTTTTGGTAACAATTATTAATCATTTACATATTTTAAGGTGTATTTGTTCATGTGTGTATATCAAATATAATGTTGTTTGCTTGATAACTTTTTCAATTATGCTTTATATCCACAAGCACACTGAAAGTTTTTTAAGGACCAATGTCATCTTAGAAGCTTTACTGTATATGCATCGCAGTGCCCACCACTGGGCTGTCTACCAATTGGGCAGGTGCTCAATAAAGGCTGAAATTGCAATACTGAATCCCACATCAGAGCAACAAAGAGCATGTTGTACCATTCATCGCCACCAGATGGCAGGTCTCTATCAGAAGTCCTTGTCTATGGAGATATACTCATTATCCTTACTCCCACTCCAACCTTTCCAGAGTACTTTATCTCACTGTATTGTTATAAATTATTTAAGCTTTTCTCTCTCAGACCAGACTAAGCTCCTCCAGGATAAAAACAAGTAATGATAATTCATCTTAGACCCATAAGTGTTGAATACTAGCCTGAACTAAGTAGGTAAATATTTTTAGAATAAATAAATGGATAGATGGATGCATATTTCTCTGAAAACTAATAAAATTCCACAATCATCTCCATACTTTCTTCAACAACAATCAATAAAGAAACATTAACTTGGAACTTCTGTGTCCTATCTAATGTCCAGAGATGGGAGTTTTGAACAGTGAGAGAATTAAAAATATAATAAAGGGGTTTCAGCCAACCGAAATCTCTCCTTGGATGAGCCCCTCCAACTCCAAACCTTTCTAGGCTAATGATGATGCAGCTTCTGCAACCTGGGCACCTCAGTTTGATGGGAGAATATGCTGCTATCCTTGGAGAGATTCCTGTGTGGTTGGGATTGACAAGGGCAAGCCCTAAGGAGCTTCCCAACTGATGAAGGAAATATACCTTCAAGCAAGAAACAGCTAGTCATGGCTTGCAGATTTATCCCCTCTAATGTACCCCAGCCCTCACAGGCCCATGTGTTCCAGCAACTGCTCCCATTTTCCACACAGGAAGGCCTATTTTCTTCCCCACACTTGGAAACCTAGATCTCAAAGGGAAAATTGAAGTATTCTCCTCTTCCTTCCCTGGGTATATTGTTGAGGAACTTTGCAAGTCATTGAGGCTAAATTGGGGGGTCAAAGGGAGGGTCAGGAGCTCAAGCAGCTGTGGCATTTGGACTGGGAGTCACCAGGGGGTGGGAAGAGACAAGCTTCCAGGGAGGAGGGGTGGAGACCAGAGATTAAAAATTCCTGAGCTCTGCTCAGTGTCACTGCTCAGAAGAATATGCATGGAGGCTCATTCTCTCTACCCCCCATCTCTACCCCTTATCTAATTAGCAGAAGAGTGTTAAAAGTCAGAAATCCTATCTCTTTCTCTTCTGGCATTCTCCAGCCATCTCCACCCTCTCTCCACCCTCTCACTCAACTCCCACACCCCCCAACTTGCTCCATAGTCTAAGCAGCCCCTCTAGTCTCAGAGCTCTGAAAAAGGAGCCTGGAAAAGAAATGTGGAGGAACCGGGGATCTGGGGAGTTTAGTGAGAATGCACATCTGGAAGAAGCATTAGCTTAGGATGCACACCACCATCACTGCAGGGTGACCAACCATCCTGGTTTGCCCAGGACTGTTCTGGTTTAAGCACTGAAAGTCCCATACGACGGGAAACACCTCAGTCCTGGGCAAACCAGGATGGTAGCATCAAGGCTCTCTTGGCCCCAACTCACTCTGTAACCCTGAGTAAATCCTCTCTCTCTGGACCTCAGTTATATCCTTGTAAAAATGGGAGCCTCTAGCTCAGAAACTCTATGCCTCTATAAATGGCCTCTAGATTTCCTGAAGCTGGGCACAGCAAGAGTGACTCTGGCTTACTCCTCACTGATTACTGCCCCCAGTGTTCCCCTAAGACTCCTGGTATCTCAACATTCTGGAACATGAGGTGGAAGGGGCCTTTAGGATTATCCCGTCCTACTCCTCTCTAGCTCTATGAATACCATTCCAGTGGAATACAGTGCATTTATTCATTGCATTCCACTTACCACTTGATGCCCTATATTATAGTTAGATACAGACCTTATCTCCTTTTTACTAGATACTAAGCTCCTTGAGGGCAGGTAGCAAGACTGGCTCAGCAAAGGTTAAAGCCTTGCACATAACTGGAACAAACAAATATTTGGTGTTAAATTCTACAGAGAAATCTTTTGCACTTTACCTCCCAGTGGCCTAGAGGGAGGATACAGGGATCCAGCTGTGTGGTGGGAGGCAGCTTGTCCAGTCTCAGAGAACCTATTGTGAAATTTTTAGGAATTTTGCAAACTGGTTGTTAAACACAGCTGTTATTAAAATTAGATTATAGGGCTTCCCTGGTGGCACAATGATTGAGAGTCTATCTGCCGATGCAGGGGACACAGGTTCATGCCCCAGTCCGGGAAGATTCCACATGCCGTGGAGCAGCTAGGCCCATGAGCCATGGCTGCTGAGCCTGTGCGTCTGGAGCCTGTGCTCCACAACGGGAGAGGCCACAACGCTGAGAGGCCCGTATACCGCAAAAAAAAAAAAATTAAATTATATAAACTTACAATTAAACTTATAAATAAATTAATTATATTAAAAACAAAGGAGAAAATAAAAAGGAATTCCCTGGCCATGCAGTGGTTAGGACTCGGCACTCTCACTGCCGGGGCCTGGGGTTCGATCCTTGGTCAGGGAACTAAAATCCCATAAGCTGCATGACATGGTCAAACAAAAACAAAGATAAGTAGTCAAAATTTATCACTTCTTAATTATTTTACTAGATTTTAATATTATCTATACCCTTAAGGTTACTTAAATCTATTATACCTACGATAAAAATACTGTATAATGTGCCACTATTTGTCTCTTCCCAAGTCCACATTGGTAGTTTGAAATCAGCCATGGTGGAAGTATTTACACCATGCAAATCAGCAAACACTACCAATCATGTCTCCTGTCACACTGAAACTGGTTGTTGAACATCTACCAGCACACCACTAGCTCAGATATACTGCTATTCTGTCTGTCTGGTCATAGGCCCACTCTACCTCCACTATTGTCATCTACTCTGGTCTTCATTTCCTGATTTCCATTCCCAGAAGAGAGAAACCAACAGTTGAAAGAATTGAATCGTCACTTAAAAACTAATGAGATGGGCTTCCCTGGTGGCGCAGTGGTTGAAAATCCTCCTGCCAATGCAGGGGACATGGTTCGTGCCCCGGTCCAGGAAGATCCCACATGCCGTGGAGCACCTGGGCCCGTGAGCTATGGCCACTGAGCCTGTGCGTCCAGAGCCTGTGCTCCGCAACGAGAGAGAACACAACAGTGAGAGGCCCATGTACCACAAAAAAACAAAACAAAACAAAAAACAAAACTAATGAGATAATAGAGCTGAGGTTAAGGAAATGGATGCACAAGCTGGCTATAAATGATGTGTAAACTTCAGTGTGGAGCACCAATCTCTGGCTCTTCTCTCCCTCCAGGAGACCCTCTACCACAATGAATGACTATGATCAGTCCAGCACAGCGGTCTTATGTAGACAGAGTCCCAAAGGACTCTGAAGAAGCCATTGGTTGCCCTCCAGGTATCCATCTCACAGGCTTATCCAGATGGTCAACTGAAGGATTTAAAGATACATAAGATTCCCATGCTGACAGCTGGAGAAGACAAGACTTTCACATCTCTGGCCTACAATCACCTCTGGGGTTAATAAATTTTGTAAATCATAAAATTAGGATTATAACATGTAAGAGCTGGTAGAATCCTCAGAGGTGATTCAGCACTCAACATCTTCCCAACTCTCTCATTTCTCAAATGAAGTAATTGAGTCCACATGACAGTAAATAGCTTGCCCAGGGTCACATCATAAATTAGTGGCCAACATCCAAGTCTCCTAATACGTGGAGCAGAGGCCTTTCTTTAACATCCTAAATTCCTTTTAGAGAATTTATAAGATCTTTAGAGAATGTGAGCAGGAGCAAGCACAAAGTTTACACACAAAAAGCTCACCACCTTCCCCTCTCCTTCCTAGAAAATTAAAGAATATTTTTATAGAGTACCAACTAAATGCCAAGTGCTATGGGGAGCACAGAAGAATAAGACCCAGTCACTCATACACAGGAAGTGAATGCGGGATCACTCCTAAAACTCTTTCAAGGGGTGTGGAAGATTCCTCGTGCCTAATGTGACCCCTGTTCTGACCACACAGTCAGTGGCATGGAAATCAACCCTGCTGTCTTAAGAAGTGAAAGTTCAACAATAGATTTTTTTTTAAGTATCATTCAGTTACAATATTAAATCAGTTTCAGGTGTAAGTATTAGATTCTTGATTGGGAAAAGTAGGAAACAGAGAAAAGGCCACTGAGGCAAAACTCAGTGTGCTTTTCCCAAGTAACTCAGTGTGGGACACCTCTCTTCCCCAAGGAGAGAATCCCACAAGCAAGGAAAGGAAGAGAGCTTGCTGGGCCGAGAGCCAGAGCTTTAGTCCATTAAGAACATTTTGCATGTGAGACATTCATACCCATCCTCCTAGAAAAATGAAACAGGGAAAAAGACACAGAATAGGAGCCCAAATTTCTTACTAGATTCCAGCATATCTAAAATCACTGTAAAACTGCTATAAAAATTTCTAAACATTTTCATTTCTGTACTTATCTTCTTACGTAAAGATAATAGTTTGCAGGCTGACTCTAATCCCAGCCCACACTTTGAGTTCACTGCTCTAAAAAGGCCTGGGGACTCCTTAGCGCCTGGAACTCCTTTGGTGGGGGGATTTCTGAGCTCCCTTTCTCATCCAAATCCAGTCCAGGGTGCTGTGAAGTGATCTGGATTGTGGTCACAGAGTAATGAGTTAGGACTGTAACTTCCTGTTTGTACTTTCCTCTGCATCTCTTTAGCCTGCCTTCCCCAGCCTTAGAAAAGAGTTTCACCAACCAAGGAAGATCTCCACCCCTTCATTGCAGTCCCCGACCCTGCCTAATATTGTCTCGGGTTCTTCCTAGGGGCCACAAGTTCTTTTATTCATTCATTCCTTCACTCATTTGTTCATTCATCCAGGCATCTTCTTGAGCACTAAGAATACAAAGTGAATCTTAAAGACAGATTCCTGCCTAAGGAGCTTATGTCCTAGCAACAAAGTGCTATTAGAAAGAAAGGCATCAGTCTTCTTAAATATAGCCCTGGGTGGCCCAAAGGTTGATTCTCACGTATACAAGCAGTTAACAAACTAGAGCTCTAACAAATATAAAATGGTAGACCTACTAGGAATGAAGGGAATTTACCAGAACTTACTTTGGTAGAATATGGTAGAAGGGACTGTTGAGAGGTGGCCTCTGAAGTGTGTCTGCTCCAGGGTCCCACGTGACTTTACAGTCACCAAGGGAGGAGTTAGGAATGGTGCACTTGCTTACTTGGGTAAAATGAGTAGGAGAGGGCCCCAAGTAGAGTTCCTCTATAATTATTAACACCTTGAGGAGGAAGGCAGGGTAAGGAGTGGGGTCTCATTAACAGGTGAGGACACCGTAACTTTGAGGGATAGATGACCTATTTTTAGAATTAGCAGAGTTAGGAAACTTGCTTGCTCTGGGCTACAAGATTCTGAAAAATGAGCCCTCAAGCAGGAAGAGACAAAAGTCTGACTTATAGAGGGTAGAAACCTCCTGGGTAGGGAAAGGCTTCAGCCCATCTGTCAGCCTGGGAGGGAAGAAGGCCTGGCAGGGCGGGGCAGGGCGGGGCTTCCCTTGGAGGCTTTGGGCTGAGTCCCTCCTCCCTGGTCCCCCATTGGGTCAGTGGCTCCTACAGCCCTGCCAGTGAGGGACAAATGAGAAGAGCTGTTGATTTTTTCCCCCTTGGCCATTCAGCATTTCCCTACATAAATACTGAGAAAGATCCTGCCCTCTCCTCACTTCTCTGGACTTGGCCCTGGGCTAGACTTGGTCCCCTGGGGGTAGGAAGGGCCATGGGGGACTTGTTTATGCTCAGGGTGGCTGTGGGCATATGCTATGCAACTTTCAGTGCCTCTGCCTGGTAAGTCCTTCCCTCTCCCTCCCCCCCCCATCCCCCCTCCTCACCAAGGAAGCTTCTACTACCTCATCCCCATTCACCATTACCTCACTTTTTCTCTTTTTGGTAGGTCAGTGAACAATTTCCTGATAACAGGTCCCAAGGTAGGATGATTTCCTGCTCCTGTTTTTACCCATCCAGGTTCCTAAGGGAACTCTTTTGGGGAAGGAAAAGAGGGGAGGGGAGATAGTGCCAGAAGTCACCCACCCAGAGGAACCTATGATTGATTATTCCCTAATGGAGAGCTAACCCATTTGAGTCTTGCTTGCACCCTCTGACCCAGACGACCTGACTAGAGCCAGGGTTGAAGCTCACATCCTTTTCCCTCTGCCAGGCCTATCTAACCTACACCACCAGTGTGGCCCTGGGTGCCCAGAGTGGCATTGAGGAGTGTAAGTTCCAATTTGCTTGGGAACGCTGGAACTGCCCTGAAAATGCTCTCCAGCTTTCCACCCACAACAGGCTGAGAAGTGGTAAGTTTGTGCACCTGTACAAGGGGGTATATGTCCATGAAGTTGGGCTTGAAGTATATATGTATGTGTACAGTGAAATGAAAAAGTTAGCAGTAATCTGCCACTTCCTTGTTGTGTGACCTCAAGTGAGTTACTTCTCCCTCTCTCAACCTCAGTGTTGTCATCCGGGTCAATAAGGTCAGCTGTTTAGCTCACCAAGAGTGTTGTGAGGGTTGAATGAGGTGAATACAAAGGTATCTCTATAGAAATGTAATTATTCTATTTTTTAATGCATGTCTGTATTTGTGTTTGTACACACTTATCTTGTACTGATTTGCATGAAACAAAAATGGGGAAAGGGCTCTGTGTTTGCAGCCCCTGAGGGAGTTTCAACTGTCATAAAATCCCAACAACAGAGAAACTGAGAGATCACACATTGAGCTATGCTTCAACTTGAGTGTGTATGTGTGTGTGTGTGTGTGTGTGTGTGTGCAGTTGTTTGTAACTATGTATAGTAATTTGCATGAAAGTTGTTTATGTAGAAACTATTAATGAAGAGTTGCCTGAGAAAAGCTGGGGGGAAGGGAGTAAAAAAGATGGGGAAAAAAATATCTTCCTGTGGGGAAGATATTTTTATATATATATATTTTTTTTTTTAAATTTTACTTCTCATCCTACAAATAGGATGAGAAGTAAAATGGGACAATGTTTATAAAAAGTTAGGAAGATACAAGCTCAGTAAGTGGTAGGCATTATCATGATGATTATTACATGGCTCCAACTCCATGTCAGAGAAAAGAAAATACCCTTTTCTCTTTCATAAGCCAGCCTCATAGCTCTGAGTCCTCACTGCCTAAGGACAAGAAGCAATGACTAATGAACAGAAGCCTAGGCTGGATATCAGGGGGTTAGTGTCCTGGTCCCAACACCATAACTGGTGAGGAGAGTGGCCTTCGTCTCATTACTTTATCTCTGGGTTTTACTTTCGCCATCTGTAGCATAGGGATGCTCATTCCTGCCTAGATGAAGTAAGGATGCTGGAAAGGCATGCACTGTTCTCTCAAGTAGAAGAGCATTCTCTTAATAAACCCAAAGAGGGAGGGGGAGAGGAGAGAGAAATGAAATGGCATTGCTTTTCCAAAACCTCTGCTTTGGGTCATCAGGGTCCTAGTTTCCAGCCCTCTCTTTCTTTCCAAAGCCACCAGGGAGACTTCCTTCATTCATGCTATCAGCTCTGCTGGAGTCATGTATACCATCACCAAGAACTGTAGCATGGGCGACTTTGAAAACTGTGGCTGTGATGAGTCAAAAAATGGAAAAACAGGTAAGTTGTGCTCTCTGATGGGGGTGGGAAGAGGTGAGGGGTATAGAGCTGAGCGTAGGCTAAACTCTTCCAGGGAAAGGCTGAGGGACACAGCTTCTTCAGACCCCTAGACTCTAGCAATAGCTTCACTGGTGGGAGCTCCTAGATCTAGACCCTCCTAAGAACTGAGCTGGATCCATGATTCCAGGATCAGCAAGTAGCATCAAGCTCTAAAGTCAACAGGGCAACTAGGAAGGAGGAGGCCAAAGAGAGTTTAAAGCTAACCCTTGTATTTCAGGCTTAGAATGACTTGTGCATAATCCAGAGCTACCCAGTTATCTGTAGACAGCCTAAGAGACTTAGATTTGTCACTGATGAGGGAAGAGATGGCTCTAACAAGACTACTGTAGCATAATGGTACAGAATTCTAGAATGTTTGAACTGCAGTGAACATTTGAGATCCTCTAGGCCAGCCCCAGCGTGCCTACCTTTACTTTGGGTATAGAGTTGAACTGTCTAGAGTTGGGCAGTGCCTGAAGGGTG
This sequence comes from Kogia breviceps, assembly GCF_026419965.1. NCBI lineage: Eukaryota > Metazoa > Chordata > Mammalia > Artiodactyla > Physeteridae > Kogia > Kogia breviceps. The sequence goes on from NC_081313.1 coordinate 115,415,086, forward strand.
GGCAGTTGGCTTTGGGAATAGGACCCCCCCCCCACCCAAAATACCTCCATTTCCCTGTTTCACCTTTTTTTTTTTTTTGGCCGCCCTGCATGGCTTGCAGGATCTTAGTTCCCTGACCAAGGATTGAACCCCGGCCTTGGCAGTGAGAGCACAGAGTCCTAACCACTGGACTACCAGGGAATTCCCTCCCTCTCTCACCTTTAGCTATAGCTTTACACATTTCTAGGACTCTTGGGTATGGTTTGTCTATGTCAGCTAAAATGACCTTGACTCTTCTCCAGGGACTTAACAGGAAGCTATACGCAGAACTTATTCTTTCCTTATGTGTAGGAGGCCATGGCTGGATCTGGGGAGGCTGCAGCGACGATGTAGAGTTTGGGGAAAGAATCTCCAAACTCTTCGTGGACAGCCTGGAGAAGGGGAAGGATGCCAGAGCCCTGATGAATCTTCATAACAACAGGGCAGGCAGGCTGGTACGTATAAGAGTTGACCAATGAGCCAACAGGCTCAGTATTTACAAAAGCCTCACATCCATACAGACCTTCACAACTTATCAAGAGCTGTCTCATACGTGTTTCATCCTCACACCACCCAGCAGGACTGGGATAGCTACCCCCATTCTCTGGATGACAAAACCAGTTAAGGCAGAGCCGTGGCTTGGCCAAGGCAATACAACTAATAAGTATCAGAACCAGGCAATGAACAGAGATCTTCTAGCCTAGTCCTTTTATCACTAAACCTTATATGCTAACTCCTTCTACAGGCAGGTTTCTGGGAACACAGAACAATACAGAACAAAGACCTTGCTTCCATGACTTAAAATTTTAACCATTTCAACTGCATTTCTAGGAAATTAACAGGGGTTTATCATACAACCTATGTCCTAATGTCTTTTGGGGCTTGGAGGGGTTGGGACTGATCTAAGCTTCTCTGGAAGGTCTAATCTCCCCCAAGACTTCTGGTGGGGTAGCAATCCTTAGAGTGTTCTGAACTGAAATCTGGAGTCTAGTTGTATTAGAAGCTAAGAGCATAGAAATTTCCATTTGAACTTATACCGAGATGTCCTGGTTGCCCATGGCAAAGGGAAGAGGTTTTTTCAAGGCAATTGCAACCATGGGTGATCATCTTGGGGGTAGGGGTTCAGACTCCAGAGCTTCCTTCCCTCTGGGAGAGGGCTCAAAAGACAAATCCAAATACCCATAAATACTCTAGCCCCCAGCTTCTACACAATAACAGTGCCAATAGTCATGTTTTTCATTTTAAATTTACAAAGTACTTTCTTGATCATTCTTATTCTTATGGGCAGAAAGATTAACAAGCTCACAAGTGATGAAGTTGGGCCTTCAGCCTAGGTTTCCTGACTTCGGTAACCTTCTCAACACTTGCCTCACTTCTTCCATAAGAATCATTCAGGGGAACGTTAAAATCACCAATACCATGCCCTTTAAACCTCTGAACTTCCTAATTGAGAAGATATGAGGTAGGGCCCAGATCTTCTTACAGGCCTCCCTCATAATTCTAATGTACTCTAAAGTTAAGAAGCACAACTCTAAAATATTCCATTAATTGCTAACCTTTGGTCTTCTCTACCCAGAGCCAATCTCCTTTTGTCCTCCCTCTTTCTTTCTCTCTCTGTGAAGGCAGTGAGAGCCACCATGAAAAGGACTTGCAAATGTCATGGCATCTCGGGGAGCTGTAGCATCCAGACATGCTGGCTGCAGCTGGCTAACTTCCGGGAGATGGGCAACTACCTAAAGGCCAAGTATGACCGGGCACTGAAAATTGAGATGGATAAGCGGCGGCTAAGGGCTGGGAACAGTGCCGAGGGCCACTGGGCACCCACTGAGGCCTTCCTTCCTAGTGCAGAAGCTGAGCTGATCTTTTTAGAGGAATCACCTGATTACTGTACCCGCAATTCCAGCTTGGGCATCTATGGCACAGAGGGTCGGGAGTGTCTGCAGAACAGCCACAATACATCCAGGTGGGAGCAATGCAGCTGCGGGCGCTTGTGTACAGAGTGTGGCCTGCAGGTGGAAGAGAAGAGAACTGAGGCTATAAGCAGCTGTAACTGCAAATTCCAGTGGTGCTGCACGGTCAAGTGTGAGCAGTGTAGGTATGTGGTGAGCAAGTACTACTGCACACGCTCCCCAGACAGTGCTTGGTCCCAGGGCAAGGGCAGCACACGATAGCACCCCACAGGAACTTACTTGCTCAGTTGCATGACGATGGAGGGGGGACACAGCTTTTCTCTGGGAGAGAAAAGAAAAACAATTGGAAAGTCACAGGATTGATCTGTAGTCCTCTTAATATCTGCTGTACATGGGAAAATGGAGGCCTAAGATTATACAGCATGTTCTTGACAGAGCTGAAATGGGAATCTGGGCCTCCTAACTTGGGTAGACCCCATTTCATCTTTCCTACAAGTTACTTCCTGGTCTTTCTGCCTGTAATTTTGCAGCTTGCTAAAGGGAGAGTGTTGGTTTGGGGTCCATATCCAAAAAGACCTTCAAAGTACTTGCCCCTGGAGTTTCAGACCATGTCCAACCCAGCTGTGTGGCTGAGAATCAGAGAATGGAAGCCAAAAATGAGAGTTCTGTCCAGACTCCTGAAGGAGCAACCTTCCCCTACTCTGGCAGCCTCCAGAAAGACCAACTACAAGTTCATACAGATAAGTGGGGCAGAGGCTACATACCTGCCTAGAGGGAGGTATTTAAGGTGTTGGGTTTTTTACCTCAATATGCACTTTTGAAAAGTTCACCCCACCCAACCCTGGGGAAACCAGTACCCAATATAACCTGATGACTTTTCCAGCTCAGAAACTATCTCTGGAGCCATGGAGAAGGGATGGTCACAGTAAGTAGACAGATGACTACAACTTACCTGTTCAAGGCCCCGCAAGCGGGACTTTCCCCCAAAGAGCTGTAGAACAACTTTCCTTTGTTATTTTCCCAGATTGGGAACTCATCTTCATTCTGCACTAAATGCTTTTAGAATATATATTTAATTGAGACCTTTTATTTCTCTCCTTGGAAACCTTAGGATCAGAAAGGGAATGAGAAACCTTGCTTCTATATCCCAATTATACACAAGACTAAAGGAGAAACTGGAAATATCCAACCCCCTTGATATCAGTGTTTGACAGATAATAAAACTGAGACCCAAGAACTGGCCTATAGGAAAAGAATCCAGATTTCTGGATTTGGAAAGTATTATTTTAATGCAACCTAAGCAACTTGAGGAACAAGCGAGCCCTTCGAACTTGAATCATATTCAAAGTGTGTTTGCTCTCTTAACTTGGGCTTCCTGGGGTGTCTGTACACCAAGGACCTGGGCCCCAAGGCAAGAGACTAGGAAAGTTGTGGATTCTACCTTCCTCATTTACACTTCTACATCTTCTACTGGTAAGCTTTGGGGGAGGAGTAGTTTCCCATAAAGAGAGCCCTAGGGGCTCAACCACTGGTCTCCTAAATCTGAGCATCTTGGCCTTTGGAGTCTCCCCTCTCTGCAAAGGTCAAGCACCCTGCAGGGGGGACGTATTTCAAATATGTTGAATAAACAAGTAAAATGACTGGTCACCAAGAGTGGGGAAACATTCTTAGCTTAATGTTTTAAATTAAAAAACAATTTAAATGTTCAACATCAGAGCGAAATAGTTAGGTCATGGCTATACAATGAAATATTAGCCATTAAAATAATATTCTGAAAAATATTTAGTAACATAAAAAACATGCATGATATAATTAAGTGAATAAAGTTAATTACAAAACAGCATGTTCAGGATGAACCCAATTTTGTTTTAAAAATAGGAAAATATTAGCTATCATGTAATACCAAAATAGAGTGGTTTGTTTTCCTTTTTGTGTTTTTGTGTATTTTTATATTTGTCTACAATAAACAAATATTTTTGTCATCAAAAAATTAATAGTAAGTTATTTTTTTAATGTCAGCAGGGAATAACCAATCCATTTTTTTGTTTGAGTGAAAAGGAAGGTGAAATGTTCATTAAAGAAGTTGGCATCTCAGGAGAAACCATAATCAGGTGCCTTGAAAGTCTACCCTGGTATCTATTACTTCTGCGCATTTAAAACTACCACAGATGCCAGACGCCAGAGATAAAGAGAAATCCATAAAAATGCAGCCTATGTCAAGGAAATGGAAGATTTCCTCTACCTCCCTCCTTCTAAGGAAGGTTAAAAAAACACACTACAGTTAGCAACGAAGAAGTGTGTGTGTGTGTGCGTGCGTGCGTGCGTGCGTGTGTGTGTGTGTGTGATGGTGGTGGTGGCAGCGGTAGAAGGGAGAATGGAAGAGATACTATCGAAGCACAAAAATTGTGGTGAAGCAATAGGCAACGAAAAGAAAAGATTATTTCCCTGGGGCTCAGACAAAAAAATAAAAAACAAAATTATCTAGCTTGATGTTAAACTCTCAAAACCCTCAGTAAACATAGGCAATAAACATAGATGCCAAATTACTCATGAAACCTGAGTTGTGACACTGCCAAGGAACTGAACAAACTAGACTTTTCTCTCTTTTCGTAACTGAATCTCCATCCAAAGACCCTGGGTATCTGATGCTTTGACATTTTCCCCAGGACCTTGTTGACATTCCCAAATCATCTTATGGGGGATTTTCAGAAACAAAACCATCCCTGATGCCTGGTACAAACTGTCATTCATGGAGAACATGCCTTGTGTTTTCTTCGGGTTTGTATCTGAGGTTTTCGGAATTCCATGAAGTTTGCCTACTTCCCCAAAAAGCTCATAGTCCCACTCCTCCCAAGCCTCTTCCAACCTCATTCATTTTACCCTCATGGCAATCAATCACTTCAACCAATCTTCCCACATGGACCCTGGGCCAGAAACTAAAGGAATTTGGATTTCTCTGCATCCATCACCTTCCTGTCAAGGACTCATTCCAAGGCATTACAGTGGCATTCAGATTCATTAGTTACAACCCTACACTCCTTCCCTTTTGGCTCATCCTTAACAAGCTGGCTATCATTAAGGTGACAGAACAGTAAAACCCCCGTGTTCGACAGGTCCAGGGCCCAAGACAGGCAGGTTGGCAGCCACAATCTGATAGTAGATCATGAAAAGCTGCTGAAAAGGAATTGACTCAATGAGAGAAACGTGTCCATGAGCCTAGTCCCACTTTTCAGTAAATCCAGGCACTGATTCACATTGTCTGGAGAACACAAGCCTGTATTTTCTCAGTCTATGCTTGCCAGGCCCCTACAAAACTTTTTCTCCTCCTCCTCCTCCTCCTCCTCTACCTCTTCTTCCTTCTTCTTCTTCCTGTCTGATCTTTGCCATGGGCAGAATTAAGAAAACCCTAAGGCCTATTCCCAGAGTTTCCCATGGTCCCCTGCCAGTCTCCTCAGGGCTTGCTGGTGGGTGATCACAAGGGTGAAAAGGAAGTAACTGAGCACCTACTAAGTGTCAGATGCTTAATATATACTATCTCCTTCAATCCTCAGAACAATCCAGTTAAAGAGTTACAATTATTCCCCTCCTACTACTGAGGAAACTGTGGCTCAGGGAAGTTGAAACTGTGGCTCAGAGAAGTTAAGCACCCAATCTAAAATTAAACACATGGAGGTAGATTTGAATTCAGACCTACTACCACTTAAATCTATACTCTTCCTTTATACCACTTACACTCTGGGACCCCAGGGATCTCTTGCGACATTCTCCAGCTGTCATGACAGCTTTGTAGAATGACTCCATTTATATGCAGTGAAAGGTGTCCTTTTCCTCCCTCTTCTACAAGTAGAAGAGTCACATTTCTCAGCCCTTCTCCAGAAAGAAGAAACCTAACTTTTGACTTGCAAAGGCCTTCCTTAGAATGATAAAGCAGACAGCCTGGCTCCTGCTGACTTGGGAGGGCAGAATCCTGGTTCTCCAGGGGGTACTCAAAGAAAAAGGCTAACCATTGTGGTCTACATTAGAGGTCAAAGTTTCAAAGGAATGTCAAAAGAGGGGTGTTTATTTTAGAGGCTAGAGGAAAAAAATACAGGATCCTGAGAAAGACAAATTTCTAGCCCCAGATCACATACTACTCATATCATTGATCACAAAAGACAGTGACCAAGGGCCCAGATAAAGAGGTTTGAGGTGTGGGGGATGAAACGAAAAGAAAGACCAGAGCAAAGACTTCCAGAAGAAGTTAAAGACCTTCAGGCAGGACTAGTGCTCTACACCACTTTTTCTTTTTTTTTTTTTTTTTTTTTTTTTGTGGTACGCGGGTCTCTCAGTGTTGTGGCTTCTCCCGTTGCGGAGCACAGGCTCTGGACGCTCAGGCTCAGCGTCCATGGCTCACGGGCCCAGGCGTTCCACGGCATGTGGGATCTTCCTGGACCAGGGCACGAACCCATGTCCCCTGCATCGGCAGGAGGATTCTCAACCACTGCGCCACCAGGGAAGCCCTCTACACCACTTTAATTCGGTTGCATTCCCTACCATAGGAGGTAAGCTAGGTTTAGAGGAGGAAAGTTCCCCTGCACCCAGTATCACCAAGTGAGATAGCTGAACGTTAGACTCCAGGGCCCTGAACACTCTCCATGGCTGGTGCCCTGCCCGCCCTGCCCACCCTGCCAGGCTGCCCTTTTTATCAGGAAATGAATGTATGATGACCAATGAAAGCACTGAAGAAATTAGGCCCAGGCTCTGGGAAGCCTCAGACAAGTGCAGTCTGAGGTCAGTGTGGGAGGAGGGAGGCTGTGGGTGAGAGAAGTGGAATATGGGTAGGGGGTGGGTGGGATGTGGGTAAGGGAAAGGTGGTGCGCATTCCTCTCAGATTCTCAGATACCTGCCTAGACCTATGATAGGACTAGGGGATCCTGAAATGGTCCCTTGCCACTTCTTCATCAGGAGCTTCTTGCAATCTATAAGAGATCACTTGATTCAGCTACCTGCTTAACAGGAGAGCTCCTAATCTAATGCCTAAGGAAGAGGAGCACATTTTACACTCTGTGTTGAAAGACCATCAGAGAGGGAGGGAGAAGTTACTACTTCCCTACCTGGGATAAAGTGCCTATTAGGACATTTGCTGCATGCCTAACCTGAATCAGCACTGCTATATTTTATTTTATTATTTATTTATTTATTTGTTACATCTTTATTGGAATATAATTGCTTTACAATGGTGTGTTAGTTTCTGCTGTACAACCAAGTGAATCAGCTATATGTATACATATATTCCCATATCCCCCCCTCTTGCGTCTCCCTCCCACCCTCCCTATCCCACCTCTCTAGGTTGTCACAAAGCACTGAGTTGATCTCCCTGTGCTATGCAGCTGCTTCCCATTAGCCATCCATTTTACGTTTGGTAGTGTGTATATGTCAGTGCTACTCTCTCACTTCGTCCCAGCTTTCCATTCCCTACCCCACCCCCATGTCCTCAAGTTCATTCTCTATGTCTGCATCTTTATTCGTGTCCTGCCACTAGGTTCATCAGTACTGTTTTTTTAGATTCCATATATAGGCATTAGCATACGGTATTTGTTTTTCTCTTTCTGACTTACTTCACTCTGTAAGACACTCTAGGTCTATCCACCTCATTACAAATAACTCAATTTCGTTCCTTTTTATGGCTGAGTAAGCACTGCTATATTTTAAGTCTACAAAATCTTCTAGGACCTCTCATTATGGATTGAGGCCTTCAAAATACTCCTTTTCTCCAAGCTGAATAACCCTAATTACTTCAGTTTTTCACTAATTCTCTCTCACACACTTTTTCTTAGACCGTCTTCAAATGCACACCAGTTTTGGGTTTCTGTGAGGGGTTAGGTGAGGGTGTGAGCCAGAAACCCTTCTCAAACCTCAATTGCCATCACCTCTTTGCCCTCAAGTATCTGAAGAATCTGCCTATTCTTGGCTGTCACAGAGCTTTGATTGCCCCATCAGGCCCCACTTGCATTTCTCCAAGGCCGAAGTTCATTTCTAACCCCTCCATTTAAGCCAAGTAGCCTTGATTCCCAGCTGCATCAGCTGGAACCTCAATCATCAGGGTCCTCCTGTGCTAGAGGCTTGCAGGCAGCACAGGGGCAAGAACATGAAACTGACAGGACGCACTTCCTTCTCTGCTCTCACCTGTCACCCGTGAAGCATTTAGTTACTTTAAAATTCCAGTTTTATTTCTGTGCTGATGATTCCAAAATCCCCACTTTTGTGCAAGGTCTAGGCACCACAGCTCTAATATTCCACGGGTGTTTCAACTTGAGTGACAGAATTTATTTTCTCTGTGATTTCTCTGCTTCCATCAGTAATCTAATGAAACTTTGAGTGATTAAGGCTTACTAATGAGTCACCCCTCACTTGTCCCTCTGCTCAACTCTTCATATTGTACCTGAATTTTGCACTAACTCAATAACTGATATTTTGCCCCTCAACTCTCCACCTAACACAATGCTACCATACTCATCTTACTAGTACACTACATTCAATTCATCATTACCTGATTAAAAACACAAAACAAAAAACCTGCAATGTCCTAGAGAATACAAGTCCAGTTCTTTGGCCTGACATTTCAAGTCTTCTAAACTTGACACTATCTTACTGTAAACATTAAAATTTGTTTTCTATGAATATAATCTCATAAAAATCCAAAAAATTGAGAAGTAAACAGACCAAAAAGTAAATAATACCTTCACTCCCTTCTTCCCCCAGCTCACTGCTCTCCCCAGAGGTAACTGTTCCTATTTTGCTTTTCCAATTTTATCCCTTGCTTCCTCAGTTCCAGCTAGACCAGGTTATGACAATTCTCTGTATATTCCATTCCCATGCAATTTCTGTATCCCAGTTGAGACCATTTCACTCCCTGAGATACCTTTGCCTCCTCGACTTCAAATACTCCCTCCTTAAGGTCTATCTGCTCTTTGAAATGACCTGCCATTTATTTGAAAGAATCTAAATTTCACTGCCTATGATATCTAGGCATTATGTATTTCTCTATGCCTCAACAATAGAGCTGACAAGTCTCCTCCTTGGAGGTAGGGCCATGTTACCCACCTTGGTGCCTCTGCAAGCCTCTCACGACACTCTGCATTTGGTGGGTGATTACTGCTCTCCAGACTTTAGCCAGTCTTGCCCAAAGGTGGTTTTAAGTGTACAGGTCATGGAATTTCAGAGATAGAAGAGACCTTAGAATTCATCTCCTACAAACCTCTCACTTTACAGAAGAGGAAAGACATTTGCCCAAGGTCATTTGCCTAGTTAAAGGTCAAGTCGAGGATAGACCTCAGGTCTCCTAATTCCAAGTTCAAGCAACTGCTAGGACCTCTGCCCTTGGGCGTGGGGGGAGTGGCCCAAAATACTCTCAGGACTAATCAGCTAGGCAGTAACTCAGACAGGTAACTGATGGGGGAGGGCTTGTATATGGTATGTGATATTAAAAAATTTTTAAGTTTAAAGAGAACACTTGAGGTTCCCATACATACCATTACCACTTGAGCCCAAAGCAAAGGAAAATGTCAGCCCATTCATTCCCCATGCTACGCTACACTTCATGGCATGTACCCCTTTTCCCCCTCCTCGGTATTCACCTTAAATTGGCTTCACCTGAATAAAAATGTTGAAGGGCACAAAATCAGAGTCATCTTGGATGCTGATATCTCTAGAAATCCAGTGCTCTTCCTATTGCTTCATGGTTTATGCCTGCTGTCCCAAGTATAATTGTAATTGTGCCTCCTTTCACTCCGAAAAGTGTACTGTTTGATGGCAATCATATAGTCCTCCTATTTATAACCCAATTCATCCATTCAATAAACATTTCTTGATCACATACTCTGTTATAGGCATAACACTAATGCGAGAGATGAAGAAGTTCATGACATTGACAAGGTCTCTGCCCTCATGGAACTAGCATTTCCATGGAGGACACATAAAATGAATAAGTTAAAAAACAGATTATTACATATTGGGATAAGTGTCATGATGGAAATAGTAGGGTTCTTATAATAAGGTGGCAACATCTTAAGAAAAAGTGGTCAGAGAAGGTTCTCTGTGAAGTTGACATTTAAAGTTATACCCAAAGGAACTAGTTATAAGAGCTTCAAGAAAACATATTTCAGAGAGAAGCATTAACAAGCAATAAGGCCCAGAGCAGAAAAGAGCTTGGAAAATTCCAGGAACTGATAAAAGGTTGATATGACTGGAGAATGCTTTGCATGTGGTGGCATGAGATGAACTTAGAGAAGTAAGCAGGGGTCAGATCATTGAAGACCCAGTCGGTCACAGTAACATGTCTGAATTTTGTTCCAGAGAAATGGAAAACCATTAAAAGATAGATTTTAAGCTAGGGGATGATAGGATCCTATTTACCTTGTAAGAAAACTGGCTGTTATCTGGAGATAGTCAAGCATGGAAGCCTGAAAACAAGGAGGCAGTTGTATTAAGACAGGCAAGAGCTGATAGTGACTTGGACTAAGGTAGGGATAAAGTGAACAGAGGGAAGGAGGAAGATGGGCAGTACGTATAAAAGAGGTAGAACCAATAAAATTTGCTGATGGATTGGATGTGATGGGTGAGAGAAGGGGACAGATCTAGGGTGAATTCCAGTTTCCTAACTTTAGTAACTGAGTGGCAGGCGGTGCTGTTTTCGGACATAGGCAAAATGAGAGGACCAGGTTAGGGCTAACAGGAAGATGGGGATCAAGAGTTCCATTTCAAGCACATTCACTTTGAAATTTTTCTGAGACATTCAAGTGGAAATATCAAGCAGGCAATTGGCTATTAAGTCTGGAAAAGATACTAAATAAACTAGAGAAGAAATTTGAGATGGAGATGCAAATTTAAGAGTCGCCAATATAGAGAGAGTTTCTGAAGCCATGGGAGTAAATGAGATTTCCTAAAAGGAGTAGGAAGTGAAGGGAAGAGGGCACAGGTCCAGAGAAGCACCACACCTCTCCCATTGACGTCCACAAGTGCCTACTGAATAACCTGAGCAACTGAGCCTCTTTTTGATTTTAGGAACAGATGGGTACAGATCTGCCGGCAGGTAGGGAAATATAAGAGCTAATCTTTGTGGAGGGCCTCCATCAATCTATCTATTCAATCAGTAAATGTCTTCTACGGGTCATGATGGACTGTGCTAGGTGCCTGTCTGGGAGGTAAACACGAAGGGACACATTCCCTCCCAATCAAGAAGGAAATCACACCTATGCCCATAAAAATGTGGTGTGATAAATATTCTTTTTTTTTTTTTCATTTTTTTGAGGTACTCGGGCCTCTCACTGTTGTGGCCTCTCCCATTGCGGAGCACAGGCTCCGGACTCGCAGGCTCAGCGGCCATGGTTCACAGCGGGCCCAGCCGCTCCACGGCATGTGGGATCTTCTCGGACCGGGAACCCATGTCCCCTGCATCAGCAGGCGGACTCCCAACCACTGCGCCACCAGGGAAGCCCTAAATATTCTAATAAAAGTGTGTACAGGGGCAGTAGGAACATAGGGATGAAAGCAACCAATCTCTGCCTGGCCCATAACTGAGGTAAACTCATCCAAGTAGTGAGAGGAGCTGAATATTAAAAGGGTGATCTGAAGCCAGAAAGGCTTCCTTGCACCCTGTTTGTTTCTGTTTTGCTTTAAAACAAATCTCGTACTTCCTAGAATCAAGATAAAATCATGACAGGTTGGTAGGGGTAAAAAAGGAGGCTTTGGCTCTCTGTCCTCTGACGACAGAGACTAGCCCTTTTCAATGAGCCTTAATCAGGTGTGGGGTGGGGGTAGGGGTTAGAGGAAAAAGTGGAAGAAGAGAGTGGTTTATGGCTGTTCACAAAAAAAAAAAAAAAAAAAAAAAAAAGCAATAAAATACTTTGCCCTGAGCTGCAGAAGGGTCATAATTGGTATGATAAGGTATCATTTAACATGAGGAGGAAATTGAAGTTTCATTTCCTTGCTTTTGTGGCACCCCTTGAATTGGGTTGATGACACCATTCAGTCAGTCAGCATGAGGCCTGCCTTACCAATTTTGTTTTGCAAAACAAAGCCAGTCACGGTCAAACTCAGTTGGTCAATTCCATAGATTAACATGAGAGACCCCTGGAAAGCAAGACAGCTGGGTTAGCTCTGGCTGGGAAACGACGGGTTAATCCTAGGCCAGCTAGGCAGGGAGCTTTCATAAGATCTTTCAGGCCCCTGGCACCCTCCCACTCCTCACCCCTCCAAGAGCTTCCCACACTCACCAGTGTCCTGGGGTTGACTCTAAATAATCTCCAGAGTTTGAAGGACAGGGCTGAGCTGAGAGTATGGATGCATTTCCTCATTGTGCCATATGTTGATTGTAATCTTCTCATCTTGATTTTTAGATGCAGACTGGGTAGTAAAAAAGCAGGCAGGAATCTATATGAGCACAAACTGAATGAAAATGAAAATGAAGAATGAAATTTACTTCAAAAATTGACAATAATACAAAATTTCTCTCAAATTCTGGGCTCCAATAGGTGTACCTACTCACTCCACAACCTAAAGAAAACAGCAAGGACAAAAATTTTGTTAAAGTTCTACTGAACAGCCAGACAGTTTTGTTGTCTCTATGGCTAAGACATTAAAAGAGAATCGTTGATTCTCTTAGAGAATGATTCCCATTCTGATTCCTCTCCATGTCCAGAAAGTTGCTGAAAAATTGAGGCCACTTTAGAATAGATCACAATCTGGAGACTTTCAAAGTTCCCATTTAGCTGAAATAATTCCATTTTTCTCTCTTTCTGAAGTCTGATGTTTCTGGTGAAAAAACAATTCTGCCAGTAACACATAAGGACTATCAAAAAGCCAAGAAAATCTGCACATGCAATGAAGTTGCCTGAATAATAATGGGGTTCATGTTCCAAAAGGAGATTAAGGTAATGTTTAATTTTAGTTCCCTGAAGGTTGTCTTACATTTTTCCAAAAAGATTTATTCCTGCAATCTTCTGTGACAATCAACACAATTTAATTTTGAGGTAATCAAGAGAGGTAATTTAGTATTGTGGGAAAAGTGCTGCTGATTTTGCCACAGATTTTACTGTAAAGCCATGCAAATCACTTTCTGTGCTTCAAAATCTTTACTATAAAAAAGATGGGAATTTGATTAGATTACATTAGGTATTCAAAAAATTTTTTTCAAATTCTAAAATTCTATTCTGAGCCTCTAAATTTTTCTATTCTGACAGTTCTGGCCTTTATAAGATGTCCCATGCCAATTGCCATACAGAATAAATTAGAACCCCTTCTGGTTTCAAGAAACAAATAGTCTGTAAAATAGCAATAGTCAGATGTTCTTCATGTACACAGAGCCTTATGATTAGATTTTACTAATTTGAATTTAGTGCAGAAGGAAGCTTCTTTGTACATTATATTTTACAAGGATTTACTATTAAATTACCACCACAAGTAAGATGGCAGGTGGAGGTTTTTAACTGCTTATGACAATAATATTTTCAAGTGCTTCTTCTCAAGGGTTTCCTGGTATAATGAATAGCACTCTGGGTATGAGCCAAGAACATGGATCATCAGCCATTAGCTTCATGTGTTACCTTGGGCATGTCTTTTAGCTACCCTGAGCCTTGTTTGCTTCAATTATAAATAAAGGGGTTGGATTAGGTGGTTTAAAATTAATTAGTGGGGGCTTCCCTGGTGGCACAGTGGTTGAGAATCTGCCCGCCGAAGCAGGGGACACAGGTTCGTGCTCCGGTCTGGGAGGATCCCACATGCCTCAGAGTGGCTGGGCCCGTGAGCCATGGCCACTGAGCCTGTGCATCCTGAGCCCGTGCTCTGCAACGGGAGAGGCCACAACAATGAGAGGCCCGCGTACCACACACACACACAAAAAAATAGTTAAAATTAATTAGTGGGCTTCCCTGGTGGCACAGTGGTTAACAATCCACCTGCCAATGCAGGGGACACGGGTTTGAGCCCTGGTCTGAGAAGATTCCACATGCCGCGGAGCAACTAAGCCCGTGCACCACAACTACTGAGCCTGCACTTTAGAGCCCTCATGCCACAACAACTGAAGCCTGAGTGCCTACAGCCCATGCTCTGCAACAAGAGAATCCACTGCTATGAGAAGCCCATGCACCACATTGAAGAGTAGCCCCTGATCATTGCACTAGAGAAAGCCCACACAGCAATGAAGACCCAATGCAGCCAAAAATAAATAAATAAATAAAGTTCTCTTTAAACCATAAATAAATAAAATTAGCAAAGCTTTTTTTTTTTTAAAGTTGACGTGCAAGAGTATGTAGTGGTTAAGTGTAAATAAAGGTATTAGTGCCTTTAGTAATACGGAGAATGAAAAGGGGTTTGGAAGCACTTTCTGAGTGAAGAAGGAAGAAAACCTATGACTGTCAGCCACAAAAAGCAATAGCATAAATGGAGTAAAGCCCCAAGTCCCACTTCATTAATTTATACACAATAAATCCATTAAATGAATGAACTTTGTTTGTACACAACATTCAGTTGGCCCTATGAGAAAAACAAGAAGTTTCCCATGTCTATGAAGAACCACCATTAACTAATAGAAAGGCTTTAGAGCCAAATATAATTAAGTTCAAAACCCCAGCTTTAATAATTCCCAGATATGGCCTCTACATCAAATTGCTTTAACTTCAAGATTGTTGTGAGGATTAAGATAACATAAGTGAAAGTGCTTAGCACAGTGCTTGGCACATAATAGGTAACAATAGATAGTAATCCTTCCATTAATGATGTGAAGAGAGTCCATATATAAGTTTAAAGAAAAAGACCTGAGGTAAAAAATAATAGCTAACTTCAACTGAGTGCTTACTCTGTGTCACAAGGCACTGTTAGGTACTTTTACACATTTAATCCTTAAAACAACCCTGTAAGGTAGGTACTATCATTATCCCCAGTAGAGAGATGAGGAAACAGACTCAGAGAGGTTAAGCAAATTTTCCCACAGTCACAGAGCTAGGAAGTCATGAAGTTATGATAGAAAACTGCTTTGCTGTTTCCAAAGGCCAAATGCTAAACCATTTCACCATATGTCCAGTACATTATGTCAAAGGAGTATATTAAGTGCCAGATAAGTCAGCAATTAAGCTGTATTAGAGCAAAACTATATGAAATTGTCTTCTAGGCTAGGAATTATACAAGCATAAAAGAATAGGAGAATCTTCAGTGTTTGTGATGTAGGATGGCAGAGTAAAGGAAAGAATGGCTTTAGCAAATGAACAGAATTAGGAATGAGCAAGGAGAGCAAACCAACCACTCCAGCTAGAACAGTGTCCATAAGGCAGGTTCTGGGGATATATGTTTGGAAAGATAAGCATTGACCAGTCTGTGGGAGTCCTGAATGCCAGATTAACAACTATAAAATATTTTCCCAGCATATTATGTATATACAAGATAATAAGTATTTGTTGATTGTCACAAAGTAGTGAACATTAATTTCAAACAGCTACCCATGGAAGTAGAAAACCTGTTTTCTATATGGACAATGTCTATTCAACTTGGGTTCCCCTGACCAACTTGAATAGGAAGAAAACATGTTGGCATACTCTTTTTAACTCTTTCACTCTGTGATGTGCTTCATAATTTCAAAATCTTTTTAAAAATCATATTGCAATATAACTGACATATCAAGATCTTTATAGCAGCTTATGGTCAAGAATACTAAACTCACCGATAAAGATAAAGGGAAATGATCAAGATGAGGACAGAGAAAAAGATGAGGAGACTTGTAAAATAGTAGAGCTCTAAAAAGGAAGACGAGTATTCTAAGAAGATACCAGGGCATGGAATCCAGTGAAAAGGTCAGCTCAGATGGCATAGGAGATCCCAGGGTCAGGCCTCAGACCTAGGTAACTACTGAAGATCTGAGGACAGGTTGAGGGCACCCAGACCTACAGGAAGCTAGACAAAGGGTCTGGCTTCCTAAATACAAGAGTGTGTTCAGGTTGGACGTACAATATTAGCAACAGGAAGAGGAATATAACAATGTGATTTCACTAATGTGCCTAACAATATTACATTTTGACTTAATTTAGTATATTGTGTTTCTTACCAGAAAGATTACAATGGTTTCAAATAATCAATTTTCTCAAACCATCCCTGAGAGGCATGAAGGAACTCATAATAGTTTGCTACTTACGTGTTGAACTTGTATCTCTGAAAGGTGCAAACAAGTTAGACTAGAACTTGGGGGTCCTAGTAGATATTTTATTTTAATGGAACTTTGAAAGACTGAAGCTTTAAAATCTAAAAATTTTCATCTGGGATGTTTAGTCTGTAGCTAGTCATCAGATGGTTAGAAGTTTGGCATGACTAATTCTTCACAGTCCATTTGCTAAATGACACATTATAAAAGCAAGCACCACTGAAAAGGATGTGCTTGTTTCCAAAGCTTCAACCTCATTGTAGACTGACTGTTTTATGTGGGTCCGTGGCTAACCATTTTATGGTGCAAGAGGCTCTAACCACATATGTATGTTAAAGACGCCTTGAAATGTTCTCACATTGGCAAGGACTAGGAACACTAGATAAAGACCAGAGAGGCTGTCATTCTGGCCCCAACATAAAGGCCACCCAGAAGGATCAGGATTTTATAATCCTGATTAAAATAAGATTAACCCATGAGATGCTTATTCTTAAAAAATAGCTTTACCCTCTCTATCCCAAAATTAGAAAACTTGGGCTGAAAAGTAACTAGATCTTAGTAGAACAGTTGAGAATGCTTACGAAGTAAGTTCAGTAGGGCTGCTTCAGAACTAAAAAGTTGAGCACTGAGACATCCAAACAATGATGACAGAAAGTTTAAAGAAGGATCCAGAAATTGTAGTTTAGGTTGACACATTGTTGGTAGCTGTGTCTTTAAAGGACTTTGTCTATTTCATCTAATTTGTCAAATTTATAGGCATAAAGTTGTTCTTACTATTCCCTTATTGTCCTTTTACTACTGGTAAGGTCTGTAGTGATTTGACAATATTGGGCTAAGTAGAATTGTTTGTGAAAGAAAAAAAAGGGAGGGAAATTTGAGATTGCTTTATGTGAAGCCATAACTTTTCCAAGGAGCATTCCATCGCCGTCTCAGCCAAGAAATGCAGATGAGGCAAGTGGGGGAAAAAAAGGAATTTTTTTTTTTATGGTTCTAGTGATGGGCTGTTGGTTGGATTAGTTGCCCATTTGTCTGCAAGCTGCTTTCTCCTCCCATTCCGAGCTCCCTGCCATCACAGTGCATCTGCTGGCCAGGAAGCCTGAGGAAGGGGCTCCCTCTGGAGCTGATGGCAGTGGCACTTTGGAAAATGCTGGCAGGGGGTGGGCTATAAAAAACAATTTGGTCTGGGAACAAAAGGCATCAATCACAGCAGTGTCATCAACCCTTGATTTGGATGAGGGGAGAGAACTTTCTGGGTCATCCTGGAAGCAGGAAAGGAACAGACATCATATTTAGTCATCTCCCCTTTCCAATGGACTAAAGTGTGTAGTTAATTTAACAGGAAAACTATTCTGGACTGCTTCACAAAGATTTTTTTCTTTAGTCATTTCCTTCAGTGAGGTGGGAGAAAGCTATCTCCCTTACAGTATTTATCTGAAATTGCCAAAATCACTGGACTCTACCTTTAAAAGTGAACTTCTCTACTAAAGGCTCTCATAAGCCAGGGAGTTTCTGAGATTTAACTTCTGTAAAGTAAATGAAAGGTGCAAAGTTAGTACAGTGAATGTTATTAGTAAGGGGACTAACAAAAATAAAGAACCCAAGATAAGCACCTAAAGTCAAAGAAGTAGCAAACAAAGAAGAATTGAGCCATCTCTGAATGAAAATTCAAAGCTTAATCTAAATAGTTCTTATATAGAGTTAACAACAAGAGAGAAGTGGCAGTATTTCTGAGATGGAAAAGTACTTCTCAAAAGTATCTGTGACACTTTCAAATCAAGCTAATCTGTGGCACCCTTAAGCCAGGGCAGATAAACTATTGCCCTGTGTTCTCCAAATGGGGGGAAGGGGGGCTTCTACATGCCATCCCAGATCTAAACTTCTAAAGAAGTAAAGAAAAATCTAAACTTCTGTTTAGTCCCAAGTCATAAAAGAGCTGCATGCTTGCTTGCTTTTTTCTATGATCTCTTTGAGTCCTAGAGAAAGAAACTAAATGAAGTGGTATATCTTGATTAACCAGAATGCCAGACTATCATTCAGTGCAAGAGAAATGCATTAAATCACCACTACTTAACAATAACAAATGTGTACACGGGACTTTGATACCACCTGACAGGTTATGTCAGAAGGCAGTCTTCTCATTTTCTTATTCATTCTATGCTATATTTTCCAGTTCTGGCCCATGAAATAATGACTTCAAATGTGTCCCAAGTTTAAAAATCCTATGGCTAACTACATTGTTTTCCATCTGCATGTATTTTTATCTATTTTTTCTCCAAAATATATCTCAGATTAGTCTGTTTTCTCTATTTTTTTCTTCCACTTAAAAAAACCAAAAAACAAAAACCAAATGGCAGGTCTGGAGACTGAAGCTGACTTCCAGTATAGAATTTTTCTGCCATACACAATGCTGCCTCTTTTTTGCACAAGAGGAGGCTCTTGTGGTGGAAATGACCTCCTGAAGCTGGAATCTCATTGTAAAAACTATGTGCTTTTTCCTATACACTCTTGACCATTGCTCAAAATATAGCCATCCACTATTTATCTTTGTTTTTAAGATTTTAGTTTGTCTTCCCAACACAATGTTAAAGGTGTTCTGAAATACAGTGGGCACACCAGTTCCAGGAGGAATATGTCCAAAAATTCATATAAAAACACCGTGACTGAGAACTTGTAAAACATCTTGGTTCTAGAGAGCTTAAAGATAGTTTATTAATAAGGAAGTGTTGCTAACCCTTTTAATGTTGACAACCATTAAGACATTTATCTTTTTAAACCATTAAAAAATGACAAAAGCAGTAATATTAACACTGCAGAAAAATTAAAATACAGCTAAGCAAAAATAAGAAAAGAAAATCAGTGTATTCCCACCATCCAGAGATTATATAATAACATTTGAGTGGATGCCCTTCTACATCTTATTCCACACATATACACATATATGTATTTCTTTATCAAAGTAAGATCTCACTGGGCTTCCCTGGTGGCACAGTGGTTAAGAATCCACCTTCCGGGGCTTCCCTAGTGGCGCAGTGGTTGAGAATCTGCCTGCCAATGCAGGGGACACTGGTTCGAGCCCTGGTCTGGGAAGATCCCACATCCCGTGGAACAACTAGGCCCGTGAGCCACAACTACTGAGCCTACGTGTCTGGAGCCTGTGCTCCGCAACAAGAGAGACCGCGATAGTGAGAGGCCCACGCACAACGATGAAGAGTGGCCCCCGCTTGCTGCAAATAGAGAAAGCCCTTGCACAGAAACGAAGACCCAACACAGCCAAAATAAATAAATAAATACATTAATTAATTAAAAATTTTTTATTAAAAAAAGAATCCACCTGCCAATGCAGGGGACACAGGTTCAAGCCCTGGTCCAGGAAGATCCCACATGCCGCAGAGCAACTAAGGCCATGCGCCACAACTACTGAGCCTGCACTCTAGAGCCCACAAGCCACAACTACTGAGCCCATGAACCACAACTGAAGCCTGCGCACCTAGAGCCTGTGCTCCGCAACAAGAGAAACCATGACTAGGAGAAGCCTGCACCCCACAGCAAAGAGTAGCCCCCGCTCGCCACAACTAGACAAAGCCCGCACACAGGAATGAAGACCCAGCGCAGACAAAAATCAAATAAATAAAATAAATTTATTTAAAAGAAAGTAAGATCTCACTGCACATATTGCTTTGTAACATGTCTTTTCAGTTAACAATCTTTACCTTCCAAGACAACACATTTTCATTGTATCTAATAGTCTAGATTCAAATCTTCCCAGTTATCTCAAAAATGTCCTTTGCAGCTTGTCTGCATAAATAAGGGTTCAATCTAGAAACTAGTGTTGATTCTGATTATGTATCTCACATCTCTGTTAATCTAAAAGAGTCCCTTTTCTCAAAACACCAATTTGTTGAAAGACCAAGGCAGCTGTCCTACAGAACATCCCATCTTGTAAATTTTTGCTTCTTTATGGTATCCTTCAGATGGCCACATTATTTCCTACTACTGTAAGCAGGAAGGTGGGCCTAAAGGTTTGATAATTTTAAGGTACACATGTTTGGCTAAAACACATCATAGATCATTAGTATATGTCATTTTTATATCAAATCAAGAGTTATATAGTATCTGAATGTTTCCCTATCAACAATGTGAAAGGGCTCCCCTGGTGGCACAGTGGTTGAGAACTGCCTGCCAATGCAGGGGACACGGGTTCGAGCCCTGGTCTGGGAAGATCCCACATGCAGTGGAACAACTAAGCCCGTGCACCACAGCTACTGAGCCTGCACATCTGGAGCCTGTGCTCCACAACAAGAGAGGCCGCGACAGTGAGAGGCCCACACACCGCGATGAAGAGTGGCCCCCTCTTGCCCTAACTAGAGAAAACCCTTGCACAGAAACAAAGACCCAACACAGCCAAAAATAAATAAATAAATAAATAAATTTATATATATTTTTAAATGTGAAAAACTGATCACCAGCTTTTGATAATTACAGATCTTTTTTCCCCAACTTCATTTGTGAATAGTTTTAAAGCACAGAAAAGTTGAAAGAATAGTACACTAGAATGCCCACCACCTAGACTGAACAATTAATATTTTGCTAACTTTGCTTTATTTTACATGTATAAAAATATTTCTTGCTGAACCGTTTGAAAATAAGTTGCAACCATCAAAAAATTTCCCCTAAAAATTTCAGAATGCATCACCTAAACATGATATTCTCCTTTTATGGCCATATCATTTTGACCCTTTGAAATTTAGCAATTATTCCCTAATATCACCTAATATTTAGTCCATATCTAAATCTCCTTAATTGTCCCCCAAAGGTCTTCTATAGATATTCTTTAGCCAAGAGCTACTAATTGCTTTTGGTTAAGGTGTTTCTTTGGTCTTCCCCATTTCCATTTTTTGTTTTATAATTACATTGCCTTTCTGAAGAGATGAGGCCAGTTTAATTATTTACTCTTAATAAAAGTCTTTTACAACTTGGATCTTTTTTTAAGTAAATTAAAATTTCTTTAATAACTGAGAATTTTTCATTTTTTGAAAACCAGCACTTCATCACAAAAACATAATTGAGAAATATTAACCTAAAGACTTTGGCAGAGGGACCAATCATTCCATTTTGCAAAGGATTAAGGGGCCTCACAGGATGCAGGACTTTCAGTGATACAACCAGAAATGAATTGTCATGCTACTGTCTCATCACCCTTGTAGGGCACTTATTAATGTTGAGGAAATAGTTATATATGACTGGTTAAAACTATAATTGAATTTTAACCATTTTCATTTTACTAAATATAGGTAGCCCCCCCTTTCTGAAAGTTCACTTGATGCCACTTTGCTCTTACAAAAGACCTGCATTCGTATCTGTTTTCACTAACCAAAAGAAATCTAAAGAGGACTTTTGCTTTTATGATAAAAGGCAAAAAGGGAAAACAGAACTATTTGTTTTGCAATGAGCCAATTCAGAGGCAGCGCGCACACCAAACAACAAGAGTAGCACCACCAATGTCATTCCTAGGGAACTACATTTAGCATCCCAGCATCAAGCCATGATAGCTTTGAACTGTCAGTGAGCATCTGGGCTTTATCCCAATTTATTCTGTGCATCTGTTAGCAACTTGTGAACTAAGGTAACTGATTCTTCACATTACACCCTTTCAGCTTATGAAAGGTTTCATAGGCCCACTCTACTATTGGATAGTGGAAAAAACCCGTAATTATTTATATACTTATACTTTTTAAACTCAGCTGTCTGAACTATGCATTAATTATGCATGTAGATATAGAATATAGGCTAGGGAAAATATAACAAAAATTCCACATCTTCTCGAAATTAAAAACTAATAAGCAATATCTTACATCAGCCTTCTATTACTTAATGCTTATATCATTGTTAAAATCATATCCTAAATTGACAGCCATTGCAACACAACGAGCTCCACAGAGACAGCACCAGGGCAAGTCAGAGCCAGATGGGTACTGGATGACTGTGACTCACAGAGGAAAAATAACTAAATATAGGAAAGGATATCCTAAGAGACTGAAAAGCACCATCATATGCATTCTTTGGGCAAACTTGCCAGAAGGAGCACAAGAAGTACCCAGTCACCTTCTCAGATTTTTCCAAAAGTCCTCAGAGAGATGGAGGACCATGTCTTGCACTGTAAACCTGTGCAAAACTTGTTTTTAAACTGTATAGTGTCTTTTGTGTATAGTTAACATACTACCAAATGTATCTTTAGCTACCCCTGTCCTGGTGGTATTTTCAATAGCTACTAACCTTGCCTAGTACATTATGGGGGTTGTAAATTGGCAGAGAAATTTAAAGTAGGTTCTTGTTGGTACACAGCAAAAATCAGTTATATATAGAAATGGTATCTTATTATCTTCAGTTGTCTCTGATGCATGCTATATGAATTGTTGGTCTCTTAACTGAATACCACTTTGTAACTGTAAAAATAAAAAGTTGCAGTTGCTTTGTTGACATTCTAAATGCTTCGAATACAATTTTCTTATCAGAAAAAAATCATACCCTAAACCAATAATTTATTTTAGATAATGTTATCTGCTGCATGAAATAGTTATTCTTTTAAAATTTATTTTTAAGAAATAATTTATTTCACATGTAGTTACTTAAACCCTTAGGAGTTACTTCTTTCTTAAGTAGAAGCATGCCTTTTACAGTGAGATAACCCATGATTTGTTCTTTGAGGGCTTTATTTTAATAAGGTTCTTCTGCAATTGGATGATGAAAAAGTTTGGGTTTGTTGGGATTATTTTTCAGCAACCAATCAGCCAGCCAAATCTATTGAAAAAAGAAAAAAAAAACCTTACGTTAATTAACATTTACATATTTCTTCAATATATACTATTTCAATTTAAAATCACTTTAAGAATAATAAGAAAATGACCATTAAAAATTGAACCAGGGGGCTTCCCTGGTGGCACAGTGGGTAAGAATCCACCTGCTAATGCAGGGGACATGGGTTTGAGCCCTGGTCCGGGAAGATTCCACATGTTGCGGAGCAACTAAGCCTGTGCACCACAACTGCTGAGCCTGCGCTCTAGAGCCCATGAGCCACAACTGCTGAGCCTGTGTGTGACACAAATACTGAAGCCCACGTGTCTAGAGCCTATGCTCTGTAACAAGAGAAGCCACCTCAATGAGAAGCCCGCCCACCACAAGGAAGAGTAGCCCCCACTCACCACAGCTAGAGAAAGCCCGCACGCAACAACAAAGAGCCAACACAGCCAAAAATAAATAAATAAATAAATAAATTTTAAAAATTGAAACAATAAGTTTTACATTAGGCAATATTGTCAAGTATAGATCCAAATTGGAAAGGAAGGTAAAACTATGTCCATTCACAGATGACATGACCCTATTATGTATAGGCAGATCTCCATCAGTTTATTGCACTTTGCAGATACTGCATTTTTTTTTGGTACAAATTGAAGATTTTTGATCACTCTGCATTGAGCAAGATTATTGGCACCATTTTTCCAACAGTATCTGCTCACTTTGTGTCTCTATGTCATATTTTGCTAATTCTCACAATATTTCAAACATTTCCATTATTATTATATTTGTTATGGTGGTCTATGATCAGGGATCTTTAATGTTACTAGTGTAAAAAAATTATGACTCGCTGAAGGTTCGGATGATGGTTAGCATTTTTTAACAATAAAATATTGTTGCACACTTAATTGACTACAGAATAGTGTAAACATAACTTTTATACCCATTGGGAAACCAAAAAATTTGTATGACTTGCTTTACTACAATACTTGCTTAATTGTGGTGGTCTGGAACCTAACCCACAACATCTCCATGGTATGCCTGTATTAAAAAATCCCAAAGAATCTAAGGAAGCTACTAGTGCTAATAAATTAATATGGCAAAGTTGTAGATTACAAGATCAATACACAAAAATCAGTTGTGTTTCCATATATCAGCAATGAATGATTCAAAAAGGAAATTAGGAAATCACTTTCATTTATAATGGATTTGAAAAAATATCTAGGAATAAATTTAACCAATTTGTGTCCTGAAAATTATAAAACATTGCCAAAAGAAATTTTAAAACCTAAATAAATGGAAAGACATCCCATGTCCATGGATAGATTTAATAACGTTAAGATACTAAGATGTCAATATTACTCAAAGTGATCTATAGATTCAACACAATCCCCATCAAATTTCCAACAGTTGTTTTTGCAGAAAAGGAAAAGACAATCCTCAAGTTCATATGGAATTTCAAGGAGCTCCAAATAGTGAAAACAATCATGAAAAAAAATCAAATTGGAGAATTTGTTCTTCCCGATTTCAAAATCTTCTATAAAGCTACAGTAATCAAAACAATGTGGCATATGGATATACATACAGATCAATTGAATAGAATTGAGAGCCAGAAATAAACCCATATATATATGGCCAACTGATTTTTGACAATGGTAGCAAGTCCATTCAGTGGAGAAGATATAGTTTCTTCAACAGATGGTACTAAGAAACTGGATTTCCACATGCAAAAGAATGAAGTTGGACCCCTATCTCACACCATACACAAAAATTAATTCAAAGTTAATCAACAACCTAAATATAAGACTTAAACCCATTAAAATATTAGAGGAAAATATAGGAATAAATCTTCACAACCTTGAATTTGGCAGTGGATTTAGATATGACACCAAAAGCAAAGGAACAAAAGAAAAAAAGAGATAAATTAGATTTTTGTCAAATATTCAAAAATTCCATGTGTCAAAGGACATCATTAAGAAAGTGAAAGGAGGGCTTCCCTGGTGGCTCAGTGATTGAGAATCTGCCTGCCAATGCAGGGGACACGGGTTCGAGCCCTGGCCTGGGAAGATCCCACATGCTGTGGAGCAGCTGGGCCCATGAGCCACAACTACTGAGCCTGCGCGTCTGGAGCCTGTGCTCCGCAACAAGAGAGGCCGTGATAGTGAGAGGCCCACGCAATGTGATGAAGAGTGGCCCCTGCTCACCGCAACCAGAGAAAGCCCTCACACAAAAACGAAGACCCAACACAGCAAAAATAAATAAATAATAAATTTTTTTTAAAAAGAAAGTGAAAGGACAACCTATAAAAGGGATGCATATATTTGCAAATCATATAAGGGTTTAAAATCTACAACATATAAGAACTCCTACAACTCAACAACAACAAAAAAAACAATTAAAAATGGGAAATAACATGACATTAATAGACATTTCTCTGAAGAAAATATACAAATAGCCAGTAAACACATGAAAAGAGGGTCAACATCATTTGTCATTAGGGAATTGTAAACCAAAACCACAATGATAGGCCATTTCACGTCTAATAGGACAGTTACAATCAGTAAAAAACAAAAAAAAAAAACAGAAAAGAACAAGCATTAGCCAGGACATGGAGAAACTGGAACACTCATACATTGCTAGTGGGAATGTAAAATGTTGCAGATGTTGTGAAAAACATTTTAGTGGTTATTCAAAAAGCTAAACTTAGAATTACCATATGACCCAGAAAATCCACTCTTAGGTATATACCCCAAAGAAATGAAAACAGGTATTCAAACAGATACTTGTACACCAGTGTTCACTGCAACATTATGTACAATAGCTAGAAGGGAGAAACAACCCAAGTATCCATCAACAGATGAATGGATAAACAAAATATGATATATATAATCAAATATTATTCAACTATAAAAGGGATGAAATTCTGATACATGCTACTACATGAATGAACTATGAAAGCATTATGCTAAGTGACATAAGCCAGACACATACAAAAACAAATATTATATAATTCCACTTATATGAAATATCTAGAATAGGCAAATTTATGGAGACAGAAAATAGACTACAGGTTACTAAAGGCTGGGGGAAGGAAGTAGTGGGGAGTTACTGCTTAATGGTTACAGAGTTTCTGTGTAGGTGATGAAAAATTTTGGAAATATGTAGTGATGATGACTACACAACATTGTGATTATAATTAATGCCACTGAACTATACACTTGAAAATGGTTGGGCTTCCCTGGTGGTGCAGTGGTTAAGAACCCGCCTGCCAATGCAGGGGACACAGGTTCGAGGCCTGGTCCAGGAAGATCCCACATGCTGCAGAGCAACTAAGCCCGTGTGCCACAACTACTGAGCCTTCACTCTAGGGCCTGTCAGCCACAACTACTGCGGCCCGCATGCCTAGAGCCCATGCTCCGCAACAAGAGAAGCCACCACCATGAGAAGCCCATGCACCGCAACAAAGAGCAGCCCCCACTCAAAGCAACTAAAGAAAGCCCACGTTCAGCAACGAAGACCTGATGCAGCCAAAAATAAATAAATAAATACATAAATACATAAATAAAGAAAATGCTTAAAATGGCAAAGTTTATCTTATTTATATTTATCACCAAAAAAATTGTTAAGTATATACAGAAGTATTGAAAATGATGTTAAAAGCAATTGTTTATTGTGGTACTGTTGTTAGAACATACAGATCCATGTAACAGAATACATGCTCATATATAGAATTTAATGTGTGATAAATCAGGCTTCAAAAATCAATGTACAGGGCTTCCCTGGTGGCGCAGTGGTTAAGAATCTGCCTGCCAATGCAGGGGACACGGGTTCGAGCCCTGGTCTGTGAAGATCCCACGTGCTGTGGAGCAACTAAGCCCATGAGCCACAACTACTGAGCCTGTGCGTCTGGAGCCTGTGCTCCACAACAGGAGAGGCCGTGACATTGAAAGGCCCGCGCACTGCGATGAAGAATGGCCCCTGCTCGCCACAACAGGAGAAAGCCCTCGCACAGAAACAAGACCCAACACAGTCAAAAATAAATAAATTTTTTTAAAAAATCAATGTACAAGGACACCTGGTCAGAAAAAAATCAATTTAGATCTTCATCTTGTAATTTATACAAAAGTAAATTCCAGATGCATAGGAAAGTTAAATACAAAAAAACTAGAAGAATACAATAGTGAATATTTAGCAAAACCTTCAATGGGCTAGAACTTCCTAAACTTAAAAGGTAAAGTAAAACCCACAATAAGAAAAAAAATCAAGGTTTGACTTATTAAATATTATTTAAAAGGTAAAATTAAAATTTAAACAAAAATGGAAAATATTTTGCAGCAAGTATGACAAAGGTTGATGTAACTAATATATAAAGAATTCTTACACCTATCCTTCTCAAACTCTTCCAAAAAACTGAAGAGGAAAAAATGCTTCCAAATTCATTCTATGAGTCCAGCATCACCCTGAAACCAAAACCAGAGAAAAACACCACCAAAAAAGAAAATTACAGGTCAGTATCACTGATGAACCTAGTGGTAAAAATCCTCAATAAAACACAGAATGCTGAATTCAACAACACATTAAAAGAATCATACACCATGATTAAGTGGGATTTATTCCAGGGATGCAAGGATGGTTCAATACCTGCAAATCAATCAACGTAATACACCACATTAACAGACTGAAGAATAAAAATCATACAAACATCTCAATAGATTAAGAAAAAGCTTTTGACAAAATTCAACATCCATTTACAATAAAAATTCTCAGCAAAGTGAGTATAGAGGGAACATACCTCAACATAATAAAGGCAATATAGGACAAATCCACAGCTAACATCATACCAGAATTCCCACTTTTGCCACTTTGATTCAGCATAGTATTAAAAGTCCTAGCCACAACAATCAGACAAAAAAATAAAATAAAATAAAGTAATCCAAATAGGAAAGGAAGAAGTAAAGCTGTCAGTGTTTGAAGATGACATGATACTCTACAGAGAAAATCCTAAAGATACCATCAAAAAGAAAAAAAAATAGAATAAATGAACTCAGTGAATTTGCACAATACAAATTTAATACAGAAATCTGTTGTGTTCTATACACTACCAACAAAAAGAGAAATTAAGAAATCAATCACATTTACAACTGCATCAAAAAGAATAAAAACCTAAGAATAAATCTAACTAAGGAGTAAAACACCTGTACTCAGAAAACTATAATACACTGATGAAAGAAATTGAAGACACAAATGGAAAGATATGTCATGCTCATGGATTAGAAGAATTATTATTGTTAAAATGACCATACTACCCAAGACAAAATTCAATGCAATCCCTATCAAAATACCCATGGCATTTTTCACAGAACTGGAACAAATAATTCCAAAACTTGTACAGAAACACAAAAGACCTTGAATACTCAAAACAATATTGAGAAAGAAGAACAAAGCTGGAGGTATCACATGTCCTGATTTCAAACTATACTACAAAGCTAGAGTAATCAAATCAGTATGGTACTGGGGGGTTCCCTGGCAGTCCAGTGGTTAAGACTCCATGCTCCCACTGCTGGGGGCATGGGTTTGATCCCACAGGCCGTGCAGCATGGTCAAAAAAGAAAAAATAAAATAAAATAATAAAACATATGGTATTCACACAAAAAAAGACACATAGATCAATGGAAAAGAACAGAGAGCCCAGAAATGAACCCACACTTATATGATCAATCAATCTATGCCAAAGGAGACAGAAAATACAATGGGGAAAAGACAGTCTCTTCAATAAATGGTTGGGCTTCCCTGGTGGCACAGTGGTTGAGAGTCCGCCTGCTGATGCAGGGGACACAGGTTCGTGCCCTGGTCCAGGAAGATCCCACATGCTGCGAAGCGGCTGGGCCCGTGAGCCACGGCTGCTGAGCCTGTGTGTCCGGAGCCTGTGCTCCACAATGGGAGAGGCCACAACAGTGAGAGGCCAGCGTACCATAAATAAATAAATAAATAAATAAATAAATAAATAAATAAATAAATAAATAAATGGTTTTGGGAAAACTGAACAGCTACATGCAAAAGAATCAAACTGGACTACTCTCTCACACCATATAAAAAAATAAACTAAAAATGGAATAAAGACTTAGATGCAGACAGGAAACCATAAAATTCCTAGAAGAAAACACAGGCATTATGCATTTTGAAATCAGTCTTAGCGATATATTTTTTAAAAATTTTATTGAACTATAGTTGATTCACAATGTTGTATTATTAGCAATATATTTTTGAATATATCTCCTCAGTCAAGGGAAACAAAAGCAAAAAAACCCAAATGGGATGACATAAAACTAAAAAGCTTCTGCACAGTGAAGGAAACTATGAAGAAAATGAAAAGGCAGCCTACTGAATGGGAGAAGGTATTTGCAAACATATACCTGATAAGAGGTTAATATTCAATATATACAAATGACTCATAAAACTCAACATCAAAAAAACAAAAACTGAATTTAAAAATGGGCAGAGAACCTGAATAGACATTTTTCTGAGGAAGACAAACAGATGGCCAACAGACACATGCAAAGATGATCAACATCACTAATCATCAAGGAAATGCAAATCAAAACCACAAAGAGATATTACCTCACATCAATTAGAATGGATATCATCAAAAAGAACAAATAACAAATGTTGGCAAGGATGTGGAGAAAAGGGAACCCTGGTGCACTGTTGGTGGGAATGTAAATAATTGATACAGCCATTACAGAAAGCAATATGGAGGTTCCTCAAAAAATTAGAATCAGAACTACCATATGATCTAGCAATTCTGCTTCTGGGTATTTTTCTGAAGAAAACAAAAACACTAATTTGAAAAGATATATGCACCCTTATGTTCATTGCAGTACTATCTACAATAGCTAAGATAGGGAAGCAACCTAAGTCAATAGATGAACAGATTAAAAAGATGTGATAGAGGGCAGACAGCAGAAGCAAGAAGAACTACAATCCTTCAGCCTGTGGAACAAAAACCACATTCACAGAAATACACACAAGATGAAAAGGCAGAGGGCTACACACAAGATGAAGGAACAAGAAAAATTCCCCCCAAAACAACTAAATGAAGTAGAGATAGGCAACCTTCCAGAAAAAGAATTCAGAATAATAATAGTGAAGATGATCCAGGACCTCGGAAAAAGAATGGAGGCAAAGATTAAGAAGACGCAAGAAATGTTTAACAAAGACCTAGAAGAATTAAAGTACAAACAAACAGAGATGAACAATACAGTAACTGAAATGAAAACTACACTAGAAGGAATCAATAGCAGAATATCTGAGGCAAAAGAACGGATAAGTGACCTGGAAGACAGAATGGTAGAATTCACTGCTGCTCAACAGAAGAAAGAAGAAAGAATGAAAAGAAATGAAGACAGCCTAAGAGACCTCTGGGACAACATTAAATGCAAAAACATTCACATTATAGGGGTCCCAGAAGGAGAAGAGGGAGAGAAAGGACCCAAGAAAATATTTGAAGAGATTATAGTCGAAAACTTCCCTAACACGGGAAAGGAAATAGCCACCCAAGTCCAGGAAGCGCAGAGAGTCCCATACAGGATAAACCCAAGGAGAAACACGCCGAGACACGTAGTAATCGAATTGGCAAAAATTAAAGTCAATGAAAAATTATTGAAAGCAGCAAGGGAAAAATGACAAATAACATACAAGGGAACTCCCATAAGGTTAACAGCTGGTTTCTCAGCAGAAACCCTACAAGCCAGAAGGGAGTAGCATGATACACTTAAAGTGATGAAAGGGGAGAACGTACAACCAAGATTCCTCTACCTGGCAAGGATCTCATTCAGATTTGATGGAGAAATCAAAAGCTTTACAGGCAAGCAAAAGCTAAGAGAATTCAGCACCACCAAACCAGCTGTACAACAAATGCTAAAGGAATTTCTCTAATTGAGAAACACAAGAGAAGAAAAGGACCTACAAAAACAAACCCAAAACAATTAAGAAAATGGTAATATGAACATACATATCGATAATTACCTTAAATGTGAACGGATTAAATTCTCCAACCAAAAGACATAGGCTTGCTGAATGGATACAAAAACAAGACCCATATATATGCTGTCTACAAGAGACCCACTTCAGACCTAGGGACACATACAGACTGAAAGTGAGGGGATGAAAAAAGATATTCCATGCAAATGGAAATCAAAAGAAAGCTGGAGTAGCAATACTCATATCAGATAAAATAGACTTTAAAATAAAGAATGTTACAAGAGACAAGGAAGGACAGTATATAATGATCAAGGGATCAATCCAAGAAGAAGATATAACAATTATAAATATATATGCACCCAACATAGGAGCACCTCAATACATAAGGCAAATGCTAACAGCTATAAAAGAGGAAATCGACAGTAACACAATAATAGTGGGGGACTTTAACACCTCACTTACACCAATGGACAGATCATCCAAACAAAATTAATAAGGAAACACAAGCTTTAAATGACACAGTAGATCAGGTAGATTTCATTGATATTTATAGGACATTCCCTCCGAAAACAGCAGATTACACTTTCTTCTCAGGTGCACACGGAGCATTCTCCAGGATAGATCACATCTTGGGTCACAAATCAAGCCTCAGCAAATTTAAGAAAACTGAAATCATATCAAGCATCTTTTCTGACCACAACGCTATTGTATTAGAAATCAATTACAGGAAAAAAAAACCTAAAATACACAAACACATGGAGGCTAAACAATTCGTTACTAAATAACCAAGAGATCACTGAAGAAATCAAGGAGGAAATCAAAAAATACCTAGGGACAAATGACAATGAAAACACGACGATCCAAAACCTACGGGATGCAGCAAAAGCAGTTCTAAGAAGGAAGTTTATAGCTATACAAGCCTACCTCAAGAAATAAGAAACATCAAACATCTCAAATAAACAATCTAACCTTACACCTAAAGGAACTAGAGAAGGAAGAACAAACAAAACCCAAAGTTAGCAGAAGGAAAGAAATCATAAAGATCAGAGCAGAAATAAATGAAATAGAAACAAAGAAAACAATAGCAAGGATCAATAAAACTAAAAGCTGGTTCTTGAGAAGATAAACAAAATTGATAAGTCATTAGCCAGACTCATCAAGAAAAGAAGGAGAGGACTCAAATCATTAAAATTAGAAATGAAAAAAGAGGTTACAACGGACACCGCAGAAATACAAAGCATCCTAAGAGACTACTACAAGCAACTCTATGCCAATAAAATGGACAACCTGGAAGAAATAGACAAATTCTTAGAAAGGTATAACCTTCCAAGACTGAACTAGGAAGAAATAGAAAATATGAACAGACCAATCACAAGTAATGAAATTGAAACTGTGATTAAAAATCTTCCAACAAACAACAGTCCAGGACCAGATGGCTTCACAGGTGAATTCTATCAAACATTTAGAGAAGCGCTAACACCCATCCTTCTCAATCTCTTCCAGAGAATTGCAGAGGAAGGAACATTCCCAAACTCATTCTATGAGGCCACCATCACCCTGATACCAAAACCAGACAAAGATAGTACAAAACAAGAAAATTACAGACCAATATCACTGATGAATATAGATGCAAAAATTCTCAACAAATTACTAGCAAACAGAATCCAACAACACATTAAAAGTGTCATACACCACGATCAAGTGGGATTTATCCCAGGGATGCAAGGATTCTTCAATATATGCAAATCAATCCATGTGGTACACCATAATAACAAAATGAAGAATAAAAACCATAAGATCATCTCAATAGATGCAGACAAAGCTTTTGACAAAATTCAACACCCATTTATGATAAAAACTCTCCAGAAAGTGGGCATAGAGGGAACCCACCTCAACATAATAAAGGCCATATATGACAAACCCACAACAAACATCATTCTCAATGCTGAAAAACTGAAAGCATTTCCTTTAAGATCAGGAACAAGACAAGGATGTCCACTCTCACCACTATTATTCAACATAGTTTTGGAAGTCCTAGACACAGCAATCAGAGAAGAAAAAGAAATAAGAGGAAAACAAATTGGAAAAGAAGTAAAACTGTCACTGTTTGCAGATGACGAGATACCATACATATAGAATCCTAAAGATGCCACCAGAAAACTGCTAGAGCTTATCAATGAATTTGGTAAAGTTGCAGTATACAAAATTAATGCAGAGAAATCTCTTGCATTCCTATATACTAATGATGAAACATCTGGAAGAGAAGTTAAGGAAACACTCCCATTTACCATTGCAACAAAAAGAATAAAATACCTAGGAATAAACCTACCTAGGGAGACAAAAGACCTGTATGCAGAAAACTATAAGACACTGATGAAAGAAATTAAAGATGATATCAACAGATGAAGAGATATATCATGTTCTTGGATTGGAAGAATCAATATTGTGAAAATGACTCTACTAACCAAAGCAATATGCAGATTCAGTGCAATCCCTATCAAATTACCAACGGCATTTTTCACAGAATTGGAAACAAAAATCTTAAAATTGTATGGAGACACAAAAGACACCAAATAGCCAAAGCAGTCTTGAGGGAAAAAAACGGAGCTGGAGGAATCAGACTCCCTGACTTCAGACTATACTACAAAGCTTCAGTAATCAAGACAATATGGTACTGGCACAAAAACAGAAATGTAGATCAATGGAACAGCATAGAAAGCCCAGAGATAAACCCACACACCTATGGTCAACTAATCTATGACAAAGGAGGCAAGGATATACAATGGAGGAAAGACAGTCTCTTCAATAAGTGGTGCTGGGAAAACTGGACAGCTACATGTAAATGAATGAAATTAGAGCACTCCCTAACACCATACACAAAAATAAACCCAAAATGGATTAGAGATCTAAATATAAGACCGGACACTATAAAACTCTTAGAGGAAAACATAGGAAGAACATTCTTTGAGATAAATCACAGCAAGACCTTTTTTTTTTTTTTGGCAGTATGCGGGCCTCTCCCTGTTGTGGCCTCTCTTGTTGCGGAGCACTGGCTCCGGACGCGCAGGCTCAGCGGCCATGGCTCACGGGCCCAGCCACTCCACGGCATGTGGGATCTTCCCAGACCGGGGCACAAACCCGTGTCCCCCACATCGGCAGGTGGATTCTCAACCACTGCGCCACCAGGGAAGCCCAGCAAGACCTTTTTTGATCCACCTCCTAGAGTAATGGAAATAAAAAATAAACAAATGGGACCTAATGAAACTTTAAAGCTTTTGCACAGCAAAGGAAACCATAAACAAGACGATAGACAACCCTCAGAATGGGAGAAAATACTTGTAAACGAATCAATGGAAAATACTTGCAAACGAATCAATGGAATCAATCAATCTCCAAAATATATAAAGTTTATGCAGCTCAACATTAAAAAAACAAACAACCCAATCCAAAAATGGGCAGAAGACCTAAATAGACATTTCTCCAAAGAAGACATGCAGATGGCCAAGAGGCACATGAAAAGCTGCTCGACATCACTAATTATTAGAGAAATGCAAATCAAAACTACAATGAGGTATCACCTCACACCAGTTAGAATGGGCATTATCAGAAAATCTATAAACAAATGCTGGAGAAGGTGTGGGAAATAAAGGAAACCTCTTGCACTGTTGGTGGGAATGTAAATGGATACAGCCACTATGGAGAACAGTATGGAGGTTCCTTAAAAAACTAAAAATAGAATTACCATATGATCCAGCAATCCCACTAATGGGCATATACCCAGAGAAAACCATAATTCAAAAAGACACATGCACCCCAATGTTCACTGCAGCACTATTTACAATAGCCAGGTCATGGAAGCAAACTAAATGCCCATCGACAGATGAATGGATAAAGAAGATGTGGTACATATACACAATGGAATATTACTCAGTCATAAAAAGAACAAAATTGGGTCATTTGTTGAGATTGGATGGATCTAGTGACTGTCATACAGAGTGAAGTCAGAGAAACAAATATCGTATATTAACGCATATATGTGGAATCTAGAAAAATGGTACCGTTGAACTGGTTTTCAGGGCAGAAATTGAGACACAGATGTAGAGAACAAACGTATGGACACCAAGGGGGTAAAGTGGCGGGGGTGGTGGTGGTGGTGTGCTGAATTGGGCGATTGGGATTGACATGTATACACTGATGTGTATAAAATTGATGACTAATAAGAACCTGCTGTATAAAAAAATAAATAAAATTTTTAAAAATGATGTGATATATGTACACACACAGAGGAATATTACTCAACTGTAAAAAAAGAAAATTTGCCATTTGCAACAAGATGGATAAACCTAGAAGGTATTATACTAGTGAAATAAACCAGAGAAAGACAAATACCATATGATTTCATTTATGTGTGGAATCTAAAAATCAAAACAAATGAATAAACATAACAAAACAGAAACAGAGTCACAGATAGAGAGAACAAAGAGGTGATTGCCAGAGAGGAGCAGGGTTGGGGATAAGTGAAAGAGAGGGATATTAAGAGATATAAACTTCCAGTTACAAAATAAATGTCACAGGGATGAAATGTACACATGGGGAATATAGTCAACATTTCAATAACTTTGTATGGTGACAGGTGGTAACTAGACTTAATCATAGTGATCATTCTGTAATGTACAGAAATATCAAATCACTATGTCATGCACCTGGAACTAACATAGTGTTGTAGATTAATTATAATTCAGTAATAAAAAAGGAATTCATACAAAACTCCAACAGATAAGTGGACAAAAGATAAATAGATAATTCACAAAGGAGGAAATACAACTAAACATAGGGGAAAATGTTTAACCTCACCATAGTATGAGGTTAAAACAATTGAATGGAAGTTAAAACAACTGAATTACCATCTTTAATCTATTTTTCCTCTTATCAAATCAGTCCCACTCCAGTGTTTTGAACTTATATCTAATACTTAAGTGGATGAGGAGAAATGGAAATTATACATTGGTGATCACACTGTAACTTGGGATGGCCCTTTAAGAAAGCAATGTGAGAGTATGTATTGTGACTGAAAATATTCACATTAGAAATAATGCAAAACAAAATTAAGAAAATTCTGAAAAAAAAGAGTAATTGAAAGGTTTAGAACTATCTGATTTTGAAATATACTACAAACCTATAATACTTAAAGCAGTGTGGTACTTACAAATGAACAGATGAAATTAACAAAACAAACAAAAAAGAAACCCACCAAATGCACGTAAGAACTTAGTATATATTAACAGTGTATTTTTATTTTTTATTTTTTATTTTTTTAAACAGTATTTATTTATTTATGGCTGTGTTGGGTCTTCGTTTCTGTGCACAGGCTTTCTCTAGTTGTGGCAAGCGGGGACCACTCTTCATCGTGGTGCGTGGGCCTCTCCCTATCCTGGCCTCTCTTGTTGCGGAGCACAGGCTCCAGACGCGCAGGCTCAGTAATTGTGGCTCACAGGCCTAGTTGCTCTGCGGCATGTGGGATCTTCCCGGACCAGGGCTCGAACCCGTGTCCCCTGCATTGGCAGGCAGATTCTCAACCACTGCGCCACCAGGGAAGCCCAACAGTGTATTTTTAAATCGATGAAGAAAATACATACTGTTCAATAAATGGTTTTTGTCAATTGAGTAACCAAGTAGAAAATAAAATAAAATATGGCTCTCTACCTCACTCCCTATAGCAAAAAAATATTCCAGATGATCAAAGACATATACGTGGGGGGAGAAAAGGGAAATATTAAAAAGTACTAGAAGGCAGAATGAGAGAATGTTACTTATAATCTTGAAACAGAAAACCTTCTTCAAATATAACAGAAACCTGGAAGGCATAAAAGAGCTCAATATAGTACAAAAAATTAAAATATATCATGAAAATAGTGATAAACAGAGAAAATCTACTAACCAACATAATATGTTGGTTAAAATGTTTAATTTCTTAAACACAGAGAGTACCAATACAGTAAGAAAAAGACCTAGATGACCAAACGCTGGCAAATGGACAAAGGCCTGGGGTA
Organism: Kogia breviceps; assembly: GCF_026419965.1. Taxonomy (NCBI): domain Eukaryota; kingdom Metazoa; phylum Chordata; class Mammalia; order Artiodactyla; family Physeteridae; genus Kogia; species Kogia breviceps. The sequence goes on from NC_081313.1 coordinate 115,452,000, forward strand.
GGAAGTTCACAGAAAAGGAAATGCAAATGGCTTTAAGTAGCATATACTAAAAGATACTCAAACTCACTCATAACAAAAGAAATACAAATTAAGTTACGAGATAACCATCACCTGTGAGATTGGTAAAATAAAAACCCCACAAAACTTGAAGAAACATCAGGTACTCTCATTCACTTTTAAAAAATTAATTAATAATTTATTTTTGGCTGCATTGGGTCTTTGTTGCTGCACATGGTCTTCTCATTGTGGTGGCTTCTCTTGTTGCAGAGCCTAGGCTCTAGGCATGCGGGCTTCAGTAGTTGTAACTCACGGGCTCTAGAGTGCAGGCTCAGTAGTTGTGGCACGTGGGCTTAGTTGCACCATGGCATGTGGGATCTTCCCAGACCAGGGCTCTAACCCATGTCCCCTGTATTGGCAGGCAGATTCTTAACCACTGCGCCACCAGGGAAGCCCTCTCATTCATTTTTTAAAAAATTGGACTGTTTATTTATTTATTTATTTATGGTTGCATTGGGTCTTCATTGCTGCACGCAGGCTTTCTCTAGTTGTGGTGAGTGGGAGCTACTCTTTGTTGCAGTGCGTGGGCTTCTCATTGCAGTGGCTTCTCTTGTTGTGAAGCATGGGCTCTAGGCGTGCAGGCTTCAGTAATTGTGGCACATGGGCTCAGCAGCTGTGGCTCATGGACTGTAGAGTGCAGGCTGAGTAGTTGTGACTCTCAGGCTTAGTTGCTCCACAGCACATGGGATCTTCCTGGACCAGGGCTCGAACCTGTGTCCCCTGCATTGGCGGGTGGATTCTTAACCACTGTGCCACCAGGGAAGTCCCCTCTCATTCATTTTTTTTTTTTTTTTGTGGTACACGGGCGTCTCACTGTTGTGGCCTCTCCTGTTGCGGAGCACAGGCTCTGGACGCACAGGTTCAGTGGCCATGGCTCAAGGGCCCAGCCACTCCGTGGCATGTGGGATCTTCCTGGACTGGGGCACGAACCCGTGTCCCCTGCATTGGCAGGTGGACCCTCAACCACTGCGCCACCAGGGAAGCCCTCATTTTTGATCAGAGTATAAAATGGTACAACCACTACAAAAGGTAATTTGGCAATATTTATACAAATTAAAAATGCACATATCAAAAACACAACATTCTTTTTGACTTAGTATTTTCATTTGTGGGAATTTATTCTACAAATAAATGGTATGCTGACAAATGAATGAAGATATTCACTGTAGCAGTTTATAATAACAGAGTGGAAACAACCTGAACAACCATCCATATGTGACATATGTGACTAATTAATAAATCGTAGGGAATTCCCTGGTGGTCCAGTGGTTAGGACTCCACCCTTCCACTGAAGGGGGCATGGGTTTGATCTCTGGTCAGGGAACTAAGATTCCACAAGCCTCGTGGCCAAAAAAAAAATAAAAGATTTGTAGAAAATCCATAAAACAGAATGCCATAAGCTGTTCTTTTAAAATGGGGCAATTTTGTTTATGGTCCTATTTAATAATTTATAATATATATTAAGTATATAAGGTAAAAAGCATCAAATAGTGTATTTAGTAACTAGCATTTGTATCTATATGTGTTTTTAAGTACATATAAATAATAAGTATTTTATTTTATGCTTATACATGTATAGAGTTTCTCTGAAAGGATATACTAGAAGCTGGTAACAATAATCAACTCCAAGGAACAACTGAGTAGCTGAGGAAGAGGAATGGAAAGGAGAGTTACCTTTCACTATATATCCTTTTGGAACTTTTAAATTTTATACCATATTTCAACATTGCTTATTCAAAAAATTAAACTGCTTAAAAATAAGTAAGTTCTTTAAGGGATAAAATTATTTTTAAATTTCATGTTTTGAATTATAATTTGACTTTTATTTTTATTTATTTATTTTTTTTTGTGGTACGCGGGCCTCTCACTGTTGTGGCCTCTCCCGTTGCGGAGCACAGGCTCCCGATGCGCAGGCTCAGAGGCCATGGCTCACGGGCCCAGCCGCTCCACGGCATGTGGGATCTTCCCGGACCCGGGCACGAACCCGTGTCTCCTGCATCGGCAGGCGGATTCTCAACCACTGCGCCACCAGGGAAGCCCCATAATTTGACTTTTTGATCTCTTTCCAAATGAAATAATCTCAATGTGTGAAAAGTGTTATACTCAGAGATGTTTATTGTTACAGTATTTATAATAGCAAACAACTCAAACAGCAAAAGAATGGTAATGGTAACAAAAGAAACATCATGTAACTATTAAAATAATCTCTAGGGGCTTCCCTGGTGGTGCAGTGGTTGAGAGCCTGCCTGCCGATGCAGGGGTCACGGGTTCGTGCCCTGGTCCGGGAAGATCCCACATGCCGCGGAGCGGCTGGGCCCGTGAGCCATGGCCACTGAGCCTGCGCGTCCGGAGCCTGTGCTCCGCAACGGGAGAGGCCACAACAGTGAGAGGCCCGCATACCGCAAAAAAAAAAAAAAAAAAAAAAAAAAAAAAAAAAAAAAATCTCTATAAAATATATACTTAAATATAGCAATATTTATGGGATATGTGTTTATATGTAGTGATATAAAAAAATTAAACCTGGGCAAAGAAAACAAAAAACAGGACTAGTTTTTTTGAAACTAAACAGGATTAGTTTCATTGGAGATACAGGCTTTAAAAACCAAACCAAACCAAACTAAAACCAAACCAGTAATAGCAGCAGCTAATGTTTGAGCACTTACACACCAAGCACTTTAAGAATTTTACATGCACTAATACATTTAATCCTAACAATATCCCTACTAGGTAGGCAGGTGCCAATATACCTACATCTTATTGATGAGAATAAAGAGACTCAGAGAGAGGTTAGGTGTCTGGAGTCAGAGTTGAAGCAAGATGACTTGGGAGACCATGTTTAGGAAATGGAACCAGGAGTATGTTTTTCTACTCTTCTTTACATTTTTCAGTAGTTTCAGGTTTCTTACTAAATGAAAATATACTATTTTCACAATGAAAAAGACATATTAAAGAAATAACCTGTCAATCTTTTTCTTTTTGGTAAAAGTGGTAATGTTAGTGGGAAAGATTAAATCTTTTTTCTTCCAAAGGGGATTCCCTTTGAGAATGCTAAGAAAGGCCAGAGATATTATTTTGGTATGGCTGGTATTAAAATAACCTTCCTTGATTATCTCAGATGGGTGGGAGTATCTATAAAGAAGGACCCCGGCTGACACGTGGCCCTGGACAATCACCCTAGGTCCTCATATTCAACCGTTCTTCCCCCTGAATGAGCAATGTTGAGGCCTCTAGGTATGTGAATAAATGTTTTCTATTGAAAAAATTTAGATAGCATGAGAAACAAAAATGTTGAACACAATTCAAGTAAATAATTTTATCATTTGATTATATAAATTATACACAAAAACAATGCTTAGCAATGAAAGGATGCAATGACTGAAAATGTACTTAGGAAGAATTTTTTTAAGAGTTAAAACACAGCAAGAAAATAAGTACAATTGACCCTTGAGCAACATAGGTTTGAACTGCAGGGGGTCCATTTACATGCAGATTTTTTTCAATAGTAAACACTACAGTACTACACAATCCACGACTGGCTGAACCCAGGATGCAGAATCACAGATACAGAGGAAATGAGGATATGAGGGTCTACTATAAGTTATATGCCAGATTTTTGACTGCACAAAGGGTCAGTGCCCCTAACCCCCACTCTCAAGGGTCAACTATAATCAAAAGTTATACAAAATGAAGTATCTAAAATGTATATTAAAAGTTTTTTTAAATGACTCTCAATATGTTTCAAAGAATATAATATTTTAACTATGAAAACTATAGATAATATTCTTTAGTATGAATAAAAAGATTTCTTACGAAAGGATCTGCTGGTTTTTGCTTACAAAGCTCTGCAAGTCCTTTAAGCAGAGTTGGCGTTACATACAAGTTTAAATAGTCCTTAGCAGCTTGTCCAACTGGAATGGGCTCAACAATCACTGCAAATACAAATGATTAAAGCTAATATAAATGATGAAATATTATACAATCATTAAAAAGGACACCTTCAAATAAATTTTAACAGCATGAGAAATACTTAAGTTATTATTTTTTTAAAAAAAGGAAACAGAACTATATACATAGCATAATAGTTTGTTCAAAAACACACAAGCACACACATACAGAAAATAATAAGACTCATAAGACTGGCAAAAAAAACCAGCAAAATGCTGATAGTGCTCATACATAAGATTCTGATTATGTTTTCAACAATCTCCTTTTCTGCATTTACATTTCCATGTTCTTTACAGTAAATACATAATGGACAATGTTATGAAAAAGAAAAATATGAAGAATGTGTATAATCTAGGAGATTAATTCATCACAAAAATTAACTCCTGTCAACAAAATGGTAGGCACTTTGCAAAGTGTTACAGATACAACAGTGAATAATACATGCTTCTTGCTCTCTTACAGACTACTGAATATACACATAAAACTTATTTCTATAATAGTTTGAATATTCCTGCTCTTATTTTTCAGGTTTTAAAATAAACAATGTAAGATTTAGGAACATTTTAGTGTTTTCAGCTTTGTTTGAACATTATGTAGGTGAACCAGACTTGCAGTACAACAAAAAATATATTTCTACCAGAAAGAAATGTGTAAGTCTTCATAGGTCTTTTGAGGTTGATCTCCATCAATGTGCTTTTTAAAAAAAAAAAAAAAAAAAATTATTTATTTATTTTTGGCTGTGCACAGGCCTTTTCCAGTTGTGGCAAGTGGGACTACTCTTCATTGTGGTGAACGGGCTTCTCACTGTGGTGGCCTCTCTTGTTGCAGAACATGGGCTCTAGGCGCGCGGGTTTCAGTAGTTGTGGCTCGCAGGCTCTAGAGCGCAGGCTCAGTAGTTGTGGCTCACAGGTTTAGTTGCTCCGTGGCATATGGGAACTTCCCAGACCAGGGCTTGAACCCATGTCCCCTGCATTGGCAGGCAGATTCTTAACCATTTCGCCACGAAGGAAGTCCCAATGTGCTACTTTTGATAAAGATAAGAAAGCAAAGCTACTAGTCTCATGTGTTCAGATCTAAATCCTCATTGGCCCAAGGCAAAGGAAGGTGGGAGGATAATTTCTATATGACTGTCTGTATATGTGTATAGGCTTAGTCTCAATGAGACAAAGACTAACAATGGGAGTCATTTGCCAGGATGCCATGAAGAGCTGGGAGAAGTCTCACAGGTATTGGGTAACAGGTTCCTTTCCAATTAGTCTCATGGTAGTACCCTTTATTACACTGATTACTGTAATAATTTTGTTTTATTTTGATTATGTAAATATTTGTCATCTGTCTCTTCTACTCTGTAAGACCATGTTAAGACCATGTTTATCATGTTCACTGGCCCCAGGTCCTTTTATATTATTTTAATAATGAAATACTGTAAAAAAATAAAAATAAATTAAATTGAAAAATAAAAATGAAAATCTGATTATGTCACTTCCATCCTTAAAATGTTTCACTGATTCGTTTTTTTCCTGTTTTTTTTATACAGCAGGTTATTAATAGCTATCCATTTTATGCATAGTAGTGTATACATGTCAATCCCAATCACCCAATTCATCACACCACCCCTCCCACCACTTTCACCCCTTGGTGTCCATACATTTGTTCTCTACATCTGTGTCTCAATTTCTGCCCTGAAAACCAGTTCATCTGTACCATTTTTCTAGGTTCCACATATATGCGTTAATATACAATATTTGTTTTTCTCTGACTTACTTCACTCTGTATGACAGTCTCTAGATCCATCCACGTCTCAAAAAATAACTCAATTTCGTTCCTTTTTCTGGCTGAGTAATATTCCATTGTATATATGTACCACAACTTCTTTATCCATTCATCTGTCGATGGGCATTTAGGTTGCTTTCATGACCTGGCTATTGTAAATAGTGCTGCAGTGAACATTGAGGTGCATGTGTCTTTTTGAATTATGGTTTTCTCTGGGTATACGCCCAGTAGTGGGATAGCTGGGTCATATGGTAATTCTATTTTTAGTTTTTTAAGGAACCTCCATACTGTTCTCCATAGTGGCTGTATCCATTTACATTCCCACAAACAGTGCAAGAGGGCTCCCTTTTCTCCACACCCTCTCCAGCATTTGTTGTTTGTAGATTTTCTGATGATGCCCATTCTAACTGGTGTGAGGTGATACCTCATTGTAGTTTTGATTTGCATTTCTCTAATAACTAGTGATGTTGAGCAGCTTTTCTTGTGCTTCTTGGCCATCTGTATGTCTTCTTTGGAGAAATGTCTATTTAGGTCTTCTGCCCATTTTTGGATTGGGTTGTTGTTTTTTTAATGTTGAGCTGCATGAGCTGTTTATATATTTTGGAGATTGATTGATTCCATTGATTCGTTTGTAAATATTTTCTCCCATTTGAGAGTTGCCTTTTCGTCTTGTTTGTAGTTTCCTTTGCTGTGCAAAAGCTTTGAAGTTTCATTAGGTCCCATTTGTTTATTTTTGTTTTTATTTCCATTACTCTAGGAGGTGGATCAAAAAAGATCTTGCTGTGATTTATGTCAAAGAGTGTTCTTCCTATGTTTTCCTCTAAGAGTTTTATAGTGTCCGGTCTTATATTTAGATCTCTAATCCATTTGGGGTTTATTTTTGTGTATGGTGTTAGGGAGTGCTCTAATTTCATTCATTTACATGTAGCTGTCCAGTTTTCCCAGCACCATTTATTGAAGAGACTGTCTTTTCTCCATTGTATATCCTTGCCTCCTTTGTCATAGATTAGTTGACCATAGGTGTGTGGGTTTATCTCTGGGCTTTCTATGCTGTTCCATTGATCTACATTTCTGTTTTTGTGCCAGTACCATATTGTCTTGATTACTGAAGCTTTGTAGTATAGTCTGAAGTCAGGGAGTCTGATTCCTCCAGCTCCGTTTTTTTCCCTCAAGACTGCTTTGGCTATTCGGGGTCTTTTGTGTCTCCATATAAATTTTAAGATTTTTTGTTCTAGTTCTGTAAAAAATGCCATTGGTAATTTGATAGGGATTGCATTGAATCTGCATATTGCTTTGGTTAGTAGAGTCATTTTCACAATATTGATTCTTCCAATCCAAGAACATGGTATACCTCTTCATCTGTTGATATCGTTTTTAATTTCTTTCATCAGTGTCTTATAGTTTTCTGCATACAGGTCCTTTGTCTCTCTAGGTAGGTTTATTCCTAGGTATTTTATTCTTTTTGCTGCAGTGGTAAACAGGAGTGCTTCCTTAATTTCTCTTTCAGATTTTTTAACATTAGTGTATAGGAGTGCAAGAGATTTTTGTGCATTAATTTTGTATACTGCAACTTTACCAAATTCATTGATCAGCTCTAGTAGTTTTCTGGTGGCATCTCTAGGATTCTCTTTGTATAGTATCATGTCATCTGTTTTACTTCTTCTTTTCCAATTTGTATTTATTTCTTTTTCTTTTCTGATTGCCGTGGCTAGGACTTCCAAAACTATGTTGAATAACAGTGGTGAGAGTGGACATCCTTTTCTTGTTCCTGATCCTAGAGGAAATGCTTTCAGTTTTTCAGCATTGAGAATGATGTTTGTTGTGGGTTTGTCATATATGGCCTTTATTATGTTGAGGTGGGTTCCCTCTATGCCCACTTTCTGGAGAGTTTCTATCATAAATAGGTGTTGAATTTTGTCAAAAGCTTTGTCTGCATCTATTGAGATGATCATATGGTATTTCTTCTTCAATTTGGTAATATGGTGAATCACATTGATTTGCGTATATTGAAGAATCCTTGCATCCCTGGGATAAATACCACTTGATCATGGTGTATGACCCTTTTAATGAGTTGTTGGATTCTCTTTGCTAGTATTTTGTTGACGATTTTTGCATCTATATTCATCAGTGATATTGGTATGTAATTTTCTTGTTTTGTACTATCGTTGTCTGGTTTGGTATCAGGGTGATGGTGGCCTCATAGAATGAGTTTGGGAATGTTCCTTCCTCTGCAATTCTCTGGAAGAGATTGAGAAGGATGGGTGTTAGCGCTTCTCTAAATGTTTGATAGAATTCACCTGTGAAGCCATCTGGTCCTGGACTGTTGTTTGTTGGAAGATTTTTAATCACAGTTTCAATTTCATTACTTGTGATTGGTCTGTTCATATTTTCTATTTCTTCCTAGTTCAGTCTTGGAAGGTTATACCTTTCTAAGAATTTGTCTATTTCTTCCAGGTTGTCCATTTTATTGGCATAGAGTTGCTTGTAGTAGTCTCTTAGGATGCTTTGTATTTCTGTGGTGTCCGTTGTAACTCTCTTTTTTCATTTCTAATTTTAATGATTTGAGTCCTCTCCCTCTTTTTCTTGATGAGTCTGGCTAATGGCTTATCAGTTTTATCTTCTCAAAGAACCAGCTTTTAGTTTTATTGATCTTTGCTATTGTTTTCTTTGTTTCTATTTCATTTATTTCTGCTCTGATCTTTATGATTTCTTTCCTTCTGCTAACTTTGGGTTTTGTTTGTTCTTCCTTCTCTAGTTCCTTTAGGTGTAAGGTTAGATTGTTTATTTGAGATGTTTGATGTTTCTTATTTCTTGAGGTAGGCTTGTATAGCTATAAACTTCCTTCTTAGAACTGCTTTTGCTGCATCCCGTAGGTTTTGGATCGTCGTGTTTTCATTGTCATTTGTCCCTAGGTATTTTTTGATTTCCTCCTTGATTTCTTCAGTGATCTCTTGGTTATTTAGTAACGAATTGTTTAGCCTCGATGTGTTTGTGTATTTTAGGTTTTTTTTCCTGTAATTGATTTCTAATACAATAGCGTTGTGGTCAGAAAAGATGCTTGATATGATTTCAGTTTTCTTAAATTTGCTGAGGCTTGATTTGTGACCCAAGATGTGATCTATCCTGCAGAATGCTCCGTGTGCACCTGAGAAGAAAGTGTAATCTGCTGTTTTCGGAGGGAATGTCCTATAAATATCAATGAAATCTACCTGATCTACTGTGTCATTTAAAGCTTGTGTTTCCTTATTAATTTTGTTTGGATGATCTGTCCATTGGTGTAAGTGAGGTGTTAAAGTCCCCCACTATTATTGTGTTACTGTCGATTTCCTCTTTTATAGCTGTTAGCATTTGCCTTATGTATTGAGGTGCTCCTATGTTGGGTGCATATATATTTATAATTGTTATATCTTCTTCTTGGATTGATCCCTTGATCATTATATACTGTCCTTCCTTGTCTCTTGTAACATTCTTTATTTTAAAGTCTATTTTATCTGATATGAGTATTGCTACTCCAGCTTTCTTTTGATTTCCATTTGCATGGAATATCTTTTTTCATCCCCTCACTTTCAGTCTGTATGTGTCCCTAGGTCTGAAGTGGGTCTCTTGTAGACAGCATATATATGGGTCTTGTTTTTGTATCCATTCAGCAAGCCTATGTCTTTTGGTTGGAGAATTTAATCCGTTCACATTTAAGGTAATTATCGATATGTATGTTCATATTACCATTTTCTTAATTGTTTTGGGTTTGTTTTTGTAGGTCCTTTTCTTCTCTTGTGTTTCTCACTTAGAGAAATTCCTTTAGCATTTGTTGTACAGCTGGTTTGGTGGTGCTGAATTCTCTTAGCTTTTGCTTGCCTGTAAAGCTTTTGATTTCTCCATCAAATCTGAATGAGATCCTTGCCAGGTAGAGGAATCTTGGTTGTACGTTCTCCCCTTTCATCACTTTAAGTGTATCATGCTACTCCCTTCTGGCTTGTAGGGTTTCTGCTGAGAAACCAGCTGTTAACCTTATGGGAGTTCCCTTGTATGTTATTTGTCATTTTTCCCTTGCTGCTTTCAATAATTTTTCATTGACTTTAATTTTTGCCAATTCGATTACTACGTGTCTCGGCGTGTTTCTCCTTGGGTTTATCCTGTATGGGACTCTCTGCGCTTCCTGGACTTGGGTGGCTATTTCCTTTCCCGTGTTAGGGAAGTTTTCGACTATAATCTCTTCAAATATTTTCTTGGGTCCTTTCTCTCCCTCTTCTCCTTCTGGGACCCCTATAATGTGAATGTTTTTGCATTTAATGTTGTCCCAGAGGTCTCTTAGGCTGTCTTCATTTCTTTTCATTCTTTCTTCTTTCTTCTGTTGAGCAGCAGTGAATTCTACCATTCTGTCTTCCAGGTCACTTATCCGTTCTTTTGCCTCAGATATTCTGCTATTGATTCCTTCTAGTGTAGTTTTCATTTCAGTTACTGTATTGTTCATCTCTGTTTGTTTGTACTTTAATTCTTCTAGGTCTTTGTTAAACATTTCTTGCGTCTTCTTAATCTTTGCCTCCATTCTTTTTCCGAGGTCCTGGATCATCTTCACTATTATTATTCTGAATTCTTTTTCTGGAAGGTTGCCTATCTCCACTTCATTTAGTTGCATTTCTGGGGTGTTATCTTGTTTCTTCATCTGGTACATAGCCCTCTGCATTTTCATCTTGTCTTTCTGTTAATGTGGTTTTTGTTCCACAGGCTGCAGGGTTATAGTTCTTCTTGCTTTTCACCTCTTTGATTCCTTACTGCACTTATATTCAAGACAGAATTCCATACATTGGCCCACAGACTACACTGTGACCTCTATTTACCTCTTTAACCTCATCTTAGTGTCTCTTCCTCCAGATCTTTCAGTTTATATATGTGCCATGTGCCATATTGTTTCCTGCTCATCACTTGAGCCCTTGCTGTTCTTCTGCTAGAATGTTCTTCCCTGTCTCTGGTTAACCACTATTTATCCCTTGGATCTCAAATAAAATGTCACTCCTCAGTCGGGCCTGTCTTGTTACCAGTCTCTCATGATACCCTCTAATTGCCATATAGTACTTACCACACAATAACTATGCAAATGTTAGATAATAACTATGCAATTATATAGGTGATTATTGTTTAATGGCTATCTTTTGAACACTAAACTCACTAAACTATAAACTCGATGGGAGCAGAAACCTCATCTATTTTTTATAATTTTATTTTTTTAAGTATTGAGGTATAATTCCCTTATCATGAAATTCTCCCACTGAAGTATACAACTGATTTAATAAACTTATAATTGTGTGATACTCACCACAATCCAGTTTTAGAAAACTTCCATCATCCCAAAAATGTTTCCTTGTATTCATTTGCAATTCATCACTACCACTCCCACCTCCAGCCCTTGGCAACCACTAAGTTTCTTTCTGTTTCTAAAAACATCTTTCCTGGACATTTCCAATAAATGAATCATATAATATATGGTCTTTTGTGCCTGGATTCTTCTACTTTGCATAATGTTTTGAGGTTCAGCCATGTTGTAGCATGTATCAGGAGTCTGCTCCTTTTAATTGCTGAGTAGTATTCCATTGTATGGCTGTATGGCTATACTAAATGCTGTTTATCCATTGCTGAACAGTTGGACTGTTTCCAGTTTGGGGCTGTATTAAATAATACTACCATGAATATTCACATGTGTTTTTTAAGTAGAGATATGTTTTCATTTCTCTTGTGTGGGTAGATGCTGCCAGGAGTGGAACTGCTAGTGGAGTTACATGTTACGTGGATGTTTTAACATTTAAGAAATCACCAAACTGTTTTCCAAAGTGGCTATACCATTTTACAATAATGTATGGAGAATGCCAGTATCTCTATACCCTTGCCATTGATTATAGCCATTTTAGTAGGTATGCAGGTGGTATCTCATTGTGTCAATTTGCATTTCCCCAATGATTAATTATGTTGAGTGCTTTTTCATGTGCTTATTAGCCATTCATCTTCTTTTGTGAGATGCCTATTCTTTTGCCCAGTTTTTAATTCAGTTGTTTGTCTTAGTATTGAATTGTAAAAGTTCTTTATATATTCTGGATACAAGTGCTTTACCTGATATATGATTTACAAATATTTTCTCCCAGTCTGTCGTTATCTTTTCATACTTTAAAAAAATAATAATATATTTATTTATTTTGGGCTGTGTTGGGTCTTCGTTGCCGTGCGCGGGCTTTCTTTAGTTGTGGCAAGCGGGGGGCTACTCTTCGCTGCAGTGCGTGGGCTTCTTGTTGCAGTGGCTTCTCTTGTTGCAGAGCATGGGCTCTAGGCATGTGGACTTCAGTAGTTGCAGCACATGGGCTCAGTATTTGTGGCTCGTGGGCTATAGAGTGCAGGTCAGTAGTTGTGGTGCACGGGGTTAGTTGCTCCATGGCATGTGGGATCTTCCTGGACCAGGGATAGAACCCGTGTCCCCTGCATTGGCAGGTGGATTCTTAACCACTGTACCACCAGGGAAGTCCCCTTTTCATATTCTTAATGATGGTTTTTGAAGAAGAAAAGCTTTGAATTTTGATGTAGTCCAATTTATCAATATTTTCCTTTATAGATCATACTTGTGATGTCATATGTAAGAGCTCTTTGTTCAAGTCAAGGTAATGAAGATTTTCTATATTTTCTTCTAGATGTTTTTAGCTCTTATGTTTAGGTCGACGATCCATGTTGAATTAAATTTTGTGTGTGGTGTGAGCCAAAGGTCTAAGTTGTTTTGTTTGTTTTTGCATGTGGATATCCAGTTGTCTCTGCACCATCTGTTGAAAAGACCACCCTCTCCCCATCAAATTGTCTAGGTACTTTTGTCGAAAATCAATTGTACATAAATGTAAGAATCTAATTCTAGATTCTCAATTCTACTTCATTGATCTTTATGCCTACCCTTATGTCAGGACCATACTGCCTTAATTATTGTTTTTTTTGTTGTTTTTTGTTTTGTTTTTTTGCGGTACATGGGCCTCTCACTGTTGTGGCCTCTCCCGTTGCGGAGCACAGGCTCCGGACGCGCAGGCTCAGTGGCCATGGCTCACGGGCCCAGCCGCTCCGCGGCATGTGGTATCTTCCCAGACCGGGGCACGAACCCATATCCGCTGCATCAGCAGGCAGACTCTCAACCACTGTGCCACCAGGGAAGCCCCATACTGCCTTAATTATTGTGGTTTCGTAATAAGTTTTGAAATCAGGTTAGTGGAAGTCCTCCAACTTTGTTCTGTTTTCAGAATTGTTTTAGCTCTTCTAGATCCTTTGCAATTCCATATAAATTTTAGAATCAGCTTGTCAATTTCTACATAAAAGCATTCATAGACTCTGATAGGGATTGTATTAAATTTATCAATCAATTTGGAGAGAACTGCCATCTTGACAATAATGACTCTTCTAGGAAGAAGGGATGTCTATTTATTTAGATATTCTTGAATTTCTCTCAGCAACATTTTGTGCTTTTCAGTGCACAAGAATTTCACTTTTGTTAAATTTATTATTAAATATCTTATTTTTGATGCTATTGTGAATAAAACTGTTTCCTTAACTTCATTTTTGGATTGTTTGTTTCTCTGTTTTTGCTGACCATTTATTATTTGTCTCTGACCACTTATTATTTGGAAGTTGGAGGACTTCCACTAACCTGATTTCAAAACCTATTATGAAACCACAATAATTAAGACTGTATGGTACTGACATAAGGATAGACAATAAAGATCAACAAAGCAGAACTGAGAATCTAGAAGTAGATCCTTACATATATGGCCAACTGAGTTTCAACAATAGGGCTGGATGAACTAATGAGAAACTAAAAAGTGTTTTCATGTTTCTTACATAAATAAACTTTCAGTGTACTTTTAAAAGCTTTTTCATGGCATAATTTATATACTGCATTGTATATTTATTTTTATAGACTTTTAAAATACAGTCTTCTTGAAAACAGCAGAGACAACTTATTCATCTTTGTATTTCTGGCACACAGTAGTTAACTCAATAAATTTGTTGAATGAATGTAATATAGCAAAGCTTTGAATCAGCCATCCCTATTAAAAGGGAAGAACACTAGCTTTTTCAAGGATTAGGAATATGTTTTGGAATATCTTTGTAACTTGCTTTAGTGACTCCTCATCATATAGGGTTTTGCATATAGTTCCTGACTGACTGCTAAGCAAGATGGAGCTCATATCATAAACTCTGAGAACTTTCTCTGAAGAACTTCACATTCTCATAGCAAGAGATCTGCAAGGTAGTAGGTAATTAATCATTAATATTTATCCTACAACTGCTGCTTCTCAAATGTCTAACTGTATCTAGAGGATTAATTAATGGGTAAAATCAAAGGCAATCTAAAATAACAGTTTAGGGATATAACCCTATGAGTAAGAAGTGCTTCCAAAAATATCTTCTACTTAAGATAAATGAGCTTTTAACTCTACTGTAGTTAAAGGCTAAGGAGGAAAAGTCTAATTCACTAGTAGGACTAAATCTAAAGATCTACCACATTAAAAAGACATCTCATGTTTAAGATGTGCTCCAAAATAATATGGAAGCAGGAAAAGTAGGAGCAGGGGTTATAGATGAAATAAGACAGAAATAAGTCAACTATACTTCAATTAGAAAAAAAAAAGAAAGACTAACCAAAATTGTTGAAGCTGGGTGATGGGTTCATTAGGGGTTTATTATACTATCCTATCTACTTTTGTGTAAAATTTCCACAATAAACAGTTCAAATGAAAAAGATATCTTAATGGGATGGATACAACAGATTTTTCTGTCACAGAAAAAATGTATGTAGTAGGCAAATCCTTTTTGTGTACAGATATCTTTAAAACAGTTTTTGTTCAAAAATCCGAACTTTTAAATCTCCAAGACAATTTTCAGTTTTCTTTGAATAAATCTTCAGCAGGAAATACTGAGGAACAGGTCTAAATTACTTAGAGAAAAAAAAAAATGCCAAAAAAATTCAAAACTGCCCAATGCTTTGACTTTGCTTTATAATGAAAATCACCAAAATTCCTTTCTACTCTAAAAATATTATTGAAAATAAACTAAAAACCTCAGTGCTGCTCCTCATTATACCCACTTATAAAAGGTTTATAACTTTCATAACAGGTTGGAAACAAAAAAAGGGCCTGAGAACTATTAATTTCATAAAACCATGAGTGTTTGTTAGACAAACAGCAAACTGTTAGAGAAAATGGCAAATCAGTCATAATTTCCAAAGAAGATTCTTTTTTCAAGTGTAACAAAATTGACTGATGCATTTAGGGATAACTAAAAGGAATTACAACACAGAAGAGGAAAAACCCAAGAGAAAAGAAAGGAAAAAAAAGTAAACCTTCTCAAAAGATTCCCTAGAGGTCACAATTTAGTTCTGAGAAAAATGTTTTCTACTCTTGGCTTCAAGTTAAGTAACTAAAACTTGAAAATATGACAGAATATACTGGAGATGAACCGTGTTATCTTCCTTCCCAGCTACATCTCCAAAATAAAAGAGAAAGCAAACAATAAGTAGATGCAATTGACTAATTACTCATCTGTAACTCACCTGCAGGAAACAGGAATCGCATTTCTCTTTCTGCTGCAGAAAAATCATTACTTCCATGAAGTGCATTCCTTAGCTCATCTGTGCCATAAATTGCCCTTAGACTAAAAGCAAGTTAGAGATGATGACCATCCAATCTGACATACTTTCTTTACATTTTACATATGCATTCTATTTAGGAATTTTACAGAAACATCGCCACTTCTCACATATGGAGGTTTTAATCTATTTTGAATTTAAGCATAAATCTATGTACATGAGGGTCAAGTATATTTAAATCTGCAGGAGGGATACACTGGAAAAATAAGAGTTATCTGGGTAAAAAAGACGTGTTGTTTTGTGACAACTGAAAAAGCAGTGCATTTTCAAAGTGCAAGAACTCAATGCCCTCTGGTTTCCAGACATTAATGATAATGCTGAAAATCTGAGTTTCTGGTCCTGCATTACCAATATTCTATAAAATACCATACCAATTTTCCCATGAAAAATCCTACACCAGTGGCAGTTTAGTTCAAGGATGAGAGAAAAATAAGGCTGGTCAACCATAAATCAAAATCCTCTGAGACCTTCTGTGGTATTTATTAAAATACACATTTAAGTAGTTAAAACACAAAATGGACCTCACCCACCCAGCCCTCCACCACCACCAAAAAAAATCAGGTTATTTAGGAAAACTTTCAAATTAAAGGAAATTCCTATTACAATGAAATCAGATTTTCTTTTTTTTCATTTTCATAGTTGGATTTCATTTCTCCCCCAGGAAAGTTACCTGTCTGGGTGTGTCTCCTTAGCTACTAAGCTATTACTTGGTCCCAAGAGTTCTTTCCAGTAAGAGATGGCTTTATGTCTAGCTAATATCATGGCAACAAGTGGTCCAGAACTCATGTAAGCTGTTAAATTGGGGAAAAACATTTTCCCATACTGTTCCACATAAAAGTTACTACAGTGCTCAGGGCTGAGATGCAGTTTTCTTCTCTAAAAGAGAAACAAAATCAACAAAAGCATTATTGACAGTTCAATAATACCTCATTAAGTCATTAATAACTTGAAATTAGTACCAATCTGACCACAAATTTGAGATTTAATTTTGTATTATGAACAAAGGGCAAGATAAGAAAGTTAAATGTAGGCTGTAAATAAGAATTATTTAACATACTTAAGAAAAACTATTCCTGTTGGGCAGCCTCTTTCAAAATATGGTATGTTAATGACAAATTCATCATATCTCCTTCTTAAAGTAAAAACACGCCAATCATCAATATTCTGTTAATACATACTTTGTATAAAGTAACAAAATTGGACTTTAGAATATTCCAAATTCATCTTTCCCTATCTATTTGTGATATTTTCCTATTCATTGTGAAATTTTCCTACATATTTTAGGGAGCTGGTCTCATTATGGTATAAATAGTACGCAGTATAATGATGCAGTAAACAAGTTTTTCACTTGAACATGAAAGTTGTATATATATATATATATATACATATATATATATATATATATATATTTTTTTTTTTTTTTTTTTTTGTGGTACGCGGGCCTCTCCCGTTACAGAGCACTGGTTCCGGACGCGCAGGCTCAGCGGCCATGGCTCATGGGCTCAGCGGCTCCGTGGCATGTGGGATCCTCCTGGACCAGGGCCGGGGCACGAACCTGTGTCCCCTGAATCGGCAGGCAGACTCTCAACCACTGCGCCACCAGGGAAGCCCGAAAGTTGTATATTCTTTATTCTGGTTCTGCCATAAATATGTTGATTCACTATGATCTTAAGAGTAATTAGTTAGCATTAAGTGTTAATCTGAAAGAATATGAAATGTTTGGGACAAAAAATTGTTAATTTTGTTCAAAAATGAGGAACTATATGAATGAATTATTAAATTTTAAAAACAATAGAAGCTGAGTCAGTCACTCTTCCAGTTAGAAAGCATCACATTTTCCCTAAGAGCAACTATTTGAGTACATCTTATTTATTTATTTATTTTTGGCTGCGTTGGGTCTTCATTGTTGTGCACGGACTTTTCTCTAGTTGTGGCAAGGGGGGCTACTCTTTGTCGCCATGCACGGGCTTCTCATTGCGGTGGCTTCTCTTGTTGAGGAGCACAGGCTCTAGGCACGTGGGCTTCAGGAGTTGTGGCACGCGGGCTCAGTAGTCGTGGCTCACGGGCTCTAGAGTGCAGGCTCAGTAGTTGTGGCGCACGGGCTTAGTTGCTCCGTGGCATGTGGGATCTTCCCAGACCAGGGCTCGAACCTGTGTCCTCTGCATCAGCAGGCGGGTTCTTAACCACTGCGCCACCAGGGAGGTCCCTGAGTACATTTTTTAAAAAAATCACTCCATTACTACTGTTTATCTAATCCACTAAAGGTAGATCATGAGGGAAAGGGCTCAAAATATAACAGAGGGATTCAAAGTAGACATCAAGGAAAACTTCTCGTTGGAGTAAGGATGATGAGACATGAAGATAAATTACTAGGTGAAGGCTAAAGATCTCCAAGATTAAGGCAGATATCCATCTTTCTAAAATGGGTTAGAGGGCTTCCCTGGTGGCGCAGTGGTTAAGAATCTGCCTGCCGATGCAGGAGACATGGGTTCGAGCCCTGGTCCGGGAAGATCCCACATGCCGCGGAGCAACTAAGCCCGTGCGCCACAACTACTGAGCTTGTGCTCTAGAGTCCATGAGCCATAACTATTGAGCCTGTGTGCCACAACTACTGAAGCCCATGCGCCTAGAGCCCATGCTCCGCAATGAGAAGCCACCGAAATAAGCCCATGTACTGCAACAAAGAGTAGCCCCCGCTCGCTGCAACTAAAGAATAGCCCAAGTGCAGCAATGAAGGCCCAATGCAGCCAAAAATAAATAAATAAATTTATTTAATTAACTAAATAAATTAAATAAAATGGGTTAGATTTTCCTGAGAGTACAGTGTGAATTTTACCAAGTGACCTACCTCTTAAAGTCCCTTTCAAAACTACCATGTGTCTTCAAGTTTCAGAAACTTGATAAAATTGCTTGGTTTGTAGAGAGGGATCTAAACTGCCCAGAGCAAGAATCTTGTAGAGATGCTTACTAGGTAGGTCAGCAATGCTATGAACAGGATCTACTGGACAAACATAACATTCTCACTAGTCAAGGATCAGTTACAGTGCTGTAAAAAAAAAAGGTGCTGACATCTATTCTCATATTAAAATTCATATAGTCAAGAAATAGAAGAAATTTGAGAAGTTTTAACAGTGCCTGATTTAGTGTAATCCTTGATTCTATTATTTAAAATTAAGATATGCCAGTATTTGTGATTCTTATGCATATTGATTTGAGTGCTTTTTTTGCTGCATTGTAAGCCCTTATCTGCCATATACCCCTTAACAAGCAAGGGAAGCTATATTCTGCAGGTATGCTAGCTAATGCAGCATAATTTTAAAAATTAAGGGCTCATCTTAAAGTTGATATTGAATCAGTGATTCCATCAGTTGCTTTAAAATTAAATCAGATAAACTTTTTTGGAATTTAGATTAATATTTTCACAAAGAGGGAATTCCCTGGCAGTCCGGTGGTTAGGAGTCTGTGCTTTCACTGCCAAGAGCATGGGTGCAATCCCTGGTAGGGGAACTAAGATCCCGCAGCCGCGGCCAAAAAATAAATAGAAATCAACAACAACAACAAAAAATTCACAAAGAGTCATTAGTTTGTAACACAGGAAAGACTGCCATCTACTGAAAGAATACATATTTTAGGAGGTTTTTCCTAGATGGGACAAGAAAGCCTCAAGTTCAATGAACTCCCAGTACAAAGGACAAATGATTCCACTGACATGAGACACCTGGAATAGCAAAGTCATAGAGACAGGAAGTAGAATAGTGGTTACCAGACCAGGGGTAGGGAGAGGGCTAAACGGAGTTAGTGTTTAATGGGTACAGAGTTTCAGTTTGAGATGATGAAAAAGTTCTACAGATGGATAGTGGTGATGGCTGCACAACAGTGTGAAGGTACTTAATGCCCCTGAAATGTATGCTTAAAAATGGTTAAAAAGGTAAATTTTATGTTGTGTATATTTTATCACAATTTTAAAAAAAAGCAGCATACAATATACCAAGGCGTTCTTTGGTTTGAAACTTCTTGCTGACAAGGGAAAGTGTTAAATATTAGCATTTACACTGTTTTTTTTTTTTTAAACACTTAGTTTTAATTTATAGTTATTAACTCCTTAATTCTTGTTTTTCACTAATTCTTTTCAAAATATGGACTTAAAAGACAAATTGGAAACTTTATATTATTTGTATATTTTTTTTCTCAAATTAATGAGTAATATACTTACAGGGCTAAAAAATTCAAAGCAATATAAAAAGTCTTATATGAAAAATCTCATTCCCATCCCTGTCCTAACCCAGCCTGTTCTTCCACGCCCTCAATATGCAACCATTTTTTAATGGTTATTTATCTCCTAGTTTCATTTTGCAAATACCGGCAAACATGAATATTACTTTTTCTCTATCATAGAAAGTAGCTACACATTGTTCTGCATCTTGTTTTTTCCTTAACAGGACACAGAGAGGTTTATAATTAGTTGCATAGTATTCAATTTGGTGGATCGCCAGGGTCAATTTAACCAATCTTCTAATGCTGGGTTGTTTTCAATCTTTTGCTTGTAAATAAATAATGCTGCAAAAAATAACCTAGATATAGGTCACTTCATATTAATACATGGGTTATAGGAGAGATTCCCAAAAGAGTACTGCTGGGTTTAAGGGTATATGCATCTGTAATACTGATAATTGTCAGATCCCCTTCCATAGGGGTTATGTCATTTACTTTTATATTCTTGCCAGATGGTATCTCAGTGTCATTTTAATTTGCTTTTTTCCTGCTTAGAGATTGAGCATCTTTTCCTACGTTTCAGAAGCATTTGTTTTTCTTTTTCTGTGACCATCCACATGCACTGCCCATTTTCAACTGAATTTTTATCCTGTTCTAGGAGCTTTTTATATACTAGGGAGATTAGCCTTTGTGATATGAATTACAAATCTTCTTCCCAAGTTTGTCATTTGTGTTTTGACTTTGCTTATTATGTTTATTTGGTCATGTGCAAGTTTTTTATATTTATACTTTTATCAATCTTTTCCTTTACGGTACCTGGACTTTTTTTTTTTTTTAATTTTTTTAAAATTTATTTATTTATTTATTTATTTATTTATTTATGTCTGTGTTGGGTCTTCACTGCTGCACACGGGCTTTCTCTAGTTGCAGTGAGCAGGGGCTACGCTTCCTTGTGGTGCATGGGCTTCTCATTGCGGTGGCTTCTCTTGTTGTGGAGCACGGGCTCTAGGCACACGGACTTCAGGAGCTGAGGCACACAGGCTTCAGTAGTTGTGGTGCGTGGACTCAGTAGTTGGGGCTCGCGGGCTCTAGAGCGGAGGCTCAGTAGTTGTGTCGCACAGGTTTAGTGGCTCTGTGGCACGTGGAATCTTCCTGGACCAGGGCTTAAACCCATGTCCCCAGCATTGGCAGGTGGATTCTTAACCACTGCGCCACCAGTGAAGCCCGAGTTTCCTCCTTTTTTTAGTTTTTAAAAGATTCAATAGGCAATATGACACTGTATATTTATTAGAGAATAAGAAACTGAAATTTCAAATAAGGATGGTAGAGAAAAAAGGAAGATTAAAAATATTCATTCTAAAGACGCAGACATAGAGAATGGACATGAGGACATGGGGAGGGGAAAGGGTAAGCTGGGACGAAGTGAGAGAGTGGCATGGACATATATACACTACCAAATGTAAAATAGCTAGCTAGTGGGAAGCAGCCGCATAGCACAGGGAGATCAGCTTGGTGCTTTGTGACCACCTAGAGGGGTGGGATAGGGAGGATGGGAGGAAGATGCAAGAGGGTGGAGATATGGGGATACATGTATATGTATAGCTGATTCACTTTGTTATACAGCAGAAACTAACACAACACTGTAAAGCAATTATACTCCAATAAAGATGTTTTTTAAAAATTCCATTCTAGGGCTTCCCTGGTGGCGCAGTGGTTGAGAGTCCGCCTGCCAATGCAGGGGACACGGGTTCGTGCCCCGGTCTGGGAAGATCCCACATGCCTTGGAGCGGCTGGGCCCATGAGCCATGGCCGCTGAGGCTGCGTGTCCGGAGCCTGTGCTCCGTGACGGGAGAGGCCACAGCAGTGAGAGGCCTGCGTACCGCAAAAAAAACCCAAAAAAACAAACAAACAAAATTCCATTCTATTTGATAATTTTTAAAAATTTGATAATGTTTAACAACACTCTACATTCATTTTCAAAACTACCAACTGCAGAACAAGTATAAGTCTTAAAACATTAAACGTTTGTAAATAACTGAAAAAAAAAACCCAACCAAATAAAACACCCAACAGTCAAGAGAAGACCAAGTAAATAGACTGTGGCTCATCTGTACAGAAGACTATTACACAGAAGTTAGGAAGAATGAGATAGATTCAGATGTAATGATCTGGAATGCTATCTGAGGGACTTTGTAAAGGGGGTCAAGGGAAGGGGACTGTCCTACTTTATGGGGGAAAAATGTTTGTAAATGCATTAAAAAAATCCTGGAAGAACAGGAAAGTGTTAAGTGGTTGCCTCTCTCTGGAGTTTAGGACTTGAGCTGGGAGAGGAGACATGGAAGAAAAATAAATTTTACTTCTCATTTTATATCCTTTTGAAATGTGAAAAAACTTTTGTAATATTATCACATATAACTTTTATACTTACAAGAATAAACCTAAATTTCATGCTAAATACTAAGGATCTAAATGGGCTGACACATTTACATAAACATTTTTAAAAGGTAAAATCAAAAGTAATCTTGGACTTCCCTGGTGGCACAGTGGTTAAGAATCCCCCTGCCAAGGCAGGGGTCACAGGTTCGAGCCCTGGTCAGGGAAGATCCCACATGCCGCGGAGCAACTAGGCCCGTGCGCCACAACTATAGAGCCTGCGCTCTAGAGCCCACAGGCCACAACTACTGAAGCCTGCGCGCCCAGAGCCCGTGCTCCGCAACAAGAGGAGCCACAACAATGAGAAGCCCACGCACTGCAACGAAGAGTAGCCCCTGCTCACTGCAACTAGAGAAAGCCTGTGTGCAGCAACGAAGACCCAACGCAGCCAAAAATAAAAATAAATAATAATAAATTAATTTTTTAAAAATAAGGTAATCTAAAATAACAGTTTAGGGATAAAACCCTATGCCTAAGAAGAGTTTCCAAATATACCTTCTACTTAAGATAAGTGAATTTTAAATTCTATTTTAGTTAAAAGCTAAGGAGGAAAAGCCTAATTCACTAGAGAGAAAAAAACATGATCATCCTGCCCAGAAGTTACCTGAACAATGGTGAATCCAGATCTGAGAATAATATCTTGTATCTCCTCCTCTTTGTCAACGATATCTGGTTTGATAATGGCCAGAGTCTTTTCTACATAGATCTGAGGTGGAGGCATTGATAGCTCCATTCTGGCTTTTCAGGGTACAATTTAAGAGATTCTTGACTGGTATCAACTGCAATGACAGGCACCCTCCCGCCCCAAATTTAATGCAATTGTGACTAAACAGCATTATCAGGTGCTTGATTTTATTAATTTATAAAGCTGGAAACTGTCATACATTTTTCAACAAGCAGCGTCTCAATAATACGATTTCTACTCTGCGTCTAAGTCCTGCCATGGGTTTTCCTAAGCACTTTCATGGAGGTGGAAAGACCAAGGAGCAAGGCGAAAGCCTAGGACCCTGGGGGCCCAGGAGGAGACTAGGTCTGCAACCCTCCGCGCCGCTCAGCGGCCAGCCCCCCGCCCCGCCCCCCGGGGAAGCTTAGCATCAGGCCCGTTTGGAAAGCAGAATCCCTGACCCTCTGTGGGCTGCACCCCCAGATTCCTTCCGAATCCGACCCTCATCTGGGCACTCACCTCAGCCCAGGCTCCTCGAGTCACCACATGTTGTTGCTAGGAGACCAGAAACCCAGCTTAGAGACGGTGGCTGCAGAGGCCCAATTCCAGCAGAGCGCTTCGCAGCCTTTGGCTAGCTCCCCAAGAAAGGGAACCAGCCACAGGCATTTTTATTCCCCTTGCAAATCTTAAAAGCAACAGACGTTTTCTAACATTTTCCTCATAATTTATCTTACTTCATCCTCCTAGCCATTCGAAGGACACTTCAATTATCCCCACTTTATAAATTATGAGACAAATCATACACACTTTCCCTCATCTTACCCCAGCCCCTTCCAGACAGTGTATGTAAGAAAACCCATGTCAAATACCTTCCTTATTTCACCAGATAATGCTATCCCCTCTATTCCCAGCTTCTGTAAACATTAAAAGGCAATCTTCGACTTGTGAAATAGCATTTATTTAAAGAGCAGTAAAAGAGGTTTAATCTATTTACCTCTAAATTAAGCCTATGGAACAAAGACATGGGCAACATATATAGCATAACCCCAAATCTCAGCTTTCCGTGTTTTCTTTATATTATGTCACGGGCACCTTTAATTCTTTGGTTGTAAGTTAAGGCATTATTCTTATTGGAAAAGACAGCAGAGAAGTGGTAAACAGGTACTGGGATCTTCTCTAGGTCAGAGTCTCACTGAAAGATCCAAATTCCAGAAAAGTTCAGGGTAGCAGCTCCAAGTTAGCAAAACAGGTTTTCCATCATCCATGGGGTTGGTTAGTTCTCATTCCAGACTATTTAAGTCTCTTCTTTCGTTTAACCAAATACTCAGCACCTACAGGGTCAAGGCAGACAGCAAGCTATGAATCTTTATGGAGGTTTGAAAGCAGTTTTATTTCTTTCTCTGTAGAGATTCGACTACACTTTTTTTCTTTAAAGTAAGAAGCTGCCCAGAAAAGAAACCCTCAGGTGTCTTCTTCTGGCTACCATATCTTATCTCCTATAGACGGGACAATGTGAACATATATTAATACCAACAGGTACAGCAACCAAAAAATGGACAGTGACTCCAGCCTCTGGTTTGCATGTTTAGCCCTCTGACTTGAGGCTCTGGAAGCAGATGCACCCATTATTTATCTATCCCCAGGTCTCTTAACAGCTCTTCACTGCTGCCTGCCTTCCTAGACTATTTTACTTCACTATCTATTAAAGCTGGTCCCACAGAGGCTCAGAGTTTTCCAAACCAGCAGGTACAATGTCAGTCCTTCAGGTCCTTGAATCACCTCTGAACATAAACTCTGGGAACACAAGGTCCCTTCAACATCACCCTTATTCTCACAGACTTTCTAAAATCAGATTCCAGAAACTACATTCCTTTTTCTTGCAGCTCTCTACCTACAGTA
This sequence comes from Kogia breviceps, assembly GCF_026419965.1. Taxonomy (NCBI): domain Eukaryota; kingdom Metazoa; phylum Chordata; class Mammalia; order Artiodactyla; family Physeteridae; genus Kogia; species Kogia breviceps. The sequence goes on from NC_081313.1 coordinate 115,476,647, forward strand.
CCTGAATCTGCTCCAAGACTTCTCGCTGCATCTCCACAGCCATATGGTACACCTGATGATCAGAGTCATTGTACATCACAGCATTCTGGAACATCAGCATCAGGTCCCTCTGGAACTGAGCCACGGTGCGAATCCGTCCCTTAGACAGATTCCTTTTCAGGCTAGTTAAGTCCATGGGTCTACAGGTGGCCAAGAGAAACCAGAGGAAATCAAACCTTCATGTGGAACATGTGGTGACCTAACATGCTCTCCTGAAGAACTAACCAGCTCTTAATGAAAACAGTAGTAAAGATAACAATTCCCATCAGATAATAAAATAGCAACAGCAGCTAACATATGACTGCTTACAATAAGCCAAGTGCTATGCTAGGTACTTTTTTTTTTTGGGGGGGGGGGCGGTACGCGGGCCTCTCACTGTTGTGGCCTCTCCCGTTGCGGAGCACAGGCTCTGGATGCACAGGCTCAGAGGTCACGGCTCACGGGCCTAGCCGCTCCACGGCATGTGGGATCTTCCCGGACCGGGGCACAAACCCGTGTCCCTTGCATCTGCAGGCGGACTCTCAACCACTGCGCCACCAGGGAAGCCCGGTACTTTCTATATGAACTCACTTGATCCTCTCAATAAACCTATATGGTAGGTACCATTATCACAATTGGCAATGAGGAAACTGAGATCAAAGAAGTTAGGTACTTGCCCAAAGTCACACAGCTTAGTTTCCAATTCAGAAACAGCCTGACTCCAGAGCCCACAGCCCCAGCCATTTCACTTTACAATTGGAGGTATCAAAGTTATAAAGAGCTCCAATGATCAGTTTGTCACAGGGTAGTTACTGACCGATTGTTTACAATGTATAGTCATATACTAGGTATTTATTTAATCAACTTTTTTTACTGTATAATCAAAAGCTCAGAGTTTTTTTCTTCTTTCATGGAGATGAAAAGAGAATCAAGTGAATATTAAGGTAAATATTATATAATGTGACACAGAGAGCGGATATATAAGAGAAGGCACAGCAGCGTAGAAAGAGGAATGAACTGGGAGGTAAGACTCTGGGGTTTAGTTCTAGCTCTGCTATTCACTGTTGATCACAGACAAGTCATGACCACCTCTGAGTCTTAGTTTCCTCATCTACAGAATTAAGGAATCTGTCTCCAAAGGTTCTTTTCTGATCTTTTATACACTACTAACACACAGATTTATGACAGCATTTTAGATGAACTATGCTATAAAAATCCAAAATACTGCAATCAACCAGTGTTTATAACATCTATTTGGATTACCATCTTTGCCTTAGCATACCTGTAACTGCCTGAATGAATACAGAGTTCCTTTTAAAGTTTTGCTCTGAAATAACAGTGCCAAAAACTACCAAAGGCTAATGTAAGATTATAATAAATGGATCATATTACTTAAAAGTCAGTAGTGATAAAAGCCTCTTTATCCTTTTGTTCCCTATATTCTCAAATGAGGACTGAGCTTACCATAACTTTAAACTTGTTCAGCTGTAAAATATATCTTAAGTAATGTAAGTGAAATAAGGAAATAATCTAACAGATGTGAAATAAAGTATGAAAAGACAGATATAAAAGCAACCAACCTTTCTTGACCCCTTTTCCACTGACCTTTTCACCACATCCTTGTATCCTGGGGCCTGCCTTTCTGACACAGGCTTCAGAAACGGACTGCTGAACCTGTTAAGGGACAAACCCAGAGAGGATGAAGAAACCCTGGAAAGTCACCATAAATGAGAAGAATGGCTGTGAATACCGGGAGTGGCTTGAAGTCCTACCTGTGACTGGCTATCATCTTCCAGACTGGCAGGAGAGTCTTCTTAAATAGCAAGTGATCCTGAACAGGGTCACTATGGCCTAGATCAGACCTATAGGATAAAGCAGAGCAGAAAAGAAACAGTAACTTCACAAATGGTATTCTGTTCCCCCTAGATGCTTGATAAGGTTTCCTCAACACATAGTGCTCCTAGTTAACATCTGAAGGAAATAACACCACAGGAATGAAAACAGGCTTTCATAAAGGACCCCAGACTCTATAAATACTCTCTTACTGATCAGTATTATCAAATGAAGTGGTTAGATTCTTGTAAAGTGTACTAAAAATAGGCAACTGCCTTTGCCTTTTGGAATCTTGCTGATTTGCCCTTTAGCATCTGTGACTCTAAAGAACTGGTCTATAAAAGTAGTCTTTGTTCACTGATGTCTCCCAAGTTCCCGGTACATACTAGGTGCTCAAATAAGTATTTGATAAATGAATCTGGTCCTGTTTTTTATGCAGAAATATGCCACATTAAGAAGTATCTCTCCCATACTTCCAGAGGAAAAAATACTTGGTTTCATATCCCAAGGAATTCTCTTACACTTCATCTGAATGCTATACAATTTAAATATTTTTCCTTTTCACTCTCCTCTGTATAGTAATCTTTAAAATACCAAGAAAAATCCATTTTTCCTCATGGTCCTTACTTGTCTGGGCTAAACTGCCTAATTTATTTAGTTTTTATTTAGAGGTGCAACTGCTCAATGTTTTATAATTTTCCCAGTTGGCAAGTTTTCTATTTACCCCAAAGTTAAACATCATGTTACACTTCACACTTCATATACTGCATTATTCTCTCTAAATAGGCTCTCTTCACACCTAAGGTTTCACACCCTCGTTTTGCTTTATGTACCACATTGTATGTATCCATTTGAGCACAACTTACACCTTATCATTCTCCAATTTGAACAGCTCCACATAATTATTCATTTTCATGATGCACTACCTCACCTGTATCTAAATTACATACCACAAAAATCAATTCTCCCTTAAGCCCAGAACCCTACAAGAACAAAGGACTTAAAGCCCAAAGCAAACCTCTTCCTTTGTCTCCGATCAGTCAGTCAGAATAAACAATAGGTCCTTGGTACTGATGCAATTTTGTTCATATAGCCACAAAACAGATATTTATTGTTTCCATTATGTGAAAGGTACTACAATAGGTTTTGTAACTTCATAATCAATCACCTTTGCAATATTTTAAGAAACAACCCCTTGCTTACCTTTATTTCCATCTATTTGGAAATGCATGCCAAGCAACTACAAGTAAAAGTGTGGGAGTGGAAAGGATATGCATACTTAGACTGGTACTCCAAAGGTTCTACTTTACTCCTGAGAGTCAGTACAGACTAAGGAAGAAGCCAGAAAAAGGGGCCTAGGGAATGTCTATCTTTCAAAGTAGTTTTAAGGTTCCCTAATGATAGCACAAGAACTCAAATGCCTATCTCCCCTTAAGCTATCTAGTCAAGCAGACTCAATTACTAATATCTACTGCTTTCTAATAAAGATTTCATGTTTAACCTAAATTCTAAGATAAGAGTGTGGTGTTTGAGTTTCAAGCTGCTGAAATGTCATGAGATAAAATATTCCAGATTATTAGAGATTTCCTGTTTTGGAGATAGTCATCATACGCCATCTGCTAATACTCACAAATGGAGTTATAGAAGAGCAAAGGAAGCAATTCTTCAACAAGCTAGGTTTTTAGCTGTATTCTATTTGTGTAACAAAAATTTGAAATCTGCTATTTACAAAAATATATATGCATGGTTCAGTTGTATACCTTTAACAAAAGAAGGCTAAAATAATTATTGGTTTGCCTTCCCACAGATAATGTGGGTGGATCTGGAATATAGCAAAGAAAAAAAACAGTTCATACTATCTTCTCTCAATACTTAGACACAAGACTAGGCCCAGAAGATGAACTATTTGTTACATAACAAAAATAACTTTTTCTGATTTAAAAAGAAATTCACTTTACTGAAAAAAGTTAAGATTCTAAAATGTGCCCTCTGGCCCCATAGTTATTTATGTTAAAAACAGACAATTATATAAACAATTTCCCAAGATGTGTGAAAAAGGAACAAGGGAGATAATAACTTAAAAATAATTTTTAATTTCAAGTTAATAGGAGATGTTTTAGCATTTTTAAAAGTATAGTTTGTATATTAGACTTGAGTGACAATCTGACTCAGCAATGTTTCCTGAATAAATATACAATGGATTACTTATGAAAGAGATTCTTAATGTTGATAAAGCAGTCTTGTTTTATAAGATGACAGCATATAGACTTCTATTTATACAGTAAAATTATATTTAATTCTATTTCTAGTGTTTTCGAGCTCTAATTCTCTACTTTTCAATTTACAAAAGTAATCAATGTCCATGGCAACAAATTCAAATAGGCATAAACAGAAGTAAAAGTATTAATCCTAACAACATGGGATAAAAATCTATACTTACAGCTTTAAGGAGGTAGCACGGCTGAAAAGGATATCCACCAGAGGAGTCTCCTGGATGCTGAAGCTATCATCACACTCACCTGAAGAACGCTGGTCTTCCATCTCTGACACATACCCTTCACTCTGGTCCTCCTCTTTGGATTCTTGCTGAACCTCCCCCTGGAAATGCCAGGAAACAAAGGAAAGTTTAGAAAGAGATTTACTATCTTCAAGGTAATTTTTCTTTCACAGGGTAAATGAAGGCTGACCTTAACGTAAGAATAGGCCAGTTATATAAAGTTATAGAATAATAAGTTGGAGAAAGGTGACTTACCTAGACCCAAGACAAAGAATTCTTAGAGAACTCTCTGTATCCCAAGAAAAAATGAAAAAGCAATATACTCTATTCTAGATAGATGTTGTTTTCTTTTAAAACTGTCATCATTACTTGTGGCCCTGGAGCTAACTAGTCTAGCTAGCCAGATAATATTAATGATATTGGTATTCTAAATTTTACTGATTGCTTACTATGAGCCACGGACTATGCTAAGTGCTGCGTGTGAATTATCTCATTTAAAACTCACAGTACACCTATAAGGTAGGGCACTATTATTCCATTTCAGCAGAGAAAACTGAGGTTCTAAAATGTATACTAACCTGCCTAAGCCTACACAGCTAACTGATGCTAAAACCAGGATTTAGACCCAGGTAACTGAACTCTCTGGAGTTAGCCTATGTGCTCTAACCATACTGCTCTGCCTTCCTCTTTGTGCAGAGGACTGATCAGACAGCTGGTTTAAGATATTCACTTACCTCTTCACTCTCTGTGGGTAGTTCCTGAAGTGCCCAAATATCTGAGGGAGGTGGAGCCACCTCTGGCCTTCCATTTTCTCCCAGTAATGACTTCTCAGCTACCAAGGGGTCTACCTTGGCTGAAAGCTCTTCAGGCTCTTTGCAGGGCTCCCCCTCTCCTTCAGTAGCTTCAATTCCCCTCGCCTCTTGTTGTCTGGTGCCAGATGAAGGGCAGCAACCTTCACCTGATTCTTTGCTGCTAATGCACAATGGCTCCATTAAATAAGCTACCTGCAATCATAGTTTACTTTTAGATGTATAAGAACAACAGTGGAAATCATCATCTACATATCAATAATGCCACATCATTACACTGCCACTGTGACTAAGTTGGAGATGGTAAGGGTTAATTGATTCAGTCATTTTAAATTTATCAAATATTTTATACACACAGGTACTGGGCTAATTGGTAGGAACCTAACAGTAAACAAGATAGACATGATTCTCGCCTCAAGGAGCTTATGTTCTAATTTTTCATCTCAAGTGTCAACTCGAATCAACTGGTAACGTCTAAAAAACTGCTGAAAATTTCGTCTGCCACAAACAATGCAGATAGAATTGGCAATATGTGAACAATTGGCAAGACCAGATTCTTGCTGGTCTTGACCTACGTTCTACTGAATGTGTAGAGTTGCCACATAAATATAAACTCTCTGTCCAATTCTTTATTTCTGGTCCTCAGCCCTTCACTAGGGAAATACGAACACTGCAAAATATTGCCTGGAAGTCTTAACATTATAAGCTTCAAGGGGAGTTTGAGCAAGTGTGACCTCCCATGACTCTGAAAGAATGAATTGCAAGGATACTCCTAAAGACAGGCCTATATACAGAAATCCCACTTCCTCTGATCAGGCTCCTAACGACTGGGATCTTAGAACAGTCAGTCAAAAAGTACATATTTGGCACATGTTTTGTATCAGCACCAAGTGCTGGAGACACAGAAATGAACTCAGTTCCTGCCTATGTGGACCTTATATTTTAGTAAACAATAATGAGAGTGGTAGAAGTATGTATGGATAAACATTCTCTTAGAAGTTGAGATTCTTCCCACCTTTGGAAATAATGGCTCCCCATTACCTCAGAGAGAAAGTGGAGGAGGTTCTGGCGGCTGAGTTGCTCCGCCTCTTCCTGAGATTCCTCACTGCCTCCGTCCCCCACAAGCAGCTCAAGAGGTTCTCTCCCTGGGCTGCTTTCCTCTAGTTCCTCAGCCCCTGGCTCCTCAGTTTCCCTCCAGCTGCCCATATCAAGATCCAAACTGGAGTCCCATGAGCTGAAGAGTGACCTGCAATCGTTGCTCAACTCAGAGTCACTGGGATAGTCTTGTTCAGAATCCAACCAAACCCATTCATGCCCCATCTGTAAATACACAGAAAAAAAATGCATTAAATTCACTCAAATCAATATCCCTAAGGCATTTCCATCTCCCAATTTTGGTAGAAAGATAAGGGGTCAGAAATTTTTTTCGACTCAACATCAGGAGGAGTAAAAACTAGCTGAAGGGAGACATCAGGAGAAAAAGTGATCCATCATTGGGAATAAAGAAAAAGCCCTATGTCAAACAGTATAATAGAATTATCACCCAATAATTATTTGTTGTTAGATTTCCTCATACTCTAAAAGAGAGAAAACTGGAGCATTGCTAGCTGAAATGAATTCCTCTATCCCAAACCATCCTTAAACTCAACTGCAAGGCAACAGTTTTGATGGACAAGGGATATTTTCCTCAGCATATAGACATTTTAAACCTATCAACCATTAAATCCTCAATGCATACTAAGATACCTGTGGCATCCTTCTGGTCATACCCAGCTCTCACTTCTCAGAAAGAGAACTGTAAATCAAGTTTTAAAAATATCTTTCCTTGCTTTCAGTACACTGCAGTCCTGGTTTTCTTAGCCCTTCGTCCTCTCCCTTTTACAATTTTAATACATCCATCTTCTATGTTCTTCTTTGGGCCTCTGCTTCCTTAATACGTCCTTAAAAACATACAGCTACTTTGAGGTTTCAACTTTGATCTTTATTAAGGTGGCTTCCGAATCTCTCCACCTTTAATTTTTATATGCATTCTGGTCTCATTTCTCCATGTACCCAAAGGTCAACTCCCTTTAGGTGCCCTACCATCTCCTTCAAATCAACACTTATAAAACTAAAATCACTTTTCTTTCTGAACATCTCCCAAAAATTTGCTCTCCCGAAGTTCCTTATGCCTATCATCAACACTACTTTCTTAGTCCTGTTTTGACTCTTTCTTCTCTTATATTCAGTAAACAAGGCCACTTCCCAATTTTCTTCCACAATAATTTTTCTCAGTGCCCATCCTTTATATCTGAATAAATGTGATAGCCTCCTGGTCAGTTTCTCTATTCTTAATCCAACCTGCTCTGAATAGTCTCCCTATTCAATGCTTTACAATAGCTACCACTTCAAATTTCTCAATCTGTCACTCAAAGCCCTCCATAAATCAAGCTCTATTTTGTCTCCTTAGCCTGGTACCTGTAATTCACTAGTCCTTAATATAATTCCTAATTACATTAGTCTCCTTATTTCCCCCACCTCAGATGCCTATACCTTAATTTAGCTTGCTAAGCTTATAAATCACGTTCTCTACCAACCCCAAATCTATGTCCTTTAATGGACCTCTTCCTCCACAAACTTCTCCAACTTTTAGGGCTCCGTTGCTTATATCACATGCATGTTTGCAGACTGCTTTGGGAATATACTGTAATTGTATTTAATTTTCTAACTCCTGGATTGACTGAACTATCACTCACAAAGGTATCTTCTACTTCCTTAGGATCCCAGCAAGCTTTATAGTTTTACTTAAGCCAAAAAGATCCGTGACTTCCAATCATAAAGTTCTATATCTTTCTCAAGAAGGCTCAAAATACCAGACAATACCTTATTAATCTCCATCTCTTTTTAATAAAAAGCTCACTAGTTCACTTCACTGATATAGTTTTTATTTAGTAACAGAAGTTGGAATAAACTCAGGTGATAAACTTGATAACTGAGTTTAGCCTTCAGATAGTAATGTTATGAATTCTAAAATACACAAGAACGCTACACATAGACATAGAGGAATAACAATACACTATTCAAGAAATACCATGTGCAAAGACAGTATAAGTAGAACAAATGCCGAGGATAAAGATGCTACCTATATCCATGCTTTAATCTTCTTTAAGCAATGACATGAACAGAGAACTCTGAAAACCTTAAGTTTTACCAAACACTGAAGAAGGGCTGAATGAGGCAGTACTTATGGCACAATGCAGTACTTTTAAACATTATAAACTCAATCTTGGTTACTCACCTTCTCTGACCTGTAGTAGAACAGTTCATATTATAAGACCACTTTCCCCCCAACAATCTCATTCCCACAAATGACGAAAGTTTCTATATAGAAGAAATTACAAGTTTCACAAACACATTCACACACTCAAAGAACACACCAAAGGCTGGAGTTTTCTTTTCTTTCAGAGTTTATTGTGTACACATACACTTCACAGGTTTTTTTTTTTTAAGTCTGTACACTTCACAAGACAGTACAAACTAGCTACAATGTGCTAGCAACACATCAGGACATTAACACATCCCAAGATTTTTGCCCTAAAACAGGCAATTGTGCTACTCCAACTCTCTGAGAGAGATTTTTCCAGCTCATGTCATGTGGCCCAGACACCTCCTCTTCTGTAACTTCCACTTCTGGAACTTCCACAAGCCCAAGCTCTATCTTTACTTCTATTTCATGTTCAGCTCAGTGCAGATACTCTGAGGCTTCACTTTTTCATCTTCATATCTGCTTCAATGGCACAGCGGCGCCCCCTGGTTCCCCCATCCTAGATGACAGGCAGACAAAGAAAGGGAGCATGAGTGAGTTAGCTATGAGGTAAGAGAAAAGGTGCAACAAGAATGCTGGGGATTTGGTTTTTGGGGGTAAGAGGGGTGAGAATCAGCAGAAAAATCCAGGAAATGAGGGGCATTTATCTGTCTTCCCACAGAGTGGGCTAAAAAGCACCTGGTAGTAGTGTGTGAGAGGAAATGTAGGACAGAGTACCTTGCTTCTGCCCACCATAGAGGTCAATGGAGTTCACCTGGGGTCCCACAGAATGACTATGAGTCATCCCACCCAGGTCCCAAATCATGTGCAAAGGAACAGGAAGAGTAAAAGATGGGTGGGAGAGTCAGAAAGGGCAGTGGATAGTGAGATTCTTAGCTAACATACCTGTCCAGCTGTTGATCCCTATAAGAAAGGCCTTTCCTGCAGACTGACCCTGGCACTAGTTCCCTAGCACCTCCTGAGTTGTTTTCCATGAGATCAGGACAATCAGAAGGCTTCTTTCCATCTGCTGCTCTCTCCCTGCAGCCCAGCTCCTTCCTCTTGTGCAACACTTTGCTGTCTTCAATAGATAAAAGATTCTATTAACCAGCCTTGCAACAACCAGCCAATTGTTTGGGGATCCAGAGTCACTGTTGCAGGCCAGTAGGAAAGAATGGAGATTACAGTGTTCTGTCTGTGGTATGGACTAAGGCCTGTAGGTAAGATGATCTAGTGAACACTTTTGCTGGGCCAGGCCATTTTTACATTTCTAACATGCAAGGACTCTAAAATTCTTAGAGCTCATGAACACAAGCTGCCTTTGAGGCAACAGTAAGTATAAAAATACCACCCTTGCATTTGTATAACACTTCCTTTTTTTTTCAAGCCATTTTATCCTCACAACATCCCTGTGAGGTACGCTGGACAGGCACCTCATTATATTACCTCCATCACACAGATGAGGAAAACAAAGCTCCAAGAGATAATCCAGAGTTTTAAGATCATGTGGTTTTCTAGGCTGATATCCTTCTATTACATCATGACTTAGTGCCTCATAATGAACAACAGAGAGTCAGAGTATTGTTCAAATTACAGAGGAAAATAAGTCTTTAGGCTAGCTTTACTAAGCTTACCTCCAATTCCACCAGCCACTACTGTATGTAGTGGTCACTGTTACTGAGATCTTTATCTTAAATTTTACTGAATGTTTGTGTATCAGTCATCACTCTTGAAATTTAATATTAGAGGAAAAGAAAAAACCCATATGCTGAGTATCTGTAGGTATGAGGAACACTTTTTAAAAGCCAGCTAGCAGTTGCTGCTCTGAGCAATCTTATATTTGTAAGAAAAGAACTGTCAAAAGGTGCAGTCAAGAAATGAGGAGCAGGTGCATCCTAGATCCTTACCAATAATACCTCATTTCAGCTCAGTGAAGTCATAAATAGTCCCTACCCAGCCCACACACACACACATGCAGAAAGACAGGAGTGCAGAAGAGAGAGTTTCTTATTCGATGACTTGAATAAACAGAAGTTTAAGACATTGCCACAGTCTGCATGTTTGATTTCCCTCTGCCACCCACCCCCAGCAAGAGCTGAGAAACTTTGTGGCAACACCACCCCTTGCAGCCATTCAATACTTACAAAGAGAGAGAGAAGGAAGGCAGGAGAGCCCATGGGGACACTGTCCTGTTAGAGGACAAACAAACACTGATCAGGTTCCACGGAAACTCTCAGCTGCAAGCACCCCAAACCTCAGGACAGAGACACAAGCACCACACACACGAAGACAAAAATTTTAAAACTCAAGAATAAGAGGAAAGAGATCCAAAAGCAATCTGGCCATTATGTCTCTGGAATAGCAACTGATGGTCCCCAAATGCTGCAAGCTAAGTTATTTCTCCCACCTTGTGAGCACTCTCCGAGAGGAGATAATTCATGCACTCAGCTCACAATTTCTCCCATGTGACTGGGTCTTCCAGTCACAGCAGGTTTCTTCAGTGTTTGGATGGGAGCAAACAACTACCATTTTAAAATCTTTATGTCTGTATACCATTGGAATGTAGAAGCCTGGAAGTACCAAGTAGTAACATAAGGTTCCTTGGATGCTTCAAACTTCTATCACTGGAACACTGGCACATAGGCTCTTCCTTGGTCTCCTCACCTTCTCTGAAGAATCCTGTTTGCGGGTAGAATCTCTCCCTCGAAGACTTTTAGCACTGATCCCAGACTCAGATGTCTGCATAATCAACTGTGTGGCCAGGAATTGCTGTAGGGAGAAGAAACAGAGTTGGCCCTAGAGACCTGATCCATCAAGGAAGAATGAAGACACCTTAGGCTTTGTAAATAGTAGTACAGTACTGTTCTGCAAACAGCATTCAAATACGTCTTGAACGATTAGGAGTTTTAGTTAGCACATTAGGTTTTTTGTTTTTTTTTTTTTTTGGTATGCGGGCCTCTCACTGCTGTGACCTCTCCCGTTCCGGAGCACAGGCTCCAGACGCACAGGCTTCAGTGGCCATGGCTCACGGGCCCAGCCGCTCCGCGGCATGTGGGATCTTCCCAGACCGGGGCACGAACCCGTGTCCCCTGCATCAGCAGGCAGACTCTCAACCACTGTGCCACCAGGGAAGCCCAGCACATTAGGTTTTAATTCTAGTTGTGCACGCTAAGGAATCGGAAAATGCCAAATAGCTCTAATTTGTTGTTGTTGTTATAATACAGCATCAAAATCTCTACGTTCTTACTCTATAGCACAGGGAATTATACTCAGTATCTTGTAATAATCTATAATGGAAAAGAATCTGAAAAGAATAGACATAAAAAATTGGGTTGGCCAAAAAGTTCGTTAGGATTTTTTTCTATAAAATGTTATCTGAAAAACCTGAACAAACTTTTTAGCCAACCCAATAGATATAAAACTGAATCACTTTGCTGTCCACTTTAGACTAACACAACACTGTAAATTAACTATATTTCAATTTTTTAAGAAAATCCTAAAAAACAAATCTCTATGCTCTAAGAATGAGAATGAGAGAGAATAAAACTAGATGAACTGAAGCAATTTAAGTAGACTGGCAGACTCTGCAGAGATAGACAACATCCCTCCAAGTTCAATATCCCAAAGGGTGCCTGGTAATGTAACTGTAGGATAAAAGTAGGTTCCCTGCAATGAAAAGGATCGTCTACCATGCACATAATTCATATCACTTAAAAATATATTCACCATTTTACAAAAATTTTATTTAAAAACTTCAGGAAACAATATATTTGCCCAAGAAAGGCAGAATATTCTCTCACAACTCTTTTACCAAACCAACATGAGAAAATCAACATGAATCCAGCAAGAACAAAATTGTGTCCCTGATGGCTATTCCAAGCAAAAACCACAACACCCCTTCCTAACATCAATACAAATCCTTCTCTTGAGTATTTTAAAATTCTCAGGATCCTCAAAGTACCTGGATCTGCTCCAAGACATCTCGCTGCATTTCTACTGCCATGTGATAGACATCGTGGTCTGAGCTATTATACATAACAGCATTCTGGAACATCAGCATAATGTCACGCTGAAATTCAGCTGTGCTGCGGATCAGTCCATTTTCAATGTTTTTCTTAATAGTTGACAAATCCATAGGCCTAAAAAACAGAGCAGGGGGAAATAGGAGCATAGAGGGGAAAAGGACTCCACTGGATCTCTGAATATATTATTACCGTATGCATTTCCTCATATATACCTTTAGTCCCAGCTGCCAGGACTCAAAACACCAAACCCTAAAACAAGTACTTAACCCCAAAACCAAATTCAGCCTGTATAGTAAGTACTGAGAAAGGTAATAAAGGAAGTTAATTCTTTTAGACTCAGTGATCCAGTCAGTGAAATAATTAGTTTAGCACTTGGTCATACATCAAAAACATCTGCTTTAAACTTTCTGTCTAGAGCAAAAGTCCACTAATACTGGACAACTTACAATTCAGGCCTAGTCAACATGCTGAATGGATCATGGCTTACCTCTGTACAATGCTGTGGTAGCCAGGTGCTATGTCATCTGTAACAGGCTGCAGGAAGACATTAGCATACCTGTCCAAAAAGAATATGGTGCAATTACTGACTTATCCTCCAAGAAGCACAGGTTAGGGAACTTGATCTAAGCGGCTGAAGGCTGTAAGAGCCAATGCCATCAGTCCTGTATAAGCGTACTAGACTTTTTTCTAATTATCAACAATGAGGAGGAGTAGGAGAAAATGTTCCTACTACTTGGTAAAGCCCACTCACCTATGATTAGCTGCAGCTCTCCATACAAGCATGATGGCTTTCTTCCAGATTTTCTGTGCCTGAATAGCTTCCTGATCCTCACTACAGACAGAGCTGAAATAAAGGAAATATGGGAGCCCCACTTGGCATAAGTCCAAAAAAAAAAAAGAGTCCTAATTATTTCTTGTCAGATATTTGTTCCAGACCAAGAAACAGAAGATGAAAAAATAAGACTAAAGAAAAGATCTTCTCCTACTTCTCACCTTCACTGCCTTGACCTCAAATAAAGAATCGCAGATACTCACAACTGTGAAGAAGCAGGGCTGCTGGGGATGGAGTCTGCCAGTGTGTGGGACTGCAGCGTAGCATTATGTATGCTAAAGCCATCGTCACTCTCACTCACAGGAGGCTCATTATCCATTTCTGACAAATAGCCTTCTCCTTGATCTTCTTCCTTAGGCTCCTCTAGGCTGGCCGCTTCACTGACTCCATCTTCCTCCTCATCCTCACCTGGGGCATCCTTAGACATAGTGTGCTCCAGTCAACAAATGGAAAGGACAGCAAAGCTATCCAGCAAAGCATCACTAAACATGATGTCTTTTGGGTTAGATCAGTTCTAGAAAATGACCTCACACTGTTTCCTGACTGAGCCCTCTATCACTTATACTACCATCTACTTACAGATACTGACTGATCAAATAACTTAGAACCTGGACAAAGAATAAGACCCAGGATCTTTTTTAAAGGAAGAAAAAAAAAAGCTACTTACTTAAGACTAAGCTAAGAGGCGTTCCTTCTTTCCCCTTGCTCTTGAGAGGAACTCTGACCCTGGGTACAAAGTTATCAAAAATAGTTTTTATTTTGTGTCTCATCTGATGGAGCAAGCTCACATCGCATTAAGTCTGTTTGTTACTACTGCTTTAGTAATTCTAATAAGAAAACTTTGGATGACTTTCTCTGAATAGTATAATTAATAATCTGATTTCTATATGCTCTCCCTGGCTCTGATATCCCTACTCACTCCAAATCACTCTGGATGTATCAAAGCTTCTTTGTGCATTATATGCAAAGAAAGGTCTGTGTGATATTCACAAACTCTTTCAATTAGGAAGCACCTGTTGCCATAGTACTCCCACTATGCCTAACTGTCCACTGCAGCTTTTCCCCATGAAACTCCTTAATCAGTCTCATCTCAGAGAATAATGATGCGAGTTTACTGAAATTCATTAAAAGGAAAATCTAGTCACACAGCAAGAGGAATAAAGAAAAGTCTGAAATACCTTTATCTGGCTTCCAAAAATAGTCCCTGATTCTTCTTTCAATGAGTCTGCAGAGGAGAGAAAGACTACCTGAAGATTTTTCCACCTTAGCCTTCCCCTTCCTATGGACAATAGTCCCCTGCAGCTCTCCTTTCCATGCTGACCTATTCTACCTCCTCTACTTGCCCACAACCCACAAATCCCTCAGAAGCCAAAGCAAATGATTTAAAGTTAGTTATAGAGTACATATTTCCTGGCTTTATTATTTACCTGACATTTCAAACTTGTGCTGAGTCTCTGACTCTAAAGGATCTTCAATGGGATTTGAGCCATGTGACGGAGACAACATGATTTCAGGGGATGCCTGAAGACCAAAAAGAACAAATACCTTAAGTCCTGGTAAATCACTACAGCTTATACATTATTCTTCAATGATAATGAGACTATACAAGAAATTCTAAGTCCTCCTACCCATGTAATATGATTCTAATTGTCACCTTAATAAAACAGGATTAAGTATATATAGCACTGATCATACCTATGGGCTTTGGACACATCAACATGTCAGAACTCAGGCATGCAACAGGAAAACCAAAGGCCTAAAATGTCACTTTTTACTTAAGATATAACCCTCCACCCCCTGCCCCCATCCCCCAAGCCCCCGATCTTAAATACCTCTGTCTTCACTGTTGTAATTGGAGTTTCATCGCCTCTCCTACTGGAAGCATCTGCTTCAGTAATTTCTCCAGTTGCAGTACTTCTGGGTTCCTCATCTAAGTCCTGACTCCTGAGTTCTGGTGGCTCCATACTCGTGGCTGGAACAACTCCAGACACTATTTCAGCCCCTGAAATGCCTTGCTCTGGTTCTGCAGGTTCCATTTTGATCTCAACACTGGGTTCCCTGATGTCCACCAGTTCATGGATTCCTTTGCTTTCTGTTTCTTCGAAGTCCAGCCTCTCTTGCTTGACCGTCATCTCTGGTGCAGGGAGAGGTACTGGCTTGTCCCGTTCCTGCTGGATAGGGTGCTCCCAGGGGCCAGGCAGGGATTGGGGATCATCATTCTCTTCACAGAATGACAGTGCTGCTTCCACTGCTGCCACATCCAGCACTTCAGGATGATCATCTACCTGTCCCATAATACATACACTGTTGAAGTCACAATAAGAAGCCTAAGTCCCTCAATTCATTAGCACCAAATGAGATGGCCTGAATCTGCAGCTTCTCTCTCCACCTTCTCCATGTAGCAGAAGCAACCAATGGACAGGTACTTGTCTGGTGCAAACCAGTTAACATAGGAAAGGCTGGGTACATGACTAGTATGTCAGCATCAAAGGGCTTTGGGACTACAGAGATGGAGATGTGAAGAAGCAGGAAAGTTGTTTATGTAATTCTTACTACAAGAAGCAAAGAGAGGCTGAGGAGAGAAGCCTATGTAGGACCCATGAGACATTCTTTGGGGCTTTGCTGAATAGTTACCTTGTCCTCAATGATGGCAATGATGTCCCCAACAGTCTCGAAGTCCAGCTCTTCACCTGTGTAAGACACAGCAATATCCATCTTCTCAGCCAGATCTAAATCTTCCTTCCCATCAATGCTAGGAGGCTTTGATCCTCCAGGGGCCTCTGCTACCCCTGACCGGAAACACTCTTCTTTGATAGAATTGATGATCATGGAGATTTCACTGCTATCCATGGAGACAGTCACAGTATGTGGATCCCCCACAGCCTCCATGGGAACACAGGTGTCAGGCTGACTCACTGAATAACAGGAAAAGAAAACCATCTCAGAAGCTTATTTGGTACCAACTGCCCACCTGGAGATCACACCAAAGCTGTGGACAGATGTCAAGCACCGATACACTTAAGCTCAGTAAAAGTTATCTTACATCTGTCTATGTTTTCTTCTCCTCAGTTTTATCTAGAAAAGTGAAAACATATTCTCAAGCCCATTCATATATGTACACTTAGCCCTTTTGCCCCAACACATAAATGCCCACCCACTTCTTCTCAAATCCTTGTTTTTGTAAGAATAAAGACGGCACAAGTCCACAGAGAACAGAAGGTGATGCTCTTGGTCACCTTTCTCTAACTGAAGCTCAAAATGAAATTTTGGATCTAGTTGCTGCTCAGGGCGTGGGTCAAGGACGCACCTGGAGCTATACTCTCAGGAGTGGAGACAGCCGGAGCAGAGGATGGTGCTGGCAGCGCAGGCATCATGACAATGGTAGCCTGGGACACAGACTCTACAGAGGGTGGCACAATTTTAACTGGAGGTTCACTGGCAACAGTAGTGAAGGAAGCAAGAGGTGTGGTGAACTGTGTAGGACCAGCTTCTAAAAGCCGGGAAAGAGTGGGAGCACCTAACAGACAAAGAGGTACACAAACGAGGTAAGAAGAAAGCACATGAGCAAGAAGCAAACATAGCCACTTTAAGACTCAACCAAGAAAATTTTTAGTCTCAAAGGATGAAAGTAACTCCTCTGTTAAATAAGCTCATTACCTATATCCTTATTTTTTCAAACCTTACTTAAGATCTTCTGCCAAGTTAGGAATGACTCAAAGCACTAGAATACACAGCTCACATGAAAAATGAGTGGTAATTTTTTTAAAAAGTTATGAATAAATCTGTCCCTTCTACTGAAGTTAAGCATACTATAAACCACCCAAATTTAACACCACTCAAATACCAAAATCAAATATTTGGCATTTTTTAAAACTCTTTTTTGCTTTACATTTTTTACCTCATTTAATTCTCACTACATCGTTGTGAAGTATATATATTGCAATTAATAAAAGAGGAAACTGAGGCTCAAGAATTAAGTTACCTATCCAAGGTCACAAAACCAGTGTGTGGCAGGCCTGAGACTCTTTAAGACTAGTGTTCTAGTTCCAAATCTTGTCTGCCTATGCTATAGTCTCAAGTATCCCTAGCACTCTTTTGTGATTTTTGCACCTTCACCATTAACTTCACTATTCCTCTCATTCAGTATCTATGCTGTGGTCATCCAGGACAGTCAGTATTTTGAAGATGAAATGGATTTACAATTTCAAGCACCATGTGGTTTAACAGGTAAAGTAGCTCCAAGGTTGGGCTTTAAATCTAGGATTCACAATTGCTTAATAACAAAGGCTAGAAACCAAGAGCAGTCAATGCCATATTCAACATCTCTAAAATAAAGTCGACAACAGAAAAGTAGTGACTTACCTGAGGCAGCTGGGGAGGCTGCAACAGTGTTGGGTGTTTGCTGCATCTCCCCACCATGTATCATGGGAAGGACCCCGCCTACCTCCAGGAGGACACCTGTACTGTTCAGGTGGCCAGAAGCCACAGCCATTTCACTCTCATTGACCTACCAGGGAAGAATAGAGGTGAAGGCTACACTCAAGCTTTCCTTTAGATTACCACTTCCCAAAAAAGCTCCAGCAGTTGGCCAAACTTCATGAAACTAAAAGTTAATATCCAAAGAAAATGATTTCAGACCCAAGGGAAACTCTGATTTTCAAAACTTATTGACAAGAGTTCTCTGGAGAAGAGAACCAAAGTAATTATGGCTTCAGATACCTCAGGACCCAAGGATACTATCAACTATTTTGTTTTGTTTTTAAGTTAACATTTAACTAGGAGATCTCTTCCTCTTTTGAACTTTTTTTCCATGTTATATTTTAGGTCCCAGGCACTCCCTTCCAAATTACTTAATCACCACAGCTCTCAAACACCCACAGAAGTCTCCATACCAGTCTGGGGCTAGTAGGCAGGAGGCTGCCCTTCTTCAAGAGCTCTGACAGCAGAGGGGAGGGGGGTGGAGTTGCTTTCTGTCCAAGCATCTTTTTCTGGGGTGAATCATCTGTTACTGGGGTCATGGGGGCTTCTAAGGGTGCAGAGCCTGGAGGAAGGGTGTCAGGAATTCCAGGAAACGAGGTGACTGGGGTACTCGGCAAAGTCCCAGGGGTTACCTAAGAGACAACAGAGAACCTTTATCTGACTTCTCAAACTCAGGAAGGTTCCCTACTAATCTGGATGGGTTAGTGTGTCTACCTATTACTTTATTAGTCCTGAGTGGAACTGCCCAGAAACCCTCTACCCATCTTGCTCTCAACCACACCTTTCTTTCCCATAATTTTTTCTCTTCCACTCACTCAAACCCAAAATGACTCAACCATTCCACCCAACTTGCCTTTTATAAACTCCTTACCCACTACCAATATTATATTTACAGAGAAATCATCCTATATTTCAGCAGGAATTTCATAAGACCAGTACACTTACAAGTAATTCCTTAAGTTAGTCTTTTACCTATCTCTAAAAATGTCAAAAGCCTCAATGTTTTTAGGTCCATTCTTATCTTAGAGCACAGAACATGGTAAATTATGTCTTTAGCATTCAGACCAAGAGAGGAAATTGCCTCTAAGCCAAAAAGTGGTTTCCTCATCACTCAGCTCTCTTCTGGCTTACTGCCCCTTTGCTGATCAATTCCTGTGGATAGAAATATACTCACCCCAGAGGTGGCCTCTTCCATAGTGGTTGCAGTCAAGTCGGCAAGTGGATAATCACCTCCTGGGGAGGCAGAATCTATAGGAGAGCGAACCATCACAGTAGGTAACCTCCGAGGGGGTGTTTTTACTGCTTGACGAGCTAGAACATAGAAAAGAACAATTTCTGTCTTCAAGATTAAATAAATAAAGCTAGACTCTATTATATAAGAAAGGACAAATAGGGATGTTACATTACTAAGGCAGCATTAAGAATCTGGATTAGAAAGCCTTCTTTACAAGTTTTAAGCCTAATTTTTCCAATGAGCAATTCTCACCCTAAGCAAACTTGTGTACCCTAAAGGTCCTTGGAGTAGGAAAGTAGTTTAAACATCCCTCAATATCCTCTTCAACAACTTAAGATTCTACTTTTAGCAAGAGGGAAAGACCTCAATGGCTCAAAGCATGTATTCCTAGAATTAGAAATGCTTAAGTTCCTCCCCTTATCCAATGACTAAGTTAGTCTCAATCTTTTTACAGGCTTAGACTTCTAAAACCTTGTTTATGTTCAATACGTTATTATCAGGCTTTTGTGTCTTAAAAGAACACAAGGTCTAGTGAGACCTCAGCAGAGCTCACTTTCTAAGAGTTTCTTCCTGGACATAAAGGGACGTTTTTATTCTGGTAAAAGAGAAGATGACAGAGAAAACCATGCAACTGGAATTAGTAGATTCTGTGTTAACAAACAGTCTTCAACTGTCATCGTCATGTAGTAGTGTATAGTTGTTAAACAGAGTCACTAGGTTCTCCTTACCCTGATAAGCTGCATCCGTAGCCTTCCTCTTTACTTCAGCCTCCTCTTCCTCCAATTTCTTTTTCCTAAAGAGGAAAGTAAGGGTTAGATCCTAGCTGGCTGTAGCTCCTTCACAGTGCCCTCACAAGGAAATTTTTTTGCCAGGCTAGCACTTTCTACAGGAAAAACCTAAAAAATAAATCTTTATCAGCAAAACAGGGAATTTTGAGTATTCTGCCTAACTACCCGTTCTTTACCCAGGCAAACTAGAGCCACTTTTAAGTTAGAACTAAGTTATGTTCTCACACTGAAATATTCTATTACATTACCTTCTAGGACTCACTACCCCCTCCCAGCCACCAGGCCACCCTGCAGCTTTCCCTTTCCAGAATCTCTCAAGTCTAAAGGGATGGCAGATGTAAGAAATAAGCCAGGTTACTTAAGAAGAGGATAAAAAGAGAAAAAGGAGTACAGATGGAAGAACAGTATAATATAACCCACATCGCAATGTCATTGCAAAGCTCATCCAGTCTGCTGTCCATGTGCCCAGCTTGAATTAGTTCTGCATCTCTTTTCAGCCGTCTGTAGGATGAGAGGTAGGTAGACTGGGTTTTTTTAATCTATTTTAAAAATTCTGACTAGTATAAGCCAGCCCGATTTGTCTCTCCCAACCATTTTGCATTCTCTGATAAGTACCTATATTTTTCCTGGGTTTCCTTTATCACTTTCTTTAGTTCCTCAACTCGCTCAGCAGTCAGTTTCCGAACAATGACATCTTCAACAGTTTCTACCACTTCTCCCTTTTCACCCCGTTTCCGTCTATGGAAAAATTTAAAAAACAAACAAACAAAAAACAGGCACACACTTGAATAAGAGAACATTTTCTCCTACTCCCACTTGCTTTCTTTGGGCCTTCTCCACCATCTAACCAGAGATAATTTCTAACTTTTATCACACCATGATATAAACATAAAAAAATCAGACTTCCACGGTAAATATTCTCCACTAAAGAGATCTGGCGGGCTTCCCTGGTGGCGCAGTGGTTGAGAGTCCGCCTGCCGATGCAGGGGACGTGGGTTCGTGCCCCGTTTCGGGAGGATCCCACATGCCGCGGAGCGGCTGGGCCCGTGAGCCATGGCCACTGAGCCTGCGTGCAACGGTGAGAGGCCCGCTTACCGCAAAAAAAAAAAAGATTTGGCTCAAGTGCCTGGCTTTGTACTCACTTTGGGGTCTCAGTGGTCTCTAGGAGCTCTGAGTACTGGGAAGCACAATGCTATGGAAAAAAGTGAAAATATGATGAGCAAACCTAAAAAGGAATGACCTTTCAAAGTTTCAACATATTAGACTAAAGTTTAGACAGGGGAGCTATATTTAAGGTAGGAGTAGCTTCTAGGACAAATTACTTTGCAATCAAATTAGTTCAAAATAATCAATACCATAACACAGAAAAGGAAGTCTTCTGGCGTGGAGTTTGTCTATTTGAGGAAAGACAAGCTAAGAGCCAATATTTATATTTAATATCTACTGAGTAGTTACCGTACGCAAGGAACTGTGCTAAATGCTTTCTAGGTATTACCTCAACTAAGTATTTTCAACAATCCTGAATCAACTTTTATCCCTATTTTACAAATCAGAAAACTGAGGCTCATGGTTCAAAGTTTTCAAGTGGAGTCATATTAAACCCAGATCCATCTAATGTACAAGACTGGCCTTTTAACTGTTATGCTACACTAACAAGAACAGTTTGTAATAGTGTGGGCATACACGGATGGATCGGCAAATATTGAGAAAAAGGAAAAGTATTCTCAAACTATTCTTCATGGTACAAAAGCCTTGTGATTAAAAGGGCAGGACCTGGTCACACTGGTCAGAATGGCCATCATTTAAAAGTCTACAAATAACAAATGTTGGAGAGGGTGTGGAGAAAAAGAGAACCCTCTAACACTGTTGGTGGGAATGTAAATTGGTGCGGCCACTGTAGAAAACAGCACAGAGATTTCTCAAAAAACAAAAAATAAAACTACCATATGATCCAGCAATCCCACTCTAGAGCATATATCCAGACACAACTATAATTTGAAAAGATACATGCAACCCTATGTTCATAGCAGCACCATTTACAAGAGCCAAGCTAAGACATGGAAACAACCTAAATATCCATCGACAAGTGAATGGCTAAAAAAGATATTCACAGACATAGAGAAAAGACTTGTGGTTACCAAGGAAAAGGGGGTGTGGGGGAGGAAAGGATGGGGAGTTTGGGATTAGCAGACGCAAACTATTATATACAGGATGGATAAACAACAACGTGCTTTTGTATAGCACAGGGAACAGTATTCAATATCCTGTGATAAACCATAATGGAAAAGAATATGAAAAAGAATATATGTACATATAACTGAATCACTTTGCTGTACAGCAGAAATTAACACATTGTAAGTCAACTATACTTCAATAAACTTTAAATAAGAACAAATAAATAAGCAAGATACTTTAAGACCAAAAAAAAAAAAAAAAAAAGGCAGGACCTGGAAGGGAACCCACTTCACATCTCAAAAAGTGCTCTAAAAGAACGCTTACTTGCGAACTTACTTTTTGAGAGAACCAGTCTGGAGGGCGGCCAGGTTCTGCAAAGGGCTTGATTGCTCTGCTAACTGATACCCTACAAAATTAGAAAAGCCTTATCACATACCAAATTGAAAAAAAAAGACAGAAGGTATACTGAGGTTTACAGTACAAACTCTGGAGTAAAAAACTGTCACTGGGAGGGCTTCCCTGGTAGCGCGGTGGTTGAGAGTCCGCCTGCCGATGCAGGGGACACAGGTTCATGCCCTGGTCCGGGAAGATCCCACATGCCATGGAGCAGCTGGGCCCGTGAGCCACGGCCACTGAGCCTGCGCGTCCGGAGCCTCTGCTCCGCAACGGGAGAGGCCACAACAGTGAGAGGCCCGTGTACCACAAAAAAAAAAAAAAAATTGTCACTGGGAAATATTCTGGAATATGTGACTATGAAAAATGACATAGCTACTGAAAAGTCATTTTAGAGGGAAAGCGTTATTGCTAAACAGTTTTCCTACATGATGTATTTCCTGAGTGAAGGGAAGTTATTAGGACCTAGTAAAGTATCATTTCTGTTCATTTGGGAAATATTTTTTTTTTTTTTTTTTTTTTTTTTTTTTTGCGGTATGTGGGCCTCTCACCCTTGTGGCCCCTCCCTTTACGGAGCATAGGCTCCGGATGGCTTCACCAGCCTAGCCGCTCCGCGGCACATGGGATCCTCCCGGACCGGGGCACGAACCCGCGTCCCCTACATCGGCAGGCGGACTCTCAACCACTGCGCCACCAGGGAAGCCCCATTTGGGAAAATATTTTTATGTTGATCTTGGTTCTTTCGGAAAACATCTGTCATTTGGGAAGCAATCTGTAAAATATTCCAGACCCCAAAAGTAATCTTTTGATCTATTAATACAGCTCTTAGGAATATAAGAAAATAACAAAAGAAGCAAGCACCAGAAAGAAAGCACCATGTAGACTTGACCAGACTGATGAACAGTTAGGTTTTTCCTAAATGCCTGCAAGAGGATGTTTAACTTATGGCACTTCACCTCTAGAAAATATTAAAAACCCATAAAAATAACTATGAAGTATAATATATGTGGTGATACAGAATGTACTTATAACATAATATTAACTGAAAAAAAGTGACACAATTTTCTGCTTTGATGCACTCATATGACTTTTTAAAAAGTTACAGGTATAAAGACAAAGGAAGAAACAGGCAAAAATGAAAACAGACTGAAATTGCTTGATGCAAGAGTGTGAAGGGGCTTCAACTCTGTCTATTTCTTTAAAAGATCTGAAGGAAACATGACAAAATATTAAGATTTCTTAAATCCAGGTACCAGATACATGGGCATTCTGTATTACTCGCCCTATTTTTCTGTGGCTGAAGTATTTCACAACTTTAAAAACAAAAAAGTTTTGAATTTTGTGTTGGGATAATGGTTTCAGAGTTCTTTCATAAAAAATTTACTTTAACATTGTTATGTGGATAGCTATCAGCAAAAAATAAAGTTTGAGCCGTAATTTACACCTTTCTTTATACCAAGAAAAGCCCCCAAATCGATCAAAAATTTATATATTTTAAAAAATGTAACCATAAAAGTACTAGAAGGGGCTTCCCTGGTGGTGCAGTGGTTGAGAGTCCACCTGCCGATGCAGGGGACACGGGTTCATGCCCTGGTCTGGAAAGATCCCACATGCCGCGGAGCGGCTGGGCCCGTGAGCCATGGCTGCTGAGCCTGCGCGTCCAGAGCCTGTGCTCCGCAACGGAAGAGGCCACAACAGTGAAAGGCCCGTGTACCGCAAAAAAAAAAAAAGTACTAGAAGGAATCAAAGGAGAATTATTTTATAATCTCAGACTAGGTAAGAACTTTCTAATTATGTCACAAAATCCAGGAGCTATAAGAGAAAATTATTAATAAACTACATTTTAAAACTCTTCATGTAAAAATATTACATTAAGCAAAGCCAAATAGCAAAGTGGTTTAAAAAAATGCACCTCAAAATAGACAAATGGCTAATCTCCCTAATATATAAGGAGTCACCCCACCCCCCCATCCCCAGTCAAAGAGAAAGACTAATAGTCAAATAGAAAAACAGGAAAAAGCAGTTTACAAAAAAGGAAATACACGTGGCTCTTCAACACAAGAAGATATTTAACTTCACTCATCATAGGATAGATGCAAATGAAAGACATGAGAACTATTTCAAAGTCTGATCTTACACTGTCAAAGATCAAAAATACATAACACCACATTCTATGAACCAGGCCATAGAAAAACAGGTACTATGACATATTACCAATGGGAGTATAAATTGAAAACAAATCTCTGAGTAGGGTAATTTGAAATACTTACCAAATTTTATAAACGTATATATTCTTTGACTCAATAATTCTACTTTCAATTTATCTTAGATACAATTCATACATAACTATGCAAGGCTATATTTATATTAGCAAATGTCCATCAACAGAGTTCTAGTTAAATAAGTTATGGTACTGCATAAAACAATATCATGCAGCTGTTAAAAAAAATGAGCTAGATCTTCATATAAAAATATACAAGGGTCTAAGATACAGTACTAAGTTAAAGAAAAAAAAGCAGCAGTGATAAGGTAAAGAACACTGTGCATTATATATAACCAGTTGTGTTTAAAAAAGAGGGGGGAAAAGAAAATATTTATTTATTCATGTATACAAATTTAATGGCAGAGAAACACACAAGAAACTGCTAACCCTGGGAGATAAGATACAGTGATGGGAGGAAAACACTGTATACCATTTAAAAAAAAACTTTTATTTATTTCTTCATTTATTTTTGGCTGCTTTGGGTCTTCATTGCTGCACACGGGCTTTCTCTAGCTGCGGCGAGTGGGGGCTACTCTTCGTTGCAGTGTGCAGGCTTCTCACTGCAGTGGCTTCTCTTGTTGTGGAGCATGGGCTCTAGATGCGTGGGCTCTAGTTGTGGCACACAGTCTCAGTAGTTGTGGCTCGCGGGCTCTAGAGCGCAGGCTCAGTAGTTGTGGCACACAGGCTTAGTGGCTACGCGCCATGTGGGATCTTCCCGGACCAGGGTTCGAACCCATGTCCCCTGCACTGGCAGGCGGATTCTTTTTTTTTTTTTTTTTTTTTTTTTGCGGTACGCGGGCCTCTCACCGCTGTGGCCTCTCCCGTTGCGGAGCACAGGCTCCGGACGCGCAGGCTCAGCGGCCACGGCTCACGGGCCCAGCCGCTCCGCGGCACGTGGGATCCTCCCGGACCGGGGCACGAACCCGCATCCCCTGCATCGGCAGGCGGACTCTCAACCGGGCAGGCGGATTCTTAACCACTGAGCCACCAGGGAAGTCCCAACCATTTTGAATTTTGAACCTTATGACTTAAGTACCTCTTCAAAATATAAATACAATTTAAAATTTTAAAGTTTTACTTAAGTGTTCTTCTACTATTTTTTTTATAAAAATGTAAGAAAATATACAGATTAGATTCTATTTCAATTCAGTTTACTTGGTATTTTGTTTAAAAATGAGTTCAGTTGGGCTTCCCTGGTGGCGCAGTGGTTGAGAGTCCGCCTGCCGATGCAGGGGACACGGGTTCGTGCCCTGGTTCGGGAAGATCCCACAAGCCGCGGAGCGGCTGGGCCCGTGAGCCATGGCTGCTGAGCCTGCGCGTCCGGAGCCTGGGCTCCGCAACGGGAGAGGCCACAACAGTGAGAGGCCTGCGTACCACACAAAAAATAAATAAATTTATTAAAAAAAAAAAAAAAAAAGAGTTCAGTTTATATTTGAGTTATATTTAAGTTCAATCTGAGATTTACCAAATTAGTGTGCTTCATTTTGTCACAGGATTTACCAGCTCGAGAACAGCTGCTACTTGGAAGATCCTGGTTTCATCTTTGAAAACTTATTTGAAAAATACATAAAATTGTATAAGTGCTAAGTGTGACCAGCAATGGTGCTTTGGTAAATTCATTTAATGGTTAAGGTAGTAGAGATATACCATACAAATGCAAATTTGTATATTAAGTAATCTGAACACTTAAGACAATTAAAAGGTGTCCTTAGATCCTGAGAGAAAAAAGAGGGTGGAAAAAAAGTACTAATGTTAAAAATGAAAGCGTATGTCCTGGTAGCAAAAAAGACTGGAAACCACACACAGTCCTATTTTCTGGCACTTAAAAGAAATACTGAGTGCTAAGACAATTCAACAGGGAAAGAATAATCTTTTCAACAAATACTGAGTCCTGGGACAGTTGCATACCTACATGCAAAAGAGACTCCTGCTATATAACCTACACAAAAATTAACTCAAAATGGATCAAAGACTTAAATGTGGAGAGTTGAAAGCTGTTAGAAGAAAATATAGACGTAAATAGTTTCTTAGCTATGACAACAAAAGCGCAAGCAACAGAAGAAAAAATAAACTCGTATCAAAACTAAAAACTTTTGTGCTGTAGACAATACCAACAGATATCAACAATACCAAAG
The DNA here is from genome assembly GCF_026419965.1 of Kogia breviceps. Taxonomy (NCBI): domain Eukaryota; kingdom Metazoa; phylum Chordata; class Mammalia; order Artiodactyla; family Physeteridae; genus Kogia; species Kogia breviceps. The sequence continues at coordinate 115,503,411 of NC_081313.1, forward strand.
AAAGGCAACACACAAAACAGGAGAAATATTTGCAAATCATCTATCTAACAAGGGATTTGTGTCCAGAATATATAAAGAATTGTTAAAACTCAATAATAAAATGAAAACAATCCAAAAATAATCCAAACGCAGACATTTTTACAAAAAAGACAAACAAATGGCCAATAAGAACATGAAAACATGCTCAACATCACTACTGGTCATCAGGGAAATGCAAATCAAAACCACAATGAGATACCATTTCATACGCATTAGTACAGCTATAACGAAAAAAGACAACAATAAATGTTGTCAAGCATGCAGAGAAATTGGGGCCCTCATTTATTGCTGATGGGAATGTAAAACAGTGGGGCCACTTTCTAGTTTGGCAGTTCCTCAAAAAGTTGAATAGAGAATTACAATATGATCTAGCGATTCCACTCTTTCAAGACAACTGGAAACATGTCTGCACAAAATCTTGTACACGAATGTTCATAGCAGCATTAATTATAATAGTTAGAAAAATGGAAACAACCCAAATGTTCATCAACTGACAAATGGTAAACAAAATGTGGCATACCCACACAAGGGACTATTATTTAATCAAAACAAGGACTTCTCTGGTGGTCCAGTGGCTAAGAATCTGCCTTCCAATGCAGGGGACGAGGGTTTGATCCTTGGTAAGGGAACTAAGATCCCATGTGCTGCGGGGGAACCAAGATCCCATGTGCTGCAGGACAACTAAGCCCGCGCGCCACAACGAAAGATCCCGCATGCTGCAACTAAGACCTAATGCAGTCAAATAATATTTAAAAAAAACAAAACAAGGAATAAAGTACTGATACATACTCCAACATGAATGAACCTTGAAATCACTATGCTAAGTGAAAGAAGCCAGTCACAGACAACCACAAGCTATATGATTCCATCTACATGAAATGTCCAAAATAAGTTACCTATAGAGAGACAAAGTAGATGAGTGGTTGGTGGGGAAGGGGGAGGGGAGATGTTAGAGAGGTAAAGAGGAGACTGTAGAATAACTGCTAAGGGATAAGAGGCTTCTTTCAGGGGTATTTAAAATGTTCTAAAATTAGACTCTAGTGATGGTCTTACAATTCTAAATATACTAAATTCTGTGAATATACTGGGTTAATTTTATGGTATGTGAACTATATCTTGATAAAGCTGTTAAAAAACAAAGGTTAACAAAGGTTAACTACTGGAATCCACCGGTATTAAAAAAAAAAAAAATACCCGACAGTTTCTAATACCCAAGAAAGCAGACATCCTAGATACCTTACCAATTTTGATCTCCACTCCTCATAACGGAAGACGCTAAACACAGCTTCTCTCGGATGGACCATGGCTCTGTAGGGCCAGTACTCAGCAGCTTATGTTCTGAAAGAAGAGAAGACTTGGAGACAACCACTGAGACACTAATTCCAAGCCCCAAAGGGAGGACTAAAAGCCTAACACAAAACATCTCAACCTATAAGGACAAAGTGAGCCACTATTACCAAATCTTGATTTTCATCCCTCTAGTAAACACCACCACTAGGGTGATGCCTATTCATTGCATGAGAACTGCACTGAGTATATGGCAAAACATTTTTTCTTCAAATGCCATGGTTACTCTATGTTTTTTTTTTTAAGTCATTTATTTAGAGCAGTTCTCCCCAAAGACCCAGTTTTAAGAATGCTTTATTCCAGGGACTTCCCTGGCGGTCCAGTGGTTAAGACTCTGCACTTCCACTGCAGGAGACACAGGTTGGATCCCTGATAGGGGGAACCAACACCCTGCAAGCCCCGCGGCGTAGCCAAACAAGAATTCCAATTTGGACGCAAGGGCTATTTCCCAGGATTCCGAGCGGCCAAACCTCCCACCCCCACCACACACTGCCCCACCTCCTTCTTAGCATAAACTTGTTTACTTCTCTCAGGAACACCCACTCCCCTTTAGCTGTTGGGCCTAAAAGACCTTTTCATTCCGTGAAACGGGGGAAATGGCTGAGATGCACGAAATGCAATTTTCCCCCAGTGGCAAAAAAAGCTCACGGTTAAGATACCCCATTTCTCTGTGAGTACGGGCCTCACAAACGTTCGTCAGAAAACGACTCTTTGAGACGCCGGCCATTCCATATAGCTGTCGTGTGGACATTTTTGTCCACACGCCCGAGCCTCTGAGGCACCTTTTTTCCTCTCACTCTGCGGAGCTCCCAAACATACAAGGACTCCCTGAGGTGCTTCTCTCAAAACTCCGCGGCCTTACTGAAACAAGACTCTACGCTTCTAGGCCCCCAACCGTTGGCCTTCACAACGCCGGTCGAGCGCAGGTCTTTGGCGGCCCTGGTGGGCCCTCAGGCAAATCATTGCTCCTACTCTCTAAGAGTGTGACAGAAATCTGTTGCCTGGCCTTGGCTCTACAAACACCTTCCACACAAGAGCAGCGCAATTACTTACTGCCCGTTCCTGTCGCCATCTTGGCCTCGAAGTCTCCAACCCCTGAAGGAAGACCAACTGGTAGGGCTAAAGCCCGCGGGATTCTGGGAAATCGAGTTCCGGTGTTTGTTCGCGGTGCGTCATGGGAAATGTAGTCCCCTACCCACCCCCAACCCCCAGTATGAACAAGCGCCCTACACTAGGTCTCCTGTGAGAGGATGGCGACTGAAGCCTAAGGATTGCATTTAGGCTTCTTAGAAAAGAAATGCCTAGAGTTCAAGAAAAACTGATAAACCGGAGTTCCAGTGGGCCCAACTCCAAACTCCGACAGTTGGTAACCCGTCCTGCATTAGAGCAAGAGAGGTCAAGCCGTAGCAGTTTCCCGGTCTCGCCCGCCCCCTTGCGCCGATTGGTAGGTGCAGATTTCGTTATCTGATTGGCCGAACGAAAGCAGCGCGTAATTTAAAACATTGTATCAGTAACAAAGGTGCACCTCGTGGGCGGAGTTGTGCTCTCAAGCTAGGAAAGTCCAGGTTCGGCCGCGGAGTGAGAGTGAGCCGGTACCGTAGGAGAAGTGTGGCGTCTTCGGGTGAGTGTGCGGCTGTGCTTGAGCCCAGCTGGGGTACTTGCTTTTGCCCTGGCGGATTCGGCTTTCAGAAAGCGGAACTGCCGCCATCCCTTTTTTTCTTAATACCACTGTCCTCACTGTGGGCCTGGGGGGCGAGGTTGGAGCAGGAGCCTAGGGCTACTGACATCGCCTCCACGACACCGTTGAGCGAGGCACCCTACTTGGAGCGTGACCTTATGCTTTCGGAGCCGGATATCTGTTCATTCCTGTTCGCGGTCCGAAATGCTGCCTCAGATTGGATTAAATGATTAACTCTTTCTCTCATTCCCTTCCCCTTTGCTGGTAGTTTAAGGGAAAAAGGAGTAAGAATTCAGGCAGCGAGACTAGACTGTCCTGGGGCCAGGGAATTGTTTCTTACCCAGAATTTGCAGTCCCTTTTATCCCTTAAAGGTTCTCCTCTCTACCCACTCTTGTCTTTTTAGACCTAAACTGCCCCTGCTGAAATGTCGCAAGGGATCCTTTCTCCACCAGCCGGCTTGCTGTCGGATGAGGAGGTCGTAGTCTCCCCCGTGTTTGAGTCCACAGCTGCAGATTTGGGATCTGTGGTACGCAAGGACCTGCTGTCAGACTGCTCTGTCATCTCCACCTCCTTGGAAGACAAGCAGCAGGTAAAGGAGTTGAAGAGTGGCTTGGGGACAGAAAGTGATATCCTCAGCCTACTAGTTGTCCATACAGAGTAGCATGAGGTAAAAAAATCCAGCAATCCTAGGGTTTGAGAGATCAACTCAAAATTAAGAGCATGACAAGTAAAAATTGTACAGTTGTGTGTCCATAAGAAAACTATTAATTGCATTGCATTAATGAAACATCCTCAAATGCATACTCTCAGTTAATCCTATGAAGGAAGGCAATTGTGTCTCCTTTGCCGTGAGTCCCAGACATTTTAAATAATTTGCACAAGGCTATATTGCCATTAAGTAGGTGGAATGTACATTCAGGTTTTAATATCAACCATAGCTTCCATTTAAGGAGCCTTTCTTTTTGCTGAGCTGAGGTTTCTCAGCTGCAGCATTATTGATGTTTGGAGCCAGATAATTCTTTGTTATACGGGGCCATCCTGTGCGTTGTAAGACGTTAAGCAGCATTCCTGGCCTCTACCCACTAGATGTCAGTAGCTGCTTACCATTTGTGACAACCAGGAAACCTGTCCTGACATTGCTAAATGTCCCTTGAAAGGGAAATGGCCATGGTTGAGAACAACTCTACTCAGAAGTCTCCCCTTTTGTAGAAGTTTCATGAGAGCAGGAGCCTTGTTAATGTTCTTCACTGTGGACTACCAGAGCTCTTAGAATTTCTGGGCCAGAGTAGACAGATCTCTAAATATCTGTTGAATGAACGTGGTGGGTGCTATTATTAACCCCACTCTACAGATGAGGAAACTGAGGTGAAAAGAATTTAAAGAACTTTTTCAAGATCTTATAGTTACTAAATGATGAAATTGGGACTCAAATTCAGGTATGTCTGCCTCCAAGGTGCTTAACTACTGTCTTTTGCTATATCACACACTGATTTTCATACCAGTCAACTAGTTCTGACTCAGATAATCTGTGGTAAATCAAGTTTTCAGTATAGTGAAGAGACAAGGAAGGGTGATTAAGTACTGAAAAACTCCATGTGGGTTGGAATGATTATGGAACCCAAGTAATGGCATAGAATCATTTGAGGAATAGAGGTAGTGTTAGCATGATTCCCAGGAAATATGCTATATTTGCCCATCTGCTCAGAAGTAACTGTTGAGATTAATCTGTGATATTGGCCTGGAATTCTGCCACAGGTTCCATCTGAAGATAGTACAGAGAAGGTGAAAGTATACCTGAGGGTCAGGCCCTTGTTATCTTCAGAGTTAGAACGACAGGAGGATCAGGTAAGTTTCTGAGGAGGGAGGATTCAAGGTGGAATGATACAGTACAGTAGAGGTTCCCAGGAATGTTTCCTTCTGTGACAACTGTGTTTTCTCCCTTCTCAGGGTTGTGTCCGTATTGAGAATATAGAGACCCTCGCCCTACAGGCACCCAAGGACTCTTTTGCCCAGAAGAGCAACGAGCGAGGAATTGGTCAGGCCACCCACAGATTCACCTTTTCCCAGGTATGGAGTTACTGACATGTGAACAAGGGACCAACACCTAGGGGCAACTTTATTCCCTCTTTAGAAGGAAAGCTTTTTACTTGACTGTGACTCCTTATATATGCATGTCTACAATCTGGGGGACCCTTGTTATGTGCTAGTCAGTGTGTCGAGTACTTTATGTGCATTAATTCCTAACAACTCTATTGTTATTATTATCATCATTGTCCCTAATTTCCGGTAAGGATACTGTGGCTCGGTGAGTATAATGTTGCTGAAGCCATGTAGCTAGTCATTGGTGGAGTTAGGACTTGAGTCTAGATCCATCTATCTCCCAAGCCCATGCTTGTGACCATTATGTTGTTCCATTTTGTGTGCAGCATTGGACTTAGTGGATAGCATTCCATAAGTATTTGTTGATTTGGATGAAAAATGGACTAGCAGAGAGTATTTAGGCAGTAGCTGGCAGCAATGCAGTTAGAAGTTGCTTGAGTAGTCTCCAGAGCCAACCACCCAGGAAGGGATGTATCTGCTGGCTCTGCACAGAGAAAAGTGGGAGACGAAGGATGGGCCTCTGAGAAATTGGGTGTGTCTCTAGATCTTTGGGCCAGAAGTGGGCCAGGAATCTTTCTTCAACCTGACTGTGAAGGAGATGGTCAAGGATGTACTTAAAGGACAGAACTGGCTCATCTATACATACGGAGTCACCAACTCAGGGAAAACCCACACAATTCAAGGTGAGTAATAGGCCTCACAGAACTGCTGTCTTTGCCTTTTGATGCTCTGAATTGGGGAATAGCACTTATTACAGCTGTCCACCTTTCACATGCCTCCAGGTACCATCAAGGATGGTGGGATCCTGCCCCGGTCCCTGGCTCTGATTTTCAATAGTCTCCAAGGCCAACTTCATCCAACACCTGATCTGAAGCCTGTGCTCTCCAACGAGGTAATGTGGCTAGACAGCAAGCAGATCCGACAGGAGGAACTGAAGAAACTGGCCCTGCTAAATGGAGGCCTCCAAGAGGTAAAGTGTTGGTGTTCACAGAGGCAGGGATGGGGGACAAAATCTCCAGAAAGTTTTGTGCTTATCTTATCCCTGGACCCCTCCAGGAGGAGCTGTCCACCTCCTTGAAGAAGAATGTCTACATTGAAAGTCGGATGGGTACCAGCACCAGCTTTGACAGTGGCATTGCTGGGCTTTCCTCCACCAGTCAGTTTACCAGCAGTAGCCAGCTGGATGGTATGTACCATGACTGGGCTCTGTGCCAAGTAACAGTAGGAACCTATTCTCTACTCCCCAAAACTTCCAGGGGTACAGACCAGAGGTTGCAACTTAAGCTCCACCTTCTGAGGCCCCTGCAGGCCAAAGAGGAGATGGACTACTCTTGAGTTGATGCTGTGTACATTGGCTTCTTCCCCAGAAACGAGTCACCAATGGGCACAGCCAGACACTGCCCCAGTAAGTGTCCCTGCAGATATTCGCTTCTCCATCTGGATCTCCTTCTTTGAGATCTACAATGAACTGCTTTATGACCTGTTAGAACCACATAGCCAGCAGCGCAAGAGGCAGACACTGCGGCTGTGTGAGGATCAGAATGGCAATCCCTACGTGAAAGGTATGGGAAAGCAGGGAGGCTGGCATGAACCCTGGAGGGGACCTTGGGAGAGACTAGGAAGAGTTAGGTGCTGACCTTGGGAGAGACTAGGAAAAGAGTTAGGTGCTCCCCTCTTATGTATGCCCTTCTTTCCTTGGCCTCTCAGATCTCAATTGGATTCATGTTCAGGATGCTGAGGAGGCCTGGAAACTCCTGAAAGTGGGTCGTAAAAACCAGAGCTTTGCCAGCACCCACCTGAACCAGAACTCCAGCCGCAGGTTAGTGGGTTATGAGTCAGCCTTTCACTGTGTTCCAGGAAACATTAGTCCTCCACCTGGTCATAGAAGATATGCAGTGACTTTTCTTTCTTAACTTCCAGTCATAGCATCTTCTCAGTCCGGATCCTGCACCTTCAGGGGGAAGGGGATATAATCCCCAAGATTAGCGAGTAAGTTTTTCCATTTAGAAATTTGGGTTCTTGGCCATAAACAGTAATTGGGGGAGGGGACGAGAGCGGTCCTCAGGGGAATTACTTCCGCTAGATTAATGCTCTCCTTCCTTGGGTACAGAGATTCTTCATGGGTCCTCCCCTCCCTAAAACTATACAAAGGGCTAGAAAGCTCATAACGTGGGGTCCTTATGTTAGATCCTGTCCATCATTCAAGGTTATCACTCTGTGATCTGGCTGGCTCGGAGCGCTGCAAAGATCAAAAGAGTGGTGAGCGCCTGAAGGAAGCAGGAAACATTAACACTTCTCTGCACACCTTGGGCCGCTGTATTACTGCCCTGCGCCAAAACCAGCAGAACCGGTAAGCTTTTCACTGCAAGCCAGGATGGCCTGGAGCTCTACAGTTTGCTAAGAGACTTCCTGGTCATCACTGGGGCTAGTGCTAGGATACCCCCAAGGGCTGGAGTTCTGCTCACAGCTCTATTCTCTGATTCCCTGCCAGGTCAAAGCAGAACCTGGTTCCCTTCCGTGACAGCAAGTTGACTCGAGTGTTCCAAGGCTTCTTCACAGGCCGAGGCCGCTCTTGCATGATTGTCAATGTGAATCCCTGTGCATCTACCTATGATGAGACCCTTCATGTGGCCAAGTTCTCAGCCATTACTAGCCAGGTGAGAAGCTATAGGTTTGATGACTGTGCTCACTTTGGGCTGGTACCTGTATTTAAGGAAGCTACTAGGGACTAGTAATGGATTCAGTTAAGATTTTTCCCCCTCACTAGCTTGTGCATGCTCCACCTGTGCAACTGGGATTCCCATCGCTACATTCATTCATCAAAGAACACAGTCTGCGGGCATCTCCCAGCTTAGCGACTGGAGCTAAAACAGACCCAGGCCTTGATGATGATATTGAAAATGAAGTTGACATCTCCACATATGGCAAGGAGGTGAGAATGCAAGAAAGCTTTGGTGCAGCAGCTTGATGGCTATACATTTTCCATGCTACCTTCCAGGTAGGCCTGTGCCTTTTTACGGCATGGGCTTCTAGTGACCTCTGACCTGTTTCCCTCCTAGGAGCTTCTACAGGTGGTGGGAGCCATGAAAGCACTGGTTTTGAAAGAACGGCAGGAAAAGTTGAGGCTGGAGATGCAGCTCCGTGATGAAATTTGCAATGAGATGGTGGAGCAGATGCAACAACGGGAACAGTGGTGCAGGTACCTGCTGAGTAACCCCTCTTGTTCTGTCACCTAGACCTGAGGGTGGGAAGCAGAGACTAGGATGGAGTAGTGCCTCAAGATCTGCTCTCCAAGCTCACTCAGCAGAATCTTCACTCACTTCTCTCTTCTCCTCTGACAGTGAACATTTGGACACCCAAAAGGAACTACTAGAGGAAATGTATGAAGAGAAACTAACGATCCTCAAGGAATCACTGACAAGTTTTTACCAAGAAGAACTTCAGGTGAGTTGCCCTGAACCACTCCCAACTAGCTGCTCAGATTCCCATCGCTAGCTTGCCTGAGATAAAGATTATATAAACTCTCATAGGGGTAGGAATATGTAATTCACCTTTCTATAGTCTCCTTAGTGCTTTGTACTTGTCAGTCTATGTTTGATTAATTGATTAAGAGTTTGATTGGCCAGGAAATTGTGTAAGTGCTAACAAACAGGATTTTGAGGCCCATGTATCAGGGAAATTTTTGCTCATTGTTCATCTATTCCTGTAGGATTTGTCTGACTCTGAATGGAATTGTGCTCTCTGCTTCCTTCTTAGGAGCGGGATGAGAAGATTGAAGAGCTAGAAGCTCTCTTGAAGGAAGCCAGACAGCAGCCAGCGGCCCATCAACAATCAGGGTCTGAACTGTCCTTACGGCGGTCACAAAGGTTGGCGGCTTCTGCCTCCACCCAGCAGCTCCAGGAGATTAAAGCTAAACTGGAACAATGCAAAGCAGAGCTAAACTCCACCAATGAAGGTGAGGAAGGAGACAGGGCAGGAAGCATAACAGTTTCAGGGAAGAGCTGTTCTTCAAATTTGGGCCTTCTGGTGCAGCTCCAACATAATTTCCTCAACTCCAAGCTACATCCCCCTGACCCTTCTTTCTAGGATACACATGGCATTACTTGTTATGTTTGCTGCAAGCTACTGTTAATTCAGTTAAAGAGATAAGTCCAAGGCTAGAAAGCCTACACATGTAAGGTTATTTTTTCCTTCTCTCAGAGCTGCAGAAGTATCAGAAAATGTTAGAACCACCACCCTCAGCCAAGCCCTTCATCGTTGATGTGGACAAAAAGTTAGAGGAGGGCCAGAAGGTAATTACCTTTCTCTGTTACCAAAGCTCTCACCTAAGGCAATTTCCAACACTTTATCCATGGTTCATATGAGGACAAGATGTTTTCTCTGCAGTCCTAGAGAGTGGCTACTTCATTCAAATGACTAGCCTTTCTAGTTTTACTTTTCAAATGGTTCTCCGACTCCTCCAGATCACTGGTTGATCCTGGCCACAATTTGGTTCCTACTCCTCCTTTTTCAGAATATAAGGCTGCTGCGGACAGAGCTTCAGAAACTTGGTGGGTCTCTTCAGTCAGCAGAAAGAGCCTGTTGCCATAGCACTGGAGCAGGAAAACTTCGCCAAGCCTTAGCCACATGTGATGACATCTTAATCAAACAGGTTAGGGAAGCCTATATACCACTTTCTCCCATCAGCCCACTTCAGAGTATACATGAGAAAGAGAAAGGTAAAGATTTTTAGGCTAATCTTATAGTGAGGGGAGTTTCTCTTCCTTGTAAAATAACCATTCACTAAGTACAAGGCATTATGTTAAGTAATTTGTGGGCTTTTTCTGTTATAACAACCCTAGAGAGGTAGGTACTATCATATTTCATCCAAGATGCTTAGATTATAAGAAACAATTAATTGTAAGACAAAACACTAACAATTAAGCTATGACACTGTCATCAGTAAATGCATCCTGATTCCAGATGTATTCAAATGTAAAAAAAAAAAAAAAAAAAAAAAAAACCATCCTAGGCTAATTTGATACCTAGGAACTGAGGCTCTTGGAAGTTAAGTAAAATCATTCAAGTTCATACCACCTGATGTGTTAGAAAAGGTCCTTCTATTCAGTGCTATTTGTTTTGGTCTTAAAGAAAATACCCTCCTATTCAGTTAAAAGTTCTGACCATAAAGAGTTAATCTTTGTAAAAAGCAGTTTTAGTAACTAGTAGTGGATAGTGTGTATTACCTTGCCCTCCTGTTTCTCTAATAGATTAGACAGAAATGTTTTCTATAACTTTGTTGATCTTCCTTAGGATCAGACCCTGGCTGAGCTGCAGAATAACATGATGCTAGTGAAACTGGACCTTCGGAAGAAGGCAGCATGCATCGCGGAGCAGTATCATACTGTGCTGAAACTCCAAGGCCAGGCTTCTACCAAAAAGCGCCTCGGTGCCAACCAGGAAAACCAGCAACCAAACCAACAGCCCCCAGGGAAGAAACCATTTCTTCGTAACTTACTTCCCCGAACACCCACCTGCCAAAGCTCAACAGACTGCAGCCCTTATGCCCGGATCCTGCGCTCACGGTGCTCCCCTTTACTCAAATCTGGGCCTTTTGGCAAAAAATACTAAGGTTGTGAGAAGGAGAGAGCATTGCCCTGAGGTGGGTCAGCTGCTCAGCTTAAGAAATAGGTCTCTTTAAAGCTTTACTATATATATACCTGGAACTCTATCCAGAATGCAATATTCAGACACTAGTTTTTCTCCCTTTTGTAATATAATCACCCATGTAATCTTACACTTTTTTACTTATATGGTTTCTATGCACACAAAAGTTATATTAAAATAAATATATTGTTCACATTTTAAATTTGAATTCTAAATTTAGCATAATCATTGAAGTAAATTATAAAAGGGACAGAAAAATTGAAAATCAAATATCATTCGGGCCCCTGGGAACTTTGCACCGGAATGGCAGTGCAGACCAGCAACTGGTGCACAGCTAACCCAAGAAAGCTTGATAAGAAATTAATTCAAGGGACATTAGATATTCTAAACCTTCCTTAATATAAAATGAAGTGTCACCAATAAAGATGTTAAAAAACTAAAAACAAAACAAAAACAGGTTAATTAACCAAATGATTAAAAGGTTAATAAAAAAGTTATTCATAAAAAAATAAAATGAAGTGTCACACATTAGGAGATGAATGAGTAACAAACTTGTTTTGGAACAAAAATAAAGGAAGGCTGGGCCCTGAGCTCAGAATAACCCATAGCATTTACTGTACAAATTCATTACAGCAGGCATTATAGTCATAGCATATTACCTCCTACTGAATACACAAGCACAGGCCTGAAACTCTCCCAAGAGCATAGCAAGAATGATTGCTTTTACCTTGTCTAATACATGAAGGCTAGGAAAAAACCATTCTTTTGGAGATGGGGGGGCATGTGGAGGGGAGAGACAATTATGGCAAAATATTTATTAAAACAGACCGACTCTGGGCTTCCCGGGTGGCACAGTGGTTGAGAGTCTGCCTGACGATGCAGCAGACACGGGTTCGTGCCCGGGTCCGGGAAGATCCCACATGCTGCGGAGTGACTGGGCCCGTGAGCCATGGCTGCTGAGCCTGTGCGTCCAGAGCCTGTGCTTCGCAACAGGAGAGGCCACAACAGTGAGAGGCCCGCGTACCGCCAAAAAAAAAAAAAACAACAACAGACCGACTCTAAGAGTTTATTATCTGTACAGTCACAGAAGTTATCACACCCAAATGTCCATGAAACTCTCTGTAACCCTGCCTCCTTGCTCTGCTTTAGTAGGGGTATAGCTAACTCTATAGACATCTTTTCCCCTTAGTAGGGGCCATCAGCAATTCCACACTCAGTGAGAGTCCTTTTGCCCCTTCTTTTGTTCAACTCTAGTTACTTCCAATTTGAAAGCTTCTAGGAGACGCCTCAAAACCAAAACGGCAGAACGTCTCCGCAGTAAGAACAAAAGTATACCTTCACCCCATTTAAACCTAATCTCTGATATCAGAATAGTCATGCTCAGCAAGTCAAAGAATGATGAATCATGTCTATCCAATGCCCTGACCTTCCTAGGGTATCCAGTGCCCTACTATCAGCAGAGGGTAGAGTGGCAAGCTTTTCTCCCTTCTTTCTTCCTTGCCTCTCTAAAGAAACCTCCCACTCCCAGCAGCATTTAAACTTTGTCCCTGTAGCCTTGCCTGTGCTAAAGTGCTGTTAAAGGGATGTTTTTGTGGGGCAAAAAGGTCTGGGAAAAAGGCCAAGATCTATAGCCACTCTGAACAGAAGATAGAAGTGCTTCAAACTGGCAAAGACAGTATCTGTTCCTGCCAGGATTCTTCTGTCAGTCTACTCTGCAGGTGATTCTATAAACTGTCCCCTAGGAGCTGTTTCCATGTGTACAAACAAAAAGAACTAAGGTCCTTGGAAGAATAGACGTGTCTGTTCTTTACATGGAGGTAGGTCTTAATATGGGTCTAGCAATGTGCTGGCTTGAAAGTAGCCAACTATGGTGTGACTGAAGACAGGTTGAGTGGAGAAACTCTGCGTGTGGGAGTGTTGTTAGCAGACAGTGAAGCAGGGAGGAAAAAGGGAGCAGGCATCTCGGTGGAGGGAGTCTCGCCTTGGTTCCGAAGCTGTAGGATTTGCCGGAGCAAGGCCTTACCTTCTTCCCGGGTCTGAAACAAAGTCAGGCAAATGTGTCAAAATATGTCCAAGGCTTTTCTCAAAAACAGTTTCTAAAATACTGACATACAAAGTTCCACAGAACAAGGTAGCCTTTCCACTCACCCTGTTTTTTTTTTTTTTTTAAATCTTTATTGGAGTATAATTGCTTCACAATACTGTGTTAGTTTCTATTGTACACGAGTCAGCCATATGCATACATATGTCCCGATATCCCCTCCCTCTTGAGCCACGGCAATCAGAGAAGAAAAAGAAATAAAAGGAATACAAATTGGAAGAGAAGAAGTAAAACTGTCACTGTTTGCAGATGACATGATACTATACATAGATAATCCTAAAGATGCCCCCAGAAAACTACTAGAACTAATCTATTAATTTGGTAAGGCTGCAGGTTACAAAATTAATGCACAGAAATCTCTGGCATTCCAATACACCAGCAATGAAAAATCAGAAAGAGAAATTAAGGAAACAATCCCATTTGCCATCACAACAAAAATAATAAAATACCTAGGAATAAACCTGCCTAAGGAGGCAGAAGACTTGTACTCAGAAAACTATTAAACACTGATGAAAGAAATCAAAGATGATTTAAACAGACGGAGAAATAGACCATGTTCTTGGATTGGAAGAATCAATATTGTGAAAATGACTATACTACCCAAAGCAATCTACAGATTGAATGCATACCACTCACCCTCTTAACCACTTTCCACCCCCAGATCATAGTAAAGTCATGTGCTAGAACCTAAACTCCAAACCTTTTACTAAAGAACTGATACTCACATCATTGAATGCACAGCACTTTTGGGCACAAGCTGAAGCTTCATCCCACAGCTTGCACTTAAAATAATACTGGGCCAGATAGCGGAAAGCAGTGCTCTCCTCCAAGTGTTCCACTATTTCCTAGATAAGGAAATCAGGAATGACTGAGGTGACAAGAATAAGATCAGCAACCCAATTCTCATGCTCATGACACATACCCCACATGAATAGATATCTTGGATATATTTGATGTAACATTGGGCTGCCTGTTCTGACTCGGTCAACTGTTCATGAAGCCTACAAAAGAAATTGGTCTTTAAGTATAAATCATATCTCAAAGCAAGCTAGTGATAAAAAGTAAAAGCACACAATTAAGATTAAAAAATGATAATATATAGATAAGTACAAATTTTGACATAAATGACACAGTGGGACCCAGAATAGTATTAGTGCCCAGAGGTGGTGGTAACTTTATCAAAGCTTAGAATCATTACTCTGCTACTGGTGATGGAGGGAAAGTTAGTAAACACTTAAGCTGGATAACATATATTGCAAAAATTCCCTGGTAATACCCTGAGTGAGATTAAAAAAGATACCAAGCAATTCAGATTTTTGGTAAGAATCCAGAAAAGAACTGGCAGGAATTAAATTGCATTTAAGAACCTCTTTCCTTATCATTTCTGAGTTATTCCTTATTTTCCTGGGCCTTATCAGGAGGAGATTAGTACCTAAAGTAGTTTTCCTAGACTGCTCTGACATAAAAATTTCATTTCTTTCAATTCACTCTTGAATTTTCCAAATAGGAAAACAATTCCTCTTCAAAGAGAAGTAGCATTCTCTTGAGGCAAGATGGCTAAATTTCCAGATCAGTAATCATACACTGTGCTACATCCCCTCATTCATGTAGATGATGGATGGGAAGCTCTAGAATGTGCAGGACCCACCTCACCAGAGAAGCCAACAGAAATATCACTAGCGTGTCACTCTTACACTCACTTTGCCAGTTTCACCAGAGCCATCTTTTCCACATCTCCCACAGCATAAGCTCTCCAATAGCACTGTCAAAAAAATAAATAAACTGGTCACTTCAACCACTGCCCCATGTGCCATGACTAATCACATAGAGACTCAGGTCCTGCAAGCCTCCCAGAAGTTCAGACTTGGAGAATACAAAGCATTTTTACTAGATCTGATGGGTCCAGGCTACATACTAATATTCCCACTAATGATGTCAGCCCCACTTTGCTTTATACACCCTATGTGCCTATAAATATTCAGACTTCCCTATGTAGATAGATCCACACGAAGGAAAATTAAGCACAGATAGCTCAACCCCTCATCCAAACAGCAGATTTCCACACAAATTCTCCAGGACCCAATTTCAGATACCTTTTTGGCTTCCACTAGTTGATTGAGTTTCTCATAACATTCTCCTAAAGCGACCAGCATACGAGAATCATTGGGCCTGAGAGGGAAGAGAAATAGGAAATCCAAGCAAAAACTGAAGTCCTCCCTTGAGGAACCACCACCACTATTTCAAAGCTATGAAGGGAATGGGCTGTAATCCAATACTTCATGTAATTATATTATTTTGTGTTCACAATTATACTATTAACATGTTAGTAGAATACACTACATAAAAATGACCAAACAACATATGGCATGTTTAAACTTAGGTCTCTAAGAGTCAAAACCATTCACTGTGATTCTTCAATAGCTATCAAAAGAGAAATAAAAGTGTCAGCCCTTCCCACAACAAACACATCCTCAAGTGGCCCGACTTACCGAAGCTGGTGGGCCCGTCTATAATAATAAAGGCAATAAAATGGCATCTTGAGGATTTCATAGGTCTGCCCAAGGCCATACCAGGCTCTGTAGTCCCGCTTATTGACTTCAATAGCATGCCTAAGAAATGGAAGAGAGACTGGTAAGAGAGCAGAATCAAAGTTAGCAACTTGCAGGCTCAATAGAGACTCCTAAAATCACAACAATCTGCTCCATCTCCCCCTCCAACTAAATGCTCACCTATAAGCCTGAATAGCAGCAGATGTGTTCTTCATTTCCATGTACTCATGTCCCATCAGCGTCCAGGCACCAAGATACCGAGGATTCAATTTCAGTGCTCTCTGGAAATACAAGGCTGCTTTCTCATGCTGAGAACGCAAACTATAATAATTGCCTAATTGAAAAACAAACAAAATATATAAATAACTAGAAAGGCAAAAATAAGTCACTAAAATAGGCAGCATTCCACAGAGTAGGCATGAACCATAACCCATTCCCCCAAAGTCCTTGCAGAAAAGCCAAATTCTACATATGGGCAACATCATCATTCCCTTGGAAAATATATTTTATCTATCACACATTCTGGTTTAAAAAAAACCACCTAACACCACAAAGGTTTTCTTCATTTTATTTCCTCTCGATATAGCATTTATATACATATGTCCTTAATAAAGGGTAGGGAATTCCTAGATAGGTGGTTTTCCAACTATCTTCCTAGGTTTCTAAGGAGGTGCCTAAAGGATTAAAAAGGTAGCACTCTGAACTCCCCTCTTCCACAAGAATCAAGGAAGTTCTATTATCATTGGTCTTAAAAAGAATATATGAAAGATTTTAAGATTCTATAAAAATTTTATTTGAAGAAAGGGAATAAAGGCCATCTTTCTTATACTAACTAGTAAATGGATAAACGAAATGTAGTATATATCCAGACAACGAAATACTTCTCAGCAGTAAAAAGAGAAGAACTACTGACATATGCTGCAACATGGACAAACCTCAAAAAAGAGCTCAGTGAAAAAAGCCAGACAATAAGACTAAATATTCCAAGATTCCACTTAGATGAAATTTCTAGAAAAGGCAAAACTATACAGATAGAAGGCAGATCTGCTGGGGATTGGGAGTAGGACTGACTGCAAATAGACCCAAGGGAACTTTTTGGTATGACAGAGTGTTCTAAACTGTATTATGATTATGGTTACACAACTGTATAAATTAGCAAAAACTCAGTGAACTGTAAACTTAAAATAAGTAAATTTTATGTTATGTAAATTATCCCTCAATAAACCTATTTTTAATATATACCAATAAAATGGACAACCTAGAAGAAATGGACATATTTCTAGAAATGTATAATCTCCCAAGATTAAATCAGGAATAAGTAGAAAATATGAACAGACCAATTACCAGTAATGAAACTGAATCAGTAATTAAACAACTCCCAACAAAAAAAAGTCCAGAACCAGATGGCTTCACAGGTGAATTTTACCAAACATTTAGAAAAGAGCTAACACTTATCTTTTCCAAATTATTCCAAAAAATTGCAGAGGAAGAAATGTTTCCAAACTCATTCTACAAAGCTAGCATCACCCTGATACCAAAACCAAAGATACCACAAAAAAGAAAATTACAGGCCAATATCACTAATGAACGTAGATGAAAAAATCCTCAATAAAGTATTAGCAAACTGAATCCAACAATACGTTAAAAGGATCATACATCATGATCAAGTGGGATTTATCCCAGGGATGCAAGGATGGTTCAATATCTGCAAATCAATCAATGTGATACACCACACTAACAAAATGAAGAATAAAAATTATATGATCATCTTGATACAGAAAAAGCTTTTGACAAAATTCAACATGCATTTATGATAAAAAAAACTCCCCACAAAGTAGGTATAGAGGGAACATCAACATAATAAAGGCCATATATGATAAGCCCATAGCTAACATCATACTCAATGGTGAAAAGCTAAAAACTTTCCCTCTAAGATCAGGAAAAAAATCAAGGATGCCCACTTTTGCCACTTTTTTCAGTGTACTACTAGAAGTCTTAGCCACAGCAATTGGATAAGAAAAAGAAATAGGGGCTTCCCTGGTGGCGCAGTGGTTGAGAATCCGCCTGCCAATGCAGGGGACACGGGTTCATGCCCCGGTCCAGGAAGATCCCACGTGCCACCGAGCGGCTGGGTCCGTGAGCCATGGCCACTGAGCCTGCGCGTCCGGAGCCTGTGCTCCGCAACGGGAGAGGCCACAACAGTGAGAGGCCCGCGTATCACAAAAAAAAAAAAAAAAAAAAAAAAAAAGAAATAAAAGGAATCCAAATTAGAAAGGAAGAAGTAAAACTGCCACTGTTTACAGATGACATGATTCTATACATAGAAAATCCTAAAGATGTCACCAAAAAATTACTAGAGCTCATCAATGAATTCAGTAAAGTTGCACAATACAAAATTAATACAGAAATCTGTTGCATTTCTATACACTAATGACAAACTATCAGAAAGAGAAATTAATGAAACAATCCCATTTACAATTACATCCAAAAAATAAAATACCTAGGAGTAAATCTAATTAAGGAGTTAAAAGACTTGTACTCAGAAAACTATAATACACTGATGAAAGAAACTGAAGACACAAACAGAAAGATATACCTTGTTTATGGATTTGAACAATTAATATTGTTAAAATGACCATACTACCCAAGACAATCTACAGATTCAATGCAATCCCTAACAAAATACCAATGGTGGAACGTCTCTGGTGGTCCAGTGGTTAAGACTCTGTGCTCCCAATGCAGGGGGCCCGGATTTAATCCCTGGTCAGGGAACGAGATCCCGCATGCCGCAACTAAAGATCCCACATGCCACAACAGAAGATCCTGCATGCCACAACAAAGATGTCACACATGGCAATGAATATTCCGTGTGCTGCAACTAAGACCCAGCGCAGCCAAATAAATAAATAAATATTTTTTAAAAAATACCAATGGCATTTTTCACAGAACCAGAACAAATAATCCCAAAATTTGTATGGAAACACAAAAGACCTTGAACAGCCAAAACAATCTTGAGAAAGAAGAACAAAACTGGAAGCATCATATTCCCTGACTTCAGACTATACTACTAAGCTACAGTGATCAAAACAGTATGGTACTAGTCCAGAAACTCACTCACGCACTTATGGTCAATTAATCATGACAAAGGAAGCAAGAATATACAATGAGGAAGAGACAATCTCCAATAAGTGATGCTGGGAAAACTGGACAGCTACATGTAAAAGAATGAAATTAGAACATTTTCTAATACCATATAAAAAAATAAACTCAAAATGGATTAAAGATCTAAATGTAAGACTAGAAACCATTAAAACTCCTAGAAGAAAACAGAGGCAAAACACCCTTTGACAGAAATCATAGCAATATTTTTTTGGATCCATCACCTAAAGCAAAGGAAACAAAAGCAAAAATAAACAAATGTGACCTAATTAGACATAAAAGCTTTCGCACAGCACACAAAACCATCAACTAAACGAAAAGACAGGGACTTCCCTGGTAGCACAGTGGTTAAGAATCCACCTGCCAATGCAGGGGACATGGGTTTGATCCTACATGCCGTGGAACAACTAAACCCATGCACCACAACTACTGAGCCCATGCTCTAGAGCCCACGAGCCACAACTACTGAAGCCTGCGCACCTAGAGCCCGTGCTCCGCAACAAGAGAAGTCACCACAATGAGAAGCCTGTGAACTGCAACGAAGAGTAGCCCTTGCTTGTCACAACTAGAGAAAGCCTGTGCACAGCAACAAAAACCCAGTGCAGCCAAAAATAAATAAATTAATTAAAACAAAACAGAACAAAACAAGAAAACAACTTACTGAATGGGAGAAAATATTTGCAAATGATATCCAAAATATATAAACAGTTCATACAACTTAATATCAAAAAAACAAACAACCCAGTCAAGAAATGGTCAGAAGACCTGATAGACATTTTTCCAAAGAAGACATACAGATGGCCAATAGGCACATGAAAAGATGCTCAATATCATTAATCATCAGAAAAGCAAATCATGGGGCTTCCCTGGTGGCGCAGTGGTTAAGAATCCGCCTGCTGATGCAGGGGACACGGGTTCGAGCCCTGAACCAGGAAGATCCCACATGCCGCAGAGCAACTAAGCTCGTGTGCCACAACTATTGACCCTGTGCTCTAGAGCCCATGAGCCACAACTACTGAGCCCATGCACCACAACTACTGAAGCCCACATGCCTACAGCCCGTGCTCTGCAACAAGAGAAGCCACAGCAATAAGAAGCCCGCACACCACAACGAAGAGTAGCCCCCATTCACCGCAACTAAAAGAAAGCCCACATGCAGCAACAAGGACCCTATGCAGCCAAAAATAAATAATTTTTTTTTAAAGAAAAGCAAATCAAAACCACAATGAGATATCACCTCACAACTGTCAGAATGGCTATCATCAAAAAGATCACAAATAACAAATGTTAGTGAGGATGTGGAGAGAAGGGAACATTTGTACACAGTTGGTAGGAATGTTAATTGGTGCAGCCACTAGGGAGAACAGTATGGAGGTTCCTCAAAAAACTGAAAATAGAACTACGATATGATCTAGCAATTCCACTTCTGGGTATATATCCAAGGAAAACAAAAACACAAATTTGAAAAGATACATGCATCCCAATGTTCACAGCAGTATTATTTACAATAGCCAAGATATGGAAGCAACCTAAGTGTTCATCAACAGAGGAATAGATAAAGAAGATGTGGTATACATACATAATGGACTACTACTCAGCCATTAAAAAGAATGAAATTTTGCCATTTGCAACAACATGGATGGATCTGGAAGGTATTATGCTTAGTGAAATGTCAATTTGAGAAAGACAATCTATTATCACATACGTGGAATCTAAAAAATAAAACAAATGAATGAATATAACAGAAACAGACTCACAGATAAAGAGAACAAACTAGTGGTTACCTATGGGGAGAGGGAAGTGGGGAGGGCAAGACAGGCATAGGGGATTAAGAGGTACAAACTACTACGTGTAAAATAAATAAGCTACAAGGAAATATTGTACAGCACAGGGAATATAGCCAATATTTTATAGAACTTTAAATGGAGTATAATCTATAAAAAACTTGAATCACTATGTTGTACACCTGAAACAAATATAATATTGTAAATCAACTATACCTCAATTTTTTAAAAAAGAAGAGGGCTTCCCTGGTGGCGCAGTGGTTAAGAATCCGCCTGCCAATGCAGGCGACATGGGTTCGAGCCCTGGTCCAGTAAGATCCCACGTGTCGCGGAGCAACTAAGTCCGCGAGCCACAACTACTGAGCCCGCGCGCCTAGAGCCTGTGCTCCACAAGAGAAGCACACATACCGCAACAGAGTAGCCCCTGCTCGCCACAACTAGAGAAAACCTGCGCACAGCAGCGAAGACCCAATGCAGCCAAAAATTAAATAAATGAATAAATTCATTAATAAATAAATAATAAAAATTAAAAAGAAGAAAAAGCAATTCGAGATATACCAAGACTTTGAGGGATTTTTCATGAGATATTGTTGAGTGAGAAAAGTAAAATACAGAGAAATGTGTGTAATATGATCCTACTTTTGTAAGCAAACAGCCCATTAAACCCTGCATATGTGTATGTGTATTTTTCATGTGGTATGGGACATGCTAATAAAAGTATTTTAAAGGAGGAAAGGTGCAGTGAGGGAAAAAAACCTGCACTTTAAAAAATCTCCTTTATGTATAAATTGCATGTGAATAAACTAGATAAAAAGATGGATTTAAATGTATATATACTAATTTACAGAGATAATGATATACTGTCAAACGGAAAAGGCAAATTGCAGAGAAATTATACGATTCCACTTTGGTAAAAAAACAAGTAATAAGATTTCTATATATGTGTTTGTCTTTACTTTTAATTTGTCTAGATTCAGCTGTCAGGTTGATTCAGGAGAAATTATTTATAACAATTGTCTGTATCACTTAAGATCATTCAAGTTCACATTCACCTGGGAAAAAAGCAAGATGGAGGGCTTTATGCCCTATAAAAGGATACCTTTGCTTCTGCCACTGACTCAGACCCAGAGACAGAGGAATAAGCAAACTCTAGGCAGACTGTCCAAAGGTTAACTTCTGTAATAGAATAGGAGAAGTGAAGTAGTGGTAGCAAGGGTATAAGCTTTAGCTGCTAAAGGAGTCAGTATGACAAATGAGATGTTAAGGAAGTCAGAACAGGCAAGTTCTGGGCAAAGATTAAGTAGATGAGATTTTCTGACCAGTTGGAACAGCTAAAATGTACTGAATGATTACAATGTGCTGGGCAACTTACATTGTTATAAGTGCTTTCTATATGTTAAGTTACTTACTCCTCACAATGAATACATGGGAGAAGGTTCTACTGTTATTATCCTTTTATGGATGAGGAAAGTATAGCACATAGAAGTTAAATCCAATGTCACACAGCTAGTTAGTAGCAAAACCAAGATTTAAACTTGGGCAGTTTTGTTGCAGAGTCCAAATCTTAACCATGCTATACTGTAATATATACATATATAAATACACATACATATAGTATTTGTGTGTGTGTGTGTAAAGCTGCCTCTCAGAGACTGTGACTCCAGAAAAGATGCAGAAGGAAGCATTCAATTCACATCAAGACATAACTGCAGAAGCAAGGGCTAAACAAGTAGGAGATTCTTGCCATCACTCTATTCTTAAGTTGTTTCATTCTCTTTCAGGTCCTCAGTTTCTTCTCTTCTCTCTCCACCCTTCTTTCTCCTTTGTGAAAGATGAAATATATTTTTTGTCATATCTAATGTTCCTTTTTCTTGATTTTTAAGATAGGTGGGCTGAATTCAACAAACACTTATTGACCATATGTCAGGAACTTTGCTAGGCATTACAGACACACTGAAGAAAAAACAGTTCATTAAGAAGTTTACCAATCAAACGATTATTTAAAAAACCAGATGGGAATTCCCTGGCAGTCCAGTGGTTAGGACTCCGCATTCTTACTGCCAAGGGCCCGGGTTCAAACCCTGGTCTGGGAACTAAGATCCCGCAAGCCGCAAGGCCTGGCCAAAAAATAAATAAATACATAAAGTAAAAAACCAGAAACTCCTAACGCATTACTCTTCATAGGTACGTATCCTTTGATTTTAACTGGCTTTAAGTTAGTAGGCTAAAAAAAGAACAGTTCATTATCTCCCCTACCTCTATTTCCTTTCTTCAGGTGAAGGACACTGTTATCAATCTGGTTACCCATTCACCAATTCCTGTATGTTCTACTTCCTAAATATCTTCTAAATCTAATCGCCTCTCTTCATTCCTCCTGCCAATACCTCAGCTTGGGCTCTCATCATCTCTAGACTGGATTATTGCAAAAGCCTCCTTGTTGGTCTTGCCCTTTTTCTAATCCTCCCAGCATACTATCTCCAGTTATCATTTGAAAATGAAAATCTAAAAACATTTATCATTCTCTGGTTTAAAATCCTTCAGAAGACTTCTCCTGCCTTAAGAATAAAATCCAAACTTTAAGTAAGGCACAAAAGGCTCTTCAAGATCTGGCCCCATTCATACATTCCCTCCTCCCACACCATGCTTCAGGACACTAAATTATTTCAGGATCACTGTCTGTTTCACACTTCAATGCCTCTGCACTGCAATACCCTTCCCAAGTCAATCCATCTCCTCCTTTGGTGAATTCTTTCACTCCTGCCCATCCTTCAGGTATCACCTTCTCAAGAAGCCTTCCCTAATCAGACTGGATTAGCTACCTTTCCTATGCACTCTCTTAGCATCCTATGTTTACTTCAATCATAACCCTCAACCCACTATATTACAGTTGTTTCTTACTGGTCTTCCTCAGTAGGTAATGGGGTAGGTATTGCAACACAAACCACCGTATCTGGCACTCAGAAGATGTTCAAAAGATGTTTTCTGAATAAACTGGTGTTCCATCCTCACTTTAATGGACTTTATATTTCATTCACAATGTTCTGATATTGAAAAGATCATTTGTTCCTCTTACCTATGTTCCCATAGGATTTTTGTTTTTTTAATATTTATTTCCCATACTAGACTACAACTTCCTAAAGGGCTGTAAATATTTATTGAACGACTGAATTGAAATTCTGTCAGTTTATTAACAACATCCTAACATACAAATGTATGTTCTCAATGCAGTGTCACCAAAGACCCAGGAACAGGGTCTTTCATCTCCAGGAAACTCAGGCTTTCAATCACAACCAACCAAGCTTACTTTTATCCAAGAGTGGCCATTCATCTATTTATGTCAACGGATTATCAGGCCACAGTAGTGTGGCCAAGTACATAGGGCCATGGTTCTCAACCAAGGATGATTCTGACCCCAAGAGGTTATTTGGCATTATCTGCACAACTGGGGGAAGGAGGTTACTGACATCTAGTGGGTAGAGCTGGGTATACTTCTAACACCCTGCAATGTACAGGACAGACCCCCACAAAAGAAATTATCAGACAAAAATGTCAACAGAGCCAAGAGTGAGACACCCAGATACAGAAAAAGATACACTCTCATCTCTTTTCATAGGATTGGAAATTCTTACAAACATTTTAGTAATATTAGTAAGTTTAAAATACACGTGCTTTGGGACCTCCCTGGTGGTCCAGTGGTAAAGAATCTGCCTTCCAATGCAGGTGATGTGGGTTCGATCCCTGGTCAGGGAACTAAGATCCCACATGACACGGGGCAATTAAGTCGCACACCACAACTACTGAGCCTGAGTGCTGCAAACTAGAGTACAAGAGCTCTGAAGCCCGCGCGCCACAACTACAGAGCCCATGCACTCTGGAGCCCACGCGCTCTGGAGCCCACGCACCACAACTAGAGAGAAGCCCGCGTGCCACAACAGAGTCCACGCTGCAACAGAAGATTCTGCATGCCTCAACAAAGACCCTGAGTGTCGCAACTAAGACCCAACACAGCCAAAAAATAAATAAAAATAAATAAATAAAATAATAATTTAAAAATACAGGGGCTTCCCTGGTGGCGCAGTGGTTAAGAATCCACCTGCCAATGCAGGGGACATGGGTTCGAGCCCTGGTCCAGGAAGATCCCACATCCGCGGAGCAACTAAGCCTGTGTGCCACAACTACTGAAGCCCACGTGCCTAGAGCCCGTGCTCTGCAACAAGAGAAGCCACCACAATGGGAAGCCCGCGCACCACAACGAAGAGTTGCCCCCGCTCACCACAACTAGAGAAACCCGCGTGCAGCAATGAAGACCCAACGCAACCAAAAATAAAATAGATAAAATAAATAAATTTATTTTAAAAAAAAACATATATATATATATATATATATATATAAAATACACACATTTTTGATCCAGCCTTTCACTGCAAGGAACTAATTAAACAGAAATAGTTGCATAAACATGCAAAAATAAATATATACATACAAAGATGTTTCCTGAAGCAATTTTTATGTTAACGCTAGCCACAACTTATACAATAGAAAATGATTAAATAAAAATAATGGCACATCTATATAATAAAATACTAAATAGCCATCAAAAATAATATAATACAACTCTGTATGTACTAGCATGAAAAGATGGAAAAGATATATTGTTAGGTTAAAAAAAAGGACATTACAAAGCAGTGTGTATAATGATACAGTTTTTGCAAGCAAACCATACACACACACATACACCATTTTTAGTACTCAAACACACATACACCATTTATAGTACTCACACAGAAAAATATTCTGGAGTCATATCCACCAATCTTGGGGGTGGGATTACAGTGATCCTTCACATTCTATTGTATATAATTTTGTTACCTTTGACACTTATTTTTTTTGGCTGTGCTGTGAGGCATGCAGGAATGCAGGATCCCAGTACCCCGACCAGACATTGAACCCGTGCCCCCTGCAGTGGATTCGCGGAGTCCTAACCACTGGACTGCCATGGAATTCCCTTTTTTTCTTTTGACACTTTTATATTATTTTTATTTTTACATTTGGATTACTTACAATAAAGGTAAAAAAAGAAAAAAAGTGGTGACTCTTACCAATTACACAGCATGTTTCTACACGATATTTATCAATCTCACAGAGGTTGTGAGCCAGATAACTCAACTCAGATTTCATGCTCTGAAAGAAAAGAAAGACAATCTAAGCATGAAAAAGGAACCCCTACATAATTTTTCTTGTAGCTAATGCTACTAGGTGACAATCCAACCCAGGAGATCAAAGCACAAAAGAGCTTAAGTCCAAGCAAAGGAAGGAGCTCACCCTGACATAAAGAAGGTTAGAGAATGTGTCCATATTTTCAATCCTGTAAGGGTCTTGTTTCCTTAGCTCATTAAAAATAGAGAGGGCTTTGTCGATATCTGCAGAAAGAAGACAGAGAGTTCAGAAAACAACACAGCGCTACCTTCAGGGTTTGATGGTATTTCGTTGTCCTTATTCACTCACCTCTGATATTGTGATACGCAACTGCAATTTGGGAAACAATATATGAGCTCTTAGAGAAGCCCACATCAATGAGATTCTGATACTTTTGCAGGGCCTCCTCTATCAACTGCAACTCTGTGTATATATGAGCCAGAAAAAACTCTTTCATCCAGGTGTCTGGCAAAGACAGGAACTTCAGCTTGCAGCAGGAGAGAGAGGAACACACTTAATATACTTTGACCTTTCTCCCAAACGAACATCAAGGAACTATCTTTATTGTCTAAAAGAATTTATCACCAAAATTTTATTAGAGTACCTAATAATGAACACAGGGCAGTTCAATTAAGTGAATAGGACTTACAAGCACAATAGGGAGGAATGGTCTAGCTGGGGACAGCTTCAAAGAAACGATAGGATTTGAGGCGAGCCTTGGAGGATGGGTAAAAACTGAATAGAAAAAGGGAGAGGAAGAGAAAAAAGACAACATTCTAGGTAAGAACAACAAAAATAGAGGAAAAACAGTCATGATGAGTGTGGGTAAATAGAATGAGGCAACTAGCTCAATTTGAGGGGAGGCTGTGTGTTGGGAAGTAGTGGAAAAATAAGACTGAATTGATAGGGTGGGTCCTATGCTGCAACAGGAAATGGGATGCAACAGGAAACCACTGCAGTTTTTGACAGAAGAATGATATGATGACATGGGTGCTTTAAGAATAAGTTTCAAAACAGTATGTCAGATGGCTTGGAAATGGGAGTATAAAAATGGGAAAGCTAGATAGAAAGTATTTATTACTTTTAAGCAATCCAAACTTGAGATGATAACCAAGACAGCAAAGGAAACCAAGAAAAAGAGATGCAGACAAGAAGGTAACCATGGCAATGTCTGGCGACTGACTAGATAAAGGGAAATAAGAGAAAGGAAAGAGACAAAATATGACTCTGAGGCGTCAAGACTGGGTGCATCCTGAGCAACAGAGATACAACTGAGAGTCCATCAAGTTGGGAGGAAGAAAGAGAATTTGGTAGGCAAGATGAGAAATTTGGTTTTGCATATTCTGAGTTCAGAGATAAAACAAACTTTCAATGAAAGTCTAGTAGGCAGTCAGAGATAGGTAAATACAAGTAAACCAAGATTAAGATTTCAGACACAAATGTAGTAGCATGTATCACTATTGGGGAAAATCAACCAGCCCTTGGTCCTTCAGAGCCAACAAAAGGGAGTGTGTTGTTGCTTCTATTAACTATTGAAGAACAGCAAAATAAACTTTGTAGACAATGTTCTCTAACAATGACTAATGAAACAATACAGTTTATAAAGCAATTTCATATACACTATTTCATTAACAAATCTCTAAATCTCAACAGAGACCTATGACAGCTCAAAAGAAACATTAAAAATGTTTTTAATTCAATTCTTGATATCAGAGAAATCGTTCCTATAGCATATTTGGAATTAGGAGAGAAACTATAATAACATTTAATCTATAAAACAAGCTACAGTAAAACTAGAATGTGAAAACGTGAATAAGAAAAGATATTCTAAGTCAACTGAATGCAAATGCAACAGCAACTACCAAACAAGATCTAGACATTAGTCTTTCAAATAAAGACCTAAATCCCAACAGTGAAAGAGACTAGAGAAGGAACAAAGAGGTAGCTATAATGAAAGGTTTAGCAAAACTTTCTCCCCCTACCCCATTATTAAAGAATTACATAAGACTTGAAACAGAAGATTTTTCACATAGCTCATCTCAATTTACCATCTCCTTGTCTGTAATCAAGTTACAGAGTTCTAGCCAGGCTCCCCAATGCAAAGGCAAAACATGAGTAGCCTCCACAAACACATCAATGGCCTCTTTCACCAAGTCCAGCTTTCGAAGCACCACACCATACCTAGGAAAGAAGGGAACGATCACAGAAGTTAACAACATCTCCCCTCTACTCAGAAGAATATCTCACGTAAGTTCCAAATTACTATAACACTTACAGATAAAGGCCAAATCCATCAAGTTCCCGAGCCTGGTGTTTTTTGCTGAGCTCCACTCTCAATTCTCTGAGAGCCTCATTTTTCACTTGACCTTTCTCCAGGGGGCC
Organism: Kogia breviceps; assembly: GCF_026419965.1. Classification (NCBI taxonomy): domain Eukaryota; kingdom Metazoa; phylum Chordata; class Mammalia; order Artiodactyla; family Physeteridae; genus Kogia; species Kogia breviceps. The sequence goes on from NC_081313.1 coordinate 115,531,393, forward strand.
TAGGAAAGAAACAGAGTTTCTGATCTAAGGGTAGACTGCTGTTTTTCATTTCATAGACCTAGATACTCCCTTTGGCATCAACCAAAGTTACACCTGGAACTTCCAGCAAATACTCACAAGTGGCCAATGACATCTTACACAGTTCATTTACTTTATTATAGAAACTGCAACTGATAACTGGTCTGCAGTCATATTTTGTTAGGCCCACACAGGTTTTTAAAAATCTGAATTAATTATCAATGTTTAAAAATCAGAAGCCTCAACTAAAAATCTACATTTCCAGGTTCAGGTTGCAGGGAACAGGGTAGGGCCAGCGGAAGAAAGCCCCTGACAACACCAGGCCCACATTCCCACAGGGCAACCCTCAGAGGGAGTTGGGTGACGACCAGCCAGTTGTGCTCTCCAATTTGCAGACTCCTCCTCAGTCCACTTCCCATGTTTATATTACCTGCCTGGCTCCTATAGGCATTACAGAGTTTGCAACCTCTGTTTTAGTCCAAAAGGCAAGAGAAAGAAATTCATACCTAGGCTATCAACTGTTTCATCATCCTTCTTCTTTTCTCCAGACTGTAAGAGAAAATCAATAAATAGGTCTTTTTTCCGCTTATTCTGAAACTTGTAGCAGCCTCATTCGACCTAAAGGGTACAAGTCCAACCAAAATGACATCTACTATTGGTCACTAATTTTAAACAAGTATTCAGGGGCTCCCACTGGCCAAATCTGGAATAATCTGAGTACCAAAATGATAAAGTGAAGTAATGAATTATAAACAATTAAAAATATAGGAATTCTTGAGTCCATACTGATACTAGATAAATACATAAATAAGTGGAGAAGGGGAAGACAGGCTCTTGCTTAGAGTAGAATTTACTACTCGAGAGTACTGGAGTAGAAAATCGTCATTTTGCAACATTATAATAAAGAATACTTCAGGCAAAAATTAACAATGAATTTCTTGACTAATGATTATTTAGGTTTTTTATTTTTTTGGCTATTACAAAAAACCCTTCAATGAACCGCCCTGTACATATATATATCCTTGTGCACATATTGAAGTATTTCTATTGGACAAGTTAAGTTTCTTAAAGAAGAATTGTTTGGGCATAGTATTTCAAATCGACATAATCTGCCCGGAGCAGCGGCCCACACATGTCGGGGCCCGGGTTTCATCTCCCCATACCAAGGAGTGGGTGGGCTGAGGCCCCAGTGGTTCTGGGCGCCAAATCTCACCCACAGGCACGCCAACCAAACCAACGCCAAACTACTTTTACTCCTGAAACAGACGGTCTACTGACCCAAACTTTTGTCAATAATGAATATTACCAATATTTTTATATTTTCTTTCACACCATCTTTTATTTTTTTTTACTTTACTTATGATGTATTCTTTATTATTGCTAAGTATTTATAAAGTACATTCATCAAGTAGACTTTTGCTAAACTATTTGAAGATTAAACTTTTGCTACTGGGATTCTAAATATGGATGCTTCACTGACAGCAGAATGACATCTTAAAATGGCCCTCACCAGATATCTAGAATACATGTACAGGAAATAGGCTTTCTTGCTATTGCAGCCATGCAGGAAATGTGCTGCCCGATCATACTCTTTAACGTCAAAGTAGGCCTTGGCCAGAGTGTAAGCATCCATATCCTGGGCATCCTCCTAAAAAAGAGACAAGTTTATGTAAGTGGTTAGGAACAGGATAACAAAAGTTCAATCCAAGAATATTCATTAATTTCAAGATGTAAGAAAAAATAATTATTTTCCTCCTCCCCAAAACCTAATACTGGGGCTTCTCTGGTGGCGCAGTGGTTGAGAGTCCGCCTGCCAATGCAGGGGACACGGGCTTGTGCCCCGGTCCGGGAAGATCCCACATGCCGTGGAGCAGCTAGGCCCGTGACCCATGGCCACTGAGTCTGCGCGTCCGGAGCCCGTGCTCTGCAACGGGAGAGGCCACAACAGTGAGAGGCCCGCGTATCGAGAAAAAAACAAACAAACAAAAAAAACCAACCAAAACCTGATACTTATTTATTAGTTTATGAAGTAAGGTCATAGAACACTTTTTCAAAATAAAAGTTTGGGGAAAAATATTAAAAATATTAAAATTTTAAAAACTAACCCAATGCACTCAGAAACTTTTATTGTTTCTGCAAAAAAACAAACTTTTATTGTTTCTGGAAATTGCATATGCTTTAGTGTTAGGGACTTGGATTTAAATTCTGACTCCTTGATTTCCTGGTTTTAAGACATTAGTAGGGAACTTACTTCGCTTCTCTGAGTATTCACTTCTTCATCTGTAAAATGGAGCCAGTAATACAGATTTGATATGAGGAAAAAGTGAAAAAGTCATGAAAAATGTCTAGCATTAATATCTGACATTCCTTTCCTTCGGCAGACTTTTAAATTTTCACATAAATGCAACATGCTGTGGAATTACTTATACTTTTTGTACTTCAAGAAAGTTTTTTTTTTTTTTTTTTTTTTGCGGTATGCGGGCCTCTCACTGTTGTGGCCTCTCCCGCTGCGGAGCACAGGCTCTGGACGCGCAGGCTCAGCGGCCATGGCTCACGGGCCCAGCCGCTCCGCGGCATGTGGGATCTTCCCGGACCGGGTCACGAACCTGTGTCCCCTGCATCGGCAGGTGGACTCTCAACCAGTGCGCCACCAGGGAAGCCCTTCAAGAAAGTTTTGACATGTTAGTATTGTAAAAACAAACAACAAAAAAACACAGCTATAATTCTCTACGTAAAAAAAAAAAGAAAAAAGAAAGAAATGATGCACATTTGAGGTAAAAACATACAATCTTCCCAAATTCTAAGGATAAGTTGATTAAAACTTTAGTAATTTCATTCTCCTCATCCTTCATGTCCAAATATTACCAGCACAAAACTGGAACCAAAATTATGTTCAATATTTTCTTCATTGGATGAACATGTCCTAAATATGGCCATTCAGCTTAGGATTCTGGTGGCCCTTTTCACGTACACTCACCATTTACTTATTTCTTCTCCTGCCTCTCTCACCTGCATTGTATCTTTTGGATTAAGGAACATTCATTGTTTTTAAGTGTGTGTGTGTGTGTGTGTGTGTGTGTGTGTGTGTGTGTGTGTGGTTGGTGGGGGTGGCAATCAAGAAATGGCATCTTCAGGAAAAATAAAATGGATTATGATAAAGATCTTTCAGATGACACAGACTATGTAAACATATGTACTACAGATCATACATAAAATGTATTACTATCTCATTTAATTTTCTCAATATCCCCACAAAATAAATACTATTATCCACAGATGGGGAAAACTGTGGCTCAGGAAGTTAATTAAGTTACCAAAAGTCACTAGTATGGTTGAGATTTGAACCCAGAGCTGTCTGGATCCAAAATCAATTTCGTGCTGTTGTATTGGGTTGGCCAAAAAGTTCATTCGGTTTTTTCCATTAGATGGCTCTAGTAGTGCTTAGTTGTCTTTAACTTCACTTGAAACAATTTTGTTACAGTGTATTGTGACACCTGTCATATCGGGGTTAATTTTTTACAAAACTTATCAAAGCTGGTGAACTTTTGTGTAGCCATTTTAATTTTGAAGTTGGAAGGAAAAAAAGCAACATTTTCCGCATATTATTCTTTATTATTTCAAGAAAGGTAAAAACGCAACTGAAACGCAAAAAAAGATTTGTACAGTGTATGGAGACGGTGCTGTGACTGATCGAACGCGTCAAAAGTGGTTTGCGAAGTTTCGTGCAGATTTCTCGCTGGATGAGGCTGCATGGTTGGGTAGACCAGTTGAAGTTGACAGCGGTCAAATTGAGACATTAATTGAGAACAAGCAACGTTATACCATGCAGGAGATAGCTGACATACTCAATATATCCAAATCAAGAGTTGAAAATCATTTGCACCAGCTTGGTTATGTGAATTGCTTTGATGTTTGGGTTACACTTAAGTTAAGCGGAAAAAAAACCTTCTTGACCGTTTTTCCGCATGTGTTTTCTCTCTTAAACGCAATGAAAACGTTCCGTTTTTAAAACAATTGTGACGGGCGATGAAAAGTGTATAGATACGGTACAATAATGTGGAACGGAAGAGATCGTGAAGCAAGCGAAATGAACCACCATCAACCACACCAAAGGCCGGTTTTCATCCAAAGAAGGTGATGTTGTGTATATGGTGCGATTGGAAAGGCGTCCTCTATTATGAGCTCCTTCCGGAAAACCAAACAATTAATTCCAACGAGTACTGCTCCCAGTTAGACCAACTGAAAGCGGCACTTGACGAAAAGCCTTCAGAATTAGTCAACAGAATACTAATCTCCCATCAGGATAACGCACGACTGCATGCTTCTTTGATGACCAGGCAAAAACTGTTACAGCTTGGCTGGGAAGTTCTGATTCAACTGCTGTATTCACCAGACATTCATTGCACCTTTGGATTTCCATTTATTTAGGTCTTTACAAAATTCTCTTAATGGAAAAAATTTCAATTCCCTGGAAGACTGTAAAAGGCACCTGGAACAGTTCTTTGCTCAAAAAGATAAAAAGTTGGGCTTCCCTGGTGGCGCTGTGGTTGAGAGTCCGCCTGCCAATGCAGGGGACACGGGTTCGTGCCCTGATCCGGGAAGATCCCACATGCTGCGGAGCGGCTAGGCCCATGAGCCATGGCCGCTGAGCCTGTGCGTCCCTCCGGAGCCTGTGCTCCGCAGCGGGAGAGGCCGCAACAGTGAGAGGCCCGCAAAAAAAAAAAAAAAAAAAAGATAAAAAATTTTGGTAAGATGGAATTATGAAGTTGCCTAAAAAATGTGAGAAGGTAGTGGAACAGTGAATACGTTGTTCAATAAAGTTCTTGGTGAAAATGTGATTTGTATTTTTATTTAAAAACCTAAGGAACTTTTTGGCCAAACCAATAGAAACCTTTGACGCTTCTCCTCGTTATGAATAGTGTCTAGGTTGAGTTAGAAAACCTAAAAGGCTGAAATCTTAAGCAAGGATTGTTTACTAATCTCTCCAGCTTAAGTAAGAGCACCACTAAGTCTTTCAAAACTCAGCAAAAACATACAGATAAAATCGCTTAAAACACCCAGCTCTTTGAATGCTTCAATTTCCTCTACAAACATCCCTGCTAAGCAGTATGCTCCCTTCCGGTGACAGGGCACTCAGTATCTCTTCTGATGATGGGGAGCACTCACTGTGAAGACGTGCTTACCTCTGTAATAGGTGGCGGCGGCTGCAGCTCGGACAGAGACAACGCCGGGAGGGAGAAGGCCAACTCCGCAGACCTGGAACACCCACACAAACTAAATCAGCTCAAGACCCCCAAGGCCGAGGATCCAAGCTCGGTCCCCTCGGACTCCGACATCTTACCATTTGCTACTGTGCAGTAAGCCCCGCTCCCGGGTAAGGCCCGCGATAAGTAGCAGCTGCTTTTTAATTTCCCGCAAATTTGAGAAATCGCCGCTCGATGACAGGGCGGGGACCACGGCAGCCGACACTGCCACCGAGACTACAGAGGAGCTTGCAGCCATTTTCTAGTCTTGGCCACCCCAGCCAATCACCAGCGAAAATACTGGCTGCCCCGCCTCACCAAAAACGTCTGTCTGTTATTGGCACGCTCTTGCTCCAGAAAAACCAATCAGAAATCTGCCTTCTTGGAACGTCAGCAAGAGGCGGGGAGGGAAGAGGCAATTACTTCTCCGACTGGCGAAGAACTAGTGGGGCGCGAAAGTTAGAACAAGAGTGGGGATAGCCACGACTTCTGGGCGGGGCAGAGAGGAATGAGTGATTGGGAAGGTGACTTGGGAAGCTAGGATTGGGAATACGGGCAAGAGAGTGCAGAATGATGTGACTGGACGAAAGATAAGAGTGTAGTTCATGGGCAGATTCTGTGCCGCTATGACATAGTGTTGTATGTGTGTAGCAAGGATGTCTGGTATCCTCTAGATTTTTTCTTAAAGAAGTAAGTTGTATTGCCACAGGTGGAGAACTCTTCCTCTTTACCCACCTTTTTCTTACCCCGGGGGAGGGGGGAGGGTAACTAACATTTATTGAGGGCTTACCTTGTTACAGGTTCTGTACTTTTACATACATAATCTGGTTTAACCATTAAAACAGCTCTATGATATTGCATCATCCCAGTTTTACAGATGAAGAAAACGAAAGCTCAGAGTTTGCATCACTCTTCCAAGGAGAATGTTTAGATTATAACCCAGCTCTGACTCCAAAACCCAGAGTTCTTAAACACTACATGAACATTTTCAACCTTGTTTTGTTTTTAACCCTTTCATAGTAATATATGGTTTTACCAACACCCTTGGGAATGTTTTGAACCCATTCTTTGGGTGTTATATAGAAGTGATTTTAAGTAAATCATGTTGTTTAGATTAACATGTATTATTAAAGATTGTATTCTAAAGTCAACTTTATCGCAACATACTATACAGTGCATGAAGGCAAAAAAATTCTACTTTTTTCTTGTTTCATAAGTGTTGCACACTTTGTATTTGTTTTAAATTTATAATTTAGGAAAAAATGATTTGTTAGCAAATACAAAAATTACAGTATATCATACATCTACTCATGTGCATCTATGTATATATATTTGTATATATATACTGAATATAAACTGAATAAATACTGACACATAGAATGAAATGTAACTGTTTATGGCATTATAGATAGATAGATAGAACTTTTATTTGTTTAGAATTCTTACATTTGCCTTTTAAAATGTTATTGTTCATTTTTATAATTGTAATTTTATAGTTTTTATGTTTTGTCTTTAAAGTTTTTATGTTTTGTCTTCCCAGACCAGGGATTGAACCCGTGTCCCCTGCCTTGGCAGGGGGATTCCGAACCACTGAGCCACCAGGGAAGCCCATTGTGGATAAATTTTTAAAGTATATATAACTTAAAATAAAACACTACAACAGTCAAATCCACCACGGAGGCTTCCAGTGTTCAGCTGAGTAATACAGCTGACCCTTGAACAACATGGGTTAGAACTGTGCAGATCCACTTATATGCAGATTTTTTCAATAAATACATATACGTGGGCTTCCCTGGTCTGGGAAGATCCCACATGCTGTGGAGCAACTAAGCCCGTGCGCCACAACTACTAAGCCTGCGCTCTAGAGCCCGTGAGCCACAACTACTGAGCCCATGTGCCACAACTACTGAAGCCCGTGTGCCTAGAGCCCGTGCTCCGCAACAAGAGAAGCCACCGCAGTGAGAAGCCCGCGCACCGCAACGAAGAGTCGCCCCTGCTCTCTGCAACTAGAGAAAGCCCACGGGCAGCAATGAAGACCCAATGCAGCCCCCCCAAAAAAGAAGTTATACTCAGATTTTTGACTGGGGGGTGGGGGCTGGCACTCCTAAATCCCATGTTGTTCAGATGTCAACTGTAAATTGTTTCATGTTCCTCTGATCACCAAGAACCACCTCACATTCATTCTTTCATTCACTCAAGACCCAATCTGTTTCCTTTTATCAGGAGAAAATATTTTAATAATTATCTTATTTGTTAAATGTTTTAAAAATGAAAACCATAATCACCACCTTTAATGATGTAGACCGCCTCCACCACCCAACACCTTTGTGAACTCCTGATCTTTACTTCCTTGCCTTTCCAATACCACCAATCTCAGCCCAGTTCAAAGGTGTTTTATTTCCAAGCTGATATCAGTCCTCCTTTTACATTTCTTCTCTCTCCAGGAGTACAATGGTGGTAATAATGAGTTCTTTCCTGGGAGGCAGTTGAGTGGAGAGCTGTAGAATGTGGGCCCTAAGCCATATTACCTAGGTTCAAGCCCTAACTCCACCATTACCAGTATTCCCAATATCTTGAGAATATCATTTATTCTATGTCCTTTAGGTCATTCAATGATAAAATGAGGATCATAACAATATTTCCTGCTATTCAGTTGGGATAAGAACTGAATGAGATAATCCATGTAATATATTTAGAGCAATTTTTAACACAATGAGCACTGGATACATGTAAGATATTCTTGAACACTTACTCTCTGCTGGGATCTTTACATATCAGATCACTAATTTGCATGACAACCCTGCAAAGCAGGTATCATTAACCCTATTTCACAGGTATGATACATTTATATCAGATACAGTATGTAAGTATGCTTATATATAACATACAGTATATAAGAACAGTTTAAAGAATAATACTAAGGGACTTCCCTGGTGGTCCAGTAGGTAAGACTCTATGCTCCCAGTGCAGAGACCCGAGTTCGATCCCTGGTCAGGGAACTAGGTCCCACATGCATGCATGCAAACTGAGAGTTTGCATGCCCCAACTAAAAGATCCAGCATGCTGCAATGAAGACCCGGTGCAGCCAAAAAAGAAAGGGAGGGAAGGAAGGAAGGAAGAAAGGGAGGGAAGGAAGGAAGGGAAGGAAGGAAGGAAGAAAGGGAGGGAGGGAGGGACGGAGGGACGGAGGAAGGGAGGAAATTAAAAGAGCACCCATGACCCACTACTTCGATTAAGAATAGAACATTACCAGTTCCTAAGCAACCTAAATGTCCATCGACAGAGGAATGGATAAAGAGGATGTGGTACATATATACAATGGAATAAATTAGTCATAAAAAAGAACAAAATAATGCCATTTGCAGCAACATGGATGGACCTAGAGATTGTCATACTGAGTGAAGTAAGTCAGACACAGAAAGACAAATATCATATGATATCGCTTATATGTGGAATCTAAAAAAATGGTACAAAAATGAACTGACTTACAAAACAGAAGTAGAGTCACAAATGTAGAAAACAAACTTATGGTCACCAGGGGATAAGGAGGGAAGGGATTAGTTGGGAGATTGAGATTGACATATACACACTACTATATATAAAACAGATAGCTACTAATAAGAACCTGCCATATAGCACAGGGAACTCTACTCAATACTCTGTAATGGCCTATATAGGAAAAGAATAGGAAAAAGTGGATATATGTGTATGTATAACTGATTCACTTTGCTGTACACCTAAGACAAACACAACATTATAAATCAACTATACGCCAATAAAAATTTTTTTACTCGAGCATGGACTTGAGGATATGGGGAGGGGGAAGGGTGGGCTGAGACGAAGTGAGAGAGTGGCAGGGACATATACACACTATCAAATGTAAATTAGATAGCTAGTGGGAAGCTGCTGCATAGCACAGGGAGATCACCTCTGTGCTTTGTGACCACCTAGAGGGGTGGGATAGGGAGGGTGGGAGAGAGGGTGATGCAAGAGGGAAGAGATATGGGAACATATGTATATGTATAACTGATTCAGTTTGTTGTAAAGGAAAAACTAACACACTATTGTAAAACAATTATACTCCAATAAAGATGTTAAAAAAAAAAAGAACATTACCTGTTCTTTATTTTTATTTATTTATTTATTTATTTTAAAAAAATTTTTTAAACCAAAACACTTAATGCATGACTAACCATTGAAACCCATAAGATGAACTGTATGATGCAACAGCTGCCCTCTTGGGTTTAGGTGTTGCTCCTTCACAGAATCCATGCCTGAATCCACAGCATACAATTTTTAGGTGCCTCATTCACTGGTCAAGGCGATATTTTGTCTTAGCCTTGGCACTCCATTATACTTTCTCTTCCTCTTGGCCAGGTAGCCACATTTGCCACAGGTTGACTTCTGAAGGTGGGAGGTGACACAATGTGTGCACCTTACTGTGATACTTTCCCAGTGATGACATCCCCTTCCTCACCTCTTCCGTGGCCAAGACCAAAGAGATTACCAGTTCTTTAGAAGCCCCTGCAGTGACACTTTCCTTCCTCCTCCCCTTCCCTTTGCTATTTCTCTTTTCCTTTCCTCCCTCCGTAAGTTCTTCCTTCCATTCTCCTCCTTTTAAAGAATTCCCTCTTTTTTTTCTTTCCGCACTCTGCTATTTCACAACTATGAAACCTAGAGCAACATACTTAATTCTTATGGACTTCAGTATCCTTATCTATAAAATGAGAATAGTAAGAACAATACCTACCTTACAGGTTCGTGGTAAAATTTAATGAGATAGTGTTTGTGTGAGGGTTAAATGAGATAATCTATGTGAAACCTTAGCACAGACCTTGGCATATGGTTGGAAGTCAATAAATAGTTGTTTATATTTTTATTATTATTTTGAAATCATTTCTTCTCTGATGGAAGAATTCTGTGGTATAATGGAAATAGGCCTTTGGAGTCATAGAGACCTGGGTTCAAATTGTGGTTCCATTATATACCAGCAGTGGCTTAATGCAAGTCACTAAACCTCTCCATCTATAAAATGGGCGTGATGATACTAATGGTCAGTAATTGACCACACAGGGTTGTTGTGAGGATCAGAAGAAATGACACATAAAGTACCCAGTAATAGTTAAAACTTTCCCTTCCTCTCTCCTTTTCTTCCTCTTTCTTTGATAGAGTAAATTTTCTTCCCAACAGGGGTATTAAAAGCAGCTGTGTGCTTGTGCAGTTTCTCCTAAACTCTGGATTCAGTTTGGCAAGTGTTTAACAAGCACCCACTAGGTGGCTACAAACACCTTCCTGGCTGGTGTGCTGTTATGCCTAGGACACTAACCCCCTTTGAGAAAATGAAGTTCTAGGATTATCTCCATTCCTGGGTCTGGACCCCTGGGATAATTTTTTAAATAATTTCTAAAAAAGAAGAAAGAATAAGAAGTTGCTGAATACAACTCTAGGCCCTAACCCCAAGCTTGTCACACACGACAGCTTCAGTAACAACTTTATCCAGTCATGTGCTGTCCCAACTAACATTCTCCAGCTGCCCTAGGGGTTTGTAATACAGTGAAGGTTGACACACCTGAGGCCTTTCCCAGAAAATACTCCATTGTCTTCTGCTGTGATCCCAGCTCTGGCCAACAGATAGAGCCATTTCCTCCCTCCCTTCTCTTCAAACTGCCTAAGCAGAAAAGCTATTGCTCAAAAGCTGTGTGGTCCAGGAATGGGAGAACTGTGGCCATCACCAGACACCAGAGCTAAAGAAGGGTGAGGGCTGACTACTACCAGGAAGAATCTATTACATCTAAACTGGTGAGGACAGAAAGAACAGTCAGTTCCCATCAGGGTTTCAGCCCTATGGATATCTGGGGCCATTTAGTTTATTGTTGGGGCTGGGAGAGGGCTGTCCTGTGCATTTTAAGATGTTTAACACCCCTAGCTGCTAGCCTCTAGGTGCCAGTAGCATTCCCCTCCCCAACCAAAAATGCCTGTGACAAACAAAAATGTCTCAGACATTGCCAAATGTCCCCTGTGGAGCAGAATCACTCCTAGTTGAGAACCACTGGTTTGCAGCCACTAATAGTGTTGGGGCAATGGTCTATATAGAATAGACTCCTGGGGACCTTCAAGGAATGTACTCTGAGGGCCACCTGCCCTGACAGCCCAGTTTCCAATGCTTGGGAGTTGGGGGAAGGCCCTTAAAACAAGGAAACTAGCCCTCACCTCTTTTTTTTTTTTTTTTTTGCGCTAGGCAAGCCTCTCACCGTTGTGGCCTCTCCCGTTGCGGAGCACAGGCTCTGCACGCGCAGGCCCAGCGGCCATGGCTCACGGGCCCAGCGGCATGTGGGATCTTCCCAGACCAGGGCACGAACCCATGTCCTCTGCATCGGCAGGCAGATTCTCAACCACTGAGCCACCAGGGAAGCCCAGCCCTCACCTCTTGAGTAAGAAAAGCTAAGAGGGTCACAAAGAGAAGGGAAGAGAGCAAATGTGGAGTTGAAACCCTCATGGTTAGGATTAGACTGTGAGGTGTGGTTTATTTTTTTGTTTTTAATTATTTATTTATGGCTGCGTTGGGTCTTTGTTGCTGCGCGCAGGCTTTCTCTAGTTGCGGCGAGCAGGGGCTACTCTTCGTTGTGGTGCACAGGCTTCTCCTTGCGGTGGCTTCTCTTGGTGTGGAGCACAGGCTCTAAGCACGTGGGCTCAGTAGTTGTGGCGCACAGGCTTAGTTGCTCCACGGCATGTGGGATCTTCCCAGACCAGGGCTCAAACCCATGTCCCCTGCATTGGCAGGCGGATTCTTAATCTCCGTGCCACCAGGGAAGTCCCTATTTTTAAAAAATATTTATTTTATTTATTTATTTGGCTGCACCGGGTCTTAGTTGCAGCAGGCGGGCTCCTTAGTTGTGGCATGCAAACTCCTAGCTGCAGCATGCACATGGGATCCATTTCCCTGACCAGGGATCGAAACCGGGCCCCCTACAATGGGAGTGTGGAGTCCCAACCACTGCACCACCAGGGAAGTCCCCATGTGTGGTTTATTTTAATCTCTAAAGATAAAGAAACTGAGGCTCAGCGATCAAGCAACTTGACTAAGGTCAAACACCTAGGAAGTGATAGAACTAGATTTCAAACCCGGGACTATCTCCAAAGCCTTATGCTGCAACTTTGGGACTCCTGAAGCCTTATTTATTCATTCATTCATCCATCTGTTCATTTAACAACTTACTTAGTTTCCACTATGAGCCAAACTCTGGGAATAGAGTGATGAACAAGATAGCCAGTCCCTACATTCATGGACCATGTTGTCTAGTGGGAGATAAAAATGACAAAGAAACAATCATACCAGGAATTAGTCAACAACAGTTATAAGAGCAGTGAAGGAAACACTTAGGGAACTAGACCTGTGCTAGACTATGGCCAAAGATGGCTGTGAGTCCTTCTATCCCTGGATACATGCCCTTTTGCACGATGACTTTTCATCAAGAACTGAGTCTATTTCTCTGCCGTTGAATTTGTGCTGGCCCTATGACTTTCTTTAACCTATTGGTAAAACAAATGCAGTAGAAGTGACATTATATGGCTTCTGGGGACCTTCAAGGGATGTACTCTGAGGGCCACCTGCCCTGAAAGCCCAGTTTCCAATGCTTGAGAGTTAGAGGAAGGCATCAAGGGACCTTACAGCTTCTACTCTCACCCTCTTGCTGCCCTGAAGCCACCATGTAAGGAAGCCCCAGGTTAGCCTCCTAGCCGTCTCAGGCATTCTAGCTGTCCCAGCTGTTTCCATCATTTTGGCTGAGGCTCCTTACAATGAGCAAGGCTACCTAGGAACAGCTAGCAGCCAGTCAGCCCAACAACTGACAGCAGCTGCAGAGGTCATCCAGGCAAGACTGAGCCCAGTCAAACTGCAGAATCATGAGCAAATGGTTAAGGGCAGTTTGTTATTCAAAGACAGAAATCCAGTTGAAGGCCCTAACCTGGTCTGGGTGTGGGGAGTGGGTCAGGGGAGGCTTCCTTGGAGACACAGGTTCAAGCTGAGACCTGGAGAATAAGTAGGAGTCAGCCTGGTAGAGCATGGGGGAAGAGTATCCAGGCAGCAGAGACCACCATTTGAAGGCGTTGAGCTAAAAATGGAACTGTGCTTGTCTGAGGTCCTACACAGGGAATGGCAGCACGAGATGGTCTAAATAGAGAGGCGAGCCCAGCATTGCAGGCAATGACCAGTGAGTGAAGTGCTTTACTTACCACCCACCACCCATCTCCATCTCCATCCTGGACCGACTTTTTATCACATTCTGAATACATCCATGGGCTGTGTCAAGCATGTAAATTTCATCCACTGTGTATGTCAAAGAATTGAAAAGTTGAAAATACAGATGCACATTAACCTGCCTCCCAGAAGCTTGCAAAAAGTTGAGTCACAGTCTTCTGGGGATGAATGATATGAAGATGACAAGGCAGCCTGAGCACGTGGTAAAAAATGTATTTTTAATAGCTGCGATGACCATCTAAGCTATTATGGCCCCATCTTCACTGATCTCAGCTCATACTTAAATGGAAATTTACTTGAAAAGCCCTTTCTTTGCATAATGGGAAGGCAGGCTTGTCCAATTCCATTTCCCCAAGGTAATAGCTCCAGGATGTAATGGGACACCTTGCTACCAGCCCTGCTCATCGGGGGCTCAGAGCCTGGGAACCCCCCTCCTCAGTGTTCTTTATCCCTATTACTCAATAAGGTCCCCCTAGGGATGCCTCACCTCCAAGGTCAATGCTGAGAACTGTTAGGAGGAGGGAGAATTGACTGGGCTGATATCACTGTGTTGCTCATTCTCTTTGTGATGGGGAAGATACAGTGGGAGCTCCTTCTGCAGGGGCAAAGAGCTAAGCCTGATCACAGCAGACTTCCCATCAGGCAGTATTCCCTCAGGACAACCACAGGACCCCACACCCAGGCTGTTCATTGGTTCCAACCAGCTGAGGGAGGAGGGCAGGAGGGGGGTGGCTCTGTCCTTATCCAACCTAGCAACTCCTGCTTTCTCTCCTATCCCAAGAGGGTCCCACTGGGAAGCACTACCGAAGAGGGGGTCATTCACATTTTTTTCACTACAAAAGTGAATACTTACTTAGGATAATAAAAGAAATCATACAAAATTACACATTTAAAAAAATGACAGGGATTTCCTTGGCAATCCAGTGGTTTAAGACTCCACGCTGCCATTGCAGGGGGCGCTGGTTCAATCCCAGATTGGGGAACTAAGATCCGCATGCCGCGTGGTGCAGCCAAAAAAAAAAAAACTGACAAATCCCATAAGCATTACAAAATCCGAGGGGGGAAAACATGTTTTTATTAATTAACTTCCTGACATACCTCCGTAATACATTTTTCCTACATTTTAGCCTGCAATTTTTTAAAAATTTGAACCCTTTCACTTTACCAACCCTGACTTACAAGAGCTTCCTTTTGTTTTTCTTCCTCTTGTTTTTTTGTTAAGGTATAAGATACATACAATAAGATGTGAAAAGTACCCATTTTCACATGTGAAAAGTAATTTGATCTTAAGTGTACAATTCAAGGTTTTTTTTTACATATGCACACACTCATGAAACCACCACCCAGATCAAGGTAAAGAACATTTCTGACAGGTGTTTACTCTTAATCCAGTTCTATTACCAATACCTTTTTTTTAATTGACTGAGGTTCAAGTATTAGGCTATGAGCTTTATGAAACATGATATCATTTGATCCTCACAACAAAGTACCACTGTCATCTCCATTTTACAAATGAAGAAACTGAGGCTTCAAGAATTTAAATGCCTTGCAAAAGGTCACCCGCAGAAGCAGGTGCCAATGTGGCACTCAAACCCAGATCTGCCAGACTCCAAGGCTCATGTGCCTAACCACTGCTATAGCAGGGGGTATCTACTGGCATCATTTCAAAGTAACCTACTGCCTCCCCCATTTTTGTTTTATTTTACTTATGTTCTTCAGGAACCTCTGGGCTTCCCTTTAAAACTTGGATGGAACAATCTTCACTTTCAGCATACCCCCTCCTGTGAGCTCAGTGCCTGGTTCCTGCCCCCTGAGGAAGACCTCAGAGGACCCTCTACCAGCCCACTGTTTCTGGCGGCACAGTGGCCACTCCACTGAGTTTGCGGGCCCTCCTGAGAAAACAGCTCCGTTCTCACACTTCCCCAGGGTCCATGAGTGTAGAAAGCACAGCTCAGACCCGAGAACGCTCTTTATCTGGAGTTGGAATAGAAAAGTCACTCAGTAAGTCACTCAGTCTTTGAACAAGTCCTGCTTCAGCCACTTGCTAGTCAAGTAACCATGAGCAAGTTGTTTTATCTCATAGAATGAGAGTTTCCTCAACTGGAATAGGAGGGTACTAAGAGAAGCTCGCTCATAAAGTTGTTCTGAGGATGAGATGAGATCATGCCATGCAGACAGTTGTTACACAAAGATTGCTGCATTTCCAACAGGCAGGGGTTCCGGTGTCCCTTCACACTTGCCAGATTACCTGCTGGGTCCAGGTCAGGAAAGGATCAATCACAATAAAATTACAGAGTGGTGACAAATAAAAACAAGAAGTAAGGGAGAAGAAGGGAGCCAGGAAGATGAAAGATCTGGGCAGAGAGAGGGTGAAGTACAAGCTGGGAATCCTGAGCTGGCACCTCAGACTCAGGAAGGAGCCCTCGCTGGGGCAGCCTGGTGCTGAGCATTTAGGCCTTCCCTGTCTTTGGATAGCCTCTCAGACAGCTCACAGTTTGCACCTGCCTACTCCAAGTCCCACCTGGTTGTTGGAGGCTAATGAAATCCCCCTTTCTCCCTTCCTTCCTACTTTGCCCTCCAAGCTGAGGCTGGTCCCAAGCTGACCCAAGTCCGGTAAACATATCTCCACGGTGTTGACCTCATGCTGAGGAGGCATCTGGCTCAGTCCCAGCTCTTTCTGCCAGGGGACACACAGAGACATGCATCCCATCCTCTAACACCTTCCCCCCACGCCCCCCCCCCCAACACTCACAACCTGGGCAAGAGAAATGCATCTTCTCTGCTGCCTCTCTAATTTGAGAAGGTAGACAAGAAGGCTAAATCCACTCCCACCTACACCGTCTGAAGAAGACTCATGAGTGCCCACTCGTTGAGCAGCACTAGGAGCCAGGGGACGGGGGTATGCACTTGCCCTAGTGCACTTGCCTTAGTAAATGCTAACTGCTATGCCTAAAGTTCTCTAACCTGTACAACCCTGGGAGGGAAGTGTTATTTCCTCCTTTTTACCCATCAGGAAACAGGGTCTGAGAAGTTAACAGTGTGGCACAAGGTCAGTGGGGGCCAAGCCAGAATCCAAACTCAGGTTTATCCCTAAAACCTAGTTGTTTTAACTCATACATTTCGATCTAAATTAACTTTTTGCAGTAAATGCTAATATTCCCAGCTCAGAGTTGAAAAAACTAAGTCTCAGAGAAATTTAGCAACTCACCTGCAATCACATAATTATTCCTTTGCCCCATAACTCTACAAATGCATGATGATACCTTTGCCCCATTACCTCTCATTTGCTAATCTCCTGCATCCCTGTTGACTGCCCTCATGGAGCCTATCATTTCTTGCCTCAGGTTGGAGATGACTGGGTGAGCATCCTTCCTCCCAGCCTGCAACCCAAGGTGCCTAGTGAGTGCCTAGCTGTTGGCTCCATGCTTAGTCAGTCCTTGCTACTTGAAATTGATCCCAAATGGCTGCCAGAGCCTCTCCTCAGCCTCTGCCTCTGAGGGTCCCTTGGGCCCAAAGAAGTGTGATGACCTCAGATTGGGCCAAAGGCAATAACAAGGAGCTGCCAGCATCAAGCCTGGGGTAGCAGACAGAAGGCCCCAGAGCAAGTCTGATTTAATCCTGTAATGAAATGTGACTCAGATAAGGCTTTTATCAACCCTTCCTAGGCTGTGGGGAAAAAAGGACCACCCCAGAGTCATGGAGAGATGCTTTCCACTGTCCTAGGGCTGCCCAAGGGTCCCTGAAGGCCTGGCCCCACTGGAAGGACCAGGGGAAAGCAGAGGTATCAAGGGGCACTTGGAGGAATTTGTCTCAAATTTTCAGGACTGAGGGAACAGGAGGGAGAGGAGGAGACTTGGGAATTCATACGTTCAGGCAGAGAGGATATTAAACCCTAACACTTAAAACAATAACAATAATAATTGCTATAATTTATTAGGCATTGTACTAGGCTTTTAAATGCTTATGCAGTAGGTACCATTATCCCCCTTATTATAGAAGAGAAAATCAGACTCAGGAAGGTAAGTCACACAGTTACTAAAACGGGAGAGCTGGGACTTCCACCTAAATCTGCCTGATTCCAATGCCCTCCAGCCTCACCATGACGCAGATGGACGGTACACAATCACTCTTACACACTTCTTCACCCCCGGAACCTTTGTTTGTCAGCACCTCAGGCACTTCTCTTCTTCCTGGAAGAATTCCAGAAAGCTTTATGTAACCACAAGCTGCAGCCTCTCCAACACCATAAAGGGGAGAAAATACAGGATAAAGCTCTAGGTGAGCTGACCAATCAGGAGCAGAAAGGCTACACAGCCCCCACCTCTGAACCCCCAGGGGCAGCCATACCAAAGGCAAAGTGGTATCTGGTCTTCTGCCAACTGCTTTCTCTGTCCCTCACCCCCTCCCCCAGCCCTAAGCTTCCTACCCTCACTTCTCATTTTTTTTCCTAGATCAACTTTACTTTCCAAGCCCCTACTCCACTCATCCTGTTCATTCAGGAACACTTCTAAGTACTCATTGTTAGCAATAGACTAGGGATTCACCTCCCTTGCCAGAGAGAAACACATACAATGCAATATTAATAGCAATAATAGCTAACACTTACTGAGCACTTACTATATGCCAGTCACTTTTCTTTCAATTTGAGCTTGAAAATGCAGGCAGAACAAGCAGTAGCTTTTATGTCAATTACAAGAAGACTAAGTCAGACAAAGGGAGGGATCTAATGTTCCATAAGCTTTCTCTGCATGGAGGCCCAGTACCCTCAGGAGACAGAGAAGAGTTGTAACAAAGGTCATGGACTCTGGGCTCAGTCCACCTCGGGTCTGAGGTCAGCTCCATTACTGGCTAGCTATGGATTTGTAGACAAGCTAATTCTCTGAGTCTCAGTTTCTTCCTTGATAAAATGTAAATAATAGTACTTATCTCCTAAGGCTGTTGAGAGGATTAAAGAAATGATGTTTGTAAATGTTTAGCAAACTCCCTAACCCATAATAATCAATCAATTTTTAGCAATTATTATTACTTATTAAAAGAGTGTTAGGATGAAATAGCTAAATTGCAAACTTTTTTAAAGTTCTTCAGACCTAAGCAGGATTTTTTTTTTTAACTGCATGGTTGTAGTTGATTGGACTTAAAACTACTGTGCTCCTTGGGACTAATAGGTCAAGGGCTTTCCACATCATTCTGCCTGCTACTTGGAAACATACTTGGCAGGAGCTGTTTGTTGTAACAGAAGTGGTTTGAGGCAAGCGCCTATAGATCTAATTATCTGGGCTTGGCCAGAAATTGCCACTGGGAGAGCCGGAGGGGCAGCATTTTTGGATTTGTTTGCTCCATACATTAGTTTGCTAGAGCTGCCTAGCAAACTAATGTGGTAACAAAGTACCACAAAATGGGTGGCTTAACCAACAGAAATTCATTGTATCACAGTTCTGGAGGCTGGATGTCCAAAACCAAGGTTGAGCAGAGTTGGTTCCCTCTGAGGGTTGTGAGAGAGAATTTGTTCCAGGCCTCTCCCCTAGCTGGTGGTTTGCTGGCCATCTTTGGTGTTCTTGGCTTATAGGATCACACCTTGATCTCTGCCTTCATCTTCACATGACATTCTCCCTGTGCGCTTGTCTATGTCCAGTTTTTTTTATAAGGACACTAGAGGTACTGGATTCGAAGCCCACCCTTCTCCAGTTTGACCTCATCTTTTTTTTTTAATTGAGGTGTAGTTGATTTACAATGTTTCTGTAACAGCAAAGTGATTCCATAAGTTATTACAAGACATTGAATGTAGGTCCCGGGGCTTCCCTGGTGGCGCAGTGGTTAAGAATCTGCCTGCCAATGCAGGTGACCCGGTTTCGAGCCCTGGTCCGGGAGGATCCCACATACCATGGAGCAACTAAGCCCGTGCGCCACAACTACTGAGCCTGCGCTCTGGAGCCCGCGAGCCACAACTACTAAAGCCTGCACGCCTAGAGCCCGTGCTCCGCGACAAGAGAAGCCACCGCAATGAGAAGCCCGCGCAAGGCAATGAAGAGTAGCCCCCGCTCGCTGCAACTAGAGAAAGCCCGTGTGCAGCAACCAAGACCCAATGCGGCCAAAAATTTAAAAAATAAATAAAATTTTTTTTAAAAAGAGAAAAATGAATATAGGTCCCTGTGCTCTACAGTAGGTCCTTGTTGCTTATCTATTTTATATTATATATAGTAGTATAGATCTATTAATCCCAAATTCCTAATTTATCCTTGCCCCCCCTTTCCCCTTTGGTAACCATAGGTTTGTTTTCTGTGTCTGAGTCTATTTCTGTTTTGTAAATAAGTTCACTTGTATCAATTTTTTAGATTACACATATAAGTGAGATCATATGGTATTTGTCTTTCTCTGTCTGACTTACTTCACTTAGTATGATCATCTCTAGGTCCATCTACGTTGCTGCAAATATCATTATTTCATTCTTTTTTATGGCTGGGTAAAAATCCACTGTGTGTGTGTGTGTGTGTATATATATATATATATATATATATAAAACACATCTTCTTTAGCCATTCATCTGTAGATGGACATTTAGTTTGCTTCCATGTCTTGGCTATTGTAGTCCTCATCTTAACCATATCTGAAATGGCCCTGTTTCCAACTAAGGTCACATTCTGAGGTACTGGAGGTTAGGATTTCAACATATAAATTTGGGGGGATGGCGCAATTCAACCCATATCATGTTAGAATTTCTTGACTAAGCTCATAACTTTAAACTCTGGAAAAAAATTTAAGAATTTGTGGGTGTTCATGTTGACCTTCTAAGTCCATGAACCCCTCTTCTCCACCCTTCTCATCTACCTACTTTTCAATAGTTCTACCCCAGAATTAGAATCCTCTTCAAAATCACCATTTTACTTTCCAAAGCTTTCAAACTCCTTTTCAGTCTGTGATGACCATACTGAGGGCTCAGTAATTATTCAAAAATTACTTATCGAATAGGCACTAAGCTCTACGAAAACCACAGCAATCAAGACCCAGTACCTACCCTCACAAAGCTACTGAGTAGATATCAGAGCATTTACTTTAATTTTAATTTAATTTTAAGAGCATTTTCCTTTTTAAAAAAATAAATTTTATTTATTTATTTATGGCTACTTTGGATCTTTGTTGCTGCGCGTGGGCTTTCTATAGTTGTGGCGAGCGGAGGCTACTCTTCTTTGTGGTGCACAGGCTTCTCATTGCGGTGGCTTCTCTTGTTGCGGAGCATGGGCTCTAGGCGCGTGGGCTTCAGTAGTTGTGGCACGTGGGCTCAGTAGTTGTGGCACGCGGGCTTAGTTGCTCCGTGGCATGTGGGATCTTCCTGAACCAGCGCTCGAACCCACGTCCCCTGCATTGGCAGGCGGATTCTTAACCACCGCACCACCAGGGAAGCCCAGAAAAGTAGACAAGCGGGCACCCGGATTTGAACCGGATTTGGACCTCTTGATCTGCAGTCAAATGCTCTACCACTGAGCTATACCCTCTCTCATTTTCCTTTAAAATCTGGCTCCAGCCCCAACTTTTGTCACAGTTTCATAATCATTGTAGCTAATAAAACATTTATGGATTTTAATCTGTATGCCAGGCAGCAGGCAAAGAATTTGCATGCACTACTTCATTTAATACTTGGATCAATGATATGAAGTGGGTACATTATTATCCCCACTTTACTGATGGGGATAATAGACATTTATAATTATATACTCTCAGATAGCTTTTCCCTGTTTATTTTTTTTACAATTTTCTTTCTTTTTTCTTTTTGGCCACACCATGTGGCTTAGTTCCCCGACCAGGGATTGAACCCAGACCCTCAGCAGTGGAAGTGTGAAGTCCTAACAACTGGACCGCCAGGGAATTGCCTTCCCTGTTTCTTTAATTAGCTCAGTGTAAGTCCTCTAACCCCACCTTAGGTCCTTAGGTCCTCAATATCCCTTTAGAAACTACATGATCATATAATACAATTTTTTTGAGAACTTCCAGATGCTGTTGCAAATCAAACATTTTGAGCCTTTCCGTATAATGACAAAATATTTAAGAAAACATGGGGGAAAAAAGTTTCTCAACTAGTTTGTTGATACTCTGCTTCATAACTGGTCTTACTGATTTGTGCTTACTAGTTAACTGAGGTATGGGTGTATTTTGAGTATATAAGCTCATTTGTAAGAAAACCATCCGAGTTTTTTTGTTTGTTTGTTTGTTTGTTTTGCGGTACGTGGGCCTCCCACTGTTGTGGCCTCTCCCGTTGCGGAGCACAGGCTCCGGATGCGCAAGCTCATCGGCCTTGGCTCACGGGGCCCAGCCACTCCACGGCACGTGGGATCCTCCTGGACCGGGGCACGAACCCGCGTCCCCTGCATCGGCAGGCAGACCCCCAACCACTGCGCCACCAGGGAAGCCCTCGAGTTTTTAAAGAAGTGTGTTTTACCTTACAAAGGGACAACATTGCCCTTATCCCAGAATAGTCTCTTTGGTTGCAAGGAAAAGACAGGAACACGTGCTAGTGTAAGAAAAGGTGAGTTCTAATGGTTGGGTGTGTAGACTGCATAGACTTCAAGGACAGGAAATTAGCATGGCTAGGCCTAATGGAACTGAAAAAAATCATCAGGAACAAGTCCATTTCCTTCATTTTCACATAGACTAAAGCTAAATGGCTTCTTCTTTGTATATCTCTCTGTACTTCTCCGTATGTTTCCTCAGCTCATCCATCAGCTGTACTAGTTCTGGAGTCTACATGACTCCCCACAATTGACTGCTTCAGTTCCCAAGAGAGGAATTTGATTTGTCTAGCTTAGGTTAAGTGTTCACTCGTGGTCCAACCAACAAATGGCCACAGGGACAGGGTCATATGGCACAAACATGGCTGCCCAGGTCTAGCTATTTGGCAAGAACTATGAGTGGGAACAGTTCCTAGAGAAGTGGACCATAGATGACAAACCAAAGTATGAATACTAGAGAGTTCTGAAGACTATAATGACCTAGTTGACCAGACTCCCTATTTTGTTCCAAAATATTAGTTGGCGGATAAATTTCTGAACAATTCTAACATGGCTACCATTTCTTAAGCTCTCACCTTAGTATCTTATTTAACCTTCACAACCCTTCCAGATAGGCATTATCATTCCTGTCTTACAGATGAGAAATCTGAGGCTCAGAAAGATTAAGTGAGAAGTAGTAACATCATGGTGAGCTAGGATTGGAACCTGGGTCTATTTGACTCCAAATCCTGTACTCTTAACTTCTAGGAGTAGGAGACTTATGCTATTACAGTAAAAGGCAGTTTTTTATCTGCTGTTCTAGCTTAAAACCATAACCTCAGATATATTTGTAAGGTCTACAAACTTCTTTATATTGCATTTACATCAATGACTCATAGGAGTCCCTAGCAACCTGTGCAGTAGTCAGGGCAAGCTCAAATGAAGTGCCTCGAATTCTTCTTATCACACTGTAGATTCACCTTGCCCATTGGACCAGTGAGTGAGAAGTAGTAATCAGACAGCTGACCCTGCAGCTACAATCCACAGAAGATGTGTACATCGAATGTTAGATCTGAGCAAATGCTTCTAAATCAATTGGACCACCCTAGAGACTTGGCTGGCAATGAATGAGAGTGTGAGGTGCTTTTGACACACGCATCCAGCATCTGATTTGAGTGAAAATGTCCAAGGGCACAGGTAGACTCTAGACTGGCTCTAGACTGTGGCTCTAGACTGTGGTAGCTGAAGACCTAATCTGCTGTCTGCAACTGGACTGCATCAAGGGCAGTTTCTGGTCTCCTGGTTCTCCCGAGTCATTGGGAGTTGGGTGGGTTAAGAAGCTCCTCTCCCCAACTCCCACCCCCACCTTTAAACACCCTCCTCTAGCAAAGTTTGGCCTCTGTAGCCCCTTTGCCGGTAATAGGAGATGGTACTTCTCCCCCAACCCCCAAGTTCAGAAAGGAAAGCACAACAAGATTTCTTGTTCACTGAGAAAACTACCTCCTTTACATTTGGCTTCTTTTCCATTAAGATCGAAAGTTGCAAATCAATCAGGAGAAAACTGCCCTCGGGACTGTTGAGCAGACATTTTCACTCAAATCAGATGCTGCATGTGTGTGTCAAAAGCACCTCACACTCTCATTCATTGCCAGCCAAGTCTCTAGGGAGGTCCAATTGATTTAGAAGCATTCACTCATATCTAACATTCACTGCACACATCTGTGGATTGTAGCTGCCAGGCCAGCCATCTGATTACTACTTCTCACTCACTGGTCCAATGGGCAAGGTGAATCTACAATGTGATAAGAAGAATTCGACGGAATGAAAGACAGAGCAGCTGTCCTCCACACTCCAGGATCACCAAGCTAAGAAAACTGAAGTTACTAAAAATTAACCAGGTTTTGAAGCTATCATTGAACATCTACCACATACCAAGGGTTTGGCATACATTAGTTCATTTAATCATCAAAACAACTCTGGTAAGTAGATGTTATTAATATCTTCATTTACAGGTATAAACAATATTTTAGCTATGAAAAGCAGAATTTCTTAAACATAATAAATTATGAATAGGCTTTATGAGTAGATCATCATCTCTAAAACTAATTTCTCTCACAAAAGGGACCTGGG
The DNA here is from genome assembly GCF_026419965.1 of Kogia breviceps. NCBI lineage: Eukaryota > Metazoa > Chordata > Mammalia > Artiodactyla > Physeteridae > Kogia > Kogia breviceps. The sequence continues at coordinate 115,555,521 of NC_081313.1, forward strand.
AAGAGCTCTCTGGACAGGGTGGTTAAATGATTATCACTTTTACTGCTTTGCCCCACTATCATCTTCTGTAAAAAAAAAAAAAAAAATTAAGTGCACTTCTGTAGTCAGACAGATCTGGATTCCAATCATGGCTCTTAGAGTAATCAGGAAAATGAATTCACTCTTAGTATTTCAAACAGAGGGAATTTATTTATTTATTTATTTAAAAAAGAAAAAGAACTTTATTATTACCTGTTACATCTCCTATATTCCCCTCCTACCCCATCCAAACAGAGGGAATTTAATACAGAGAATTTAATACTGCGGCCACTCAGGTAATGGAAGAACCGAGAAGCCAAACAGGGGAAAGTGAGGTGACCCAGAGATTAGCAAGAGCAGGAAACCACTACCATCCCTGGTCTGGAGCCCAAAGTAAGGGAGATGGAGCCCAGAAGCTGCCAAGGCTGAGGGTCCCCTGTTTCCTCCCATCCTCAGTCCCCTAATCTTGAGCTAGTGGCTCCCATTGGCCAAACAAAATTCAGCGACAAGGAAGCCTGGGAAATGTTGCCTGCTGGGAGGTGGGTTGGGGGTAGAGGGGTCAGGGGAACCCATTTGTGACACGGAGTATCATAAGGGGAGCAATGGATCTGAGGGCAAACCGGCAAATGATGGGCCCAGTTCTTGCTAGTATCAAATTCCACCTTTATAAAACAATTTCTGTCTTACAGTGTTGTTGTGAAAATTAAAGGAGCAAATCTAAAAGAAGTGCACAGACCCTGGCACATAGTTTGGAGGCAGCTCTAATTTTCCCCAGACAGGAAAACAAGTTTCAGACAGATGAGGCGATTTGCTTAAGGAAAGAGCTTGGGGTTTCTTTGGCGGAAACTGGTGTGATCTTGGGCCTGTCACTTCATTTCTTTGAGCCTCAATTTCCTCACTCTACCAACTTCCTGGGTTGCTGAGGAGATTCATTCTGTCTGCAAATATTGGTATTTACTAAGCACCTACCATGTGCCAGGCTCTGTGAGTGCAGATAAACAAGGCAGACTCACACAGTCCCTGCCCTCCTGCAGTTTACAGTCTGGTTGGGGAAAAGATATGATAAGAAAGTTGTACAGACCACCATGAAATGACGCTGTGATAAATGCCATGAAGAAGTCAGTACTGGAAGGGTGGGTTACATCGTGGCCTGGCCTAGTCTGGGAAGGTCAACTTGGCTTCCTTGTGACTAAAGTCAGTGGGAGGGGGCCTGGCGAGGAGCCAGCCACCGTGCCCCCAGCCTCCCCAGGGTCAGACCAGGAAACTCGCCTGAGAGGACATCCCACATCCCACACCCCACGCCCGGCATCCCCCAAACCACCCGCAGGGGCTCCGGGCGGCGTAGGCTCTTCCCAGCAAGGCACCGCGTCCCTCGCGGGGCCGCCTAACCTAGGCGCATCAGCTCCCGCATTCGGCGGCCCCGCGTCCCGGGCAGCCGCTGATAGTGCGCTAATGCGTATCAAATTTTTGTTGAATTCGGCCTGCGGCCCGCGCAGAGAGCGTGGCAACAGCGCTGCCAGAGCCTCTTAATTCCCTTTGCTTCGATCCCGCCGTTAATGACATAACCTTCTCCTCTAATTAACTGACAACTGCATTAGGCGGCGAGCCTCCTCCGCACGCCGCCTGCGGCTTCCCCACCGCGCAGCCCGCGCTGGGGCAGAACCCGCGCCGGCTACCACTCGAACTAAACGGAGAGACCTGCAATGGGGGTGGGAGGTGGGGGCGATAGTGTTTCAGGATAGGACGCCCCTGCCGCCCTTATCACTCAAAAACGTGTGCTGTTGTTGTTTACTGTGTGCTAACATTGGGCCACGCACTTAACATGCTTTAGCCTACTGATTCGATACCACGACCCAGGAAGCAGATAAATTGGGGTTCGCAGGTGAAGGAACATAGGCGATAACCAAGGATTGTAGCAAGTGAGGGAGGGAGGCAGGACTCCCACCCTTCCTACCCAAGCTTGTGCCCTTAACTCCTAGGCTACCTACCCTCCAACATGTAATTTAGACTACACTAAATATGAAATATAGTAAATGCGAAGTGCTGAGCAGACTAGCTGACACATAACAAGCACTCAATCAATTTTAGTGGCAGGATAACTTATTGAAATGCTAATTTCCGTCTATCCTCTTCTGCCTCCCCTCTCCTGGTTGGCCATTTCAATCAAGTGGTCTGGCAGCAGAGGAAACAAAGGCAGCTAGCTGCCTGTGGTCTCTTGTCAAACACAGGGGACCCAAACTTTGTACTCTGTATAATTTACAAAGGGTTTCTCCTCCCTCTCCCTCATTCAGGCACAGGCACATTATATGCTGGAACCAGAGCAGGACTTAACTTCAGTTTTATCTGTAAAACAGAAGTGTTACCTTTAGCTCTAAGATACATTTTCCAAGCCCTACTACCTGCAAGCATGATATACTAGGGGTTTTGTGGCAATGGTATTCAACTGGGCAGGACCTGTTCACATGCATTACAGATTACTGAAATGATCTGGCTGTCATTCACTGTTCTCTCTTCCCCTTGGTTTCTGTGCCTTTATTTTCATTTTGTTGTATTGTGTATTTTTATAAGCCACCTGAAATCTCTTCTGGGCTGAAGGAGAATATGAAAAAAATACATTTAAAAATTAAACAGATGGGACTTCCCTGGTGGCACAGTGGTTAAGAATCCACCTGCCAATGCAGGGGACATGGGTTCAGGCCCTGGTCCAGGAAGATCCCACATGCTGCAGAGTAGCTAAGCCCATGAGCCACAACTGCTGAGCCTGCGCTCTAGAGCCCATGCTCCGCAACAAGACAGGCCACTGCAATGAGAAGCCCACGCACTGCAACAAAGTGTAGCTCCCGCTCGCCACAGCTAGAGAAAGCCCACGTGCAGCAAAGAAGACCCAAAGCAGCCAAAAATAAATAAATTAATTTAAAAAAATTAAACAGATGAAATAGCAACGCAAGTGTCTGGTCAATATTCATTAAGTTGAATTGGCATTTGAAAGTGAGGAAACTGAGGCTGGGAGAGGTTCACAGAATTGTTCCAGCATGGCAACAAGAGAAACATCCCTGTCCATGCTTCATCTAGCACCTCCTTTCTTTCCTTCTACTTGCTGGGAATCACCTTCCCACCTCAAGCTCCTGAGACCTCATACTGTCCACTTCCTGCAGGAGAAAACTGGATTTAACAAGTCCCTGACACCCAACACTGAAGTAAATATTAGATCAGTATATCCCCAGACAGCCATTTCTTCTCCCTCTCTGACAAACCTACCAGACATGGCTTTTTGGCAATAGGGCCCATGATTTTTTAGATCAAGAGACTGAAGCTTGGCAAGATTAAGCAATTTGCTTGAATTCATCCAGCTGATAAGTAGTTTTGCTGAGATGCAAAGGCTGAATCCACTTTCCATTGTGCTCTTTTCACTACAACATGCTTCCATTGAACAGCTAGAGAGCTGCGTTCCCTAAGACACTCTTGACATGTAATTCCTGAAGAATTAAGTGTATTTGATTTGGCCTAAGAGGGGGTTCATTTCTGGGCTCCTTCACCACATGTCCCTCTCTTCTCCTATGTGTGGGAGGGAAGTGGAGGGTAGGCAACCAGCCTGAATTAGATGGTCTCTTTCAGAAGACACAAGGAGGCTTTGTGATGGAGGCTCTTAAAGGGCACAGGCAGACTCTGCCTGGGGCAAAGTTGGGGAATGAGGCAAGTCTCTTAAATGCCAGGCCCACCACCACTGAGAGGGAGCCATGAGACGTGGAGAAATGAGACTGCCTGTCTTCTGATATCCCACAATATGATACGCTCATCTCAGGCTTTCCTCCCTTCCTAAGAAACACTTCTAAGCCCATTTCTATCTGTTGAGCTTCTCTTTGTCCCTTGAGGTTTCTACTCAAACACTGCCTCCTCCATGAAGCCCCCCACAATGAATTAACTGCCTCTTCCTCAGGAGTCTCACAGATCCTAAATCACATGCACTTTCACAACAAGCACAAATCCTGCTTCAAAAACACCTGCCAGTGATTAGCTGTATGACCTTGGGCAATAATTCATTTCTGGACATCTGTTTCTCCATCTGTAAAATGGGGATAATAGTGTATGCCCTCAGAGGGCCGTGAGGAAGTTTAAATTGGATTACTTATGCATGTGAGACAAAGAAAAAATATTAACTATATGTATTCATGGTGTAAATCTCTCCTCTGAGGATCATGTTGAGAGAAGAGATTCTGTGGAGATGGCTGCTTTGTGTATACAATACAGAGAGACAGATGGGGAAAGAGGATTTCAAGTTTTGCTGTGTACTTTGTTCAAAAGACTGCGCAATAGTTATTTAAAATTTTTTTTCAAATATTATGGATGCCAGATGATACCATGTGGAGACAAGCCCATGAGGCAACTCAGCTTTAAAAAGGATACACATGCAAAGCTCTCAGTGCAATGTTCAACACATATCAAGTACTCAAAAAATGATGTCTCTATTATTTGTTTGTCTATCTCCACCACAAAACTTGTCTTCATTTCTACGCCAACCTACTGCCTGCCATACCCAGTCCACAGTAGGTACAGCAGGAAGAAGTCTCCACAGGAACCCCAAAGCCAACCAAAGTCTGGGAAGACCGGACTCTTGGAATGAACGCCCTGACACTTCAGTTGACCACAGCAACTAGTAAATCAGCATGGGGGCGGGGAGGGAGGGAGCAGCTATTTGCTGGTATCCCTCTGTGGGGGATAGGCTATCCCTTCCTGCTTGTCACTGTTCCAGGCCAGACACAGACTCACTTCATCCTCTCACCCACACGCTGATCTCTGCACCCTGGGACGTCACCGAGGGGTCCAGAGGCCACGGAGCTCCCCATGGCCAGGGACACCAAGCATGCCAAGCCAGAATTCTGCACACCAGTTTCCCAGGACTCCTGCCTGATCCACAGGGCCTGGCTTTCACAACAGTAGCTCTGCAGTTGGGTGTGTCCCCAGAGAAGAACCCTCCCCCTGGACAGTGGGGTAGGGAGTTGAGTGACAGGAAGACCTGACAACACCTCCCCTCAAAGAACTTCAGTCACAGCAGACTACTTGTCATCCTCCCAGCACTCCCTGCCCTTTCTAGTCTGCATTTGCCCACTCTGATTTTGGGGGTGCCCTTCCCCCAATTTCTGCCTGATAAACCCTACTCATGCCAGGTCCAGTCCAAATACCTTCTCTTCTAGGAAGTCATGCTTGTAGCTTAAAAGAGCTCTCTGACCCCACACTCCTCATCACGGCCTCTGTTGAAATTTAGGTAGTGGCGTCTCACCCTAACACTGGACAGATGTGATGTGGATCAAAGATTGCGCCTGGGAGTCAGGGAGATTGAGGTTTGATTCCTACATCAGCCACTTGTTAGCCCTGTAACCTTGGACAAGCTGCTTAGCTTTGCTATATCCCCTTATAAAACAAGGAAAATAAAAGAGGATACTTCTGAAAAGCAAATGAGACAATGCTCTTTAAGCCGTTAGCCTGGTGCTTGGCGCACATTAAACTCTTAATAAATGTTAGTTATTATTATTGTCTCCTCCACCCCCACAACTCCCACAGTATGTCAGATAAGCCCTTGACCAGCTCAGCACCTGAGGGTGGAATTTTATTGGACCAAGTGTCCTATGTGAATAGGCATCCTCCTGAGAGAAGCAAAGATGCTGAAAAGAGACTGGAATTTCTGAGAACCCAAGATTCCATGAGAGGAAATGAGAGTGAGAGCCTATGACTGTTGGTAAGATGGGCTATAGAGGCAAAGATGGAGGGTTATCAGCCAAGGAAGTGGCAGTGATTTTGTTGGGGAGAACAAACCTTTTCTTCTACCCTCTTAGGGTCAGTAACTGGAGGCCTGTGAATTAAGCTAACAAAAAACATATTAGGGCTTCCCTGGTAGTGCAGTGGTTGAGAATCTGCCTTGCAATGCAGGGGACACAGGTTCGAGCCCTGACCTGGGAAGATCCCACATGTCACGGAACAAATGGGCCCGTGAGCCACAATTACTGAGCCTGCGCGTCTGGAGCCTGTGCTCCACAACAAGAGAGGCCGTGACAGTGAGAGGTCCGTGCACCGCGATGAAGAGTGGCCCCCGCTTGCCACAACTAGAGAAAGCCCTCGCACAGAAACAAAGACCCAACACAGCCATAAATAAATAAATAAATAAATTTAAAAAACATATTAACAGGAGATAAGGCACTATTTTTATTAATATTTACCTGCATGGGAGTTTACAGAAAAGAAGTGAAACTCGTATAGGACTTGGGGTTAGACTAGGGGCCTTATATACCCTTTTAACAAAGGATAGAGGGTTTGGGCCCCAGGGAACAATAAATTGTGCAGAAGTGACTAGGAAATATATGGGGGAAACAAATGGAAGATAAGGGCTATTTTAGTAAGGTCTGTCTATGCAAACTTATCTTGGTGTTGACTCCTCATCTTCATTTATGCCCTTTCAGGCACGTAAGGCAAGGGCACAGAACTCTTCCTGTTGGTTCTTAATTGCCTTCAGGTAAAAATAATCCTTATGCCAAAATGGCATATTTTGGAGTGGCATATTCTGATCCCCTTCACTTTGCCTTACTCTTCAACTGTTGGGAACAGAATTCTAGCAAGCTCCACAACAGCAAAGCTTCCTTCTGCAGCCATAAAGAACCTCCATCTAGCTCTCAGGATGCTTCTCAGACCCAAAGAAGCCACAACAGGGCCTATGTTCCTACCTTCCTATCCCTGAGGGCATCCAAGAAGGAAGCTCAGAGAAGACACTCCTAGACCAGGAAGGAAGCCACAAAAGAAGCAAAGCTGGACCTTGGGTGATTAAGATCTACCTTAATTCCCTGCCAAGAGTCTATGCTCTTGGAGTCCTGCTGAGACACACTGCCTTCTCTGAGAACTGCCCTCCACTAACAGGCCTGGGGCCCTGTAATTACTTTAGTAGCATGTGGATCTATGTTTCTTTTACCCAGCTGATAAGCCTGGGATGGACCCTTAACCCAGGAAAGCCAATCTAGAACCTGTGCACAGACAATCAGATTTTCCATGAATTTGGAATTGGGATGGGAAATTTAGTTGAAAATGCTGGCCCTGGAACGTCATGCAAAGGAAGTAGGTCTACAGAGAGAATGAAGTAGATGGCCCAAGATGTCTAGGCCTTCAACAGACGGGGCTCAAGACTGGTTCCTGACTTTCCAGTCCTATCCCCGGCAAGGCCCAGCTGAACTTCCTGGGATTCAGTTGCATGACATTCCCTTTTTACTAAGTAATTCCAATGTTTCTGTTACTTGCAGCCAAAAGACCCTTGACTAAGACAGTGACTGTCTCTGATTCCATGCCTGGTCCAAGGTCCCTCAGAGCCTGAGCTACAGACCCAGAGCTCTGGTTTCCATCCTGGAGTTCAGAGCTCGAATAGCAAGTCTCCCAGAAGCAGCCCCACCCAGAATTCAGCCCACAATTGGAGGCAGAGCCAGCACCATCACTCACCGCTGTTCCAGGGCAGGGAGCAGAATACATAGTACCCACAGACCCCTCCCAGAAGTAATAATAGTAATAGCTGCCATTTATTGAGTGTTCATCCTGTATCAGGCACTATGTTAAGTGTTGTAATTATTTCCAGTCTTCAAACAACCCTGATTGTTTTAAATATTTTTACTGTTATCTAACATAAATATACATGGAGATCAAAATGAGCATACATTCCTCATGCTTATAAGCTTTTATAGAAATCAGAAGCCAAAAAAATTGCCAACCAAAACCATTTAAATTGATATAAACATCAGTTGATATTGCTAATTTGTTTTTTGACTGAAATTAAATTGCTGATACTGTATTTATTAAAAACAAAAGCAAAACAAAAACTGCAACCCTTTAAGTACTCCTACTGGGATCCCTACTGGAGATGAGGGAATAGTGGCTCAGAGGGATAAAGAATATTTGCCAAGGTCAAACAGCTGAGTGTTAAAATCAACCAGGATAACTGAAAAGTCCCAAGTGCCTAAAGCTGAGGTCTAGTTGCCAAAGTCCTGGGCTGCCCCTTCACCAAAATGGTAGCTCATGAATGTGCAGGGACAGACCTTGAAAAATACAGCCTGGAACAGAGCATTGCTAAGGTTTGTTGAATGAATACATGATTGAACGGGTGAATTGGAAGATAGTTTTTTAAAAGACAGTCTGCTCCACCCCGGCCATGCAGAGACCTGTAATTCAGAGCTCTCTGCTTATCACTGCTGCCAGCAGCCCTTCCCACCTCATTACCCAGAAACTAGTCTAATGGCATTAACCATCCCGTCCAGCCAGGATACCATTAAAAGCTTCAGTCCAGCCACTGTGTGCCCCCACCCCAAGTCTTGGCTCTGGGCCCTAGGCTGGGAGAGTGGTCTGGTTGTTTACCAGGAATTTGTACCTTCTTCAGAGAAAAGCACAGATGACCTATTAGTCTAATTCAAGCACTTAGCCTGGAATGACTGTACCATTCACTCCCCCAGCCCCAGGATAATGGAGCCAAAGCAAATGGATAGGCCTTGATGGTTCAGAGATCTTCCTGGGAGGGGAGGAAGGGGAAGGTCCACCCAGTGCCGCACTGAAGTTTGCAGGACAGCAGGTTGGCTGGGCACTTCCTGGGGCAGGGTGGGGTATGTGGATACACGAATGTTTAGGGGGTGCTTTCCCTACTCCACCCACCACTCGGGCAGCTCTTTGGCACATCCTACCCCCAGCCACCTCCTCACTGCCTTAAAACTTGGCTCAGAGAAAAATAGGAAGATAACCAAATACCCATCAATACAGAACTGGTTAAATAAACTATGTATATAGGAATATGCATTCATACAAGTCCATGTTATGCAGCTGATAAAAAGGACGATGTATTCTGAGCTCTACTCATGTATGTTGAAAAGTGTCTGTGACTTACACTTTGATAAGCAGTCTCTGACCTCACTTATATAAAATTTATACATACCCATAGTTTCTCATGTACACAGATGTACAGGGAGTAGTTTGGAAGTTTGAGAATGGGATTTTAAAGATTTTGATTTTCTTCTTTATAACTATCTGTATTGTCCAAATTCTCTACAAAAACCACATGCTGTAACTGCTAACTTTTTTGAGTTCTATTTATCAGGCACAATGCTTTCACATGGATTATCTCATTCCTTGTGAGGTAGGTGCTACACCTTTTCATGTTACAGATGTAGACAGTGAGCCCCAAAGAGGTTAAGCCCAAGGTCACATAGCTAGTGAAGAATTAAATGAATTATGAATGTATTTGCACACAGTAGGGGCTCAGTAAATGAGGGTTATTATTACAATTATTGTACAGTACTCATCACACTGCACTGTTCTTATTGACTGTCTTGTCAGTTTCCCAGCTCTGACGTGTAAAAGGATTGAAAATAGGATGTGCAAATAGGATTACCTTGGAATCTCCCACACCCAGCACAGTGTCTTGGAGAGCCAGCACTCATCAGATGCTGTTGGAAAGAGTGAGTGAATGAATTAACAGACAAATTTCCACGGCCCTATAAATATATTTTCCCAACTACTTTGCATGGGTAGTTGTTTCCTTATCCCAACTGGATTGCACATGAGTTCAAGGACCAGTCTCTCCTTTCCTCCGGCCCCCATTATGGTATGGAGCAGACCGATAACACAAGCAGGTGCTCAAATGCTGTGGTTGACTATGGACCCTCCCCCCTCAGCTGCTGTGGCAGATCCCAGGCAGCATGCCCAAAATGGCTGGAGCTGGAACAGGTACCCAGTCCACAGCCTCACATAAGTTATTTTTCTTCCAACTCCATGTCAAGTACACAGAGAGGCTGAGAGTCTTGCCTGGGGGGGTCACATAGCATCTGGTGGCAGGGTTGCTGTGTCTCCTAGATCACCTGGCCTGTGCTCTTGTGTCTGTTAACACCCCTAGTTCTATATAAATTCACAATATGAGACAATGGGAAAAGAGCAAAGTTTTAAGTTAAAATGTTTAATCATGATCCAAGAGGTTAAGGGGACTTTGGGACAGTAGCAGGAAGAAAGCAAGGCCCATATGCTCCAGCTCCTGATGCTCAAATGTTCTATAGGATCCCTGGGCAGGCAGTAGGTTCCCATCTCCCATTCAGAGGAGGAGACAAGGGGCCAAGAGTCTTGCTCCAGCTTTCCTCACCATGAGGAATGTCTTTCTAGGTTGCTTCAGAACACCCAGCCCTGCCTACCTGGAGAATGCAAGAGAGCGAGACTGATTTGTTAGAATCTGGGTGATGCTGGTGGGCAGAAGAAAGGGGTAAGGAGACAGCCTGGTAGAGGCGGACATCACCAGAAGATATGGCTAAAGTCCTAAGGAGGGGCAGCCTGAGTCAGAAATAAAGGGAATGACCCTGGCGGTCCAGTAGTTAGGACTCTGAGCTTTCACTGCCAAGGGCCCAGTTCAGTCCCTGGTCGGGGAACTAAGATCCCAAAAGCCAAGCGTCATGGCCAAAAACAAAAACAACAACAAAACAAAACAAAAAAAGAAGTGAAGGGAATGAGAACTAGGCTAGTCAGCTTCTACTGTGGCCTAATCTGGCGTCGACTGGAGGTGTGGGGTGACGTCAGGGTTGCCATGTTGTGTACCAAACCTCCTTCCCGATGCTGTCCTTTCCTCACCCCTTGCAGGCTGCAGGTCAGCTGGGAGTGGTAGAGGGGAAGAGGGCTCCCAGGGAAGTCCAGCTACCAGAGGCTCAGGAGCAGAATCAAGGTAAGTGTACAGGATAAAAGAGAGGGCACCCAGGGCTGTGGCCTCAGAGCAGGGTTTTTGTTCTGTGGAAAAAATAAAATGGAATCAGCTCCACCCTTTTCACCACCTTAGCCTCAGTCAAGCCCTGTCCTCCTCCCCTGAGGTGTCCGCTAGAGGTCTAAAGTATTCACGACCACAAGGAGTTCACCCCCCCATCCAATCTCTTGCCTGCCTTGTCTGGGTTTCCCCCAGCTGGTCCAGTAAAGGTAGGAGGGGTGTAACAGAGGAGGCCCTACCTGGCGTTCCATCATGGAAAAGGTAGAGGCTGTCCAATCCTGGGAGAAGAGTTGGCTGTGAAAACGCATCTTAGCTGCAATGGCCTCCACTGAGGAGAGGAGATAAGGAAGACTGAAAGCAGGCAGATGTTGGAGATCTCTCAGGCTCCCAAAGAAGGAAAGGGAATGTCTCAGGGACCCTGGGATATACAAGGGTGGGTGGATGGCAGCTGGGAATGGGATATTATCTCATTCTGCTTGCTATTCCTTGAGTTGAAGAGTGTCCTTAGGGCCCAGGCAAGTGAAGAGGCAGCTTGGCTGGGGATGGGGGTGGGTCACTCATAGAATGGGAGAAGGCAGAAAGGCCCAGGTTGGGGAGATGTAAGCCTATGCTGAGAAGAGGGCTGCTCTGCCTGCAGGAGATGGATGGAACCAGTGGACCACAGAGCTGACACTTTCCCTCTCCCTGGGTAAAGCTGAGCCAGCCATGGGGGCTGGGAGCAGGTGGAGAGCACTCACTGAGGCAGGGGTTTCGGGAGAAGGACTCTTCCAGCCGCTCACACTCCTCCTGCAGGTTGCCACTGCCTCGGCAGGTGCAGCTTAAGGCAACACTGGCATTGACATTGCTGACAAAGTTGGGAGTCATGGCAGTCCCTATGGGTGAAAAGAGGATTGTCAGTGCCTAAGCCAACCCTACCTTCAGCTCCCATCCTCTCCAACCTGTCTCAGGACCACTCCATGGGGGTTCAGTCCCCAGAGCACTTTCACCCCCCCAGGCTGGCCAACCTGTAGGCTTCCTAAACATGCCCCCCAGCCTCACCAATCAGCCCCATGTATGCTCGCAGACATTTGGACTGCTCTGTTACACAGGTCCCTAGGATGTCCATGGGATGGCAGTGGGTCTGAAAATCCGCCAGGCGTGATCTGGAAGAAGAGAAATTTTAAGAGTCCCAGTTGATGGTCTGGCCTGCAGCCTTCACCTTGCCACAGTGTCACCTTGCTGCCCCTTTAGTTGAGATGCCCATCTTCATGCCAAATCCACCTCTGCCTTTTTCAGAGCCTGGCCCATGGCTTCCTCCTCAGTGAAGCCTGCTCCTGTCACAATTAAATGCACCATCACCCCAGCCTCCACAGCATATCACTTTGAATTTGGGCTCCACAATCCCTAATTATGAGATCTCGGGCAGTTTCTTTAGCCTCAATTTCCTTGACAGTAGAGATGAAAATAACACTACCTTGTGGATTTTTGTGAGGATGAAGTAAGAGAATACATGTATAGCATTTAACACAGTGCCTGGTATACAGTGAGTGTTCAGTAAATGTTAGATATTATTATTTTTAGCACTCATCCTACAATAGGTAAAGCTGGTTATCTTCAGGGTATGGAATTATGAGTATATTTTTGTGCGTACATTTGTGCACTTTCCCTTACATTTTGCCTTGTGTTAGATTGGTGGTTTACTTATCTGTCATCCCCACTCAGTTGCAAACGCCTTGAAGGAAGGGACAGTATCTTAGTCATCTAGCCCAGCACTTGTTATGTAACAGTAATAGTAATATTAGGTTGGCCAAAAAGTTCGTTTGGGTTTTTAATGGAAAAACCCGAACGAACTTTTTGGCCAACCCATAGCTCCCAGCATAATAACAGGCAGCATAACAGAGCCTTTAGGAGCACAGGCTCTAGGCTAGACTTCCTATGAAGGAAATCCAAACTTCATTAACAAACCTGACTTACTACCTAGGTGAATTTGAGCAAGTTATTTAACCTTTCTCTGCTGTGGTTTCTTCATTTGTAAACTGAGGATAATAAAAAAAATAGTAATAATAGCAACTATCTTATAGGGTTCTTGTGAAGCTTAGATAAATTAATAGATGTTAAGTACTTAAAATAGTATTTAGCCCATAGTAAGTAAGCACTCAGTAAGTGTTAGTATTATGATTTTTGAGAGCTCCATGTAATATCTTACAGAAGAGGAAGTGGGACTCAGAGAGGTAACGTAACTTGCCCAAGGTTACAGAGAAGTAAGTGGTAGAACCAGGTTGCAAAACAAGGTTGGTGTCTGATTTTGTTTACCTGGAGAGAAAAAAGACTGGAAGGAAATGCTCCCCAAATTATGGTAGATTACCTCCAGGAGACAGGTTTTGAGTGATATTTTAACACAGTTTTATATTTCCTAAAGTTTTTACATCTCTATATAATTTTATTTTATTATATATTTTTTTAATAAAAGAGTTTCAGAAAGTATCCAGGGTAGCTACATGGTAAAGTCTGTTCACGGTGCCTTGCGGGGGGGTGGGGAGGGGAGAGTGGTTCAGACCCAGCCCTGCCCAGGAAGGAGGCGCCGAAGGAGTGGTGTCCACCCCGTCCGCCCGCACCCAGCACCCGGCACCTGCACAGCGGGTCGGACACGCATATGTGCCACAACTTCAGGCAGTTGGGGGCCTCCGATGGCAGTGAGCAGCTGGGGGCGATGGTGTTGCGCCGGCGCTGCCCGCAACCCTGGTCTGTGGGCGCGCACGGGCACAGCAGCAGGCCCTGAGCGTGGGGCTCCGACGCCTTCTCGAAGAAGGAGCGCAGCTGCCTTTGGCAAGCGTGGCGCTGGCAGCGGGACCCGGAGCACGCCTCCCCGTACGCCTTGCGCAGCCGGTCACACTTGTCATTAAGAGTGCACAGCATGGCGAACTTGAGGCAGAGGTCCGAGTCTGGGGGGAGAGGGGCACCAAGTCATTAGTCCTCTCTGCAGAGGTGCAGCCCAGCCTCCCCAGGAACCCCGGCAACCCTCTGATTTCACAAGGACGGTAGTGGGAAGGCACTCCTGTCAAGGAGGACTGCCCCGAATAAGGCCTTTCCCTCTACCCACAAACAGTATCAGGTATTCGTGAGCCTCTCCCATCCTGCTCCTCTGCTTGCCTAGGTTTTAAAAAAAAAATCCATATACCTCTAACCAAACCTTTTCCTCAATCCTATGCAATGTGTGAGATCCCATGGTGGAAATTGTAACCAAGAGGCCCTACAACATTCTAAAGTACTTTCTGGGGAATTCCCTGGCAGTCCAGTGGTTAGGGCTCCCCACTTTCACTTCTGAGGGGTTGCATCCCTGGTAGGGGAACTAGGATCCTGCAATCCTCCTAGCACAGAAAAGTACTTTCTGGATTGTCCACAGCAGATGCAACCAAATTCTATTTAGGATTTTGGTTCTGCATCTGTCTATTCTGCCCATCTTTCATTGATTGATGCATACATAAAACCCCCCATACTCTTGAGTCTTGGGAAATTATGGTGATATTTCTATTAACAGAATATTCCAGCAGTCAGAACAATGGAGTAACTGGAGTAGGTTATTCCCAGATTCCCTGTAACCTAGTTTGTAATACATAAATCTCTATGCTTTTCTCTCAAAATTCTAATACACAGTACTGACTGTACAACAAAGCTCACATCTTTCTCAAAAAGAGAGTGCATGTGTGTGTTCCTTTCCAATTAATACAACAGCTTCACTTTCCTGAAAAACATGCATCATAGTCCTTGCCAGACAGATGGCTCCCCACCCTGAGTCACCCCTGAGGAGTCACGCTCTCTCTCACCATTTTCCCTGCCCAACACCTCGCCCACCCCATTAGAATGGTTGAAAACAAGCACTTTCCTAGTCTTCAGGGACGAAAAGCTACTTTCCTGGCTGCCTTGAATTAGGGTAAATACTCCATTTCAGCACATTTTTTTCTGGGACTGCTGCCACTCCCACCAAACCCTTTGTAGAGATCCACCTTTTGGAACCAGGGAGCTCTAATGGGCTCTCTTGGAATATCTCCCTAATAACTATTGCTGTGTGTTGACTCGTGAGACTAGATCATGCGGCATAGCCCAGACTCTCACCCTGAGAGTGCTACTTTAGTTACCTGGAAGGCTAGAACTCTCCCCCTTCATTCTCCCAGCTTGTGTTCCCCACCAGCCACCCTTCCCTCAGGGTCCAGGCCCTCCCATACGCCAGCCCCAGCTTGCCTTCCACACCTGGTTTGAGCATGTTCAGTTTGCTGAGATTCATTTTCCAGGGTTTTCTGGTCACTGTGTTTTCATAGGGAGAGGCATCCAGCTCATAGTCACCTAGAGACAAGGTGGGGAGCACCAGAATCCTGAGGATGGGGCTGGGGGTGGGAGCAGGAGGGGTTGAGGCTGCTGGAGAAAAAGAAAAGGCACAGTCTCTACCTAAATAGCTGCATACTGGGCAGAGGAGAGAAAAAGAACAGGGCCATAAAGGTATAGGCTAGGCTTGACAAATAAACTGGGCTTAATGATAAGAATAATAAAGCTACTGTTTGTTGAGCGCACTGTGTACTGGGCACTATGATGCAAGTGGAAAAAAATATATATATATATATACATACAATTTCACTTAGTCTTCATAGAAGTCTTTGGGTAGGTAAAAGGAAACTGAGGATAAGAGAGGTTAATTCACTTGCTCAAGTTCACAAAAGCTAGTAAATGGAGCCAGGATTTGAAACCTGGATTACCTGACTTCAGAGTCTCTGCTCCTAACTACTGCAAGTATCGTCTGAGGGCACATAAGCAGGCAAGGGGACTCTGTCTTGTTTTCTCTTGCTATTGGAGAAGGGGCAGTGGTGGACTCTGTTCCAGGCCTGACCACTTGGCTATGGAGATGCATTGCATGCTGAGGTGATGCAAATGAGACTAGTTCTGGAACTGAACCTGACTGAGAAAGGCAGAGAAGGGAGAGAAATGATCTGAAAGGAAACACATCTCTTTCAAACACCCCATGGGGCTGTGGACTCCTTAAGACCTTATAAAATCACTAGGTCTTATAAAATCACTGCATACACAACATTGTTAACCAACTATACTCCAATTAAAAAAACAAGATCACTGCATAGCTCATACACATGGTAGGTGCTCAATAAATGTTGAAGACGGGGCTTCCCTGGTGGCGCAGTGGTTGAGAATCCGCCTGCCGATGCAGGGGACACGGGTTCGTGCCCTGGTCCGGGAAGATCCCACATGCCGCGGAGCAACTAAGCCCGTGAGCTATGGCTGCTGAGCCTGCGCGTCCGGAGCCTGTGCTCCGCAACGGGAGAGGCCACGCAACGGGAGAGGCCACAGCAGTGAGAGGCCCGCATACCGCAAAAAAAAAAAAAAAAAAAAAAAAAAAAAAAAAAAAAAATGTTGAAGACAGAGGTGAGCTTGCAGGGATGTCACCCAATAGGCCTTTGTGAATATGTCTTTAGGCGGGAAGGGATATAGATGATATCAAGCAAACAGGAAAGGATGGTTTGGATGCTTGGGAAGACCTGGGAGCTCCCAAGTGAAAAGAGGGGGAGACAAGAGGATTCAGGGAGAAGTCTCAGTGGAAGTTCTAAAAGAGAAGTGATTAGGATGAGGAGTGGAAATCAGGCAACAAGGAGAGTTTGTTTCCAATTGCTTGCTGTGGGAGGATTATACAACCTCACCTGTTGCCTTGTGACTTTTAGGTCCCCTATAAGAGGACTGTACTTTCCCACGCTACTGTAAGGCTTGGCCATGTGACTTGCTTTGGCTTGTGGATTGTGAGCTAAAGAGGCACAATCACCTCTAAGTTTCAAGAACTATCATGTGGTCCCGCTTGGCTCTTTTCCATCTACCATCCTGAATCCTCAAATGAAGAAGACAAGTGGAGCAAAGCCAA
Source organism: Kogia breviceps (assembly GCF_026419965.1). Classification (NCBI taxonomy): domain Eukaryota; kingdom Metazoa; phylum Chordata; class Mammalia; order Artiodactyla; family Physeteridae; genus Kogia; species Kogia breviceps. Next base: position 115,572,182 of record NC_081313.1, read on the forward strand.
AGCCAACTCATGGGACTTCCCTGGTGGTGCAATGGTTAAGAATTCTCCTGCCAATGCAGGGGATACGGGTTAGACCCCTGGTCCGGGAAGGTCCCATGTGCCATGGAGCAACTAAGCCCTGCGCCACAACTACTGAGCCTGAGCTCTAGAGCCCGCGAGCCACAACCACTGAAGCCCGCATGCCTAGAGCCCGTGTTCCGCAACAAGAGAAGCCAGCGCAATGAGAAGCCCGCGCACTGCAACGAAGACCCAATGCAACCATAAATAAATAAATAAATAACAAAATTGTCCTCCAAAGCCAACTCATGGAAGCCCACAACAGATGTGTAACATGAACAAAAGATATATTTTTGTTGGTGAAAGCCAGAGATTTGGGGTTGGTTGCATAATTTAGCAAATTCTTATTAAAAATGTAATTGGTCATATAATGGAATCTAAAAAAATAAAATGGTTCTGATGCACCTAGGGGCAGGACAGCAATAAAGATGCAGACATAGAGAGTGGACTTGAGGACACGGGGAGGAGGAAGGGTAATCTGTGATGCAGTGAGAGAGTAGCATCGACATATATACACTACCAAATGTAAAATAGATAGCTAGTGGGAAGCAGCTGCATAGCACAGGGGGATCAGCTTGGTGCTTTGTGACCACCTAGAGGGTTGGGACAGGGAGGGTGGGAGGGAGACGCAAGAGGGAGGGGATATGGGGATATATGTATACATATAGCTGATTCACTTTGTTATACAGCAGAAATTAACATAACATTGTAAAGCAATTATACTTCAATAAGGATGTTAAAAAATGTAATTGGTATCTAGAAATGGAGTGCTGAAGTAACAAAAATATCTAAAATAAATGGTATTGGTTTGGGGACTAGGTAGTGGGTGGTGAATAAGCTGTTACTGGGGGCTGGGAAGATGGCAGCCTCATTATGCAGTGGCAAAGCATTTGGTAAAATAGTTGCCTTCAATAACTTGGAAGGAGGATGATGTACTGAGTCAGCTTGTGCTTTAAGGGGAAGAAGCTGAGAAGCTGAAGATTACTAATATGTCTTGATTGCTGATTAGCCACACTTGGCATGGTACTACGAGAAAGATATAAGCTCAGAGAACTGACCAGTTTACACACAGATAGGAAACAGAAAAGAAAGAATACAGAAATTCTAGGACCTGCAAAATTAAGAAATGCAACTCCTTCTCATATTCAAATGGTAAAAGGTAAAATTGAAAAATGCATTGAGTAATAAGGTCAATTACAACTCAGCCTTGGGCCAAAGACCAATTCAAGTTTGTGGCTATCATGCCCTTTGTGGAGATCTCTCACTGATTAAGACAGTATCCGATAAATCCTGCCTGTTGGACAAATGTTCTCAGGGAAAAAAGACTAAGATAGTGGCTCTCCCACAGAAGCTTGATAAGGGCAAGTTACCTCTAATTAGGTCTCAAAAGAGATGTATGTCTTGAAAGGGATTATAGGAAAGGCTACTGGCACATGAGGTGGCAGAAATCAGACATAAAATGAAATTATGTTTTGAGAGAGTTGTACTGCTAAGAGCCACCAGCCTGGATTAAAAGAGACTCTAACCATTTGAGACTTAAGATGCTCCAACATTCCTCAGGTAGGAAGCAAGTGGAGAATGCTACTCAGTCCCTAAGGAGGTCATAGTCTCCAATGCCCTTTCCATATGTAGCCCAAGAAAATAATGGAAAATGAAGGACCTCCCAGGGGGCTGGGAAACTCCTGGGCTTTTGCTCCCCAATGAACAAAAGCAGGGCCTCACCTAGAGGGGTGGGATAGGGAGGGTGGGAGGGAGGGTGACGCAAGAGGGAAGCGATATGGGAACATATGTATAAGTATAACTGATTCACTTTGTTGTAAAGGAGAAACTAACACACTATTGTAAAACAGTTATACTCAAATAAAGATGTTAAAAAATAAAAAATAAAAAAATAAAGATTTTATACTTTTGTTGCTCTTGCAAAAAAAAAAAAAAAAAAGCAGGGCCTTATTAAAGAGCAATCCCTACTCCCAGGGAAGACGGCCCTTGCAACAATTGTGTGGCACGACTTCAGAACTGCTATGAATCAACGTCTGCTGTGTGCTTCCCATTACTCCTCTTTCTACCTGAGAGAGTCTGTTGTGCTTCGCCTGTCCCCATTCCATTACTATATATTGAGTATAGATGGGAAGCAGATGACTTTTTTTTTTTTTTTTTTTTTTTTTGCGGTATGCGGGCCTCTCACTGCTGTGGCCTCTCCCGTTGCGGAGCACAGGCTCCGGACGCGCAGGCCCAGCGGCCATGGCTCACGGGCTTAGTCGCTCCGCGGCATGTGGGATCTTCCCGGACCAGGGCACGAACCCGTGACCCCTGCATCGGCAGGCGGACTCTCAACCACTGCGCCACCAGGGAAGCCCAGTAGATGACATTTTAGTGCATAGGTTTCTAGATTAAGAGAAACCACATCCAGACCTGATATAGAAATTATCACAAGATCCTAGACTTGGAGCCTGATGTCCTGCTTAGATGGAATCCTTAGAAAGTGAGTAGGTATATTTTGCTTGTGAAAGGGAGGGAAATGAATGTTTTGACCAACTGGTGGACTATGGTAGATTGCATTATTGTTTACAATTATTTTTGTCCTCCCTGTAAGACTATACATCCTCATTTAATGCCATGTGATTTTCAGTGTGCCCTGTGGGAGGAGTATACTTCCCCTTCCCACTGATGTCAGGTTTGACCATGTGATTTGCTTTGTCAGTGGAATGTGAGCAGAAGTATTTTATGTAACATCTGAGCAGAAGCTTTTAAAGGCATCAAATGGTTCTGCCATTGCTCATTTCCCTCTACCATGAGAAGGGACCATCCCAGGTAGAGGCTGTACTGGATCCCAGAATGAAGAGGACACATGACACAGCCAAGACAGAACATGAGCAAGAATTTAACCCTTGTTTTATAAGACCCTGTTGTGTTACTGCAGCATAGTCTAGTAAAAGCTGACTGATACAGAAAGGGATCTCCAGAGTCAGAGGAAGCTCCTCTCTTTGGCTCTTCCAGTGCCTTCCGTCTTTTACCATCTCTTGTCTGGTTAATGAATATCCTCTCTGTTAAAGGCTGGACCAGGACACTGCCTCCCAATCTCTCTGAACCTATGGATTATGTTGTATTTGCAGCCTGTTTATGAGTTAAGACCATTTCCCTCCATTTCCTCTCCATATCCATGTGTTCCAGGAGCTCCCCATGTTGGGCCTTAGCCTGGTTCAGAGACCTTCCAAGAGGCAGTTACATGTTTCCAGATTAAAAAAAGGGGGGAAGTAGTGAGAAGGGAGGGCAGTACTGTGGGGCCCAAAAGCATACTGTCAATTCCTCCTTCCATTTCTTACTGACGTCAAATGCAGAGCTTCATTATCATCCCTGTCAGAATCTACCATGTGGCCCATATCCATCAGGATTAAAAAACAACTCCCAAGAGCCATCTTCCTTAGCTTAGCCCACTCTAGGATGGGGTCCTCACCAAGGCTACGGGCAGGGTGAACGGTCCAGTAGATGTCCAGGCAGGTAGCTTGGTTCTTCATGCGCCGATGGCATGTGCAGCTCATCAGAGAGCTATTCCTGAGTTGCTGTGCTGCCTCCATGCAGTCCTCAGGGACCGAAGGCTCCTCTGCAGGTGATGAGGTGCTTATACTAGAGGCACAGGAATTCAGGTAGTGGTAGGTAGCATTGCAAGTGGGATCGTCCTGGCACTTCCTCCTGGCCTGGATACAGCTGTTCATGAGCCGGCCTTCTGTGGGGAGGTGGTCCCCTATGGAGGGAGAGAGACCAAGTGAAGCTCACATAAGGTCAGAGTAGCTGTCTGGGAGAACCTAGTCATAAGGTAGAGTGGGGGGATTCTGGATGAAATCTTTAGCAGGAAAGTCTTGAGGTGGCACAAAGGCCTTTAGCGGGGTGAAAGAAGTCCAATAGGAGTAGAGGGTCTGCAGCTGTCACAATCTGGACAGAAGAGATCAGGCTCAAGAAGAGGTGGGGGTTTGATGAAGACAAGCTGCTCAGCCTCCTGGGAGGGAGAGGGGGACATTATTTGAAGCTGAGCCTGATGGCCCAGCCAGGCACTGGGAAGAGGGCCCTGAGCAGAGCTATGCCATGGACAGGGCTAGCATCATAACCAGAGAGTTGAGAATGTGCATGGGAGTGCTAAATGACAGTTAGCAACAACTCTGAGTCTTCCAATAAAAGTCACTTAAGGGGAATTCTCTGGTGGTCCAGAGGTTAGGACTCGGCACTTTCACTGCCAGGGCCCAGGTTCGATCCGTGGTCAGGGAATGAAAATCCTACAAGCCGCACAGCGTGGCAAAAAAATAAAAAAGCCACTTAAAAATACCTTACAGTGGGAACTGGTTGGGGCTGGGGTTGGGGGCTTTTACAGATTATGTCACTCACTCAGGAATATCAAGGTTGGTTATAGTTCAGCTCTGGAGAAAGGCCCTGCATCCTAGGACTTAGGGTCCCTATCAAGTGGTAATAGCACGCCATCATCCCCCAGTTTTTCAAGGCAGAACATCTAGGAGTCATTCTGAATTTTTCTATTTCCTTCACATTCTATGTTCAATCCAATAAGTCCTGTCAACTCCATGACATATCTGGAATCTGTCCACTTCTCTCCACATCTATCACCACCTCCTTCGCTCAAGCCACCATCAACTCTCGTCTGAACTAGTTGAGAGTCCTTATTGGTCTCAGTGATTCCACCTTCCAAATTCATTCTACCATACTATTCAGCCATCTTTTTTTGTTTTCCAGCTTTATGGAGATATAATTGACATACAACATTGTTTAAGCTTTAGGTATACAACATGATGATTTATGTATATATTGTAAAATGTTACCACAATAAGATTAGATGTGTTAACAATAAGATGTGTTAAAATTAACACATCCTTCACTTCACATAATTACCTTTCTTTTTGTTGTTGCATTCATCTTTTTTAAGAATTTTTTTAGGTTGAAAAACATTTTTATTGGGGTAAAATTCATGCCTGGTTATCATTCTGAAATGTATAGAAATAGCAAATCACTATGTTGCACACCAGGAACATAGTACTGTAGGTCAATTATACTTCAAAAACAAACTCATAGGAAAAGAAATCAGATTTGCAGTTACCAGAGGCAGAGGGTGGGGAGGGAGAACTGGATGAAGGTAGTCAAAAGGTACAAACTTTATTTTGAAAAAAGAAAGAAAAAAATTCATGCAACATAAAATTAATTATCTTAAAGGGTACAGTTAAATGGCATTTAGTACATTCACCATGCTATACAACCATCACTTCTAATTCCAATTCATTTTCATCACCCTAATAGGAAGCGCATACCCATTAAACCGTCACTCTCCATTCTCCCTTTCCCCTAGTCTCTGGCAACCACTAGTCTGCTTTCTGTCTCTGCACATTTACCTATTCTAGCATTTCATGTAACAGAACCATAAAATATATACTCTTTTGTATCTAGCTTCTTTCACCTAACATGCTGTTTTCAAGGTTCATCCACATTGCGGCATATATCAATATTTCATTCTTTCTTATGAATAATATTTCATTGTATGGATATACCATATTTTGTTTACCTAAACGTTAGCTGATGTACATTTGGGTTGTTTCCACCTTTTAGTTATTGTGAACAGTGCTAAGTGAAGAATCATGTACAAGTATTTGCTTGAATACCTGTATTCATTTCTCTTGGGTGTATACGCAGGAGTGGAATTGCTGGGTCATATGTAATTCTATGCTTAACTTTTTGATGAACCACCAAATTGTCTTCCACAGTGGCTGCCCCGTTTTACATTCCTACTAGCAATGCATGAGGGTGGTTCCAATTTCTCTACATACTTGCCAACTCGTGTTTTCTGTTTTTTGCTGTTTTTATAGCCATCCTTGTGGGTGTGAGGTAGTATCTCACTGTGGTTTCACTTGCATTTCTCTAATAACTAATGATATTGAGCATATTTTCATGTGTTTCTTAGCCATTTGTATATCATGTTTGGTAATAAATTAATTAAAGTATAACATATAGAAAAATACATAAATCAAAAATATAGTTTAATTTCAAATTATATACACTTGTGTAACCAGATCCCCAGGTAAAGAGCCAGAACATTACCCAGCACCCCAGAAGCCACCTGCCAGTCACCATCTTCCCAACAAAGCAAATATAATACAATATCCTGATTTCTAACATTAGCAATTTGTTTTGCCTGTTCTTCAATCATACAACATGTGCTTTTGGTGTTTGGGCTTCTTTTGCTCAATATTACGTTTCTAAAATTCACTCACACTGATAAGTATAGTTGTAAATAGCTTATTTTCACTGCTGTATAGCAATCAATTGTCTGAATATAACATAATTCTAATACTGATTAGCATTATATGGGATCATCTCTTAAAAACTGTAAATCAGATGATCTCATTTCTCTGCTTAAATCCCTCCAACAGCTTCCACTGAACTTAGGTTGAGATCTAGTTTATGTGCCTTGGTTTACAAAGCCTTGTAAAGACCTGGTCCCTGCCCACCTCTCTAATCTTACCTCCTAGCTCTCTCTTCCTCTCCCACTTCCCTCCATCTGCACTGGCCTTCTTTCTGTTTTGAATGCTCTTCCACCTGATCTTCACATGGCTGGGCCCTTCCGGTCATTCAGTGTCATCTCACAAAGGCCATCCCCAACCAACCAATGTAAAAGAGCCCCCCAGCTACTCTAACACACTGTTGTTCCAATTCTCTGCATAGCACTTACCACCACTTGATATTTTTTTACTTCTTTTATTATTATCTCCCCAGCTAGACTTCCATGTCTATCTTATCACTACTCTGTTGCCAGTGCCCAGAACAGGGCTTGTTCTTTGTAAGCTCCTGCTAATATTTAAATAATGACCACATAACAAAGACATTTTGTGAGCCACCCTGATAATTTCTCTGGGCCCCTCTCTCTACTTATAATCAAAGAGTCCCCAAATTAGGAGGGGCCTCTGAGTTTAGGTAGTCCAACCTTCTCTTCCAATCACATAATAATCAATTAGATTACTTATTAAAATGCAGATTTCTGAGCCCTAGCATGAACTACCAAATCAGAACCTCTGGTGATAAAGCCTGGGAATCTGAATTTTAGTAAGTTTACTGGAGAGAATGATGTAACCTAAAGTTTGAGAATTGGTGCCATATCCAAATGTGTAAAAAAAGACAGGATCAGTAGTACTGATTTTTGCTTTTGCTTCAGGTTCCAACATGCCTCAGCATGGCATTATTACTCTTTTAATTTAAAATTTTGGTATTTTGTTCATAATGGATTTTTGGTATTAATTTTGATTTTTTAAAAGGGGGTTGGATTAAACCAGAGTTTCTCAATGCACGGGATGGGGAAGAGAGAGGATGGGCCCCTTTTGGGGGTGTACCAGAATTTCCAAAGGGAATGTGTGGTTCAAAAAAGCATATTTACAGACCTACTAGAGAATGGACTTGAGGATACGGGGAGAGGGAAGGGTAAGCTGGTACAAAGTGAGAGAGTGGCATGAACATATATACACTACCAAATGTAAAATTAATAGCTAGTGGGAAGCAGCTGCATAGCACAGGGAGATCAGCTCAGTGCTTTGTGACCACCTAGAGGGGTGGGATAGAGAGGGTGGGAGGGAGATGCAAGAGGAAAGAGATATGGGAACATATGTATATGTATAACTGATTCACTTTGTTATAAAGCAGAAACTAACACACCATTGTAAAGCAATTTTACTCCAATAAAGATGTTTAAAAAAATCACATAAAAAAGCATATTTGACAATTTCATATGTGGAAGATGAACAAAAAAACTACTTTTTAATTCAACTAATTTTTTTATTAAACTTTTTATTTTATATTGGAGTATAGTTGATTAACAATGTGTTAGTTTCAGGTGTACAGCAAAGTGATTCAGTTATACATATACATATATCTATTCTTTTTCAAAATCTTTTCCTATTTAGGCTGTTAAATAATATTGAGCAGAGTTCCCTGTGCTACACAGTAGGTCCTTGTTGGTTATCCGTTTTAAATATAGCAGTGTACACATGTCAATCCCAAACTCCCTAACTATTCCTCCCTCCAACCCTTCCCACCTGCTAACCATAAGTTTGTTCTCTAAGTCTATGAGTCTGTTTCTGTTCTGTAAGTTCATCTGTATCATTAAAAAAATTCTGAAATTTCAAAATTTGTTTAAGGAAGACATGAGATTTTTATCTTTATCAAAAAGGGGACATAGATTTAAACAGTTTGAGAAATGCTGAATGTTTAAGATGTTACTTCTGGTAGGTACCCAGAAAGTGCTTGCTGAAAGAAACGTAGCAGGTCCAAGTCTCATTGCTTTAACTGGACTAAATATTGAGTCGTAACAATTTTCAAAAGTAAACCTCTCTCACTTCTAAGCTGACAGTTCACCAAGTCTGAGTAGTAGTAGATTTAAGGGCATTGCAGCTCAACAAAAGAAAGTGGGGGTCATGTTAAGTTTCATCATTAACAGGTGGTAACTTCTTCCACTAAATTGGTCATGAGGAAGGTATTTAAAGTTTACCCCATATGTAGAACTGATTCACTTTGTTGTAAAGCAGAAACTAACACACCATTGTAAAGCAATTATACTCCAATAAAGATGTTAAAAATAAATAAATAAATAAATAAATAAAATAAAGTTTACCCCTGATCCTGACATACAGCCATACTGTTAGGGTTAGTGAAACTTCCTGGGCAGTCCAATCAGATCTGTGATGTCTTGCTGCCCTGATTTACTAATGAAGTCAGTCTGGACAGACCAGTACTTTCCTTCCTTCCTTCCATATTTGTCTCTCAGCCAAGATTGCACTTCTGCAGTCCTACTTTGAGGACTGAGGTCATGTGTAGATATGTGGTCTCTGACTCACGATTCCCTCCAGGCAGGCTCTGGACAGGAGCCCCACAATGAGATTCCATGCACCCATCCCACTCCCAAAGGCCATGTGCATGCTCCTTGGGGGAATGGCATAGTTCTAAAACCTGGCCTTTAACTATGTATTCCACAAAACACCTATTGTGGATTTATAACAGGGCAAGGCACTGTGCTGGGCAGCTTGCACGGAAAGGCCATCTTGCCCACTAGTGAGTTTTCTGCTCCAATTAAAATAATAATAAAGTATATCGTGAAGAGGGGGTTTGTTGATGGTGAGGAATATTCTCAACCACACAACCAAATAATGATGTTGGCAAGTTCTGGGAAGCAGTTTTCAACCTTAATTTGTGACGTCAGTTGTGTTTGTTTTTTCCGTGAAAGTACAGAGTGCTAACCGCTGGACGGCCAGGGAGTTCCCAATGACAAGTCAGTCCTAACAAAAACTTCTCCAGCTTCACCTGTACCTAGTATCCACTTCTGTAGTCCTTACATGGGGTGGAAGAGGTGAAGCCCATGTGGAGCAAAAGGCAGTCCTGCTCCTGACTCTCCCCGCCCCCTAGAGATGCTGTGGTGGTAGTGGCCTGGCTGCTGGCTGTTCTGTGACTGTACCGACGCACTTCAAAAGGGGGAAGAGGGGGAACGAGGAGCTAAGAGATGCTTGGGTGCCCTGGTCATCATGGCTGGCACTCAACCTACAAGTTCAGTCACTGGACCAGGCGTGGAACCCAGCCCCTTCCTGACACCCTGGGCTTCCTCCTTCAGTTCCCCAGGATCGGACAGACGTACGCCCCGCACCAGGCAGCAGTGTGGGGCCTGAGACCTCTCTGGGCACTGGTGCCGGGACCCCACCTACACGGTCACCACCACCACTCACCACCACCTCAGCTCCCGCCCCAGGCAGAGTGGACTCCGCGGACGCACAGACGACACTCACCCGCTCGGAGCAGCAGCAGCAGCAGCAGCAGGAGCGCAGGCGGCAGCGGTCGTGGGCTCGGGGGGCGCGCCATTGGCGGGGTGCGCACGCCGACTGTCGGAGTCCCACGGCGCTCTGCCTGCACCAGGCGCGGCGTGCGCTCTCCCCTCGCGCTGGAGCTCTGCGAGCGGGGCTCCTTCGCCGGCGCCTCCCACCACCGCCTCCCGCTCCGCCTCGCGCGCGCGGCGCCAACACGCTCCCACCAGGGTCCCGGGCGCCGCCCTCCAACTCCGAAGTGGACGGACGCACCACGCTGACTCTTCTCCTGGACCGGCAAGGCGGGGGTGAGGGCGAGCGAGGGCACGCGCCCCGGAGCGGCCGGTCTTTGGCTCTGAAGAGTGCTCCACACCAGCCGGCCCACGTGCTGTCGGCCGCCAACTTCGTTTAGAGGAGGACTTCTACCCAAGACAGTGTGGAAGCTGTCAATGGAAACTCGCCATCTCTGGGGTCCAGATAATTAAAAAAAAAAAAAAAAAAAGAGCTTCCTGTCTTACTTTCCGTAATCCCCTCTACCACCAAGGAACAACCAACCCAAATGAAATAACAAACTTGAACAAACGCACAAGGGCACTTGCATTCCAAGTATATTTTTTTCTTTTAGAATTTGCATATCTATGATTTCATTTCACCTCGTAAATTTTTTCAAGGGTGAGATTCGGTTGTAGTTATTAACCCCAAGATTCTGCAAAGATGGGTCCCAGACAGGTGAAATGGCTTTGCTGGGAACAAACCTGAGGCCAGATCCCAAGACCTTTGCTAGACTAGACTCTTCCAAAATTCAGCCCCTTCAGTGTCATGAGGGAGGATGGAAGGATCAAACTTCCTTGTAGAGATCTCCCTGGACAAAAGATCACTGAGAAGGGTGGCTAGAGAGACCATTTAGGAGCCTCAGCATTTTCAGGTGATGGTTAAGAGACCAAGCTACTCTACCAAGATTAAATACTTAGGAGATCCCAGGACTTCTACATATAAAGATAAGGGTATTTATTAGACTAATTTATTGAGCTGATTTCCACGTGCTCCCAGGATAAAGACAGAGGCAGAATGACTTGGAAGAATGAGAACTAACAGTACTTAGAGAAGACGGTAATGAAAGGAATTGGAGGGTTTCCTCTCCTAACCCTCCAGCCAAGCCCTCTCCTACTTCCACAGCCCACCTGGCAGAGGGCCAGGAGGGAGGGTACTGAGAAGTGCAATATAGACCTCTGAGATTTATTGGCTGCTGCTTCTGAATATGGCCATCCTGCTGTGGCCTCTGGGGGGCATTTGCCGATGTAATCAGCCCAGAAAGAGAGTCATTCCAGCCAGGGTGTAAATCACCCTTCACAAAACTAGGACAGAGACATGTGGTCCTAGATAAGGAAGGAGACTGATGTGGCCTCTTGTGTCCTTTTCTCCCTTCTCCTGCCCAGGGGGAGCTGATTCCTGAGCTGTAATGCACTTTAAATGGAGTTTGTGCTTCATTTTAATCTATATCTGCCCTGCCAGTCTTACAGGAGAGCTGTGAAAGTGAACATCTGGCTACTCAGCTTTTGTACAGGGCCTGTTTCCCCCCAGTTCCACCCTACCTCTGTGTACCTTTCCCAAGTCCTTCCCTCCAGTAAGATTAGAAAACCTGTGGCTGGGGAGCTGACAGCCCCCACTTTCCACTTCACTCTGGCAATAGTTTCAAAATGGGATTTACAAGGCAAAAGGTAACAATTTCAGGTGGCTGGGATGCTAGGAAAGGGTGCTATGAATCAACAAAGATGTGGGGTGTTCAAGGGGTGTCACTTCTGCTCACTCCTTCAGCAACCAAGGCGAATCAAGTTGGGGGTAGGAGGGTAACTTTGGAAAAGGCATTTGCTCGGGGTGCCTACTCAGTGGGTCTACTCAGTGCTCTCCCCACAAAATGGACCAGGAAGGCAGGAACAAGGTCAAGCCAATGGGCTGAAAGCAATACCCAATTCCACCTGTAAAAGGCCAGCCTCTTTTTTGAGAGTAAATGAGATACTTGGAGCATATTCCTGTCTGGGCACTGCGGTGGAGAGCTTGACATCACTGGGCCTTTAATAAGGGTTGGTAACTAAGGCTAGTGGAGTGTTGCAGAAGCCTCTGCAAATACATATGACTCCAAGACTAATATTGACAGATCCTCCAGCACACTGTCTCCCCACCAACCATTGTCCTCTGTGACTTGCCAACACCTGCTAGATAAGCAGCATTGTTATTGGGAACCTTGTGGGTAATGACAAATGAGCCAATCCTTTCTACAAAGATGTTACTCAGCCATCATTCAATTCAATAATGTCTTTTGAGATTGATTATGGGTTCAGCTTTGTGCCAGGTGCAGAAATGATTAAGACACAAACTGCCCTGGGAGGGCCTTGCAAACCACTGATTGGGGCTCAAAGGTCCAAAGACTCTGTATCTAACTCCACTTTCATTTATAATCTCGGTTTTCTGCCTTCTATCAAGCCCTCTCTCACTGTTGAGCTTTAATTTCTGTTGCTATCCTTAGCTAATCCAGGGTGTTAGCAGTTTAGTGAAAAACAGTTAAGAGAACAAGCTTTACAGACTACCTGGTTTCAAATGCCATTTCCAACACATGCTGGGTAATCTCAGGCATGTCACTTAATTTTTCTGTGCTTCAGTTTCTTCATCTGTAAAATTAATAGCATTATTCACTTCATATAACCATTGTGAGGATTAAACAAGTATACACTGAGTAAAGGGTTTAGCTTATTGCCTGGCACATAGTGAACATGGAATGATATCACCCCAGGAGGCGGGCAGGAGTTAATTGTTCTATGAATTCAGCCACCCCCAACACCGGACCTACTGCTTTGGAGCTAAGGCTAGTTCTTCTTCCTTTTGCTGAATATACTAGTGGGCCAGAGTGCTTGTAGGGATGGGAACAAAAAGAATCATTTTCTACCTTGTCAGTTTCTTGAGGGCAGGAACTGTGTCATATTTGAATGCCTGTGGTACTTAGAATTGACATCCCTAGAGAGAAACTGGTGTTTCCCTAACATTTGCCTGAAATGAGTGGGGAAAGAAAATCGTCCATGCCTCCCACTTTATATGCCTGGTAAGGAAAGGGAAATGCTTCCCTCTCTGTAGCAGAGGTCAGCCAGGTCCTGGGGCTGAGAATCAAACAGGAAGCAGTTTTCAGACCAAAAGGCTTCCATTCTTTATTGACTTCATGATGAAGGAATACCAGTCAGTGCAAGGACACCAGAGCAGAGCTAACCCCCTATATAGCCACGTGTGGAGGTTCCTGAGCTGGGGTCTTAGTGTCTGCCCTTAGCCTCATTTGTCAAACCCCAGAAACCCTATGGCCCTGACTTCTCAAGAACCGACAATTGAGGCTCTTAACACATGTAACACCTAATACAGTGCCAACTTAGAAAGACACATTGTTCATTGATAAGGATTCGGTAACAGCAAAATCTATTAACGGTACAGACTCTGGAGCCATCTCGGCCTGGGTTCAAATCCCAATTCTGCCATCCATTAACTGTGGGATTTTAAACAAGTTACTTGGGCTTCCCTGGTGCCTCAATGGTTAAGAATCTGCCTGCCAATTCCCTGGTGGCTCAGTGGTTAAGAATCCACCTGCCAATGCAGGGGACACGGGTTCGAGCTCTGATCCAGGAAGATCTCACATGCTGCGGAGCAACTAAGTCCATGCACCACAACTACTGAGCCTGTGCTCTAGAGCCCGCGTGCCACAACTACTGAAGCCTGCGTGCCCAGAGCCCATGCTCCACAACGAGAAGCCACCACAATGAGAAGCCTGCACACCTCAACGAAGAGTAGCCCCCCCGCTCACTGCAACTAGAGAAAGTCTGCGTGCAGCAACGAAGACCCAATGCAGCCAAAAATAAATAAATTAATTAATTAAAATTTTTTTAAAAACAAGTTACTCAATCCCTCTGTTCCTCAATTTCTTTATTGGTAAAATATGCATAATAGTGAATACTTGCCTCACAGGATTGTTGTAAAAGTGAGTTTATATATATAAAGTGAGTTCATGAAGTCTTGCATGAAGTAAACAACTGAAAAGTTGTTAGCTACTATTATTATTGTTCCTGAAAATAACATGAATTAAGTGATGTGGTACCTATACAGTGGGAAGATATCACAAGAAACTATATGGGAAAATGTTGCCTTTTAGGCAAATATAATTTTCCACAAAGTAGACAGCTGATTAAGCCCTAGTTTTATGTGTTGAAACTCAGAATTTCCGTTTAAGATTACTGAAATGTGAACACTTGTGCACCGGTCTCTTCCCAGGTAGTGACTTGCTTATACCTTTTTGGGGAGAATTATCAGGAAATGACCCACGAGGGTAGGCAGTGAGTCAGGGATCCCTCGTCACACTTGGAAGTGGAGGTGCTTCCAGCAGTTTCCTACTCAGGCAACTAGAAGTTCCTGCTTGGTGGGGGAAGTGTGTGGAGTGGGACAGGGAAGCAGCATCTTTCCCTCAGCTATTTCCACCTGATGTAGCAGAAGCTTTTCTCTCCTCCCCCCGCCCCCTCCCCAACCCCGGCCCTTCTAAGCTCTGATCTCAAGGGCTTAGGCAGAAGGTCAGAGAGGGAGCCTCCCTCTGGACAGACACACTCCAGCTAGGAGTGGAGGCTACAGGCTGCAGTGGCTGGCTTAGAGAATACAGCAGTGCCCTCTGCTGTGAGGCAAGCACGCAGCATTCCGGGAGAACAGCACTTGCGAACCTTGCAAAAATCAATCCAGTCACTCTGGCACACTGTTGGGCTGCCCTATGGCTAATGCCCTCCTTCCCTCCCACTCACTTTTAAAAAGTCTCCCTGCTCCAGAACCTGGGAAGATATCATTTTTGTCTCCATTCTATGTCAGTCTAGGCTTCAGAGCCCTTTGTCCTTTTCTCATCCTGAGCTATCACTACTACTAGGTTAATGCCAGAGAAGACAATGTTCAATTAATTCCACTGCCACCCAGGCCAAGTAGGGCTGTACCTTACTACAGAGACAAAAGCCTACTCACCTTAAAGAGCTCTAAGAAAGGAAAGCCTGGGATAACACTGAAGAATGCAATTTAAAATATCTTTCTGAAGTCTAACTGATCTTGCTTGGTACTTTCTTTTATTCCTATCTTCATATAACTTCATATACTTCCAACCATCCTAAATCCTAAACTTGCCTCTGTGAGACATGAAGTGGAGTGGAGAAAAAAACTTTGGAAAATGGGAAAAGTCAAAACTGCATTGAGGCTGTAGATAAGGAACCTTTTGAGGCCAACTCAGACCTATCCCTCGGCCTTAGAGAATGGCAATTATTTTGGTTTTCTGAGCTTTGATACCACTGAGTGTTGAATCTGGGGCACACTTTTAGGCAACTCATACTATGGAATGTTCTAGGAAAGGAAAGCCTGGAACATTGCTGAAGAATGAAATTTAAAAGGTTTTCCTTAATTCCAGAGCTGTGGTTCTCAAGCCTTTCATGTATCAGAATCACCTGAAAAGGAGATTTTTAAAACCCAGATTTCTGGGCCCTAACCTCAGATGTTCTGATTTAGTAGGTGTGGAGTGGGCTGTGAAAATTTGCATTTCAAGCAAGTTCAGATGATGTTGATGGACCAGGGCCCAAACTTTGAGAACCATGGTGTGGAGAAAAGCACCTTGGCCTCAGCTATGAATAGAGATGGCTACATCTTTGTCCAAAGGAGTTTAATATGGTGATTACTTCCTTATACACATCTTCTAGGAACAGACTGGGCTCACAATCGCATTTCTCATTCTTCAATGTTTATTTTCCCATTTAAAAAAAAAGGTGAGAGAGGGAAACGAAGGAAAATATAGAGAAAGAAGATGGGCAACTCTCTCTTGCAGAGCCAGAAGCCCACGGGGAAAAAGATGTGGCTGACCTCTGAGGAGACTCAAGCAGTTAGGAAGAGGAATGCAACAGCTCCCTGAAGCAACACAAATCTCTATGCAACCCAAGGCTCCAGCCTTATAGAGCCAGCTCCACGACTTCCCACCAGCCAGCAGCTCTACTGACACCTAACCAGTCCCCAGGCCTGGGATTTCAGTAGGTGGCAACCTGTTGGTTTGCTGACACCTTTTAACATCTTGGGTTTAGCTGCATAGGAGATGGCCTCTTTCTGCTTAGGGTTTCTACAGCGTCTTTTGGTGAGTCCTAGGCAGCCAGTGGGTGATCTGATATCATGGGCTCACATCCTTCACCAGTAAGGCAATCTGTTCCTGCAGCTGCCGCTCCCCTTCCCATGCTTTGCTCTGGTTTCGACACCTCAGCAGCTCAGCCTTATGGTCCTGGTGATGCATAGGGCAGTAGCTCTGTGGTTCGCACAGCTCCTGAAAGGCAGGGGACAGAGTAGGGGGTCCTCTTGATGCCTGCAGTCTGCCTACTAGGTATAACAGAGATGCTGCAAGTAGTGGCTAAGAAGGAGCAGCAGCTTCTTCTCAGAGGGCTTTGCAGGACCTGGGAGCTGCATGCTAAAGTAGGCTTCCCCCAGTTTGGGCTCCCCCGTTGCCCCATGTGCCCCATCCTTTACCATATATTCTGGAAAGAAGTCTCTGTAGCCCCCTTTGAGGATATACAGCTCTGGGTAGTACAGTGCAGGATACTGGTTCACAGCCCTGTCCTCTTGTCTCAGAGAGCGGTACCTTTAGAGAAAATCCAGGGATGGGTGGGGTGGAAAGAAGCAAGTTCAGGATTCCATGGGCTATTCACCAGGGAAGGGGAGGAAGAATAGACTTTTGCTAACCCTCAAAAGGAACTCCAGATCTATTTTTACAAAACAAGGTCCAAGTAGCACCACTCTCTCCTTTGCTCCACTGGTACCTAATTCCCAATCCCTTTTCCTTCACTGCTTCAAACCTTTGAATTGTAGAAACTCCTTTCCTCCACCTCCCTAACATTCTTCAGACTTCAGTGGAAAGCATTCATTGATTCAGTCTCTGTCTGAACTGATCTGGGAAGGTTCCCTGGCTGTAAGTCCCTACTCAAGATCCATTTCCATCACCCACCCTACCCTGTGTAGACACTCACATTCGGGGACCCCTCTCTGAGGAGAATTCACAGTGGAACACAATGATTATTCTTTTCTGAGTATCCAAAGGGACAATGGGTTTCTTCAGAAAGAAGTTATATAGTTCTTCTTGACTGTACAAGTTTAAAGCTCCCTGTAAAAGAATTTTATTAAGTATTTCCTTAAGGATCTGTGAACAGGGCCAACACTTAGAAATAACTGGAATACCATCTTGAAATATTTGGTTCAGGAAGGCCAGACTATAAGTACTTTCAGAGAGGCAATCTACCTGAATCTACCCCCAGGACCTGGCATGGAGCTTGGTATGTAGTAGGTGCTCAATAAATGTTTATAGAATGGAACTGCCTGAAGTGTAGGGGTCATTGTGAGGAATGTCTGTAAGCATTAAGTGTTTGAAAAGTGCCTCTCAGTCCTTGGATGAATGTTTTTACTTCTAGGTAGGAGCTCTTGGCTCCTATAGAAAAAAGGGAGATTGGTCTAAGAGGGAAAGGGGAAGTAAATTGCTCAAAGTACACAGAATTAGAAAAGGAATGAGGACTGACAGCCTTGATGTGCTCCAAATGTATAATGCCTGCCCTGGTTCTAGAGTTCACAGGACCCTTTGTCTAGACTTCTCAATAAAGAGCTACCCCCAGCCCCTTCTCTGCTAAGTCCTCAATGTAACCTTACCTGGATGTGTCCTCCCAGGTACTCATACGGATAGCGGCAATCAATGATATAAAATTTCTCTATCAGACCCTGGAACTTCCCCAAAAGCAAGGCAGCCACCTGCACAGAAACTATGATTGAATATCCTGCTTCTTCTGAGGGAGAGAAGAGCCAGTCACACAGTTCCTGATTTGCACAGCATTCCACTGTACGCCCAGCCTCCAAAGTCCCCCTATGGTTGAAATATGGCAGTGATGCAGCCCCACCCCACATAAGAGGATAAAATAGGAAATGGCCTTTTTGGAGAACCAAAATAGCTGGTATTGCCAGGACATTGGGGAAAACCACATGCAGGCTACTTATTTGGAGGCAGGCATGGCTACAGTCAGCCTCTGAGAAGATACCCAAGGACTTCTGTAAGGGCACAGGTAGCAGCTAGAGCTCCTGATTTTACAAGAAGAAATGAGAAATGATTCCCCACTCTCTGCTGTAAAATTAGAAAGCAAGTTTCCCAAAAGGGATATGGAAGGAAAGGGGTGATATCCAGAAGAGGAAACTTAAGCTTCGTGTAGTTATGTCAATTGGTTCAACCTTTCTGGAGGGGACTTTGTAAATACTTATAAAATAAATGCAACTACACTTTCAACAATTTCTTTCCTAACATCTTAAGTAAACAGAAAAGTACATAAAGATAGGGCACAATAATATTCATCTCACCATTGTTTCATATTATCAAAATACTACGAATAACTTAAATACTCAATAAAAGGGGTTTAGTTAAATATTCAACTGACATTATCAGTATAACAGAATATTACATAGCCATTACAAGGATAATATAGATATCTTTTTATTGCTATAGAAAGATGTTTACAATGTCTTACTAAGCTAATTGCAAAATTACATGTTTATTATGATCCTATTTTTATAAAACTTATGCCAGAATAAAATGTGTAAGGCCATAAGGAAAGTATTGCTAGTGCTTATTTCTGGTGGTGAGGTTATGGGTAAAGTGACCAAATAATTACTGCACAAACTGGGACACTTTTGAGAGTGAAAGAGAACACTATTAATAATTACCCTACACTAGTAGGCATAAATGGGATTGCAACATGCAAATCAGGATGTAAGTTCAGCCTAACTGGGTGATTTTTACTTTTTTCCTTTCCCCTTCCTCCTTCCTTCCTTTCTTTCATAACAATTATATATCATTTGTTTAATTAAAAACAAAGTTGCATATAAAAGAGAGTCATTTAATACAGCTTCAGTTGAATAAAGAGCCTATATGAGTGAACACAGAAATAAATACAAATGGAAGTGGGGATTTTAGGGACAGAACAGACCAGATGGCAGCTTATGTAACCAGTTACCATCTCCAGAAATCTGCTTACTGTTTCTGGGTTGACGTACTTCAGATCTTGGTGTCTCCCTGACACGGTCGGCAGTGCACATACCTAGAAATACCCAAGAGCTGAAATAACAGCAAGTTCTCTATACCCAAATTTGAGATCATGACCCATATACTGTCCTTTCCAAATGACATTTAAAACCTCAGATGCCTTCAGAAATCAATGGTCTCTATAACGTGCATATGCAGCAATTTCATTTCCAAGAACTGATCCTAAGGAAATAATTACGGATGTGTACAAAGTTTTAGATTTAGCTACAAATATGTCCACCTTGGTATAGTGCATAAGGAAAAATTGTAGAAGTAAATATCCTACAAGAAAGGATTTATCAAGAAATTATGGGCAGCCAAAAAAGAAAGAAAGAAGTACTGTGCTGCTATTAAAAGTGTTGAAATGATGAAGCAGAACTGTTTATTGACATGAAAAGATGTTCCTGTTACATCAAATGAGAGGGAATAAAAACCTCAGCAGATCACAAAACAAACATGGAAAAAAAAAGTGTATTTGTGTACATGAATGTGTGTTTGTGAAAATACATAGAAAAAAGTCTGCAGGAATATACACCGAAAAAAATATTAAATAAAAGCAATAATACAGACAAGATTTGGGGTAGATTTCATTTTCCATCTTTTCTGTAGTGACCAAGTATGATTTACATAATTTTAAAATATATATTTTTTTAAAAAGTAGAAAGCCTCATACTTGGGATTTCCCTAGCAGTCCAGTGGTTAAGACTCCGTGCTTCCACTGCAGGCGGGACAGGTTCGACCCCTGGTTGGGAAACTAAGGTCCTGAATGCTGCATGGTACAGCCAAAATAAAAAAGAAAGCCTCTTATCATCCCCTCTGCTCTGGATACTCCCAGAATGAATAAGGAATCCTTTCTCATGAAAGGCTTAGGGCCTAGATCTACCACTACAGCACTTTCAGGTTATCAATGAGTACTTGGTGAAGATGCATAATTAATTACACCTAGTGTCCTCTGCAAGCAGAGAAGATTCAGATGCAAAATACAGGATGAAATATAGGACTGGTGTAACCAAACTCACCTTGGAGAAATCACCAATCAGAGGCCCCTGGTTAGAATCTTCCTCCAGCATCTGAGTCATATTAATGTCACAGAGGGAGACCATTTTCTTTATACCTAAGCCCTGAAGACAACAAGATTCCCCCCACCCCCAGTCCTCATGTTAAAGGTTTAAAAACCATGGGATGGAAGGAGTGGAGGGAGACATTAAAAATATGCATACTCTTTGATCTAATAATTCCACTTGTTTTACCAAGAAAATGAAGATATGTGCAAAGATTTGGCTGTAAGGATGTTTACAACAGAGAAAAATTTCTAATAAATGATCAATAACAGGATCTTGATTAAACAAATCATATCCACACACTATAGATTACTATTAAGGAATAAAAAGTATGTTGTAAATTTCATTGACATGAAAATATGACATGATATCATTAAGTAGGTTAGAAAACATGTACTTTATAATGCCACTTTTTTTTTTTTTTTTTTTTTTTTTTTTTTTTTTTTTTGCGGTACACGGGTCTCTCACTGTTGTGGCCTCTCCCGTCGCGGAGTACAGGCTCGGGACGCGCAGGCTCAGCGGCCATGGCTCACGGGCCCAGCCGCTCCGCGGCATATGGGATCTTCCCGGACCGGGGCACGAACCCGTGTCCCCTGCATCGGCAGGCGGACTCTCAACCACTGCGCCACCAGGGAAGCCCTATAATGCCACTTTAATAAAAGAAAAAACATTTGCATTAAAAAATGTCTGAAAGACTATACATCAAGTATTAACAGTAATTATCTCTGGCCTGTGGGATTATGGGCATTTTGCAACTGCTTCTTTTTGCTTATCTGCATTTTCCATTTTTCTGTAACGTCATACACTGATTTTATAAAATAGCCAAATGTATTGAGATTTTTTTTAAAGGAGGGATAGGGGATGAGGGCTAAGATTTTCAGAATTTGCTTTCCACAAAAGCAAATTATGTAAATAGCTTTGTGCTCTAGGATGCTATTTCTCTCAGAATGCATATAAAACAACAATAAATGTCCTTACTAATCAAAGTTTCCTTGTACTCTCTCAGATCTTAAAAAAGAGGGTTGGGAAGACAATACAATGACATCATTTCCAAAATTATAATATAATATAACATATTTATTATTAAATATTTTATATATGGATGCAGATGTAGAAAAGAAAACAGGAAGATGGAAAGAAGAGATAAAAGTAAAAGTAATGAAGAAGACCAAAAGATGTACTAAAGCAATCCCCATGCCAGAAAAGTGGAGAAGACGAGAGAGAAGATTACAGAGTCTGTCTTCTTAAAAAGTTTCTTACCTTCCTGAGCTCTTTGTGGCTAGAACAATACTTCTTTTTTACTTTATCTGGTATTGTGTTGTCCTTGAATTTTACCATCTGCTTCAGTCTTGGACTGTTCAAACTGTCTGGCAACGAAAAGGAGTGATACAGGCAGCTCCTGTTCACAGATGCCTGTTTGGAAATATGAAACCCCAAGTTTCTTACTACTTAAAGTGTGTCTGCAGGCCAGCATTGTGAACATCTCCTGGGAGCTTGTTAGAAATGCAGAATCCCAGATGTTAGGCTTCGCCCCAGACCTGCTAGGTTAAAATTTGCTCTCTAACAAGATGCCCAGGTGATTCCTAGGAACACTCAAGTTTGAGAAACAATGCCCCAGGTAAGCAATCTGTCTTCCCCTCCTCATTAACATCTTTCTCCTCAGACTGCATGATGTTCCATCTCTCCTAGATGTTTTTGTTTGTTTGTTTGTTTGTTGCGGTACGCGGGCCTCTCACTGCTGTGGCGTCTCCCGCTGCGGAGCACTGGCTCCGGAGGCGCAGGCTCAACGGACATGGCTCACGGGCCTAGCCGCTCCGCGGCATGTGGGATCTTCCCGGACCGGGGCATGAACCCGTGTCCCCTGCATCGGCAAGTGGACTCTCAAGCACTGCGCCACCAGGGAAGCCCTCTCCTAGATGTTTTAAATCAAGCCAAATTCTCGACCTGACCATCTTATATATAACAATTCTTATAGAAGAAAGCAAATGCAAGCTTAGTTCCTCCAGTCATATGATAGTTTCTCTTAGGGATCCTAAGACCCCGACAATCAAAAAACAATTTTTCTTTTTCAGCTGTGTTGGGTCTTCTTGCTGCACGCGGGCTTTCTCTAATGGCGGTGAGTGTGCGCTACTCTTTGTTGCAGTGCGCAGGCTTCTCATTGCAGTGGCTTCTCTTGTTGCAGAGCACAGGCTCTAGGCGCACGGGCTTCAGTAGTTGCAGCACATGGGCTCAGTACTTGTGGCACGTGGGCCCTAGAGCATGCAGGCTTCAGTAGCTGTGGCATGCGAACTCAGTACTTGCGGTGCGCGGGCTTCAGTAGTTGTGGCACGAGGGCTCAGTAGTTGTAGCTCATGTGCTTTAGAGCACAGGATCAGTAATTGTGGCACACGGGCTTAGTTGCTCTGCAGCATGTGGGATCTTCCTGGACCAGGGATCGGACCCATGTCCCCTGCATTGGCAGGCGGATTCTTAACCACTGCGCCACCAAGGAAGCCCAAGACCCTGACAATCAAGATTTAAGAACCCAGACAAAACTGAAGATGACAAGCCAAAAAAGTTAGCCTGGGTGAAAAAGTACTAAGAAGCAAGAGTATATAGTTGTCCCTTGGTATCTGAAAGACTGGTTCTAGGACTACTACAGATACCAAAATCTAGGGGCGCTCAAGTCCCTTACTTAAAACCATGTAGTATCTGTATATAATCTATGAACATCCTCCTGTATACTGTATGTTATTTATTTATTTTTTGGCCATGCTGCGTGGCATGTGGGATCTTAGTTCCTGACCAGGGATCGAACCCATGCCCCCTGCAGTGGAAGTGTGGAGTCTTAACCACTGAACTGCCAGGGAAGTCCCTCCTGTATATTTTAAATCATCTCTAGATTATAATACAGCTAATACCTATACCTATACCTAATACCTATAATACCTAATACAATGTAAATGTTATGTAAGTAGTTTCCTGTGTGGGCAAATTCAAGCTTACTTTTTGGAACTTTCTGGGAAAAAAAAATTTTTTTAAATATTTTCAACCTGTGGAGTGAGAGAAAAATGTCATTCAGCCTTCTTAAAGGGGATGAATGGGGAAGAAATATAGCAAAATAAGCAGCATGCAAGGGAAAAGAAAACACTAGAATCTAATATCAGGATGACCATTATAGGATTGATACTATGAAGCCCATCAGGAAAAAAGTAGATTAAATACCACAAAGAACTAGTCTTGGGAGTTGCTGGACCAGGAATAGACTAAATACAGGAGGATGGACTAATTGTCTCTTTGAAAGGCATGATATGTGTGTTATATACCCAGAGGCAGGGGGATATATTAAAAGACCTCTGATGGCAAGTTTCAACTAATCCAAGATTTTTTTTTTTTTTTTTTGGTGGTACGCAGGCCTCTCACTGTTGTGGCCTCTCCTGTTTCAGAGCACAGGCTCAGCGGCCATGGCTCACGGGCCTAGCCGCTCCGCGGCATGTGGGATCCCCCTGGACCAGGGCATGAAGCCGTGTCCCCTGTATCGGCAGGTGGACTGTCAACCACTGCGCCACCAGGGAAGCCCCTAATCCAAGATTCTTATCCTCTGTTTCCTTCTTTATACACTCACCTCACTAATTGCCATGGATTGATTTAGGAGGGTGCTATACCTCCTAAATAAGAGATAAGAGAGCCAAAATTAGAACACATATTGATAATAAATGGTTTCTAGGAGAAGAAAATATGAACATCAGTATTTTACTTTATAATAACTATATCTACACTACAGTGTTTGTCACACCCATGGTCCTAAGGAAAACTCCATTGTTCATGGTACCAGTTGAAGGTACAGTTCACATTTGATATACCAACATTCTATACCTACCTTTTCCTTTGGACCCCTGCGAGTCATCTCCCTATGCTTCTACAACCCTACTCGAAGCCACTAGTGACTGGACCATATTGCTGACTGAACATTACTATTTAGTGGTCAAGAATATATAAACGTAACCTGGGCCAATCAGGTTCCCTCTCTGGGAGTCTAACTTGGAAAATATCAAAATAATTAGGCAGCAGCAGAAGCCAAAGCTTTATTAAAAGGAAGAAGCCAAGAGATATAGTCAAGGCCATGATGCCAATGATGAATGGATGGATGAACTAAAGGTATGGTGGTAGAGGAAATGTGGTGAAGAACTGAGGAGCAGACTACCCAGCCTCCATGACAGACTTCCCCTCATATAACTTCAGTTTTGCCCTGAGAAGAATGCAGGAGGAAGCCAGATCAGAATTTCAAATTTGCTGGCCTTAGTGCAATCTTTGTTTCTTTTAACCAAAAGAGCCTCTCTAGAACACACTATAATAATTAAGCTAAGGGTTCATTTTAAAGAGTTTGAATTAATTACCTACTAAGTGAAATGTATCCATTTATCAGTATTACATCTAAAAAATCTTTGCCTAACACAAGATCACAAACATTTTTCTCCTGTTTTTTCCTTCAGTTGTTTTAGTTTTAGGTTTTATATTTAGGCCCATGATCCATTTTGTGCTAATTTCTATATATGGTGTGTGAAGTATAGATTGAAGTTTTTGTTTTTGTTTTTCAGATGGATTTTCAATTGCTCCAGGACAACTTGTTGAAAAGACCATGCTCTCTCCATTTAATTGCTTTTGTGTCTTGGTTTATTATCAATTGACCATATATGCATGGGTCTATTTCTCGAATCTCTATTCTGTTGCACTGAAGCTTTAGGTTTTTGGTAGCTATTGCGATGGTGATAACGAAGGTGATAAACATCTCTTTGGGTTTCATATTGTCCAAGGACAAGAAGCCAGAAATAAACGATAGCAAAAAACTACTTTAAAAAACAGAAACAGCCACTACTGTTTTGACAGATACTTTCCAATACATTTATATAAAAACAAATGGCAACTTATTGCAAGGAGTATAAGTGCTAGGTCATAGAGGAATGATGATGATGATACTTTAGATTTGTCTAGCCAGGTAGAAGTTTCCCAGTTACCAGAAGCTGGTGAGGGGAGATCCCAGGACCAGCTGTCTTAGATCTACCAACTAATGGCTTTTATTGTTTAAGGAATCAATGAACACTTTCCAAATCTGGGAGTTTTAAAGCATTGCAAAGGCCAGAAAAAAGAAAAGTTCAATTCTACTTGCAGATTTTATAAAAAGGTTAGATTAGATAATTATTACTTTGTAAACTGAGGAGGCATCATCATCTCCTCATGGCTTATACGCTCTTCAGCACACACAGTCTTGGCTTCTGTCTGTACCGCTCTATTGCTCTTGTCAAGGTTATCAACAATCTTCTTGTTGTTACATCAGACAGTCACTTCTTTTTTTTTTTTTTTTTTTTTTTGCGGTACGTGGGCCTCTCACTGCTGTGGCTTCTCCCGTTGCGGAGCACAGGCTCCGGAGGCGCAGGCCCAGCAGCCATGGCTCATGGGCGCAGCCACTCTGCGACATGTGGGATCCTCCCGGACCGGGGCATGAACCCATGTCCCCTGCATCGGCAGGCGGACTCTCAACCACTGCGCCACCAGGGAAGCCCCAGACAGTCACTTCTTTAGCCATGTATCATCCTGAATCTCACAGTGCCTTCCACTGACTTGGCTAATCTCTTACTTAGCTTCAATGGCACAGCCTAGTTTCTTAGTTTAGTCCTAGTATAGACAACTGTTTACTAAAAGAAATGTGATGCTTCTACCTCTCTGTTGCTCCTTCTCGTCTTCTTTGTCAAGCTTCCTCACCTACCAAACCTCTAACAGATGTTGGATTCAGGGCTAGGAGCTGGCCCTTTTTTAATCTCCTCACTCTTGCCATAGGTGACTTTTTTCTACCCATGAATTTAAACTTTCCCTCTATGCTGATGACTCTCAAATTTTTCTCTCAAGACTTCTGCTCTTACTTCCAGACTCCCACATTCACGTACCTGTTTGACAATTTTTAAGTACATACCAGGTGACACAGCAGTGAATCAGAGAGTGGAAGAGACAAACAAATGAATATACTCTGTACTTTCATGTAGTGAAAAGTGTTGTAAGTAAAAAATAAAGAAGGATAAAAGATAGGAAAAATATTGGGGTTAGAAGTTTGTCAGGAAAGGCCTTTCTGTTAAGGTGACATATGTGGAGATAAGAGACCGAAATGAGGGAGAAAATCATGTTTGCCCAGGGGAAGAGTGTTTCAGGCTGAAGGAACAACAAATGCCCTGGTGAGAATAGCAAGGCCAGTAATGGCCGCATTTTGTACGGTTCCATTTTTAGAAAGCTCAAAAACTGAAGCAATACTATAAACCAACTAGATCTAACAGATGTCTATAGAATACTGTACCCAACAACAGTAGAATATACATTCTTCTCAAATACACATGGAACATTCTCCTGGATGGACTATATACTGGGACAAAAAAAAAGCCTCAATAAATTTTAAAGGATTGAAGTGATACAAAGTATGTTCTCTGATCACAATGGAATAGTTAGAAATTTATAATAGAAAAAAATCTAGAAAACTCACAAATATGTAGAAATTAATACACTCCTAAATAATCAGTGGGTCAAAAAAGATCACAAGGGGGCTTCCCTGGTGGCTCAGTGGTTGAGAATCCGCCTGCCAATGCAGGGGACACGGGTTCGTGCCCTGGTCCGGGAAGATCCCACATGCTGTGGAGCAGCTGGGCCCATGAGCCATGGCTGCTGAGCCTGCGCGTCCGGAGCCTGTGCTTCGCAACGGGAGAGGCCACAACAGTGAGAGGCCCGCGTGCCGCAAAAAAAAAAAAAAAAAAAAAAGATCACAAGGGAAATCAGAAAATACTATGAGATGAATGAGAATGAAGATATAACATACAAAAACTTATGTAAAAATGAAAAATGCAGCTAAACCAGTGCTTAGATGAAATTTATAGCTGTAAATATCTATAATAAAAAAGAAGGAAGAGGGGCTTCCCTGGTGGCGCAGTAGTTGAGAGTCCACCTGCCGATGCAGAGGACATGGGTTCATGCCCCAGTCCGGGAAGATCCCACATGCTGTGGAGCAGCTGGGCCCATGAGCCATGGCTGCTGAGCCTGCGCGTCCGGAGCCTGTGCTCTGCAACGGGAGAGGCCACAACAGTGAGAGGCCCGTGTACCACAAAAAAAAAAAAAAAAAAAAAAAAAGAATGCTCAACATCATTAATCATTAGAGAAATGCAAATCAAAACTACAATGAGGTATCATCTCACACTGGTCAGAATGGCCATCATCAAAAAATCTACAAACAATAAATGCTGGAGAGGGTGTGGAGAAAAGGGAACCCTCTTGCACTGTTGCTGTTGGTGGGAATGTAAACTGATACAGCCACTATGGAGAACAGTATGGAGGTTCCTTAAAAAACTACAAATAGAACTACCATATGACCCAGCAATCCCACTGCTGGGCATATACCCTGAGAAAACCATAATTCAAAAAGAGTCATGTACCAACATGTTCATTGAAACTCTATTTACAATAGCCAGGACATGGAAGCAACCTAAGTGCCCATCAACAGATGAATGGATAAAGAAGATGTGGCACATATATACAATGGAATATTACTCAGCCATAAAAAGAAACGAAATTGAGTTATTTGTAGTGAGGTGGATGGACCTAGAGTCTGTCATACAGAGTGAAGTAAGTCAGAAAGAGAAAAACAAATATCGTATGCTAACACATATATATGGAACCTAAAAAAAAAAAAAAGGTCATGAAGAACCTAGGGGCAAGATGGGAATAAAGACACAGACCTACTAGAGAACGGACTTGAGGATTGGGGAGGGGGAAGGGTAAGCTGGGACAAAGTGAGAGAGTTACATGGAAATATATACACTACCAAACATAAAATAGATAGCTAGTGGGAAGCAGCCGCACAGCACAGGGAGATCAGCTTGGTGCTTTGTGACCACCTAGAGGGGTGGGATAGGGAGGGTGGGAGGGAGGGAGACGCAAGAGGGAAGAGATATGGGGACATATGTATATGTATAACTGATTCACTTTGTTATAAAGCAAAAACTAAAATACTGTTGTAAAGCAATTATACTCCAATAAAGATGTTTAAAAAAAGAAAAAAAAAAAGAATATTCCTGTCAATGCAGGAGACACTGGTATGAGCCCTGGTCCGGAAGATCCCACATGCCATGGAGCAACTAAGCCTGTGTGCCACAACTACCGAGCCTGTGCTCTCAAGCCTGCGAGCCACAACTACTGAGCCTGTGTGCCACAGCTGCTGAAGCCCACACACCTAGAGCCCATGCTCTGCAACAAGAGAAGCCACCCAGTGAGAAGCCCGAGCACGCAACGAAGAGTAGTCCCCGCTCGCCACAACTAGAGAAAGCTCACACACAGGCACGAAGACCCAATGCAGCCACAAACAAACAAATCAATTAATTAATTAAAAAGAAATTGAGGCATAGCAAGATCATATGACTCACCCATACAGGTAAAAGTGGCAGAGTCAAGTTATGAACCCAGGCAGTCTGGCTCTAGAGTCAATACTTTTTAGACCAATATGGTCCATTGACTCCCATGCTCTTGACTTTTCCCTCTAATCCCAAATTATCTCAAAGTCATCCTTCAATCAGGATTGGTAATGGTGGTCAGAAAAACATAATACCCAAGGCTAATTAACCCTAATCTTCTTTCAAGGAGAATATATTCAAATATACTATGTGAAATAAAAAATATATAAAATGACTTACCACAAAGCTACAGTAATTGAAACTATGGTTCTGTAAAGATACACCTAGACCAACGGAATAGACTAGGGAGTCCAGAAATAAACCCTCACATACACAGTCAAATGATTTTTGACAATGGTGCCAAGACCTTTCAATGAGGAAAAGACAGTCTTTTCAACAAATAGGGTGGGGAAAACTGGATATTCACATGCAAGAGAATGAAATTGGACCCTTACCTTACACCATAAGCAAAACTTAATTCAAAATGGAACAAGACCCAAATTTAAGAGCTAAAACTATACAACTCTACAAAGAATTTCTGTGTGGGGTGATGAAAATAAAATTGACACCTCTGTGCCCTAGATCTCTCCTTTCTGATCCTTGAATGATGTTATTCCTGTTATGTATCTACCTCATTAGACTCTTCAGTGGCTATTACTCCTTCTTCACAAACTTTCTCTCTGCTTTTAAACTTGGAGTCACTAGCCTTCATTTTCTCCTCTATGCACATGGTTCTGAAACATACATTTCCAGTCCTGATGGTTCCAACTCCTCATTCAGTATTTCCATTTAAGCTTCCTGTTACTGCCTCTAACTGAAATGTCCAAAACTGAACACATCTTATTCCCTTTGAATTCACGTTTCTTTTCAAATTCATTACAGTGTCACCATTTCTCCAGTTACTCAGATTGAAGTTAAAAGTAGTACCATCCCAAACTCCTAGGTCCTTTTTTCCTATCACTCTGCCATTCATAGCACTTTTGACAATCATTATCTTATTTATTGACTTACTTGCATTATCTATCTTCTTGACTAGAAAAAATACAAATAGGAACTACATGAAAATTAGGAATCTTGTCCATCTTAATCATGACTCTGTTCTTAGTTCTAGCACAGCACCTGGTGCATACCAACCTCCTAATAAATACTTATTGAATGTTGTTAACAGCTTATACTAGTTTTTATTAACAATAATAAAGTAGGTATATTATTACAAACTGCTTTTAATACTTTATCATATTAACAATGATTCTCTTGTAGAAGTGTTTATTATCATTATGCTCTTCATTTTATATTTGAGAAACTGAGCCTTAGAGTGGTTAAGTGTCTTGTTTATGGTCATAACTACATAAGAGAATGAGGACCAGAATCCAAGGGTTCTAACTCAGCTATATCATATTTACCTTGTAAAATGAATAAGTTTAAAAAACACACCCCCTGGACTTCCCTGGCAGTCCAGTGGTTAAGACTCCATGCTTCCAACGCAGGGGGCGCGGGTTCAATCCCTGGTTAGGGAAGATCCCGCATGCCGCAAGGCAAGGCCAAAACGAAAAACAAATAACACCCCTACACATATTTGTTTCAAAGAAATGAAGTTGATTCAGAAAATCTAACTGCCTCAGAAACTATCTTTGATATTTCAGTACATCGCCAATAAGCCACAGGCTTCAGATATTCCTCTCAATGATATGGGGAGGATGAAAGACCAAAAGATATATTGTAAAATGCCTAAAAAATCATGCTAAGTATATCCCATCTATTGCTATTATTCTGGAGGCATCACTTACACAATATTACGTTGATGGTGATCTACCCAAACTGCTAACGAACCTTCTCACCCAGCAGTAATAAGAGTCCCATGATGACC
The DNA here is from genome assembly GCF_026419965.1 of Kogia breviceps. Classification (NCBI taxonomy): domain Eukaryota; kingdom Metazoa; phylum Chordata; class Mammalia; order Artiodactyla; family Physeteridae; genus Kogia; species Kogia breviceps. The sequence continues at coordinate 115,602,592 of NC_081313.1, forward strand.
TGATACCCTATCAGTCAGGTAGCCCTTAGAGTATAGAGACCATGTCTTCTTGATCTCTGCAGACCTACCACATAGTACAGTGGCTGCAACGTATTAGATACACAATATTATTTATTCAAGAATGAAAGAATTTGGGGGCTTCCCTGGTGGCTCAGTGGTTGAGAGTCTGCCTGCCAATGCTGGGGACATGGGTTCGAGCCCTGGCCTGGGAAGATCCCACATGCCATGGAGCAACTGGGCCCATGAGCCACAACTACTGAGCCTGCACGTCTGGAGCCTGTGCTCTGCCACAAGAGAGGCCACGACAGTGAGAGGCCCATGCACTGCGATGAAGAGTGGCCCCCGCTTGCCACAACTAGAGAAAGCCCTCGCACAGAAACGAAGACCCAACACAGCCAATAAATAAATAAATTTGTAAAAAAAAAAAAAAGAATGAAAGAATTTGGGACTTCCCTGGTAGTCCAATGGTTAAGAATCCACCTTCCAATGCAGAGGACCCAGGTTTGATCCCTGGTCGGGGAACTAAGATCCCACATGCCGCAGGGCAATTAAGGCCATGCGCTGCAACTACAGAGCCCACACGGTCTGGAGCCTGTGCACTACAACTAGAGAGAAGCCCACGTGCCATAACTAGAAAGAAACCCACCCGCCACAATGAAAGATCCTGCGTGTTGCAACTAAGACCCAACGCAGCCAAAAACTTAATTAATTAATTAAAAAGAATGAAGGAATTTGAAAAATGCAAAGACACCATCAGAGAGTACTTTACCTTAGCCTCTTCTTGATCATCCAGAGAAAACTCCATCAATTCATCTGAAATCTCCTCTGTCTGGTTTTCTCCTAGCTTTGGATTTTTATCTAATTTTGCAACTGTAGTAATAGGACTGCCCAGATGTTTCATTTCACTTTCCACCAAGTTTCCATTGTCCTATGAATTATATTGACAATATTAAAAACTATCCAAGACCCTTACCTTACACCATATACAGATATTAACTCAAAATGAATCAAAGACCTAAATGTAAGAGTTAAAACTATAAAACTCTTAGAAGAAAATAGGAGGAAAGCTTTACAACCTTGGATTTGGCAATGATTTCTTGGATATTACACAAAACCACAAGCAACAAAAGAAAAAATAGATAAACTGGACTTCATCAAAATTAAAAACTTTTGTGCATCGAAGAATACTATCAAAAAAGTGAAAAGGCAACCAACCCATAGGATAAAATATTTGCAAATCACATGAATACTATCAAAAAAGTGAAAAGGCAACCCATAGGATAAAACATTTGCAAATCACATATCTGATAAGGGATTAATACTCAGAATATATAAAGAACTCCCACAACTTAACAACATTAGCAAAAATAACAATAGCAACAATAACAACAGAAGCAAACAGGACTTGAATAGACATTTCTCCACAGATATACAAATGACCAATCAGCACATGAAAAGATACACAACATAACTAGTCATTAGGGAAATGCAAATCAAAATCACAATGAGATACTTTGTACCCATTAGGATAGCTACTATTAAACAAACAAACAAAAAACCCCAGAAAATAACAAGTGTTGGCAAGGATATGGAGAAATTGGAACCCTTGTACATTGCTGTGGGAAATGTCAAATGGTGCAGTCGCTATGGATAACGGTATGGTGGTTCCCCAAAAAAATCAAACACAGAATTACCGTATATGACCAGTAATTCCATTTCTTGGTATATATCCCCAAAGAATGAAAGCAGGGGTTTGAAGACATTTTTATACGAATGTTCACAGCAGCATTATTCACAATAGCCAAAAGGTGTAAACAACTCAAATGTCCATCAACAGATTAATGGATAAACAAAATGCAGTATATTCATACGATGGAATATTATCCAGCCATAAAAAGGAATGAAATTCTGATGCACGCTACAATATGGATGAACCTTGAAGACATTATGCTAAGTGAGATAAGCCAGAAACAAAAGGACAAATATTATATGATTCTACTTACATGAAGTACCTAGAATAGTCAAATTCACAGAGACAGAAAAGAGACTAGAGGTTACCAGAGGAGAAAAGTGCAGTTATTATTTAATGGGTAGACAGCTTCTGTTTTGAAGGATGAAAAAATTCTGAAATGGATAGTGCTGATAGTTATACAACATTGTGAATGTACTTAATGACACTGGGTTGTACACAAAATATGGTTTAGATGGTAAATGTTATGTATATTTTACTACATTAAAAAAAAATCACACACACATATACAGAAGATTATGTAGTAATTTACCATGCTCCAAGTCTTCCCCTACTCCAAGAAATCAAAAATCTGAAACATGATCAACTTTATCTACTTAGCATGGGATATGTTAAAATGGCTTTCCCAGAGGGTTGAGATTAGAATCCAAATCTCTGGAGTATCTTAAGTCCATAGTCTATTAAAAACAAGTGATGCTGTACACCTGAAACTAACACAACCTTGTAAATCAACTGTACTTCAATTTAAAAAAAAAAGAAAAAATCACAACAAGTGAGTGCCTGGGTAACTTAACACTCCAGTAGCAAAATGGACAAAGGACACAATCATTCACTAGAGAAAATATACAGGGCTAATAGTCACATGAAATAATTACTAATTATTTTTAACATAAAACATCTTACCCATCTAATTAGCAATTTTTTAAAGTGATAACAAATTATCCAAATGAGCCATGGATTGCTCCTCAAAATGTAAATTCTTAGAACTTTTTTTGGAAAGGAATTTGGCAATATGTATCAAAAATCTTAAAAAATATTTAAACCCTTTAATCCAGTAATTATGTGTCTTGGTACTAATCCTAAATTTAAAAAATTTTAACAGGCAAAAATTTTGTGCTCAAGAACTTACATGATAGCATTATTTGTAAAATCAAAATGTGGATACTCCTAAGTGTCCAACAATCGGGAAGTATTGTACCTAGGTGTTAGAATAAAAGCATCCCTTAAAAAGTAATGTTTACTAAGAGTTTTAATATTAACTTAAAATAACAGGATATGAAGTTATATATATGATATGACCTCAACTTTGTAAAACTGTACACATGGTTAAAAGATTGAAAGAAATGAGGTAAATTGTTAATAGTGGTTTTTCTCTATGAGGTAGCTATTTTCTTTTTTATATTTTACTTTATTTTTATACCATTTTCACAATGGGCACATAGTACTTTTAAAATCAGGGAAGGGGGGGCGGAAACACTTAAAGAATAAAGGGGAAATTTTTTTAAAGCCCTAAGAATTTTTTCTTCTCCTTAAACTTAAATGAATAAAAAGATCAGAGGACATCTCCTCCCTTTCCCTGCTCAAAGGTTACTTCTCCAACCTCTTTTCTCACCCAAGTCAGCTTTGAAAAATTCAAAGGGGCATAAATCCAGATCTATCATCCTCTATCCCACAATACCTCGGTTGACTCTTGAGGAAGATGTCCAGTGACTCACCAGTAGAAAAAGAGGGGACCTCAGGTTCCTGGGTACCCACCACTCCAAGGGCTTTGAAGTGCTGTTTTCCTGCATAAGAAAAACTACATTGGCTGGAGGAAGAGAAGTGTCAAAAACATTTCATCTGATGAAGCCATGAATAATCCTTACAAAACACAGTATATGTAACCAAGGTTGACCACGTACCCTGAAAATACAAATTATGCTTTGGATTTGTTATGGTGTGTAGATCTGCTCTGGAGGGCACTAATTTTATGATCACAAGCCAAAGGAAGGGAGGAAAAAGGGAGCCTGAGAGGGGAAGGAATGATGAGATTTTTTAAAAGTGATTATAAAGGGAGATTAGAAGGACTGTAATTCAAGAAAAAGCTGATTAGAACAGCCAAAAACATGGGCATAACTTAGGCAATGTGAGCAAAGAAGAACAGCAGCTATCTTTTATAGATACTGACCTGGGGGAAAGGATGGGAAGCAGGGAAAAGAAAAAAGATAGCTAGAAAATGGGATTAGTTGAAGGGATTAGTTAGAGAATTATCTCAGCGATTAGGTAGCTTTGGAGAGGCCAGTTTCAGCTTGGAACTGAAGGATGGTCTGAGACTCAGACAAAAAAGGAAAATGACTTCCTCAGAATAGGGGCTAAGAAGCTGGGCTAAGGGGGAAATAAGAAGAAATTAAGAAACCTAGACTTGTATATGAAGCCATGCAAAGAATATGTTAACAAGTTATGTAAGTTATCCCTATCTGTTAAAAAAAAAAGTCCTAAATTCCTTACACAGCAATCAAGTGAACGTGAGTAATAATGATGACCTGCTATGGAAGACTTGGAGCTAGGATCAAACCTTAAAGGGTAAAAACAAAACAAACCATAAAGAATTTTTTTTCCATAGTGATGCAATTTGCTTGTCTAGCATACTGAGGCACAAACAGCTCTAGGTCTCATAATGATACTGATGAGTTAGTTGCTTCACTCAAAGGAAGAAAACTGCTAATGGATCTAGTGGGTTTCCATTAAAACACTCACATTCTCTTTATTTGCGGATGAGCTACATATTGCATCTTTCTTCCTGTGGCCATGGTCCAAAGCATTCGGAGTGCTACAAAGCAGCTGTGCCTACAAGAGATTGTTTTCTGAGAACATCCAGCATCCTCAAGCCACAGGTAATCTGGAAGCCCTCTGCTTCCCATCTGACAAACAAACTCAGACCCAAGAAAGATGAGTTACTCACTGGGCTGCATTTTACAAGGTGTTGGTGATAATTCCTGTAGATAAAAAAACTGCCAGTCAGTTAAACCCCAAATAGGATTTGGTTATTGTTCAGTGGCTTGGGACATCCCACTTTTCCTTTCTTCAATTCTAGGAGACCTGTACCTAGTTGATATGTCTCTTCCAATAACAATATGTAGGGTGTTCTCTGTGGTAAATATCAAGACATTGAGTGACATCCTGGGGATAAGGACCTCATTTCACTGGCATAACCATATATATAGATATGCATCAAAGATGATGAGTTTGTCCTACATCTTATGCAGACACAATTTACAATTTACTAATTTTTCAGCATTGACTATTGGGAGTTAATATTTATTTTTTTATGAATTTCTATCCTCCCTTTCCAGATTTTATCTAGTTTACTTGGGTTAGGACATATAAACAATTCAAAGAAAATACAGGCAATATAAAGTAAAATTTTCACATGTATTGATTAAAAATACTCATGGAGGGGCTTCCCTGGTGGCGCAGTGGCTGGGGGTCCACCTGCCGATGCAGGGGACGTGGGTTCGTGCCCCGGTCCGGGAGGATCCCACATGCCACGGAGCGGCTGGGCCTGTGAGCCATGGCCGCTGAGCCTGTGCGTCCAGAGCCTGTGCTCCACAGCGGGAGAGACCACAGCAGTGACAGGCCCGTGTACCGCAAAAAAAAAACCCCAAAACAAACAAACAAAAAACTCATGGAAAGCCTTCCCTAGTGCATGAAAGTGGCACCTAATTCATCTAAACATCAAAGAATAATACTATAAAAAGAGTAAAACAGTCAAATGGAAAATTTATGATAAATTTAAGAAGTTGAATTAAAATTACTTTTCAGTTCTGCGTACTCTCTGATTGAACATTTTAAGATCTCCAACATGGGACTTCCCTGGTGGCTCAGTGGTTAAGAATCCGCCTGCCAGTTCAGGGGACACGGGTTCGATCCCTGGTCTGGGAAGATCCCACATGCCAAAGAACAACAAAGCCTGTGCGCCACAACTACTGAGCCTGTGCTCTAGAGCCCACGAGCCACAACTACTGAGCCCGCGTGCCACAGCTACTGAAGCCCATGCACCTAGAGCCCGTGCTCCACAACAAGAGAAGCCACCGCAATAAGAAGCCCGTGCACCACAACAAAGAATAGCCCCGCTCGCCGCAACTAGAGAAAGCCCGCACGCAACAACGAAGACCCAATGCAGCCAAAAATTAATTAATTAATAGATTAATTTTTTAAAAAAGATCTCCAACAAAGAATCTTCAACAGTAATAATAAACATTATAAAATGTATGGTATGCATTAGGTACACATTTTCGTTTAATCCTCACAGCAGCCATTTATGTAAAGTGCTATTATTATCTCCATTATTTTTATTTATTACAAATAAAGAAACTGAGGTCCCTTGAAATTAAGAAACTTGTCAGAGTCAGCTGGTGAAGTAGTAGTAAGCCACTGGAATCCAGACACTCTGATTCCAGAGCCTGCACTCTGTTTCAACCACTAAGATATATATACTCGGTCTAAGTGCAGTATACCATTCTCCTCCATTCTAAAGACAATATTGATTGTATGTGATGGTTAAAATGAATAGCCTTCATTTTCACAACACAATTTAGATCTTGGAAACCTAAAAACATTTCAAGGGAAGAATCTAGGCCCCCAAGCCCACTTACATCTAAAGTGAAACAATCTCTACTCTACAGAGTCTGCATAGGATAAAATCCCCAGGCCAGTCCTGAAAAGGCTTTAGAATGGGGTTCATTTAGCAAAAGAACTTACATCCCAGCTAACTGTATTTCCTCAGGTCCTGTAGAATCCAAGTGACCTGCAATCAGATGTGAAGAGTTATTCTTGTCCATGCATTTTGTCTTTCCTTCTCATTTTCTTCATTACCAGTGAGCCATATTAATTTCAAAAGCTGGCCTTGTGAACACAAAGGCTCTTGATAGGTACCAGTTTCATGGTACAAGGTACCATGGTATAAGGTACAAGTTCAAGGAAACTTAAGAATTTACATGTGTCACTGAAAGAAAAAATTCTGAGAAGCAGTGCATTATGCTAACCTATGGAGATTTTTTCCATGAGTAGAAAGAAAAGCTTATCACTCAGGAATGAAATCAGAACAAATACTAAAATGGTTGACTAGTAAAACACATTCCTTTGGGGTACACATCCTATAAAAACACATAAGAATTAGTTTACAAAGTATTTCTTTATGTTGGTTTCTTTGCCTCTTCTGAGATTAGACTAAGGCATAAAACTTTTCATCTTTAACTACCACTTTCATTCCCACAATCAGTCAACAAAATATTCCTTCTTGTCTAACTTTCTCAATGCTAAGTGACTCCTATTGGGGTCAATTCTCTTCCCATTGGCTGAATCATTCTCCTCAAAAATCCTCTAGGTACTCAAAGAATTCCATCTTCAAGGTTCTCTATTTACTTTTACCACCTTCCATTTCTATCCTACTACTCTGTCCTCACCCCTAACAGTTATTCCTTCCCTTGAGGCTTTTACCTCCCTTTTCCCTACCAGTTTCATCAAGGTCTGAAGAAGTGGTAAACTGAGTGGCAGACATCTCCCCGCTGCTAAGATTCGAAAGATTAAGGCAACGCTTTGGGGTTTCTCTGTTGAGACATAATAATACATCAAGATTCCCATTAGGTTGTAATATCCTTAAAAGGCAAAGATCATATTATCATCTTCATTTGAAACACCCCTCAATGACTATCACATAATCTGAGCAGTGTCCAAATAAAACTAATTGTTTTTTGGAAATATTTCAGATAAGGCTGAGAAAAATCTCCCACCTTTTCTCTACTCTAATAATCTGTACCTCATTTTATCCTCACCAACATATTGAGACAAGGTAATTTTTAAAAATTGGCTGAGGTGGGTCTTGACCACACATCTTTTGCCCTGAGCAACATAACAACACAGATTTGATTTCTCTCTGGAGTCTCCAGTACTTCTCTGATCTGTGATTCTCCAACTTTGTTGGCTAGCTGATGCATCAAGGCATGGCATGACCAGAATTTGAAGTACAGTAACAGTAACGTTAACAGTAGTACTAATAAAATGGAAACTCATATAATGCAATAAAGTTTTCAAAGGCTTTTCCCAGACATCACATCATTTGATTCTCACAAGATCCTAGTAAGATAGTAAGATATTATGTCACAGAAAAGAAGCCTGAGACTCAAAACGGTCACATGGCTAGTCAAGGGCAGAGCTAAGACTTAAACCCTGATCTCTGAGCCAGGATAATTTTTAAAAACCCAAAAACTGTTTAGAAGAGCAAAGGAGATAAGATGTGAAAAGAAAAAGTGGATTTACCCAGACAAAATGCTTAGATTTGCAGAATCACCAAAAAGTTTCTTCTCCACTGGGGTTCTAGGGAGATCTGAACTGATGGAAAAGGAAGTATCTCTCTCCAGGAGCAGGTTTAATATCTTCCTCTGATTGGACCTAAAACTAGGTCCTGAGCCAGGGCTTCCCTCCTCTCTTGTAGATGAAAAGAATTCTGCAGACATGGTCTCCGAGTTCTCACTAAGAAAAAATAAAACCTAGCTAAGAGAGGGAGAACGTCATCTACACAGGTACATCACAGATGGTCTAGCTGTCAGAACCTCCTCCACCCTTTCCAGCAGCGACCAAGCGGATCAATACTGAGGGAGGGGGCATTCCTAAACGTTGAATCACATCTTGGCTTGAAGGTTAAATAGCACTTGCCCGAAGCGGCTTGGCCTTTCCAGCGGAACCTGAACTTACCGAAAGGCAACCTCAGGACCTTAAAGATGGAATGAGAAGAGGACCTGGACTTGTTACGAGCCACACAACTCGTGACTCCTGACAGGAAGGAACTCAGGTCTCCTAACTCGCGATAATGCCTGTTTTGTCCCCCTAACCTCTGTTTGCGAGGCCCGTGATTCCAAGGAGGACACAGCTCTGGGCTTACCTCAGGTTTGAGTCTGAGACAAGCGAAGACTCTAGCAGAATTCAAGGAAATCTGGGGAAAGGAGGCGATTTAATCAGACGACAGCTATGCCTCTTGACCAGATACGCCGGAGTCTGGCTTCTCCGCTTCTCTCAGCGGACTGTCGAAGTTACAGCCTCAGAGCAAGATCAACTGCCATACGCCTTGACCATTCAAACCTTCCGCCCTCTCAATAACCTATCCCGCTCGCCTCTAAGCTGCGCCAGCCAATCTCCGCGCACCCTCCTAGGACCCCCCCCGCCCCCCCCACCTCGGCCAATCGTTTGCCTCATGCAGCACCCGGGGGCGTGAACCGTTCCGGAAGGAGCGAGATTTGCCCCGCCCCGCAGCCCAGAGAGCCGCCGATTGACCCACCAGCTTTCGGCAAGGCCCGAGTTAAGCCCCGCCCCACAGGGAGTTTGGCGCCTCATTGGCTCTCCCTCTGGCCTATCACCACACCCTTTCTGAGCTCTCCTTTCCTTCAGCCCCTCCAACCCCGGGACATTTAAATTGCACCTTGCTAGCGACGACCACTCCCTAGGATAATACCTGGAGAAATTAATTTAGGTGCGAGGGTGCTTTAAACGTTTTTTGTTTTTGTTTTTTTCCCTTGCTTCTTTCTTGTATCGTTACGTGGACCTTTCCCTCCTAGTTTTGCTAGCCTTCCCCTGTAGGTGGAACATTTGCTGCCCGTGTGGCAGATGTTGCGGCGAGACAGGTGCGTGTATTTATGATGAGTAGCACTGGCCCCTTCCAAGAGCTTTCCTGGGTTGGTGTCCCTTTTAAGCGCGCAGATTCTGAGACGCTAGGTTATATGCGGTAAACGGAATCCCTTTTCAAGGAAAGTAGGAGAGTTGAATCATCTCTTGGCGTAATCCTTATCACAGTCCAAAGGATCCCAAACTTTGGTTGTTTATGGAAACTTGAACATTGACTAGGTGATACTAAGAATTTGTTCTTAATGTTGGGGATTTGCTTTTAAATAATCCTGTGGGAGTGGTGGTGAGTATAGGTGAAACAAGATTGGCCGTGAGTATTGGGTGATGGGTAGCTAGGGGGGTACATGATATCAGTGCTCTCAAAGTTTTATCTGCATACTAATCACCTGCAGATCTTGTTAAAATACATATTCTGATTCAGTAGATCTGGGTAAGAACCCAAGATTCTGAACGTCTAACAAGCTCCCAGCTGATGCTAATGCAGCTGGTACTGGGACCATTCTTTGAGTTGCAGGGGATTATGCTATTCTCTTGGTATATTTGAAATTTTCCATAAAAATGTTTAAAACAACCTTGGAAGCTCTTTAAAATACATGTTCCCAAAGTGATAATTCAGTAGGTCTAGAGTAGGGCCCAAGAATTATCAAGGCCCCCAGGTGATACCCAGGCAGATGGCTTGCAGACCACACTTTGAGAAACGAATTAGAAATGCAGCCTTTATCTTTGAGAGACAGTAAGTGAGAAATACAACCTTTATCTGGTGTCAGGATCTTGGTAGTGGTAGTGGCTGAGAGTAGCTGGGTTTTATCCTAATACCCTTTCATCTGTAGAATCTGCTTCCCCAGAAAGGAGGTGCGTGAAGAGTCTTTATCCTCTAGGATAGAGATGGTGAGTGTGGGAGTCAGTACAGAGCCCTGCCATGCCAGGTGAGTTTGACAATCAGGCTGGGGAATGTGGGAAGAGTTGGTTTCTGCTTTGATGACCATCATCACGCTTCATGGGACCACTGTCTACTTCCTCACAGGTGGGAGGTAGAGACAGATGCAATTGTCCTACAGCGGCGGCAAAAGCAGATAGATTATGGCAAGCGCACACCTGGTTACCAGTGCTTTCTGCAGCAGGTCCCCAAGTGAGTGCAGTTGTGGGTAGTCACAACAAGAGTGTCAACCACGTGGCTTTTGTTCACTGTCAGATTATGGAAAGATACTAGAATCTGAATGCTCCCACAAAGTTGTAGCATTACTAAAATAAATTATCCTGAAGTCTAACCCCCCAGATAAGTTTCCAAGTTTTTTTCCAAATGGAACAAGTTACATGTGGGCCATAAGACTTTTTAAAGCTCTATCCATGTTTGCTAATGAATTTTTTTTTCCTCCATCCATTTTCACCTCATGCTTCCATCTGACGTGGCTAATTACAACATACTTGCCTAATTACATGTAAGCTTACACACATACGTACAAATTAATGTATGAAAAGGTAGAATGTATTTTAAAGAGATGTCAAATATTTTCTTTTATATCTGTCTTGACTTCTGAGGGAGTTGGAATATCTAATTTACCCTTTCCAGAAGAAAGAATATTAGGGAATTGGGAAGTTTGATGTTTAATCTAATTTAAAGATTTTCTTTGGATTGTGGGCATTGATCTTACCTCATTATCAGAGAATCCCTAGTGAGTCTCCTAATTCATCATGATAAGCAGTGAGCTGTGCCCCTTCACTTTGACCTCGGTCTGACATGTATATTGTTACCAGGGCACAGCGACAGCCAGGACTTCACCCTCAAACACCAAACAAGAACAGGAGGTACAGCCGTCGCTCCTGGGATGCCCAGATTAGGCAGTGGAGAAGAGCCCTACATTCCTGGGACCCCCCCAGCCAGTCTCTGCAGGCTGAGGGGTGTGTGCACTACTATTCCTTGTTCCTTCCCTGAGTGATGGACTAAGCCCTACCTCTCCCCACTTTGCAGAGGTTTAGCTTTCACTGGCTGAAAAGGGAGAGTCTGAATGAGCTGCATGTTCCTCTGACTCTGCTGCCTTCCTAGGTGGGGAATGGACAATCTCTTAGAGCCAATGGATTCCACCCCTTTGGATGACTGGCTCCAGACCCTGGAACCCTCAGAGAATCTGGATGGAGAACAGAAGGGAGCCCAGGTAGTATCCTCTGCTAAAACCCACTGGAGCAGGGTCAGAGATGGGATCTGGCCCAGGAGGTCACAGTTATGATGGGTTTCAAGGTAGTAGCCCAAGAACAAAAGAAGGAAAATGGGACAGAAGGAAAAAAATGCAGGACGTGAGTAAAAAACCTTGAACCAAAAGTGGCATAAGGAAATCTAGTTATAGTTAGTAATGGGGGACAGGTTGGGCTGCACTGGGGGTGCTGTTTTATACATGATGAAATGGGTGTCATCTTCCTTTGAAAGGAGACATGAAACCTGAGTTGCAGGGTTTGGTTGTTTTAAGTGTCTCTGTTTCTTTCAGTGTTTTCCAAATGTGCCAATGCTAACTTAACTTCTTATTCTCAATCACTTAACTTTAGTAAGCATGGCATTTTGTTATTAAATAAAAAGGGGGATCACCAAGTGGTGAAGACCAAGGGCTTTACAGCCCCAGACTGCTTTTTTTTTAACTTTTTATTTTATATTGGAGTATAGTTGGTTAACAATGTTGTGAGTCAGATTGCTTTTTAATACTGCTTTTGTCCAGCACACGGGCAGTTACTTAACCTCTCCTGCTGTTTAATCCATCAAATAAGGAGATTTTGTCTCATTTGATTATTGTAAACAAAAATGAGAATACATATTTATAGTGTGCAGCATGGTGCCTGGCACATAAGTGCTCCATAGCAGCAATTATTGGAAACCATGTCTCCTACACTTCATGGCCCCTTGTCCCTTCTTTTGCCAAGGGGAAATGTGCAGGGCAAACAAATGTGCAGTGTATCTCCCATCCCCCGCCATTTTCTTGATACTACCTCACTTTCCCTCTACTCTTCTTTTCCAGTTTGCAGGTTTGGTGGCTCCTGCCTCCTCCCTTCCCTGGCTCTGTGAGGAAGATCCCCACCACTGGCTCTACCTTCTAGCTGATCACAATTACTTATCTGTCCCAGAGTTGAGTGGGACACAAAATATTTAGGGAAAACATGTCTTTCAGGGGACTCGTTGCTGAATGTAATAGTGAAGATTACTTGCACTACTTCTACTTAACAATCGATTAAAAAAGATCTAAAAGTCTGTCCTACAAAGAGATCATAACACGAAGGCATTGTTTAAAACCTCTCCTTTTCCCGTATTTTATCCTCTCTCTAAACCTTCTTTGCTGGCTGAGACTCAAATTTACGTATGAGCCAGAAACCACCTAGCTGTTCCACAACCTCTTCACGTGCTAACTGCTACATTCAGTCTCTTCAAAAAGGACTTAAACTTTGGCTGAGGTGGGAGGCGGTGGTAGTGGTGGAGATTTAATAAAAGGTGGTTTCCTCTTCCTGAAGAGGAAGTATAGCGCCATCAACATCTTTTCCCCAGCTGCTTGTTTCCTCCCTCCCTTTTTGTCTTAAGGAAAGTGGTCCAGCTGTAACCACCGAACTCCCCCCTCCCCCACGCAAGCAACTGAACCGCCTATGATGTCATAATCACAATCCCATTACCTCATCCTGCTGGGGTGGGGGGGCGTAGAGGGAGGAGAAGGAGTGAACCGCCCTGGGCCCTCGTCAGATTTACGGTGTTTTGGGTGACGGCTAATTACAGAACCAAGTGGGAACGGCCCCGCAACCGTTGTAAATCCTGGGTTTATAACGTTTGAGCCCATCCGGCAGCTGGAAGAGGGTCTCCCGGGACTCAGAGCAGGCCCTAATCGGCGCTTGGACTACACTTCCCAGAAACCTTCACGCCGAGGACGGGTCCTCTGCTGGGGGAAGGGGGAGTCCTTCAGAGTGGCGGCCTTAGAGGGTAGGAGAGCAGGTGAGAGGAATCCTGGCTAATTCTGTTACGCGCCGGAACCGAGTTGGAGGCTGTACAGGGGCCGATGTAGTAACAGAGGGCAGGGGCGATGTCTTTGTTTACCTTCGACGGACACGGCCTCCCCCGGGGGTTTTGAGATTTGCCTCCAACTGGGCCAGTCCACCTTCTGCAATATTTTGCAGGGGGTGACTCGCTAGGGAGGAAACCACCCTTATCGTTAAATCAAAGAGCCGGACGTCTTCCCGACGGCGCTCTCCAAGAAAGACTTTGCGAGAGAAACGACGGGGGTCTCGAGCCTCCGCGGACGGTTCAGGGGCGTTTTGCGAACCGGACTGATCTCTTCACTCTCCTCAGGGGCCCGTTGGTTCGGGCCGGCGCCTTTTAAGGGCACCGTAGGGCTAACCGAGCGCTCAGAGCTGCTCTGGCCGCGGCCCTGGGAGCTGGAGGAGCAGCGGTAGGTGGCGGAGGGCAGGTGGCGCTGGGGCCTCGGGGCGGGCACCTAGACCGTCCCTCCCTCCTTCCCTCTTTCCCCTCCCCCAGCCCGTCCACCCTCGAGGCACGGCCTCGCTGGCCGCCTCCGCGGGGAGAGCACGGGACCTGGTGGGGGAGGGGGTGGCGGAGCGCTAAGTCCCAGACCCTCTCCATACCCTGCGTCCTGAGTTCGCTTCTCGCGGCCAGTTGATGGAAGCTGATTGGGAAGAGACAAGCGACAGCCCCCCCAAGCGTGCCCCGGCGCCCCCCGCCCCCCAGGGGCCAGCGGACGCCCCATGCCCCACCCCGCGGGGACAGGCAGGGCAACCAAGGGAGAGGTTGAAGATTGGGGGGGGGGGCTAGCCTTTTGCTTCTTCATTGGGGTGGGGGGAGGGGTGCTCCCCATTTGTCACCCCTATCCCCTCAGTGCCATATGGAGGAAGAGCAGTCAGGTCCCCACATACCTGTTCGTGTACCTCCATGCCTCCCTCATGTTTTCCTTCAGTCTCCCTTAGAGCTGTGGGACTGGGACCTGGGGGGAAGGTCCCCAGGGGTTTGTGACTCTCCTCTCCCTTGGCCTGACTTGATCCTAGGTTATGGAGGTTTCAGCATAGCCTCAGCATCCCTGAAACCGTGATGTCAGGGGTTACTGCCACCCAGTGGGGTGGGGGTCCAGCCTTTATTTGCCAGGGGGGTGGTGCTGATGGTGGAGAGAAAACCTGGATTGAGAGTTGGGCCTGGTGGGGTTTGGGGGAGGGCCTAGCGGCCTGCTGCTCTGTGTAGGACTGAGCCCCCGTGCCAGTTGTTAAGCTGAGAAGTTTTAACTTGCTTAGTGAACGTTCAGGGCTGTCTCTGCTCCTCAGATACACAAAATGGAAGGGGAAGGAAGGCGGCAAGAGAGGGCTTCTTATACTTTTTCCTCTGCCTGCTTGAGAAAGAGGAGGCCCCTCGCGGAGCTGGTTTGCCTTCTTTTGTGTCCTGGTTTGATTCCTTATGGCTTCCGTTCTGTTCCCCCTCTCAGCCTGGCCTGTTTTAGGAAATTCAGACTGAGAGTATCAGTTGCGTGGTGGTAGCTGCATTGTTCCAATTACCGCCGTGTGTGGCCACATCCCAACAATTAAAATGCAGAAAAACACAAAATCACTCTCTTCACTTGATCCCAGAGAGGGCTGGAAGTTTGCTGTTTGGCCAGATGCCTCATGAAAAGCTTGAAAGAGTTTGCTTCACTCCCTGCTCTTCATAGCTGGTCAGCCTGAGGCCTGGGGTCTCTGGGGGTAAAAGCCTACAGTTAGGTTCCCTCTCTGGTTGATCTTTGAGGGCAGAGTTAAGAAACCAAGAGCAGAAGTGATATAAGCTTTAGCTTCTCCTACAAGAACAGGGGAAGCAGCTGAAGGGAGCAGTCAGGAAGCTGGAACTTTGTTCAAGGTGGTAATGATGATTATGCATGAAAATGTTATTTAACTATAGTGATGATTTGACTTCTACAACGTTTTTCCCTAAACTCCAAATACGCCTAGGTGTATTTCTTTGCTTTTCCTTGTCGTCTGCCTCCCTCTGAGGTGGGAATCAGGTAGAGAGGATTCCCCCTTTTTTTTTTTTCCAAGGTAGAAAGTTATCTGCCCTCAAGGTCAAGCCTTTTGGGCTTCTCTTGGTACGGAGGTGAGGGAGGTTGATATCCAGCCAAATAGATCAACGCAATTGCCTCCTTCATCCTTATATCACTTGTGCCATTCTGAGGCTTTGTAGAGCAACAAATAGGAAGGGTGAGAAATGGCAATCTTTGTGAACTCCTGATTTGTACAGGTCAGATGGTATACTTTTTACATTTTGATATTTGTGTTATATTGTCCCAGTGACATATATATTTTTAAATAAATTTATTTATTATTTATTTTTGGCTGCGTTGGGTCTTTGTTGCTGTGCGCGGGCTTTTCTCTAGTTGCAGCGAGTGGGGGCTACTCTTCGTTGCTGTGCACAGGCTTCTCATTGCAGTGGCTTCTCTTGTTGCGGAGCTCTGGCTAGGTGCGCGGGCTTCAGTAGTTGTGGCTCGTGGACTCTAGAGCGCAGGCTCAGTAGTTGTGGTGCAATGGGCTTAGTTGCTCCGCGGCATGTGGGATCTTCCCGGACCAGGACTCGAAGCCGTGTCTCCTGCAGGTAGATTCTTAACCACTGCGCCACCAGGGAAGCCCCCAGTGACATATTAAGATTATTCTGCCCATTTTTCATATGGGTAAACTGAGGCAAAGAAAAGTTTGATGATTTGCCAAGACCGTCACACCAAATCGGATCCAGATTTGATTTCTTGATAGTTTATTCTCTCTGCTAGCAAATGCTACTTCCACTGTCCGTGTGGTGTCTGCCTGCTGGTCATTTCTGGGAATAGGCAGAACAGTATGGAAATGTTAGGTTAACTTCCCCTCCTCCCTTGAGCGAGGCCCCTCAGGCAATTTTGTGGGCTTGAAGCCTGTCCTCTGATAGAATTAGTTTGCTTCTACTATAATTGACCATGAGAAAGAGTCTTGATTAATTGTATTCATGGTCTTTAAGTCAAATCTGGCTAAAAACTTAGTCAAATGGAGTCAGAGTTGTTTTTAAACTCTATAGAGTTGAAATGTAAATGGAATTACCTTGGTAGCATTTCCTTATCCTCTTATAAGAGAATATGTACAGTATCTGTTGGAGAACAATGATATAATACCAGCTGTTCAGGCTAATGGAGAACATAATACCTTGTTTATTCTGATTGGTTTGAAGCAGAAAGTCATTCCTACAACCACTGTACCACTCTGTTCCCTATTACTCTTTCTGTAGTTTAGGAAAAAAGTACCTCTCTTTGCTTATGACTGGAAGATAAAATATTGGACTAATCAGGATGGAAATAACAATTTGGGCATCTCTCTCATTTGAGCTATTTTCTAAGTGGTGCTAGTATTCTGGGTAGGCAGAGCAGAGCATGAACCAAGTTAGGAGTGGCAAATAGGTTTCAACTTGCTTGCCAACTCCATTTCATTTTACTGGTTATCCGGAGTGTCAGGTTGAGAATGTTTCTGAGGCTACGTTTAGGCTTAGCAGGAAAGAGCTGTGATCAATTAATGATGTCTGTCAGAGGCCTGACATAGGGGTGCTGTGGTATGTGTGCCATGTATTTTCCATCTCTGGACTAGATACATCTCTAATATCACTTGGGGCTGGTCCCTCTGTAATTGGCAGACTCAGCAGGCATGACTGGAGAGGGAAGTCCCAATGGTGCTAGAATGGTGCTGCAGTGGCAGAAGACGGCTCTCGAGTGAGGTCTGGAAGAACAACAGGGAAGACATCCATCATTTGCTCCAAAGTGTGCAAGTCAAATTCTGGGGAGAATCATGATAACCCTGATCACTGAGCAGCTACAGAAGCAGACTCTGGATGAGCTGAAATGCACACGCTTCAGCATCAGTCTGGTAAAAGACCAGTCTTCCTGCTTCTTTACGACCCCCTCCCCATTTTTTCGGAGGCTGTTTGTTGTTACTACTTCACCCTTGTCCTGTGCTGTGTGAGTCATGGTACTTGTACTGCAAGAGTCCACTAAAGTCTCAAATCCCAGCCCAAAAGGAAGGGGGCAGGGATTTTTTTTCACTGTTAGAAAAAGGATGCCAAAATTTGGGTGGAAAAGGGTTTGGGATACTGGAAGATGTGGATTATTTTACTCACTAACTTTGAGAGGACAAGAAGAAAACACTTAGGAGTTCCTAACATCCCTATAGCCCATGAATTGCAGGGGTGAGCTGAAGAGGGCTTCCTGGAACTCTGTCCTGATCCTGAATCATGATGGTATTCTCTGTCTCTTAGCCTTTGCCTGATCATGTAGACATCTCCAACTGTGGGAATCCTTTCCAGCTTGTGTCTGGTAAGACATGATGTGTATATTTGTGTGTATGCCCATGCCTCTATCCACACATTTCTTTCATCGGTTTTCAGTAACCAGAACTAGCTAGCCTTCCTCCACAGTTTTCTTGCCAGGGTCACCTTCTGAGATTGGCACTTGTCTCCATTTTACTGCACCAGCATGGAAGTTACCTGTTTAGTTTGCTCTTATTCTAGTCTTGTAGGAACTTTTATAATCTAATTTTTTGTATAGGCAATACATTCACATTTCCAATTTTTTTTTTTTTTGCGGAGCGCAGGCTCCAAACGCTCAGGCTCAGCGGCCATGGCTCACGGGCCCAGCCGCTCCACGGCATGTGGGATCTTCCCGGACCGGGGCACGAACCTGTGTCCCCTGCATTGGCAGGCAGACTCTCAACCACTGCGCCACCAGGGAAGCCCCCCAAATTTTTAAACAGCAAAAACGTTACACTGAAAAAAGTCCCCCTTCCTCTCCTCTGCACCCAGCTCCCATCACCTCCCTAAAAGTAACTACTGTTATTAGTTTCTTGTCTATCCAACCGGAGTTGCTTTATACAGATAGAAGCAAATATAAATGTAAATTTTTTATTCCCACGCTTTTAACACAAAAGGTTGCATTCAGTATATTTGGCATTTTTTTTTTTTTAAAGTAACCATAATATGGCTAGAAGATCTTTCCCTATATGTTCCTTGTGGGTGGCCAGACCCAAAAGAACACGGGTTTTTCCCAAGCATGGGTTCCATTGTCAAAGGCCTTCCCCACCCTACTTGCCCTCCCTAGAAATACAAATGATCTCTTACCTGCTTGATCACCTACCTGCTGTCTTGGTGCTTTGACACATAGGAAAGGGAAAAGCTAAGGACGGAGAGCATAGGCCTGCTTTTCACAACTCCGGGCTGAGGGGTGCGGGAGCAAAGTAGAGCTCAGTGGAGTAGAGTGAGGGATGAGCATGGCGCACACACGTTTTCTTCTTTTGACTCATTCCAGCTTTGAGGGGGAGCAGCAGGCCGTATATGAGACTATATTTTAAGTTTCAGGTGGGTTCCTCATACTGGAGTTAATATAGTATGCTGGTTAAAAGGCAGCTTTAGCATCAGACAAATCTGGTTTTGAACCCTGCTTTGGTCATTTGATTCCTGCATGACTTTTGGCAAGTTACTAGACTTCTCTCATTTGTGAAATGGGGTAGTAATAGTACCTAACTCATGAAGTTTTCGGGAAACCTCACATAAAGTGCTCATCATATTGTATGGCACATAGTAAGCTCTTAAAAATATATTAGCTATCATTAATATTATTTTTATTATGAATGCCTTCCAGAAGGTGCTTCCTGGAGGGGCCTGCCCCACTGTTCCTGTGCTGAGTTCCAGGACAGCCTCAATCTCAGCTACCACCCCTCAGGCTTGAGCCTGCACCTGAGACCACCCAGCCCAGGCAGTTCCCCACAGGAGCAGCCCCTCTCCCAAGTCCTAAGCCCTGAGCCCCCAGACCCAGAAAAGCTTCCTGTGCCCCCTGCCCCTCCATCTAAGAGGCACTGCCGCTCACTCTCAGTGCCCGTGGACCTGTCTCGCTGGCAGCCGGTGTGGCGGCCCGCCCCCTCCAAGCTGTGGACTCCCATCAAGCACCGGGGCAGTGGTGGAGGGGGTGGGCCGCAGGTGCCTCACCAGAGCCCCCCGAAGCGGGTCTCCAGCCTCAGGTTCCTCCAAGCTCCCAGTGCCTCTTCTCAATGTGCCCCACCCCACAGACCCTACAGTCCCCCTTTCTTCAGCCTGGCCCTGGCCCAAGATTCTTCTCGTCCCTCTGCCACCTCCCCCCAGAGTGGCTCCTGGGAAAGTGATGCTGAGTCCCTGTCACCTTGCCCACCCCAGCGTCGCTTCTCCCTGTCACCCAGCCTGGGCCCACAGGCAAGCCGCTTCTTGCCCTCTGCCCGGAGCTCCCCCGCATCCTCCCCAGAGCTGCCCTGGCGACCTCGAGGCCTGCGCAATCTACCCCGAAGCCGCTCACAGCCTTGTGATCTTGATGCCCGCAAAGCTGGGGTCAAGCGGCGCCACGAGGAGGACCCTCGGCGGCTGCGGCCTTCCTTGGACTTTGACAAGATGAATCAGGTGGGACCAGTAGGACTAGGGAAGCTTGGATGGGAGTAGGGGCACTGTTCCATTTTCACCTGTGAGTTGTCCTCTAGCTCCAGGCCCTCCTGGCAGGGCCTCCCTTGGAGCTCCTTTCTGTCTGAGCTTTACCCATCCCGATTTGCCCAGGATTATTCTGGTTTTACCATTGAAAGTCCCATGTCCTGTGAAATTTCTCAGTCCTGGGGGTTCCAGAGAAACTTGGGGTGAGACCCATGTTAAACCTTCCAACAGAGATCCCAGATTGTCCTGCTAGAGGCACTTTTCCTCCTCTCTGAGAATGCATGAGCCACAAAAGCCCCATCATCAGTGCCCCACCCCTCCTCATGCAAGGCTGGTTTTGTCACTTGCCCTTTACTGCTTCATGTGGGTCTGTAAGGGCTTAAGCAGAACAGGCTGCTGCATCATTCATCTGCTCAACAAATGTTTTTTGACTTCCCAGTGTGAGTGCAGTTGTTGTAGGCAGTTGCCCACTTTTTTCATATTCTTCCTTCCAGACCACTGGTCATAAAACTTTCCAAGGACTTATTCATTTATTCATAGAGTCATTCATTCAACCAGTCAGCAAACAGTGTTGGATACCTACTATGCCAGGCTCTGACTAGGCACTGGCAATACAGGAGTGAGACAAGCAGACAGTATTCCTGTCCACATGAAGTTTATAAACATGCTTCTAATCTTGAATCTGATAGAAACTATGGGCACTTTCCTCAAAGAAATGTGCACATAACTGAATTTTCAAAATGTTATCAGAGTTCACGACCTCACCCTAACAGATAGGACTCTTGCCTTTAAGGATAACTAAGAGGGGTACTTTGAAATCCAACTTGGGCCAGGGTTCTCTGGGAAATTAGCATCTTTCTTTGCCTTAATTTTTTTTGTTTGTTTGACAGAAACCATACTCAGGAGGTCTCTGTCTCCAAGAAACAGCCCGGGAAGGCAGCAGTATCTCTCCACCGTGGTTCATGGCCTGTAGCCCCTCACACCTCTCTGCTTCCTGCAGCCCCACTGGGGATTCCTCCCAGGTGCTGAGTGAAAGCGAAGAGGAGGAGGAGGGGTCCGTGCGGTGGGGCCGGCAGGCGCTCAGCAAGCGGACATTGTGCCAGCAGGACTTTGGGGACCTGGACTTGAATCTGATTGAGGAGAACTAAAACTGAGAGGCTACTTCCTGGGGCCACACAGACTGACTCTCTTATGGCTACTAACAAGTGTCGAGGTCCCAAGGCCGGGGGCCCAGCCTGGGAATGGGGGTGAGTGGAGGGCTCCGACTCAGGGCAGCCGGAATTCTTCTCACTCCAGGAAGCTCGACCATGCCGAGAGACTGGCCGGGACAAGATAAACGGAGCTGGTGGCGGGAGGGACAGCCCCAGAGCAGGCCCTTACCATGGCGGCCCTGAGTGTGAGTATCCCTGCCACCGAGAAAGCAATGGGCAGGGAAGGAAGGGGTCTCCTGACCCCAGCTCGGGGAATTTCACTAGCCCCTTTGCTTCAAAGGGCACTTGTGTCTTAGAATTTGGCCAGGGTGGGGGGTTCATTCAGCCTCCTCTGAGAAATTGTGTGAGAGTGTGTGCGTGTATGAGAGTGCTCGAGGAAAGGTGTGTTTGGGTAGCCTTAGGGAAGGAAGACAGTTGCTCCTTAACAGCAGAGCACCATGGATCTTGGGTTTTTACGGGACAGCAGGCTTGTTCAAGGAGTCAAGGTTCTAAGGATCTCTGGAACCAGGCTCATAATCCATTAGTACCAGTGGCTCTGCAGAGGATTCTGTTTGGGGGTACAGCAGGGGCTTTTAAGTGCTATGACCTCAGCTAATGGTCTTTCCCTCAGGCCCACACCTCCCCTAGATAGATCTAGTATTGGCTGGAGAGGGCTCTCCACACTGATTCTGAGCTGGCCTTTTTTCTCATCAGATTGCCTAGGCTGTATACAACCTGCCTCTCTTACTCTCTAAGTAGATGCAGGCATATTTGGGCAACTGAGGCAGGGCTGAAGGGCTCCATCTCTTTCTTTCCCTCCCTACTGATGGGACCTTTTCCCCCTTACCCTCTGCCCTTCGAGGGTCAAGAACAAGGAAGGAAGGCCCTATATTGAGACTGACGTACAGCAGAAGTAGTGTTCAGTCCCCAGCAGGCACCCCAGCACTAACTTTAGAGAAACCTGTTGTTAAAAGATCCAGGCCCAGCCTCTTTTCTGACCTGTTTGAGAAAGAGGAAGGGGATGTCAGCATATACTAGTTTGCTTGTCTTCCACTCCTGCTAAGAAATGTTTATTTGTCTCTAATTGGCCCTAAGACACCTCAGGGAGGTTGAGGCTCACGGAGGGATTGGCTGAGGATGTGTAAAGCAAAGACTGTGAGAAGCAGCTGGGAGTTTGTTGTTGGATTGAATTTCTTTTTTTGTTTCATACCCACAACTTGAGCTTGGGCAGTGGGTCTCAGTGGCCACGATGGTGGGTTTAAGGACTGCAGAAGCCCTGTAGGGCTGGCTCCAGTGGAGATGCCTACTGAAGCTGCTGCCAGAATAGCTTGTGAGGCTTTGTCCAGCTTTACTTAGACCCTGCAGTACCAAATTGGACCTGCCCTTCCTGTTTATTGGAAGAAGGGCATTTTCCCAGGGTTTTGAAGGAAGCAGTTGCTCATGTTAGGGAAGAAAACCAAAGTCTATGTGTTTTCTTCCTCATGGAATTGAACCTGTCATTTTCTGGGTCTGCCACATGTTGGATAGGAGCATCAATGAGGCCCTAGCCTCCTTGCCTTCACTCCAGAGGAGGTGGGTGTTTCTTTTTCAGCCTCCAGCCCTCAGAGGTTCTACCCTTCTAGGGCTCCTTCACTTCTGCTAGTTACCACATGTTGCCAGTGAGCTACTAGGTCTGTAGGGGCTTGAGAGAGGCTTTCTGGAGAATCCAAGGAAACCATGAGTGCAGGAGTTGCCCATCCTTGGTTTCATCCCTCCCCTGGCTCTTCTCCCTCTTTAGGCCATAATTTCCCTGGTGCCAGCTTCTTTTCCTCCTGGGACATCCTCATCCCTGGGCTCTCTGCTACAGATGGGCTGTTCCAGCTTACAATAGGCCACTGGTAATGCCAATGGGGTCTCTGCAGGCCCAAAGCTGAAGAAGTGAGGGCAATAATTCTGCCTCCACCCTGAGTTCCCCAAAGCTCTAGGGCACCATCCTTAGGGGAGAAGGTCTGTAGATGCCATATTTGAATTCCATTACTTTAAGATCTGGAAAGTTAAACTAGCTGGAGCTATCATCTTGCTTCCCAATCTCAGTAACTGTGGCCCTGGGACAAGCCTTTTCGAGAAGTGGTTTATTTTGCTTTACACAGTAGATCTGTTCCAACAGTTCTGTGTAAACCAAATGCTGTTTTCCAATGCATTTGGACTGCTGACCATTTAAAAACAGCCTGTGATTGCTTCTTTTGTAAAGCAAGCAACCTCCCTCTACTTTAGCTGTTTTGACTTTTTGGATTTTCACATATTGGGCTTACCCAGAGTGGAGCACACCTCTACCAGGCTGTGGTTGACCCTGGGTAGACATCTGCATCTGTGTCGTGTGTGTGGTGTGGCTGACCAGTAGGTGAGTATTCCTGCGTGTGTGAGTGAAGCCACTCCCAGGCTGGTGCTCTCCTCCTGTGCCCGGTGACTGCCCAGTGGCAGCTGCAGCTGCCCTTCACTCCCACCTGCTGCCAAAGTCCCTGTGCTAATGGGATTACAAATACAAAAAGTGGAAAAAAAATTTTTCGTAAACTTTGTTTTATATTTTAAAAAAATCCATAAGTCTGTGTATGTTAAACATGAGGTCCTGCCTCTGTGGCTGTGTTTGAAAAAATAAAGTTTTATTAGAATAATCCATTTTCCCAAGCAACCTTGTGTACTACAGTGTCTTCTTCCTCTCTTCACAAAGAAAGGCAAGGAGGAAGCGGGGAGAAGGCCGCCTAACTGTTCCAGCCCCTTCTTCTATGACATGGCTGGGCCTTTGCCCCTCGAGGGCAGTATTTGGTCGCTGGGCCCTTTGCGGCCACAGTAGTTATATCCTATGCCCAGCTTCTGTTAAGGCCTTGGTTATTTCTGGCAGTCTGATTTGATCTCTTGTTTCCCTGGTACTTATACCCATCTCCTCTTCTCTCCTGTCACTCACTTCCAGGGTGAAGTCAAGGATTAATACATTCTTGCTCCCTGAGAAATGCTTGATGGTGCAGTTAGAAACTTGTCTAGATTGGTTTGTAGGCTTTGGGAAGTGGGGAGAAGGCACAATAGGAGCCTTGACCAGGAATGTCTTTTCAGAGTTTTCACATGTTCTTTCCTGGAGAGATGGAGATAAAGTCATCAGAATTCAGATTTCAAAGACCTAGGCAATTTCTCCATCCTGAAAATACTGATTTTGGAAGCAGCAGAGCTTCTCTTTTGCTCTAGAAGGTGGTATTTTCCCTAGTGCTTCAATGTGGAATGTTCATTTGCTGAAAGAAGCTGTATGGCTCTCTCTCTCTCTCTTTAGACATTTCTTTTCCACCCTTTCTTCTCCCTACGTGAGCATTCTTCCAATGTGTGTGGGTGAAATATAGTTGCTTAGAGAGCCAGGCAGGAGCCTCTTGTCCCTAAGGCATAGCCTTTCTTTACCACTTGTGGTGCTGACTTGCCAAGCGGCAAGAAGAGTCAAGTTGCTTAGCCTCCAACCCAGTTTCCTGCTTCAAATTGGTGGCACTCTTCAGTGAATACCAATGAAGTGTGCAAGAGGACAGGATTGGCTTGATTACCTGGAGCAGGAACTTTGAGAGGATGAAAAAAACACTCTAAAAAGAGTGGGAGTTGTCACCTGCCCTGGAAACAAAGGAAGAAGGGCTTTGAGGGGGTATGGCAACAGCATGTGATTAAAGAATCTCAGAATTATAGTTTCGTTCTTCAGAACTGCTGTTTTGTTTCACCTACTGTTTGAGCAGGGGTAAAGCCTGAACATCTAAAATTACTTCCCTCTGCTTTTTTTCCTTGCTGTTCAGTATTTTTGTTGGGTTTTTCTACTGTTTATTTTCTGTGAAGGCAAGTGTGATTTTATTTTCCATTCCTGAAGTATAGGAAAGAATATAAACTTCATGAGGGCAAAGGTTTTGTTTTATTCAGTGTTGTGTCCCAACATTTTGAAAAGTTACCGGCATATGAAAAGTATCTGCCATATTTGTTGAATTAATTTTTTTACCTTTGCCTTCCCATCCCTGGGCTTAGGCACATTTCTGTGTCAGTGCTGTGAGAAGCCAGCTTTGGACAGTGGGACAGTAATTAGAGCTCCATATGGGAGAAAATCCCAGCAGTGAATTTTAATGGAAAAGCTGCAAGGCAGCTAGGTCATGTATGGTTCACCCGTTTCCCTCCTACCAACTACAATTTTTGGGCTGTGTGCTTTAAGAGGTGTCTCTTGGTGCAGAAAAACATTGAGTCAGGCCTCAGGTTGGCTATGGGAAATGGAAGTTATAATGAATAGAAAAAAAGTCCAAGGAAATGTTTCTTTGGTGCTCCACAGGGTTAGTTGTAGAGTGACTTCACTGGATGTTGTACTTTGACTGAAGTCAATAATTGATACCTCTCTATTGCCCCCAACTTTTGCTAGAAGACAAGTAGGTAAAGGGTAAAGAAGGCTATGGACAGATTTCTGGGTAGGCACATAAGTCTTGAAAGAACTCTACTGCTCTTAACTGTCTGTAGGTCAGATGAGTGGAAAAAATGGGCACTTTTACGGTAGTAATCATGCATTAATACTGGACCTTTTTCTGGTTTATATCTGTTTCCACATATACTCTGCATCCATAAGGCCATGGAACTTGTGCTAGTCTCTAACATGACCAACGTTAATGACTTAGGTTTCTCATTGCCCAATGTGAATAAAAATCTAGGCAAAAAAATCTCTGTTATCTCCCCTTCTCTACAGCCCCTTTTGTAACAGGAGTATCAATCTTCCACGCCTGTGAATTCAGATAGGAGTGGTGAGGTTTTCTTTGTCCCCAGCCCCACTACTTCCATGGTAAGATGTATATACTTCTGGTCTCTTTTTTCTATTCATTATAACTTCCCTGAAAGTTGAATTGAGAAACACGTTGGCTGATTTGGAAGGGGAAGAAGCTCCATGGGGTTATGTCAAAATACTGAGATGTTGGAAGCATGCTGGCCTTCAGCCAATGTAAAGGGTGGCATTTTTACATACAATGGGTGTGTAACACATTGGTCAATTGGAAAGGAACCTATGAAGTATTAGTAATATAGAATGGGATGGTACCATGTTATGGACCAGTGAGAAGAAAGATAATTGTGTCCCATGGACCAATGGGAAGAAAGTTTCCTAAAAGATAATGACAGGAGGGGTAGTGCCTATTTTCAGGTTCGGAAATCAATGGGGTATTGGGGCACTAACTTTTTAGCTCAAAATATCAACTCTCTAGGTAATTTGCCCCTCAGGCCCCCAGCCCACTAAAAGTCTTTGGTGTTCGAGGAGGGTAAGCCAAAGCCTTCTCAGATAAAGGGGCCCCTTGAAGGAAATATGGCACCAGGATGGTGCCACGGGGGACTGAAGGACTCGCCCACTTTCCCACCCCGGCCGAAACTGCAATTCCCCTCCCTGCCGCAGGGGGCACTGCAGGCCCCGGGGAGGTTGGGGCGGAGCGCTGAGAGGGGCCCGGAGCTGCCGTCCCGCTCCGGAGCGCGGGGGGCGCTGTGCGGGGCCCGGGTTGCGGCTCCGCTCCCGGCCACGGGGGGCGCTGCGCAGCGCCGGTGGTTGGTGGTGGCTGTTTGGGGGGGGGGGGGAGCCGCGGCCGCGGGTGGTGCGGAGGGAGGCCTTGCGGGCGGATCGGGAGCTCGGCGGCGGAGGTGGTGGGAGGCGGCGGGCGGGAGCGCGGGTCTGGCCGGCCCTGGCGATGGCGGACGCGGCGGCCTCCCCGGTGGGCAAGCGGCTGCTGCTTCTGTTCGCGGACACCGCGGCCTCGTCCTCGGCCTCGGTCCCCGCGGCGGCGGGCGGAGATCCGGGGCCTGCGCTGCGCACTCGGGCCTGGCGGGCCGGCACGGTGCGGGCCATGAGCGGGGCGGTGCCCCAGGACTTAGCGGTGAGTGGCGGCCGAGGCGGGCACTCGAGGCCGGGGTTGCACGGCCTGCGGGCGGCCTCCCCGGGGGCCTTTGTGAGGGGGCGGTGGGGTGGGGGTGACCCAGTTCCGCGCCCCCAGATCTCCTCAGCGCCCCCCGCCGGCATCTCAGCACCCCGAGCTCTGGCCAGCATGGCTTCCGCGTCGGGGTTCGCGCCCCGGTTTACCCCGGGGGCGGCCGGGGCACTAGGAGCTACTGCCTCCGCCTGGGAGGCCCCGCCTCCTGAGC